>NC_081292.1:120377496-121670496 GCF_030435805.1 Mustela lutreola | reverse complement strand
CATGGGGGTGCATATACCTTTTCAAATTAGTGTTTTCATTCTCTGTGGATAATACCCAATAGTGGAATTACTGGATCATATGGCATTTTCATTTTTAATTTTTTGAGAAAATTCCATACTGGTTTCCACAGTGGTTGCACCAATTTATGTTCCCACCAACATGAGTTCCCTTTTCTCCACAGTCTTTCCAACACTTGTTATTTCTTGTCATTTTCACTAACCTTTCTAATTGGTGCGAAGTGATATTTCATTGTGGTTTTGATTTGCATTTCCCTGATGATTAGTGATTTTGAGCATCTTGTGTCTGTTGGCCATCTAGATGTCTTCTTTGGAAAAATATCTAGCCAACTGCTTTGTCCATATCTTGATCAGACTATTTCTTTTTGGTGCTGAGTGTATTAGGTCTTTCTGTATATTTGGATATTCACCCCTTATTAGATATGTCATTTACAAATATCTTCTCCCATTTGTTTTATTTAGAGTTAATGTTAACTCTAAATAAAAAGTGGTATGATATTTGATTGTCCAATATCTTCAGGACAAGAGTGATCTAAATAGAACATTAAACAATGTAGTGGTTTCTTATGGCTCTTAACTTCTAAGTATAGAAACCCACCAAAGCCAACTCAAATATACAGAGATTTCCTGAGATAATATGGAAAATCATACATGTTCATGCAACTAAAGATAAGAAATAAAGATGGACTCTGTGGGGCCCAATTCCTCACTCAAGGATTACAGGGCTCATTTCATTCCGATTTTCTGTCTCATGGCTCACCCACTTCTATGTACACATTCCAATATTCCTCCTCTCTCACTGCCCCTGTCCCCATCCTCACCCCAGCTGTTCCTCTTGCCCATGTTAGAACAACTGCCACTAGGTGGCCTTCACATTTCTGGGTTTAGATATTTAGAGAAAGGATCTTGGTGACTCAGCTAAACCTACAATTTGTTTTCATTTCTATGGCATGCTCCTCATTGATCTAATTATCTGTCAACAGGAAGGAGAGGGATGCTATTGGTACCTAAAGCTGCCCCTCTCTGGAACATTATCTGGGTGGAGCAGGTTGAGGTAAATAAGGATGTTAATGGGTCAGCCACATTGAGTGACATGTCTAATATATGTATACTTCTGGGGGAATCATTAGTGGGAATGTTTCCAGAATATAGAGTAGCCAGCAGAGAGCCAGAGTCTATATGTCAAGTTTAATTTCTGTGTGTTTATGTATGAACTAAAAACCAAGTTTGAGAGAGATTTTTCAAACAATGAAAGCAAAAACCTTAACAAGTAAAAATCAATAAATAACTGTCTTGAACAGTCTTGGCTAGGCAGAGAAAATAGTTTGTTTATCATCCACATCCCTTAAGTAGCAGGAGCTAATAGAATTTGAATTTAAAGCTCTTACTCCAAAGACTCATTACTCTTTCAGATTTACGATTGCACTTTAGAATTACAATGCTAAATATTTAATATTTCTACTTTAGTTCTGAATGTACTTAAATTACTCTATATAATGTGGAAAATTGCTTTCTCTTTCAAGTTTTTGTATACACAATGGAAGAAAAAAGTTGTATTACTATGATATTATTTGAGTAACAATTATTTTTATTTTTTATTTTTTAAAAATTTTTTAAAATTTATTTATTTTCAGCATAACAGTATCATTATTTTTTCACCACATCCAGTGAGTAACAATTATTTTAAAAATATGACTGAAAAACAAAGTTCCGAATATAATCCTTGTCAAGGAAAATACATATTATTTTGCTAAAATACGAAGAAATGCAGTTACCTACTTTAACATGTGATTAATATACATGGATGGTTTCCTAGGACTTAATGAGAACAATGTTTTTGTTTGTTTGTTTGTTTTAATCTGGTAATATGTTTTTATTTGCTCCCATCTCATCAACTCCCTAAACTAAAACTTGCTATGTAATCTCATTTTTCAGCAGTTAAAATGAATAGTAGGTAATTTCATTGTAAGAACTCTGAAAATTTCTGAATTCCATCATGAAGCTATTACCAAAATATTAGGAGTAAGAATATGACACAAAACCAAGGTTGACTATGCAGTTAAAAAGATATGGAGAGGACTCTGATGTGTTTAAATTCCCCTTTGTCCATTTGGACAAAGTACAAAACTGCAGAAGCATCATTTAAAATGTATATCACTGGCAAAAGTAAGTCTTATTTTTATCAGCTAAAGAAAATAAAATATATGTTTAAAATGTCAGTACCTATAACAATTGCTTTGCTTTAAAGTGTAAGGATGATTGGAGCCATAACTCTGTAAGCACAGTGCTCTATCACTGTCTATGAGGGTTCCCTTTGCAACTTTTGATTTATGTCAGGCAAGTTTACCAACAACACTCAAAGTTTCTTACTATCTCCAACTGTATAAAACTTATATATCTATAGTAAAACTTATATATCTATAGTAAAACAGGGCTACTCATATAACCAACAAAGATGTTAGATAAAATCAGTTTCCCGTATCTGATGAGATAAGGAAGCCAACATGATAAACTCCTACCTACTACAGATGCTGAATCAGAAGAACAATGAACTGGATGAATAAAGGACAATTTGATAGAAATATTGCTGTCCTTTATGAACTAATAGTTAAATATGTCATAGAAATACAGTTAGTAGTTGCAGTATTGTCTTATTTTAATTTAAATTTTTGTGTTAGTGGGAATCAGGTAGAATGCCATTCAAAAAATAAGTGACAGACAAGAGAAGAGCAATCACAATTTAATTTTTTTCCATGCTATAAGATAAAAAAAAAATTTGATATCACAGGAATGAACAGAGAGAGAAAAAATACCATTATTGTAATCCTGAGGGAATGAGGTATAAGACAAATTTTGGAATGGTCCCTTCTATCCACCATAACTTCATCATGGCACTATACTGGGGGCTCTGCTGTACTTGAAGCTGCATCAGCAACTCGTTTTCTGGTAGGAGAAGATGGTGAAAGGGTAACTGAGAACCTAGAAATTAATAGAATTAAGTGTTCAAAAAATACTGAATAAAATGAAGTAAATGAGACTCCAAACTACCACCATTTTTTTATGGAGAATTCCATTTTTTATGGACTTTCTGGAGTAGAGCATAGATTAATCCAGTTTCCAAGATCAGAAGTAGTTACTAGAAAGTACAAAACTATGGCAATTCAGTTCAAAAGGTATAACATAATAAAATTATGAGAAAAATCAAGCAAATTCATCATGAAGATATTCTTTAAAACAACTCATTAACCCTTCAGAAATAATCACATTGTGAACAACAAAGGAAGGCTGAAAAGCTATTCGAATAAGAAGAGCCTAGAGAAAAAAAGAATGATTAAATGCAACATACGATGCTGGATTAGACTCTACATCAGAAAAAAAAGGGGGGGGGGAATTTGACTACATAGAACATTATTGGTCAGTGAGCATAATTTGAATAAAAGCTGTATATTGTATCAGTGTTAACATTTTTTTTTTCAGTGTTGAAATTATTGATTTTGATAGGTGTACCGTGGTTATTGAAGAGAAGGTCCTTGCTCTTAGGAAAATGCAGGCTGGAGTGTTTAGATGTAGCAGGTCATAATGTTTGCAATTTCCTGTCCTGAGTACTAGCAGGACTAGAAATAGCCAGAGGGACAAAAGATGAACAACCCATGAATCTGAGTGAATGACGTAGATATTCACACGACTATTCTTATAACTTTTCTGTAAGTTTGAAATTATTTTAAAATAATGAGTTAAAAACAAAGGTATGACAAACATTCAAGCTATGGCTCTGGTAATGGCTGATCACGTAGACTTTGAGCTTATTTCCTCTGTAAAATAAAAATAATCCGCCTCTTCTGTCTTAGAGGTACGGATCAGTGACATAGTGGGGTTCACAAAGTACTATTTACTTTTCTAAGATTTGGACAAATATGTTATAGGAAAGAAAAGAGTGATTTTTCAACCCGTATCTCAGATGAAATTTAGTTAGATTTCAGACAGAAACCTTAACTTTTGTTTTCAATCACAATACAACCGTGCCTCAATTAAAGAATGCCCTAAAAGTGAAGCTTTTCTCTGTAACAGTAGTAGGAGATTTTAAACTAAGAGTAAAAATTATTAAAACAAGTAAATTCAAAAAATGCATATAACCATGTGACTATGGGTACTTGCTGCTTACAGTTTTTATGGTATCAGTGCTATTATCCTGGTGAACACTTCCATTTCTTGCATTTCAATTATAAGTGAACAGAACTCATCATAGTCAGTGTTCTGAACTTTGAGAAGGACCAATTTGGTATAAGGAACATCTTTGATGTCTCTACTGGGCACTAGTTTGTTTGTTTGTTTGTTTGTTTTACTGTGTGTTGGGATTACAAAGATAATACATTCTTTACAGTTCTAGCTCTTTACTATTTCTTCTTCACATACCCAAAGTCCTCCTATTCTTTTGATTTTACTCTTCATTAAAACAGGGGTACTTTAATAAGTCATATATTTATACTTTTCCCCCTATATTTTGACTGAATCTTACTCAGAGCATTACCTCAACCAGTTTTATTATGACCTGGAATAATATGAGAATCACTTTCATCATTCCTGCAATAAATCAATATCACTGAAAATCTTAGAAAAATAAATCATATTTTCCCTGACCGCTTTCATCATCAGCTGGTTCACTCTTCCTCCATAACTAAACTTCTCAAAGCAACTTCTCAAAATTATTGGTATTTTAACAAATGCCGAATTCAACATATTCTTAATCTGAATTATTTTTGTGAAGTGATTGACCCAGCCAACCACTCTAGTCTTTTATTCTGGAACTTCTCTCCCTTAGACTTCTAGAAAGTCTGTAATCTCTCTGACCACAGCCTCTGATTTTTATTTGGTTTTATTCTCCATGGTTCTGGACTTGGCACACTTCCCTTTTTTCCCTTTTGGGATTACATGTAATTAAGTCATCTCAAAATGACTTCCGGGTAGTCCCCAACTCCAGACTCATCTTTCCTCTTCAACATCATGTACTTGGCACAATCACCTGCTTTATATCACTATGCCTAGTCTATACATATCACATTATCCATAGTGTGCCAGAGCCTCCAACTCTTTATTTCCAAACCTACCCTTGGATCAGCATGTCTATAGCCCTGTGAAACAGGCCAGTCAGAAAAGGAAACTAGAAAAGGAGAGACATTTTTTATAGAATGAAAAAGAGAGCTTCATATAGCAGGAATAGTGTGTAGTGTTCTACAGTAAGAAATAGGAAAACTAGGTACTCCTTGTAATAATTTAACTTGGGATAGCTATGTGCAAATTGATTTGAAGTGATGAAAGAGGATATAAGATGAAAGCAGGAAAAGAGAGAGAGCAAGTGCAAGTGAGTACATAGGGGCGGAAGTTTGTCAAGCATAACAATAAAATGTGGCACCTTATGCCCTTTTACTTATTTTTTACTAAAATAGAAAAGTTCTTCACCTGAATAGAATGTTACTTGGAGATAATTTTTAACTTACTGTGATAAATCGGTCTTTCAAGAATATTTAGGAAAATATCTTCTCAGAATAAAATCTGGCTTATACTGTTACAGAACAGTATGCATTAATGTTTAAAAATTAGTCAAAACCTCCCGCAGGAGAAAGAGCTAAATTACAGTTTAAATAATACTGTTTAGCTTGAAATATACCCCATACTGTTAGATAATGCAAGGATGTTGAGAAAAGTAACTAAAAACTAATTCACCAAGTTTGTAAAATCAAATATTCTATACTCTAGGTAACCTTAATATTTCTCAGTCACTGTAAATCAGATTATTCTTGAGATTGTATTTAAGTCAAGGTAAGATAGTCTTCTATTTACAAAGGTAATTTAGTCTCCTGAGTAGGTAATCTTGTTAAAATATTGTCAGGTTAACTGAAATTGATTTGTGTTTACTAAACATAGTGAATACTAATCAAACATTAGACACTGAGGTGTTGGGAGGTATTTAAACCTTTGATAGACACTATTAGTGTTTCACGGAAGGATTATTTTTTGTCTTGGAGGTCAACATTGCTTTTTAGTTTGTTCTTTCAAATAAATAGAAAATGAGGAGTAATGGCCTGCATTTGCTTTATGAAATTTTGTGGTTTGGGAATATTTGGGAGAATTTGGGATTGGTTTTGGGGGGATTATTTATGTTTTATTTCCTTTTCTACAAACACCACATTTGCTTTTCCATCTGCTTAATTCCATTCCAGGTTTGCTATTCTCTACCACTCATAGCATCATTGAGCTCCACATAATGGCTTTTATAAGAGACAGACATTACTAGGCAATTTGAAAAGCAGGTTGAAGATAAAGCCTGATAGCTCACATGCCCTGGGCTGGTGACTTGGCTCACTTCCAAAGCTTATACCAAATGGGCTGCGTGCATTCCTGTGGTGTCTGTGTATCAGCTCTATGAGGCTTAAAGAAACATTTCCCCTAATACAATAATAAACCCACCATAATCATCCATTTTGGGGAAATTTTACAGTTGTTGGTTAACCTGATCCCTTATGCCCTGCAATATTCATTAGCAGATTTCTCTGTTTATGAGTGATATTATATGGAAATGGTTATGGGAAGCTAACAGATGTAACCACTGAAATAAATTAGAAGGAAAAGTTCTGTTTTTTACAGATGGTTGTATTGAATATGCTCCCCCCCCCCCCCTTTAACATTTAGTTTTCTTTCAACAGAAAACTTTTCTTTACTGACTACGGGAATGTGGCCAAAGTGGAGCGATGTGACATGGATGGGCTGAACAGAACAAGGATAATTGATTCAAAGACAGAGCAGCCAGCTGCACTGGCACTAGACCTAGTCAACAAATTGGTTTACTGGGTAGATCTTTACTTGGACTGTGTGGAAGTGGTGGACTATCGAGGAAAAAACAGACATACTATCATTCAAGGCAGACAAGTAAGTACAATTTTGTTAGAAAATGCAGCTAAGGTGATAAAATGAATGGCGTCATACTAGCAAGAAGACCTAAAATTTGAATTGGAATGTTGAAAATTTCTTATGAAGTCAAGCTGCAAAGGGTCGTAAAGATTGTGATGTATTTCCAATATGGGAGAATGTTCTTTTCACAGTGCATTCCATAATGCCTCTGACTTCCTCCTTTGCTCTATTAAAAGCAAAGCACACAAAACAAAAGGCAACAAAAATAAAATAAAAACAATAAGCAAAAGCAAAAGTCCCACACTTGCAAGAAAAGAATTAGGATAAGACAGATGTTTTGACCTATTAAAAATAAAACTTACTAAAATCTAATTTAAATAGTTTATTTATAAGGAGCTATACTATCCTCTATCCCATGTGACCTTCGAGATACTGTGCTAACAAAAGCAAATGACTGCTCAGAAAAATAATTTTATTATTTTCAAAGGTTGAACTAAATTTTGCCTTTTGATATATTCAAGTGCTTCTTAGAATGAGAATTCTGTGAAAGTCACAGAGGTCAAGATCTTTCCCATCTGTATAGTTTTTGCCTTACTGAATTACAAGGTTTTGCAGATAACACTCAATAGACACTTAAAGGAGATCTCTAAGTAGAAATAAGCTTATTTGCTAATGTACTTTCTCAAATTCAATTTTACCTCAGTGATTGCACTAATTTCTTGTGAGATTCTTATTATATGGAGACGAAATATGTGAATCCCTTTTCTTTCTTTTGCAATCCAAGATAAAAGTATTCTGTAATGATCCCTTAAAGTTACCTTCCCTTTCTAATCAGTTTTAACAAAAATTCTTTTTCCTTCTTTGACAGACAAACAAATGCACCAAGCTGGGAATAAAAATAAATAAATAAATAAATAAAATAAAAAAAGAAAAAAAGAAAGGTTTGCAATATTAGAGATGAGGCCAGTTATATCTTTCATTCTTTTGCCTAAAAAACTTAATTTCTTTGAAAAGCCTTAGTTATGACTTTTAGAGGATCTAATCTCTAAAATGATTATGATAGGTCATCTTTTTACCTACATGTAATTAAAACTCTAAACTTTGAAACAAGGATAAAAATTCAAATAATTTTCCTCCTGATTACTTTAAAAAAGTTTTCTAATGTTTGGTTTTCAATTGTTCATTTTTTTCGCTTCTTTTCTTTCTTTCTTTTTTTTTTTTTTTTTCTGATTCCCTAAACATATGCTTACTGGGCCACTAAGTCATCCAACACAGATACATTTTTTTCTAAATATCTGGGCTGTAGGCAGAATGGTCTAGCCACAACTCTAACTCCTCCCGCCTGTGTCAGGAGTAGCAGAGCAGGCAACAGTGTACTTACTTTATGGAAAACAGTCTCTTCTGAAGGAAGGAACAGGGACATTGAGTACAATTTCATCTTTACTGTGTGAACATCTTTTTTCTTCCCTGCCCAATTGTCCCTTCTGTGGCTGTGCTTTTCCCTCTTGGGTGTGGATTGGCGATTATGTAAAGAGCAATGTAGGTATGCCACAACCACACTCCCAGATGATTGGCTCCAAACTTTGGGCAAAACAGGCATGAGATTAATTGTGATGGAAAAATTGAGTTTACTTGCAATTTTTATAAGGAAACAGTTTTGCTCAAGTCAAATTTGGGTTTGGATTTATCTAGGGAATATGATGTCAGCTTATGTGCAAATGATATTAGTAAATGAACACATGACACCCCCACCCCTTGCCTCTGGCACATGCACCTGTGCATGCACACACACTCACACTCCCACTCACATGCGCGCTTGTGCGCACACACACACACACACACACACACTGGGGAATGACCCTTACGCTGGAAAACATTATTTGGGTTTTATTTTGGGCTCCTCATTAATTCCTATCTTACATTTCTCAATTGGTTAAGTGTCTGCTTTTGGCTTAGGTCATGATCAAGGTCTTGGGATGAGTCCCCAGTCTGGCTCCTTGGTTAGTGGGAATCGCTTCACCTTCCTCCTCTGCTCCTCCCCCCACCTTGCTCTCTCTCTCCCTCTCTCTCTCAAATAAATAAATAAAATACTAAAAAAAAATAAATTCCTACAATCAAACCGTACATACTTTTTCAAATTCTCTTAACTATAAATCTATACTAAAAGTACCATATAATGCCAAAGAATTGTGAAAGATTTTTCCAACAGAATCTCTACAGCAAATCAAATTATAACCCCACCCCACCCTGACACAGAAACATTTTAAATTAACTATAATAGGAGGAAAAAGCATTGTACTTAGCATGTATGAGAAAATGAGCCAACTCAATCTTCCTCTGCTTTACTCAAAACTTGCCATGACTGCAAGCTGTCCATCCCTCCACTCAATTCCCTGGACCTCTGCCTTGGAGAGTTATATTGTTCAAGTGCCATTAGTTACATTTTCAGTATGAATAGGCTTTAGAAACATGTGATTTCTGAGTAAAGT
Source organism: Mustela lutreola (assembly GCF_030435805.1). Taxonomy (NCBI): domain Eukaryota; kingdom Metazoa; phylum Chordata; class Mammalia; order Carnivora; family Mustelidae; genus Mustela; species Mustela lutreola. Next base: position 121,661,083 of record NC_081292.1, on the reverse strand, counting down.
GCTGTCTTTTTAAAAAAAAAATTATTCCAAATACATAGTTTCATTATTTATTATTTGCCATTCTGGGACAAGTATTCATCTAAATGTAACTAGTGGCTTAAAAAAGTGGGATTTAAGGGGTGCCTGGGTGGCTCAGTGGGTTAAAGCCTCTGCCTTCTGCTCAGGTCATGATCCTAGGGTCCTGGGATTGAGCCCCGCATTGGGCTCTCTGCTCCGTGGAGATCCTGCTTCCTCCTCTCTCTCTGCCTGCCTCTCTGCCTGCTTGTGATCTCTCTCTGTCAAATAAATAAATAAAATGTTTAAAAAAAAAGTGGGATTTTATATATATATATATATATATATATATATATATACACATATATATATATATTTTGAACTTATAAATTTTAAAGGTGTTTTCTCATCAGTCTTTACATAGCCAGAGCTATACTTTAGATTTTGTATCTCCTGATTATATGAACAAGCAGTCCATAAAAAAATCTCAAATTTTATATAACACTGCCATAAGCGTCTTATGGAGTATGCTTGGAAGTTTTGTTCTCACTTGCCTTTGAAAAGTAGCTACTAAACATGTTTTCTTAATGAACCATGAATAAAATTCTCCACACATTTGGAACTGCTTTATCTACTACTGCATAATATTTTCTTTTCAGAGAAAAAATTTAAATTAGTGAAATGTTTAATTCTTTGAGAGAAAATAAATGATGATATGTGTGTGACTCTCCTACTATGGGAATTTTCCCACAGTAGTAAATAGCAATCAGTTTTTCTTTCAAGTTGAAAGCAGCATAATTAAAAATCATAGTTATTTTTGCCCCTCCATATAGGTCAGACATCTTTATGGCATAACTGTGTTTGAAGACTATTTATATGCAACCAATTCTGATAACTTCAATATCATAAGGATAAACCGATTTAATGGCACAGATATTCATTCATTAATTAAAATGGAAAATGCTCGAGGAATCCGAATTTATCAAAAAAGAAGTCAACCAACAGGTAAGACACAAGACTTCTTCATTGCCTTTAAAATGGTGGGCTGAATGGGCTATGGTCCTTGTACTTTGTATGGAATTAAGGTGGGTGAGTCATAAATTCTTTTGATAGCAAAAGTGTACATGTCTGCTTGATAAAATGGAATAGCACTCCCTGCACAAGTCTAAATGACAAATTGTTCAGTTCCTAGTGAATTGTTTCTACAACCACAGAATTGAAATGATGGCTAGATTTAGATTCAGGAAAGAGCTTTCAATCATAATGTGTGTAGACAGATGCTAAGATGCTAAAGTTTTTTGTTTGTTTGTTTGTTTGTTTTTGGTATCATTTTGGAAGACATTTCAAATCAGGTGACTCTTACAGTATCTACCCAGTTTTATTGCAGTCATTTTGATCTCTTAACTTACCCTAGTTATTCTTTGATACAAATTAATTTAAAAAATAACTTTTAATGAGAGGTTGTAATGTTTCTAATTATTTCTTAAAGACACAAACTAGTTATTTTTGCAGAGTAAGTTAGTGATCCTTGTTCATCAATACAATTTATGTTCAATTATATATAGAATAATGTGACATACAAGAATAACCAACCCCAAATTTTCATCCCTTTTTTGTGCTTCAAATTGAAACTACTTTAGAATTATTGAAATATTAACATAGATTTAGTTGAGACAATGTATTTTCACAAATCTGTTTACAGTACATTTAAATTTAGAGTTCTGTAAGTAACCTTATTAGAGTTTGGTGTTAAGATTTATTTATTTGTCAGTTATTCATTGACCATTTACTGTGTATCAGAAACTATTGTATAGGCATTATTGTATAGACACAGCAGTGAATAAAAGAGCTGAAAAATTCTTGCTTATATGAGATTTGCATCCCAGCAGAGAAAACATAATTTTAAAATGATCAAGTAAATTATTATTATTTTAGAAGATTAGGAGTGCTATAGAGAAAAATAAAGCATAGAGGAAGTCTCAGGTTTTAGGGTGGTTTGAAATTTCATATTGAATAGTCAGAGGAAGACCCACTGAAATAATGAAATTAAATGAAGACTTGAAATAATTGAAGAAGTAAGGCACAGCCATGGCAGGTAAAGAGATCAGCAAACAGAAAACCCATGCAGAAGAACATGCTTAGATTTTTCAAGGAATAGCAAGGAGACCTGTGTGTCTAAAGCAGAATGAAAAAGGGAAAAACAGGTAGAAGAATGAGGCTGGAGAAACAAAGGAGGACTCTAATAAGTAGGGCCCTAGAGATAATTCTAGAACCTTCTCCTTACATTTTTATTGAGATGAGGAGTCCTCAGGAAGCATTAAGCAGAAAAATCTCATGATATGACTGACTGTTTAAAGGAATCAGTATGGCTACTGTGTTGACAATAGGCTATGGGAGACAAGAGTGGGGGTTAAAGAGCTTTTCATTTAGAAAATCAGGAATACAAAACAAACATGTCACAATTTTTAAAAGCATAACTGTTTATTAAATTAAAAGAAAATTGCCATGTTATTTGTCACAATTTCAAGTGTTGATCATAAAAGAAATATTATAAAAGTATATAAAATATTACTGATACTATTCCAAATAGCTTTTTTTTCTTTAATTCATCTTTTTCTCATTCTCTTCACACAGTACTTTTCCTTTTCTTTTTTCCTTCTCTAACTTCTACACTTGTGAAATGTCCTTCTATGTCTTAATCTCCACATGTAAACTAGCATACTCCTTTTGAAATTTATGTGTGCACACACACACATTCACTTTGTGGTAGAGTTCTCAAAATGGCAGTGGACTCAAAACTTAAAAAAAAAAAAATGTCTCAGGACTTCTCAATAAAGATATTTACTGAATCCTATATCTTCTAGGTTAAGTGCCCATATAATGGATTATTTCAAAAGAAATACTTTCTCTGCTTAATGACCTAACCTGGCATATTTTTACAGTTATCTTTTTATATTTATAAGAAACATGTATTTTTATTTTTATTTTTTCTCTGCAATGCAGAAATATGTAGTTTGAAAAAGAACAAGCATGCATCTAAAAAATCATATAACATATTTTACTTACATGTAAACAGTTTAAATTAATATAAAAACAGAATTGTTTTCTTAACCATATTTTTAGGAGGACTTTGGCAAATTCCCACCTCTATTTCTGTGAGGTTAAAACTCTTTTTCCAATTGATTATGGTAATAAATAGCTGGGTATAAAGATTTGTGGTAGGATTCCCTCTCCTTGCACTGCAAACGTTTCAACATACCGCTGATGTTCATAATTATCTTGTCTTTGGAAATTTTCAAGTGTGCTGTTTTTTTTATTTCTCATAGTCAGAAGCCATGCATGTGAAGTGGATCCATATGGAATGCCCGGGGGATGCTCACACATCTGTCTGCTCAGCAGCAGTTACAAAACACGGACCTGTCGCTGCAGGACCGGCTTCAACTTGGGAAGTGATGGCAGGTCGTGCAAAAGTATGTTGATAAAATCAAACATTTTGCCAGCAGCCTCTGCTTCAGAATAGATTTTTTGTTTATTAATTAGCAACATCAACATCAGCAATATTGTAAGACTTCAACAGGTGAAATTTGCCTGCAAAATGTACCAGCTATTTTTCTCAGTATTCAGGGGTTTTTTGTTTGTTTTGTTTTGTGATAATACGAATGAGAAACTGAATCAGGCTATAGAATCATTAAATTTATGGATCCCTGGGAAACATATTTTAGGAAGATCCTTTCCCTAATTCCTTAAAGAAAGTTTTTGATCTAATGATCCTGAGTATTTGGTTGACCATATTTTCTGTTACATGAATTAAGAAGTTGCTTCTAGTAATAGGTGTGTTGTTTAGTCCAACAGAAATCCACATGAAATAATGTTTCATCTTATCCAGCATCACTGGGGAGTGAAATTCATTTCATTATTTAATTTTCCAGGTAACTGGAGCTAAACTAATTAAATATCAATCTCTTTAACAATTTTATTGAAAAGCTTTCTAACAGACATACCTTTGTTTTATTTTTGAAATATGCTGAATAATTTAATTGCTTCTTATTTAAATAATAAATAGTTTATACATGACTTTATAAACTTAGATTGTTGCCCCCAAATTAGTTAAGTTTAGGTCTTTACTTGGGTCTTCATAATCACATATAGTGGAATGATCCTTATGGAAATGATGTCCATGTGGAGACTGTTGTCCTTTAAATGTCTCTCAGTACCATAATTTTGAAGTTATGATGACTGCTTTTTACAGTGCCCATTGTGTCTCCATTTTGTTATAGCAATGGCTTTTTATTTCTGCTAGTGTTCCCTCTCTGGTCACTGTCTTGCCATCTCTTTGACTTTCTTGTCATGTGCTTACTGAGGACTATGACATTAGATCACTATTTTGTTAAGATTTTAAGTCTAAATGGTAGCACAAATATATTTTTAAATCAATAATCCAGGAGGCTCCACTTTGATTATATATATATATATATATATATATATATATATATATATATATTAGTATTTTGTTTTTAATTCTAACTTTGTATTAAATGCTGGGTCTCATGATCAAGAGATCCTCTGGATAAATGAGAGAAGCCTCAAGGTGAGTTAAGTTGTGTGTGTGTGTGTGTGTGTGTGTGTGTGTGTCCAGCCTTTAAACTGGTATGGCAACCACTTGAAAAGTGACGGCATGCCATAAAAAATGCAATCTACACATATATACATACAGATTTGCATGTATGCATACATACATACATACTTTTGGAGGAAAATAGGATCACAGTTGCCTAAATTTCAATCACCCTTAATGTAGTGTATTGATCATGACACATTTACATTAGCAGAGACAATTCTAGTTATTTTAAGCAGGAAAAGATCAAATGCAAATAAATAGGTGCTTACACAATCAGTGAAAATCCTGAAGCAATCCTCAATCCTCAGAACATCCTTCAAAACCACCACTGAACTACCCTGGCTTAAAACTGAAGACCTGCCACATTCAGAAGCCAGGGCATCAGGAAACCACAAATGCCAATAGTCACTTAAAAAACACATCATTTTTGTCTTTCTCCGCTTGACTTATTTCGCTAAGCATGATACGCTCTAGTTCATCCATGTTGTCGCAAATGGCAAGATTTCATTTCTTTTGATGGCTGCATAGTATTCCATTGTGTATATATACCACATCTTCTTGATCCATTCATCTGTTGATGGACATCTAGGTCCTTTCCATAGTTTGGCTATTGTGGACACTGCTACTATAAACATTCTCCCTGATATGAGGAAGTGGTGATGCAACATGGGGGCTTAAGTGGGTAGAAGAAGAATCAATGAAACAAGATGGAATTGGGAGGGAGACAAACCATAAGTGACTTTTTTTTTTTTAAAGATTTTATTTATTTATTTGACAGAGAGAAATCACAAGTAGTCGGGAGAGGCAGGCAGAGAGAGAGAGAGAGAGGGAAGCAGGCTCCCTGCTGAGCAGAGAGCCCGATGCGGGACTCGATCCCAGGACCCTGAGATCATAACCTGAGCCGAAGGCAGTGGCTTAACCCACTGAGCCACCCAGGCGCCCCCCATAAGTGACTCTTAATCTCACAAAACAAGCTGAGGGTTGCTGGGGGGAGGGAGGTTTGGAGAAGGGGGTGGGATTATGGACATTGGGGAGGGTATGTGCTTTGGTGAGTGCTGTGAAGTGTGTAAACCTAGTGATTCACAGACCTGTACCCCTGGGGATAAAAATATATGTTTATAAAAAATAAAAAATTAAAAATTAAAAAAAAAACACATCATTTTAACTGATACCCAGGAATTTCCACAACTTGCACCATGACTATTAGCTCTAGAAATTTACCACAACTGATAGTTTCCTACTGGTAAACAGAACAAAACAACACCCTCTTCCTTGTGCTTGATAAAACTCAAAGGAAGAACACTAATGTGGAAAAATTCAATTTCTCCTCCAGATAAAAACCAATAGAAGTAACAAAAGGCACCTTCATTTCCATATTATAAGCATGAGTTAATAGATCTTATTTTAAGTACTTAACACCAGGCCCTTTGCTCTATGAGTATCTGTGAACCGTAATTTTTAGTTTCAGTTGTCTATCATACAAGAAAACACACTAGAAGAAACTTTAAAGTAGGTGTTGAATAACTAAAATAAGTGTCTTAAGTAAACAATGGGAAAATTGTTTTTTTCTTATTTAAAACACAGGCATCTGGGTGGTTTAGTAGGTCATGCATCTGACTCTTGGTTTTGGCTCAGGTCATGATCTCAGGGTTGTGAGATTAAGTCCTGGATGGCTCTCTGCACTCAGTGGGGAGTCTTCTTGAGATTACCACCCTGCATCCACCCTCCACTATTTGCACTAAACAAACAAACAAATAAATAAATAAATTCTTATAAAATATGAAAAACAAAGGGCATACATATATACATTAAACCAATGAAATACTAGATTTATCAATTACCAATGAAAATGTCAATTAAAAAGAAATGTTAGCTGGACGCCTGGGTGGCTCAGTCCATTAAGCATCTGCTTTCTGCTCAGGTCATGGTCCCAGGATCCTGTGACTGCGTCCCGCATCATCTGGCTCCTTGCTCAGTGGGAGGCCTGCTTCTCCCTCTGCCTGCTGCTCCCCCTGCTTGTGTGATCTTTCTCTCTGACAAATAAATAAATAAAATCTTTAAAAGAAAAAAAATCATTAACAGATTAAGTATGGTGAAACTAGTATTCTTATACATTGTTAATAGAATTGGAAATTGATATCACTGTTGAAAAGATATTTGATAAAATATTTTAAAAAAACATAAAACTAAGTTTTAAGTATCCTTAAAGAAATTATCCTTCTTTTGACTGAACAAATTCATTGTAAATGTAATTTGTAATAATAAAAACCCAGAGACAATCTAAATATCTGACAATAGGTAAGCAGCTGACTATATCGTTGCCTCTTAATGCCTCTTAATAATTTCAATGTTGTCATTGAAAATAATGTTTTGGGGTGCAACTGGGTGACTCAGTTGGTTGTGTCTGTCTTCAACTCAGGTGTGATCTCAGGGTCCTGGGATTGAGCCCCAAATTGAGCTCCCTGTTTAGCAGGGAGTGTGCCTCTCCCGCTCCTTTACTCCTGCTCTCTCTATGTCAAATGAAATAAATAAAATCATTTGGAAAAAAGAAAATAATGTTTTGAAGACTTTAATGACAATTAGATATTATTTTTTTTTTTTTTTTTTTAAAAAAAAAAAAAATAGATATTATTTTTTTAAATGAGATACTGAAGTGTATATAGGATCCCTATTTTTATTTTTGTTTTTTTAAGATTCCTTTTTTTAAAAAAGATTTTATTTATTTATTTGGCAGAGATCACAAGTAGGCACAGAAGAAGGCAGAGAGAAAGGGGGAAGCAGGCTCCCTTCTGAGCAGAGAGCCCGACGTGGGGCTCGATCCCAGGACCCTGAGATCATGACCTGAGCTAAAGGCAGAGGCTTCAACCCAGTGAGCCACCCAGGCACCCCAGATTCCTTTTTTTTTTTAAGATTTTTATTTATTCATTTGAGAAACAGAGAGAGAGAACATGAGCGGAGGGGAGAGGAAGAAACAGACTCCCCACTGAACAGAGAGCCAACAGGGACTAGATCTCAGGACCCTGAGGTCATGACCTGAGCTGAAGGCAGATGCTTAACAATGTCAGCCACCCAGGCATCCCTAAGATTCCTATTTTTATTTTTTATACTATTTTTAATTTTCTTTAAGATTTCTGTTTTTAAAAAACAAAAATATTTATGCATATAAAGTTGGTATAAATGTTAATTTTCAAATAAATCACTACTTTTAAATAATATGTGATATTATTTAAAAAAAATACTCTTGAAAGTAGGTGGACACTGAAAGACTATGAGGGCAATGAGGAAGAAGGATGTTAATATTCTTCATCAGTAATTCCATTTCTAGAAATGTATACTTAGAGATCATCTAAGAAAATGTATAAAATGCTAGGTTGGAGAAAAACATGCTTATCTCAGTATTATTATAATAATGAAAAGATAAAACCAATTGGGAACAGTTTGACAAATTATCATATGCTGACTATACTGAAAGAATGAATGTAAGGCTTAAAATAATAGGTCAACATAGAACATAATTTTGATGCTAAGATTTGATAATAAAAGCAGAATATAGAATTGAGCTTCTTCTACATAATTAATTGTGCATTAGAAAAATAGCTAAATTAATTAAGTTTGAAATAGTCACATGAAGAAATACAATATAACAGTGGAAATATGTGAACAATGACTATAACAACCATGGGTAATATTACAGGTATAATAAGAACAAAATTAATTCACAGAAGAATTCACACATGCAATTCAAACATGCAAAATCAAACAATGTACTGTTAGTACTATATGTACTAAAACTTGACAAAATACATGATAAAATAATCAGGATATTGGATGTCTTTGGGATGAAAGGGGAATAAGAAAATAAAGAGTGGAGAATTGGTTTAGGGCACATGCATACCTTTCAGTATTCTGGAAATATTTTTAAGATCTCTGCCAGATGCATGAAATTTGTTTCTTTTAAATATACTAAAATATAATAAATATCAGCTTATATACATTTAATATTCAGTAACATAAATTTTAAAAGAAAGTGAGAGAAAGAAAATATTTAAACGGACAGTATTGTTTGTATTGAGGGTATTGAGTTTATAAGTAATTGCTCATCTTTTTCCTCTTTTTTCTCCAAATTTTTTATAGTTTAATTATCTTGCTTTGCTAAGAATCTCACTTATGGTACTGTTACCCAATTATAATTGAGTTATTTGTATCCTCATTTATACTAAAACTCAGTACGTTTTCCCTTTTATATAAAGTATTTTCTTCATGGGGCACCTGGGTGGCTCCGTGGGTTAAAGCCTCTGCCTTTGGCTCGGGTCATGATCTCAGGGTCCTGGGATCAAGCCCCGCATTGGGCTTTCTGGTCAGCAAGGAACCTGCTTCCCCCCACTCTCTCTGCCTACTTGTTATCTCTCTCTCTCTGTCAAAAAAATAAATAAAATCTTTAAAAAAAAAAAAGTATTTTCTTCAAATGGTATAAACTAAACTGAGTCAATTGCTCTAGAAATTAAAGAGCACAGTGTGTTTTTCCACATGAAAGTCTGAAGGAGTCAATTCACTAGAAAAAACTACACTTGATTTTCGTGCACCCGAATGTTTATAGCAGCAATGTCCACAATAGCCAAACTATGGAAAGAACCTAGATGTCCATCAACAGATGAATGGATCAAGAAGATGTGGTATATATACACAATAGCTTATTAACCTGATAAATAGTTTTTTGTTTGGAGTTTTTGTTTTTGTTTTGTTTTGTTTTGTTTCATTTTTGATAAGGGCTGTGTTGTACATCAGAGTTACTGGCAGACAACATCAACCTCTTACATTCTAATTAAGATGTAAAGAAAAAAGTGAAGCTATAACTGGCATTTTATTTCATTTCTTAAAAAAATAAATAAATCACTTGTTTAGACATATGTAATATATTCTCCTGCACGTTTGTGATACTGTGTGATTCTATTTGTTTGCTTTTGACAGCCTTAGACTCAAACTCTGAGGCAGGGTGTTCTAAATACTCTGAAGTTTTAGCATTGTCAGACATAATGAATGCTACAGTTAGTATCTACAGAATGTGTTAGATGGATTGTAATGAATTGTAAAATTAAATGTGCTGGATGTTTTAATAAATGTCCATTTTACTATTACCAGTTATCCAATGATCTGTCATGTTTTTGCTATACAGACAGTTATAGACAAAAGAATAATTAACTAAGTATAACCCATTCACGGAAGTAATTTCTATTTTAATTAAAGTAATGCAATTAGCTGGACTTCTTGCATCAAGATACATTTGGCATATTTTAGAGTTTAATTTTTGGTATTGAATTTAAAAAACGCTAATTGTGCCAGTTAATTAAACAGTGGCATTCTGCAGTGTAAAGAAGATTAGACAGCCTCAGTTGTTTGTGTTTGTAATCTTTCTTCTGCAGGACCGAAGAATGAGTTGTTCCTCTTTTATGGGAAAGGACGCCCAGGAATTGTTAGAGGAATGGACTTGAATACCAAGATAGCTGATGAATACATGATCCCCATAGAGAATCTGGTAAACCCTCGTGCTTTAGATTTCCACGCAGAAACCAATTATATCTACTTTGCTGACACCACCAGTTTCCTAATTGGCCGGCAGAAGATAGATGGCACAGAGAGAGAAACCATCCTGAAAGATGGTAAGTGACAGTATGTAGTATTAACACCAAACTGCCCTGGGATACGGCGCTGTGAAAGGATAAATCCAACATATGTCAAACTCACTTCAAGCAGAACCTAAAAACTTACTGTTGATTTAAAAATAGTTTTTGATTTAATTTTCTCAGTAACATTATTTCTGTTTTTCACATATTAAAACCTCCATGATAAAATTGAACTTGGAATTGTCCACCACATTTTAAACCTTACGGGAATTAAATTAAGCTACTTATTCACCTTCATGGAAAATGTAGATTTACAATTATATGTTTATAGTGCTATATGGCAGAACATAAGATTTAACAGGACATTAGAGACTTGTGTAATATTTGATTCTTACTAGGCTATTGGTCATGTCATTCAGAGTGCATTAAAAATATCAATGTCCCCATTGTCATTGCATTTCTTGCATATTGTTTCTTACTTTGTAAATCATTTAAACTGACTTCTCTGGAGTTGCCCTTGAAATATCTGTATTCACAGAGAAACTTGTTTATATCTAGTTTTACTTATAAATATTTATATGCAAGACTATATTTGAAAATTGCCTACATATGCCTATACTTTTTTTTTAATTAATTAATTTATTTATTTATTTTATTTTATTTTTTTTAATTTTTTTTATTTTTTATAAACATATATTTTTAAAACAGTGTATTTTATAAATTTCATGGCTTAGGAACAACCAATTAAGTAACACAATAATATAGCTTTGGTATAAATAGACAATATTTTTAATAATCAAGCAAACCAAATATTTGACTACTACTCAGTCACCTTTAGACATGTTCAGTAATGATTCTGGGCCTGTTTAGTCACGTACACAATCTGTTCACTTCTCAAATATTTTAAAAATCCTTGATTTAGAGAACATTAATTATATGTTTATTAGCTGAAAAATACTGTGCTAGCTATCTTAGGAGAGAAAAGGAATGTTAGAAAGTGGCTACTGCCTTTAGAGAGTTCATAATCTACCTTTGGAGAGAATATAAATGAACAAAAAATGTAAATGCTTTGCAACATTTAATTTAATTAAATTCAAATCAGACCTAAAGAAATACATGGTTATTGGAGAATGTCCATGTAATGGATCACCACAGGGAGGAAGAGAGGTGTTTATGTGAGTGTTCCTGGAAAACTTTGTGTATAGAAGGTATTTGGGCTAGATCTTAAAGGAAGAATGTTGAAAAGTGGGGGAGGATATTTCAGCCACCAGGAATTCCATAGAAAAAAGAAAAAGAAATCAAGTACTAGAGAAAGAGGATGAAAGGGACATTATGTAGATCGTTACAGGATGTTTTGGTCATAGGGAATAGGGTCAGAGGAGCAGTGGAAAGTGAGAGGTCATGAAATGAAAGACCCAGAATGTGAAGTGAATGGGCTTGGAGGAAATTCTGACCAGCTAAGAGGCAGGAAATGCTTCTGAGCCAAAGAATAACATGACTGAAAAGATATTTTAGGAGAATCAATCTGGTGGTGGAGGGCAGAATGGAGCAGGGAGGAAGGAGAGAAAATAAAAGCAGATACAGACTGAAATTAATTACAGCATGAGTGGTAATGAGTGGCGGTCTCTCCTGACTTGGTGGGATGAGGAGATTATTCATTCAATTCAGATTCATTTTAAATCAAACCTTGAATGATAAAATGTACACTTCCCACATGTGACAAATGAAGTGTTAAAATGAAAAATATCCTTGATTTTGTTGTTGTTGTTTATAGTTTACTGTTTAAGACAATCTAAGACCACCATGACTTTTTAGAGCTAATTAGAGTTACGATTTTCAAGAGTTAAGATTTAAGTTAAGAGTGAAACTTAAATTGGAAGTGACAGTGGCCATCTGCCTACTTTTCTCTGTCATGTGATTTCAGGTGCTAGAAGATGGACAATTTTAGGACAATAGACTTGCACATTCTCTGTAAGCAGGTACATTTGGATTGCTCTGATTTTGATCTAGAAATTTTCACGAAGGACTGAAATGTAACATGGAAGGTTCTTGGTTTCGTTTCAAAAAGTGTCAGTTCCTGTGCTGTGACTGAATGTTCCAGCTAATAATCCTAACTTTGATAGCCATATCTTATCAGTGACATTGGTTGGTCTTTGCATTTCATCACAGCAACAGGGATCAGTTCTAATAGCTACTTGACTGCCAGGCACATCTGTACAGTGTTGCTTTGGCAGAATGAAGGTTATGAGAACATTTTGTAGATTTCACACCTGAAATATACTTAACATTTTGATATTCCTATGCAAGGACAGCTTCATATCTTTTTGTTAATCTTTTTTTCTTACCGGGAGGAAAGGTGGAGATTAACAATAGACATTATAAGATTAACATGTCAAAACAAAAGTTGCATTTGGAAAATGACAACTTATCATTCTTGAAATCAGTAAAAAAAAAAATGAAATTCTATGTGTGTTCACTAATTTAGCTAGGATAGGGGCGCCTGGGTGGCTCAGCGGGTTAATTTAGCTAGGATATCCACCCTTCACCCTGAAGACTGGGAGGTAATGCTGGCTTGACAAATTATTTTGTAAGCTTGGTAGAAATTTTGAGTCTTAGATAAATTTGTACAGTTTGAAGTACAAGGCTATAAAGATTTTGCTGTTTGTAAATAAAACATTAATATCTTGGACATCTTTTATGTAAGCTTAGATCCTTTCTATAAAGAGAGAAAAACACCAACAGCATTTCTAAAAAGGCCCACCTCTATTCATTCTTTGACTTTTTTTTCCTCTGAGAAATTTATGGAAAACTTCCTAAAGGTGGTATATCCTATGGTCTGTAGAATCTTGTAGGCTAAAACAGGAGTTAAATAAAAGATAAAGGAAAATTTTCCCATTGAGATACTTACATCTATCTCAGTAAGTACTGAAAACGTCTAGGAAATGAAGACATATTAGCAACTTAATTAAAATAGACTTCTGTAAAGACAAAGCATTTCCAATCTGTAAGTTTTTTATTCTCTGGAATTTTTGCCATAATTTTTGTAAAATTTTTACTGTTTCTTTTAATTAATTATTTGATTTATTTATTTATCCAGTTAGTAAATAAAATCTGCAAATGCCTTCACTAGTCAAGGTGCTATTGTAGATGATGGGAATGCTACAGTAAACAGGATAAAGTTTTATATTTAGTTTGTATCTAAATAGTGAGAGGCAGATAATAAACACATATATGAACAAGATAATGATAACTGCTGTAGTAGAAATAAAGTAGGATGCTGTGGTAAAAAGTAAAAGGTGTTCTCAACAGGAGGCAAATTAGACTAAGTGGTGAGGGAATTTAAAGTACCCATTCTTCCCAGTTGTAATTGTTACACTATCTAAGAGAACAAGATAGATGCTCTTTATAAGATCAAATTCACTTTTATCTTCTTGTCTTGTCCAAGATTCATTTTTCATTGTAGTATGAATTGTAATTTTCAGCAGAAAGGGAAAAATGTAAATATGATAACTTGCTATTCAATTTATTATTGGATGCATTCTGTTAATGCAGTACTTGTTTCTAAACTATATAAATTATCTCTACTGGGATACATATATCCAAATAGAAAACATGTTAAAACAATCTTTCATATTGTTCCATATCTTTAAAATATTTTAAAAAATCACTCAAAGCATTTTCCCTCAGTTTGAAAGTTATTAATGCCTGCAGCTATAACAGAAAGCCTGTACTTTCAATAGCTCCCATAATTAAACTGGAGATTTGAGGCCACCAAGTTTGTAATAATTTGTTACAAAAGCCACAGGAACTAATAGAAAACCTGTGCTCTTAAACACTTTTTATATTGACCTTATGTATATTTTTTGTGTGATGGGTTCTATTTGGTTGACATCTGGAGTGGGTGCATGTTTCCACACCTCAGACTCCTCCTTTACCTGAGGGTATTTACAAGAGCCATAAAATTGGAGAACAATAAATAACTTTGGACAGGATACAACATAGGATCTATTTTTTTAAAAGATTTTTGTTTATTTATTTGACACAAAGAGAGAGAGAGAGGGAGAGAGAGCTCGAGCAGAAGGAGCAGCAGGCAAAAGGAGAGGGAGAAGCAGGATTCCCACTGAGCAGAGAACCTGATCTCAGGACCCTGGGATCATGACCTGAGCTGAAAGCTGCCACCTAATAGACTGAGCCATTCATGCATCCCAGGATCTATTTTCTGATATTATGAACAGAAGTGTAGCCAAGAGGAAGGGGTAGGAGTCTTTCTGTGCAAAACATATTCTCCAAATGACATGTTTGAAGATAGTATGTTATCATACTGTGAAAGGGTAGTGCCTTACTGCTTGTCCAGCATGTGAAGGATCAAACCCAATTCTTCAGCTCAGTTCCATCCCCAGCATCTCCATTCTCCCTCCATTGATTTTAGAATCCAACAGTTCCTCCAGTTGGTTGGTTTGAAATGTATGATAGTATGCCCGGGATATGATTTAGTATTCATCATTGTAATATTTTGAACTCTCACTATCACCACCACTACCACCACCCACCCACACCCTCCGATCCCCCCCAGATATGACTACCAACTTAGAATCCACTTCAGAACTCTAGTTCCAGGCCTCTACTCTAACTGATCCTAGGGTGGCTACTTAAAACAGATTACAGGATTTGATCCATTCCCAAAGGACACCAATCTTCGTGTGATATTATCATTTTCTAGAGATTATGGTTTGTTTTTGGATATCAGTGAGCTCCCCATTGTATAATTCTCTAGGAATGTCTAGTATATCATAAAGATCCAGTTTGTTGTGCGTGTATTTATTTTTAGTTTTATTCCAATGTAGTTAACATACACTGTTGTATTAGTCTGAGGCATACAATATAGCAATTTAGCAGTTCCATATATTACTCAGTGTTCATTAAGATAAGTGAACTCTTAATCCCCTTCCCCTATTTCATGCATACTCCCACCTGCCTCTTCTTTGGACACCCTCTGCTTGGTCTCTATAGTTAAGAGTCTATTTTCTTGTGTGTGTTTTTTTTTTCCCTCTTTTTTTTTTGTTGTTGTTGTTCATTTATTTTGTTTTTTAAATTCCTCATATGAGTGAAATCATATGGTCTTTGTCTCTCTGACTGGCTTATTTCACTTAACATTATACCCTCTAGGTCCATCCATGTCATTACTGATAGTAAGATTTTATTCTTTTTCGTATATGAGCAATATTCCATTGTGTGTGTGTGTGTGTGTGTGTATGCATGTGTGTGTGTATCTACCGCATGTTCTTTATACATTGATCCATCAATGGCCACTTAGACTGGTTTCATAATTTGGCTATTGTAAATAATGCTGCAATAAACATAGGGGTGCATATATCCCTTCAAATTATTATTATTATTATTTTTATTCTTTGGGTAAATACCCAGTAGTATGATTACTGGGTCATATGGTAGTCCTACTTTTAATTTTTTGAGAAACTTCCATACTGTCTTCCACAGTTGGCCACATCAGTTTACATTCCCATCAACAGGACCTAAGAGTTCCTTATTCTCTATATCCTTGTCAACACTTCTTTCTTGAGCTTTTGATTTTAGCCATTCTGATAGGTGTGAGGTGATATCTCATTGTGGTTTTGATTTGTATTTCCCTGATGACGAGTAATATTGAGCATCTTTTCATGTGTCTGTTGGCCATCTGGATGTCTTCTTTGCAGAAATGCCTGTTCATGTCTTCTGTGCATTTTTAATGGGATTATTTGTTTTGGGTGTTGAGGTTAAGTTCTGTATATATTTTGGATACTAACTCCTTACCAGATGTCATTTGCAAATATCTTCTTCTATTCAGTAGGTTGCCTTTCAGTTTTGTATTTTTTTCTTCACTGTGCAGAAGTTTTATTTATTTATTTATTTATTATTTTGATGTAGTCCCAATAGTTTTTTTTTTTTTTTTTACTTTTCTCTTAAGTTTTAATTTTTTTTTTTAATTTTTATTTTTTATAAACATATATTTTTATCCCCAGGGGTACAGGTCTGTGAATCACCAGGTTTACACACTTCACAGCACACACCAAATCACATACCCTCCCCAATGTCCATAATCCCACCCCCTTCTCCCAAACCCCCTCCCCCCGGCAACCCTCAGTTTGTTTTGTGAGATTAAGAGTTTTTATTTGCTTTTTTTCCTTTGCCTCAGGAGTCCTATCTAGAAAGATGTTACAGACGATGTCAGAGATATTACTGTCTGTGCTCTATTCCAGGATTTTTTAATTTTAGGTCTCACATTTTAGGTATTTCATCCATTTTGAGTTTATTTTTGTATATGGTATAAGAAAGTGGTCCAGTCTGTTGCATTTAGCTGCCCACCTTTCCCAGCACCATTTGTTAAAGAGACTTTTTCCCTGAATATTATTCCTTCTTCTGTCAACAATTAATTGACTATATAATTAATATATGCTGATATCAAAGTTTGTTATACACATTAACTAAGAAATATAATGTGTTTTTGTTCTCCATAAATAATTTTAAATTATCAATTTCTAAAGAGATAGCTAGAATTGACGGTGATAAAATTTCCAATTCTGAAAAAAAAGTAAATGTTGGGAAGCACTGCTGCTTCAACCCTAAAAATAAAATGTTTGATTAATTATATTATTTCTAGTCCTTCTAGTGTATTGTATGTGTCTATTTTTATGCAAGTGCCATACTGTTCTGTTTACTACAGTTTTGTAATATAACTTGAAGATTGGAATTGTGATACCTCCTGTTTTGTTTTTCTTTTTCAAGGATGCTTCGTCTACTTAGAGTCTTTTGTGGTTCCATACAAATTTTAGGATTATTTGTTCTAACATGATGTTAGTATTTTGATAGGGATTGCATTAAATCTTAGATTGTTTTGGGTAGTATAGACATTTTAACAATATTTGTTATTTCAGTCCATGAGCATGGACTATCTTCCCATTCACTTGTGTCATCTTGAATTTCTTTCGTCAGTGTTTATAGTTTTCAGAGTACAGGTCTTTTGCATCTTTAGTTAAATTTATTCCTAGGTATTTTACCATTTTTGGTGCGATTGTAAATGGAATTGTTTTCATGATTTCTCTTTTTGCTGCTTCATTATTAATGTACAGAAATGCAGTGGGTTTCTGTATGTTCATCTTGTATACTGCCACCTTACTGAATTCATTTATCAATTCTGGTTGAGTTTTGGTGGTCTGCAGGATTTTCTACATATAATATCATGTCATCTGCAAATAATGAAAGTTTCACTTCTTCCTTGCTGATTTGGATGCTTTTTCCTTCCTTCCTTCCTTCTTTCTTTCTTTCTTCTTTTTAAAAAGATTTTGTCTTTCTATTTATTTGAGAGAAAGTGAGAGTGAGAGCATAAGCCGGGAGTGGGAGACAGAGGGAGAAGGAGAGGCAGGCTCCTTGCTGAGCAGGGAGCCTGATGGGTTTGATGCCAGGACCCTGCTTAATCGACCGAACCACCACATGCCTGTGAGGGCCTTTTAATTTCTTTTTGTTGTGTGATTGCTGTGGCTAGAACTTCCAGTACTATGTTGAACAAAGTAGTGAGAGTGTACATCGTTGTCTTGTTCCTGACCTTAGGGGAAAAGCTTACCCTTTGTTCTGGGATGCCAATGAATGTCAGCATTATTTTTTAAAGGTTTTACTTATTTTATTTGACAGATAGAGATCACAAGTAGGCAGAGAGGCAAGCAGAGAGAGAGAGAGGGGAGGAAGCAGGCTCCCTGCTGAGCAGAGAGCCCGATGTGGGGCTCGATCCCAGGACCTTGGGATCATGACCTGAGCCGAAGGCAGAGGCTTTAACCCACTGAGCCACCCAGGTGCCTCGAATGTCAGCATTATTAATTATCTGTAATTTCTAGTCATAAAGAGCCAGTTTTACAGTGATAAAACAAACATGTTACAATATCACTAATGAATTATGTTAGAAGGTTCCCATGAACTTTAAATAGTGCGTATGCCTTGCAAAACATCTTAAAATTAAGAATAAAGTTTTATTCTCTGCTATTAGATTACAGGTGCATATCAATCTCATTTTTCTGACATTACCTCTTAAAGGAAAAGTTCTGAGACTTTGAGACATATAGACGTTGACCAACCATTAAAGAAATAATGAATACATTTATCAGTCATGAGACATTTCCTAATTAAAACTTTAAAAAGAGGTTTGTGAGCATTGGCAATTCTTGAGAATCTAATGGATATTGCTCTACTGAGTAGTAAGGTTATAGTGTGTTTGTACGTACTGACTCTCACTATCAATAAGATGTTTTTTCCAGAATTCTCTGGAGATTTGAATCAAATATGAGTTCACTTTCATTCTTAATTTGCAAATATATATTTCTCATATTGTTATGTTTCTCATGAAGTATATGAGATATTTGGGGGGGAAAAAAAAACAACCTCACAGCCAACATATATGTCTTTTTGTTTGAAAAGTTGACACGAATAGAAGAAGCTTGAAATCTGGATTCTAAAATACAGTGTCATTAAAAAAATGGGGCGCCTGGGTGGCTCAGTGGGTGAAGCCTCTGCCTTTGGCTCAGGCCATGATCTCAGGGTCTGGGATCGAGCCCTGCATTGGGCTCTCTGCTCAGCAGGGAGCCCGCTTCCCCCTCTTTCTCTGCCTCTCTGCCTACTTGTGGTCTCTGTCTGTCAAATAAATAAATAAAATCTTTAAAAAAAAATGGAATTGGTGATGTTGTTAATGAATTAGGGGAAACATAGAAAAAATATCTTTCCCCTTATTTGTTTCCTCACCAGGCATACAATATACTACAAATACGTGGATATACACATTAGCTGAGAATAGCTCTAGAAGCTTCTGCAAAAAGTCTATTATCTTGTAAATGCCAAATTGCTGGTAAGGTCAAAAGAGAGTATTGAAAATACTTGGTAATCTCTAAAGTACCATTAGAGTATTATTAAAGATATAACCATTATATTAATAGATATTCTGATCAGTATAATTCTTTGCATATTTTAAATAAATTGCCAGTTCTCAGTATAATTTAAAATGAAAGAAATGCATTCTACCCAGTTGCTTAATTATTCTTATATATTATGTGATTTTTATTTGTGACTTAAGAAATCACTTGGGAATCCTTTATTAACCCAGGACTGCTATTGTAAACATTGGCTATAATTGTACTATTAGTTAAGTTAATACAAACTTCTGATTAAAAAACAGTCTTGGCTGACATGACTGTGGGGGTCCTAGAGTAGGAAATGCTAGCTCAAATTGCAGGGCCTGATAATATCCACAGCACAAGATGAGCAAACTTCCCTTGAAACGAGCCATTTTGAGAGGACTTTAGGTGAGTGGTAAGTCATCATATGTGTAACAAATACAACAAAAATGTGACTCTGACCTATTTAAAGCATAACTTTATTTTTTGTCTCCCATTTGGTTTTGAAAATTTATTTTGTAAACTCTCTTACTAACGAAAGTTTTGACAGCAAAACTTGATCAAATCCCAGTCCTTTCTGCTCATAACTAGGCAACTGAGCGGCTTCTCAGTCACTTTAAATCATAAACACAGCATCAATGTGATAATTAGAATGTCTAATCCATCCAATATATATATACATGAATATCACAATTCTTTTTTTTTTTAAAGATTTTATTTATTTATTTGACAGAGAGAAATCACAAGTAGATGGAGAGGCAGGCAGAGAGAGAGAGAGGGAAGCAGGCTCCCCGCCGAGCAGAGAGCCCGACGCGGGACTCGATCCCAGGACCCTGAGATCATGACCTGAGCCGAAGGCAGCGGCTTAACCCACTGAGCCACCCAGGCGCCTGAATATCACAATTCTAATTCAATATATCATCAAATCTTCCCTGCTTATCATTTGTGTTGTCTTCTGGCTAGAAGCCTGAAAAAGAAAAGGAGGACATACTTGGTTCCTCGTCTTTCTCTGCCCTGCATTTATTTTCCGTGCCATCCCTCCCAGATTGCTAGTCAGTTACCGGTGCTCACTCACTTCTCAGCATTGGCGGGAACCGATGAGAGGGGTTTGAGTGGTTAGGAGTGAAAAGGAGATAGCAAAGGTCTTGTTTAAACTAGTACCGTTGTAAAACTGGCCTCTTTCTGAACATGATGGATCTTTAAAATTTACTCTCAAGGGATTTGGGTATGTGTGTGTCTCTATGTCTGCGTGTGTGCATGTGTAAGCTTTTTGAGGGTTTTCTGTTGGACCTCACTAATTTCATTTCCCTTGGCCAGAGTGAATGAAAATCTATGCTTGTGACTTCACATCCTTGAATATCCAGTTCATGCCCATCCTGTTATTGTTCGAGTCCTTGTACCCAGCTGGGCAACTCTGTGCTTGACTGAAGACATTCCTATGCCAGAATTCTGTCCTGTGTGGTTTACACACTTTTGAAAGCAAACGTTCTGCCCTAATAAATTCTGGGAGTACCGCTCTAGTGCAAATCAGCCACTATCACACTGCCATGAGAGTTCATCTTAGCTTTTTCAGATGTGAGACATTTTTAGGCATTAGTTATGTGCATTTGGGAAAACAAACTGTTGAGAGCTCAGTTCAAAGATCTCTCAGAAGTCTCATGGAAGCTCCATCACTAGAGTTGAGGTGAAGAGCATTTCTCCAATGTCTCTTTCCTATTTCCTTGGAAGATTGAAGGGCAGGAACTAGAAGCTTAGAGAACTGCAATGTCTCCAAAGCTCTCTTTTCTTTACATTCTCTTCCCTTTACCCTATGATCCTATTGAGGCATCCAAGGGTTGTAGAAACAATTCTGATCTAGTTCATTGTAAAATATGAGAACTTTTTATTCTCACACTCATTTTGATTTTTTTTTTCATCATTTTGGCTCATAATCTGAGCTTTAATTTTAACATCCCATTACAAATGTCACAGTGAATTACTGTTGCTCCTAATTCTGCAACCAAATTGCCGATGTTGTAATAGTCATTAGGCAGTGGTCCAAATGACACCTGGAAAGAAAAACAGCTGTAAGACTATTTTGAAAATTCATTTAAACATACAGGTGGTAACAAATAGTATTTTCACTCACCTTTATGCTCCTAGTTCCTTTTTTATTATCTAATTTTAATATCGCCTAGATTCTTAATTTTTATTTTAAACACTTTAAATAGAATTTTGCAAGGATTAGAATAGAGTCTTTTCAAATTAAAAAAAAAAGTTTAAAAATAATAATAAAACCATGCACTAAAGCTCTCAAGAGGTTCAATGACAGTGCCATCCCTAGTCATGAGGTGAAAGAGTACCTCTTCATCTTCTCATCCTTTCCTCTGATTATAATAACTCAGATGTCACTTTTACCTCTCATTTATATTTGTAAGTGGAAGGAATAATAGATGTGGCATATTTCCTAAAATGTTATATTTCTGGTCAGTGAGTTACATCATCTGAGTTAATTTTCTGTCCAGATTCTCCAGAAACACAAAATAAAAATTATTTCCAGTCACAGGCTAGCATTGGCTCTCAAGAAAAATGAAAAAAAAAATTACTTATTCACTATGCATTACAAGTCATAGAACTATTGCTATTAATTAATTCCCATTGCCTATACTGTTTTACCTTATGCCCCAAGAAAAATATGTTACCTTTGGGTCATGAATTATGAATTGAACAAGTTGGGTTATGGGGAGTGGGCTCTAGCAGAAGGAAACTGCTCACCTCGCCATGAGTATATACATTCTACACGCTCTCTATCACAGATTGATTTGATATTAAGCTTTGCTAAGTATATTTAACTATACTTAGAATAAAAAAATACTGGATTAAATGTCAATCATCTTAGTTATTTGGTATCATATAAACAAAAATCATTAAATAAGAGATTTCTTTATTTCTTTCTTTCTGACCATCCTGGCTGTTTTAACTAGTATTCTTTTGTTCTATCTAAAAATGGCTACAAATTTTATTCTGAATACCTGTAGTTGATAATCTCTAGCTATTTGTATAATTTTATTTTTAAAAATCAGACTTATTGTAGCACAATTTACATATAGTGAATTCACTTTTTTTAAAAAGAAATAGTTCAATGTATCCAGATGAACAATCAATACCACAATCAAATTAGAATATTTCCATCTCCCCGGAAAGTTCCTTTATGTTCCTAACAGCTGCTAGTCTAATTTCTACTCTGGTCTGATTTTTCTTTCCATAGTTTTACCTTTTCTGAAATGTCAGGAAAGTTTAACCGCATAGTGAATAGCTTTTGTGTTTGGATTACTTCACTTAGATAATGCTTTTAAGATTCTGCCACGTTGTTGAATGTATCTATTCATTCTTTTTTATGTTGGGTTATGTTATACTGTATGGATGTTCCACAAGTTTTTTATTCTTTTACCAGTTGATATTCCTTTGGGTTGTTTCAAGTTTAGTCAGTTATGACAGAAGCTGTTATAAACACTTGTGTACAACACCTTGTGTAGACCTGTGTTTTCACTTCTAAAAGTAGATTGCCTGGTAATCTCATTGGTTGGTAATAAGATTGCCTGGTATATCTCATAATCATTTATTAAATATTAAACAGTGAATTAAAAAAAATCTTAGAAATTCATATTAGTAAAATTTATGCCTGGAGACTAAGCATATCTCTTCTGTCAGTTATTAGTGTCTATTCAGTGATTAGATTGGCATTGGATTTTCTTATTATTATAGTTACCTCTGGTAAACCAAAGCTTTCAGATTCCTCCAGTGATGGGCTGATACCACCTGGTTCTTGATGTGGAGACTTTGTGTATTTGCTCATTCCTCAGCTTTCAATATTCCATTCACAGCTGCCTGACTGAGAGATCTCTCTCTGCACTCTTACACTTCCTTCAGTAAGATTATTGTCCTATGTTACTAAGTAAGACTCTTCTACTGGGTGGAAGAGTGGCTCTCCATTTTCTTGGTTCAGTATTGGTCTTAGGTCTTACGTGACTAGGGTTTTGAGGTGGGTCTTTCTGTGCCTCTTCTTCCTTGGAAGCCAGTGTCTTCCATGTTATATAGGGAGTTTATCTGTTTTTTGTTTCTTGGTTTTCTGTTTTGTTTTGTTGTTGTTGTTCATTTTTATATGAGTCCAAGATTATCAGTTCAGAAGCTTTATTTTGTCTTCCCCTGAGGATGAACAGCTTTGCTTCTCCTGTTCCCTCAGCATCAGTGTTCCTTTGCTTTGGATCAGTGGCAGAAGAGTTTCTTACTCTTCCCCAAGACTAGTGTTGCTCATTTTTCATTTTGTTGCTTTGGGATCTCAGCTTTCATTTGAACTCAAGAAAAGTTATGATCTTGTAGATTATGGACTTTCTCTTATTGTTATGTGTTTCTATATTCTTCTCCAGCTTTCTGCATCCTAAATGCTACATGTCTATAATTCGTAATGCAAATGGGAATTTGAAAAGTTGAGATTTTTAAAAAACTGCTTTGTCTCCCTTTCCCTTAGCATTAGAAACAATTCTTAAAAATATTGAGTACATTGAATCTCTTGTGATATTTTTTAAACATCCACAGTTTACACATTAAAAAAAATTCACTTGATGCAAAAAGATTTGTGTTTTCTACTTTCAATGAGCTCATTTTGCATTTTTTTAACAAACAAACAAACAAACAAATAAATAAATGCAGTGATGGGAGTTTGCATGAAGAAAAATAGCCCAGTGCTTTATGCTATCAGGAAAAAAATCTGTTATTAAAGAGATGGTACAGGATGATCTGATTAAAGCCTATCTGAAAATCTGATCCTTATTTATTGTTAAAATTTCCATTTATTTATCTATATAAAACATTGTTTTTATGTCACAATTAACATATTACATTAATATTAACGTGTTACAATTACAATTACATGTTACAAAGGATCTGCCAGATAGTAGGCAAGGTGTTCATCTAAAATTATAAGATTGTTGTTCTCAAAGAATCTGCATTCTAGTTTAATGCATCTGTCAGGTTACAAATGGATCAAAGGACTATATATAAGATCAAGCAAACAATAAAGCTGGACTTTGCCCTCTATATTAATAAAAATAACTGAAAAATATTAACAAATTAAATTGATAGCAACATTGAGAAATTGAAAAAAGTATACCATGAGTCATCAGAAATAATGAGAATTTTCTAGCTAGAGTACAGATTGGACCATATTGACCAGGAAGCAAGAAACTATAGCCTAAAACATCAAAAGTATAAACTTCAGATATGAGAAGTGAAATGGGAACTCTATGGCCTTAATAAAAGACTAAAAGAGAATTTTTTAAAAAGGGCTTAAGGCAGTCTTTAAAGCAATTTAATAATTAAGTGAATTAAAAGAAGTGGGTTCAGTTCAATCCATCCCCCCGGCACTAATTATACCCCTAAAAAGCACACATAAAGAATATATTGGGATGTGTCTATTCATTTAAGTGTGAAAAAAAAAAGATAAAGTTAGAGTTCTACCTCAAAAGCATACAAAAATAAAGCTTAAAGAAAACAAAAAATTTAAAATTTAGGAAATTTTTTATAGTATAGATATACATTTTTCTTAATGTCGGGGGTATTATAAGCAGAGAAAATAAACTAGGCAAAAGTCTTAACAACATATATAACAGAAAAGAATGATTATTTTACAGACTAAAGACAACGTCAGAAAAAAATTAAAGAATGTTTATCAAGGTAATTCACAATAGAATACAAATTGCCAAATTAGGCACATAGATAGATATTCAACATTATGCCTTTCATGAAAATATAAATTAACAAAATAAAATAGGGCTTTTCCACCTTCATCAGATAAATTTTTTTTAAAAATTGGCAATAGGTAATTTGGTTAGATAAGAAAATAATATATTTTCCACACTATTGTGGAAAATTTACATTGTTACAAGGTTTTGAAGCATTATTTGTTTATCTCTATGAAAATTAAATTATATATAATATTCAGCCCAACAATTCTATAATTGGTTACATATCCAACTGATGTGTACACATGTTTAAATTTGTAATATTATTTGTGATAACAAAGAAAACTGGAAATAGCATAAATGTCCATCAAAAGATGTATGATGCATTTTTGGTATGAATGATACTAAGTAGCAGTTAAAATGCATAAGGCAGAGCTATATACTTAATGAACAAACTCTAAAACAAAATGAAAAGTAAACAGAGATGAAAATATTTTTTGTAGGCAGGATGATTTTATTTTAGAATATCAGTTTTTAAGAAAGATTAATAAACTGCTTCTAGTGATATTTTTAAGGAGGGCCATATGAAGCATTTTACTCACATGTAACTGTTCTTTTAGAATATGTACAATATAAAATGCATTCATTTCTTCCCTTTTTTGGCAAAACAATTTTATTGTTTAAAAAGTTAATGTCATAGGGGCACCTGTGTGAGTCAGTTGGTTAAGTATCCAACTCTTGGTTTTAGCTCAGGTTATGATCTCAGATTTGTAGGATTGAGCCCTGTGTTAGGCTCTATGCTCAGTCCCTCTGTCTCTGTTCTTCCTTCCATCCCAACTTTCTCTCTTTTTCTCTCTCAAAGAAATAAATAAAACTTTAAATGTTACATTTGACATGAAAAGTATCATTTTAAAAACTGTTTTGAATGTGTTTCACTGACAGATCTTTAAATGTCTACTATTTCCAGGGGCAGGGGCATGTGGGTGGCTCAGTGGGTTGGGTGTCTGTCTTCTGCTTGGGTGGTGATCTCGGGATCCTTGGGATAGAGTCCCACATACTCAGCAGGTAGTCTGCTTCTCCTTCTCCCTCTGCTGCTCTCTGTCTTAAATTAAAAAAAATAAAAGAAAGAAAAAGAAAGAAAGAAAGAAAGAAAGAAAGAAAGAAAGAAAGAAAGAAAGAAAAAAGGAAGGAAGAGGATTGATGACTATCTGAAACCTCCTTAAACACCTACCAACCCTTTTCTCTTAACTTTTATTTTTCCTCACTATTCTAATGCAATTGAAAAGAACCAAAGTTCTCATCAAAATACACGTTTTGGCTCTGAGTTTTTCCGATATAAAACAACAAATTAGCTGTCATCTAGTGTAATGTGCAATATTTAGATAACTTGCATGAATATATTATAGTGACATTAGCATATATAATGTGTGGAGACGGTCTGATAATTATATGAAATATGTTAATACACATCTGTTTTCTTCTTTGGTTTCTGCACATCTCCCTCCCAAGGACAGCAGTGTGTTCCTGGCACCAGAATTAGCACTTTTATCTCTGTTGATACAATGGGTTTTTATAAATCTTTACTGTATATCAAAGAAGAATGTACACATTTCAAATCAGAAACAGTTACCTTGTTTTAGCCATTGAGGTATGCATAACTTGTCCCCAAAAGGGGAATTTAAAATTGCAAAATTTAGCTTACTATTATTTTAGGTTAAAAAAATACCCTTTTTAGAGATAAAAAAAATATATCTAGAGATACACATGAAACATACATAATTCTGAGACAAACACTTCCAAATATTTGACACAATGATTAGTATGAAACACTTAACATTTCTCATTTTAAAGTATTTTCAATATATGGAATTTCAATAAAATCTGATCCTCTCTGAGACTGCATATTTGAAAAGTATGGTAGCTTATATTTATTACAAACTAGTATTATAGGTATACTCTAGCAGGTATAGATACCTAATTAAGTATTCTTACTCAATGTTTCCAAAAAAATTACAAAGAACTCTTTATGTGATAAGAAGAAAATTTATATTTAGAGAAATTAAAATAGACTAAAAAAATTGAGGAATATCACTTACCTTAAAGGTAGAACTTTGGGAACCCGGGTACCTCAGCTAGTTTAAGCATCTGCCTCCTGCTTGGGTCATGAACACGGGGTCCTGGGATTGGCCTGTGTCTGGCTCCCTGCTGGGTGGAGAGTGTGCCTCTCCCACTACCTCCCTCCATCCCCTGCCACCTTGTACTTTCTTTCTCTACAGTAAATAAATAAATAAATAAATAAATAAAATCTTTTTTAAAAAATAAAAATAAAGGCAGAATTTCAGTCTTATAGAGTCAGGGTAATTTTGTATTCCACAGGACATCAGGTTAATTCTGGAATCATTATTGGTTGTCACCACTAGAGAGAGAGAGGCTGGTGTGCTAAACATTGTGCAATGCACAGGAGAGTTTCTCATGAAAAAGAACTATGTCCCAAATGTCAGTAGTGCCAGTGTTGAGTAGTGCCAGTGACATGGTCATGGATGATGGCAGGGAGTCACCCTGGTACTGTTGCATAAATGTCAAAAGTAGAAGATGAGAATATAAGGCTTCAGATAGTTAATCACTCCCAGAGCAACAAATAGCATAAGTGTAAGCCTGGTGACACTGGTCCCTGTCCCTGGTTTCACAGGGCGATGTCATGGGCCTACACAGATGCTTAACACACAGGGAATTGTGTCACAACTGAGAGTCTCATGGCCTGGATATCAGTACCTTTAGAGCAGAGAGCCAACTTTGTGCCAAACAGCAAGTACCTCCTTGTGGAGTAAACAATTACACAATTATCACCACGTGTTTTCCTTGATTTAGTTACCTGTGTGACCAGCTTTAGAAATTGTTCAGTATCAGAAGACAGATAACCCTTAAAGTTCAGCACCCTCAGCAGGAAAGTTCAGGGACCCAAGGTCCATTGGCGACTGCTTCTCCCAATACTCACAAATAAGGCACTGGAAATAAGCGCAAGTCATACTGAAGACTCATTCATCTTTGTTGTTCTTGAGGTTTTTACACAGAACCACCTCAAGAATCTTCCGCATAAGGACTTTTAAATTCAGAGGAAAAACTATACTGTTCATTTGTTTTTCTGCTACATAACTCATAATATCCCTGTGATTTCTTTTTAATATTTGTCATCTCTTGAACATCTGGGTGTGGTCCCACCTCAGGGTGTTTATACATGTGGTTTCTTATGTTTGGAACGCTGATTCACTAGATGTGCCCATGAATCTCTCCTTTACCCATGAGACGTCTCTGTTTATAGACTACCTCCTCAATTAGCCCTTCCTGGCATCTAGAACCTTGTATCTGTACATTCTTGTGGCCCAAAGGGATTCCTTTATCCCTTTTCTATGGTTACTTCTTCTTCTTAGTACTTATTCTATATGTCTTTTGCTAGTGTGTTGTCTTGACACAAGAATTTAAGCTTCAAGACGTCAGAGGGTTTAGTTTCACTCATTGACAGATCCTTAGGGTCTAGAACAATGCCTGGATGTATGGTAGCTATTCAAAAAACCATTCACTGAATAGGTTTTTTACTTTGACTGTCATTACTTTTAAAATAGTAACGAAATGATTAAACAGAACTAAGAATGATTGAAGTATGATTCTTTTTTTGTTCTAAAATAAGGAACTAAAAGATTGATCTTTTTTTTATCACTATTATCTGAAGTTATTCAGGTATTTACTAAAATTGGTCATATAATTAACTACCCTGATGATTCTTTAGGAATCTTATAAAATTGTACATATTTTCATGATTCATTTGAACTTTGGCAACATTTTTTGTTTTTTAAGATTTTTTATTTATTTATTTGACAGACAGAGATCTCAAGCAGGCAGAGAGGCAGACAGAGAGAGAGAGGAGTAAGCAGACGCCCTGCGGAGCAAGGAGCCCGATGCGGGGCTCGATCCCAGGACCCTGGGATCATGACCTGAGCCGAAGGCAGAGGCTTTAACCCACTGAGCCACCCAGGCACCCCTTTGGCAACATTTTTAATGGAAAAATTAATTATTATTTTTAATGAATACACATGAGACATCTTCATCTTACCATATTTTCTTGGGCTTTCTACATCAACATCTCATTTTCCTGAACAACTTTATTATTATTATTATTTTTTGCAAAGTT
Organism: Mustela lutreola; assembly: GCF_030435805.1. Taxonomy (NCBI): domain Eukaryota; kingdom Metazoa; phylum Chordata; class Mammalia; order Carnivora; family Mustelidae; genus Mustela; species Mustela lutreola. Next base: position 121,632,014 of record NC_081292.1, on the reverse strand, counting down.
GCAAACCTACCTTGAATGGTTTCTCACTATATGCTTATGTATGTAAATTATTCTGCACAAATTTCCTTTATGGTTTTGTTGTGGAATTGTAAGGATTCACTTAGTTTGCTATACGAAAATTGTCACAAAACAGCATTAATATCAATTTTAGCTATCTTACTTTTTCTACAGATTATGCTACATCTGGCTCTTGGCATCTGCTGTATATCAACACTAATGCATTTCTAAAACCGCTCATTTTTTTCATTTTGTTACATTATAAAAATAATTTAAAGAGTAATTAATGAACTACTTTTATTTCATTTAGCAGAAAATTGCCATATAGTACAGCTTCTATATATTCCTCACACTTTCCCCTGGTAGTAACACCTTATGTAACAATACCAGTTACCAAAACCAGAAAAGTAATTCCCAAGCAATACTATTAACTAAAGAACTTAATCAAATTCTACCAGCTTTTCTATAATGAATTTAAAACTTACATCTCAGTCTTATGTACCCCATAAAAGCACCTCAGTTTTTACTTTTAATATTTGACTTCCCTTGATATATGCGTTTGTTGATTCTTTACATTGTGAACCATCAAATATATTTTGGTAAGAAAAATAAAGTTACATTTTATTGAGAATAATTATTTTTACTGGGAATTTGGTAAAGCATCCTTTCCATCAGTGACCTTACTCTATCTCCACTCCCTTTATACGTCTTACTTTTTATTTTTTTTTTCCCTAACAAATCATTGCTGATATTAACTTTCTTTGACTCTTGCTTCGATTTGCAATTTTTCCTTTAACAATTCTGGGGATTGAACTTTAACATAAAGTAGTTGTATTGACTATTAACTAAATGGGGTCTTTGTGAATCAGTTTACTTTTCTGGGGCTTTGTCTCATTATTTATACAATGTAGATATTGAACTATATGATTCTTTAGCTTCCTTTTAACTCTAAAATACTGACTTTATAATTAGGTTCCTGCCTAGTTTTATTATTACAATTTTCCTGACTCACTGCTTTGGTTGTGTAAGACTACCTGTGGGCCAGTGAGGGTTATTAACATGTGTGTTTACTTAGATATTTATAGAAGGATTTTTGGAAGGTGAAATTTTAAGTACTTCCTTTTTCTTTTTTACCTATTAGTCCCACATGTATTTTGTCTATACTGTTTTTCCTTTGGGTATTAATGTGGGTCTGAAACTAGTATATTTTGGTATAAGTTAGGATGATAAGGTAAGTTCCAGGGGGATGTCACACTTTTTTTTTTTTTTAATCTTGGTAATTATAAGTATAATGAAGCCTGAAGGCCCCTGGCTTTACTTGGAATTTAATGATCAGTATCTTTCCCTAAAGCATGATGCCTAAGAAAAACGTTTTCTTGTAAGTTCTATGAAAATTATCAATTGAAGTGGTACAACTATTTGAATGTTTAAATGACCAAATACAAAACTATGAAGCATATTAGAAAACATAACTAATAAAAAAGTCACTTTCTATGAAATTAAATTGCTCAAGCAACTTCTAATGGAGTTGCCTTTTCATCTACTATGAAAGAGATTGAGTAATTTAGTGTTAATGCAATAAGTTCCAAAATGTTTTATTTTTGTACATTATAACTTATTTCATGGGAATAAAAGGAATATTCAAGAATAGCTGTATTATTTTGTGCTCAGAAGTTAAAGCAATTTTTGTTCTGTTCTCTTTTGGTGAGGAGGCAGAATTGGTTGGTAAAAGGGCATTAATGGAAATTACTTTCTCTCCCGCCATTCACAATGAGGATGCATATTTTATATTCTTTCATGAGATGGTTAGTCAGGTGCAGCCACAATAGGAGATAGAGGAGAGGCTCAGGAAAACAAAGTTGATGATACTCACTGGTCTGATAGATAGAAAGCACAGCGCAACAGACAAGGTCACATAAGAAACACAACGGATTAGGTTTATTCCTAGGTATCTTATGGTTTTGGATGCAATTGTAAATGGGATTGACTCCTTAATATCTCTTTCTTCTGTCTTGCTGTTGGTGTAGAGAAATGCAACTGATTTCTGTGCATTGATTTTATATCCTGACACTTTACTGAATTCCTGTATAAGTTCTAGCAGTTTTGGAGTGGAGTCTTTTGGGTTTTCCACATATAGTATCATATCATCTGCGAAGAGTGATAATTTGACTTCTTCTTTGCCGATTTGGATGCCTTTAATTTCCTTTTGTTGTCTGATTGCTGAGGCTAGGACCTCTAGTACGATGTTGAATAGCAGTGGTGATAATGGACATCCCTGCCGTGTTCCTGACCTTAGCGGAAAAGCTTTCAGTTTTTCTCCATTGAGAATGATATTTGCGGTGGGTTTTTCATAGATGGCTTTGATGATATTGAGGTATGTGCCCTCTATCCCTACACTTTGAAGAGTTTTGATCAGGAAGGGATGTTGTACTTTGTCAAATGCTTTTTCAGCATCTATTGAGAGTATCATATGGTTCTTGTTCTTTCTTTTATTGATGTGTTGTATCACATTGACTGATTTGCGGATGTTGAACCAACCTTGCAGCCCTGGAATAAATCCCACTTGGTCGTGGTGAATAATCCTTTTAATGTACTGTTGAATCCTATTGGCTAGTATTTTGTAGAGACACAGAATCTATACTCAGAAAACTATAAAGTACTCATGAAAGAAATTGAGGAAGACACAAAGAAATGGAAAAATGTTCCGTGCTCCTGGATTGGAAGAATAAATATTGTGAAAATGTCTATGCTACCTAAAGCAATCTACACATTTAATGCAATTCCTATCAAAGTACCATCCATCTTTTTCAAAGAAATGGAACAAATAATGCTAAAATTTATATGGAACCAGAAAAGACCTCGAATAGCCAAAGGGATATTGAAAAAGAAAGCCAACGTTGGTGGCATCACAATTCCGGACTTCAGGCTCTATTACAAAGCTGTCATCATCAAGACAGCATGGTACTGGCACAAAAACAGACTCATAGATCAATGGAACAGAATAGAGAGCCCAGAAATAGACCCTCAAATCTATGGTCAACTAATCTTCGACAAAGCAGGAAAGAATGTCCAATGGAAAAAAGACAGCCTTTTCAATAAATGGTGCTGGGAAAATTGGACAGCCACATGCAGAAAAATGAAATTGGACCATTCCCTTACACCACACACAAAAATAGACTCAAAATGGATGAAGGACCTCAATGTACGAAAGGAATCCATCAAAATCCTTGAGGAAAACACGGGCAGCAACCTCTTCGACCTCTGCCGCAGCAACATCTTCCTAGGAACAACGCAAAAGGCAAGGGAAGCAAGGGAAAAAATGAACTACTGGGATTTCATCAAGATCAAAAGCTTTTGCACAGCAAAGGAAACAGTTAACAAAATCAAAAGACAACTGACAGAATGGGAGAAGATATTTGCAAATGACATATCAGATAAAGGACTAGTGTCCAGAATCTATAAAGAACTTAGCAAACTCAACACCCAAAGAACAAATAATCCAATCAAGAAATGGGCAGAGGACATGAACAGACATTTCTGCAAAGAAGACATCCAGATGGCGAACAGACACATGAAAAAGTGCTCCATATCACTCGGCATCAGGGAAATACAAATCAAAACCACAATGAGATATCACCTCACACCAGTCAGAATGGCTAAAATCAACAAGTCAGGAAATGACAGATGCTGGCGAGGATGCGGAGAAAGGGGAACCCTCCTACACTGTTGGTGGGAATGCAAGCTGGTGCAGCCACTCTGGAAAACAGCATGGAGGTTCCTCAAAATGTTGAAAATAGAACTGCCCTATGACCCAGCAATTGCACTATTGGGTATTTACCCTAAAGATACAAATGTAGTGATCCAAAGGGGCACATGCACCCGAATGTTTATAGCAGCAATGTCCACAATAGCCAAACTATGGAAAGAACCTAGATGTCCATCAACAGATGAATGGATCAAGAAGATGTGGTATATATACACAATGGAATACTATGCAGCCATCAAAAGAAATGAAATCTTGCCATTTGCAACAACATGGATGGAACTAGAGCGTATCATGCTTAGCGAAATAAGTCAAGCAGAGAAAGACAACTATCATATGATCTCCCTGATATGAGGAAGTGGTGATGCAACATGGAGGCTTAAGTGGGTAGAAGAAGAATAAATGAAACAAGATGGGATTGGGAGGGAGACAAACCATAAGTGACTCTTAATCTCACAAAACAAACTGAGGGTTGCCGGGGGGAGGGGGTTTGGGAGAAGGGGGTGGGATTATGGACATTGGGGAGGGTATGTGATTTGGTGAGTGCTGTGAAGTGTGTAAACCTGGTGATTCACAGACCTGTACCCCTGGGGATAAAAATATATGTTTATAAAAAATAAAAAATTAAAAAAAAAAAAAAAAAAAAAAAAAAAGAAACACAACGGAGTGGTGGTCAGGAGTTCAAACACAGGAGTGAGGGAAAGCATTAACTAAGAGTCTTTTGTGGCATTCTGGAAGAAAGGTAAAACAGAGTAGGATGAATACTTTAGATTTGGATAGTTGAATAATTACATTGGATTTTATATGACAGGGGTTATAGTTGCCTGGAATCTGGCCTGGGTATGACTTTAAAGCAAAGGAATATTGCCTCCTAGGTGGCAGATCAGACAGAGGACGTATGGCCCTGGATTGGTTAGTTCTTTGCTTGTTTGTTTCATTTTCTTTTATTGGAGTATAGTTAATGCACAGTGTTACATTAATTTCAGGTGTACAACATAGTGATTGGGCAACTCTATATATTACCCTATGTCCACCACAAGTAGAGCTATCATCTGTCAACATACAACTCCATTACATTGTCATTGACTGTATTCCCTATTTGTACCTTTCATCTCTGTAACTTATTCATTCCATAACTGGAATCTTGTATCTCTCACTGCCCCTCACCCATTTTGCCCATCACCTACCTCCCTCCCCTTTGGCAACCATCAGTTTGTTCTCTCTCTCTATTTATGGGTCTATTTCTGCTTTTGTTTGCTTCCTTCTTTGTTCTTTTGTTTGTGGTTTTTTAAATTTCACATAAAAGTGAAATCATGTGATATCTGGTTTTTCTGACTTATATCACTTAGTAAAATATCCTCTAGGTCCATTTATATTGCAATGGTAAGATCACATTCTTTTCTATGACAAATATCCGTGTGTGTGTGTGTGTGTGTGTGTGTGCATTTCATCTTTTTTATCCATTCTTCTATTTATAAACACTTGAGTTGCTCCCATATCTTTGCTATTATAAATAATGCTGCAATAAACAAAGGGGTGCATATATATTTTGAATTAGTATTTCTGTCTTCTTTGGATAGATACCAAAGTAGAATTACTGCATCGTGTTGTATTTCTATTTTTAATTTTTTGAGAAACCTCCATACTGTTTTTTTTAAAGATTTATTTATTTATTTGTGAGAGGGAGCAAGAGAGTGTGAGCAAGGGGAGAGGCAAGGGGAGATAGAGAGAATCTCAAGCAGATGCCCTTTTGAGAGCAGAGCCTAAGGCGGGGCTCAATCTCTCACTGCCTTGGGATCATAACCTGTGTAGAAATTGAGTCAGACACTCAACCAATAGATCCACCCAGGTGCCCTTCGGTATTGTTTTTTGTAGTGGTGGTACCACCTTGCATTCCCACCAACAGTACCTACCTGAAGGTTCCCTTTTTTTCACACTATCTCTAACACTTGTTATTTCTTGTCTTTCTGATTCCAGACATTTTTACAGGTATGAGGAGATATTTGATTGTGGTTTTGATTTGTATTTCTCTGGTGCTTAGTGAGATTGAGCATCTTTTCATGTGTCTGCTAGCCATTTTATGTCTTCTTGGGAAAAATGCCTATTCAGATCCCCAAACATTTTTTAATCAAATTATTTGGGGTTTCTTTGGTGTTGAGTTGTAAAAGTTCTTTTCATATTTCGAATACAAACCCCTTTTCAGATATATCATTTGTGAATATCTTCTCTTATTCATTAAATGGCTCTTTTGTTTTGTTGATGGTTTTCTTTTCTGTGTAAAATCTTTTTATTTTGGAGTAGTCCCAGTAGTTTCATTTTCTTTTGATTCTTTTGCCTGAGGAAACAAATCTAGAAAAATATTGCTAAGGCTGTCAAAGAAATTACTGACTTTGTTTTCTCTTAGGAGTTTTATGGTTTCCAGTCTCACGTTTAGGTCTTCAAGCCATCTTGAATTTTTTTTTTTTTTTGTAAGATATACGAAAATGGTTCAGTTTAATTAGTTTGCATTTAGCTGTCCTATTTTCCCCGAGAGAGAGAGAGGGAATTGAAAGAATTGGCTTGCATAATAATTGTGGAGGATGGTAAGTTAAAAATCTATAGGGTAGTCTGATGGGTTGTAGACCCAAAAAAGTTGATTTTGTACTTCAAGTCTGAAGATAGTTTAGAATCTCAATTCCCTCTTCCTCAGGGGACTTTAGTCTCTTTTATCTTAAAGTTTTCATCTGACTGGTTGGGACTAACTGACATTATGGAGGACAATCTGGTTTACTCCAAGTGTATGGTTTCAAATGTTAATATCACCTAAAAAAATACTTTCACATCAATATCCAGACTTATGTTTAACTAGATCTCTGTAAACCTTGGCCTAGCCAAATTAACTCAAAGAATTTAACTATCTCACACGGTTAGCTGAACAAAATGCTTCAAGATGTGGTAGTATAAATCAATAAATAATTTTTATAAGAGCAATAGGCTGGAACTCAAAAATGATTATTACTTGTAGTCACATTTGCACACTAATTTGTTTGCTCATCTGCCTACATTTATTAAAGACTATCAACTTATGACTTCTATGACTTTTCTTGGGAGATAGTTCGCTCTATGAACTATATGAATGGCTCACATTTCTGCATGTCTTAGAGTGAGGCAATTACTGCCTTTTAGTATGAAATATTCTTTCAAGGGTGTCTGTATAGAAAAAAGCCTTGGGAGAAGAGATAGTTTACACTTACAGTGGTAAAGGGAAGCCTAGTTTACGGCTCTTTATAAAAAGATTTGGGTTTCCTAACTTCATAATTATTTTTTGTAATACAACTCCCTGATTGTGAATACATGTATAACCTCCTGACCCAGTCATCCCCATGGGACTTTGCAAAGTCCTGTGCTATCATTCTGCTGATGACTGTCCTGCTTGTTATGCCATGAGTCATAAAGTCCTTTATATGTGACCTCAAAGTCTTGTGTCTTCCACTATCATCCATGAAACAGTAATGGGCTAAGTTGTTAGCTTGAAAGTAGGATGAAAACTCAATTCTTAATTCTTGAAACCTTCCATTTCATTATGAATTTAGATTACTTTATTGGTAACTATAATGTTTACTGTGATACTGACTTTATTCTTACCTGTGCTCATCACTGCATCAAAGAAGAAATATGTGAATGTGATAGACAATCTGTATCATCCTGGTCCCAAAATGAAACTGATAATACAATTTTGGTGATAAAAGGAAGCTACTATGTTTTAATATATTCCATTCATCTGAAAATAAAATCCTATCTGCATGTCACACATCTCGTTGGATATAATAGCAAAGTATTTTGTTCTTGTTGAGAATAGCTAGTGTATTTACCCTCTTGGACCTATTAATTGATCTGAGAAAGGACCTGAAATGAAAATGAGGATGAGAACATCAGTCTCAGTTGGCCATGGGGGACAGATAATACAGAAGACTTCAGTCTGGCCAAAGATTCCTATAACCTTAGGAGATAGGAAATTCAGCAGGCAAACTTAACTGCCACACTGTTAATTAAATCAATTTCATTCACTCCTGTCAGACACATATAAGCTGTGGTGCCTCAGGCCACATTGAAATACACAAAGAGGATTTGGGTTAATTGAACTACAAGAATATGAGGCAGGAGAATTGTCCAAGTCCTGACTCTGAATTGTCCAAGTACTGACTTTGCAGCAGGGTAAAGCATCTCAGGCCCCAAGCATGTCCGCATGGCATGCTGCTCATCCAGCTATTGAGGCATATGATCATCCTCTGCACTCCTGGAAACTCTCTTGTAATACTTCATTCTAACTCCAAAGAAAACGATGTTCACGTTAGGGATAGAAAATCCTTAAGGATATATGGGAAAATATAGGCCTGTTTTTATAATGCTAATTGTCATGTATAATTTCCAATTAATTCCTCATTATGTTAATCAGATTCTCTTGTAAAGGATTAAGACTTATGGATTACTCTGGAGATCCAGTCTATGCACCTTAATAAAACTAAAGCCACTACTCACATCCTTTGCCCCCCCCAAAAAAAAAATGGATCCATTTTTAAAAGTAAATGATTTTATTTTAAATATTTAAAACTTTAATCTTCTGTTTCATAAAATGTATAATGATACAAATCAGACCTGTAATGATGTTTTAGAAGTATGTTTTTCTCTACTTTTTTAAAAAATGCTTATTTTATCTGGTCCTAGATATTAAATCGATTTAAATAGCTTTTCTAATTACTTATTTATTTTAAATCCACATAATTATTCTCTTTAATTTACATAAATTCTATTATCTCTTATTCATCCTCCTTTCCCAATTGGTAGATATCACTTATAACAAATTGCTATCTTCAAGAATTTTTCACTTAAGTGAAAAATTTAGCTTTTGATGATATGTGTGTGTGTGTATTTTAGTATACTACTCATCTATTATGCCTATTTATAAAAGTTATTCTTAAAATACCAGAATAGAACTTACAAAGGAAAAATAATGAAAAGTTTGATAATTTGAGCCAAACAATATGTTAATGTTAAACATTCACAGAGTGCATTAAAAAGTCTGTTTGGTTTTGTTGTTGTTGTTGTTGTTTTTGAACACTGAAAAAAAAATTTAAAATAAAAGTCTGTTGAAGGGCATCTTGGTTCTTTCCACAGTTTGGTGACCATGGCCATTGCTGCTATAAACATTGGGGTACAGATGGCCCTTCTTTTCACTACATCTGTATCTTTGGGGTAAATACCCAGGAGTGCAATTGCAGGGTCATAGGGAAGTTCTATTTTTTAATTTCTTGAGGAATCTCCACACTGTTCTCCAAAGTGGCTGCACCAACTTGCATTCCCACCAAAAGTGTAAGAGGGTTCCCCTTTCTCCACATCCCCTCCAACACATGTTGTTTCCTGTCTTGCCAATTTCGGCCATTCTAACTGGTGTAAGGTGATATCTCAATGGGGTTTTAATTTGAATCTCCCTGAGGGCTAGTGATGATGAACATTTTTTCATGTGTCTGATAGCCATTTGTATGTCTTCATTGGAGAAGTATCTGTTCATATCTTCTTCCCATTTTTTTGATATGATTGTCTGTTTTGTGTGTGTTGAGTTTGAGGAGTTCATTATAGATCCTGGATATCAACCTTTTGTCTGTACTGTCATTTGCAAATATCTTCTCCCATTCCGTGGGTTGCCTCTTTGTTTTGTTGACTATTTCCTTTGCTATGCAGAAGCTTTTGATTTTGATGAAGTCCCAAGAGTTTATTTTCACTTTTGTTTCCTTTGCCTTTGGAGACATATCTTGAAAGAAATTGCTGTGGCTGATATTGAAGAGATTACTGCCTATGTTCTCCTCTAGGATTCTGATGGATTCCTGTCTCACGTTGAGGTCTTTTATCCGTTATGAGTTTATCTTTGTGTACGGTGTAAGAGAAAGGTCGAGTTTCATTCTTCTACATATAGCTGCCCAGTTTTCCCAGCACCATTTATTGAAGAGACTGTCTTTTTTCCACTGTATATTTTTTCCTGTTTTGTCAAAGATTATTTGACCATAGAGTTGAGGGTCCATATCTGGGCTCTCTACTCTGTTCCACTGGTCTATGTGTCTGTCTTGGTGATCACAGATTTGTAATAAAGCTTGAAATCAGGTAGCTGTCTTGGTGATCACAGATTTGTAATAAAGCTTGAAATCAGGTAGCGTGATGCCCCCAGTTTTATTTTTGTTTTTCAACATTTCCTTAGCGATTCGGGGTCTCTTCTGATTCCATACAAATTTTTGGATTATTTGCTCCAGCTCTTTGAAGAATACTGGTGGAATTTTGATCAGAATGACATTAAAAGTATAGATTGCTCTGGGAAGTATAGACATTTTAACAATGTTTATTCTTCCAATCCAAGAGCATGAAATGGTCTTCCATCTTTTTGTGTCTTCTTCAATTTCTTTCATGAGTGTTCTGTAGTTCCTCGAGTACAGATCCTTTACCTCTTTGGTTAGGTTTATTCCCAGGTATCATATGGTTCTTGGTGCTATAGTAAATGGAATCAATTCTCTAATTTTCCTTTCTGTATGTTCATTGTTAGTGTATAAGAAAGCCACTGATTTCTGTACATTGACTTTATATCCTGCCACATTGCTGAATTGCTGTATGAGTTCTAGTAGTTTGGGGGTGGAGTCTTTTGGGTTTTCCATATAAAGAATCATGTCATCTGTGAAGAGAGAGAGTTAGACGTCTTCATTGCCAATTTGGATACCTTTTATTTCTCTTTGTTGGCTGATTGCTGTTGCTAGGACTTCTAATACTATGTTGAACAAGAGTAGTGAGAGTGGGCATCCTTGTCATGTTTCTGATCTCAACGGGAAGGTTGCAAGCTTTTTCCCATTGAGGATGGTATTTGCTGTGGGTTTTTCATAGATAGATTTTATGAAGAATGGATAAGGAAGATGTGGTCCATATACACTATGGAGTATTATGCCTCCATCAGAAAGGACGAATACCCAACTTTTGTAGCAACATGGATGGGACTGGAAGAGATTATGCTGAGTGAAATAAGTCAAGCAGAGAGTCAATTATCATATGGTTTCACTTATTTGTGGAGCATAAAAAATAGCATGGAGGACATGGGGAGTTAGAGAGGAGAAGGGAGTTGTGGGAAATTGGAAGGGGAGGTGAACCATGAGAGACTATGGACTCTGAAAAACAATCTGAGGGTTTTGAAGGGGCGGGGGGTGGAAGGTCGGGGTACCAGGTGGTGGGTATTATAGAGGGCATGGATTGCATGGAGCACTGGGTGTGGTGCAAAAATAATGAATACTGTTATGCTGAAAATAAATAAAAATAAATTTTAAAAAAAGTCTGTTTTTAATCTGAAATATATAGATAAATGTCTCAATTCTGACTTAGAATGGAACATGTAAATATATTAATTTAAAAATTATAAGAAGGGTGCCTGGGTGGCTCAGTGGGTTAAGCCTCTGCCTTTGGCTCAGGTCATGATCTCAGGGTTCTGGGATCGAGCCCTGCATTGGGCTCCCCACTCAGTGGGGAGCTTGCTTCCTCCTCTCTCTCTGCATGCCTCTCTACCTACTTGTTATCTCTCCCTTTCTGTCAAATAAATAAATACAATCTTTTAAAAAATTACAAGAAAACATTATCTACTGCAATTTTTTTCTTTCTATTTTCTTTCTTTTGTTTTGAAGGAGTACAAACATGTTAAGAGTCCTTCCCTACTGATAAATGAAAATGAGTATAATATGTTAAACTTAAGGGCAATTTTGCCAGATTAAAAAAAAGACAGTTATAATCTTTGTTTGCTATTAGTTATATACTACTAATAATAATATTGTAGTGAATGTTGATTTTGGAATGTTAAATACTTGAACTGTACTCAAAGATATCAAAGCAATCTACTCTTTTACCAATTTTATCAAATACCTTTCCTATATTTGAAGTCATGTGTTTTCTCAAGCTGGGAATCCATATCTCTGTAATCATCTGTGCTTGTTTGAAATTTGAGTGACATCAGTTTTCATATGTCTTGATCACCTGGCTGAAGGATTTGGTCATAGAGTTTCTAATAGTCTACCATATGCAGGCTCCAACCAAACTTTCTTCAATTAGAAAAAATCGAATGTGCATAACACCAATGTTCTATGTCTTAGTGCTCCATCAATCATAGGCTCATTAAAGGCAGGTGCCATATGGTACAAAGTCAAAATACTTTTCTTATCAATGTATAGTTGTTGAAAGGGATTCTCTAATTGTTCAGTCTTTGTCCCACCAGAAAAGAAATCCCTCCATACCTTGTTAAAGATAGCCTAAAAGATTCCCAATTTGCACATAGACTGTTTTATGAGTTTCTTTATTTTTGAATTGTATTCAAGCTTATTCTTCCCACAGTGGAAAACAAATAAACAAAACACACACACACACACACACACACACACAGAGCTAGAAAATACTAGGCTGGGGGTGTCTGGGTGGCTCAGTCAGTTACGTGTCTGAGTCTTGATTTTGGCTCAGGTCATAATCTCAGGGTTGTGAGACTGACCTCCACTTGGGGCTCAGTCTTAAGCAGGTGTCTACTTGAGATTCTCTGTCTTCTTTACCCTCTGCCCACCCCCCATGTATGCTCTCTTTCTCTCTCTCAAATAAATAAATGTTTAAAAAGAACCACTAAACTAATTGTTTCATTGCTATCTTAATAGACTATATAGGTCGCAAAAGGGAAAATTATAATGGTAATCATATTAGTGGTAATAATACTAATAATATTTATGTAACATTTACCATATGCCAACCATTATTTTACGTATTTTACATATATTCATTCCTTTAATCCTAAAACAATTCTATGAGTTAATCACTATCATCACACCCATTTTAAAGATTAGGAAATTGAAGAAAGAAAGGTTAAGTAATTCAATCAGAGATATGGTGAGTGGCAGAGGCTAGGCCTTGTAATTTCAGAACTAGTGATCCTAGTCACTCCTTTATGCCGTTCAAACATTTCATTTTCCAAAGAAAAATGATATAATTAGGGATAGAATCCTCCCGATTTTGGAATTCAATTGCATTTCACTCTTACTGACTCTACATACACTATTTCTAGGTAAAGTTGGCCACTGGTCAAAATGCAAGGAAATTTTATTATAAAATCATTTTCAGAGAGAAAAATGTGAGGAATATTTCTATTAAGTAACACTCATAAATAAAAGAGCCAGGACATATGTAGAATTTGTTTTAATCCTGATAGATTATTAAAAGCTAACATATTTTGAGAATTAACAGTACTGCTAGCAGTATGCTAAGTGCTTTCCATACAGTAGCTAAGTTACCCCTTGCTATCACCCTGTGGTGTAGGTGCTGTGATCAACTTCACTTAACGAGTGGAGAAATTAAAGATCAAAATGACCAAGTTGCTTATCCAAGTGTCGGAAGAAAAATTTCAATCCACATAGTATTGCAAATAAGAAGAGTCAAGTTAGATGTTAAAAGGGAAAGTTATAAAAATAAGAGGGCTGTTGAAGATGGAAGTGTTCATGCTGGAGTAGATTTCAAATGTAATACAATTTTTGAAAACCGACTAACAAGATAAAAATCAGCCACAGACTATTAATAAATATAAAGGAAAAAGAATAAACAGCTATTATTTTTCCATTATGCCAGAGCAGGAAAGTGCTCAGTGAAATTAAGTGTCAATAAAGTAAAGACAAAATTAAACTTTTTTTCTAAGCATAGACACAATTAACCTGTGAAAATAACTCATACCGGATGGTAATGAAGCAGAGAGCTTAGTGAAATTGAGAACATATCTGATTCACTATAATGGGATTTCGGTCAGATCAAATCACACATTGTATTAGCTATCCTGAGTCAGGGTACATGCTGATGAGCAGAAAGGGTCATCAAAGAAATTTTATTTTTCTCCAAGGCCAGGAAGGTCATGATTAAAAAATAGAATAATAGTAAATATTTATTACATGTGCATTTGAGTGAGTGTCAGGGAGATGTGCCCGTAGCATGTCAATCAGCTTTGTCCAGTAAGCTCCCATTCTCTACCTCATCTCTGGGAGGGAAAGAGACAAAGGCTTCCTTGGTTTTGAGAGAAGAAAAGGAGTACACAGTAATTTCTTAAGCAATAGAGAAATGGAAATACCTTTATGATGCTGTGGACAGTTAGGAAGGTTGTGCATCAAATGGCGAAAAGTGGGGGTAGGTCTCAACCCAGGAATAGCACAGTTTTAAATATCTCTGCACTGGGGATCATCTGACTTGGATTTTTGTTCCAATTCTACCACTTCTTGTGTGATAATAAATGATAAACCTTCACTTTAAAGTGTTGGCATTTTCCTTTCTGTGGAGGGTTTGAATTAGTTGAACTCATATAAGGTTATATATTTATAACATTCCTTTGAATTACTACTGCCTGTATTTTACAGACGTCTGAATAGTGTCCTTTTAAAAATAAGATTTTATTTAGAATAATAGAATATAGAGTATCTCTGAGTAGAGATAGAATAAATAAATTTAGTAGAATAAAATAATGGAATATAGAGAATGATTTCCGTGTTTCTTTGGGATTCACTGTTCATGCAGTTCCATAATGAAAACCTGTTCAGGGCTTTCAAAGGTGTGCTTCTGCTGGACCTGTTCATCTCTTAGCAAGAGAGCATTCCTATTATTTTGATTACTCACATTACATATTGCAAGTTTCGAAATGCTTACTTTTTGAGCATAGTACTTGTTCATACTGCCTGATTTTTTTTTCTAAATAGTCTGTATCACTCTATTTATGTTCTGAGAACTTTCTCCCTTTGCTGTGTCATCCCTTATATTTTCCAATCACTGTTTCATTTAAAATATGTCAATATAGGGCCTGTCATTCATAAAATGGCATTCAAAATAAAACCCAAAAATGTGCCATGGAATGACACTTTCCAAAATCACACTATAAAGAATCCATGAATCAGGATTCATCCCTTTTTGAATTAAACATTTTCTTAACTAGAACATAATAGTGGGCACTATTGTAAAATGTGTTGCTCTCTTATCTTTTTTTTTTTTCCTTTTTACAGATCTGGATAACGTGGAAGGCATTGCTGTGGACTGGATTGGAAATAACCTTTACTGGACAAACGATGGCCAGAGGAAGACCATTAATGTGGCCAGGCTGGAAAAAGCTTCTCAGAGTCGGAAGACTCTTTTAGAAGGAGAAATGTCCCATCCCAGAGGGATTGTGGTGGATCCTGTTAATGGGTATGTGATAGTTGATCAGTTTGATATGAGGAAAATATTGTTTTAATATATTTAGCAGTAACAGGTTTGATTTAAATTCGCACATGAAGGACCTGAAATGGAAAAGTTACTCATGTAATGATTTTCTCTTGTAGAAAATATGCTAAATAAATGTGTCAAAATACATTTAACTGAAATAAATGGATTATTTGTGTAAAGGATATATTTACTTGATTTACTCAGACAAGGACCATAATTCTCCATTTTAGACTGACACCAAGATAAATAATCAATTGAGAGAATCAATCAATTTAATTTTTAAAGGATATTAAAATTTAATGTATTCGGAAAATAGAAAAGATTTTTTTGTGTGTGTGGGGGTTATTTTTTGGGTACACTTACTGTGGGGCAGGCATTTTGTTAAATGGGCTCAATATCTGCTGTAATCCTTATAATAATCTTTTTAACTAGTTGCTATTCTCATCTTTGCCTTACAAAGAATAAATTGATAACTGATTTACAAAAGACCATTAAATTATTAAGTGACCAAGTAGACATTTAAATCCCATCTGTCTGTCTCCCAAAATTTACTCGGAGTCACTATATTCCACTACTTTTTACTAGTCAAGGTTAGTAATCACATAATTCTAGACATAACCACAGTTTTCTTATAGTGAAATCATTCTGTACAATGTGCTACTTGTTTTAGGATGGAATAGTTTGTGAAATTCTCAGGAATATATTTTCCTTTGATTTTTATTCAGAGATATTACCTGAATACAAACAATACCATATATCTAGAAATACTGAAGAATGTGAACATTCCTGGGACGCCTGGGTGGCTCAGTTGGTTAAGCAGCTGCCTTCGGCTCAGGTCATGATCCCAGCGTCCTGGGATCGAGTCCCGCATCGGGCTCCTTGCTCCGCAGGGAGCCTGCTTCTCCCTCTGACTCTGCCTTCCACTCTGTCTGCCTGTGCTCGCTCTCACTCTCTCTCTCTCTCTTACAAATAAATAAATAAAATCTTTAAAAAAAAAAAAAAAGAATGTGAACATTCCTAACAGAATGTCAGAAGTAAATGAATGAATTACATGTTCTAAGTGTACAATTGTTATATGTGATGTTTATCCCTCCCATCTCTTACATCACACTGTTTCAAAATAGCATAACAAAGCAAATATACTGTATTCCTTACTACACACATAGAAAAATACTTAATTGCAGAGGAAAACTGTGGCTCCCTAATAAACTGAGATCACCAGATTGTAGTTCCTAGAATTGTTTGTGTTGAGAATAGCTCCAAATAAATACAATTAAGGTACTTCTTCCTGGGCCAACATTTAAGCAGTGGATGATACCACTGTATGTGTTTTTATAAGACATAATTATAAAGTAATTCTAGTGATTTTATGTGTGGATTCTATAATTATCTGTCCTATTCCTGAACTTTTAAACCAACTCATCTATTTGACCTTTAAATCAAGGCAATCTTAATTTTAAGAGAAACTATTTATTACACACTGTCTAAATATACTTGAAGCAAGATATCTTAAAACAGAATCTTCCTGCTCTATTCTGTTAGAGAAATATTTTGTTATAGAGTTAAAGAGTATTTGTGGTGCTCACACAGATAACGCAAATATGGAGGTCATAGAATCATGTGATTTAGAAAGGAATTTAGAGGCCACTAGTCCCATCTCTCCATTCAAATTCAAGAATCCCCTTCAACAGTTTCCTAATAGGCAGACATGCAACTTGGATTTGAAAACCTATAACATCTACATAGTTTATAGTATTTGGGGGCAATTCCAGTTGACTTTTTTTTTCTTTTTATTAAGGCAATATCTGCATCTCTGTAATGTCTGCTAGCTGACCCTATATTTGCCTCTGGTGTTACAAAGAATGACTTATACCTTTTGCATTAGACATCTTCTATTTTCTATTGTGCACCAACCTGAAAATCACATATGTGTGTATGTATGTATATAATGCATATATATTTGCATATACATACATTTTCCCCCCTAGCAATATATTATTCCCAGAATTTTGCTCTAGGTATATAGTTAACAAAACAGGCATAGCTTTTAACCTTGTGAAGCATCTTCTGCTATCTGCAAGGTGGGGGATAGGCAGATAGAGCAAGAAAGAAATACCAAATAAACATCTAATGTAATTTTTACAGACCAGAATGCAGGAAGGGAACAAACAGGATGACATAATGGCGACTAACAGGTAAAGCAATTTCAGTAGGTTTGCAGAAGGGCCTCTATAAGGAGGCATATTTTAAATCAAGACTTCACTAACTATAGGAAATGAATCATCAATAGACAGTGAGGAAAAGAGTATTTCAGATCAAGAAAATGGTACATTTGAAGATCTTAAGTTGGGTAAATGCTTGACTATCAGAGGAACTGATATGAGGACAGTGGAGCTGAACTGTTGATAGCAAGGGAAGAAATGATAAAGATGTGTTTGGAAAGGAAGCAGGATCTTGTCTGCCTGGAGGAGAGCTTTGTTCTTTGTCTTCAGTGCAAGTGTGGAATAGGGAAGTGAGAATTAAATACATATTTTAAAAAGTCTAATCTGACTGTTCTATGGAGAATGGATTGGAAAATAACAGTAGAATTGTGTGAATTTAATTGTCCAAATAATTGTTTGACCATAATATAATTTTTAAAAAAGAAGACAAAACTTTACCTTGGAAAGTCCACTTACATTAGGCACAATATAACTTCACAGAACATCAAAAATGAGAAACTTGATTTATTTACATTTTTTCCTATGATAATACCTATTTGTAACTGTATACAAGAGGAAAGAATTACAGGGTTTTCCTACTATAATAGCCAGTTAACAAAAATCACTCATTTCAGAGCTAAGCTTTATCCAAAGTTTCATAAACAATGACAGAATCAGTAAAAATTTGTTCATTTATTTCTTTATTAAAATATATTCTTGATTAACTACCATATAGAGCAATAGAAATCAGTAAGACAGTAACTGCCCTCAAGGAGTTTGTAACCTGGTGTGCTTGGTGTACACACACATGCACACACAAATCACCTATAATATAAAGTAGAATGAAATAATGTTCTTCAAAAAATCATTGAGGTTTTCAATTCAGGATTGAGCTTCAGAGAATGAACAGGATTTCTCATGAGTAGATTTGGTCTTAGGAGCTTAGGATGTGCAGTCGTAAGCAGTCATAAGGTTAGTCACTGTACTCCGACAGGACATTTTCAGTATGTATTTAGAGGCAGGGATGTTAATGGCAGTTTTGAGATGAGATGAGTTCACTAAGGTTAGGGCAGAGGGTATGTGAAGGAACATAGTAGGAGGTGAAACTAGAAATATGCAGAAATCTTCAATGTTGGGGTTAAAAGATAGGATTTTTTTTCTTCTGACAGCAGAGTAATTGGAAGGTTTTGAGAATAAAAGTCACATTTTTCAATTCATGATTTAGGAAGAAAAGTAATAGAAATATGATAGTTGTATGGGAACAACCTATTAGAAGTTCCATTTGAAACAGGATAAAAGAGTACAGCATGTGTAATAGAAATAGAAAAGTGGGGATTGAGTAAAGAGACACTGAAAGAATGGAATTGTCAGGCCTCAACAGTTGTAGAAATGGGGATAAAGCTGGAGGAAGAATTGGTCATGATGGCACTGTTTCTCAAACTGATAGCTACAGATGAATTCCCACCTTTCCAGTAATTTCGCGCTTCACAATTTATATTGGTAACTTAGAAACCTGCATCTCCAGTCCTGACTTCTCAAAATATTACCTTTAGTAAGTACGTCCAAAGCTAAGAGCGTATTTCCCCTCAAACATGATCTCTGGTATCCCTATCTCAATTAATAGTGTCACACCCTCTAGTTAACAGTAGCTATTATGGTAACACTAAATTGAGTTTTTTTTTTTTAACAGTAAAGTTTATGTTTTTTTTCCATGGCATAGAAGTGCTTAATTTAAATATGTCTAGGCAACCACATAATATAATATTATTTTATTTTATTTAATATAAAATAATATAATATAATATAATTGATATGATCAATATCAACAAATTTAACCTAAGTGTTATAGGGTACAAATATGAATAAGAAATAATCCCTGCCATTAATAATTTTAATTTTTAATTGTTAATCAAAACCATCAGACATGTAACACCATTAAATATCACATAAGGCATAAATGCAACAAACATTATTTAAAAAACTAAAAAGAAATGTCACTAAGAAACAAAGGAAAGATCTTATTTTCACAAAAAGGGTAGAAATAGACTTCATCAAATAACTATTTGGACAGGACTTGAAAAATAGAGGTGCAATTTTTCTTTCCATATTAGCAGAAGGCTTACTTAATCTAATATTTATTTAATGAATACCTGAGTTCCACATATAAAAATATTTATATTAGTTTCTGCTTACTTTATAGGTTATATTTCCTATTTTCTATGTTTAGGAATCACCACATTTCATACTGATTATAAGGCTTCCACAATATAACATTTCATCATGTAATGAAATTGATAGATGATGATCACATACCTAGCCTTGGTTAGATTAGCACCCTTGTTTAAATTTTTTCTTATATTCTGTTTGAATAAAAATAATCTTAGATAATGGATCAGATCACAAACAATGATTTCTAAATACCAAAAGAATATAAATTATGCTTAGATTCACCAGAATTACCCCTCATGTATGTGTCTGCATGTATATGCAATTTGGGTTGGAGAATCAAAGAAAAAAAAAAAGAGAGAGATGAAACTATAGGGAAGATAATTGCAATTTTAACAAATTATAAATTATCAACAACAATAAAACTGCATTGACTAACCATATTTAAGATTTCATGCAGTATCAATAAAGATAAAAGTTGTATATTTCTCTTTTACATAGTTGATTTATACAGGAGAAGTCAACTAGTTATATCCAATAAACATAGGACTAGAGCAAATGGAACGACTGTCCTTTTTGCTCCTAATTTGTTCCAATAATAAGACCACTTGAAGAACATGCTGGATGCAAGATAAACATATTTCCATGTTTATTTCTAGGATTAGAATGTATTTTTACTTAATAAAGTTCACCAATCTCAATATATTTCCTTAGGTCTAAAAAGACATATCAACATTATTTTAAACTGTTAAGGGGATTTTTAAAAAGCTTAACTGGTATAAAATAGTGAATGATGTGTTACATCCTCAGTTGTTCCAAATCTTCCTGTTTAGATCACAGTAGGATTTTTTAGTCAGGGAAACGGATTTTTCCCAAAGTACCTCAGAAATTCTTTAGGGTCCACAAAATGTGGAGGCAGAGGATCTACTAAGGGCATTTTTAGGGTCAACAGCTTAGAAAAGCTTTAGAGCTTTATAAAGTTGTAGATGAGGTGACTGAATTAAAACCTACACTTTAATTAATAACTCCAGAACTTTCACATGACCCTGGAGCAACACTTGTGGAGGGTTTTAACCTTATTCATGAGGGAATTAGAACATTAGCTCAAGGCCCCCTTTCCCACTGTTATAGCTTACACAAAAGACTTGTTTTTAAAGGCAGAAGCTTTTGTTTGAGATAGAAATTAAACCTCAAAATCTCAAGGTCAGTCAACCCGATGTTATTAAACTTATGCGCCGCTAAATCATCTTCTGTGGGTTTTGAGGTAATAATAAGCAGCAATAAGGCAGAGATAATTTGCATGAGGAAGACAAATTAGACTTGGCCAAATAAACCCAGTATGACCATACCCTTTAATACAAAGACAATCCAGTTGCCTGTCTTACAAAATAATAATTCAACTGAGATTAAATAAAGCCTGGAGTAGATCATTAACGGCACCATGTGTTCTCAGAAGCACATAATTGATTATATGTTTTCTGAAGTGGACAACATTTAAAAATAGGAATGCTTTGAAAATCATTTTCCAAGCTTGGTATCAACACCAAAAAAAATCAGTATTTGGCCCTTCATGTTAGGCTAAATAGCAAATGGGACCAGTGAGTGCGGTAGTGGGTTTTCTGTGGTGTGTCTGAATATGGCTTCACTGAACACATCTGTACTTCCCCGAGGACTCCACAGATGCCCCCTCGTTTTGGCAGATGAGCATTTAGATAGGAGGAGAAATCAGAATGTAATTCGATTTTAGGGCAGTGCCCAATCTAGAGAAGCATCCCTCTGTATGGCGGCTGTTTGAAATAACATGTGTGCACTCTTGTTTGTAACGTCTTAGTTGGATGTATTGGACAGACTGGGAGGAAGATGAAATAGATGACAGCGTGGGAAGGATTGAGAAGGCCTGGATGGATGGCTTCAATCGGCAGATTTTTGTGACTTCAAAGATGCTGTGGCCAAACGGTTTAACTCTGGACTTTCACACCAACACATTATACTGGTGTGACGCCTATTATGATCATATTGAAAAAGTGTTTTTGAATGGAACTCACAGGAAGGTAAAAGAAAAAATACTGCTTTTTTTTTTTTTTAAACTCACAGGCTTCTTCTTCACAGAGCCTTGTTGTGTTGTGTTAAAAATACTTTCAAGTTTATTTTTACCCCTCTGAGGTGGCTGCCAGTAGTCTCTGTGGGGTGGCTAAAGGAGGCTGAGCATTAAGTAGTGCAGCTGGCACTTGCCTCCGGGAGACCAGGACTGGCTCACTGTGGTATGCCAGGATTTGTGGGATTTTAAAAAGAAGCTCTCAGAATATCAGAGCTGTTTTAAAATGCAGTTTTTCTCAATTATTTACGAGTTTGCTATGACCAAGCAACCCAACACTATTCAAGTATCTTTAATATTTGCTGGTGAAATTTAACCTCTACATTATGAAAAAGTAATTATACTACATTTATTTAAATAAAGACCTTCATGGCAGTGGAGTTGAAACACAAAATGAACTTGACTTCAAGCCTATTGCTATGGATAAATATCAACAACTTCTTGCCTCTTTTGGTAGGATGATTGCAAAATAATTTTGAAATTCTTGGGTAAATCGGAGGACGGAGTTGACTGGGTGCCAAAAAGGGCAGTGTTGACAAGACTACACAGCTCTATCTTATCTTGTAATAACCTGAGGGCATATAACACTATGAACTGACTTTAACTCTAGTTAAATGATAGGAAATGGAATGTTAGAAATGATCAAAATGCTTCCATTGTTCAAAATGCTTTCTTTTTGGAGAGAAAGAATGCACAGTTGGCCAAGCCTACTCGTTATGAATTCTGTTTGGGAGATAAACAGTACAGTAATCAATTAAGACTGCCTCAGTCATTGGTTGACTCTAACCTTGCTTTTAGTATTTTTCCCCAAATAGTAAAATTGATGGGCATTTAACCTAATGTCACATACTTAATAGGTGTCAGATAAATATGTATGATTCCTCTAAAGATATTGATATGTACACCACATAGACAGCATTGTAATAGTAGCATATTTTAGCCTTCATGGAGGTAAGAAAATAAGGTAAAAAACTTAATTCTTTAGTATATGAATATGTGGTATAACGAATTCAGGTAATAGCAAAAATTGAATTTTTAACCCCACATTATTTAGATAACTTCTTCAATTCTTTAATATTAAATGGAGTGTGTACAAAATGCTTTTTCAGGTTGTATACAATATCATTTTATAAATGGTGAATAGTGGAAAGGTATTATTGGAGGTGTGATTCCTTATTCCTCTTCTACAAGCCTCTGTGTAAAACAGCACTTATCATATGATTGCTCTAGTTAAACAAAAACAAAATACAACTAGAATGTAAAGAATATACTAAGAAAACCAGAACTGAAATGAGCCAGTGAGTCTTGTTTATCTACTTACTACTAATAAATGTTTCTATGTTCAAAATTAAAAACTTCACCTCCCTCTTAATCATTTCCTAGATTTCTTCAGTTTGCTTTGGCACAATTAAGTAGGAGAATCCCTTTCACTCCCAATGTAAGACAATGTTTTTTTTTTTTTTTTTTTTTTATTCTTTGGCTGTTGGATAAGTGATATCACAATACATAATATCACAATACACTAATTGCTCAGATCAATTTCCATTCCAGGTTATGATACTGGAATATCATAAGGAAAAGAGCAGGAAAGAGTGTCAAGCAAAGTCATTTTAATGTTTACATTTCTTGACCATATGAGTAATGTCATATATGAAAGGAATTAAATGGATGAAATACAACTGATCTTCTTCAAATACCATGTCCTAAAAACAGGAAAATAAGCTCACATTGTGAAATCCATTTCAAGTGGATTTAGTTATTAGTTAGATCATTATCTGTTATACTTATTTGGATATCCTTTGCTCTAAAAGTTTAGTTACATTTTTAAAGGTCAGTTCTGATTTTTCACAACGTGTTTATATTTTACAGGTTGTTTACAGTGGGAAAGAGTTGAACCATCCTTTCGGATTGTCGCATCATGGGAATTATGTGTTCTGGACTGATTATATGAACGGTTCCATTTTTCAGCTAGATTTGGTAACAAATGAGGTGACATTACTGAGGCGTGAAAGACCACCCCTGTTTGGGCTGCAGATTTATGATCCACGAAAGCAACAAGGTATTAAAAACTATATAAAAATTCTACTAAGGTCTACCTACGGTAATACTTCACAGTGTTTGTAAAATCTTTGCTTTTGTCAGTGTTGCTGAAGTTTTATGAAAAAAGGTGTCCAGTCACTCCAAAGTAAATCAAATCTTAGACTTTGTTACCATAACCTTTTATTATTTATTGTTCAAAATAGCCTAAGTGAGTAACTGGTTAATTCTATCTGAGTGAAATTCAAGGATTTCTCCTTCTTCATGTCATCTTCAGGTAACTTAGATTAAGGAAGACTGAAGAAGACTGATATTTAAAGTAAAAAATTTTAAAAAATCCATTTAATGTTTTAAAGTTTAAGTATTGTGAGCAGTGAGAAAAAGTTTTCATAGGAAGGAAGTATTATGTGAAAATATTTTGAAATAAGTCATACTATGAGAAGAGTATTATAAAAAGTTTGTTAGTATATTGATCTGATTAGTTTCATGTCCATTTAAGGAACATTTAAATATTTTAGATATTATGAAAGGGAAATAATCTACATATGATATCCATGTCTTATTAAAATCAGATATTATCATATATTTTACTACATGAGTTATTAATATTTATTAGATCATCTACAAATTGCTTGACTCAAAATTTAGGTATTAAACATAGAAACAGCTTAGTAAATAATGTGGTAGACTTTTGTTATGAATCTAAATTGTCACAGTTCCTTTTATTTATGGAGATATTCTTATGAAAATTTAATGAGCATACATTTCAATAAATTTTGTTTGAAAAAATAATATCCTGAGTTTTTCAATGCATATATTGTCAATAGAAAGTTATCCAGTAGTAAAAGACTTTTTTTAAGGTACTTCAACTAAATTAGAGATTTTAAAAGCAAATTTTCTCATTGAAGTGCTTGTATTTTTTTTCCTACTGTATTAAAATTGCCTCATTGGGATACAAATACAATTTTATAAAATAATGGAAGTATATAGAATGAGAAATTTCAATAAATAATGAAAGAGAAAATCCTCAAAAAAGAATAAAAGTGAAATTATTTGAAGTGGAATAAGCTATATTTCTGGACAAGTAATGAAAGATAGTGACAATTGTCTAGATAGATAATATGGTAATGTTTTCTATGACATTCATATCCATCCTGCTCCTTACCTCCTCCCATCCCCAACCATTATTGAGAGTTTACCCTGAACTGGAGGCAAGACCCTGAAAAGGAACAACTCTTCTCATTTCCTGTAGGGCCTTCATTTCCCAATTGTTGTTCCCTTTAATTTCACAATCATTGATTTCCTGGATTTTATTACAGTAATCAGTATACAATCCCATTTCCCATTTCCATTTTCTGTAGAAGGTGTTAATCTTTTTTTTTTTAAAGATTTTATTTATTTATTTGACAGAACACAAGTAAGCAGAGAGGCAGGCAGAGAGAGAGGAGGAAGCAGGCTCCCTGCTGAGCAGAGATTCTGATGCGGGGCTCGATCCCAGGACCCTGAGATCATGACCTGATCTGAAGGCAGAGGCCTTAACCCACTGAGCCACCCAGGTGCCCCTAGAAGATGTTAATCTTGAATGTCATCGCTGAACTCCTTTGAGCCAAATTCCATGATGTTTTCAGATTCTTCATTTCTTCAAACTTGTAGTTGCTTTAGATGAATTAAATGCAGCATATGAGATAAAAAAGACCTGACTTATTATAAAAAATTCTTGGGCTCAAATCCAGGTTTCAGCACTTTTTCTTCTGAAACTGTAGGTATATCATAAAAGATCAAACAGAGATAATAAATGCTTTCTTCATAAAATTCCTATAAGGATTAAATCACTATTCGATTATGATTACTTAGAAAATGTGTGGGAGACACACAATTACCTACCACACATTTTATATTAGTTTTCCTCTAACATTTCTCTATAAGGAGGCATTTTGTTAAAGTCTCCTTTCATATAAAAATGTTAAGTAAATATTCAAAGGAACAGTGTATCACAATCTTATACAATGGGGCTCATGCCTCTGATAGGACTATGTGGAACGTTCTCTTGTATTTCATGAGAAAATATGCCTGGTGTTCTAGACATCTCTATTGACATATAATTGTTCAATTCTATCTCTGGAATGGACAATGCTTTTTTAAAGTGCTTTTTAAAAAAATTTCAATTGAAGGGATATTAAAATCAATGCTTAACCGTAATTACTAAACTCTTTATACAAATTTTATTGTAGAAACCATTATATTCTGTCTTACTGAAAGAACGTGTTTGGGCAAAATGATTGATTATTTTTCATAGACTTAGCTAAAAAAATCAATTAGTTTGAGTTTTCTATCCAGTCTTCTTATAGTTAAGGAATGAGTAGTACTTAAGTGGATCTTTTGAGTAGGTAATAGAGTATGGAGAGGATGTCTGGCCAACATAATTTTCATTGAGTCAATAGACATTGAAATTGGATAATCTACATAGGATTTGAATTTTTAATATTTTTTACCAAATTAATCAGAATAGGTAGATTATAAAGCAAACTGCACTCAAATGTTCAAATGCAGATGTAGTATTTTACCATATTATAAATTTCTCTCATGAGAAAGAGAATGCTATTTCTCTTTGCATCTTGTGAACATCAGATACCAATAAATATTTAGAAACACATAATCTGTGATACTTAATCTTTGGTTACATACCATCTTCTTAGACTGTTTTTCCAAGAATAAAATAGTTGCAATTGTATAGAATACAGGTATAGATTATTTCTTCATGGAATCGATAAACTAGTCTTATATAGCCTTGTATTTTCTCTCTCTGAGAGACTATGGTATATGATTATGTAATTTATATGAACTTATTTGTATTTATACATGTATCTGTAAAAAAATACATATAGTGTGTGTATACACACATGTATGTAGTAGATGCTAGATAATATCACACACAGATACGCACATGCCCCACCCCATAGGAATACCATGAAAAATATCCAGGAAGGTTATTAATGTAACACTCATATTCATATTAATGTAACTTCTAAACTTTTAGACTTACTGTCAGAAAATTAGCTAATTTGATATCTCCAGATTAGAAGAGGCTTTTATCAAATTATTTGTTAATATAGCAGCCAGTTTCAGGAAGGTAGATAAATAACATACTAAACAGAAAGCTGCCCTTAGGAATGAGTTCCTAAGTAATGCACAAACATTTTTTCTCATATGCTACTGTTGTTTCTTCTGATTTAATTGATAAACTTTTCTCCTTTTTTATTCACATTAGATATCTAGAAGAATTCTTAAAATCCTCTCCTGCAATTTCTCAGAAAAATTACAGCAATTGCATAAAATTAACATAATTTTACCTGCGTATTCTCTAGGTTCAAAACCACACTTTTATTTTTCTTACGTGTTTTAGAGAATGAAATTATCAAAACTAAGTGCATTAGTTAATAGTTAATAGTTAATAAATCATCAAACTAAGTGCATTAATGAATAGTCTCCTATACAGAATTAAAAATAATCGATTAGCTTCTATGCCAAATATATGAATTTTATTTTATTTTTTTTAAAGATTTTATTTATTTATTTGACATACAGAGATCACAAGTAGGCAGAGAGGCATGCAGAGAGAGAGAGGGAAGCAGGCTCCCGGCTGAGCAGAGAGCCTGATGCGGGACTCGATCTCAGAACCCCGAGATCACAACCTGAGCCGAAGGCAGCGGCTTAACCCACTGAGCCATCCAGGGCCAGTATATGAATTTTATTAACTAATAATTAACTATAATTCTAACTACCAGGAAATGAGCTAAATATTCTTATTTGAATCTCATAAAAGATGTTTAAGGTAGATATTATTGATTTCTATTATGCATCTGAAAAACCCAAGAATCAGGCAGATGTAGCCATTTGACCTAAGGAAACAATGAGTAAGGGATAAACCGGGATTCAGATTCAGGTTTTTCTGACTCTACAGTGTTTTTATGTTACCAATTTATGTGGCCAAATTTAAGAAAATTATGTAAAACTACTATACTTTTAGATAGGAGGAAAAGAGTATGTCTTTTCTGTAGTCATTATAGTTTTGTCACTGATAAATTATTATTCAAAACTTTTTTTAAAAAGCTCTTGACTACCTTATAGAAGCCAGGATTCAGAGATCTTATATTACAATGCACTGGTATAACAAACACAGTAATTTTTATTTAATATATGACTTGTTTATTAAACACATTATTGTGTTTAATACTAACATTTACATTTAGTGATAAGGTCATCATCACAAAATTTGTCTTTCTTTCCAAATTTTCCATTTTGGAAATAATCACCATCAAAAAATAACCCCAAAGGTTAATTAGGTTCTTAACAGAATTAAGGTGTTCTAACACACACACACACACACACACACACACACACACACACACACAAAGTAGCTTCAAAGCAAGGAAAATGTAAACAAAATTTTCAATGAGTATATAATCCTCCAAGAGAGAAAAGACACATTTTATCCTTTCCTTGGATTCATTAACATCATTCAAAGTTTATTCTTCTGAAATTATTCTATCCATTTCAAGTTCATCTCTGTGTATGGTGTAAGAGAATGCTTGAGTTTCATTCTTCTACATATAGCTGTCCAATTTTCCCAGCACCATTTATTGAAGAGACTGTCTTTTTTCCACTGGATATTTTTTCCTGCTTTGTCAAAGATTAGTTGGCCATAGAGTTGTGGGTTCATATCTGGAGTCTCTACTCTGTTCCACTGCTCTATGTGTCTGTTTTGTGCCAGTACCATGCTGTCTTGGTGATCACAGCTTTGTAGTAAAGCTTGAAATCAGGCAACATGATGCCCCCAGTTTTGTTTTTCTTTTTCAACATTTCCTTAGCAATTTAGGGTCTCTTTTGGTTTCATAAAAATTTTAGGATTGTTTGTTCCAGCTCTTTGAAAAATGCCACTGGAATTTTGATTGGGATGACATTGAAAGTATAGATTGCTCTGGGCAGTATAGACATTTCAACAATGTTTATTCTTCTAATCCTTGAAATGGAAATCTTTTTTTGTGTGTGTGTGTGTGTGTGTGTGTGTGTGTGTGTGTGTCTTCGATTTCTTTCCTGAGTGTTCTGTAGTTCCTCGAGTACAGATCCTTTACTTCTTTGGTTAGGTTTATTCCCAGGTGTCTTATGGCTCTTGGTGCTATAGTAAATGGAATCAATTCTCTAATTTCCTTTTCTGTATTTTCATTGTTAGTGTATAAGAAAGCAACTGATTTCCGTACATTGATTTTGTATCCTGCGACATTACTGAATTGCTGTATGAGTTCTAGTAGTTTGAGGGTGGAGTCTTTTGGGTTTTCCATATAAAGTATCATGTCATCTGCAAAGAGAGAGAATTTGACTTCTTTGTCGATTTGAATAAATTTTATTTCTTTTTGTTGTCTGATTGCTGTTTCTAGGACGTCTATTACTGTGCTGAACAAGAGTAGTGAGAGTGGACATTCTTGTCATGTTCCTGATCTCAAAGGGAAGGCTGTCAGGTTTTGCCCATTGAGAATTATATTCGCTGTGGGTTTTTTCATAGACAGATTTTATGAAGTTAAGGAATGGTCCCTCTATCCCTATACTTTGAGTCGTTTTAATCAGGAACAGACGCTGTATCTTGTCAAATGTTTTTTCTGCATCAATTGAGAGGACCATGTGGTTCTTCTCTCTTCTCTTATTGATTTGTTCTATCACATTGATTGATTTGTGATTGTGGACCCACCCTTGCATCCCTGGGATGAATCCTACTTAGTCATGATGGATAATCTTTTTAATGTTCTGAATTATTCTAGATAAAATCAGGATCTGGATTCAAAATCCCATTCTACTAGTTTTATCCAACTTTTAGAATGAATGTAAAGTCCAATTTCTCTTCTAAACTATAAGTAAAACTGTCTTTCCATCAAGTAGGATAAAGAAAACCTCCATTGGTTTATTTGTTTCATATTAGGTGCAGAGACTTTTAACTTCGCATGATAAAACTCTGAGAAGTGAAGAGTCCAGAAAGCATGTAGAAAAAAGGATTTATTCCTTTCACTATTCTGAAGAAGATTTAGATAACATGAAACAGTGGGATTCCTTTGTGGTGGTGATTTATACATTCTGTCATTTGCTATAAATGAAAGATACTTTATTAACAAAAGTTAAATTACTAAGGTCTATAAACAGTGATATTTTACTTTATTATTTTATTTGAGTATAGTTGACACATTACGTTACCTTAGTTTCAGGCATATGACTTAGTGATTTGAAAAATTTATACATTATACTAATGTTCACCACAAGTATAGCTGCCATCTGTCCCATTACATTGCTATTAAAATATCATTGACTGTATTTTTTATGCCCTGCTTCTTATTCCTGTGACTACTCATTCCATAACTGGGGGCCAGTATCTCCCTCTCCCCTTCACCCATTTTGCCCATTCACCCACCCACTTCCTTCTGGAAACCATCAGATCTCTGTATTTATATTTCTAATTCTGCTTTTTGTTTATTTATTTTTGAAAGATTCCATTTCTAAGTAGAATCATATTGTATTTGTCTTTCTCAGTCTGACTTATTTCACATAGCATAATACCCTCTAAGTCCTTTCATGTTGTCTCCAGAGACAAGATTTCACCCTTTTTTTGTGGTTGTATAATATAATATGTGTGTGTGTGTGTACACCACATTTTCCTTATCCATTTGTCTGTTGATGGACACTTAGGTTGCTTCCACGTATTGGCTATTGTAAATAATTCTGTAATAAATATATGGTGCATGTATCTTTTTGAGTTAGTAAGCACTGATATTTTAATATAAGCTTATAAAATGTTTTCATATATCATTTGTGTCTTTATTACTGTTCTTTGACTATTATAATACACCTTTAAATATTCTATCTTGAAATGCAAAGTATGTAGATGGAATACATGTAAATGAGAAAACCCCCTTTGTCTTCTTAAAACAGACTTATGTGTATCAATATACTTACACCTTGTATCTACACACCCAAATGATTGTTTCTGTCATATTGCTAATTAAAATTCATTCATTCATTCATCAACTAATGTTTACCAAACACACCCTTCTGTGCCAGATTCTATAAGGGGAAGAATAATTCCACATCTCTTACTGGAGGAAAAAAGACAAAGATTTTTACCCAGACAGACCACTATTTTGAACTTAATTTTATGAGCTACTCCTCATTTGTTTTCGTTGAATATTTGATTCTTTTTTTTTTTAAAGATTGTATTTATTTGACAGAGAGAAACACATCGAGAGAGGGAACACAAATATGGGGAGTGGGAGAGGGAGAAGCAGGCTTCCCGATGAGCAGGGAGCCCTATGTGGGGCTGGATCCCAGGACTCTGGGATCATGACCTGAGCTGAAGGCAGATGCTTAACCATTGAGCCACCCAGGTGCCCCCTATTTGAGTCTTTTAAAACTATTTGCTTCCACAGTAATTTAATCTAGGATTTCATTATGTTGTTTCCTCTTTTATTTTTTCCATCCTTTATTGATTTATTTTGTCATAGATAAAGAAGAGTAAGAGCCATGAATTTTAGATTGAGAAAAAAATCCATTTCTAATTATTTATAAATAATGAGGGTAATACATAATAATCCTTATTCTAAATCTCTATTTTAATAAGGATTATTAATTTCTAAGTATTAGAAAAGTTATTTAAACCATATCTCACTAGTAGTCCTATCTGCAAATGAGATTAAACTTACCTTAGAAGTTTATTATAAAAATAAAATTAATTTAAATGTATATGTATAAATAAATAAATTAATAATAAAGTGTCCCTGGCATTGATGATTATTCATTGATATTTATGTATACAATTTTTAATGCTGTTTGTAGTCACTAAATCATATTTTCAAGAGAATATTTTTACATTAAATGCAACCTACTAGAAACTCAATAAATACTGCCACATAAGCCTATCTAAAATATGTTGGAGTAATAAATTCAAAAAATATTTTCAGATACTGCTAAAAAATAAAGATCTAGGCAATTCCTATGAAAGATATGGAATTTTCACATTAATTTTGATTTTGGATTTCTATCAGGGCAGGATAATTACCAATTCCTCTTTTTTAAATTTATAGTTCACAGAAAGGAAATATATTTAAAAGTTTGAGTAATGATAATTTGTTTCTAAATACTTAAATTTCATATTCAATGAGAATGGTAAGCATGACTCATGCTATTAAAAAAGAATGATATTTAGCATATATTTTTAATATGAAAGTGTGTCATGATATATTGCTTTCAGTACTTCCTTATTTTTTACTGTTTTATATTCTCCATATAATTTTCAAAATACTTTGTTTAAGTCGAATTTTCAAGAATCTGAATGTTACTAAAATAATGAATATACAATTTAATCCTATACACGATATGAGTAGCATATTCAGAACACCTACCTATCCTATGAAGGATACTTTTTTCTATAGTTATGGAATAAATATGGCTATCCCTGGAAACTACCTAAAAAAATCTTTATATTCTTTTTGGAATTTCCAAACTCAAAGGATAATGAAGCCTAGTTCAATTTTTTTCCTATGAGGAAAAAATTTCCTATAATAGGAAAAATTTTTTCCTATAAGGAAAAAATTTGAACTAGGCTTCATTATCCTTTGAGTTTGGAAATTGATACTAAATCTTGAATTATTAGCTTCCTTAGTTTTCAAGTATATTTTTGTTTCTCATAAATGCAGCAAATTTAATTTACTTCTCAGAATAATAGAAGGAAATGATTATATGCTTGACATTGTTTCTTCTGATCTGTGGACACACAAGATAATCAATGGGAATGAGTTAAGTATTTATTGCATATAACAACATTTTGATAGTTTTTGTTTGTTTTTTTAACTCATTCCTTAATACTCTCTACATAGCCCATCCAACCCCAGAGGCCTACAGTACAATAACCCCATCTGTTACTTTCGTCACATTTTTGACACTTGTGCTTTAACTGCCAGTACTACTTAAATTACTATATTATATTGTTAGATGCTTCCAAGTAATTAAAAACTATTTTTAATGTTTGAGTCAGATCTTTCTGATACAATCAAAATGTTATTTATTGATACCTTGAAAAATGGAACAGTGTAAAATGGTCTGGACATTTACTCTGTTAATGGAATTGCTAGTGTTACAGAGTTCTTTGTAATATTAATATTCTGCTGGTATACATCTAAGTAAATATACTTTCTTCCTGGTGATTACCTACATCTCAAACCTTTTCAAAATTTTATGTCTGTTTTATCTTAGTTTCCAAGGGTGTCTCACAAATGTTCATGGATAATACTTTTGTGAATCTACCCTCCTTTATTGATGTCTGTTGCATACTCTGCTGGTTAAGTCTACTGGGATGGTCCACTGGGACAACATCGCTACTCTAATGCATTGTACATTCTACTGGTACTAGCAAGGCTGTTCATTTTGAAGGTTTTTCAGAAAGCTTGTGTTCCTTAGCATCATTAATGCACTGACATGTCAATGTATTCCTTGTGCAAGAGGGAAGAATATTCTGCCCCTTTCCTTTTGTACTCATTTGTTTTCTCTTCACTTGGTATCTAAAGTCTAAATGTTAGTGATCTACTTGAGAAAAGAATCAGATTTGAATACACTAGGTATAATCTGCTATCCTGGAGAGACATCATCATGTCCTATAACCTTCCTCTCTCCCAGTGCTTATCTGCACACATACCTCTATCTTTTTTAACCAACATGCAAATTCCTTTTATTTCCCAGCGCATAGTATATTTTAAATATTTCAGGTTTTTTTTTAGGGTTCAGTAGGTATCTTGACTACATTAATGAATATGCAATAAACATATGCATATATATGTGTACATTTTTATGTCTACCTATGTCTCCTAGAAAGAATGTGAACTTGAACTGGCTAACTTTGGATAGAATCAGACTTCTCTGACATACAGGCTTCCCTTCTCTTACAGGTGACAATATGTGCCGAGGAAATAACGGGGGCTGTAGTACACTGTGCTTGGCTATTCCAGGAGGCCGAGTCTGTGCCTGTGCTGATAATCAACTTTTAGATGAAAACGGGACAACTTGCACATGTAAGTTTTGTTTGACACATTCATTGATTATACATGTATTTTGGAAGAAAAAAGCATATGAAATCAAAAGAATTAAAATCAATCTTGGAAAGAGAATTGCAGGTAATCACTTAGGTATAATTCTCTTTATATTACAAATAATTAACTGAATTAATTTCTATGAAAAACAGTTGAATAATGGTAAAATTTTCCAGAGCATTTGTGACTGCTGCATAATAGTTTAATAATAAAAATATAACTAAAATAGTTTAGTAATAAAACATACATATAGAAAATAACATATATATTTATATATGATATATACAGTTTATATCTATCATTTATATAAATTATACATATAATCTTACATTTATAAAATATATAGAGAGAAATATTTATTAATCATATATATGTGTGTGCACATATATGTGTGTGCATGTATGTGTGTATGTATATACACACATATATATACATATAAACATATGTGGATATATATACATATATATATACATACACATATGTATATATATATATACACACATATTTATAAAATATGTCACAGAAGAAAATATTTCATAAAATTGTTAAGGACCTTCACCATTAGGACAAGCTCAGTCTTCTATTTTTGTTGGTGGAGAGAAAAAAAAAAGAGGCAAAAAAGAGATTTAGGGAAATTCTAAGCTTTATCAAAATACTGAATTAATTGGATTGACTGACCTAGATTAAAGGCACTTTAATAACTTTTACTGACCTTCTTCAATTTACTGCATCTTGTCATTCCAATGTGACCCTTTTGAAATTTGTTCTTTTTATCTATAACAAGTCCCTTAACCATACTGATAGGAGCAATGCTATATACATATAGAGTAATATAAAAATGTTTCTAGAATGATTTGATTTTGATTCTTTAGAGAAATAGAACTAATAGGATGTAAATATAGAGAAAGAGGTTTGTTATGAGGAATTGGCTCATGCAGTTACGGAAGCTGACGACTCCCAGAATCTGCAGTCAGCAGGCTGGAAACTGAGGAATACCAATGGTATAGCTCCGTTCTGAATGCTTGTAGACTGAAGACCCAAGAAGAACCCCTTTCAGTTAGAGTATGAAGGCAGGAAAAAAAAAAAATAAGTCCAAGTTCAAGGCAGTCAGGCAGCAAGAATTTCTTGTATATGCAAGAAAATAGGCCTTTTCGTTCAGTTCAAACTGTTTTAGGGTAAGGTCCCCTTACCTGCTTAATTTAGTCTACAGATTCCAATGTTAATCTCATCCAATTAACTCTCACAGACACATCCAGAGTGATATTTGACCAAACATCTGCGCGCTCTAAAACCTACCTATTCAAGCTGACATGTAAAGCTAACCATCATTTTTCATCATTATTATTGAATAATACATAAATAACACACAAATGCATTTTTCCATCAATTATAAGGATTGTTTTGGGGGACGCAGAAGGAGAAATAAGTATAATAAAGAAGATTTCACCTTAACTGAAATGTTTTATTTCTTCTGAAGAAAAAACAATATGAATAAGGAATTTTTACAAATGATTTAATACGTAGTAACATTTAAGAAATATACAGAAAATATTTAAATGAAAAAATACACCCAAATGCCACTATTCAGTAAGAAACAACTAAAACATTTTCATGTTGTTCCTTATAATTATATATCCCTGGAAGTTATTATTTTTTACTACTACTACTACTAATAGATAAAATTTATTGAATTCTTATATAGGACTTTAAATTTTTATAGTTCTCATTAGCTCTTACAATAATCATATATGGGAGATACTATTATTACCTCACTTTAATATTCAGAATGTAGACTTGGGGGTTAATAACTTTTCATAATTCACATAATTAGCATGTAGGACCTTTGGAATTTAGACCCCATATCATTTTATTTTGGAGACAGAATTCTTAGTTATATTGCAGTTTTACACATTCTGGATTACACAACAGTATCCTTTACTTAGAGGTTAATTTTTTCTTAATAGGAGCATAGGCATCTTATCATGTGACTACATATTCTTTTTACACATGATTTTTAAATCATTTACCTTCATTTTTCAAGTGGCCGGTTAGCTCAGTTGGTTAGAGCGTGGTGCTGATACCTTCATTTTTCTACTTGATGTTTGGTGTTATTTTTGATGGATTGTTATAGACTATTTGTGTGTTTCTTTACTGTTTATGATCCCTTCAGTATTTTACAATATACTCCATAGTTAGTTTGTTACATTTTCTTTTTTAAGCACTTAGAACAATACCACCAGTTTTAAATTTTATTATTATTATTTTGAATTTTAACCATTTGAGATGAAGACTGATTTTCTTTATACTATTCTCTTCATCTTCCTCAATTTCATTCATATTATAATTTAGGATTTCTGACAAGGAATAGTGTTTTAAATCATCATCAATAAGTCTTTTTTTAAATTTTTTAAAAATTTTTTATTTTTTATAAACATATATTTTTATCCCCAGGGGTACAGGTCTGTGAATCGCCAGGTTTACACACTTCACAGCACTCACCAAAGCACATACTCTCCCCAATGTCCATAACCCCACCCCCCTTCTCCCAACCCCCCTCCCCCCAGCAAACCTCAGTTTGTTTTGTGAGATTAAGAGCCACTTGTGGTTTGTCTCCCTCCCAATCCCATCTTGTTTCATTTATTCTTCTCCTACCCACTTAAGCCCCCATGTTACATCACCACTTCCTCATATCAGGGAGATAATATGATAGTTTTCTTTCTCCGCTTGACTTATTTCACTAAGCATGATATCAGTAAGTCTTTTTATAAAATGTTTTGACATGTATAGCTAGTTTAATGATCAATTTTATACTTTCTTTTAGACCTGATTCAGTGCCTCACTGATTGTATTGCTTCACTGGTTGTATTCAAACTTTAGTTCCTCGTTCAATTATTAATTTTCTGCAATGTTTAGGGTAGATAAAGTATTTCTTGAAGTTGCTTCTCCAAGATGAGCACAAAGAATGAATACCTTGGAGTTCCTGTATTTTCTAAATAGGTCTCCTTTACATTTATATGTGATTGACAATTCTGGATATTAGTTCTTGGCTAAGTTTTCTTCAAAATTCTAGAAATAATATTTAATTTATTCTGGGATAATATATGTGAGAGTAGAAATATGAATTTTACTTCTATGGGCAAATTTTTTTCATTGTTAGTAGGAATTTTATGTTGTCTTTTAGGATAATTCCTATAGAATGTAATTGAATAAAGTATACTTTCTTTGAGTCATAAGGTGGTTTCCTTTCTTTGTTCTGTAGTATTATTTTTTAATTCCTATTTTGTTGTTTAGGGAAGATATCTATCAAAACCTATAGTTTGTTAATAGGAAGGGATTAAGCATTACTTTGAATGATGTAATTCTGGTTGTCTGCTAGGGTAAATATTATCTTGGTTATTGAGAGAAAAAAGTGTATTTCTTAATTCAATATTTAGTATCTACCACAGATTCATCTGAAGTTATTTTTCTGATAAAAATCAGATTTTTTGCTATCTCAGATAAATAATTTTGACACTTTGAACAGGTGAAATATGTGTGTGTACATGCACACACAAACACACACACACACACACACACACACACACACAGAGTAACCTCATGGACCTCCACCAAGTGTTATCCTGCCTTTGCTTTATCTCCAGAATTCCTCTCAAGGATGGAAGGTAACAGTGCCAGTATATCCTTTGTTGATAGGCACAGACCTTACATTGGATGCTGCAGGAGCAAAGGGTCTCTCTTTTTACCTAAAGATAGATAGGCTTATTCAATTTTTAATGGTATAAGTTAGAAAAGTTTCTGGCTGAATGTTTGAATCTTGTCTTATTGGTCTTGCAATAGTCAAAATTCCCTTAAGATAATGTCAGTCAAATGATCAAGAGACTGTGTTTTCAAATATCTTGTGAGTTTTTATCCTTCATCTTAGTTTTCATAGTGGGAAGTTAGAGGGAGAGTGTATATATTAGGTTTATCTAGGTGGCTTTTTTAAGCTTGAAATGTTCTAATTAGCTCCTTAATTTTAATTGTGTGAATCATAATTATCTGGATCATTGGCATCCAAATCATCTTTTCTATTTCCTTTATTCTATGCCCCATTAAAAATTTATAGATTCCTTATGAGTTTGCATATCTATATATCTATATCAATATTGATAGAGAAAAGATACTGACCACTAATATCTCTATGTAAATAAAAATTGGGTGACTTTGGCTTTTAAGGATATACTGTATACAATATTGGTCATATAGTTGTGATAGGAAATTTGTTATCATGACATCACATGATAAAAAGATAGAAATTTTTCGGTGCTAAGTGCAGGAGGAGTCAAGATGGTGGAGAAGTAGCAGGCTGAAACTACTTCAGCTAGCAGGAGATCAGCTAGATAGCTTATCTAAAGATTGCAAACACCTGCAAATCCATCAGCAGATCAAAGAGAAGAAGAACAGCAATTCTAGAAACAGAAAAACAACCACTTTCTGAAAGGTAGGACTGGCGGAGAAGTGAATCCAAAGCAACGGGAAGATAGACCCCGGGGGGAGGGGCCGGCTTCCGGCAAGCGGCGGAGCAACGGAGCACAAAATCAGGACTTTTAAAAGTCTGTTCCACTGAGGGACATCGCTCCAGAGGCTAAAACGGGGTGAAGCCCAGGCGGGGTCAGCGTGGCCTCAGGTCCCGCAGGGTCACAGAAGATTCGGGGGTGTCTGAGTGTCACAGAGCTTGCGGGTATTGGAACAGGGGAAAACCTTCTACAGAGACAGACCCGAGAGTAAGCTCGCAGCTCGGGGTTACCTTGAACCGGTTGCAGCCTCGGTGAGCTCGGAGCGCGGCCGGAGGTCAAGCAGATGGGAGTTACTGGGGGCTGTTCTCTCAGGGCACACTGAGGAGTGGGGCCCTGGACGGCTCCTTTGGGCCGGAGACCAGGAGGCCGCCATTTGTATTCCCGTCCAGTAACTCTACAGAAAGCACCCAGGGAACAAAAGCTCCTGAAAGCAAACCCGAGCGGATTACTCAGCCCGGCCTCTATAAGGGCGGTGCAATTCCGCCTGGGGCAAAGACACTTGAGAATCACTACACCAGGCCCCTCCCCCAGAAGATCAACAAGAAATCCAGCCAAGACCAAGTTCACCTACCAAGGAGTGCGGTTTCATTACCAAGGAGAGCAGCAGAATTCCAGAGGAGGAGAAAGCAAAGCACAGAACTCATGGCTTTCTCCCTGTGATTTTTTAGTCTTGCAGTTAAAGTAATTTTTTTCTTTTTCATTTTTTTTCTCTTCTTTTGCTAAATTTTTTAAACTTTTACCCTTTTCCTTTTTAACGTTTTTTAACTAGTTTATCTTATATATTTTTTTTTCTTTTTTTTTTAACTTTTCTTTATTCATTTTCTTTTTTTAATTCTTTTTTTTTCCTTTCTTTTTAAACCTCTTTTTATCCCCTTTCTCCCCCCTCACAATTTGGGATCTCTTCTGATTTGGTTAAAGCATATTTTCCTGGGGTTGTTGCCACCCTTTTAGTATTTTACTTGCTCCTTCATATACTCTTATCTGGACAAAATGACAAGGCGGGAAAAATTCACCACAAAAAAAAGAACAAGAGGCAATATCGAAGGCGAGGGACCTAATGAATGCAGACATTGGTAATATGTCAGATCTAGAGTTCAGAATGGCAATTCTCAAGGTTCTAGCTGGGCTCAAAAAAGTCATGGAAGATATTAGAGAACCCTCTCGAGAGATATAAAAGCCCTTTCTGGAGAAATAAAAGAACTAAAATCTAACCAAGTTGAAATAAAAAAAGCTATTAATTAGGTGCAATCCAAAATGGAGGCTCTCACTGCTAGGATAAATGAGGCAGAAGAAAGAATTAGTGATATAGAAGACCAAATGACAGAGAATAAAGAAGCTGAGCAAAAGAGGGACAAACAGCTACTGGACCACGAGGGGAGAATTCGAGAGATAAGTGACACCATAAGACGAAACAACATTAGAATAATTGGGATTCCAGAAGAAGAAGAAAGAGATACAATGGCACTAAACTCATATCTCTCAATAGTTACCCTGAATGTTAATGGGCTAAATGCCCAAATCAAAAGACACAGGGTATCAGAATGGATAAAAAACCAAAATGCATCTATATGTTGCCTCCAAGAAACTCATTTTAAGCCTGAAGACACCTCCAGATTTAAAGTGAGGGGGTGGAAAAGAATTTACCATGCTAATGGACATCAGAAGAAAGCAGGAGTGGCAATCCTTATATAAGATCAATTAGATTTTAAGCCAAAGACTAAAATAAGAGATGAGGAAGGACACTATATCATACTCAAAGGGTCTGCCCAACAAGAAGACCTAACAATTTTAAGTATCTATGCCCCCAACGTGGGAGCAGCCAACTATATAAACCAATTAATAACAAAATCAAAGAAACACATCAACAATAATACAATAATAATAGAGGACTTTAACACTCCCCTCACTGAAATGGACAGATCATCCAAGCAAAAGATCAACAAGGAAATACAGGCCTTAAACAACACACTGGACCAGAAGGACATCACAGATATATTCAGAACATTTCATCCAAAGCAACAGAATATACATTCTTCTCTAGTGCACATGGAACATTCTCCAGAATAGATCACATCCTCGGTCCTAAATCAGGACTCAATCGGTATCAAAAGATTGGGATCATTTCCTGCATATTTTCAGACCACAATGCTCTGAATCTAGAACTCAACCACAAGAGGAAGTTTGGAAAGAACTCAAATACATGGAGACTAAACGGTATCCTTCTAAAGAATGAATGGGTCAACCGAGAAATTAAAGAAGAATTGAAAAAAATCATGGAAACAAATGATAATGAAAACATAACGGTTCAAAATCTGTAGGACACAACAAAGGCAGTCCTGAGAGGAAAATATATAGCGTTACAAGCCTTTCTCAAGAAACAAGAAAGGTCTCAGTTACATAACCTAATCCTACACCTAAAGGAGCTGGAGAAAGAACAAGAAAGAAACCTTAAGCCCAGAAGGAGAAGAGAAATCATAAAGATCAGAGCAGAAATCAATGAAATAGAAACCAAAAAAACAATAGAAGAAATCAAAGAAACTAGGAGCTGGAAAGAATTAATAAAATTGATAAACCCCTGGCCAGACTTATCAAAAAGAAAAGAGAAAGGAACCAAATAATAAAATCATGAATGAAAGAGGAGAGATCACAAC
Organism: Mustela lutreola; assembly: GCF_030435805.1. Taxonomy (NCBI): domain Eukaryota; kingdom Metazoa; phylum Chordata; class Mammalia; order Carnivora; family Mustelidae; genus Mustela; species Mustela lutreola. Next base: position 121,591,168 of record NC_081292.1, on the reverse strand, counting down.
TAACACCAAAGAAATACAAACTATTATAAGAACATACTATGAGCAACTCTACGGCAATAAATTTGACAATCTGGAAGAAATGGATGCATTCCTAGAAACATATAAACTACCACAACTGAACCAGGAAGAAATAGAAAGCCTGAACAGACCCATAACCAGTAAGGAGATTGAAACAGTCATTAAAATCTCCAAATAAACAAAAGCCCAGGGCCAGACGGCTTCCCGGGGGAATTCTACCAAACATTTAAAGAAGAACTAATTCCTATTCTCCTGAAACTCTTCCAAAAAAATAGAAATGGAAGAAAAACTTCCAAACTCATTTTATGAGGCCAACATCACCTTGATCCCAAAACCAGACAAGGATCCCATCAAAAAATAGAGCTATAGACCAATATCCGTGATGAACACAGATGTGAAAATTCTCATCAAAATACTAGCCAATAGGATTCAAAAGTACATTAAAAGGATTATTCACCATGAACAAGTGGGATTTATTCCAGGGATGCATGGTTGGTTCAACACCCACAAATCAGACAATGTGATACAACACATCAATAAAAGAAAGAACAAGAACCATAGGATACTCTCAATAGATGCTGAAAAAGCATTTGACAAAGTACAGCATCCCTTCCTGATCAAAACTCTTCAAAGTGTAGGGATAGGGGGCACATACCTCAATATCATCAAAGCCATGTATGAAAAACCCACCGCAAATATCAATCTCAATGGAGAAGAACTGAAAGCTTTTCCACTAAGGTCAGGAACATGGCAGGGATGTCCATTATCACCACTGCTATTCAACAAAGTACTAGAAGTCCTAGCCTCAGCAATCAGACAACAAAAGGAAATTAAAGGCACCCAAATCGGCAAAGAAGAAGTCAAATTATCACTCTTCACAGATGATGTGATACTATATGTGGAAAACCCAAAAGACTCCACTCCAAAACTGCTAGAACTTGTACAGGAATTCAGTAAAGTGTCAGGATATAAAATCAATGCACAGAAATCAGTTGCATTTCTCTACACCAACAACAAGACAGAAGAAAGAGAAATTAAGGAGTCAATCCCATTTAAAATTGCACCCAAAACCATAAGATACCTAAGAATAAACCTAACCAAAGAGGCACAGAATCTATACTCAGAAAACTATAAAGTACTCATGAAAGAAATTGAGGAAGACACAAAGAAATGGAAAAATGTTCCATGCTCCTGGATTGGAAGAATAAATATTGTGAAAATGTCTATGCTACCTAAAGCAATCTACACATTTAATGCAATTTCTATCAAAGTACCATCCATCTTTTTCAAAGAAATGGAACAAATAATTCTAAAATTTATATGGAACAAAAAAGGACCTCGAATAGCCAAAGGGATATTGAAAAAGAAAACCAAAGTTGGTGGCATCACAATTCCGGACTTCAAGCTCTATTACAAAGCTGTCATCATCAAGACAACATGGTACTGGCACAAAAACAGACACATAGATCAATGGAGCAGAATAGAGAGCCCAGAAATAGACCCTCAACTCTATGGTCAACTAATCTTTGACAAAGCAGGAAAGAATGTCCAATAGAAAAAAGACAGCCTCTTCAATAAATGGTGTTGGGAAAATTGGACAGTCACATGCAGAAAAATGAAATTGGACCATTTTCCTTACACCACAGACGAAAATAGACTCAAAATGGATGAACGACCTCAATGTGAGAAAGGAATCCATCAAAGTCCTTGAGGAGAACACAGGCAGCAACCTCTTCGACCTCAGCCACAGCAACATCTTCCTAGGAACATCGCCAAAGGCAAGGGAAGCCAGGGCAAAAATGAACTATTGGGATTTCATCAAGATCAAAAGCTTTTGCACAGCAAAGGAGACAGTTAACAAAATCAAAAGACAACTGACAGAATGGGAGAAGATATTTGCAAATGACATATCAGATAAAGGACTAGTGTCTAAAATCTATAAAGAACTTAGCAAACTCAACACCCAAAGAACAAATAATCCAATCAAGAAATGGGCAGAGGACATGAACAGACATTTCTTCAAAGAAGACATCCAGATGGCCAACAGACACATGAAAAAGTGCTCCACATCACTAGGCATCAGGGAAATACAAATCAAAATCACAATGAGATATCACCTCACACCAGTCAGAATGGCTAAAATCAACAAGTCAGGAAATGACAGATGCTGGCGAGGATGCGGAGAAAGGGGAACCTTCCTACACTGTTGGTGGGAATGCAAGCTGGTGCAACCACCTTGGAAAACAGCATGGAGGTTCCTCAAAATTTTGAAAATAGAACTGCCCTATGACCCAGCAATTGCACTATTGGGTATTTACCCTAAAGATACAAACGTAGTAATCCAAAGGGGCACGTGCACCCGAATGTTTATAGCAGCAATGTCCACAATAGCCAAACTATGGAAAGAACCTAGATGTCCATCAACAGATGAATGGATCAAGAAGATGTGGTATATATACACAATGGAATACTATGCAGCCATCAAAAGAAATGAAATCTTGCCATTTGCGACAACGTGGATGGAATTAGAGTGTATTATGCTTAGTGAAATAAGTCAAGCAGAGAAAGACAACTATCATATGCTCTCCCTGATATGAGGAAGTGGTGATGCAACATGGGGGCTTAAGTGGGTACGAGAATAACAAATGAAACAAGATGGGATTGGGAGGGAGACAAACCATAAGTGACTCTTAATCTCACAAAACAAACTGAGGTTTGCTGGGGGGAGGGGGTTTGGAGTAGGGGGGTGGGGTTATGGACATTGGGGAGGGTATGTGCTTTGGTGAGTGCTGTGAAGTGTGTAAACCTGGCGATTCACAGACCTGTACCCCTGGGGATAAAAATATATGTTTTTTTTTTTAAAAAAAAAAAGATAGAAATTGTTCTGTTACTACTGGTATCTTTCTAATATCTACAATCCCTTGCTGATGTAACTCCAATTGCAGTAAAAAGAGATAGGGAAGAAGATTATTTTATCTATTCTTGTTACACTAAAAAATGTTAAATCAAAAAAACCATCTATATTCTTATTTGAAAATTTATTGTTGCATTTGTCTGTTTGATACTCTACTAGTCTTTAATAGGCATGCAACTTGCCCACGTTTCTTTCAAATGCAATGGTAAAAAATCATAAATAAGCATATAATTCATTTGTTACAAACAATTCATGGTGTGTTTATATAAATTATTTCATTTCATATTACCTTAATGGCAAAAGTTTTTCAAGGATGTTATCCTTCAGACACGTGAAAAAATGCTCAATATCATCCAACATCAGGGAAATATAACTCAAAACCACAATGAGACACCACCCCATACCAGTCAGAATGACTAAAATGAACAACTCAGGAGAAAAAACAGATGTTGTTGAGGATGAGGAGAAAGGGAAACCCTCTTATACTGTTAGTGAGAATGCAAGCTGGTACAGCCACTCTGGAAAACAGTGTGGAAATTCCTCAAAAAAGTTAAAAATAAAATTACCCTACAACTCAACAATTGCACTTCTTTGCTTTCATCCAAAGGATGAAAGGATGACACTATCCAAAATAGTGATGCAGAGAAGCACATGCCCCCCAGTGTTTATAGTAGTAGTGTCTACAATAACCAAAATATAGAAAGAGCCCAGATGTCCATCAACAGGTGAATAGATAAAGAAGATGTGATATATACACACACATACACACACGTATATATACATACATGTACACAATGAAATATAATTCAGCCTTCAAAGAGATTGAAAACTTACCATTTACAATGATGTGGATGGAACTAGAGAGCATTATATAGACCAAAAATAGATCAGAGAAAGACAAATATCATATAATTTCACTTACATGTGGAATTTAAGAAATGAAACAGATTAACATGAGGAAAGGAAAGAAAAATAAAATAAGATAAAAACAGAGACAGAGGTAAACCCTAAGAGACTCTTAACTATAGGAAACAAACTAAGGGTTGCTGGAGGAAAGGTGGGTGGGGATTGGGATAGTTGGATGATGGGCATTAAGGAGGGCACTTGATGAGCACGGGATGTTATATGCAACTGATGCATCACTAAATACTACCCATGAAACTAATAATACACTGTATGTTAACTAAGTTGAATTTATTTTTTTTTAAATGATATTCTAGCCTTAGTTTTCAGATGAGGAAATTCAAGTGCAAAAGGACTATAAAGCGAGTTCATGGTTGCAGAGTATGGTATAAAAGAACTATGAGTGTGTCACTGACTTCTCATTAATGCTGATTCCTCTCAGCTTCTAGTTTAGTTTAGGCTATATTACAATTTTGTGAACCGATTTCAACTGGATTAACTCTGTAATCTGAGTTAACACGCAAAACAAAAATACGTATTGCAATCATTGAGATATGATTGTCCTGGTTCCAGTCATCCTCGTTGAAATGACATCAAATAAACAAAAACCCATTGACAATTGGTCAGACCAGAAGTAAACACCAGTGGTTGTGTCTCAATAAATGTTCAGCATAAGGCTGTGCCAGAAGAGGCATTCACCCAACAGAAAAATATTGGCATGCTACATGATTGATTAAGGATGAATTCTAATGCCATGCCTGGAAGGAATCAAGAATGAGAGTAGGTTGGACTCTTTGTCCTTATGAATCTTGTGTAGCATGAGCAAATCCTCTCACAATTAGAAATGAGACCTAGTGTAGCATAGTAACTTGGAACTGACAGCCATAGAGAAACATATGTAAAGCCAGCTGATCAATTATCAAGTGAGTTTTTTTAATTTATTTTGATGCTTTTATAGGGAAAAACACAATATACGAAACTAATAAATGAATATATATATAGATAATCCCAAGAAAGTAAGTTAAGCTCCCCCCAAAAAATAAAATAAAACAAATTTAAAAAGAGTCATTATTTTTTTTAATAGCAGGATAATTTTATCTAGAGTAATAAGAGAGTAATTCTTTAAATTCTTCTTTAGTGGCCTGAAACAAAAGACAGAATTTTCTAATGTGCCTTACTCCTAAGAGAACAACTTAAAAATATTGATCATCCAAGGGTAGCATTGCACAATTATATTTCAGTGGTACTCTGTGACCTTTTTTACCTTCTGGAACACCAGATATATTCCTCTGTCAAAAACAGTGCTCCACTATGGCTAAGCCATTTATCTGTTCAGCTGTGACAAGCCTTATGTTCTAGGATATATGCAATCTAATGTGTAGTAAAAAGTTTAAGGCAGTAAAAAGTTTAGAAGCCCCATCCAGATGAATATTTATGGCCTTCTGTGCATAGGTACTCACAGAAGATTATGTACCACTTAGGTTGGCTGCTCAGAAGACCACTCTATCTAATGAAAGGTCATCCTGCTATGATCTAAAGGAGAAAATTCAAAACCCATAGCAGCGTTTTTCACACTGCCTTCCTATATAAGCAAGTTTATATAAAGGCATCAAAAACACTGCAATTTCAAGTTTTCATTTAGTTCTTTTATCCCCCTGCTCAAATAAAGAAATAGTTAGAAATTCTCCCCAAATACAAAAATAATCTTCTAAATAAACATATCCTAATGTGAAGTGTATAGGGAACATAGGAAAACTTCATTTTATTTGTTGTTCTAGGGCTCATGATTTTATGACTAAGTTATCATAATTTTGATATGGTCAACAGCAAAAAGATCGCTTGACAGAAGAGCCAATCATTACTTTAGATACATTAATCACACTGGGATTGAAAAACAAAGCAAAGTGACAAAGATAGATAATTGCTGGTGGGCCCACAGCTTATTAAACAAGGTGAGAACATACGCATTTAGTTTAGTTGCTGAGCTGAGATCCAAATCTGAGCTGATTCCAGAAGAAAATAAAATAAACCAGTTTAATAGTAGGGTTTCTCCCTTTATATCAGTATGATCTGGACATCAACTCCAGTAATCTCCAGTTTTTACGGGGAAGTAGTTCTAGAAGGCATATTTCCTTTTGCAGTGCATGGACAAGTCATGCAGAGACCTTCTAAATTTCAATATTCTAACAGCAGGTATCATAGGATGTTTGAGACCTGACAGTTTCTTGCCAGGAATGTTATGATTCATGTTATTTTATTTTGATCCTGGTTAAATTAAAGGATTATTATTACTTTGTCAGATTTCTTACTTGTGATATCATGTTGTAGTATTTTTACTAGAAGTGACCGTGGTGGTAGAATTACAGGTTTTGCATCACTTTTCAAATTCATGGTACAAATCACAGCTCTGAAGCAAAACTTGCAATTCTAGTACTATATTATAAGCAATCTATGTGTCTGTCCAACACCCAAGTGTTATATAGGTTCAGTCACATTAAACATCAGAACAAAGTCCATACATGGAGCTTTTCCTATATGTCCACTTTTTTTGGTGTAGGGGGATCTTCATCACTCTTTTTGTTTATCTACACATGGATTTTTTTCCTTTCTAATTTCTAATTTCTAATTTCTCCTGTGATCTTGGATGCTGGTAGAAGACTATTAGCTTTTGAGCCAGTTGAAGTGATATTGTTTTCCTGAAGTATGTATATAGTTTCCAGAGATAGAATTTCTCACTATAATAAATAATAATATATATACACACATATATATAATTATATAGAATATATATCTGTAATATAGAATTATGTCTCTGCTACCTCCAGTAAGTTAGGCAGCAAGTATTTTTTAATATCTGCTCTATGCTTTGTTCTAGTCTAGGTATTATTCTGTTCTGTATGTGACATTGTCCTTCCTACATTCAAGAATTCCAAGTGGAAACATTAGGTATATAAAAATTATTTGTAAAATGACTCCTTTATAAAGGTTTATGCAAGGTATACAGAATACTAGTCTTATTTTTTCTAGGTACTCTTAGTTCTCTTATGTGATGCCAAATATACTTGCTTTTTCATCTCATTGATTCTCACAAAAGTAGGTAGATTGTCTGGCCATTAGCTAGGGTACTATGACAAATGACATGGCTGCCCAATTCCACAGAGTTAGGTCAATGCTTGAGTAAAGACCATGCTTTTTGAATGTCAAAGCTGCCATCTTATCCAGATTACCACTTAACATTAAACATTTTCTTTATAATGGATATTCCTAGCTCAAAAATCAAGTATCTTCTAGTGCTACAAATTGTGCCCATATCTGATTATATTGATAGTATGGTTTCTGTGTGACATACTACTAGTTACATCTGGAAGCTTAGGTTAGGACTAGCAAAACCAGTGAAGTCATATACCTTGAAAGACTTTGGAAATAAGTATTTTTTATAAAATAAAACCCAGCATTTTGTTAAATATTTACTGTTAGGTCAACAATTCTGAAGGGTCTGAGATTTTACCCTAGGCAAGCTAACATGTCAACTTGTCAAAGATTCCTAGATTCTGACAGAAGACATACAATTCCTGGCTCAGACACAGAAGATTTATTACTCCTGTTGTAGCAGGCAGCATAAGTTTCATGTTAATATTCATTCTTTTTGTCCCATCCAGCTCCAAATCATACAGGGGCAATGCATAGGCAGGTCTAGGTGAATGCTGTACTCCCAGCGAACTCGTATTCACACTGAAGAACCCAATCATGAGTCTGCCAGAAAACTGGTCCAACCATTGTCCTGAAGGGAGACATTATCTTTACTATTTTATCCAGGAAAAAAAACTTCTCTCTGCTGTAGAAGATGGCATTATCTGTCTTCCAAGGCTGTTAGCTATATAAGCATCCTTGAAAAAATGTCCAGAATAAAAGCTGAAACAAGATACATGGAGATACCACGGAGAAATGCCTCTTGCCCCACAAATTATAGTGTCAAGAAGACTTAAAACAGACATGCTTTAAAATGTCAAAGATATTTGTGTATGTTTCATTATATCTTTTCTTACAGGTATAAGCAATGTCTAACTACTGTTACAAATGATAATGATACTACTAATGATATTGATATAGGTCAATATCAGCAGTAAATATAAAAAAATGAATTTATATGAGGAAGTTGGCTCTATTGGTTTTCAAACAATTGTTCCTAACTGTTACGAAAAATGAAAATGAAACTTTGGACATTGTCGTCACATATTTTTTTTTTAAATGCTATCTTTGTATTAGCAAATATTTAAAAATAACTAGCAATACACACATATTTGAAAGCATATTTAAAACAAGTTTGAAAATGTTGCCTACTTGCATTCTTTCCATGAAGATCTTAATATCTCTTGAAAAACATTTAGACTCTAAGCAGACTTAAAGATCATATCTCCAAATTGGTTCTGTTAAAGAATATTTAGCTTTAAATATTAATTTTGTGGGGAGTAGTTTGTCTTTCCCCAGGCATCTTACTCTTCTTTAATATAGTTGTAATAGTTCAGAAGCAGCTATAATTTCACTCTTGATATGGATATTTTTGATCATTTCTTAAAACTGTCAGTTGGGTTTATTTGATCAAATGACCATGTGAAAGCTAGGCTTTTTAAATTGGTGGGATTATCAGAAGAAGAAAAAAAGATGATTTCTTGAAATCATCTTAAAATCCTCAAGCTGTGAAACAATTGAATCGATGTAGCATTTCTTTGAAGTCAGCTATAGAGAGACTAAAGAAAATCTTAAAGCTAAATTTAAGTTAGGAGGAAGCAGATTACATCTCAAATTAAGTTTCTTATCTGACGGTTTTTTTGTTTGTTTTGTTTTTGCTTTTGTTTTTTTAACTGAGAGATTGTTGACTATTAGTCTTAATCATTGTCGAAAGAAATTAATCAAAATGCCCTTCATTAAATGCCTAGTTTTACGCTGGGCTTATATGGATTCAAGGAAGAAATTACACCAACCTAAAAATCTTAGGGTCCAGTTGAGCAAACTTGAGATTCAAAACAAGGAAAGTTTGCACATCATCAGTGATCAGTTCTAGAGTTTTTGAGAGGAAAACTCTATCCTAGAAAGGCCTAGACATATCCCAATGTATTTCCACTTTGCTTTGGTTGCTATTCTCTGTCCCAGTTGCTGCTATAAAAAGACATCCTCGGGTTGAATAGAAGACCGTGTGAGCTCCCCTTTTTGTTTTTATATTGTTGTCATTTCCTATTTGGGACTTGTTCTATATAGATAACAATAATAATAACTATTATTATTATTTACTTTCAAGTGACCTTACAGAAATTATATCATTAGAGAAATTGCTGCTTTAGCATTTTGTTATTGATAAGGATTAGAGTTAAAAAAAGAGACAAACTTACTGTGAGTCCCTACACATACAATGTCTGCTTGTCTGAAGGGGATAGAAGAGACACAACCTTACCTTTGTTATAATTGAATATTTCATTTACCATACTGATTAGTTTTTACCCTAAAACCTTAAAAGTCTGGGTTTAATGGTTAGTTTTTATTTTCCAGGTGCAGGAACCCTCATGCCTTGTACCTCACTGCATAACTCTTGAAGCAAATTCTCCACAGTTATAGCTCAAGAGTCACATTTCCTCTTCCATTCATTGGAGCAGGGGAAATACAAGGATTAAAGGAGTGCTAACACAAAGCTTTCTAGCAATGACTAATATGTTTTCTCGACATTCCTTATTATTGGCATGTATATAGGTTTTGTGACAGTTCATCAATCCAAATGAGTAATCCAAAATAAAGTTTAAAGACATCGGGACTGGAATAAAAGATTGACTTTTGTTTCTCTTAACAATAAACCAGTTTTTGATAATTCAATATATTTTTCAGTCCACGAAACACCAATCATTTATTTTAACCATTGCCACATATTCCTATTTTTTGTAGACTCCTATGAAATTCACTGAAATAGAACAAAAATCATCATCATAATAATAACACTTTCAATTTGTGAATAAATCCCAATCAACAGAATCCCTAACATTGGATTAGAGAATATGGGGTATATAGTGAAAATACTGCATAGAATCTGGATGTACAATGAGATCATTTTTTATTAACTTAGTATTTGCAAGAATACCCAAAAAGAGCTGAATTTTTCTCCCACTTGCACACCAGCAAATTAATATAATCATCATGGCTGTACTTTTGCCTTTTTTTTTTTTCATTTTGATTTATTTGGAGTGTACTTACCTGTAAAATGGAGGTAGTACATTTTTTGCTGTGCCTACCCTATAATGGATCATGGTGATAATTGAGATTATGAATGAAAGCCCTTTAAAAAGTAAAACTACACACCTACCATGAATATAGGTGGTGTTATATTATTATTATTGGTATTACTAATTATTTTTGTGACAGTTGTTTAAATAAATTTTTAAAATTCTTAGTAAAATAATTATTGTCAGAAAAACTTAAACTTTTCTCCTTTCCAGAGATTGTTGTCAATGCAATGTTAAGATATTTTCATATTTTTGACAAAATGTAATGATTAAGTATTTTTGTTATTAAAACAAAGCTGACATCATAACAAACTGAATATGGCTAGTATTGTTCATATGTCTTTTTTAACCCTAGTTAATCCTGGAGAAATATTGCCTCACATATGCAAAGCTGGAGAATTCCGCTGTAAAAACAGACACTGTATCCAAGCTCGCTGGAAATGTGATGGTGATGATGACTGTCTAGATGGAAGTGATGAAGATTCAGTAAATTGCTGTACGTTTTCCTTCAAGTGATACTACATTTTCCTGAGTCTTTTATTTATTTATTTTTTAAGATTTTATTTATTTGAGAGAGAGAATGTACCTGCAAGAGCAGAGGGTAGGGGCAGAGGGAGAGGGACAAGCAGGCTCCCTGCTGAGCAGGGATTTCCCACTTGGGACTCTGATCCTAGGACCTTGAGATCTTGACTTGAGCCAAAGCTTAACTCACTGAGCCACCTGGCACCCTCCTTGAGTATTTCAGCTTGTGAACTGTCAAAGCAGTTTGTGAAATCTAAAAATATCTGATAAAAATTGAACTTATTTATTTTTTCCCCTCAGTCATCCTTTTACATAGAGTAGACTAGATTATCTCCTAGCATGGTTTTAAAATACTGCTTTTCTTGTGCTTTTACATCTTTAATATTATCATTTTGGTAGCTCCAAAAGTCCTCCCCTTCCCTCTTCTGTGCTGTCAGTTCCATCACACCATTGTCACAAGGTTGCTGCAGAAGATCCTTTGGATCTCTGAATTTAAAGATGTGGAAAATCAATTGCAACTCCCTCAGGTCAGAATTAACTCACACAGAAGGTCAGGATCCACTCCATTGCTCCTTGGCAACAGAGCCTTGAAGTAGATCCAAGGAAACAAACATGGTTTTGGATCTAGTTATTACCTAACTTCTCTGGCTCAGTACATGGTAGGAGACACATATGAAGCACTCAGATAGAAATTAAAAGTTTGATTTTCTCGCCATTTGGCTTCTATTTAGCTGTTTTCCATTTCCCACAATAGGAATAGTTTCATGCTTCTGGTTGGGATAAGGAATTGTCCCACATATTTGAAAGTGGATACTTTGAAAAACACATTAAATAACAATTTGAGAATATATTTGACTAGAGTCATTATGGTATGGTTTTGAGATATATAAAATATTTTGTATGGAGAGAATAATGTGATGGCATATGCGTCCTTAGTCTTTTAATTTGCCTTAGATAAATTATTTTAAAAAGAAAATGTTTTTCTTTCAATTGATGATGACATTTTCCAAGTTAAAATGGCTGAAATAATTGAGTTAATTGATAATCCTCCATTTTCTTGTCTTTCTTTTCTTTTATTTTTTTTTATTTTTTTTATATAATTTTTTTTATTTTTTATAAACATATATTTTTATCCCCAGGGGTACAGGTCTGTGAATCACCAGGTTTACACACTTCACAGCACTCACCAAAGCACATACCCTCCCCAATGTCCATAATCCCACCCCCTTCTCCCAAACCCCCTCCCCCCAGCAACCCTCAGTTTGTTTTGTGAGATTAAGAGTCACTTATGGTTTGTCTCCCTCCCAATCCCATTTTCTTTCATTTATTCTTCTCGTACCCACTTAAGCCCCATGTTGCATCACCAAGATTATAAAAATCAAGCTTTATAGATCTTTTACTAAACATGGACAGAATTGTGTAGCCTGGGTGGCTCAGTTGTTTACATATCAGCCTTCAGCTCAGGTCAAGATCCCGGAGTCCCAGGATGGATGCATCTTCTGGCTCCTTGCTCAGTGGGGAGTCTGTTTCTCCTTCTCCCTCTGCCCCTTGCTCCCTGCCTCCCATCCACGCTCTCTCTCTTTCTCTCAAATAAATGAACAAAATTTTTTTAAAAAATGACAGAATTGGTCTAGGCATCTATATAGTACAAATTTCTGTATTTTTGGACAAAAGTCCAAGAATATGAGCTTTTAAAATACAATTTCCAGTTGTATATAAATAGGTAATATGTAAGTTATAATTAATACATGAATGTAACACTACTTTTCCTTTATTTTCAAGCATGGACTCTGACTTCAACATTACATGTTCCATGTTTCCAACCCTATTAATATCTATACTGTAAAGTACAAATCCAAAAATACCATATTAAATACTAAATTGGTACAAGTAGACAAAAATTTCAAAGTGGGAGAACATGTCATCTAAGGATAAAAGGTTTTTTCTCATTTTTTTACACAAGTGATGTATTATTTATTGATTAAATTAATTGCCTCATCACCTCTGACTCACAGTGTTTATTCATGGTTTTAGTGAATACTCCTGCATATTAGCTTCCTGCATAGTCACAGAACACCTGCGCAGAGCACAAGTACTTTATCACAATATTCATGTTGTGTTCCTTTAGGTTCACGCTACTCCCTGTGTGATTGTTCTTTTCACAAATTCACAAAGAAACTCATTTTCTCTATGAGGATGTAAGGCATCGCATACTGTTAATTGTAGTGTTAAAATTCCTAGTCAGGATCTTTTTTCTTGATAATTTTCATCACTTCCCATACCATTACTCAAACGTATACTAAAGGCTTTTCAGGCAATCTTCTATTTCACTTATAGTCCATACTCAGTTCTGTATAATTAATTTTTCATCTTTATCCCCTCTCGAACTTCACTGGCTAAGTTAGTCTTACATCCTAGATTCATTCAATAAGTGCCCTGCTATTATTCCTACTACTATTGCTCCCATAACTAAAACCCACTTTCCAAACTGCTTCCAGAGTGGTATCTATAGAATAAGACCAAATATTGTTATTTCAGTAAATTCATAACCAACAAGATAAATTCCAAAATCCATTGATTCACAGAAAAACATGTTAGGACTCAGGTTTGCAATTTTAGTCTTAAATGCCTATCATGTATACACTTACCTTCTTTGTTCTAATATAACAAGTTGGACTATAAGTAGATCTCTGCAAAATGCCCTCTGTTTCTCTCCTTTATAACATTGCAGCTTATGGAAATCACCATGGTTTACCATGACCTTTATAGGGAAGTCTTTTGTGAACTTGGAAAAATCTCCATACAGACCAGTTGGAGTGAAACATATCATGTATATTTCATTTTCATGGTAGTGACCAAACAATATTGCAATTATATCCTTACTTCTCTGGTGCATCTAAGAGATGGATATCTTTATGAGGAGACACATTATGTTGTAGTGTCTTTGTAGTGTCAGAGTCTAGCATAGCATCCAGAATGTGGAGAATAAATGACAAAACAAAAGGGGCAACAGAAAACTAAATATCTCTGGCCACCTTCCAGCAATATGGGATTTTTTTCTAAACGTGCAGTGATTCTGAGCAGTGTCATAATCTTGAGGTCCCAGGGTTAATATGCCAGCACTATGTCATTCATTTCAGAGGAGTATTTATTTTTTTTTTCCAGAGGAGTATTTATATATTAAATGCTAATAAACTTTGCCCTTGAATTCTGTTATCATTCTATTTTCTATCCTTTAGCTTCTCAATTCCAAATCACAGGCCTATGGGTTGTATTTATGCCTCCTTTTTGAACTCTGATTTACATCATTGATGAAAATTGCAAAAGTCCTTTATTAAGCTTTATTGAAGAATTTTGGCATAATCTTGCTACTTTAAAATCTTGACCCTCTAATATATTGGATGAATTTTATTCTCCTGAGCATCTATTCTTGCTAAACTCCCTGAAGTGAGTAGAAAATGTTAATCATGCTCAAATGCCAGGAAACACAAGGCTTTTTCCATTATATTTTTTTTTTTACTGTACATGAATAAAAACTTTCTAAAAAAGTGATAAAACCACTTCTCACCTAAACTACTTTAAAGAAATAGTGTTTGTAGAAACTGTCTGGAAAGGCATACATTTGCTATGCAACAGCATGATAAAATGGCTATTTTTTTCGAATTCTAAGGAAAACTAATACTAAAATTTATTTTTGGCATACAGAAGTGCAACTACTGGGCACAAGGAAAATTACTTCAAAAAGAACACAAAGTGGTGAAACAAATACTGAGGAGCATGCCAATTCAGTTAGGAATTTAGCCTCCAGGATGCAGGAAAAATAATCACAGAAGGTTAACTTTAAGATGGCCTCCTGCTGTGCTTGATATTGGAGGTTTAATCCTTAGCTGTGCACAGCTTCCCATATGAGGATTGGTCTTGTCCACAGTATATTTTGTGGACTCATGTTTATTTGTTTGCACTAGGCATGAAAACTCAGGATGGTCATTTTTGTTATTAAAATTATGCAGGGGGGTGACTGGGGGCTCAGTGGGTTAAAGCCTCTGGCTTCAGCTCACGTCATGATCCCAGGGTCCTGGGATCAAGCCCCCACATCAGACTCTCTGCTCAGCAGGGAGCCTGCTTCCCCTCCTCTCTCTCTGCCTGCCTCTCTGCCTACTTGTGATCTCTGTCAAATAAATAAATAAAATCTTTAAAAAAAATAAAAATAGAATTATGCAGGATCTCATATTTAACATCAGCTCCAAGTTTTGCTGCCAGTCCCAAGAAACACTGGGCAAAGCATAACAAAATGAGCCTTATTTAATATTTCAAAAAGTTCTGAATGGATGTGTGGCTTAAGAAAATGTATCTTTGATACATGGCTGAATTATTGGATACATACTTATTATGTTTCATGTTAAAATTTGAGGTTAATTTACTGGCGATTCACAGACCTGTACCCCTGGGGCTAATAATACATTATATGTTTATAAAAATTTTTTTTAAAATTGAGGTTACTTTAAATGTTTTTGGTAAAAATTCTGAAATTGTGTTACTTTGATAAGGGATGGGAGAACAAGCTTCGTGATACAGTTGATTTTAGTGAAGACATGAACAAATGAATATGTTTCCTTTTATATGAGATTTTATTACTTGGTGTCTTCTATAAAAGTATTACATTTTAAGAGAGCCTCAAATATTAATATTTTCTATAAAATATGCAACAATGAATGAAAGAAGCTGTGGCATTTATTGTACTATAATATAATTACTATAAGTTGTCTCTAACTGTAACTTAAAATAATCATAATTTTATCCAACTTTAAATTATTAAACCTGATTCTCCTCTCTCTTCACCCTCCCACCCTTCCCCAGTCAATCATAGCTGTCCTGATGATCAGTTTAAATGCAAGAATAATCGCTGTATCCCCAAGAGATGGCTCTGTGATGGAGCTAATGATTGTGGAAGCAACGAAGATGAATCCAATCAAACTTGTGCAGGTAAAGGTTTGCTTGAATATATACATAAATCGCTTCCAAAGTTAGTGTCCATAAAAATGCAGGTCACTGCTTTGAACTAAGCTGAACCTTCCTAAGGCTGATGATCTGATTATTGCAGTATTAAATAAGTTCAGAGTTTTATGCCACAAAAGCTAGAATACAAATTATCTTTTACTTAATCCGTGGGCATGACTCTGCTTTCCAAAGTAATTTGGCACTTTATCTATCCATATGGGTTGACTGTCAATACACTGCTTGGACAAGGCTTGTCCCTGCTAAATCTTAGTTGGCAGTGGAGGGTGAGGTTTATTAGCATGCTGTGATGGAGGCCTTGAAAAAAGGTTTGTGTGTGTGTTTTGTTTTGTTTTGTTTGCTTTTTACCTCAAAAAAAAAAAATCTGTGTATTTTATTTAGTCTGCTGTAGAATACCTCTGTGAATAGCTTTCTGTTCCTGGCACACTATTTATGTGGCATAGATTTTTTTCCCCCTTTTCATGAAGTCCCAAGTCATAAAACCTATTAATATTTCCATAAAATTTATCCCACTGTAATACATCTGTGAATCCCTAGTCAGTTTCTCTTTGAATAGGGATACACAGCTTGTGGTACAGGTTATAATAGATGTTGGAAAGGTCATGATTAGTCAGATAAGTATTGAAAAATGATATTGACTAGCAGCAGCCTAGACCTATTCATTAAATGATGAAGAAAAAGTAGTATATTTAATGACTCTTGCTGATATTGGTAAAAATTGTGGGTTTTTTTTTTTTTTTTTGTAATCATTACATACAGCAGTGTCAAAATTTATCAACACCTCCCTTCTCGATTTGCCAAAATAAGGCTCACTAAATAAAAATTATTATAACCTATTAGTGAAAACTGTAGGGACAGCATATACAGAAAAGACCCAGAAATTAAGAAGCCTAGTTTGTACTCTAGATTGTGTCACTGGTTTTCTCTTGGAAAGACTTGTCCCTCAATGCACTATAATTTCCTTGTATATTTCTTTCTGCTCCGCAAGAGTATGAATTGACTAGAAAATATTTCCTAACTGCTTTTTATCATGTACTAAGCAACAATGAAAGAACAACACAGTCTGTATCCTAACCTGCATCTCATATTTAGTTTTTTTTTTTTTTCCATTGTGACATATTTGCTGAGGGTCTATAAGCTATTCTGTTGTCCCTTGACTAAATATAGTTTGATATTTTAGAGTAGCTATTTTTAAGTTATTTTGTGCATCACGTAAGGTTGTTTTACAAAGAGCTATCAAATAAAAAGGAACCTATAGAGACTCTTTGGTCCTAGTCTCTCCCTTCAAGTACATTCATTTCATAGATGAGGCTCTGACTTGCCTTAACTCACATCATTGGCAAGAACTGGGAAACTCAGTGTGTAAGTTATTCTCTAAGCCTATTGCTCTTGTTATCAAACTATTTCATCCTGTGTTTTAGCTAGAATTTTAGGTATGGTCATTTTAACTTTGCCCAGAGTGTTCTTACAATAATGTTTATAATTTACAATGAAGAGTCTTTCTAAGCTGGTGTAATTATTATATTTTTAAAAACTTAAGATTTAGTTCTGAGATTGTTCCATTACTTCCTAAAGAGATAGGTCTATTTTCACCTTAAAATTAAAGGCATTGCTGACTCAATTCATAATAACATGTCTTTTTTTTTTTTCTTTTATGTTACACTCTTAAAATCTGCTTGTTTCCACATGATTTTTAAGGGAACATTTGGGATTGACTAGCTACTGATAGTAGTAAAAGTGGAAATGCTATGTATAAGAGCAAATAAAACAATCAATCCTAATCAGTCCTAATTAGTAAGATTTCTCAGCCAGTCCAGGCCTGTAGTCCACTAGGAAATGGGATACAACCTGCTTGCACCTCAAGTGTCACTTTCAGTGATGGCTGATGAAGCATGCCAATCATTACTAGATCTTCTTGTCAGTATATTCATAATAGATGCTATGGTCACAGTATGCCTTAAGGAATTAAGAAGAACAAAAATTAAGGATAAAAAGAATAAAAAGAAAACCATAAATACACCTTTTAGCTTTGAAAATTAAGTATGCTGTTGTGTTACATTTCCATTTTGTTTGACCAAAATAAATAAATAGGTCACATAGTTCATCATACTGAAAAAAAAAAAAAATACGGCAAGTACATTAGGTAATTTCTCTGGCTGGGTCATTTCTGTCTATAGGCATATACACAGATATGTGTCACAGATAAAGGATTTCCCAACATGGAGGTTATTTTGTAACTAAATCCACTGTCCTGTAGCTTTCAGCATTGTGACTACTTTATAACTAAAAGAATTCTTTCCTACAAGATGCCAATTACCAATTTTGTTCCTTTGGGATTTCTCCTTCATAACATGAATCTACTAATTCAATAAAAACTTACCACAACATCGGATATAAAAAGAGGACAAATACACTATATCTTTCATTAGAAGGCTGAGTGGAAATGGGGAGAAAAAACATGTAAGCAGGTCTTTCTAATGCAATATTCAAAGTGCTAACTTGAACTACAAATGGAAGCACAAGAACTACTAATTTAGTCTTTTGTGTATCTCGCAAGGCTTCCTGAGGAAGGTGATATCCGAACTAAGCCAAAGAAAGAAATGAAGGAAGGAAGGAAAAGAAAAAGAGAGAGAGAGGGAGGAAGGACATAAGGAAGGAGGGAGGGGACAAAGGAATGAACCTGAATCAGTTCGAGTCATTCAATTAGGAAAAATAATCTGATAAAATTAACCTTTGGCAAGATTGTGGAATAAAAGGCAACATACACTCTTGGTGATGTATAAATTATTTTTTTCTACATTGGAAAGCATTTAGCTAAACTTAATAAAGTGGAGATTGTGCATACCTTCAAGTCAGTAATTCCATTTCTAGATTTATACTCTAATGTCTATGCTCAAAGAGATGCAAGTAACAAATTCATTGCCCTAATGCTGGTAATAGTGAGAAATTAGAAATAATTCAAATACCCATTAACAGGAAATATATCTTTCACTATATAAAAAACTATGTATATAAAACACCATATAAATATATATATATGCTCATATATATGACACTATATAGTGTTATAATCACATAGTAGAACATTATTCATACTTAAATTGAATAGACTAGAGCTCAAATACCAAAAGTAATTAATTTCAAAGGCAATGTTAACTAAAAATTGCAGATTACAAATCACTTAGTGACATTTATATGAAATATAAAAATACAAAACAATTCTACATGAACTTATTTATTTATAAATGTGTAAAAATAGAATTAAAATATGTCTGGAAATGGAAAAAAAAGATTATAAGTTAAGGATAGTAGTTAATCTAAAAAGATAGAAATATGACTGAAAAAATTACATAGGTGATTTTAAATGTACCTATAATACATTTTTCTGAAATAAAACAAAAATAGTCTGTAGTAAATATAGGAAAAGAGATATGATAGAACTATATGATGGTAGACCAGTGTTAATATTATTATCTTCTATGCTTTTCTATGTGTTAGAAATATTTTACTGGGGGGGAAAGAAAAGAATAATGAATTGGCATAGTTACTGAGGGTGAGGTGAAGTTCATAGGCGGGTGGGGGTTGGAGGATATGCTTGGAAGACGAAACAGCACTAGGCAGAAGAAAGCTGACAGGGGCTTGGTCAATGTTCTCCCTTACATATATATATATATGTATATATATATATATATGTTTCTCTACTTATGAGAAAGACCCAGAGGCCAAAGATGAGGAGTAGTTAGATGTGAAGTTATTTTTCCTCATAGTCGCTAATGATAATCCTTGGATTCAAGGCTAGGCAGTTTCAGACCAGATTTTTTCCACAGCACTGAGCTCTAATTAGATTACGTGTTTATTCTTCTCACATCCTCCACGTAGTTTGACTAAATTCGAACTAGGCAGATAGATTTGAATTAAGAAAACCTGATATATTAAAAATTGGACTTCCTTATAAGATAAATTGAAAAATATATGTTGATATGACATAGGTTTTGTTTAAATAGAATGCTTTGATTAAAATATGGCAAAGGTGAAGTTTAGGAATAATGTATGAAGATCTCTTCGCTTCTTCCTCCTTATTGTTCCCATGCATTGTGGGATTTCTCACTGCTACATGACAGCAGGAGAAGCATAATTAGTGATGGGTAGAAAACATTCATATTGTGACAGTGGATTTCTGATTCACTGCTAGATAAACAATTCCGCTGAGGAAGTTGAATTTCCTCTTCATTAGAGAAGCATTTGCTACAATATTTGAGTCCTCTGGGGCTGCTTGCTAATCTCACCTCCAGACTAATTTAGATCTGATAGAGACAGGAACTGAAAAAGTAAATGTTGATAAATCCAGTGATTAAAAAGGCATGATTTAGTCCATGTGATTATATCATATGGACAGACAGTACTTGTAGATTTATGGAATGAAGCATTCTTCCTATCTGGAATTACTTAAATTTCCTCACTAGACTAAGCAGATAGTTTTTCCATGATTAGAACAAGGATTCATGTATGTTGAGGTCATATGATCCCTCAGTAATAAGCCAGTAAATACTCTTTCAAGTAACGGGTCCTGACAGTTCTTCAAGCTTCTGAGTTAGTGAGGCGACACACAAATTTCCACACTACACAATGTGAAATATTTTTTTTTGTTTTTTTTTTTAAGATTTTATTTACTTATTTGACAGACAAGTAGGCAGAGAGGCAGGCAGAGACAGAGAGAGAAGGAAGCAGGCTCCCTGCTGAGCAGACCAATGCGGGGCTCGATCCCAGGACCCTGAGATCATGACCTGAGCTGAAGGCAGGCTTTAACCCACTGAGCCACCCAGGCGCCCCGTGAAATGGGTTCTTAGGAATTTTTTCTCATTCTCTTCGCTAATCACCGTAGTGCCACTCATGAAAACAATCTCAGAAAACTTATTAGAACTAAATCTGAATGGCAAGGAGGAAATACTCTGACATTAAAAAAAAAATCAGATAAAAGAATATTTTATTGGGATATTTAATATATTCTTATTATAGGTCAATTAGAATCTAATAGGAATGAAAATACATGATGGTGTATTTTTCTTTAAACAAGAAAACAAGAAAGACTAAAAGAGTGAAATAGGGAATAACGGAGGATGAGAGAGATAGGAAAGAATAAGTGGAGAGAAGAAAAGAAAAGAAGGAAGAGAGAGGAAGAAAGAAAAGAAGGAAGGAAGAAGGGACGTCGGGAAGGAAAGAGTGAGGGAGAGCTGAAAGAAGAAAGGGAGAACAATTGAAAAGAAAACTCTTTTTTTTTATGATTTTTTATTTTTTATAAACATGTATTTTTATCCCCAGGGGTACAGGTCTCTGAATCACCAGGTTTACACACTTCACAGCACTCACCAAACAAAGCACATACCCTCCCCAATGTCCATAATCCCACCCCCTTCTCCCAAACCCCCTCCCCCCAGCAACCCTCAGTTTGTTTTGTGGGATTAAGAGTCACTTATGGTTTGTCTCCCTCCCGATCCCATCTTGTTTCAAAGAAAACTCTTATTAAATTTCTCTTAAACCTCAAAAGGTAAAGATTATTTACTGCAATCAGAGAAACAAAACAAAGACCTGCAAGAAAAAATCGACCTTGTTCACACCTCTATGCCCTTTTCTTCCCACTGAGTAAACTAAATGCCAACACCTTCATCTTTCTCTAGGCTAATACAAATGTAGACACATTTTTCCAAGTAGTTTTATTAAAATTACCTGGGAACTTTGTTGATTTAATCTAAACATTGGAATAATTTCACAGAAAATGCATAGTTAGCCAAATGAAACAACAAATATTTAATTCTACTTGAAATGACAACATTGAAATCTTCAAAAGTGTACATATTTGTGGGATACTTAAAATCTATTAATGTAAAATAAATGCTCTATTTGTAAAAAAAGGAAAATCCAAATATTACATAGAAGGCTTTAGATTCAGAACCCTTAGCTGCATAAACAAAGTGGAATACAAAGTGTAATGATTTTCTGGAATTTCTAATTATACACACTAGGTTAGAAATGGTACTTTGAATTGAATAAGAAAAATCAAACCAATAATGTTTTCATTGTTTTTCTCAAGTAAGCTTTTAAGTATCCACTAATAATAGATATCTTTTTACATAGCAAGTACGCTTTGCTTAAAAGGAAATAATTAGCACATAACTTTGTAGAGATTATTTTAAATTACCTCTGAAACCCTGATTTATGGAAACCCATTTTAGTGTGTCTGGATGACTTGTCTTTCAACCACTCTCAATTTTATACCAACCATTAGGTCATTAGACATTTTGATGAAACAGAAATGCATCCTTCTAATTCTTAAACCCCCAAACAGAGGGAAGTACATAAACTGAGCAATGTCTCTTCTCATAACTACAGAAATCCAAACCCTAATTGTTCTTCATCTGTCCAGTCCTCATCTGACCCAAATATTAACCGGCTTGAGTATCCCCTTCTTATAGTTTCCCACTCTTTTTTTCTGACTAAGTAAAAAAAAAGTGGTGATAGGGAACTGATACTTAAGAAAACAAATTTGTGTTTCAGACAGACAAAAGAAAAAATAGGTAAGTAAAAAACAAAATCAAAACAAAACAAAACAAAACAAAAAAAAAAAAACAAAAACAGAACCTAAGTCTGCAAAACTAAAACCTGGGAGAAAAGTTAGGATAGCTGTCTAGGATTTCATGCTTTCAAAAGTTGACCTGACTGTAATAGAAAATGGTAACTAACTCCTTGTAGAATATAACCAACCCCTTCACTGAGTAATTGAAGTCCCTGCCTTTGGCTAACATAGAAAGAATGATTCCATGTGTGTGTTCATTGAAACCCATGAGAGAGGCCAAAGCAAAGTTTATTCATACACTTTGATTAAAAAGCTATATAGTTTTATTTAACTATGCTGAAAACTGAATTTTAAAAATCTGTAATAAAGCTAAATGTATGTTTTAAGTAATATTTTCTGCATTCTAAAATTTCTGCATTTTCTCCATACATTGGATCACTTAGAGACCAAGAAATAAATGTACTGAAAGGTTAAAGGAAAAGAACAAATCTGTCCCCGTGACTAGACACTAGATACCCTGATATAGTCTCCAAATCCTTCATCCCACATTACAGAAAGTTTTCTTGGTTTATTGACAAAGACTATGTGAAATTCTTTTTTGTTAATTAAAAGTTGAATGAAATTTAATTCAACCGTGTATTCATAAGCATGTGCCAGGCAAAAATTGTAAAATAATGAATTCATAGCTTCATTTATGGAAGTGTGTAAGGATTACTGAATATCTTGTCATTTAGCAGCCACTGTAATTGAAGGGGAAAGCATGTGAACTTCAGAGAAGACAAGCAAGCTGGCAGTATCGATTAGCAAAAATTTACTTTAAAATATTTTATCTAATAAAGCAATAGAATATCTTATGTGTAAAAGAGTTATTGAATGATTTATGTCACCTAAACATTGTTTAAAAGGTCTTTAAATGTATTATTTGTACATTAATTGATTATCTTAGCCAGAACATGCCAGGTGGACCAGTTTTCTTGTGGAAACGGCAGGTGCATTCCCAGAGCATGGCTATGTGATAGGGAAGACGACTGTGGCGACCAGACAGACGAAATGGCATCTTGCGGTAAGTTATGAGTGAACCATGCTGTTAGTGAAGACTGTGTCAAATCACTATCATCTCTCTCAAGAGACAATTTATTTCTTTATGAACACTAGTCAGCAAGGCAGAAGATGTGTTACATTTCATCACTGCCTTTTAGGCCCGAGTGTGTACCTTAATGCTAACTTTAGAATATATCCGTTTAATGAGTCAACAGCATATTCTAGGCTAAAATAAATGGATCCAAACATTACAAATTTTATTAGGAAGTGGTTATTATAAGCCTAACAGGACATTCTCAAATGTTTGTTATTTATCTTGTGTTGGTAATTATTTTTTTTTTCCCAAATAGAGTAGCTCATTGAATGACATTTGGAGTAAATTAGAAGTACATGTTTCTTGTTGACATGCATATGTTATCTTCTTGGAACAATAAACAATACAGACTGAGATTACATAGTAGATAAATCATTTGTTTCATTTCTATTGAGTCATATAATTCTGTTATTAGTTTAAGTTTATAATTCTGTTATTTGTTAATGGCAAAATTCTCACTTTCCACCAATCCTCCTACTTTTGGAAATGGCATTTATTGTTAAAGTTTCAAATTTTAATTACTCACATTTGTGCCCATGTATCAGTAGATTTCATTATCAATCTCTGAATAATGTATAGTGAAACAGTAAGGGAATGAATCCTGTTTTCTAAGAACTTGGGCCTTATTTTAGGCATAGCTATGGATTTTTAAAATCACTAATGGGGAAAACATGCACTAGATATGCTTATCACATTTATTAAATATATAATGCAATTGGGTATATATCTTTTAATAATTTATCTCCATGTTCTAGCACTTCTAACAGTGGGAAAATAAGACTTTTTTTTTTTAAACCTCTCAATTGAAAAAGCTCTATTTAGGGGATGCATTCATGATTTACCTAAAATTTCATTTTGAAAAATTATCTTATACTTGACTTATGTCCCTGTAGACTTTTGAGTGTGTGACCTTTGAATAAAGTATAGATAAGTAAGTAATACTAACTGGCATTGTCAAGAAAACAAAATAATACCAGTGTTGAAAAAGAAAGCAATAGACAGTCATACACAGTAACAGTTAATTTTACATTTCACATGTAGATTTTCCAAAACCTGTCCAGTTGAGGGATTTGAACAATATATCCTTCTCCTTTCCAATGCCCAGACTATTCTTGTGGCTGGGTCTGCATTTAGTCAGCTCTGTTATTTGGGAAAGCTTGATTGCTTTTCTGTCCCCAGCATCTCCTTCCAGAATATAGCAAAAAGATAATGAATAACCTGAAAACATTAAAGACAGTGAAACTCTGGAATCAGTCTAATTTAGAAGGAAAGACTATGAAAACTTTATAGAATAGGAACATAAATAATGAGCTCATTAGAGAACTTCGGTTAGATTTTTGATCTGACATATTTAGTACTTTTCACAAGATGAGGGAAAGAAGGGTTGGAAGGAGTTCAGACATATATTTTCTTCTTGAATATTTACAGCAAATCTATGAGAAACTTACTATTGTTCAGATTTTACGGGTAAGAGAATCAAAACTTAGAGACATTTGACAACTTGCATGAGATCACAGGGCTAATAAATAGCAAGACAGGCTGTGAATCCAGGCATACCTGAAACTAAAACTCAGACATTTCAGGTCAACTTTGTCTGGGAGCCATGGATTGGGTGGAAATAGGGAGCAGATCAAGTCATTATATCTATCCATATCATTGACTATCTTATTTTAAAACGTATACATATAATGAGTTTTGTTCTTTGGTGGTTTGATAAATCTTTTAAGATCTCATGCTGGGGAGGAGTCCTGATCTAATGTTTGCCTATTTTTTGTTGTGTAAATACTCCTGCCATGGCCTGTATCAAGTTGCCAACACGACTTTCTGAATGCAGATTTGGGAGAATATGTGCACACCGACATATAGTATTTCCACAATACAGATGTAATAAACATAACTAACTCCAAGAGCAAAATAATCAGGAAATTAAGAACCTTGAGCATTTATTACCTTGGCTTTCAACATTATTTAATTAGAAATGTATATAGTTTATTTATTTCAAATAATAGATGTATGCTTATCAACTGATTCCTAGAATCCTTGAAAATTTAAAAATCGATTCTTGCAGGCTGGTACAAGACGTCTCCAATATACCACTGGATGTGAACACACTGTGAAATGTAGTTGTCAGTTTGCTTCTGAAATTTAGCCAAATTTTATAAAGTGTCAGTAAGCCACATGGGTTAGTCTCAGCACCGCTTCCCTTTTATAAGGTGAGAAACATGTTTCTCTCCACACTTGTCCCTCTCTGTAGTAACATGTATTTATCTTTCATATTGTCATTATAAATCAAAATTTATGTCAGTAAGGAAGCTGATAGTGAAGCTCTGGTAGGCACAATCTCACTTTTAAAGTTGTAGGAGAGGATGACATAGATTATTCTCATATCAGATACTATTTCTGCACTGAATTCAAAATGACAAAAACATTATAAATTGTTTAATTTACTGCATTAAAAAAGTCACTCTCCTTGGCAGTAATCTAGAAATGAATATAGGCTCAACTAATCCCCAGTTCTATTAAGCATCATTATAACATTTGGAGTGATCATTTCACTTTTCCCTTTGGAATCAGTCAAGTTCCCATAGGTTTAATCCTACTAGAAGACTGCAGTCTTTTTTTTTTTTTTTTCTTATACTTTAGCTCCACAAACAGCTACTGTTTTGTTTGATAACTACCATTTTATACTGAAAATAATACCAAGATTTGGGTTTTAAATCATGAAAGCCTGTGGTTAGAAATGCTTCTGATTATAGTTAGGAGCAGAAAGTGCTGAAACCAAGGGTCAAATTTTAGTGGAATTCACTAGCACCTACTTATAAACCAAGTTAATTGTATATTTCAGGTTGATATTATATGTGGGCAAACACTTACATAATTTGGAAGGCCTTTGAGCATTCTCCCTTCATATTTAAACAATCTTTTATCTTTTTTTGGTAGTCTTCATGTGTAGACAGGAGACTCTGTAAACTGATTCTGCAAACAAGAGCAGATATGTTAGAATCATGAAGACTGTGTGGGAAGTGGACTGTGTGTCAAGGAACTAAATGGTCACTCATTTAAAGGATGGTAGCATTGGTTCTCAACTTTAGCTCTCTGTTAAAAAAAATTACCCAAGAAGCTTCAGAACCATTTGCCATGCCTCACCCCAGACTAATTAAATAAAGGTTCTTGGAGGTCAGAGCCAAAAATCAGTAATTTTAATGCTGCCCAAGTGGTATGGATGTGCACTCAGGTCTGAGAACACTTAACTTAAGGCCAAGGTTCTCAAACCTGCGCATGCATTAGAATCTCCTAGAGGGCTTGTTAAAAAAGCAAAAGCAAAAACAAAAACAAAAAGCAGAATTCTGGGCCTGATTTCCAGAGACTATGATCCAATGGATCTTAGATGATTGAAAATTTATATGTCTAGCAATTGATGCTGATGGTCAAGAGATCATAATTTGGAGAGCACCATTCAGGTTTGATTTTTATCTTACATATATACTTAATTACATACTTTTGTTTATATATGCAAAATGAGTTCAGATGGAAGCAATTATCCAAACAAATTTTCTTCCCATTTCCAAATTATAGCATTAAACATAAGTGTATTTCATGATTAAATGTAAGATTATTTCAGGCAAACTTATATTTTCCCCTTGGAAAATTTATTGTCAAAAACAAAATTTATTTGTTTATTTTAAACTGTATTTTTACTATTTTGAGATTGTTCTGTCTTCCAATTATCTCAACATATCTTATATTTATTACTCTTTTTTAAATAAATAACCTTGTTGTGAGTTGATAACTTCTGATTTGTTCAAAGGGTTTAACTTGGGAAAATATCTAAAATTTATTAGGAGATTGAAAGTCAGTTCAATGGGATATAAATAAACATCCATTGAAACTTATAAGTTAATATGATTCCAATTTATATGTTGATCTTTTAAATCTATGAAGATAGTAAAATTTTGTCTCTTGTACTTGTAATCTTACCTGTAAATGTTCTTGTAATTTTATTGCACATAATTAAGGAACAAAGAATAAGAAAGAGAATTGGCAAATATCAGACAAAAGCAGACGAGAGAGAGAACTGTCAAAAAAGAAGTCATTTCCCAGTTAAATCAGTGTATGTTGTATGTTAAAGATATTTTCAACTAGGGTATTAGAAAAAGAAAGGTTCTGATGATGTACATTATTATATATTTATATTACACATTATTTTTTTAATTTTGTAAGAAAAAATGCATACGTGTGTAACAACTTAAGTGAGAATTATTAACCCAGTGGAGTACTGGAAAAATATGAATATTATCAAACACTGCTTTCAGTTGCTCTGCCATTTCTTAATAACATTTTGACAGTCACAATGATTCTGGCAACTTTTAGTTTTGGTAATTTGATCCAACCCATTTGAAATTCCAGTATTTTATCTAAGTCAAAGCTTTCTTCTCTCCCACTGCTGGCTAAACTTTGGGTTCTAAGAACTTAAGATGGAAGGCAACTGTGTTCTGTTTTTTCCTCCCTCCATCTGTTCCCTCTTCTAGCCTTATCTCTTCAGTCAGATGGGACAGTTGGAGAAATAGGAGCATCTTTTAAAGTAGGTCTAGTGGTAACCTTCTCTGCTTCTCTGAAGGTCACTGCCCTCTGATGCATGAGTAATGCAGCTTGAGAGACTCATATGTGAGATCTTCAGGGAGGCCTCTCTTCATAGTTCCTTGAACTCCCTTTCTTCTGTGTCCTCTTCTTCTCCTTCACATCTAGATTTCTTTTATCCCCAACCCCTACCATTCCCACCACAGACAGCATATCTCATAGACTTAAGTTGCTAAAGCCTCCTTTGTTTGGAGGGTACCCTCTTGGTTGCATTGCTGATATAACAACAACAACAACAACAACAACAAAAAGTTTTGCTTTCTTTTGCAGGTCCACTTTTTATCTCCTCTCCCCCACTCTCTTAAATGTGATCAGGCTAGTTTCCTAATGACCCATCTTTTGGATGCCACCACTCTCCAGTTTCTTCTTCTCTAGGTGCAGGGTGAAATGGTCAATCTACTTCCTGAGCAGCATTCAATCAGTTCCCTTTTCTAATGCACACACAAAATTTCATGAATGATTCTTACAGAGTCTCTCCTTCCTTTGAATCACTGGTCTTTGAACAAAATTGACTTGTAGATTACTCTTATTTTATAAGGAATAGCTCAACTACTGGATTCTGTCTACAAAATGCAGTAGTACTTAGAATCTCCTTTTTCTTAGTATTGAATCTAAATGGTCCAGTGTCATAGCAAAAGGAAAAATCCCACTATTACACATATTTATTTTCTTAATCAGTAATTTTCTCTCTCCTTTCTCTTTTTTTTGGAGCAATTTTGCTAAAGATTCTACTCAGTGATTCTTGAGTGTTGTCTTCTGAAACTACACCATCTAAATATAACCTTGTCACAAGATCACTCTTTAGATAACCAAAGGCACCATCATGCCTACCTAACCCTTCCCCTTTACAACAGAAACATACCTCTTCTTTCAGATTTCCTTACATGTTAAATTGTAGGCTCTTTCCCTACCAATTGCCCTACTATGAATGTAGTTGTATTTTTAATGACCTTAGTAATGGTCTAAAATGGGTCTTGATGGTCTAAAATGGTCTAAATTAATGGTCTAAAATGGGTCTTGATGTCCAATGAGTATATATAGAGTTTCAGCTCTACAAAATGAAGAGATTCTAGAGATCTGTTTCTCAACAATATGAATACAGTTAACATTATTGAATTACACACTTAAAGATGGTAAATTTTATGTTTTTCTCTCTTTTTTGCCAGAATTAAAAACAAATTCATGGCCTGGAATTAAACAGAACGTAGTATCCCATATGTAGTATTTTTACAACAGATTGAAGCACACTTATTACCTTCACTAATTTATATTCTAGGCTTCTGTTATCACAATCAGAGATGGCAGCCTTATCATGTAACTCCCACATCAAATGTCCAATCAACTAAAATAGCTAAGCTTTCTTATAGATTGGATTGTTTCTTTTGAGTGCTTTTAATGTTTACTTTTTGAAGTTCTTTTACCTTTTATTTTTTTATTATTTTTTTTTTTAGATTTTATTTATTTATTTGACAGAGAGAGATCACAGCAGACAGAGAGGCAGGCAGAGAGAGAGGGGGGGAAGCAGGATCCCTGCTGAGCAGAAAGCCCGATGCGGGACTCAATCCCAGAACCCTGAGATCATGACCTGAGCCGAAGGCAGCAGCTTAACCCACTGAGCCACCCAGGTGCCCCTACCTTTTATTTTGATAGTCTTCTTTATCCACCTATTTCTGAATATGTATATGGGTCTGGTCTTTCCCGCTACACACTATCACTTTTATATTTCTGTCCACCTATAACTTCTAACCCTGATGTAGTTTTAGGATTTTGAATGCATAATATTAATGATGTTTCCCAGTTTTACATAATTCAAAAATTTGATAAGATAATTTTTAAGGCCATAACCAAATAATAGTAACAAAGATGTGAAGCTTTTGGCAAGTAATTCAAAATATCCTCCAGGGATTTAATAATTAAAATTAGTGATTTAAACTGTATAGGTACAGTTTTAAACAAGTTACTCATTCACTTCAATTTACCACCACTTTGCAATACATGGTACTTTCATTTGTCTTGAGATTTCTCAAACATTGCTAAAAATTTGAGAACATTCTATTTATGGCATTTTCATGATAGGTACTTACTTAAAAATTGTATTGGCAAATAAATGAAGTTGTTTTAGCATGACTTGTTTTTATTTTATTCTTGAGCAAATAATCTCTTCAAAAATGCTGACAAAATCATGTTTTAGCAAGTTTATCTTGAATTATTGTCAGAAGTACATGTAATCTTTATTTCTCTACTGTTTAAAATTTTTCACTCATTTTTGAAAGGGGGGCAATATTATTTACCCTTTTTCAGTTTTCTTCATCTTTCTTATCTTCCATTCATCTCAAAATCACTGTCAATATTCTTCCTTAATATTTTTTTTAAGATTTTATTTATTTATTTGACAGACAGAGATCACAAGTAGGCAGAGAGGCAAGCAGAGATAGAGGAGGAAGCAGGCTCCCTGCTGAGCATAGAGCCTGATGGAGCGCTTGATCCCAGGACCCTGGGATCATAACCTGAGCTGAAAGCAGAGGCTTAACTCACTGAGCCACCCAGGTGTCCCGAAAATGTTGCTTCCTCAAAATATTTTTTTAAAGATTTTATTTATTTATTTGGCAGGCAGAGAGAGATGGGGAAGCACACTGTGAATATTCTGAGACCAAAAATATTTGTTACATTTCTTGTTTGATAACTTGTTCCAACGTGAGGATAAACTCATTTTTAGCAATTAGTTATTTTTTCTCTTTTCTTTGATTTAGAATTTTAACTTATTATCAAACCTATTTGTTCTTTACTTTACAATCTGACAATAATTACTTCTATTAAAATGTTGGAAACAGGGACGCCTGGGCGGCACAGTTGGCTAAGCGTCCAATTCTTGGTTTTGGCTGAGATCGTGATCTCAGCATGGTGGGACTGAGCCCGGCTCTGGCTCAGTGTTCAGCATGGCATCTTCTTAAGACTCTCTCCCTGCCCCCACCCTGAGTGTGTGCTCCTGCTTTCCCTTTCTCTCTCTCTCTCAAATAAATAAATAAATCTTTTAAAAAATGTTGGAAACAAGAAAATTAAGTTATTTTTCCTATTTGTGTCTTGCAGATTTATGCTTTGTATTCCAGATGGTCTTGCTCTGTTCTTTCATTTATATGTAAACATTTTTTATTATTTTTGTTTAGAAGTGATATGCAAGCTTCTATTAAGTTGTCTTTTTGTTATTCTTACAGGTATGTGACATGCTTTTCCATTGCCTTTGTTTACAGTGCCTTCTTTTATACAAACTAGATTAATAAGTCTCTGTATGCAACAAAGTAGGAGGTTAGGCAAACCCTGGTAGGGTATATTGAAAGCCACAGGAGAAATGATTAAAAACAACTTTCAGTTCCTTGACCTAACTCAGCATTTCCGCAGCTTTTTGCTTGAAGATATCAATCATCCAGGGAGCTTGGTACTAATAAAGATCCCCAGGCCACTACCTCCAAAATTCCCAGTTAGTAGGTGTTGCATAGAGTCTAGGAATATATATTTTAGGAAAAGCACCTTATGTGACTCTTATCCTAAGGCAAGTCCTGAAAATCTAAACTATGTGATGTCAACATTCCCTATAATTAGAATTTGTTAAGGCTTCTACAAAAAATCACCACAAACATGGTGGTTTAAAACCACAAAATCCCTAATCTCATGGTTTTGGAGGCCAGAAATCCAAAATCAGCAGCGCCTCCCTCTAGAGAATCCTCTGCCTCTTCCAACTTCTTTTGGCTCTTGCTTCTCCTTGGCTATGGCCACGTCACTCCAATCTGCAGTCTCCATCTTCACATGGCCTTTCCTTGTGGAAATTCACATCTTGAGATTCTTAATTACATGGGCAAAGACTCTGTTTCTAAGTCACATTCACAAGTACCAGGGGTAAGGATTAGATATATATATATATATTTTTTTTTTAAGGCTTTATTTATTTATTTGAGTGAGAGATGGAGTGCACAGAAGGAGAGAGAAAGGGAGGGGCAGGATCCCAGCTGAGCAAGGAACCCAACACAGTACTCCATCACAGGACCCCAAAATCATGACCTGAGTCTAAGGCAGCTGCTTAACCAATGAGCCACCCAGGCGCCCCAAGGACTGGACATATCTTTCTGATACATATGATTTAACCCACAGCACTGGAGAAACTACACTACCAGTTGAATTATAATAAAGGCTCAAGTATAAGTAGTTTTAAAAGCTGTACAGATACTTCTAATATACATCCAGGTTTATGAAACCCTCTCATAATACCACTTAATTTGTCCTTGCCTTCTGATTAATTTCTTGGGCAATCTATCTATAGGGTCCTTGCAATCCTCAGATTACTTTGCTTTTCTCTTTTATCTGGAGCTCTGCATTCCCAAAATAAATTTATCAGCCCCTGGGAAGTAATTATTGGTGCAGACAAAGATGCAGCCCTTTAAATTTCTGTGAAGAGTAAACATGAATTCTTCAGACATTTCAGCAGCATTGATTTTACACACACACAGAGCTATGAAAACACGCTAACTTTTCTAGTTTTCAGTACACTTCTAATTTTTGGACTCTGAAAATTTATATTATTTTCTTACACATGCAACCATGTATTAAAATGGTTGGTTATTACTTTATCCAACATTTGTCTTTGTCTCCCTCATTGCCAGAACTGTTCAATATCTTTTTCTAAGTTTCCTACTAGTCTCATTCTGCGTACACTTCCTGGATGTTCCTTTAGACTTCCAAGGCTCTGTTATTTCAGTAGTAATCACTTCCAAATCTATTTCTCCTTCCAATTTGTAGCTCCTAAAATTTCAGTACTTCTTATACAGTATTACAGCCATTCCGAAATTTTTATAGTTTTTCAAACATTTTATATACTGTGACTTCTGAGCCTTCGGGAATGCCATCTTTTTTCTAGAATATACTAAAAGCACTCATTCCCCTCTTGCTCACCTCATGATTTAACCTGAATATATCATTCATATCAGCTTATAGATAACTTCCTCTGGGGTGACTATCTAAGTAGTTTTGACACTTCTGTTGTGGGTTGCAATAACACCTCATATTGTTTCTATCATAGTATTTATCAGAAATTTATTGAAGTCACTTGTTTAAATATACTACAGATATTTTTTCTACTGGATTGTAAGCACTCCAAGAAATGAAAATGCTGAAGTTTGTATTTCCAGTGTTTAGCACTATTTTATTCATTCATATTCATTCATTCTAAGTAATATATCACTAAGGTCTAGAACTCTATCTGGTATAAATCTCTCAATATTTTGAATGAAAAAAAATTTTGAAGAGGTTTTCTACTATGTTTTACAGAGTAGAAACTTGAGGTTAAAGATGTTAATAAATATCCAAGGTTATATAATAATTAGTGTTAAAATCAGGATTTCAACTCTGATTTGCCTGCCCATAAACTATGTTCTTTATATATGATTTATGTGATGTATAAAATGAGGTTTTATATAACAACCATGAAAGAGCAGCAAAATGAAGATTATTGGTGGTGCACTGTTTTCTCCTGGTTTTCTCCAAAGTATATTTACTTAATTGGATCTTTTGAAGTCTGTCCTCTGCACGTACCAATTCTCAGGAGCCACAACTAGTATCATCATTGAGAAATGTTATGTATTTCCTTAAAGGATATAATCCTACACTCTGTAAATTTTAAAAAAGCATTATTTTCCTATAGCCATATTTAATTGTGTACCTTAGAATAGGTTGTAATCAGAATTAAAATTTAAATGGACTACATAAAACACAGAGGAGAATTAAATTTTCCATCCTTCCAAAAATGTTTCTGTGCTATATATATATATATATATTTTTAATTTATTTGTCAGAGAGAGATCACAAGTAGGCAGAGAGGCAGGCAGAGAGGGGAGAAGCAGGCTTGCCATTGAGCAGAGAGCCTAATGTGGGGCTTGATCCCAGGACCCCGGGATCATGACCTGAGCCAAAGGCAGAGGCTTTAACCCACTGAGCCACCCAGGCGACCTTGTGCTATATATTTTTAAAGGTTATTGGTATGATTGGCATGGTATAGGGATGAAAAAAATAATATATTTTAGAATCAGTCACGCTATTATTCAAATTTTACTCTGACACTTGCTGGCTGTGCAGTGTATCCTCAGGCAAGTTATGCTGTTTTCTTTTACAAATCAGGGCTAGCAGTAACAATTGAAAGGCTGGTGTGAAGAGTATAGGTAATGTATATACATAGCTAGTGTAGTATCTCATAGTCAGTAAATAGTTATAGGCAATGTGAGTATTATTGTCTCCTAGTTTAGATAATAATTCCCTACCTGGGCTTCTGTAATATTCTTACTTTGTCATTTATTTTAACTTGAATCTCCTATACATTTTCCCCATACTTAGTCATGATGGTCAAATCTATATACATATAGAATATGGACCACATACTTTCAAAAAAACCTTTGATAATTTTATTTTGAGACATCAATAATCAGTTACTTAGAAATACTCACTGTGAGCTCAAGAAGGAGAAATACATAAGAAAATTCATAGAGACAGGAAAGAAACAAATTGGATCTGAAAAGTACATCTAAGCTTTGTGTACTGGATAAATATAAGTACCATTACCAATGAAGATTACCCTTGAGAGAGAGAGAAAATTGTTGCCATTTACATAATAGCTTACATATAACCTGGCAATAAATTTTAAGTGAAAGATATAATAGATAAATTGAGCATACCACCTGCACCAATAGACGATTTTTTAACAGTCCATTACTCCACATTAAATATTCTATGAGGTTGAAGTAACCACAGAAATAAAATATAGTTTTCTTTTCTTTATTGTAATTTTAATATAAAATGTAAGCCACTTTCATTCATAATTCTTTCTCTTCAGAGTTAATCAGGTAATCTTTCCAAGTGTCCGTCAGTCTGTCTCATGGGAGATCCAAAGTCAAAGTCAAGAAAGAAAAGGTTGTGCTTAATATTTAAGTCTTTTTCAAATAAAAGAATTCATAGTACCTTAAAAAGAACAAGTGCCTAGAAAAAGACTGAATTCCAGATACTATTTTCAGCTCTTAAATTAAGCTAATATTGAAGAACAGACAAATGTAAAATTTTTTTTAAGAAGCTTTTGTTTTATTTTTTAGAAGAAAGAGTATTGTCATATGTCTTCTCCTATCAGATACTGGTGAGAAGATACTAAGATTTATGGATACAGTATTTTCCAATGTTACTGAAGAATGAAATGCCTTATATTATAATTAAATTTTTGATGGAACTCCTTCTAAAATGTGTTGCCCATTGACTGCATTATTAAGCAGAGAAAAATCCAAAGATAATTTTAACATTTTAATTTTTTTTCTTCTATTTTTCTTTTTCTGAAATTTAGTTACTATCTTTTATTGGAATTCTGTGATAATCCCAGGAGTTATTCAGTAGATAAACCCTATTTTTGCTACATTAAATGCCTTCAGGGTGTTGTGCATTTCCAGATGACCTTTCTTCTGATTTCTTGACCCTTACAACTTTAAGGACCTGAGAGATCATGTTACAAACCACATGTCTGTCACCAGAGAGGCTATGATTTACTCAAGGTCACAGTGCTTTGTCAATGAAACAGAAATGAAACATTAGTTTCACTAATTCATTCACTCCCTTATACCCATCCTTTCAATTAATTCCTTTGCTCTTTTTAGTGATTTGCCCTATGCTTTCTTCTAGTTGCCATTTTCTTAAATTCTGTATAGTACTTTTTT
Source organism: Mustela lutreola (assembly GCF_030435805.1). NCBI lineage: Eukaryota > Metazoa > Chordata > Mammalia > Carnivora > Mustelidae > Mustela > Mustela lutreola. The sequence goes on along the minus strand of NC_081292.1, from coordinate 121,555,452 downwards.
GGTCCTATAAACTAAGATAAGGAGGTTGCCAAAAGAAATAATGTAACTAAGTATTAAGTGAAAAAATAAATCAGGAATGTGATGCAACTATTTAAGATCACATACACATCATATGCAAGTATGTAGGTTATATTCACTGTGGGCAGATACAGCGCTCATTTTCTTAGAGATTGAAGGTACACTGGGTTTTAGATTATTTTATTTACTTTTAAAGTTTTTTTTTGTTGTTTTTGTTGTTGTTTTTTACCTTTTGCAAACTAACTTCCAGGTTTTTTGGGGAGACATGGGGAACAGTTTTTAGACTTCGAATCTTAGAGGTAGAATCTTAAAGGTCATTTGAAAAATTTCCCAATGAAGTATTACCAAATTTCAGAGGTCTCCAAATGCTTGGGATGATTTCTTTTTTTTTTCCAACTTAAATATATGATATTGGTAAATATGTTCCTAAGTTTATGAAGAACGATTGAAAATGTGAATAATCTATTCTAGATTCGAAAAGATGCAGTGTTGTGCTCACTTCGGCAGCACATATACGAAAAGATGCACTGTTATTTTTAAAAATTAGATCTCATCGTATCTTAGAAGCTGCATTTTGTTTTTTACTCATTTTAACCATAACTTATACTAATATTTTGTTTAAAGTAATTATTCATGTTTACTGTACATCTTTGAAACATTAAATGTTTATCTAAAGAAGAAAACATATTTTAGACAATATCCCTGTTGATTCTTGAAAGATAAACACATAAGTTTTCATTATCTTGTCAGGTAACAAAAGAAAACTCTCTTAGAAGTATTGATTAAATTATGCCCTGAGTGTTTCCACTTTTCTTTCGAGTGCTTCCCTTTATATGTCAGAAAATTTGTTGAGTTGCTGCATGGATAGCTTTTGATATAGTCTTTTGTCTCTTCATATCAGTGATTGCCTCCTTTTTACTTCTGTTTTTGAAGAATATTTAGGCTCTGATAACTTTATTTTGTTTCTAGAAAGTTAAATTTATTCTAAAATCTATATCTTGAAGCATGTCTTTGGTAGTCACAAAATTTAATTAAGATTTGTTCAGTTTTAGAATAATTTCCATTCAGGGGCGCCTGGGTGGCTCAGTGGTTTGGGCTGCTGCCTTCGGCTCGGGTCATGATCTCAGGGTCCTGGGATCGAGCCCCGCATCGGGCTCTCTGCTCCGCAGGAAGCCTGCTTCCCTCTCTCTCTCTCTCTCTCTCTCTGCCTGCCTCTCTGCCTACTTGTGATCTCTGTCTGTCAAATAAATAAATAAATAATCTTTAGAATAATTTCCATTCAAATTCCAATAACTTATGGGGAATATACTCAAATGTAAACTCACACAAAAAAATTGTTTTTTAAGAAGTGGAAAGCAAGTAATCAATACCCTACCAACCAGATCTGTTATGAGTCTACCACTTTCCTTACATATTATTAATGAAATAATATCAATTTTTGTTGTGATTTGAACAAGTTACCAGTACTAGAAATGGCTATCACTTATAGTCTATTCATGGATACTGTTGCTTGTCAGTCTGCTTGTCACACTAGAGAGAGTTCTCACAGGCTCCAGAGTTGACTTACTGTTTTAACATTTTAAGAGTGAGGATGAATAGCCTTTAATTTCATTTGAAATATTATTTTGAAAATAATACACATTTGAAAATAATACACAACCTATGTCTTTGTGACTATCATGCAAAATTAATTTGCTCACATTTTACTATTCTAGCTAGCGATGACTTGCCAAAAACTACAGGTTAATAATATAGACTTTAACTTTAAAAATGTCATAGTTTTTTTTTTTTTTTTTTAAATTTACTTATTTGACAGAGATCACAAGTAGGCAGAGAGACAGGCAGAGAGAGAGGAGGAAGCAGGCCCCCCGCTGAGCAGAGAGCCTGACGCGGGGCTCGATCCCAGGACCCTGAGATCATGACCTGAGCCGAAGGCAGCAGCTTAACCCAGGTGCCCCAAAAATGTCATAGTTTTTAAGGGAAAAAAAATCATTCTATAAAATTTGTAACAATGTCATTCAAAATTCTTATTTCCTAAAGACACCATCATCAATGTGCTTCACTGGTGAAAATACTAATAAAATGTTCAAGTAACATGACTTTGAATAATTTTTAAAGTCCTAACTCTTAGAAAGGAATGATCCAGAATAGGCGTAGATGGAATCCCTGGGAAGCGTAACTGCTAGACCAGCCCAAGTCCCAAGGGCCAGTACGAGGTCTGACACTAACTGCCTTCGAACTTTCTTATCAGTGGTGCAGTTCAGGGAATACAGTTCTTCATCAAATGATTCTCCGAGGCTTCCAGTCACTGTAAAGTACTCATTTAAAAAAATATGATACGTATAGGTATCCTATGTCATTAAGAAGTTTATATCACTATATTCGTTAATCTACTGTTTCCTCTGCCTTTTGTGAAAGACAGGGGTGGAGTTCTGGTCACATTAGCAAATGAGATACAAATTAAATCAAGCACAGTCAATAACCTCTTTCCTATTGAATGTTTTTCTATCTTTCATAGAATTTCCAACTTGTGAGCCACTAACTCAATTTATATGTAAAAGTGGAAGATGCATTAGCAGCAAATGGCACTGCGACTCTGGCAAGTACCAAATGTTCCCTATATTGCACTGATTTGATTGGGGGCCTGGCTGTCCATGCTGCTTCACCTCCTTCAGATGCAGTTTATACGAGAAGTTTGCAGGGCTGAGCAAAATGGCTAAGACAAGTGATGAGGGGCCACCTGGCTCATCAGTGGGGATTAACATTAAGGATAATGGAACTCGATCTGTCCCTTGAGGCTGGAAGGAGATTTGTGTTCAGACATTATGCTGGACATAGTTTAAGTCTGCAGACAGGAAGTAAAGGGGACAATTGAAGAAATGACCTGGATTATTCAGGTTCTCCAAAGCACTGATGTAAAGTGCTTTGTCACCTCATGTTGGAGGAGTTTATAAATTATTGTAGAATTATCCAAATGGTCTCAACTCTGCCACCTTGCCCTTTATGTACAAATAATGTTTGTGTTCTTATACTCAATTGTATCATTATGCTAAATTATGCCAAACACAGGTAAATGAATTATGTATAAATCATAATTCTCACTCATGATTTCAGTTTAATCAATTTTCACTTCACATTTCTCTCACCTCCCTCCTGCAACAGTTGTTAATAAAGAATATAAATCATTGTTAATGACAGTGACAATTCCCCAGTATAAACACACACTTACGAGTTGGTGGAGGAAGGGTACATAGTGACGTCTCATGTTGAGAATGGAAAAGAAGGTTCTGAATTAAAGATATGGTTATAAACTCTGGGGCATAGGGATTATAGGTCTAAACAAAAATTTTCTATGATAATTATATCACCAGCTGTATCATTCCATGAAATTCCTGCAATCACCATTGTTCTCCCATTTTACAATTATTTCATATTGCATTGATTTGTTTAGTCAGCGGTTAGTCATTTCTGAGTGAAATAGAAATTAAGCTTTAAAATCCAAAATGAAGTTTTATTTTCCCTCTTTGTTTATTAGCTGATATTCCATCAGAAGTGAAACAATATTGAAAAGATAATCTTCCCCACTCTTTGTGGGAAATGCTCATCATTAATTTATCATTCTTTTATCAAAAACAAAAGAATACTCTATATAGCAAAAAGAAATGGTAGATATTTCATAAGGAAAGTTTTCTTCCTGGTCAGTTTTCACTTCCTTGATGTTGCTGCTTCTTTCCAGATGATGACTGTGGGGATGGCAGTGATGAGGTCGGCTGTGTTCACTCTTGCTTGGATAATCAGTTCAGATGTTCTAGTGGCCGATGCATCCCAGGACACTGGGCCTGTGATGGTGACAATGACTGTGGAGACTTCAGTGATGAAGCCCAAACCAATTGTACCAGGGAAGGTTGGTAATTTTGTGAAGCTATGAACTCTCATTTTAAATTGATATATAATATTTAAATATTTCAGAATGAATATTATATAAAAATAATTTACTCAGCAAGTAAAAAAAAAAAAATCTGTATTTGGAACAGTATAAAATAAGTGACCGATCACTTTACTTAGGCTCTTTAATTTCTCTGGTTTCTCCTCCTCATACCTCCTTATCCTTTGGTACCTTCTATGGTTTTTGCTTCCTACTCTCATTAAATGCTTTACTTACCACTCATTTAATCTTCTCCAACTTCTAAGTTGCTAAACCCCAAACCCGTTCCAAAATGAAAACAAACAAAAAATTAGAAAGGCATAATTTTTATTTTATTTTAACACCGAATTTGATCCTTAAGGCTTAAAAAAAACCCCTAGTAAGTGGTGATGTGTTCCCACTGACTGACATCCAGTTGCAAGCTAAGAGGAGGAGACTGTGACCTTGGGCCTCAACATTATCCATTGCAGACCTGACCCTCTCATTTGCAAAGTTTAATCAGCTGTAGGACTTGTTGATAAATTAGAAATTAATGTGGAAACTATCACAGAAGAAATCATTAGCCTGCCAGACATTCATACAGTCAGTAACTATATTTTAAAAGATTTTCTTTATTTGAGAGAGAGAGAGAGAGAGCAAGTGCACACAAGTTGGGGGAGGGGAAGAGGGAGAAGCAGACTCTCCGCTGATCAGGGAGACTGACATAGGGTTCCATCCTGGGAACTCCAGGATCATGACCAGTGGCCAAGGCAGACTCAACCTACTGAGCCACCTAGACGCCCCCAGTAACGTTTTTTTTTAAGTAGAAGTTTTCTTCTGCTTAAGAAATTGGAAGAATTTTTCATTCACTTTTTAATTTATTCCACAAATATTTATTGAACACTTTTTATGTGCTAGGCACTGTGCTTGTACCAAAAGATGAATAAAATGATGAAGAAATGTGTTCAGTATTTAAAATCTAGCATGCAAACAGACAATAAAGTGATTTATTTAATGGATTGGATGCTGGGGTGGAGGGCATATATTGCGTGGTCATAAGAAAGGAATCATTTTCAAAGTGTTCTCCAAGGTCATATATTTGTCTTCTGAAATATTTAACAACTTAGTTAGTTATTAGTTGGTCCACTAATATATAAGAACTAGAGCTTTTCACTTATCACTCACCTCATATGTAAAAAGAAAAGGTGTTCAAAATATATTTTTCTTTTTTTATCTTATATGTTGGAAACATTCATCTGGAGTGTGGTTGACATGTCATTACTAAGTTACACTTTGAATATAAACTACATTCCCCCCCTCCCTCACAGATGTCTTGGTAGGTTCCTCATGAGGTGTACATCTGTGGTCTGCAGGCACTGCCCCTAATATTCTGTGAAAGATAAATTGCCCCAAAGTTAATTTACTTTCATCTCAGAAGTGATATCCCATCTGTCATTTCTATGTGTTTGTGTCTCTAAGTTAAAATGAGCATTGCACATTAAGTTTTGAAGAGATTGCTTTAGTTTCATGAATATCCCAAGTGATTGTCCATCTCCTTGCAGCTTCACTAGGTAATTTCTTAGGTTTGGATTATTATAAAATCATTGTCTATTTAATGTGAATGACCTTCACCTTTAGAGCACCTCAATTTCACAAGTACATTACTGTAAAGGATATACTGCCAATGTGAATACCATGCATTTCTTATGTGATTATGGTATTATACATACTAAAGAAATTATCCAGATAATCCACATGTTCTTGGACATGTTTCAAGCAAAGAATGAGGAGAACTTCCTGAACTGATTTATATTTATCAGATTATAAATTCTCTAATCAAACACTCTATTTGATGAATATAAGTTTCAGGAATTGAAGAAAGAATGAGAATGTTCTAGGATGACTTTGGTATAAGATAATTCAGAGTGTTTCAGAGGGCATTCAAATATTTTTATCTGTCATTATTTTATGTATTCTGATATAGAAGTTGTAAAATAATCATAACAGAATTGTTAAAGCTGATTAGGAAAGTCATTTTGCACATGCAGGTTTTGTAAGGCCATTGCCAAAGTAGAGTAGAAATTTGATGTAATTAGTCATATAATTTAGTCTTGAAACCTGCTGTGGTAGAAAGAGCAGGGGATTCTGGCTTGAGTTTCAAGACAGACTGTCAAAACTGATCAAATCCACCATATAATTGCTTAGCACTTTGCTTTACATTGCCTGGGTTAAAAGAGCATATGGTGTAGTTTCTCTCAACTCAGATTGTTTTCGAAAGGGCAAAAGTACTCTTGAATTAACTTCTTGGGTTTTTTTTTTTTTTTAAACTTAAACTAAGACTTTATTCTAAACATCTCTCAGGCACAACAAATTCCTAAATGATATAAATGACACCAACCCAAACCAAAGATTTGCAACTGAATCTCATCATGCTACCCACAAAATGTTTAGACATATGTGATAGCAAATATCACAACAGCATACAATGGAACATATGTGGAAATGAGAGTCTGATGACTTAGATACAGTTTTGCTGCTTAAGTTTCCTCACAGGTTAAAAAAACAAGTTGTACTAATGATAAAGTTCTTTTTACTTCAAAGACATTGATTCTGGATTGCAGATTAGTTTGAGATTTGAAAAACCTCTTAAAGCAGAGACCCACAGATATAAGTCAGGTGGTCCATGAACCTGGCTGAGAAACTAGACTCCAACTGGAATTTTACATTCTATTCAATTAGGAATGTGAGGGGGTAGTTCTTTTACTCATTTGGGGAACAGTCTCAACCATATTCCTCCCAAGGAATAAGACATTTCTAAAACAAATATACATTTTCTTTTCTTTTCTTTTTTCTTTTTTTCTTTTTTTTTTTTTTTTTTAGTATTTTTAGATAGCTATTCCTTAGGTCAATTTCCATTCAGAAATTGTTGTAAAAATTTATACCCAATAATTTCAGCACAGACTTGACGGATAATGGAACAGTTTGTCTAGAATTCATTTTGACTAAATTTTGCAATTTCTTCTAAATGCAACTTAAATATACCTCAAATGTTTGGATTTTTCTTTTCTTTGAGGGGTCCTCTGACCCTGATTTATGGTCATTGTTCTTTATTTTTGGATTTATTTATTTATTTATTTGACAGAGATCACAAGTAGGTAGAGAGGCAGGTAGAGAGAGAGGGAGAGAGGAGGAAGCAGGCTCCCTGCTAAGCAGAGAGCCCGACTCAGGGCTTGATCTCAGGACCCTGAGATCATGACCTGAGCCGAAGGCAGAGTCTTCAACCCACTGAGTCACCCAGGCATTCCTGGTCATTGTTCTTGAATGCCTCTGTTTGGCTGTCTAAAAAGGGAAAATTTACTGCCAGCTGCACTAAGTAAATGAGCTGACTGATTATAGAACATATGTGATCTTTTATTTACATCACAAATACAAATTAAATGCAAATTTAAAAATATGTATTGACCTTCAATTTTGATTTATCATGAATAAACTTTAACAAGTTCCAAAATCCACTAGGCAGTTTAAATGTAAAATATTATTAATATGTATTCCTACACATGGTCATATTTTTCTGCTTTAACTGTTTAATTTTGCTTCTGCTTTAGAGACTCAATTTTCTTTTGGGCTTTATCCTCATTCATTCATTCATTCGTTCACTAATTTGACGTACTACTTCCCTCTTCAGAGATACAAGAAGGAACCTACAATAATTTTGCTTTTGTAGTTTCATAGTCAAGTATCTAATACACAGGGATGCTCACTAAATAATATTGAATGAAAGAGTTAATTTCTTGACCACAAAATGTGATTATACCCTCAGAATCCAACCCTTATTTGTTTTGTATTATATATCTAGTAATTTTTTTTTTCTGTTTCTTTGCCTTATCTCCAGATTTCGTGGTTTATTTTCATGTTGATGTTTAAGACTAGGCATACTGATCTATTCATGTACATCTCTTTAATAAAATATAATCACTTTCATTTATCCGATAAATATTTGCACTTTTAGTCCATAATTCAATAGAATAAAAGAGATAGGACATCTCCCTTGTCTTTTATTTTTGTTTTTGTTTACATCCTTTCTGTCCAATAGATAGTAAGTTCCAGAAAGATACAAAGAGCTTAATTTTTTTTGTATCTATTATTTAAACAGTAAGTGCCAGTGAGAAGATTCCATTACTAAAAATTCAGTGGGGGAAGAGGAGTTAGCATATGTTGGCAACCCACTAATTGCCAGGTGTTTTACATTTGTTATTCCATTTAATCCTCACAATAAGGATTACTCAGACAGGTTAAAATACTTGCCTAGGATTACACAGCTGGAGTTTCAAGCAAAGATTCTGTTCTTTATTCTTCCATCCAGCTCCCTGCTTCTGTAAGGATGGAATATAATTCACCCTTTCCCTTTTTCCTAACTCTTTAAGCATAACATTTATATGATCTCCCAGTAATTACTATATTTTTCTCAATTACATTCTCATTTTTCTTTAATAGAAAAAAAAAAAAAAAAGAACTTTCTACTTATTATAGGTCATTGTAATGAAATTTCCCAAAGGGCACTAGAAGGAACCTGAACATTGTATTAAATAACCGCAATAAATCTGGCCTCTTTTTTTCTTTGTTTCTATTCTTTCACTCCCACAACTCTACTTGATAAAGTAGACTCTGAAGCTTTATCATTACAATAGCTACAGACATTCCCACAAAGACAATTTCTTCTTCAGTCACCCAAAGAATCTGTTAGTCTGCCATAAAAGTTTTACCTCATAGACTTAGAAAATTTAGAAAGGTGGGAGAGAATGAAAGATCATTTGGTTCAGTTATTTAGTCATGTGTATGAGGAAAAGGGCTCATTTAGATTAAATTATTCTTACGAGTATGTAAAAATAACAAAAACTTACTGCTTCCTAGAAGGATCTGATCATGTTCTGTGTTAGAGATTTAAGACTGAAAACTTTTAGCCATAAAGACATGTTCGGGAGAGGTTTTGGATTTAAATGATTATTCTAAATTCTTTGTGGAAAATCCAGGAAAGTCAGACTGTACAGCCAACAAAAAAGGGATAATATCCTACCTAGAGACATTGAATCCACCCAGAACAGTGCAGTTATCAAAACTTGATCTGTGGCTAAAGACTTAGTTACACATTTAAGCATAGAGGGAAGGGAAATTAAAATTTAAGGAGGGCATGTATTGCATGGAGCACTGGGAGTTTTATGCAAACAATGAATCTTGGAATACTACATCAAAAACTAATGGCATACTGTATGGTGACTAACATAGCATAATAAATATAATAAAACAAAATAAAATAAAATAAATCTTTATTTATTTTTTTAAATAAAACCATTATCTCTTGACTTCTGGTCTATATCCTATCCCATCTCAACTGAACCCATCATGTTTTTAGCAGCACAGTTTAATCTTAACAACATAGAAAACAAGATACCAATAAATACTATACACAATCAGACTCAATCATCTGTTTTGTTTTTCTTTCATGAATATATTCTGAGGCTTTCAATTACTTTTTACTAAAATACACAATCAAAATAACTGCTGTTATGTCTCAGTCACTGAATTTCATTGAGAATGAATAAAGTACTGTCTTTGAATTTGAGGAAATTAAAAAATTATATACTCAGCAAAATCACATGATCTCTTCTAATGATTTTTAATTAGTTTTCTTTAATGAAAATATGGATTATTTTCTGATAACACAATTAAAAGCATATTTAAACTTCATCTATTTTTAGAGAGGTATATTTACTTTCAATGAGATACAAATTGTCTGGCTTAACTTTATTCTCTCACAGATTGATTTATTTTCCTCAGGAAATGTTAACACTGAGATATCAAAACAATGTTAATTATTAATGGATTTTATCCATAGGAAAACTCTTTTTGTTTTCTGGGACAAAATAGCTCCTGAAAGGTCATTTTGACCTCAATACTGCAGACGACTTTTATATCAAGAACAAAGAAGACTCAAGGCTTTTGAATCAATTAATAACAAAGCCTGTTCTGAGAATCCATAATGTTTCTAGCATTATCTGTGATTATCAGGACAATTGAAGGGAATCTGAGAAGTATAATTTTTAAAAGTAAATATTAAAAAAGTTCATAAAAATAGGAAGAAGTTAATTATCTTCATCTTAACTATACAGAAAATTAATAATAGATCTACTCTTATTCTTAGATAAATTTAGCTCTGTATTAAGACGATAATTATGCATCTTGACACTAAGCGGAGGAACATCTCTTGTTTTTTAAAAGATATAATTAATAACAAAAGTCAATAGGTAACAGAAAGACAATTTTAATTAAGAACCTCAGCTTGTTTCTTTTTCTTTTAATAGAGCCAAAAAATAAGGGCAAGAGTGAATTCATTTCCATAGTCTTAAATTCTGCTTCCTTCTTCTCCTGTTGTGGGTAATGATCAGTGAAATGGTAGGACTTTCAAGCATTCAGCAGAAAATAGGCAAATTAAACACACACACACACACACACACACACACACACACACACAGAAAAGAGATAAGTGGCATGGATGATCTACAAAATAATTAGTTCACCTTTCAGTAATTGAGTCGTGCCAAGCTTTTGTGAGTGAAGATATAAGCAATAGGATAGAACTTTGTCTTTTTTCCGTAGGAATAGAGGGTAGTTAGATTCTTTCAGAGCCTATTTGAACTGTCAGCCTTTGTTTCTTTATTTATGTGAACATCAACTGAATTTGCAATTAGTTATTATATTCCTGAGTGTAATGATCAGATTTATTCACTTTTTGGTAAGAAATTTGTTTTGGTTTTAGGTTGGTACTTGTGAACACATGGGCCTCCCAAGGAAAAGTAGTTGTCATTATTTGCATCTAAAGCCTTCCCACAAATAACTTTGGAGCATAAGAGCATCCACTTAAATTGACATGACCTTCCTGGCACAGAATATTCACCTGTATCAGAATCTTTAAGCACAGCATGTTGTTATTTTTGATATGTATGCACTTAAATGGGGTTTTCTATGAATCATAACCAAAATTTCCCCCATTTTAGAATAGGAGTTGACAAATATTTTCCGTAAAAGGTCAGAGAGTAAATATTTTAGAACTTGCCTATTGCCACTACCCAACTCCTGTTCTAGAATGAAAGAAGCCATAGAGTATATGTCTACAAATGCTTATGACTGTCTTCCAATAAAATTTTATTTATGATAACAGGTAGTGGACCAGAATTGGTCTGCAGGTCATAACTTGCTGACCCATTATCTAAAACACAAGTGGAGACACACTCTAAAAGAACTATAATCTTAAATAATCCTTTATGCCCATTCCATAGAATCAACCTTTTAAGATAAAGGAAAAAAATAATGGTGAGAAAAAAGTCCAAAGAAAGAAAATATAAGCCATCAATAATTTCTAAATATTCTCTGGCGTTTCCTCAGATATGTGTGTGTGTGTGTGTGTGTGTGTGTGTGTGTATACACTCATACACATTATTTCTATGTAAGAATGTTCCACATTATTTTAAAATATCAAATTAAATGATATAATATTTTAGAATCATTTCCAGTAAATATTTGATGCCCATTGTGAGCTAAGTGTATTGCTAAGCCAAGAAGTAAATTCCAAATGTAAAATATCTGTATTGCAACTTGTTTTAGTTAATAGTTGGTATCTAACACATCTCTTAAGATGACTAGCTAATTCGAACAATAAATGGAAAAATAGATATCTTGATTACACAGGGAATTCATCACATTAATACATTCTATACACTAACATTTAGATATTATAGAAGTTCATCATTTCCATGAGATATTAAATTTTAAATGGAATGCTCATGGTAGAGTCCAAATATCAAAATTTAATTATTGTTATTATTATTTTAGAGAGAGGGAAAGGTAGGAAGGGACAAAGGGAAAGGGAGAGAGAGAATCCTAAGCAGGCTTCATGTCCAGTGCGGAGCTCAATGCAGAGCTTGATCTCCCAACCCTGAGATCATGCATGACGTGAGCCAAAATCCAGAGTCAAATGCTTTAATGAGTGAGCCACTTGGGCACACCAAAACTTAATTTTAATGAACTAAAAACAACGTTTTACTTGCTTTACATAGAATTTCACTTATATATTTTACTTTACTGGTAGATATTTAGTGTCATACATTGAAATTTTGCTTCACTATATTTTTTGTGTCTCTGTGTCTATGCATTTCCAACACTAAAATCATTTTAGTATTGTAATAATTGACTCTGTACTTAGGTAGCCACACTTTCTTTCTCATTTCCTTCTCTTCAACTTTTCTTTTTTTTTTTTCTTTTACTTCCACTTTTCTAACTGACCCAGACAATAAACATTAAAGATGTGAAATATGGCCTCTTATTTATTATTAAAGTTCCCATTAAATCCCATGTACTAATAAATGGTTTTGATAGTTCCATCCAACTTCTTATCAGGATAATCCTCAGTGAGGCCTACATGTAAGGGTAAAAAGAATTGGTAGGATTGAAAGTAAAATACAACTACCATACCCTGAAAGTGTATTGGGGTGGGAGAGAGTGAGGGGCAGTCAGATTAATAACCAAATGATATAGCATCTATAACCATCATCAAGGTCAAGGTCTAAAGGAATGAAGACAAGTTAAAGAGGGGAGGCCCTGGGCTTGACTTATTAGTTCACAGCAGAGATTATATTGCCATCACATGAGCAACAGCCCCAGGGAGTCTGTCCCATGTATCATGAAGAAGAGCAAAACAGTGCATCCCATCAGTCCTGGCACTGGCTCTCTACAGTCTGGGAGGCAAACAGCCATCCCCTAAGGATCTGTAGAAACCAAGGAGAGCCTACCCTCCTAAAGGGAATGTTAAAGTTCTCTTGAGGCAGAAAGGCCAATGTTAGGTCCACAGCCTGCTGGCAAATGAAATGAAACTATTGATACACCGCCCAACTGATTTGCAGTACTTTTAGGCAAGTGAAGAATATCTACGTATCTGGAGCAAACAGCTGCCTTAGGTACAGGAATTACTAATGCGTAATGATTCAAGTTAGGAACTGAATAGGGACTGACACATGGTGATTATAGGTAATACAGGAAGCTGTATGCACAGTGCTTTTTACTTTTCAAAGCATTTTACAGTGAATGACAAATTAATGTATAATCTCCATTAAAACAATAAAAAAGTAGATCTTTTTTACCTAGATTGGTCACACAATTTAAATAATTCATTATATTTACAACACCATTATTAGTTATTTTCTCAGGGGGGCTTTAACATTTCTTATAAAATGTAAAATGTATTCTGACTAAACAAACAAACAAACAAAAGCATGGTATATATATTTTTCAATCCTGATTTTCATTTTTTTTTTAGCTTTCAGAGGAAAAATTCCTTTATATCTCTGTACAATTGCTAGTCTTCTAACTGCAAGTATTTAGTCACGGTGAATTCATTTAAATATTGGGATAAATTCTACCATTGGTTGCCACATTTCCTTCAGGGCTCTGCATTTATTTATTTATTAGGTTACCCAAATTGAATGCTTGGTTTAAATAGCTTCAGGGCAAAAATACAATAAAATTGCATTAGTTAAAAATATAACCAGCATCAGCAACATGAAAACATAACAGTAAAGCAGCATGAGCATATACATATAAACACAGTCATCATTTTAACACTCCATTGGGACAAGCCATATTACGAAGATAGATTGTATGCCAAGCCCGGAAGCTTAAGCAACCGGGACTCTGGGGAACCACAGGGGCCAGAACTCTGGTTGGAAAGGTCATCACAAGCTCCTCAGAGAAATGAAGCTCTCCATTCAGGGGAAAATCAACAACTGTTAACAGAAGCAAATTTCATTTGGCAAGAGGTTAGGAGGAAATAAAACTCCACAATCTTTTTTTTCCTGTTTTCTGGCAGAGGACAGCATTTCTAAACATCAACATACACCCAAGCCTAACAGATACTGAAAAATAGGTTGGGGTATTTTTAATTTATGTGAGGGAATTGGATGAGACATGGAAAGGGAAAGAATATAAAAATGTGTGTGCATACATGTGTGAGTGTGTGTGTGTGTGTGTGTGTGTGTGAGATAGTCTACTTGACTTTAGTATAAACTTTGAGTGTTTGAGCTAATGAAATATATATATATATATATATATATGTATATTTACACACACACACACAAACGTATATATATCCTTGTAAATTTAAAGCATCTTGGAATTTTTTTTTCTATTTATTGTCTCAATGCTCCCCAAATGATCTATAAATATTGTATATCTGAGCATTATCAGAATTTAGTGAAAGGTCTTTCTATGATTCCCAGTAGCTTTCAGGCTTAAATCCAAACCATTTAGCAAAGCATGCAGGGCCATTCAAGGTCCAGGCTTTGCCCACCAGTCTAGTTTTCTCTTTCTCCCCTTCTCCATCTCACACTACACAGAATGCTGCTAACAGTACAGATTATCTTTTTTTCCCATTCTACTTCTTCCCCTGCCCCTGCCTGACTCTTAATCATGAACAGAACTCTTTTATTTTCCTCTGTTGTAAAAATCTATGGTACTCTCTCATTTTCATAAAAGACCAAATTCCACCATGACTTTGAAACAGAATAAAATGAAGATTACACTTTTTTGAAAAGAAATAGACTGAACAAAAGTACTTGAAACACAAAAAACAAATATGGTTACATCGTGATTGTTATAATATGAGCTGATTATTTCTTTATTTTCATTCTTACACTCTACATGAGAAAAGACTTGCGAAAAGGAAGAAATGGTACAATGGTAAAGAAAGCAGTCTCTAAAGTTTAATTATGTGGGCTAAATATCATCTCTGCTGCTTATCATCTGTATAAATATAAGCATATTTATTTGTGGGTTTTGTTTCTGTGAAATGAGTTCTCTCAATGAGCAGTTTTGTTTATTTTTAATGAAAATCAAAAGAAACAGATGACTGATCCTTTTTTCACTGGGTTTTAATTCATGCTAATATGATGAATTTGAAGCCCAAGCAAAATCAAATGCCATATAAACTACTATTTACACGCAAGGTGTATAGAATTGGAATTAAAAATAAAAACAGGAAAGTGTGAAATTGGTCTTGGAATTCTCTGTGAGTTAAAAAAAAAAAGCTCTGAATTCCTTCCACAGAGGGAAAAGATATATAGTAATGTAAAATATCATGTAAAATCTGAGATCTTATAAATCTCTAAAGCTTATCCATGAATTCCTGAATATGCAAAAACCAGATAAGAGACCCAATTCTATATAGTTGTTTTATTTTAATCGAATCTTAAAGAAAATTATGGACATTAATAGATGAAGTATAAACAGAAAGAGAGTCCAGGTTTGGGGAAATAATATGACTAGATCCAGAAGGGGTACATTAGTGACATGTATGTAAGCTTTATTAAAAAGAATTATTTCATCATTTAGATTTTAATATTTATAATGGTGTTGTATTTCCTTCTTCAGACTATACCCTCATTTTAAACTTGTTATGATCTGGTTGATTGTGGTGTCAGTTAATAGTATACCAATCCATAGAGGTTTAGACATGAGTAGTTTAGGAAGAAGAAAAGAAAAGCTTCAGGGAAACATCACATTTGTATTTAAATTTATAAGATAAATGTTTGTTTAGAATAAGAAAACAAATGAGTAGATTCACTTATGAAGTACGAATAGACAAACCAAACAATACCAGGAAAAGCAAAGAAAATGCAAATGGAATTATTAAAAAAAAATACACCTCAGACAATAGCAGCATACTCTCCCTTTTATCAATGCCACTTTGATTTGTGTAGCTACAATTTATTTCCAGCAGTAAGTAACATTGAGCTAAAAGGCTTAGATTCTACATGTAAAGTCCCCATACTGCTGGATCACAGGCAACCCCTTCTCCCAAAGCAGCAGTTTACCTTTTGCAAGTTTCTTTTTTGAATCAGGTTAATCTATCTAGATTTCTGAGTTTACATAAATTATTTTGAGAATTTCCCATTAGGTCATTGGGTTAATGATCTAACACGACTTTAAAGAACTAGATCTTTGAAACCAAATTCAAAATATGTTTAAAAGAGCCGAAGCATTACTTTGACAATAAGTAGTTAAACATAGAATTCCTTTCATTATTATTGATATTGTTGAGGCAACATAATATCTGAAGAAAGAAAGGATGGGAAGAGGAATAGAAATATACTCTCGGATTTGGTATATACCATTTTATTTTATTTGAGCTAATACAGTGTTTCCTCAATAAGGGTACTTTTAAATGTAAAATATGTTATTTCTTCTCAAAATTTCCTTACATATAACAGTCCTGTTTTTTTATTTGGTCAACAAAAAGGTTATTTGTTAGGTTATTCCAGAAATAACCTAAACAATAACCTGGAAAGATAAAATACTATAAAGATGAAGAGGAAGAACTTTTTTAAAAGGGCAGAAAAAGAGTTAGCAGTGTAAATAAATCTGAGGGTAAGACTGATCCAAATAAATACATATATGAAAAATGATATGAAAAATGATTCATAATTTTGTCTCTAAATTCTTTTTTTTTAAAGATTTTATTTATTTATTTGACAGAGATTACAAGCAGGCAGAGAGGCAGGCAGAGAGGAGGAAGCAGGCTCCCCACTGAGCAGAGAGCCCGATGCGGGGCTTGATTATAGGACTCTGAGGTCATGACCTGAGCCGAAGGCAGTGGCTTAACCCACTGAGCCACCCAGGCGCCCCTTGTCTCTAAATTCTAAGAAACTATTGCAAAGAGAGAAACGTGATAAATTTCAGGATTACTCATGAATATCCATAAGGTGGACTTACAAAGAAAGAATACTAATTTGCACAAGAGAGTAAAATTAGTACTAATACTGAAGCAAAAGTAAAACCAAATTTTCCCTACAGCTTTTCAGAAGTAGATTCAAAAGCAAAAGAAAATGTAGTTTTGCCCTACTGTCTACCTCCCCCAAGGAAAAAAAAATCTACTAGGGAAAATACAATGAAAATGTGTATCTTTATCTCTTCATTATAATGGGATATTAATAAGATTAAATTAAATAGGATATTAACTTAATTTAATATTTAATTCAATAGGATCTTAATACACATGATGTTTTATTTACATTATATGTACATATACATATGTTAATACATGTAATGTATTATAGCAGTTGTTACCTTGCAAGGATGCTAGCCCAAGAATCTTACTTTTCAAGGAACTGGAAAATCTAGATATTTTTATAGGAAATCTTCAGATTTTTAAGAGGTCAATAGTATGTTTGCCAAATTAAACATACTGAGGGACAGATTCAATATAGGAGCTGCCAGTCTTCAACTCTTATTTTACAGAATATAGAAAAATCAATAGACTGTACCTTCCATTATTAAATATTTGGAATCACTGAGTGACAATTACCTGAAATACAACTTTTATACGTGATTGGCTGAGCTCATACTACAGGTTATAAAATTCAGCTTAGCCAAAGTTTGTATTTTGTTTTCAAGGGAATTTAAGTGTCAGTGAAAGAAAACAGCCATTTCACTGTTGCATGACAGCTGACCTCCTCACCATGGAATCACTTAAGGTCTTGGAACTCCATTTGATTTGTCTCCTTTGTTATTCCTGAATATTGAAATCACCTAAGATTCTCAAATTACATTTAAAAAGACTCCAGGTTTGAAACTTCACAATATCTTGTTTATGAGACCTGTCCCAACATTCTTTACCACTGTAGTAGTTAGACTGTACTGCTAAGTAGTACACTCTGCAAATAACAAATTAAATATGGTGAGAGTTTGCTGTATCACATTCCATATATATCTCTTGAATGTGCACAGACTGCACCATCTTTGTTGATTGTATGTGTGGAAGCAAGTATTTTGTTTAATTATTTTTTGTTTGTTCATTTTAGATTTTATTTGTCAGAGAGAGAGAAACTGTGCACAGGTGGGGGGAGTGGCAGAGGGAGAGGGAGAAGCAGACTCCCCAATGAGCAAGGAGCTCAATGTAGGACTCAATTCCATGACCCTGGGATCGTGACCTGAGCTGAAGGCAGAAGTTTAACCAACAGAGCCACCCAGGGATCCCCACAAGAATTTTGTTTAATCATGAAGACTCTATATACCCAAAGTCAGAATGATTTGCATGACTAGAAAGTTAGAAAAAGCCTCTTTTTTTGGAAGGAAGCCATCCTAAACTCAATGCCTTCACTGTAAGTTGGGTGTGATGAGTAGAAGTGCTCTTTGCAGTTGTTACTTTTAAACATTAGTCCTATAAGAGAGAGAATCTTAAGCAGGCTCTACACCCAGACCAATGCCAGGATCAATCTCCTAACTCTGAGATTAATGATCTGAATCAAAATCAAGAGTCAGATGCTCAACTGACTGAACCACTCTGGCACTCATAATCTCCATAGTTTTACCCTTTCCAGAATGTCATAGTTGGAGTCATATCTTACATAGTGGTATCTTATTTAGTCTTATCTTACATAGCCTTTGCAGATTGATAGTGCATTTATTTTAGCACTATATGATAATCCAGTGTTTTGATGTACCAGAGTTTATTTATCCATTCCCTACAGAAGAATATCTTGGTTGTTTCTAAATTTTAGTACGAATAAAGGTATTATAAACAATAAAAAAAATTAGTCCTGTAGATTTTCTGTGAATTGGAACAGGTATTTTCTATCCAATGAACTTCTTTATTCCTACTTCAGTAAGACTCATGTTACTTATTTTTGTTGCTGTTGTTACTGCTCTAGAAACACTTAAGAAGTAGAAGTAAGTCTACTTTGTGCATCTTCATGATTCTGTATCACCTGACAGTTTTTGAAAGTTTTTAAATTGAGAAAAATTCAAGAAATGAATATTTATATCATAGAAAATAACAGGAAAATAACAAAATTTTGTAGTTAAAATAATTATTTACAGATATGCAATTCATTCCTCACAACAACCCTGTAGATCCTTTGCTTTCTAGGTAAACACACAGAGATCTAAAAAGATTAAGTAACTGCCTTGGTGATATAAAAGATATTGTTAGCTTTGATCTCAAGTAAATTTAATCATAACTCGTAACCACATGATTCCTACCAAACCAGCTTTAAGTGGTGGGTAATGCACCTGAAACTATTACAAATTGGTCATAATGAGATTAATTGCTATTATAGATGCAATGTAGAAAAATTGTTGAATAAAGCTGTATGAAATACTCAACAAGTTTATTAGATTAAAACTTCTATTTAGAAAAATAATAATAAAATCTATTTTACAACAGAATTTGGAGATACTGGTTAATATGACATTTCATAATATTAGATATTAATAAAAATTTAAAATACTGTTAATGATAGCCATATTCAGTTGTTGTGCTGTAAAGCATCCATATCCCCAATATTTATGTTCCCTTATTCTTGCCTATGTGAGAATTTAACCTGTAGAATTTAACCTATATATTTTGAGGTTTGAGGAATACTATTAATTCAAACTCTATGAATTATTAATCAATAAGTTGAAATTGAATGTGTAGTACCTCATTAAAATCTTATGTCCTAAAGAATTTGCTTATTATCTGGAGTTTTTTGTTTGTTTTTTTTCAAAAATTTGGACATTGTTCTTCAAAGATATTGTTAACCAGAAAGCACTTATGATTTTTTGGTTATTTACCTTTTACTAGTCTGAAAGAATTTGCCTAAAGGAAGGTAAAAAGAGCAACCAAAGTCTAAACATTTAGTGTAGAATGAATGTGAAATCTCTTTTATATGCCATGGCAAAAAGCCCTTTAAAGATCTCATTCTTGAGTTTCTAATACAAATCACAACAGAGTATCTACATATCTTCCTTTTTCCTAATGTATGTGGCACTTTCAGGAATTCTGTGGGAGGGAAGAAACATCTTTTCTTCTAATCATTAACATTTCTAAAATGAATTTGCAAATATCAGATGGTATTATAGCTATTAAACAACTAAAGTGAAAATATATTCTCTCTGGCAGCATACTAATGCCTGAAAAGAAAAAGAACATGAAAAAAATTATCGTCAAGTAAAATAATAATTTCTCTCTTATCCTTCCCCCTCTGCCTCTTCCTCCCTCATTTCAATTTAAGAGATTCGTTCTCCTGCTGGTTGTAATAGGAATGAATTTCAGTGCCATCCTGATGGAAATTGCATTCCTGATCTGTGGCGCTGTGATGGGGAAAAAGATTGTGAAGATGGTAGCGATGAAAAAGGCTGCAATGGGACATTACGACTGTGTGATCATAAAACCAAGTTTTCCTGTCGGAGTACAGGTACGTTGGTTCAGCTTCTACCTTGGGCTTCCTAGAGCTATAATCCTTTGACCCAATTTCAGTGTATATTTTACCTGCATAAAAAGGGTTCTCGTGTTTCTAGTATGTTTGTTTACATTATATGTGTGATAATAATATGAGCTGATACTTACAGAGAACTATCTATGGGCCCAACACAGCTCTAAGGAATGTTTTTGCCATGAACTCATTTCATCATCCTAACTCACAGTGAAAAAAACTGAAGCCCAGAAGAGTTTTTAACATGCTCAAGTTAAAAAAAAGTCAAAAGAGACACATGGCAGAATTGGGATTTGAAACCATGTAATCCAGATTCAGAGTCTGGAATTTCAGATTTCTGAAAGAGATAATTGTGCTTAATACACAGACAACATTCCTCTTTCCACAGATAAACCCTCACCCTAAAATTTCATGAAGATGAATATGAAGATGAATGGAATGAAAAGGCAGAATTATATACATTTATTTTCGAGTACAGTAGATTCCTAAATTTAATCATGCTGTTGCTAGATTTCATTAAGATAAAGGTGATGACTATCATTCAAACCTTTGAATTGTTTTGAAAGTCACGAGGTTTCTATTTTTTATGATGTTATTCTATTATTATGTCTGGTCCATTTTGTTTTTCTACATAGAGTAGGTTCTATCTGACATAATAAACCAACTTATTTATTTTTCTCTCAATACCACGTGATGAGTTGAAGTTTAGAGAAAAAATATATTACAATAGCTATAATAGTATGATTTTTGAAATGGATTATATCATTCACCAAATAATCCAATGGAAACAATCCCTAGAGATTTCAGGATATATTATGGAATCATCTCTGGGATGCAGTGAAATTGCTTTTTGAATTGCCTAATATCTGGTGATTCATTTTGCTCCTTATTAAGTATTTCAACCAAAACATAGAAATGAAAAGTTACCACAGCTATGATTAAGCAAACACACTGGAAACCACATGGCCCATGGGCATCTAAAGATAAAAAAAGAAATTGTGTTTCTTTATCTGGACACACTTCCTGGTTACAATTAAGCATTTGACTAAGAAATAAAGAGATAAATATAAGCTAACATAGGCATAGAGAAATAAACACTCCTGAGGATCATTCTTTATGTTTTCAAAATGGTTACTTTTGCAACAATAGTTTTCACAATTATGTGACTCTTTTCAATCGTTACATTAAGTGTCTTGGTTTTGGGGTTATTGATTTAAAAATGTGACTTTAAATTTAGAAATTATCTTTTTGGAACATATACTGATTAAACTTTAATAGATAATAATATGATAAATAATAATGAAGGGAGGAAAAAAAATTGTCTATACCACATCAGTTTCATTGACTGGGGCCCTTAAAATTAGACAGACAATAGATGGCTTAATTAAAAAAAAAAAAGGAAGAAAAAGCAAGTTTATATATATATGCATCTTACATCAGTGATGAGTAACTCCAGGGGCTGGTTAGAACTTGGGCTTATAGAATCTTAACAATAATAGTAAATTTGTGCGAAGGTGACCAAAAAACAGAAAAGAACTTCAAGTTTGTAGGGATGGAAAGTTGTAGGTAGATTAATATATCTGAGAACTAAAGGAAGATAAGGGCTAGTCATTAAAATGTGTGCAGGTCCATCTAGGCACTGATTTTTTTTTATTTTCTTCATGGCCATAAAATTTCCCTAGAAAAGGATTTATGGAAGTCCTCATTTCTCAAAAGTTTTATGCTTATAGTCATATAAGGGAAGCTATAGGAAAACTTCTTTCTACATCTTTTGAATTTCAAATGCTTTCAGCTCAAAATAATACTTATGTAAAAATAACATATTTGTGGGTGTGTACTTTGAACCCATACACTGGGTATCTTTGGATAATTGGATTCTGAAAGATAATTTTATGTGTATTGATTGGGATTTGGACTATCCATGTAATAATCACGTGTATGTATCAAGTAATCATCAGGTTAATCAAAACTTAATGTAAAAAATCAGAAGTGAAATAAAATTTATGTTGCATTATCAAAGGGAAATAGAGTATAACATGATGACTATAGTTGATAATACTGTATTATGCAACTGAAATTTGCTAAAAGAGCAGAATTTAAGTGCTCTTACACACACACACAAATAATAAATAAATAAAAATTAAAAATCGGGGCACCTGGGTGGCTCAGTTGGATAAACATTTAGCTGTGGCTCAGGTCATGATCTCAGTCAGGGTCCTGGGATCAAGCCTGGCATTGGGCTCCTTGCTCAGCGGGAGGTCTGCTTCTCTATCACCATTTGCCTGCCACTCCCACAGAGTACTCACTCTCATTCTCTGTCAAATAAATAAATAAATAAATGTAAAATGTGAAATGTAACAATCTGATTCTAATTTGATCTATGGCTTCAACATAGTAAACCATAATTTATCAAATATTTGAGGAGTCATAACTCATAATTATATATGCATATTTATGAATATTTCAGGTATTAAAGGGAACCTTAAATATAAATATTAAATATAAATATAAATATATATGATGTTTTTGATATTTTAAAATTTACTTAAATTATTAGCCTAAAAGCTTAAAAACCTTTAAACTACTCAAGATGCTAAATTCAGTGTTCATTTTTATTTTCTGAAGACTTCCAAATGCTAGCTTAAACATTTAAAAATTTTCAGGGTAATCAGTTCTTATTAGGTGGTCACAATGGCTTTTCCTTTATACGTAAATTAAAAAAAATAAAAAATTTAAAATTGCTATCTATCAGAGTAAAAGTGTATTATGGACATTGGGGAGGGTATGTGCTTTGGTGAGTGCTGTGAAGTGTGTAAACCTGGTGATTCACAGACCTGTACCCCTGGGGATAAAAATATATGTTTATAAAAAATAAAAAATTATATTAAAAAAAATTTTTAAAAAAGTGTAGGCACATTAATAAGTTAATTTATTCCTGCAAAGAATAGAATGTGACCTAAATTAAAACTATAATACAATAATTAATATTTAGTAGCTAATTAATTAATCAATTAAAATAAAATTTAAGAGCTTCTAATTTCAAAGGACCTATCTTTGACCAAATCGATACTCTCTCATTTGGTCCCTTACTTCCAACCAACAAGATGCAGTTATATTATTAATGAGGAATCAGGTAGGGAAATTTCATGTCTACCTCTCATGGAAAAGAAACTCACAGATACATTGGACAAAAGAAAATAATATTGATATTATATAATGATGGCAAGATTATGGGGAAAAGAGGCCCTCCACCTGCTGGTAAAAATATAAATTTGGCCCAAACTTTTCATTTCTAGAAATTCATGTAAAGAACAGCAGGAGTATATGAAGGTATCTACAAAAAGATTTTCAGTACAACATTTTGTTTTAAAGGCCCCCAAAGTAGAAATAATTCATTGTCCATGTTTAGGGGAACTACTTAATACTTAAGTGCATTCACACAATGAACTAGTCTAATGTCATTGAAAAGGCATAAGAAAAAATTCATAAAGATGGAATTTTAAATTCACACTTTGAATCCTTTCTCTGCTGTGAAAAACACATAAAGATGGTGAAAAAATATAACAAGAGAAAATGAGAGAGATATAGTCACATTGACCAACAAAATATATCTCTGATGAACTGAAGTCAATGGAATAACAAATGGTGGAGCTGGGTTGAATCTGGATGACTGATTGGATTAGATTTGGAGATGAGTAGAGATGAACAGGTGTTCAGATTTTAGGTTTAATGGGAAATAAAGCTATCCCACATGAATTTGGGGACTGGAACCAGGCACACTGATGAAAATCAGACACTGGAATTGGACTCATTTGCTCTTAAAAAGAGGGGATTAAGAGGGATATGTATTGCATGGAGCACTGGGTATGGTGCATAAACAATCTTGGAACACTGAAAAAATAAAATTGAGTTAAAAAAAAAAGAGGGGAAAAAATTACTGCTGGTTGCTTCCTAGGATGGTTACTTCAATGAAGTAGTGTACCTAGAGAGATTGGATAATGTAGGCATGGCAATCATGTCAAGCCTCTAGCTAGGTTAAGGACTGAAAGTGATAAGACAAATACAGGATGTATTTTTGAACCAAGAGTGAGGGTAGTGATGGAGTGGGCTGAACTAGAAGAAGCAACACCTGACACAGTAATGAGTAAACACATAAAGTCAGGGCAAAAATTGAAAACTCCTATTCAAGATGAGATTGAAGAGAAATTTCTAAAATCCATGAAGATAACCATCTCTAGTAAAACAAGCCATCAAAAATCAGTCATAAAATGAATTTACTCAAGATTAAGTGAAAATGAGATGTTTAAATGACAGATCTAAAAAAAAAAAAAAAGAAAAGAAATATGTTTGGGATCCTCAAAGATAAAAAATGGAAAAAATGGAAAAGAATAACCCTAAATATATCGATATATCTACATATCCATATATATCTATGTAGATATATCTATATATATCTAGATATAGATATATATCTAGATATATATGGATATATAAAGATATAGCTACATATCCATATATATATATATATATATATATATATATATATATATCTCCATATATATTCTTGTTCAATTTAGGGTTATTCTTTTCCATTTTTTCCATTTTTTAATCTATGGATATATATATATTCATATATATTCTTGTTCAATTTAGGGATATTCATATATATATATATAGATATAGATATAAGCAGAAAAATTATAATAGAAAATGGTGGAAAATGATAAATATTAGACTTGAGAATGAAGTACACCAACATGGAACTTTAAATAAACTCTAGGCTGGACACAGAGAAAACAAACTTGAAAATAATAATATACAATTTATTCAGAGACATCATGGAAAAAGAGAAGAGAAATAAAAAAGAAAGAGCAGTTAAGATCTATGTTGTAAGGCTACAGCAGATACTTCAAGAAATTCCATGAGGGAATATAGGTATTAACAGAAAGAAACACAGAACACACACACACACACACACACACACACACATAGGATAACTAAGTGGCTGAAAAAGCTAAGATTTCCCTAAATTGAAGAACTTGATTCCTCAAAAATAAGTAAATTAATTATTTTATTAAAGTAGTGTATCACATTGATTTATTTGCGAATGTTGAACCAACCTTGCAGCCGAGGAATAAATCCCACTTAGTTGGGGTAAATAATCCTTTTCATGTACTGTTGGATCCTATTGGCTAATATTTTGGTGAGAATTTTTGAGTCCATATTCAGCAGGATATTGGTCTGTAGTTTTCCTTTTTTATGGGGTCTTTGTCTGGTTTTGGAATCAAGGGATTGCTGGCATCATAAAATGACTTTGGAAGTTTTCCTTCCATTTGTATTTTTTGGAAAATTTTCAGAAGAATAGGTATTAATTCTTCCTTAAATGTTTAGTAGAATTTCCCTGAAAAGCCATCTGACCCTGGGCTCTTCTTTCTTAGGAGATTTTTTTGATTACTGCTTCAATTCCCTTGCTAGTTATGGGTCTGTTCTAGTTCTCTATTTATTCCTGGTTCGGTATTGTAGTTTATACATCTCTAGGAATGCATCCATTTCTTCCAGATTGTCTAATTTGTTGGCATATAGTTACTCATAATATCTTCTTATAATTGTTGATATCATTTATATGATACTCTCAGTAGATGCAGAAAAAGCATTTGACAAAGTACAACATTCTTTCTCAATTAAATTCTTCACAGTATAGGGATAGAGGGTATATACCTCAATATCATAAAAGCCGTCTATGAAAAACCCACAGTGAGTATCATTCTCAATGTGGAAAAATGGAGAGGTTTCCCCTAAGATCAGGAATACAGCAGGGATGTCTACTATCACCACTGCTATTCAACATAGTACTAGAAGTCCTAGCCTCAGCAATCAGACAACAAAAAGAAATAAAAGACATCCAATTTGGCAAAGAAGAAGTAAAACTCTCACTCTTTGCAGATGGTATGATACTTTATGTGGAAAACCCAAAAGACTCCACTCCAAAACTGCTAGAACTCATACAGGAATTCAGTAAAGTGTCAGGATATAAAATCAATGCACAGAAATCAGTTGCATTTCTACACACTAACAGCAAGACAGAAGAAAGAGAAATTAAAGAGTCAGTCTCATTTACAATTGCACCCAAAAACCTTAAAAACCTTAAGATACCTAGGAATAAACCTAACCAAAGAGTCAAAGAATCTGTACTCAGAAATCTATAGAATACTTATGAAAGAAATTGACGAAGACACAAAGAAATGGAAAAATGTTCCATGCTCATGGATTGGAAGAACAAATATTGTGAAAATGTCTATGTTACCTAAAGGAATCTACACATTTAATGCAATCCCTATCAAAATACCATCAACTTTTTTCACAGAAATGGGACAAATAATCCTGAAATTCGTATGGAACCAGAAAAGACCCTGAATAACCAGAGGAATGTTAAAAAAGAAAAGCAAAGCTGGTGGTATCACAATTCCACACTTGAAGCTCTACTGTAATAATCAAGATGGTATGGTATTGGCACAAAAACAGACATATAGATCAGTGGGACAGAATAGATAGCCCAGAAAAAGACTCTCAACTCTATGGTCAACTAATCTTTGACTAAGCAAGAAAGAATGTTCATGGAAAAAAGACAGTCACTTCAAAAAATGGTGTTGGGAAAATTGGACAGCAACAACATGCAGAAGAACAAAACTGGACCATTTCCTTACACCATGCACAAAAATAGACTCAAAATGGATGAAAGACCTCAATGTGAGACAGGATTCCTTCAAAATCCTTGAGGAGATTACAGGCAGCAACCTCTTTGACCTCATTCCCAACAACTTCTTCCTAGACACATTGCCAAAGGCAAGGGAAGCAAGGGCAAAAGTGAATACTGGAACTTCATCAAGATCAAAAGCTTTTGCACAGTAAAGGAAACTGTAAACAAAACAAAGACAATTGAGAGAATGGGAGAAGATAATTGCAAATGACATATCTGATAAAGGGCTAGTATCCAAAATCTATATAAAGAACATATCAAAATCAATATCCAATGAACAAATAATCCAATAATAATCCAATAATCCAATCAAGAAACGGGCAGAGGACATGAACAGACATTTCTTCAAAGAAGACATCTACATGGCCAACACACACCTGAAAAAGTACTTAATATCACTTGGCTTCAGGGAAATACAAATCAAAACCACAATGAGATACCACCTCACACCAGTCAGAATGGCTAAAATTAACAAGTCAGGAAATGCCAGATATTAGTGAGGATTGTTGGTGGGAATGCAAGCTGGTGCAGCCACTCTGGAAAACAGTACGGAGGTTCCTCAAAAAGTTTAAAATAAAGCTACCCTATGGCCCAGCAATTGCAGTACTAGGTATTTACCCCAATGATACAAATGTGATTTGAAGGGGCAACTGTAACCCAATGTTCATAGCAAGAATGTCCACAATAGCCAAACCATGGATGTCCGTTGACAGATAAATGGATAAAGACTATGTGGTGTGTGTGTGTGTGTGTGTGTGTGTGTGTGTGTGTGTGTGTGTATATATATATATATATATATATATATATTCCAGCCATCAAAAATTGAAATCTTGCCATTTGCAATGGCATGGATAGAACTAGAGGCTATTATGCTAAGCAAAATAAGTCATCAGAGAAAGACAATTATCATATTATTTTACTGATATGAGGGCTTTGAGAAATAAGGCAGAGGAAAATAAGGGAAGAGAGGAAAAAATGAAGCAGGATGAAACCAGAGAGTGAGACAAACCATAAGAGACTCTTAATCTCAGGAAACAAACTGAGGGCTGCTGGAGTGGAGGGGAGTAGGACGGATGGAGTAGCTGGGTGATGGACATTGGGGAGGGTATATGCTATGGTGAGCTTTGTGAATTGTGTAAGACTGACTGATGAATCACAGACCTGGACCCCTGAAACAAATAATACACTATATGGTGATTAAAAAAATACATTCAGACTTTTGGGTAAAATTAATGAAATTAACCAAACTTCTATAAGTCATTTTGAAATTGCAGATCATCAGATACTGAAACTACCTGAAAGAAAATCAGATTATCTAAGAAGATTTTAAGAAATGCCACAAGAAAATGGAGTAATAAGAAGCTGAGGGGAAAACACTTTCAGGCTAATATTCTTGGTAAATATTCCAAGTAAAATATTATTCCAGATAATTTAGTCATACAAAGTACATGGGATTTTTACACATAAAGCCTCACTAAGAAAATTATTAAGATAATAGGAAAATAGGATTTGGTGAGAAAATGAGAAAAAGAAGTTTAGGGACCAAAATAAAATATTGATGAGATTAACAACTACAATAAAACTAACCAAACAGTTAAATGATAAAAATGCAATCTTCAATAAAGATTTTGCAGTCTAAATATCTTACATTAAATAATATGCTATCAACTTCTATATAGCAAAAAATATAGGAACCATAATAAAACTATATTAGAAGAATAAAATTTTACTCATCTACCATAGTCCATAAAAAATCAAATGGAAGAAAAATAAGCAAGAATGTAGATCTAAAGAATTAATGCTTAGAACAAATTAATAAAAATATAATTCTATTCTTAGAAGTCAAGAAAGATGAAGCTTCTTTTACGAGGCTCATGATGTATTTTTTTAAATATTTTCACAAACAACTCAATAAATTCCAAGAAGTAGAAGTGATGCATACAAAATGTCCTGATTATAGTATAATAAAACTAATAATTTTGAAGAGTAATACCATTCCTGCATTTGGAACTTTAATAATAAAAACACTCAATATATTTATTCTAGAGACAATAAAACTGAAATTGTAGAAAGTTTAGAAAATAAAGGTTTGTACATAGCAGAACATATGGAATATAAATAAAGAATTGCTAAAAGGAAAAATTCATAACTTTGCACATTTATATGCAATGTCCCAAACTCTTAGTCATTTTTTAACCTTTAATAACTTCAGAAGTATAAATGCTATAACACCAAAGACATCATCTGAAACTTCAATTATTTATATTTAACATATTGTTAGTTTTGTGAATCTTGAATAATTAATGCTTAAGTTTGTTTCTAGTAGTTTATAGTAGTTTGCCATCTTTAACTAGTGAAGCTGAAACAAAAAATAATATTAAAAGTGTTATACTCTAAATTAACAAAATTACATGTATTTAAGACCCAGTTTATAAAAGTATAACAAATTTAGATAAGCTTTCAAATAATTTTTATGCTTGTAACATTTATATTTTTAAATTTATTAAAGGTTAAAACTGCTCTAAGACTTTAAGACACCTATATTTACATTAAAAATTAAAATATGTATTTTTAAACAATATGTAGAAAAGACAATACTCATCAGTCATCCTTGTGCTTTCCTCTATCTCTCAACTCTCTTGCAGTTGGATTCAGACCAGGTGACTAGTTCTATGGATTAATGGACTATATCATTTCCATACTAAGGCACTTAAGCTAGAAAGTCAAATATTTAGTGGAATTACATTTTTTTTTCAATATCAGATTGGTGATTATTAACAAAACCAATAATACCTTATGTTGGTGAGAGTAGATGAAGCAGACACTGATGTCACTAAATATTGATGAAACTATAAGGAAGGCCATTTGGCAATATGTATCTATGTTTATAATGTGAATACACTTTCACAATTCCACCTCTAAAGCCTTATCCTACAAATAATGCATTGGAGGAGTGATGTGTACAAGATATTCATTTATATTATATTTTTTAAAGATTGGAATAATGCATTCAATAAGCTTAACTCTAAAAGTATATAAATAGCCTTACCTGTACACCAAATAGTTGACAATGTACAGAAAACATTCTCCATACACAAAAGTCAAATTAGAATTCAGCATCAAAAAGATTAGAAAGGCAGGTGCCTATGTGGCTCATTTGGCTGAGAGTCCACTTTTGGCTCAGGTCATGATTCCAGGGTCTTGAGTTTGAACCCCATGTCAGGCTCCCTGCTCAGTGGAGAATCTGGTTCTCCCTCTTCCTCTGCCCCTACCCCTACTCCTGCTCTCTCTCTCACTTTTTCTAAAAAAAAAAAAAACAAAAAAACAAAAAAACAAAAAAAAACATGAATTTGAAAATTAAAATCATACTTCAAAATAATCAAGACTAATAAAGAAATCCCAATATACACATTTATTTATTTATTTATTTATTTTTGATTTTTTATTTTTTATGAACATATATTTTTATCCCCAGGGGTACAGGTCTGTGAATCACCAGGTTTACACACTTCACAGCACTCACCAAAGCACATACCCTCCCCAATGTCCATAATCCCACCCCCTTCTCCCAAACCCCCTCCCCCCAGCACATTTAAATATTTAGAACTGAATGACAAGGTATATACTGCACAATTAAATTTCTGTGTAAGTCTTTTTTTTTTTTTTAGTAGACTTAATTTTTAGAACAGTTTTAGGTTCATAACAAAAGTGAGAGGAAAGAACAGAGTTCCCATATAGCCCCTGTTACCCCTACACACACAACTTCCTTTACTAACAGCATTCCACAACAGAATGACTTATTGAAGTTGATGAACTTGCATTCCTACTTTGACATATCACCCAAGGTCCATAATTTACATTAAAATTTATTCTTGGTAATGTACAAACTATGGATTTGGACAAATGTATAATGATGTATCATGTGCCAGCATAGTGTCATAGTGATTTCATTGCCCTAAAAGTCTCTGTGCTCTGCCTATCCATATCTCTTTTCCCCCAACCCCTGGCAACCACTGATGTTTTTATCTCTACCTTAGATGGAAATTGCTGTTTTGGTGGTCATCAGGGATTATAACTATGTGCATTCAGAAAATTACCAAACCTCTCTAAGTTTCAATTTTCTTTTTTTTAGATTTTATTTATTTATTTGACAGAGATCACAAGTAAGCATGCAGAGAGAGAGCAGGAAGCTGGGCTCTAGAGCCCAATATGGGGCTTGATCTCAGGACCCTGAGGTCATGACCTGAGCCGAAGGCAGAGGCTTAACCCACTGAGCCACCCAGGTGCCCCTAAGTTTCAATTTTCTAGTCTGCAAATTGAGATAATAATTACATTAATATCATCATCATCATAAGTAGGACATACATTCAGTGCCTGGAACACAATATGAATTTGATGAATGATAACTGTAACTATTACTACTACATTTTGACTTCTTTTTCTGTAAGATTTGACCTTTCTCTACAACACATGCCCTCTCTGAAACCTTTCCTTATAAACTCTATTATGGATTGCACTCTATTCATTCACCATCTAGATTCTTTTTTTTTTTTTTAATTTCACTTTTCATTGTCTACCCCTTAAATTCAAGAAAAAAAAAAAAAGACTTGTTAAATGCATAATGTGTTTCAGACATTATGTTGATTTTTCTCTAAATTTCTTTGTTTTGCTCCTTATCATATTTCTGCAAGGTATCCATAGAATTTTCTTTTGTTCCCAATGTTTCAACCTTCACTCCCAGGTAAATGTTTACCAAATTCCTGTCACTGGAATTCAACCCACATTTCAAACTCTTTTTTTTTTCTTTTTTTTCCCCAATGCTATACTGAACATCTCACTTTTTCTCTGAAGCCAAAAATTTTTCCATATTTCTCTGTTTATTTTAAAAATATATTGAAGGGGCACCTGGGTGGCTCAGTGGGTTAAAGCCTCTGCCTTCAACTCAGGTCATGATCCCAGGGTGCTGGAATCGAGCCCCGCATTGACGGGGTCTCTGCTCAGCAGGAGCCTGCTTCCTCCTCTCTCTCTCTGCCTGCCTCTCTGCCTACTTGTGATCTCTCTCTGCCAAATAAATAAATAAAAATCTTCAAAAAATAAAGCAGAAAGTGCATTTTGATATTCTAACATGTCATCATTTTTTTAGGTCCTACTGATGCTATATCTACAATTTCTCTACTGTCACTCATTCTGCTCTTTCTACTCACATATCATAACATATGGTAAACTTGAATTATCTGTCCCTCAGACCACTCACTGTGTGACCTACTGTGTTTGCCCCTGACAATAATTCCCCTTCAATGTGTTCTACACATAGCTTTGGCTCCCTCTTACCTCATAACTGTACCTGAGCACATTCTCTCTCAAAATATTTTAATGGTTCTCCATTGTTTATGGTTAAGAGACACCTCATGAATTAGCAGTC
Organism: Mustela lutreola; assembly: GCF_030435805.1. Lineage (NCBI taxonomy): Eukaryota > Metazoa > Chordata > Mammalia > Carnivora > Mustelidae > Mustela > Mustela lutreola. The sequence goes on along the minus strand of NC_081292.1, from coordinate 121,523,053 downwards.
AACATTACATAAACTGTGACTTCAAACTGCCTTATTATTGTTTCTGCACCCTCTCCTGACTTTATAACTTTACATTTGAGTTGCATGTTGTGTATGCATTAGGTTCAGCAAATAACACTAAAACCCCGTGTACTCAAAATGGCCATTAATAATCATCCATTAAACTCAGTATACATGGCTCTGTGTTTATAGTTCTGATTGAAATTTGTACATATAGCTGTGGTATTAAGAAAATAAAGTTTAGCATAAAACAAGGAATACATGTGCAAGATAGAATTTTAGAGTGGGTTCACTCAGAAATGGAGAGATCAATTTAGAGTTGATTTATTTCAACAGTCTATGCTCTGACACATTCCTGTTGAGTAGCAAGAGTATTCAACATGCTATTAAATTATCTCTTTTTATGTTTTACTTGCTTTTTATTTTGTAGAAGGTATATTAAGACTATATATCTTAGCTATCTATATGATTGTTTTTTCTGTTTCCATATGTAATATTCACTGACACCCTTCAAGACACCTTTCCAAATAACATCTCACTAAATCTTGCTCTCAACCTTCAGGTCATATATATTTTCTACATTTTTGAAATTCCATGGCACTCTGTGATCCTTATATGGCTTTTATCTTACTCTTTTTATATATATGTTCAGTGTAGAACTTTTGCCACTACTAGACCTACTGCTTCATAAGATGAGAAATCTGTTTTTCCCATCTTTTTTTATATTTTTCAATAGCTAGGCAAACACATTACACTCAATAAATAATTGATGAATTGAATTGAAGCCAGCATTGTTAGAGAAATAAATATGCATGTAGTATTAAAATTCAGTTGTGTAAATTTTTTAAAAAGATTGTAATTTAGAAAGACATTATGCTATATTGAGTAAATCCATTTGAATTTTCTCAAAGATTCACTTCTTTACATACCCATATTCCTTTTTTTTTTTTTTTTTTTTAAGATTTATTTACTTGAGAAAGGGAGTGCAAGGGGGGAGGAGGAGAGGGAGAGAAACCCTCAAGCAGACTCTCTGCTGAGCAAAAAGTCTGGCACTGGTCTTAATCCCAGGACCTTGAGATCATCACCTGAATCACATGAGCTGGATGCCCATCTGAGCCATTCAGACACACCCATACTCATATTTTTAATATTAATTGCCAATTGTATCCCACAACCAAAATAATGCTGTTATAACCTATGATGTCTTTTATAAAGATAAAAATGAGTCAAACAGTTTGCAAAATGATAAATCTATTTTTTTAAACACTCAAACTAGTTTAACAGAGAAAGAGAAACTCTAGAATTGATCATTTAAATTTATTTTGGTAAAGAATTACAATTTCTAATGATTCCAGAGATTCTTAGTTTCTTAGTTTCACTATAGCTGTTGACATCATACTGGCTTTTATCCTAAACTACATATTTCAAAATAATACAAATAGGGGTGCCTGGGTGGCTCAGTGGGTTAAGCCTCTGCCTTCAGCTCAGGTTGTGATCTCAGGGTCCTGGGATCGAGCCCCGCGTGCGGCTCTCTGCTCAGTGGGGAGTCTGCCTCCCCCTCCCTCTCTGCCTACTTGTGATCTCCTATCTGTCAAATAAATAAATAAAATCTTTGAAAACAAACAAACAAAATAAATAAATAAATAAATAAAATAATACAAATAAAAATAGTCCTTAAAATGTCCCAAGCGCATGCATGTATGTGTGTTTATGTTTGCATATTGTGTGATTTCACTAGTTGTCATGATACCAACATACTGATTATTATTTCTGTTTGTTGTTGCTGCTTTGTTACTTGGGCATTCCTCTTCTCTTTGCTCAAAGGGAAAAACTGCAATTTCTGTAACATTCTTCCATGCATAGTTATCAATAGAAAATATCATTATAAGTATATCAGAAAAGAGTATATAAATACTCAACTTGATAATAAACACCTATTTTCAGCTTGTAGTTTTAAAGTGTAATTAGTAGGGCAAGGAGCAAGATGGAGGAGTAGGAGACCTAAATTTTGTCTGGCCCCAGGAATTCAGCTAGTTATCAAAGCATTCTGAGCACCTACAAACTCAACAGGAGATAAAAGAAAAGAATAGCAGGAATTCTATGTACAGAAAAGTGACCACTTTCTGGAAGATAGGATGTGCACAGAGAAGTGAATCCGAGGTGACATATGGGAAGATACACCATGGTGGGGGGCTGGCTCCCAGCAAGTGGTAGAGCAGCAGAGCACAAAATCAGAACTTTTAGAAGTCTGCTCTGTGGAGGGCAGTCCCTCCAGTGGCTAGGTGGGAGTGGAATCCTTGCAGGGACAGTGTTGTCTCAGGACCCTTGGGGTCACAGAAAGACCAAGGGTGCCTGAGTGCAGCAGAGCTCCCAGGTATCAGAGTGGCTGAAAGATGGAGCCAAGAAGGGGCCCTCAGCTTAGGGTTACCTTAAACTGTGATCTGAGGCAAAGCTGGACCACTACTCTTTGAGCAGAGACCCCACAAGTGGCAGATCCAGGGAAAGCCTCTGCTTCCTTCACTGGGAGAAGCAGCACAGGAGTACACTGCAGGAATCAGATGGGTTGGGAGACTCCAAATGGGGTTGTGTGCCAGAGATAGAAAAGCTTTGTCCCAGGCTGGGAGAGTTCCTAGTGCAGCCAGACACCAGGGAGATGGAACGGATTGCTTGCTTTTCTCTGAATGCACACGGAGGAGCGGGGTCCTGATTCCTTAGTATCTCTGGGCTGGAGATTGGTAGGCTACCATTTTGATTCTCATCCTCCAAAGTTGTCAGCGAACAAAAGCTACCAAGAGCAAACCCAAGGAGATTACTTAGCCTGGCCCCTGGCAAGGGCAGTGCAATTCCACCTTAAGCAACAACATTTGAGATTCACTGCCAACGGGACTCTTCCCCAGAAGATCAGCAAGAACATCCAGCCAAAACCAAGTTTACTGATCAAAGAGAACAGCAAAACACCAGTGCTAGAGGAACACAGCACATAGAATTCATGGCTTTTTCCTCATGATTCTTTAGTCTTTCAAACTTAATTGTTTTTTTAATTTTTTTTTCTTTTTCTGTTTTTTTTTTTTAATTTTCCTCTTTCCTATTTTAACATAAATCTTATCAATTCCTTTTAATTTTTTTAAATTTTCATTTTTATAGTGATTCTATCCCTTCATTGTATTCAATCTTATTTATGTGTGTGTGTGTACGTGTGTGTGTATGTGTGCATGCACAACAAGTTTTTTTTTTTTTTTTTTAAGATTTTTATTTATTTATTTGACAGAGAGAAATCACAAGTAGTCGGAGAGGCAGGCAGAGAGAGAGAGAGGGAAGCAGGCTCCCCGCTGAGCAGAGAGCCCGATGCGGGACTCGATCCCAGGACCCTGAGATCATGACCTGAGCCGAAGGCAGCGGCTTAACCCACTGAGCCACCCAGGCGCTCCCATAACAAGTTTTTATTTCTTTAAAATTTTGGGATACAGTTTCTTCTAACGAACCAAAATATACCCTAAATCTAGTGTATTCCGTTGTTTTAGTCTCCTGCCTGATCACATTCTCTCCTTGTTTCTTTTATTTTCTTTCTTTTTTCTTATAAATTCCTTTTTAAAAATCTTTTTCAATTTTCATCTTTACAGTCATATTCCATCCCTTCACCATTTTTACCCTTATTTTTGTACATATATGGGTTTTTCTTTTTTAAAACTTTGGGAAGCAGTTTCTTCTAATAAACCAAAATACAACCAAAATCAGGCATGTGGTTCTGTTCTATTCACCAGGCTGATCATATATTTTTTTCTTTCCTTTTCTCCCCCCGCCCCCAGGTTACTGGTCTCTTATGATTTGTTTAGTGAATATTTTTCTGGGGTCATTGTTACCCTTTAGCATTTTCTTCTCTCATTCATCTATTCTTCTCTGGACAAAATGATGAAGCAGAAAAACTCATCTCAAAAAAAAAAAAAAAAAAAGAACAAGAGACAGTACCAACTGCTAGGGACCTAATCAATAAGGACATTAGTAAGATGTTTGAACTGAAGTTCATAAGGGTAATTATAAAGGTACTAGTTGGGCTTGAGAAAAGCATACAAGATGCTGGAGAATCCCTTTCTGGAGAAACAAAAGAAATAAAGTCTAACCAATTTAAAATTTAAAAAGCTACTAATGAGGTACAATAAAAAATGGATGCTCTTACTTCTAGGATAAATGGGCAGAAGAGAGAATTAGTGATCTAGAAGATCAAATGATGGAGAATAAAGAAGCTGGGAAAAAGTTAAACAACTTGGATCATGAGGGGAGGATTTGAGAGATAAGTGATACTATAAGATGAAACAGTATTAGAATAATTGGGATCCTATAATAAGAAGAAAGCGAGTGGGAGCAGAAGGTATATTTCCTAGTGGAGTGTAAGTCACCAGTTCATTTCAACATAGAATTTTCATCATGCATCTGCAGAAACTATCAAATTTTATGGCACACGTGTATATATTTCATTATCATGATTTTAAAATGAGCTATTTTGGGGATGTCATGCAAAATTTGGTAGAAGGAAAATAAATAATGTAACTGGGTTCAATGAAAAATTCTCCTTTCCTACTCTAGTTTTCCACACTTCAGGTCTTCTTCACCAGAGGCAATCACTATTAGCTATTTCTTATGCAGCCTCCCAGAAAGCGTTCATGTAGAGACAACCTGTCCATAAACTTGGATTGATATGTGTATGGAATTATAGTTCTAGATATTGGTAATCACATAAATATCTTTTTAGATTTTTTTAAAATTTTTAAATATTTAGATATCACATAGCTAAATAAATGTTACTAACATGTAAGAAAACCTACCGTGCACTTGGTTTTGTGGGCCTTTTTTATTGATGTGTTTTGGAGATTGTGTTTTTTTTTGTTGTTGTTTTCATCTATTCTTGTATTCATTATTTTTTATTAACATATAATGTATTATTTGCCCCAGGGATACAGGTCTGTGAATCGTCAGGCTTACACACTTCATAGCACTCACCATATCACATATTGTCCCCAGTGTCCATAACACAACCACACTCTCCCTACCCCCGCTCCTGTCAGCAACCCTCAAGGATTTTTTGTGAGATTGTCTTTTATGGTTTGTCTCAATCCCAATTCCATCTTGTTTCATTTTTTCCCTTCCCTAACCCCCAACACTCCCACCATCCTTTTTGAAATTCCTCATATCAGAGAGATCATATGATAATTGTCTTTCTCTAATTGACTTATTTTGCTCAGTGTAATACCCTCTAGTTCCAACCACGTTTTTGCAAAAGGCAAGATTTTATTTCTTTTGATGGCTGCATAGTATTTCATTGTGTGTGTGTGTGTGTGTGTGTGTGTGTGTGTGCACACAATATATATATACCACATCTATTTTATCCATTCATCTGTTGATGGACATCTAGGTTCTTTCCATAGTTTGGCTATTGTGGACATTGTTGCCATAAACACTTGAGTGCATATACCCCTTCAGGTCACTACATTTGTATCTTTAGGGTAAACACTACAAGTCTGATTGCTGGGTTGTAGTGTAGCAATATTTTCAGATTCTTGAGGAACCTCCATACTGTTTTCCAGAATGACTACACCAGCTTGCATTCCCACCAACAGTGTAGGAGGGTTCCCCTTTCTCTGCATCCTCGCCAACATCTGTCATTTCCTGACATGTTAATATTAGCCATTTGACTGGTACAGGGTGGTATCTCATTGTGGTTTTGATTTGTATTTTCCTGATACCAAGTGATGTAGAGCACTTTTTCATGTGTCTGTTGGCCATCTGGATGTCTTCTTTGAAGAAAAGTCTGTTCATGTCCTCTGACCATTTCTTCATTAAATTATTTGTTCTTTGGGTATTGATTTTTATAAGTTCTTTATAAATTTTGGATACTAGCCCTTTATCTGATATGTCATTTGTGAATATCTTCTCACATTTTCTTAGTTGTCCTTTGGTTTTGCTGACTGTTTCCTTTTCTGTGCAAAAGTTTTTGATCTTAATAAAGTCCCAATAGTTCATTTTTGCCCTCGCTTCCCTTGTCTTTGGTGATGTTTCTAGAAAGAAGTTGCTGCAGCTGAGGTTGAAGGGATTGTTGCCTGTATTCTTCTCAAGGATTTTGATGGATTCCTGTGTCACATTGAGGTCTTTCATCCATTTTGAGTCTATTTTTGTACATGGTGTAAGGAAATGTTCCAGTTTCATTATTCTGCATGTAGCGGAATTTCTTGTTCCACTGATCTATGTGTCTGTTTTTTGTGCCAGTACCATACTGTCTTGATGATGACAGCTTTGTAATAGAGCTTGAAGTCTGGATTTGTGATGCCACCAACTTTGGCTTTCTTTTTCAAGATTCCTTGTCTATTCGAGGTGTTTTCCAGGTCCATATAAAGTTTTGGATTATTTGTTTCATTTCTTTGAAAAAAATTGATGGTATTTTAATAGAGGTTGTATTAAATGTGTAGATTGCTTTAGGTGACAGAGACATTTTCACAATATTTGTTCTTCTAATCCATGAGCATGGAATATTTTTCTATTTCTTTATGTCTTCCTCAATTTCTTTCATGAGTACTTTATAGTTTTCTGAGTACAGATTCTTTGCTTCTTTGGTTAGGTTTATTCCTAGGTATCTTACAGTTTTGGGTGCAATTGTAAATGGGATTGACTCCTTAATTTCTCTTTCTTCTGTCTTGCTGTTGGTGTAAAGAAATGCAACTGATTTCTATGCATTGATTTTATATCCTGACACTTTACTGAATTCCTGTACAAGTTCTAGCAGATTTGGAGTGGAGTCTTTTGGGTTTTCCACATAAAGTATCATACCATCTGCAAAGAGTGAGAGTTTTACTTCTTCTTTGCCAAATTGGGTGTCTTTTATTTCTTTTTGCTGTCTGATTGCTGAGGCTAGGACTTCTAGTACTATGTTGAATAGCAGTGGTGATAGTAGACATTCCTGCTGTGTTCCTGCCCTTAGGAGAAAAGGTCTCAGTTTTCCCCACTAAGAATGATATTCCTGTGGGTTTTTTCATAGATGGCTTTGATAATATTGAGGTATGTACCCTCTATCCCTACACTTTGAAGAGTTTTGATCAAGAAAGGATGCTGTATTTTGTCAAATGCTTTTTCAGAATCTATTGAGAGTATCATATGATTCTTGTTCTTTCTTTTATTAATATATTGTATCACATTGATTGATTTGCAGATGTCGAACCAACCTTGCAACCCAGGAATATCCCACTTGGTTGGGATGAATAATCCTTTAAATGTACTGTTGGATCCTATTGGCTAATATTTTGGTGAGAATTTTTGCATCTGTGTTCATGAAGGATATTGTTGTGTAATTCTCCTTTTTGATAGGGTCTTTGCCTTTTTTGGAATCAAGGTATGGCTGGCATCATAAAATGTGTTTGGAAGTTTTCCTTCTATTTTTACTTTTTGGAACAATTTCAGGAAAATAAGAATTAATTATTCTTTAAATGTTTGGTAGAATTCCTCCGGGTAACCATCTGACCCTGGGCTCTTGTTTGTTGGGAGATTTTTGATGACTGCTTCAATCTCCTTACTGGTTATAGGTCTGTTCAGGTTTTCTGTTTCTTCATGGTTCAGTTTTGGTAGTTTATATGTCTCTAGGAATGAATCCATTTTTTCCAGATTGTCAAATTTATTGGCATATAGTTGCTCATAATAAGTTTTTATAATTCTTTCTATTTCTTTGGTGTTGTTTGTGATCTCTCCTCTTTCATTCATTATTTGATTTATTTGGTTTCTTACTGTTTTTTTTTTTTTTTTTTGATAAGCCTGGCCAAGGGTTTATCAATCTTAATAATTCTTTCAAAGAACCAGCTCCTAGATTCGTTGATTTGTTCTACTGTTCCTTTGGTTTCTACTTCATTGATTTCTACTCTGATCTTTATTATTTCTCTTCTCCTACTGGGTTTAAGCCTTCTTTGCTGTTCTTTCTCCAGCTCTTTTAGGTGTAGGGTTTGGTTTTGTACTTGCGACTCTTCTTGTTTCTTGAGAAATACTTCTATCACTATATACTTAACTCTCAGGACCACCTTTGCCATGTGCCACAGATTTGGTACAGTTGTGTTTTTATTTTCATTTATTTCCATGAGTTTTTTCAGTTCTTCTTTAACTTCCTGGTTGACCAATTCCTTCTTCAGTAGGATGCTCTTTAGCCTCCATGTACTTGAATTCTTTCCAGCTTTCCTCTTGTGATTGAGTTGTAGCTTCAAAGCATTGTGGTTTGAAAATATACAAGGAATGATCCCAGTCTTTTGGTATTGGTTGAGACCTGATTTGTAACCAGGATGTAATCTATTCTGGAGAATGTTCTGTGTGCACTAGAGAAGAATGTGTATTCTGTTGCTTTGGCTTGGAATGTTCTGAATATATCTGTGATGTCCATCTGGTCAAGTGTGTCAATTAAAGCCTTTATTCCCTTATTAATCTTTTCTTGGATGATCTATTTCTGTGATGGGGGTGTTAAAGTCCCCTGCTATTATTGTATTATTATTGATGTGTTTCTTTGATTTTGTTATTAGTTGGTTTATATAATTGGCTGTTCCCATATTAGGGGCAATAGATATTTAAAATTGTTAGATCTTCTTGTTGGACAGACCCTTTAATTATGACACAGTGTCTTTTCTCATCTCTTATTATAATCTTTGGCTTAAAATCTGTTTTATCTGATAAAGGATTACCACCCTAGCTTTCTTCAGATGTCCATCAGCAAGGTAAATTGTTTTACACCCCCTCACTTTAAATCTTGAGGTGTCTTTGGGTCTAAAATGAGTTTCTTATAGACAGCATATCAGAGTCTTTTTTTAAAGATTTTATTTATTTATTTGACAGAGATCACAAGAAGGCAGAAAGGCAGGCAGAGAGAGAGGAAGGGAATTAGGCTGCCTGCTGTGCAGAGAGCCTAATGCAGGGCTCGATCCCAGGACGCTGAGATCATCATCTGAGCTGAAGGCAGAGGCTTTAACCCACTGAGCCACCCAACCACACCAGAGTCTTGTTTTTCTAATCCATTCTGATGCCCTGTGTCTTTTGAATGGAGACATTTAGCCTTTTTTACATTCAAGGCATAATATTGAAATATATGAATTTGGTGCCATTGTTTTGCCTGCAAGGTGACTGTAACTGTATATTGTCTCTGTTCCTTTCTGGTCTACTACTTTTAGGCTCTCTCTGGTTAGAGGACCCCTTTCAATATTTTCTGTAGGACTGGTTGGGGTTTGCAAATTATTTTAATTTTTGTTTGTCCTGGAAGCTTTCTATCTTTCCTTCTATTTTCAGTGGCAGCTTGATGGAAATAGTATTCTTGTCTGCATATTTCTCTCATTTAGTGCTCTGAATATATCATGTCACTTCTTCCTGGACTGCCAAGTCTCTGTGGATAACCCTGCTGCCAGTGTAATATTTCTACTGTTGTATATTACAGACTTCTTGTCCCAAGCTTCTTTCAGGATTTTCTCTTTGTCATTAAGACTTGTAAGTTTTACTATTAGATGACCTAGTTTATATTTATTTTGAGGCAGGTTCTCTGTGCCTCCTGGATTTTGAAGCTTTATCCCTTTGCCATATTAGGAAAATTCTTTACTATAATCCATCCCAATATACCTTTTGGCCCTCTCTCTCTTTCTTTTTCTTCTGGGATCCCAATTATTCTAATATTGTTTCATTGTGGCATCACTTATCTCTCAAATTCACCCCTCATGGTCCAGTAGGCATTTGTCTCTCTTTTGTTCGCTTTTTGATTCTCTGTCATTTGGTCTTCTATATCACTAATTCACTCTTCTGCCACTTTTATTCTAGCAGTAAGCATCCTCATTTTTTATTGCATCTCATTAATAGCTTTTGTGAATTTCAACTTGGTTAAATTTTAGTTCTTTTATTTATCCAGAAAGGGTTTTTCTAATATACCCATGCCTTTTTTGAGTCCAGATAGCCCACTGATAATCATCATTCTGAACTCTAATTCTGACATATTACCAATGCCTGTATTGATTAGGTCCCTAGCCATTGGTACTGCCTCTTGTTCTATTTTTTTGTAGTGAGTTTTTCCATCTTGTCATTTTATTCAGATAGGAATATACGAATGAGAGAATAAAATATTAAAAGGCTGGCAAAGATCCCCCCAAAATGTATGGTAACCAAATCAGAAGAGACCCAAAACTGGGGAAAAAGAAAGGGGTAAAAAAAATTTTTTTAATTAAAAATTTAAAAAAAAGAAATATGTATTATACTGGTGAATAGAACAGAACCACCTACTTTATTTGGGGTGTATTCTGGTATCTTAGAAGAAACTACTTCCCAAGATGTTAAAGAAAGAAAAACATATATATACAAAAATAAGGTTGAACATAATGAAGAGATGGAATATGACTAAAAGGTAAAAATTTTAAAAAAATTCTAAAAATGGAACTGGTAAGATAAGTTGGTTGGAAAAAGAGGAAAGAATTTGCTCAGGTTGGAGACTAGAACAAAGCTATGTACTGGATTTAGGGTATATTTTAATATATTAGAAGAAATTGTATTTCAAAATTTTAAAGGAAAAACCTTTAAAATATAACCTTTGTATACAAAATATAAAGTTAAATACAATGGAGGGATAAAATATGACTATAAAATGAAGATTTAAAGATATTTTTTAAAAAATATATTGTTAAGATAAACTAGTTAAAAAATGTTGAAAGAGGAAAAATTTTAAAAATAGAATAAGGAAAAAAAGTAAAATTTAACAAGTTTAACTTTGAAAGACTTAAGGATCAAGGAAAAAAATCGATGAATTCTATGCATTGCTTTCCCCTACCTCTGGAGTTCCACTATTCTCATTGAACTTGCTTTTGGCTAGATGTTCTTGCTGATCTTCTGGGGGAGGGGTCATTCGCAGTGAGTCTCAAATGTCTTTGCCTGAGGTAGAATTGCACTGTCCTTGCCAGGGGCCAGGATAAGTAATCTACTTGGCTTCTCTCTCAGTATCGTTTGTTTCCTAAGCACTTTCCATAGAGCTTTGGAGCACAGAAATGAAAATGGCAGCCTCACAGTCTCCAGATGGAGTGAGCTGAGAGCTCAGGGCCCCACTTCTCAGAGAAAAGCAGTCAATTCCTCCTATCTCCCTGGTCTCTGACCGTACTTTGAGCTCACCTGCCCTGTGACTGAGTTTTTCTATCTCTGGTGTACACCCATGTTTGGAGTGTCCAAACCCAGCAGATTGCTGCCACTCACCCCCATGCCACTCCTCCCAGAGGAGGATGGAGGGGGTTTCTCCAGATTTGCCACTTGTGGGGTCCCTGCTCGAAGAGCAGTGGCCCAACAGTGCCTTGGATCAAGGGTTAAGGTAACTCCTTGGCTCCATCTCTGTAGTTGTCTTCCCCACTGTGATACCTGGGAACTCTGCCATACTCAGATGCCCCTGATCTTTCTGTGACCCTGTGGGTTCTGAGACCACACTGTCCTTGCAAGGGCTCCACCCCTGCTTAGCCTCTGGAGTGATGTCCCTCAGGGGAGCTGATTTATAAAAGTTCTGATTTTGTGCTCAGTTGCTCAATCACTTTCCAGGAGCTGGCTCCTCCCCCTGCATTCCATCTTACCATCATTTTGGATTCACTTCTCCAAACCCCTACTTTCCAGAAAATGGTTGATTTTCTGTTCCTAGAATTGGTGCTTCTATCTTGTGTTGAGTTTTGTAGGTGTTTGGAATGGTTTGATAACTATCTAGCTGAACTCCTGGGACCTGATGTCATTTCAGGTCCTCTGCCATCTTGCTTCCTGTTTGGATATTGTGTTATATTACCTGAGTAAAATTCTCTCATTCTTTTTCACTCAAATGTGTAATTTCAGTACATGGATGCATTGTAATTGATGTCACCAGTTTTGCAATAATAGTTTAAGCTGTTTTCAGTCTTTTGCTAGTATATAGGAAGTGGCAACACATGTCTTTATAATACATCCTTGTGCATTTTGGCAAACCTGTTAATAAGAAAACATCTAAAATTAGAATTACTCTGGTGAAGAATTAATGCATTTTTTATTTGTTAGATTTTGTAAGATTGCCCTAGACAAATTATTCTGTTTTGAAGCCCCCTCAATATTTGGGATGTTTTTTACAATCTTGTCAAATCTCTATCTATTATTCTTTTTTGTTAAACCAAACCAATCTGGCAGAGGAAAAAATATATATCAAATGGCTTATTTAGCTTTTTCATTAAAAGATATTTTTGGTCGTCATAGGTTTGTAAGTCACTATTGATTCATTAATTTTACAATTGTATTGTTTTTTTGATCTTTGTTTTATTTGTAATAGCCCTTCTATATTTTAAATAAAGTCCCTTTTCCACATATAATAAAAATTTTTCTAGTTTGAAAATTTCTAATTTCTAATTTCTTTGTGTTGAATTTATAGTGGGATTATATCCCACTATATTATATTGCAATGTGAAATCAAATGTATTTATGAGATTGTTTGCAAATTTGTTCTTCATATTTTCTGGATATGTGTAATGACTATTTCAAGTCTTTGTTGTTTTGTTTTCATATCTATTTTGTTCTAGAATGTGTATGCATTTATCATTGTTATTCTAAAATGATTGGGGCACCTGCGTGGCTCAGTGGGTTAAGCTGCTGCCTTTGGCTCAGGTCATGATCTCGGGGTCCTGGGATGGAGTCCTGCATCAGGCTTTCTGCTCGGCAGGGACTCTGCTTCCCTCTCTTTTTCTGTCTGCCTCTCTGCCTACTTGTGATTTCTGTCAAATAAATGAATAAAATCTTTAAAAAAATAAAATAAAATGATTTTATTGATCCACTTAGATCATGTTTTAGTGTAAGGATCAAGATTCAGCCTTTTTTTTTCCCCTCCAGATGGCTAAGCAGTATTCCTTACATCACCAATTTTGTAATTCCATTATCTGTATTTATTTTGTATATTAAAACCATATACCAAGTAGATGAGTACTTGATATTTCTATCCTATTCAATTGTTGATGTGTTGATTGATATTCTGTTAAAAATATTTTGACTATTTTTAGTTCAAAATACTTCTAAATAGTTGGCATTTACAGTCCTACTCATAAATTTCTTCTCTTTTTCATGAAAACTCCAAACGTTATTTGCATTCTTATTTTCTTAAATTTAGGATAAGCTTATAGGATTGTAATAATATTGTTATTATTTTAGGGAAATATTTTACAGATATAAAGCTTCTCTAAGACCAAATTACTTCTTTATCCAAGACTTCTTTTGGATTTGTTTGTACACTTTTTAATTTTCTGTATATACATTCTCTATACTTCTTATATAGTTATAGAGAATGTATAGCATATACATTCTGCATACATATAGCATATATACATATAGCATATACATTATATAGTTAACCTAAATACTTTGTTTTATGATAGATTTTTAGATCCATCTTCTTTTATAGTCTATTGAGATATAAAACCTACAGATTCCTGTATAATTTTTGAAAGTAGCTATCTTTTTTTACTCTTAGTTTCTTATAATTTTTAGTTTTTATTGATTTTATGATTATTTGATTATTAACTGCACGTAATAATACTCTTCTAATTTTATACCTCACTTATTTCTGTTATCTAATTATATTATATAGTATTTCCAGGATAATATAAATAATAACATTATTAGTTTTATTTGTGATGTAAAGGCAAAGCTTATAATGTTTCTCCATTTATATAAAATTGAATAGTGAAATCTCCATCATTTTTTTTTTTTTTTAGATTTTATTTATTTATTTGACAGAGAGAGATCACAAGCAGGCAGAGAGGCAGGCAGAGAGAGAGGAGGATCCATCATTTTTTTTTTTTAAGATTTTATTTGACAGAAAAATAGAGAGAGAGCACAAGTAGGCAGAGTAGCAGGCAGAGGTTGAGGGAGAAGGAGGCTCTCTGCTGAACAGGGAACCTGAGGTGAGGCTGGATCCTGGGTCCCTGAGATCATGACCTGAGCCTAAGACAGCTGCTTAACTGACTGAGCCACCCAGGTGCCCCATCATTTCTTATTTTAAGAGTGTTTTCATCAGTAACTAATGTTGATTATGAAATGTATTCATATTAACTATGGAACTGATGATTTGTGCTTTTTTTTCTCATTTGACTTCATAGCATGGAAAATTATTTATGTATTTCTGCAAATAAAACTTCTTTTCACCAATATTTTGATTATTTTAAAATTTAGTAACCTTTAAATTTGACATAGATATCTGAATATATAGACTCTGACATACACAATCTGGTATTTTTCTTTTCCCTTTCATTTGCCCTACTCCTTTTATGAGTTGTTGGTATGCAGTCAGCTAATAACCAGTATTTATCTTCAAGTCCATTTTTTAATTACATTATACCTTAACATTGCATAATCTAGAAAAGAATTAATTAGAAGAAAAACATAACCATTCTGTAAAATTTTAGAGTGAAAAAAGATTGACATAGATAGTGGCCATTGCTTTCTCTGTGTTTCATGTTATTACTTTTGAAAACTGCTGGCTAAACAATAATCATTCTTTTCCCTTTCAAAGTCAATAAAGAAAAACATATTTCAATAACACCTGTCTGTATAGACCTTAGCTATCAAGATGTTTAATAACATTTATATTTTATGAAAAGGAATACACATGTCTAGGTGTGAGGAAGAGTTAGAGATCTTGGGCTTATGAATATAATAAACAGAAAGACCTATTCTCCTGTGAAATAAACCATTTGCTTTAATTTAGGGTTGCAAAATCACAAATTATATGTACATGAATTTAGGTCTCTAAAAGTGACTTACGTAAAAATGCTTGTTCAGTGTTTTTTTTTTTTTTAAAGTATCATAATGAAGCTTTCAATTAGTCCACAAGTTGTTTTATTAATAGAGCTAGACAATAACTTGAAACCAAGGAAAATATCGTGGCTTTAACTTTAAGATCATTTTAACTGGAGTGTGAGACCTATTCAAATAGTCATGAAAATAAACTGTCAGACTATCAGCAAATAGATTTCTTGGTAATAGCACATAGTTCTGCCTCTGACTGAAGATGGTAATGACTATTCATTATGACAGTGACTTAATTACAACAATCAAATGGATGATGTTTCTGTTTTCTTAAGGGAGATGCATCAATAAAGCATGGATATGTGATGGAGATATCGATTGTGAAGATCAGTCAGATGAAGATGATTGTGACAGTTTTTTATGTGGACCACCCAAGTACCCTTGTGCTAATGACACTTCAGCCTGCCTTCAGCCAGAGAAACTCTGCAATGGGAGAAGGGACTGTCCAGATGGGTCTGATGAAGGCGATCTCTGTGGTATTGCGTGTTTCACTGATTTGTTTCTTTCTGGAGACTAGAAACATTTAGTCCACTTGCTGATACTTATAGTAGCATACACTCCTTCCATTTATTTCCTTTAAATGTAATGTTTAGCATCAAATCTTATCTCCATTTTTCAGGGACTGTAAGTCTGTAAAAGTTTTTAAAATATGATCAGAAATTTCCGATAATGAAGCAGAAAAGTCTGGACTATAGCCAACTAACTTAATTGTATAATTGTGCTCATCACTTAGAGCTCTGGATGGTTAATGTTGTTTCCACAATGAAATGATATTTTTTTTTGTCAGTGAGTCATTCTCAAAAAGAGAACCTTTTTATTATGGACAAACTCTATAGGATAGAGTTTACTAACATCCAGTGGATTTTATCATACATTGCAATCATTACAATAGAAATATTTTTTAAAAAGAGGAACAGAAAGGAAGAAATTGAACAATAAAACCAACTGAATATTATTCAAGTTTATATAATTTTCTCTGAAGTTTTTAGTCCTCTTACAATAGCTTTCTTGGGCATGCTATATCTAGTTAAAGTGATTATTTCAATCTGATAGCTTTTGAGCTTTGAAATCACTTTTGACTAGTCATCTTTTTTATGCCAACCAGAACATATAAAGAAAATTACATTTCCTTCTCTGTGGAGAGATCAGACATTTAGCAAGGAGATTTTCAAAATATGTTTTCTAGATAATACTGAAGGTGATATCGATAGAAAATGAGGAAGGTTTTAACAGAATGATAAGAACAATAATGAGGTGACTAGGGACTGAGAAAATGACTTTAGGAAATGATGAAGCTACCTAATTGAAAATAAAAAAGACAACTACATTTAAGCCAAAAGTTATCATATTTTGATCTGAATTGAGTACTAATAGAATACTGAGTGATAAAAAATCTGTTATTATGTTTTGATTTATGCAATAAGTGTCCTGTCTTCCAAAGATTCTGTGATTCTATAAAATACCCTTGAAACAATAACTGTAACAATCTTTATTCAGTAATGCTAAAATTTATTTATTTGTTTATTTATTTATAAAGACATTTATTTATAGAGTAAGAGAGAGAGAACAAGGGGAGGGGCAGAGGAGAGGCAAAGAGAGAATCTGAAATAGACTCCCCTATCAACATAGAGCTCAGAGCTCCACACAGGGCTGGATCTCAGGACCCTGAGATCATGACCTGAGCCAAAAATAAAAAGTCAGAATGCCAAAAGGACTGAGCCACTCAGGTATCCCTGGGATGCTAAAATTTAAATAAAATGATTCAACCCCCTCAAAAATCCTAAAATTAAGCAACAAATACAAGGTAACAAATACAAGGTTAGCTCATCTGTACTTACTTCTTTTTCTCCCAGCTTATTCCCCTTATGGAGTAGATTGGTGGATGGAAATATTTCTTGCATTACCATATGTGAGGATAGTTCGTGAAGGTTGTAAGAGCAATTCTGAAAGAAGAAAACTATCTTTGTCTTAAAATTGAAAATGTGTAAATTTAGGAAAAAATCAAGATTTTGACAGGCTTAGATTTTGTTCTTCAGTTACTTCAATTAAATCATCTAGGCAGGTAACTTAATTTCTTGAAATGTCAGATTCTTCATAACAAAAAAGGAGATCATGATATTGAGCAGGAAATCATGGTAATAATGTCAGATGCACTATAGGTATTGAAAGAATTTATCTTTTCTCAACCTTCAGGTTAAATGAAGGCAAAGAAGACAAAATACAATCATCAAGAAAAATGAACATAATGCTATAAAAACACAGCCTTATTTTCCTGTCCTCTGCTCTCTGAATTAGTAAAATAAAAGAGCAAAAGGGATTTCTTCTGAATTTATTTCTTTATTTGCCTCAAGACTGAAAATTGCCTCTTACTGTCAAGCCACTATATTCATCAGCTTAGGAAATTTGCTCAAACATTTCAAAGAATTACAGGTGTGAAAGAGGTTACAATAAAGCTAGGTGTGGTCATTCCAGAAAGGATAAAAGTCAGTTCTATCCTGCTTATAGCACTATGGCATATTGAAGTCCTATACTGTCCCCTTTGTGAGGTGAAGTTAAAGGAAATTTAGGGAAATGAAAATCAAAAACAAATACTGGTCAAAGGATTGAATTACTTTCTATGGTTCTCCTTTTCCTACCTTTTGTGTGTACCTTTGTACTATAGTTCCATAGATGGAATCCTTATAGGCAATATTGGTACCTATAGAGAAATGGCACTTTGGTCTTTTATTTTCAAGATCCTTGCCCATCAGTCGTCGGTTAGATCCTGTCCAGCTAAGAAGGGTATTGGTTTATGAGTGCCGCAGCAGCCGCCATAATGAGTTATTTACCCAGTGGATATAAAAGATGATATACCAAGTGAATTAACTTTAAATAATTGGCATGCATTTAGCTAGTAGCTAGGAAATTCCTTTTAGAGAGAGAGAGTCCCAAAGGCGAAAGAGGTTTTTTGTTTATTTGTTTTGTTTTAACCGTTTGCTGTATATGATGAAAATGTAGGTTTTGCCCTCTTCTGTTTGCTCCTTTGAAATAGCTTTCAAAAAAGCTGTTTATTTATTTATTTATTTATTTATTTTTAGTGTTCCTTCTTTTACCATCCTCTGTTAAAAAGGTAACAGGGATTGATTGATATCCTATTCCTCAATACATGTAAATTTGTACAAAAATATATTGTATGAAAATAATTTGTAATCTGTAGACTTAATACTTGGGAGATATCCTAGGATGGAAAAAATCATACTCTTTGACTAGTGAAGAGATTCTTGTTTTCTCCAGATAAATCTGATCTGTAAAACAAAATCAAAACCAAAACAAAAATCAAGTAAAGGAACACTGAATGAAATAATTTTCTTAGTCCTAGTGAAAAGATATTTTTCTCAGGGGGATTTTCAAATGATTTCAAGGGGAAATGTATATACTTTAAGAAATAGATATTGTTTAAGAAACAAATGAGAAAAATCTTGAATCATTCAAGACTAGAGTTAACTGTTAAACTTTACTATAAGAGTATATCAAAGATAAACAAAGCTGGACACTAGGTAAAATGGGGAGGATTGATTTTATTCAGTATTTATTATTGCAACAGAGAAGAATATTTCTTGTGAACTGAAATCAAATTCTCTGAAACAAAAGACTAGAAGCATTTTGCAGCCTGGAGTATATGGTAAGGGAAAGGCACCAAGAGGTGATAAGGGGGTTGATCCATGTGACTAGGCCATTGGTGCTTATCCCAGAGAAGAAACCAATTTCTCATATCTTTGACTAGAGACGGTGGTACAACTCAAAACAAAGCACCCACAGGGTTGCCAGCAAGAGTGAAAGAGTTATCTTCTTGAATGCTTGCATTTAAAAGAGACATTTCTCGAGTCCTTGAAAAGACAGTTCTGGGAGGTAGAAGATTACATATTCCATGTGCAGAGAAAATAGTTACAACTGCAAGTTTTTTTAAAGTAATTGTTCTAAGACGAGACTCCAGGACCTGTCTGCCTATCACCAGGTTTTTGCTGGAGCAAACCGTCAATTCTCCCGTCAGCATAGAGCTTTCTCAAGCAGGTACTTTAACAGAACTGGAGTCATACTAGGAAGGCTGTCCTAAGCGGTTAGAAACTATGCTAGTGTTTGGTGAAATCTCTTTTTGGGTGGTGACAGGAGTATGATTGGGGAAGGGAGTGAAGATTGAAATTATTTATACTAAGGGTCTGCAATGTTTATAAGCCATTTTGAGGACTAGTTGACCAAAAGTTTCTGAGGAACCTGACTAGAGCTTGATCAATGAGAAATTCTTTTTAAGTAATAAAAATTTAAAAGAGAGTTTCAGGATTAGGGCACCTGGTTGGCTCAGTCAGTTAAGCATCTGCCTTTGGCTCAGGTCATGATCCCAGGGCTGGATCAAGTCCCACATCGGGCTCCGCGGTCTACCATGAACCTGCTTCTTCCTCTTCCTCTGCCTGCCATTCCCCCAGCCTGTGCTTTATCTCTCTCTCTCTCAAGTAAATAAAATTAAAAAATAAAAAAAAAAGAAAAGAAAGAAAGTTTCAGGATATAATGACATGCTTAGGGTTAAGGAGGAATTAACAAGGGACTAGCCACACAAATACTGGCATTAAATTTATATGTACAATGTAAATTTTATTTTTTAAAAAATCTATGACTTCATTCCACCAACAATATCAGAAGAATGGTCATATTTGAAATAAGCTAAGAGAACTATAACAATTTTTTTTCACCTGGGTATGATGATACTTCTTTACAGTAATTCTCTTGAGAAAGAATGACATTTGAAATAAATGGGGAAAATACCTTAAAATGATTATTGTTTTGAAATGACTATGATATGGGTGAATAAACATTTTTGGGAGAGCCAAATGAATCTACTTTTTTCTTCTAAAATAATGCCAAACTTGAATTCTTAGAGAAAATAGTTAATATAATCATTGTCCTTTTCTTATTATTGTAACTTCTTTTCTGGTGACAAATAGTACGAAGAAAAGTTGACCTATATAGAACTTAAAAAAAGGTAGAAATATTTTTAAAGTGTTATACTTAAGCTCAATTTCTGAACTAGATAAATTTTCATAGACAGCAGGAAATATTTGAGGTACATAAGTGACTATTACTGCAATTTGTCAATCATTGAACAACATTCTGTTTTAGCATGTCTCAAAAAACACCTGATTAGACAGGTTTTGAGAACAACTTAAAAATATTTTTAAAATGAAGGAAAGCAAATCTTCTTTTAGCCTTATTCCTATGTATCTAGTAATAGATAGGAATAGGTAGTAGTGTGTTTAAAAAAACAGTTATCTGCTATTTTCATCAATGGCATAAGTAGGTCATCTTGAAATTTTCCCAAATGGACAGGTAGTGGCTCAATTTGGGGGTAGTGGCTCAATTTGTGCATTTGGACATTTTTTATTGAAAAAATATTGTTAACTGTTTATTATATGGTAGGCACTGTGCTAGTTATTGGATATACACTGCTAAACAGAGCAAATAGTTTGTACACCCTCTGGACCTTACAATTTATAATGAAATAGAGTCAGAAATAAATATATGTAATGCAATTCTAAATTATAAGACTATGGTAGAAAGGGTTTCTTTCTTTATAAACAAATCATATTATCTATGTAATAAATACTGGTTACTCATTATTTTAGTACAAATACCAAGTCAACCTTTTTGTGTATATGTATATTATTTATGATGCTTCCATGACCTCATTGAATTAATCACAATAACCAATATACAGGGTGTAATGTACAATTTACATAACTTAAAAATAAATGACTGTAACTAGTAAAGAGCAAACTAATCCATCCTGCATTATCATTATGAATTAGACACTAGATGTAGAAATATATATATATATATATATATATATATATATATATATATGCCTGTTTATATACACTGAACCAAGTCAAATTTTCAGATCATCAATGTATGTCCTTGGGGAGCCGTTAGCAACTGATTTTGCTCAACAGCTGAAAGATTCAGCATAATTTTTCCAGTTATAATAGAAAGAAACATTGAACACACTTTACCTCTATGGGGTCAAACAAAGTATACTTTAAAATTTTACAGAAATGAAAAGCTTCCATTCCCAGTTTCTATCATGTAGAATTATATTTGGTCATTCGATGAATTATTTTATCATTCCTACCTCAATCCCTGAAAAAAAAATCCAGAGAGCTCTCTCTATTCATTTATAATATCCTTGCTCTAATTCTAGCCTTAGAGAATTGAGTTCAATGATTAGTATTTAATTGAGCAAAACAATTGATAATGCCCTGTAATCTGTTCCCCTCCTTTTATAGATGAATGCTCACTGAACAATGGAGGCTGTAGCAATCACTGTTCTGTTGTTCCTGGAAGAGGAATTGTCTGTTCCTGTCCTGAAGGACTTCAGCTCAACAAAGACAATAAAACGTGTGAAATTATAGATTATTGTAGCAATCATCTAAAGTGCAGTCAAGTGTGTGAGCAGCACAAGCACACAGTCAAGTGTTCATGCTATGAAGGGTGGAAGCTGGATGTGGATGGGGCAAGTTGCACAAGTGTTGGTAAGTAGATGTGTGTTTTGCTAGATTGAAGAATAGCAAGTGCCTTTCTGTTTATTTCTTTTTACCCTGTGTTGTGTATCTCAGTATATTTAAGAATAGATCTTGAGAGAATATTCCAAAAACACCTTTGAAGAATTAATAAAAGGATTCAACTAAGTTTAAGTGAGGCATTTAAGTATAATTTTTCATTTTTAAATTATTTTTTAAAGTATTTTACTTATTTGTTTGAGAGTTTGAGGGGGGCAAAGGGAGAAAGACTGCCCACTGGGACTCTGTCCTAAGACCATAGGATCATGACTGGAGCCAAAGGCAGATGATTAACAAACTAAATCACCCAGGTGCCCTGAATGTATAATTTTAGACCTACTCCAAAATCTTCTGGACAGAGCATATTACAGTATCCTTATAACCACCATCCTTCAGATTGGTTCCTTCCTTCTTGAAATGCGACTTCATCATCATCCTCCCAAAAAGTTTCTTTTCATACTATCAAAAGCATTTACTTTTATTTTTCTCTGAAGCTTTCAGAACCCTCCAAAGTCTGGTCCTAGCGACACTTCTGGTTTTATTTCTTCTACTCTTGAAATAAACTCTTTGTTCTGGCTTTGTTCATCTTCTAACTGTCCATTTAAAACATTCTGATGATTCTCTAGATCAGATTCCATAGTGGGAAGAAGAGACATTATAGAATCTGACTTTGAACTTTGACCCTGCATCTGGCATTCATTATAGACATGATATTAGGCAGGCTACATATACATACATTTTAACTATGTCTTCCTTATAGTATGTTGCAAAACTAAACAGGAGAAAGTGCTACTGTGCCACATACCCATTAGGTACTTAACAAATTGGATGTTTTGGGGGAAAATATTACCTTTATTTTCTTTAATGTCTCACGGTAAGTTAATACTACTTATTAGCAGCAACTGTGTATCTCCAATTGAAGTAATAGACATTCACATCATGTTAAACTTGTTCTGATATTTCAAAATATCATATATATTCAGGCTTTGGAAACCACTATTACTTCAATAATAGGAGTCATTAGACCTACTGTTCAAGCTGTTATCAAATATCTTAATAAAAAGAATGCATATTACTACATCCCAAAGTAGTGTCTTTTTGTTCAATATTGGTAACAGCATTTTAGTATACAGTGTTTTATTCCTTTGCCTATGTAAATTTATTTTATTTGCTTTTTTTATTACTCTTTTTGCACTTTTTAAGACTTTCTGGTAACCGGCATACAGATTTTATCAGACAGCTAAGAACTTATACATCATAAACTTTTCTCATTTTGTTCCTTCTGCTTAGATTGTATTTCCCTTTTTTTTCTCAAAATATCCTGGGTATTCTTTCAGACCTATGTGCTCAAATATTTCTTCTTTAAGGGAATAGTCTTTCAAATATTCTTTTTCTCTATTTCTCCTATGTCTAGAATATATTCTCCATGAAAATACGTGTCCGCATTTTTAATTTTACTGTTGTATATTTCCATCTATGTGTCTTCTATATTCCTTATCTTTCTAATGAAATAATAAGCAGCTTGAAGTAAAAAATGAAGTTATAGGTTATTCTCTTATGTTTTATATAATATTCAACCCACTTATAGAAAAATAATATAAAATCAAAAGTGTTATATTTTTGCAGAGAATATTGTTATTTTATTCTTTTATTTCAAATGTTGTTTTGTAATTATTTCTCCTGGCTTTTAAAATTTGAGTCAGAGATGCATACATTTAGCAGACATTTATTCGACTCTTTTCCAAGAATCTGGTACAAAGTAATTGGCATGAGAGGCTGAAAAAAAATAACAATTTGTCACAGTGATAATAGTCATTTTATTTATGTACATGTTTGGATTGGAGAGACAGTAGATCAAAGTATAATCATATTTTACATGAGAATTGGCTCCATAACTGGTTTTTGGATACAGATGACAAAATTATTGACTTATTTTAGTGCTTTTGTGTTCTATGTAATCAGTAACAACTCATGTTCAATGTTAAAATAATTCAACCTTTGAATATGTGACCAGATGCAAAGATAATCTGCCTAATGTAATTGGCTCCTTCTACTCTAAGCTCATAAAGAAACTCTAACAGTACTGCATCAGTTCTCACTGTTAAAATTGCTATATTTTGCACCTACTTTGTTTATAATTTAAGAAGGAAGGAAAGGTATATTTTACCTTTTACAGTTAATATGGTGCTTTCTTGTACAGAGACTTTAACCTGCTGGTAATTTATCCCTTCTGAAACACATAGTACACCAAATACGATTGTCAGCATTTATATTATTACAGATAATACAGGTTTTGTTAGCTATTGAAGATTATTTATTTAAACCAATTTTTATATATAAAAAGAATTTATTCTGTATTTTACTCACTTCCTTTCTCTTTTTGAAAACCTATAGTAGATTCAGAGTTCAATAAAAAATGAATTAACCATTAACTATTGGATTTTGAAAATAATATATTTTTTTCATCCTTCTTTTTTTACTTTTTTTCTATCATTTTCAAGTTGGGTCCCCACTTCTAAAATGTGTCCTTTCTACTGAATGCAATACCTGTGCTTATTCTTCTTGGCATTTTAAAAGTAAAGAATAATGGTACTTTTTATGCTTCAAGTTAGAATCAGGACTCCTCCATGCTTTTTTGCTCTTGAATCTTCTATAGTTCTTCCATATTTTCTTATTTCTCTCAACTCCTTACTTCCTAAATTCTTT
Source organism: Mustela lutreola (assembly GCF_030435805.1). Classification (NCBI taxonomy): domain Eukaryota; kingdom Metazoa; phylum Chordata; class Mammalia; order Carnivora; family Mustelidae; genus Mustela; species Mustela lutreola. The sequence continues at coordinate 121,498,928 of NC_081292.1, read as the reverse complement.
ACAATCTGGCTTTTGCTGAATTGCTGAACTGATTCCGTTTTCTCTAAGTTCACTACTAATATCTTGTTAGTTAAATAGAGAGATTTCCATAAGTACTATTTTATGAGCTTCAGTTTTTATTTAATATAGCTGTACTCATTTTTCTTGGATATTTCAATACTTTATCAGTTCTTTATATGTTTCTGCCTTAATATGTAATTCATTAATCACTTTTCTCCTGAAGTGTTCATTTCTTTGTACTATGAACATCCAAAATACTGCTGCTGATTGTATTATCTCTAGTTTCTTTTCTGTTTAGTAGACAACTTACTTGCAAACATGCAGCATATTTCTAGTTACATGGGGAAGAATATTATAGCATTCCTTCTTATCTTCTCTTAGCCCGAATTAGGTTAGATTTTCCCACCAATGTTTGTGTGGATCTTATTCTATTCTATTTCCACCTTTAGGTTTTAAAAATTATATTTGATACAGGGACCAGTTGAAAGGAGGTTTCTCAGAAAAAAGATAATTGGTGACCTCCACTAAGAAAGAAAAGAACAGATTGAAGATATATTTTAGAGATGAGATTGTCAAATATTGAACAAAAATAAGGAAAAATAATTTTTGTAATACATATTGCCTTGAATATGGTTAATTTTTTGGTATGCTGTTTTCTTTCATCCACCAAATTATAAGCTCTTCAGGGTAAGAGAAGTTTGTTATATGTGCTATTTATTTCCCTTAAGTGTCTAGGAACAAAGGAGTATTCAATAAATATGTCTTTTCTTGTCCATTTTTTATTAACTAAACCACAAAATATTTTGTGAAAATTATATTAGATGCCAAAAGAAAATATTGTGAATATTTTAGAAAAGTTATATTTATTTTTCAATTCAATTTACATAATTTTTAGGAGATTATTGATACAATCCATAATTTCATAAAAACAAAACTGTATAAATGTAGTGTTCTATTGATAAACTGTGCCCATTACATACTCCAAACCTTAATTCTCATGTACCCGTACATATGTTCTCTTGGAGATCTTCCTTTATCATCTCAAATCAAATTACTGTGGCATTTATATTTCTAGCTATGCTGTTTTTCCTACTATCCAATTCTCTTTAACTGGGTAGCATTGAATCATCTCAAAATTAGTTGGCTGAACTATACTCTTTCTATTCTCTTAATTATCCATAGTCCTGGCAGCATCCCTAGTTTTCTTCTGGTCTTCAGGGCCCACAATCTGAACTTATCTTTGACTTCCCCAGTTCTTTGCTGCCCTCTCTCTCCATATCTTAATTGTGTTCTCCACGAAGTTTGGACTTAGTCCTCCTTCTCCAGTTAGTAACATCTGTACCACAGTTCCAGCCAGGAGCTACAGATGTTGTGATGATGATGGCATTCCTTCCTCTGGCCTCTTTGTTTTCATCCTCTTGTTTCTTTAGTTTGTAAGAAAAATATATTGAAACTTGAAAGGATACAGTATTTATTTTTAAGAGAGAAGGAAATCAAAATCTGGAAGATGAAAGTTAATGGAAAGAGGCCCAAGTGGAATAAAGAGGAAAAAGTAAAAGAAAAGAGAACAAAGTAATGATAGGTGAACTATGTTGGGGAATAATGGTAAATAAATGTGAAAAGATCAGGGGAGGGAAGCTGGGGGGTGGTATAATTTGGCAATCCACTTCTTTATGTTAGTAAAATGATACTTTTATGTATCAGTGTCTAGTTATGATTTTAAAATAGAATAAATGAATTATTAATGGAAAAGAACATCAAATTCTTCAATCTGCTATTTAGGGCCCTTTTCATTTTTTCTTATTTTATTTCTTATTTATTTTTCATTTTATATTTTTTTAAATTTTTATCTTTTTAACCAAACTAATCTTTCATTATCATCCACTGTGAATTTCCATCTGAGGCACATTATTACTTTTTTGCTCTTTAGTAATGGTAGTAAATAAATAGTGGCCAAAATGTATAAGTACTTTCACATACATCCCATTATCATCTGTGACCTTTCAGGATGACAGTATCTTCTACATTCTGGAAATCCTGTACTCTGAAACCTTCTCCTCTATGGATTTTTCTTCAAATTAATTATTATAATATTACTAACAACTACCATTTATCAAGCATCTACAATGCGATGGGCAATTCATTTATAACTTACAGGAAACCAACAGATATTATTAATACTCTGACTTTATACCTTTAGAAACTGAGATCCAGACAGGCTATTTCATTTACCCAGGGCCTGTGGCAGAGATGTTAGAGCAAAGCTTTTGAACTTCATTCCACCGGACGCCAAAGCAAGAGCTTTTACAAGCTACTACAAAGATCCAGGCCATCTCTCTATATGGTGTGCCCTCAAACTCTTGTAATGCCTTTGAATAGTGTATGTCTATGAGTTTATTTCTGTCACCACTTAGACTTAAACTTTCTTAAAAGCTGAGACTGTATTAGTTATTTTATACCTCTTTTGAAATATGTAAAAATAATTTTGTAGCAAATGCTTGTTCAATGTAACAGCTTCCTCTATTACCTAAAATAGTAACAAGTTTTTAATAGTTTTTCAATCTGTGCTATATGTACAGCTAATCTATTGTTTCTAACCACTATGTAGTATCATATGGCATGTACCCACCTGTTTTTGTTTATCCACTCTACAATGTAAGTATGATCAAATCACCCCAAATCTCTGCACAAGTAATGCTGCCATAGATATATATTTGCTTATTTGTACAAATCTGCATGAAAATTATTTGGGGCCAAAAATACTGACTCATAGTATTACTTATACTTCCTATAAGAAAGTAGAACCAGTTTCTTTTCAGAATGGTAGAACAGTCTCCACCTTCACCAACAGTACACTTCCAAAGTCCCCACATCCTTGCCAGCTCTTAAAATAATTAAACTTTCTAGTTTTATTATTCAATATATTGGAGTAAAGTGATATTTCATTGCTTTAGTTGTATTTTTCTAATAATGAATTTGAGCATTTCTCTATACTCCTGTTAACCTTTTGCATCTCTTCATTTCCTTTGGCCATTTTCCTATTAAGATCACTGCATTTTTCTTACTGATTTGTAGGAATTAGTTGCATGTACTAAACTTCAGACATATCAATTATCTTCTGCATTCATGTACTCCTCTATTAGTTTCATTCACATTGACCAATGTTTATTGAACAATTCCTCTTTATCTTTCTGCTTCCTCATTCACTCCTTTTTTTTACTTCATTCTTTTTCTTATTTTTGTCTTCCCATAATCATTTTTATCTCCTCTCTATTTGATGTATCCTGGGCTATTTGTTTATTGATTCTTATAATTAATCATTCATTCATTTATGTAATTTCTGGTTTATTTATTTATTTATTTATGTTCAGTTAGTCAGCACATAATACATCATTAGTTTTTGATGTAGTGTTCAATGATTTATTGGTTGTATATAATATCGAGTGTCATCATCACATGTGCCCTCTTTAGTACCCATCATCTGGTTACCCCATCCTCCCACTCTCAATTGGTAACCCTCAATTTGGTTCCAACATTCGAGAGTTTCTCATGGTTTGTCGCCATTTCTAATTTCTTCCCATTTGGTTTTCCCTCCCTTCCTCTGTGGTCCTCTGCACTGTTCCTTATGTTCCACATATGAGTGAAACCATATGATAATTGTCTTTCTCTGCTTGATTTATTTCATTGTGTATATGGACCACATCTTTACCCATTCATCTGTTGAAGGGCATCTCTGCTCCTTCCACAGTTTGGCAATTGTGAGCATTACTGCTACAAACATTGGGGTGCATATAGACCTTCTTTTCACTACATTTATATCTTTGGGTATTTATTAAATACAACCTAGCAAAAAAGCACTGAGAAGTATCTTAGAAATGCAAAGATTTTTGCTCAGTCTCTTAACCCTCAATGAAATCACTCTCTCTCTTTCAAATATACACACACCCCAAATGCAGATTCTTACCACTTATTAATGGAAAAGATAGATAACATTTTAAGAAACCTGAAATATAAAGCAGAATGACTAAGGAGTAATATCCAGGAATTTTTCAGATAAGTAAAAAAAAAAAAAATTAAATGGAGAAAAACAATGAAACGAATAAAAAATAGCTCTCAAGAATATTGATGGACAGACTGTGATATAATCTTATAAATTTATCAGTTTGAATTTCATAGATTCTATATCCTCTGCCATTATGTATATCACACCAGTAATATTTCACTATCATTCATTCCCAACATAGCTATAGCTGAAGGAATGGGGAAAAGGAAGCAATGATACATATTGAACCAGAGTAAACAATAGACCATTTACCACTTTCTAAGTTGCTAGTCTATAGAAGAAATGTATCTATTGATAGGGACAAAGAAATTCAAATAAATTATTAAATATGAGAACAAAAAAAAAGAAAAGAAGAACTGAAATTGCAGGAGAGAAAACATTGTAATTATAATATCAATTTCTTTTTGAAGACATTATATGTATGATAAAGAATCAGGAGCTATTCATATAGAATTGCTAGTTGTAGAGTCATCATAATAATTAACCCAAAAGGACTAGAGAGGAACTCTTTCTTAGACAAGTCATCTACTGCTTTCATATACTGTCATGTAATAATCATTGTGCAAATCTGTAGTAGATTAAAAGAAAATCAAAGAAAAAAGAATTGCAGATAGCAGACCTTTGAGGGTTTTTGAAAAGCTATTTATGATGTGCTACATTTATAAAAATAAAATTCTTCACTTTAAAAACTGTAATTGTAATCTTTGTTTCATACATATGTCCTCTCATGGTAAAGTGGAAGAACTTTAAGCCTCTTCCATATTGAGTCTCATTTGGTGGTTTGAGCTGTATAATTCAGTCATTTATGAGACTGAATAAATGACTAAGAGCTAGCATACTGAGAAAAAAGTTAGTAGACTACAAAAATGAAGGACTTCTTATTTTGCTAATATTCATTCCAAATTGAATTTGCCCCAAAAGAAGATATTATACTTATATCAAAATTGAAACACATGAGAAAATACTTCATTGTGTTTTATCACCAAATATTTTAATACAGATTTTGTTTTATATTTTTATTATTAAAGGGAAAAAACAATGTAAGGACTTGGAATTTTGAAATCTAGTCTTCATGATTTCCCAGTAGTTTATGAAATTACATATTAGATTATTCATTACAACTCTTTAATTTTCTCAAAAAAGAAACAATAATTTGGTAAACTAACAGAAATATTAAAAGTAGAGGCATTTGGAGAAGTTATCAAGACTCAGAGTTCAAATAGAAACGATTTAAATATCTATACTTTGATTTTTTATTTTGGTGAACAGGTTTATTATAGTCATGTGTAATCGAGTAAACATTTATCAACTATATCCTCTACACAAAATGACTATAGTAAATATAAGAACTTGAAAAGCCTTTGGGCAGTTTTAATAAAAGAGTCAATGTAACAGTCATTGTTCAGAGTAAATGAGATATGATTTTGGGGTACTGGGCTGTTTTAGTCAGTGAAACATGTAGCTCTTGATCTTGGGATTGTGACTTTGATCCTCACGTTGGGAGTAGAGATTACTTAAAAATAAAATCTTAGGGTGCCTGGGTGGCTCAGTTGGTTACGCCACTGCCATCAGCTTAGGTCATGATCCTGGAGTCCCAGGATTGAGTCCCACATTGGGTTCCCTGCTTGCTCTTCAGGGAGTCTGCTATCCCTCTGACTTTCCCCCTCTTGTGCGCTCTCTCTCTCTCTCTCTCAAATAAATAAATAGATAATCTTATAAATAAATAAATAATAAAATCTTGAAAAAAAAAAAGAAAAAACATAGGTTTTAATCACCTTCCACTTTATGAATTCTTTCAAACATACTGGAGAATAGTGTATTCACAGCTAATATTTTAGTATATTGAAAATTTATCCAATTTATTCATGCTGTTCATGATATAAATAATTTTCTGAAAGCGACGGAACATTAGATAACTTTGAGGTCTCTGTCATCCATTCTTCCATCCCCAGAGGTAGCTACTTTTGTGAAATCAGTATTTCTGTTCGGTCATAATCTGTGTTCTTACACAAGATATAATTTTTGTGTTCCTAAATTTACAAATTCATATATAATATATATCCAGCAGGAGTTAGTTGGATTTTTTTATCACAAATATGATTTTGAGATACATCCATAGTATTTATATGGTTCTGTTTATTCCTTTTAAATGCTCTATGACATTCTACTATATAAAAATGTTGTAGTTTTGTTAATCTTTTCCTGTTCATGGTCATTGACATTGTTTCCAGGTTTTGCTACATCAAACTATGTTGTAGTGAAACCTCTTATGATGTCTACTTGTGGAAATGTGCACAAGTCAAAGCACATGTTTAAGTGCATATGCATTCTTCAGTTGCACATGTTATATCTATCATTGTCAATAGGATATCCAAAGCAGCTGTACAGATATACACTACTGTCACCTGTTATAAGAGGTCCTCAGTCTCCAAATCATTGTTAACACTAGACAGAACAGGGCAAATCCATGTTCCTCCACTTACTAGCTGTGTGTCTCTGGCATACTAATTACATAACTTCTCTGTGCCTCTCTTTCTTCCTGTGCAAAGTGGGGCTGAAAATATCACTCACTTCATAGGACTTTGTGAGGATTACATAAATGGAGTTCTCTAAAATATTTAAGAATAATCCTGTATACGAAGCACTCTTTAAGTGTTTGCTAATTTAGTAATGTTCAGACTTCTAAGTAGTTGCCCAAGACAATACTTTTTGGTCTTGTTGTTTTAATTGGTATAAATTTTCTTAACACTCAATTTCTGCAATTACCTCATTATTTGTGGATTTTTTTTTCTCTTCTATACTTGATTAGAGGGCACAATTTTACCACTCAGTTTATATTATAGATCTGTTCAGATTTTCTATTTCTTTTCAAGTTAATTTTGGTAAAATATTTGTCTAGAAAATGGCATATTTTACCTATTTTCAAATTTATTATTAAAATGCATGTCACTCTTAATTTTTAATATTTTGTATCAAATAGGCAAATAGGAAAACAGTGAAAATAGGTATTGAAGAATATGCTTATCTTTCATAAGTACTTTCCTATTTTCATCCTTCCTATTATTCATTTGTACATATATATGCATACATATGTATATGTATTTGTTCTTCTGTAGGTTTATCTTTATTTTATTCATCTTTCAAGCAAGTGGCTTCCAATTTTTTTGATAATATTTTTCTCTATTTTATCAATTTCTGTAATTATATTTCTTTTATTATTCCTAAATTATTAGAGTTATTTTTTTTCTGGATCCCTGAATCTATATATTATTTTATTAATTTTTAAAAGATGAATTCTCCATTTAATCCAACTACCATACACAGAGGAGAAATTTTTTAAAAAGTTAAAATATCAGTATGCTCTATTTTTTCCCTGTATAGATAAAATAGTTTTCAGAGCTAACAAACTGAGTATAGTTATACAGATTAATCAGATTGAAGTAAAAATTATGATTTTTAGGGAACAATTAATTAAAAATTGTGTTTGTACAGTTTTTTCTTCTCTACAAGTTTCCACACTCATTACCATATTTCCTTTTTTAAAACAGATGATTTGCAATGTATATACCATAAAATTTATTCTTTCAAAGTGCACAATTCTGTGGTTTGTAGTATATTTACAGAGTAGTGCAACCATTATGACTCTCTAATTTTAGAACATTTTAATCCCTCCCCAAACAAACTCCATATTTTAAATACATACACTCCCCATCAAGCCCTACTTCATCATTGGTAACTTCTAATTTATTTTCTGTCCCTGTAGAATTGCCTAGTCTGGACATTTCTTAACAATGGAATAATATAGTATGTGGTCTGTAGTGACTGGTTTCTTTCATGTGGCCTGATTTCAGGATTCATTCATGTTTTACCATATATCAGTATTTAATTTATTTTTGTTCCTGAATAATATATTTATTGTATTGATATGCCATCTTTTTCATCCATTCGTCTGTTGACAAGCATTTGAATTTTTATTCTTTGATTATATGAATTATGTTATGAATATTCATGTGTAAGCTTTTGTGTGGACATGCATTTTCATTTCTCCTGTGTATACAAATAAAAGTGGAATTTCTGGCTCATATGGTAATTCAGTGTTTAACATTTTGAGGAACTGCCAAAGTGTTTGCCAAAGTGGCTGTGTCATTTTAAATTTCTGCCAGTGGTGCCTGAGGGCTCCAATTTCTACACAATTTTGCCATCAGTTGGTATTGTTTGTCTTTTTATTATAGTCATTCTAGGGGGTATGAAGTGGTATCTTGTTCTTGATTTGTGTTTCCCTGATGACTAATGATGTTAAGCATCTTCTCCTATGCTTATTGGTCATTTTTATAGGCTCTTTGGTGAAATGACTATTCAGAGTCTTGGCCTAATCTAGGGTAACTAAGTATTCTTCTAATCGTTGTGTTATTTTAGTTCTTATATTTAGGTCTATGATACATTTTGAATTCATTTTTATATATGGTATAAAGTTTCTTTGGAATGTGGAAATCCAGTTCACCCAGCACATTTTCTTGAAAAGGCCATTCTTCCCCTGTTGAACAGTTCTCTAGAGTTTGGGCTTTTGGGGGAGCTCCAAACCCATCTGCCCCCTCTGGGGACTTGGGGACCATTTGTTTTTAAATCTATGATAAAGCTAAGGATGAGGGAATGGGTTTGGTACATATAAAAACACCACATAATACTGATATTCAGCAGTTTTTCTTGAGTAAACAGTCATTGAATTGTTATTAGACTTTGTTGAATTTCTGGAGTTCAGAAAAAGTGATTTTCAAGATTTTGCCAGAGATTTCACTGTTCTTATGAAGGAGAGGATTTTTGGATCCTTGTTTCACCATTCAGTTACAGATTCTCTATTTCATTAATTTTAATTGTTCATGCTTCTTAATCTATACATTTGCTTCCATAATATCTTTCTTTATTTTTCAATTCCTGATTGAGGTCCTGTTGGTCAATAAAAATGCTTAGTGATTATTTTTAGAGCTAATGCATATGAGGGGCTTAACAGTCTTTATAATTGATTCTTAATTTAATTCCATTGTGCTAAGAACAAGTGTACATTATTAGGTTGATTATTTGCATATTTTGAGACTTACTTTGTGGACTAGAACATGGCCATTTTGTTACATATTCTGGGTATGTGCTTAAGGAGAACATGTCTTCTGTTTTGATGTACAGATTTCTATATACTTCTGTTAGACTTAGATTTTTTTTAAAGATTTTTTAGATTTATTTACTTGACAGAGATCACAAGTAGGCAGAAAGGCAGGCAAAGAGAGAGGGGGAAAGCAGGCTCCCTGCTAAGCAGAAAGCCCAGTGCGGGTCTCGATTCCAGGACCCCGAGATCATGACCCAAGCTGAAGGCAGAGGCTTAACCTTCTGAGTCACCTACATGCCCCTAGATTAGATTTTTGCTTAGTTTGTTATTTTAATCATCTTGTTATTATAATTTTGTTGTAATTAAATATCTCACAATATGATTATGGATTTATCAATTTCTCCATTTAATTCTGTCAGATTTTGCCTTATATATTTTCAGCCTATATTATGAAACCACACACCATTTTAAGAGTTTTATCTCTTTTTATCTGTTGTCTTACCATATGGTAGAGACCTTTTAATTTCTACAAAAACCATTTGCCTTAAAGCCTATTTTGGTTAGCATTAATATTGCTTCATTAACAATATAATTAATAATTCAAGACTCTTCACGGTTGAAACTTTAAATCATATAGCACTAAAGTATTTTATTTTAAAAGTTAAGACAAGACCTGTATAGTTTTAGTGACTTTTCTTTATTTGTAGCAGAGACAAGAGTAGAATCCAGGTCTTCTGTTGTAGAATTCCCTTCTACTTTCAGATGTAACAAGTCAGTAATTTTTAGTTTAGGAGAGTATACATTCTCAAATAGAGCATGAAAGTGAGAACAGTAAATGATCTCCTAAATATTGCTGTAGTGGAAATATGAATTCTCCTGAAAGGGGAGGAAAAAACAAAACGTGCTAGTGTTTGTCATACTGAATTACCTTCCTCAGCATGTATGTCATGCCCAAACAATTTTTATTTTATTTATGAATGTTTCTATGAAGCAGGAAATGATAATTCCTTCTATTGTTAGCTTGAGTTTTTATTCTTAAAATTGTTAATCTTATTATAAAAACATATGGTAGTGCTAAAAAATTGTATCAATGGCAAATAAAGTGAAAGTTTTCTCCCCCACTTCTGAACACCAGTCACGAGTTCCCATAGCAGAGGTAAAAACATTCCCTCATTAAACCTTCAAGAAGTATTCTATGCTAAACCTTCTTATAGGTCTAGAAAAATATTCTGATTTTTGTTATAAATAGTAGCATAGATTTTGTACTGTTTATATCTTGCCATTTTCAACTTACAAAATATTTGAAATTATTCAATATTCATACATCTGTATCAATCACATTAATTATAATGATAGGAATTATTATATTGCAAATGTTCTATGCAGTTTGTTACCTGTCTTTTTCCTCCTACAATTTTTCAATATATATTAAAAATCATTTTTTTCTTTTGTTCTTCTATGCTTTGTGTCAAATGGACAAAGGCTATTTTCATTCTAGAGTTCTAAAAATAATTATTCTATGTTTACTTCCAAGACTTTCATACTTTCATTTATTACATTAAACTTATTAAGCTATTTAGAAATTATTTCTTTAATTAAGTCAGGAAATTTTCTAACTTAATTTCTTCTCCAGATACCCTAAAGCTGTCATGTTTCTTAGCTCTATAGTTTAGTACTGGTCAGTACTGATATTAACTTTTTTTAAAGATTTTATTTATTTGTTTATTTATTTACTTATTTATTTATTGAGAGCATGAGTAGGAGGAAAGACAGAGTGAGAGGGAGAGAAAGAATCTCAAGCAGTCTCTATGATGAGCACAGAACCTACTGTGATTTTGGACCCCACAACTCTGAGCTGAAATCAAGAATTGGGTATTCAACCATTTGGGCCACTGAGGTGTCACTAAAATACTTCATTCCAAATTATTTATTTTATAAATACTGTAATATATCTTAATATCTATTATTAGACATTATTTTATATTCCCCTAGAAATATCTTGGTTAGTCACACTTTTTTCTTTTAAATTAACATGTAATGTATTATTAGCCCCAGGATTACAGGTCTGTTAATCATCAGGCTTACACACTTCACAGCACTCACCATAGCACATACCTTCTCCATAACCCAATAACCCTCTCCCTACCTCCCTACCCCTGGTAACCCTCAGATTGTTTTGTGAGATTAAGAGTTTCATATGGTTTGTCTCCCAACAAGAGCGTCTTGTTTCATTTTTACTTTCCCTACCCCCCAAAATCCCATTCTGCCTCTCAAATTCCTCTTATCAGGGAGATCATATGATAATTATCTTTCTCTGATTGACTTATGTAGCTCAGCATAATACCCTCTAGTTCCATCCACATCACTGCAAATGGCAAGATTGCATTTCTTTTAATGGTTTCATAGTACTCCATTGTATATACGGATACCACATCTTCTCTCCACTCATTTGTTGATGGACATCTAGGTTCTTTCCACAAGTCTGGCTATTGTGGACATTGCTGCTATAAACATTCGGGTGCATGTGCCCCTTCAGATCACAATATTTGCATCTTTAGGGTAAATACCCAGTAGTGCGATTGCTTGGTCGTAGGATAGCTCTATTTTCAACTTTTTGAGGAACCTCCATGCTGTTTTCCAGAGTGGTTACACCAGCTTGCATTCCCACCAACAGTGTAGAAGGGTTTCCCTTTCTCTGCATCCTTGCCAGCATCTGTCATTTCCTGACGTGCTAATTTCAGCCATTCTGACTGGTGTGAGTTGGTATCTCATTGTGGTTTTGATTTGTATTTCCCTGATGCCAAGTGATGTGGAGCACTTTTTCCTGTGTTTGTTGGCCATCTGGATGTCATCTTTGCAAAAATGTCTGTTCATGTCCTCTGCCCATTTCTTGATTGGATTATTTGTTCTTTGGGTGTTGATTTTGATAAATTCTTTATGGATTTTGGATACTAGCTCTTTATCTGATATGTTGTTTGCAAATATTTTCTACCATTCTGTCAATTGTCTTTTGGTTTTGTTGACTATTTCCTTTGCTGTGCAAAAACTTTTGATCTTCAGGAAGGTAAATGGGATTGACTTCTTAATCTCTCTTTCTTCTGTCTTGTTGGTGTATTGAAATGCAACTGATTTCTGTGCATTGATTTAATATCCTGACATTTTACTGAATTCCTGTACAAGCTCCTGTACAAGTTTTGTTTTTTTCACATAAAGTATCATATCATATGCAAGGAGTGATATTTCGACTTATTCTTTGTCAATTTGGATGCCTTTTATTTCTTTTTGTTGTCTGATTGCTGAGACTAGTACTTCCAGTACCATGTTGAATAGCAGTGGTGATATTGGACATCCTTGCCATGTTCCTAATCTCAGTTGAAAAGATCTCAGTTTTTCCCCATTGAAAATTATATTCACTGTGGGTTTTTCATAGATTGCTTTGGTGATATTGAGGTATGTACCCTCTATCCCTACACTTCAAAGAGTTTTGATCAAGAAAGGATGCTATACTTTGTCAAATGCTTTTTCAGAATCTATTGAGAGTATTACATGATTCTTGTTCTTTCTTTTATTAATATATTGTATCACATTGATTGGTTTACGGATGTTGAACCAGCCTTGCAGCCCAGGAATAAATCCCACTTGATTGGGGTGAATAATCCTTTTAATGTACTTTTGTATCCTCTTGGCTGGTATTGTGGTGAGAATTTTTGCATCTGTGTTTATCAAGGATATTGGTCTGTATTTCTCCTTTTTTGTGTGGTCTTTGTCTGGTTTTGGAATCAAGGTAATGCTGGCCTCATAAAATGAGTTTGGAAGTTTTCTTTCCATTTCTACTTTTTAGAACAGTTTCAAGAGAATAGGTATTAATTCTTCTTTTAATGTTTAGTAGACTTCCCCTGTGAAACCGTTTGGCTCTGGGCTCTTGTTTCTTAGGAGATTTTTGATGCCTGCTTTAATCTCCTTACCAGTTATGGGTCTGTTCAGGTTTTCTGTGTCTTCCTGGTTCAGTTTTTATGTCTCTAGGAATGCATCCATTTCTTCCAGATTGTCAAATCTGTCGGCGTAGAGTTGCTCATAGTATGTTCTTATAATTGCTTGTATTTTTTTGGTGTTGGCTGTAATCTGCCCTCTTTCATTCATGATTTTATTAATTTGGGTCCTTTCTCTTTTCTTTTTGATAAGTCTGGCCAGGGGTTTATCAATCTTATTAATTTTTTCAAAGAACCAGCTCCTAGTTTCCTTGATTTATTCTACTGTGGTTTTTGTTGTTGTTTCTATTTCATTGATTTCTGTTCTGATCTTTATTATTTCTCTTCTCTTGCTGGGTTTAGGCTTTCTTTGCTCTTCTTTCTCCAGCTCCTTTAGATGTGGGTTAGGTTTTGTACTTGACTGTTCCTGTTTCTTGAGAAAGGCTTTTATTGCTATATATTTTTCTCTCAAGACTGCCTTTGCTGTCTCCCACAGATTTTAAACCATCGTGTTTTCATTATGAATTGTTTCCATGAATTTTTTTCAATTCTTGTTTAATTTCCTGGTTGACTCATTCCTTTTTCATTATGGTGCTCTTTAGCCTCCATGTATTTGGGTTCTTTCCAACTTTCCTCTTGTGATTGAGTCTAGCTTCAGAGGATTGTGGTCTGAACATATTAGGGAATGGTCCTAATATTTTGGTACTAGTTGAGACATGATTTGTGACCCAGGATGTGATCTTTTCTGGAGAATGTTCCATGTGCACTGGAGAAGAATGTGGATTCTGTTACTTTTTGATGGAGTTTTCTGAATATGTCTGTGATGTCCATTTGGTCTAGTGTGTCATTTAAGGCCTTTATTTCCTTGTTGGTCTTTTCTTGGATGATCTGTCCATTTCAGTGACATAGTGTTCAAGTCCCCTACTATTATTGTATTATTGTTGATGTGTTTCTTTGATTTTGTTATTAATTGGCTTATATACTTGGCTGCTCCCATTTTAGGGACATATTTAAAATTGTTATATCTTCTTGCTGGACAGACCCTTTGAATATGATTTGGTGTCCTTTCTCATCTATTATTATAGTTTTTGTCTTAAGATCTAATTTATCTTATATAAGGATTGCCACCTCAGCATTGTTTTGATGTCCTTTAGCATGGTAAATTGTTCTCCACCCTCTAACTTTAAATCTGGAGGTGTCTTTGGGTCTAAAATGAGTTTCTTGTAGACAGCATATTAATGGGTCTTTTTTTTTTTAATCCATTCTGATAACCTTCGGTGGTTTTAATTAGTATTTTTGTCTTTTGGGGGGCATTTAGCCCATTTACATTTAGGGTAACTATTGAGAGATAGGAATTTAGTATTAACTTTAAGGTGGCTGTTACTGTATATTTTCTCTGTTCATTTCTGGTCTACTACATTTAGGCTCTCTCTTTGCTTAGAGGACCCCTTTCAATATTTCCTGTAGGTCTGGTTTGGTGTTTACATATTTGTTTAGTTTTTGTTTGTCCTGGAAGCTTTTTATCTCTCCTTCTATAGTATGGATATAGTATAGTATGGATATAGCTGGATATAGTATTCTTGGCTGCATGTTTTTCTCATTTAGTGCTCTGAATATATTATGCCAGTTCTTTCTGGCCTGCGAGGGCTCTATGGATAGGTCTGCTGCCAATCTGATATTTTTAACATTTTACATTACAGACTTCTTATCCCAGGCTGCTTTCAGGATTTTTGCTTTGTCACTAAGACTTGTAAGTTTTACTATTAGATTACAGGGTGTGGACCTATTCTTATTGATTTTGAGGGAGATTCTCTGTGCCTCCTGGATTTTGATGCTTGTTCCTTTTGCCATATTTGAGAAATTCTCTACAATACTTCACTCCAATATACCTTTTGCCCTGTCTCTTTCTTCTTCTTCTGGAATCCCAATTGTTGTTTGTTTGTTTGTTTTGTTGTTGTTTGTTTGTTTGTTTTTTGTTTTTTTTTTTTTAGAAAAAAAATTTTTCAAGATTTTATTTATTTATTTGACAGAAAGAGATTACAAGTAGGCAGAGAGGCAGGCAGAGAGAGAGGAGGAAGCAGGTTCCCTGCTGAGTAGAGAGCCTGATGTGGGGCTCGACCCCAGGACTCTGAGATCATAATCTGAGCCAAAGGCAGAGGCTTTAACCCATTGAGCTACCCAGGCACCCCAATCCCAAATGTCCTAATATTGTTTCCTCTTATGGTATCACTTATCTCTCTAGTTCTCCCCTTGTGGTCCAGTGGTTGTTTGTCTCTCTTTTGCTCACCTTTATTCTCTGTCATTTGGTCTTCTATATCACTATTTCTCTCTTCTGCCTTATTTATCCTATCAGTAAGACCCTCCGTTTTTTTATTGTACCTCATTAATAGCTTTTTTTGATTTCAGCTTGGTTAGATTTTAGTTCTTTTATTTAGGGCTCTTATTTCTCCAGACAGCATTTCCTTAATATCTTCCATGCCTTTTTCGAATGCAGCCAGCACCTTGAGAATTGTCATTCTGAGCTCTGGATCTGACATATTACCAATGTCTGTTTTGATTAGGTCCCTAGCTGTTGGTACTGCCTCTTGTACTGTTTTTTTTGTGGTGAGTTTTTCCGCCTTGTCTTTTTGTCCAGATAACAATATATGAACGAGAAAATAAGACACTTAAAGAATGGCAAAGATCCCAGATGAATGTACACTATTCCAATCAGAAGAGACTCCCAAATTGGGGGGAGAAAAGAACAAGGGTAAAAATAAGCTTTAAAATTTTTTCTAAAAATTTAAAAATATATGTGTATAAATTAGTCTTGTGAATAGAACAGAGCCACCCACTTGACTTTGGGTGGTATTTTGGTCTCTTAGAAGAAACTACCTCCCAAAATTTTAAAGAAAAAAAACCTAACACATATAGAAAAATAAGGGTAAACATGATGAAGGGATGGAATATGACTGTAAAGATGAAAATTTTAAAAAGTTCTAAAAAAAGAATTGATATGGAAAAAGAAAGAAAAATAAAGTGGAGATAATTTGGTCAGGCTGGAAACTAGAAAAAAGCCCTGTGATAGATTTAGAGTATATTTTGATCTATTAGGAGAAATTGTATCCAATAAATTTTTAGAAGGAAAAACCCTTTATGAATACAAAAAATAAAGTTAAATACAATGAAGGATAAAATATGACTATAATAATCAAGGTTTAAAAAGATTCTTTTTTTTTTTAGAAAGGTATTGTTAAGATAATCTAGTTAAAAATTGTTAAAAGAGGAAAGAGAAAAGTTAAAAAATTAGAATAAGAAAAAATAAAATTAAAAAAATTAATTAACTTTGCAAGACTAAAGGATCATGGTAAGAAAGACTTGAAATTCCATGCTTTGCTTTACCCTCCTCTGGGTTTCTGCTCTTCTCCTTCATCAGTGAGATTGGTCTTGGCTGGATATTCTTGCTGATCTTCTGGGGGAGGGACTTGTTGTGATTCTCAAATGTCTTTGCCCGAGGCAGAATTGCACTGCCCTTGCCAGGGCTGGGCTAAGTAATCTGCTCATGATCGCTCTTGGGAGCTTTTGTTCCCTGAATGCTTTCTGTAGAGCTCTGGAAGACAAGAATAAAAATGGCAGATTTCCAATCTCTGGCCCAGAGGAGCCAAGAGCTTGGGATCCCACTCCTCAGTGCACCCTTGAGAAAAGCACTCAGTCACTCCTGTCTCGCTGGTCTTCTCCCGGAGGGCTGTGCTCCTAGCTCACCTGGCCTGTGACCAAGCACTTGTGTCTCTGGCACACAGCCCTGTTTGGAGTCTCCAAACCCAGCAGATTCCTACTGCTCTGCTTTTCCGGCGGATGAAGGTGAATCTCCCCAGATCTGCCACTTGTGAGGTCCCTGCTCAAAGAGCAGTGGTCTGACTGTGCCATGGATCACAGTTTAAGGAAACCCCAAGCTAAGAGCTTATTGCTCAGCTCCATCTCTGTAGTCGGCTTCCCCACTCTGAAACCTGTGAGCTCTGCCACACTCAGACACCCCTGATCCTTCTGTGACCCTGTGGCACCTGAGACCACAGTGTCCCAGTGAGGGCTCCACCCCTGCTTAGTCTCTGGAGTGATGTCCCTCAGTGGAGCAGACTTCTAAAAGTTCTGATTTTACTGGTCCCTCCTACCTGTAATCTATCTTCCCCTAACTTTGGCTTCACTTCTCTGCATGTCCTACCTTTTAGGAAGTGGTTGATTTTCTGTTTCTAGAATTGCTGCTCTTCTTCTCTTCAATCTCCTGTTGGGTGTATAGGTGTTCAGAGTGGTTTGATAACTATCTAGCTGAACTCCTGCGACCTGATGTCATCTCAGTCTGATACTCCCCCACCATCTTGACTCCCTAGTCACACTTTTTTAATGTAATCTTTAGAGTTACCTAGTATTATTTTTAAAGAAAAGTATTTGTCAAAAAAAAAAAAAAAAAAAAAAAAAAAAAAAGAAAAGTATTTGTCATTTTTATTCATCACAGGAAATGTATAAATTAATTCAGGCAGAAGTAAGTTCTTTGGGACATTATTTTTTCTTTTCTTTTTTTTTTTTCTATCTAATAATATTACGTGGCTTTCCACTTTAAGAAGTCTTTATTTCTCTCACTGGTGTTTTAAAATTTATTTGTATAATCTTTGTATATTTCTTAATAATTTCATTCCCAAATTTCTTATCCTTTTTCATTGTTGTTGCTAGTATGTTTTTGTTCTGTTTCCATTTTGTCGTCTTGGTTGGTGGTTTTTTGTAGGAAGGTAGCGATTTTTGTCTAACAATCTGTGATCAATCCCTTTTCCACCCCTTGCCTCTGGCATCCATTGTTCTGTTTTCTGTCTCTATCGTTTTGCCTTTTCCAAGATGTCATAACAATGGAATCATTTCATCTGTAGACTTTCTTTATTTTTTTTTAAGGTTTTAATTAGTTGTTAAAGATAGATAGAAAGAGAGAGAAACAGGCAGAGGGAGAAGCAGGGTCCCTGCTGAGCAAGGAGCCAGATGCAAGACTGGGATCATAATCTGAGCTGAAGGCATATGCTTAACCAACTTAGCCATCCAGTCATCCCACCTCTATAGAGTTTTGAACCTGGCTCCTTTCACTTAATGTATTACATGCCTGTTTGTTTCTTCATTCAGATTCTCATCAGTCTTTAGGGTGCTGATGGGCCAAGAAGTTTTTGAGACCAAGCTATTATTCCCATCCTCTTTTTCCAAAAAATAATTATGGGATTTTCCCTTTAGTTATGCTACCTCCTTTGAGATTGTGCTCTGCCAGTATTTTTTTTTTTTTTAATAGCTGCAGCTACAGGCATCCTCTTTCAGAAACTGTCCATATTTTGAAGACATTCATCAGTGCATCCTCTAACATTGTGGTGTTTTTTTAACAGATGTCTTCCAGTATTAGTGGAAGTGGAAGTTGGCATTTCTTTTCCTTATTTCTTTCTTTCTTTCTTTTTTTTTAATTGTTCCCTTTTTTTGGTGTGATTTTCTAAGGAAGAGGCAGCACATTATTGCTTTGCAATTTTGAAACTCTATGTCCCTTAGTAACTATTAAATATAAATTTCTCTAGCAAGTAGCTGCTGTACTTTTAATTTACTACTTAACTAAGGGCAAACTATAAGCCAAATGATGGGGAAGCTCTTCAGAACTGAAATGTCACCAGCTTTGGCACATGCTAAGAAATATTCAACTCCCTTTGGTGTATTATCATTCCAGCCTTTTCTCTTATGCAATATCTCTTTTGCTTATTCCTTTGGGAAATCTTTGAAATTTAAGACTTATAATAATAGTTAAATATTTATTGAGATATTAAGTATCCACACTTTTAATTATCAATTATCTTGATAACTCAGTATGTTACATATTTTATAAATAAAAAAGTATTGAGGATCAGAAAGTCTCAAATGTACACAGCCAATTATTAGAAGGGTTCTGTTTTAAATCCTCATTTTGTGACTTCAAATCTATTACTTTTTGACTACCTCACAGTTACCTCCATATTTATATTCGCTGTGATGATTTTGAGATTATTAAACAAATGTATCTGCATTATTTAGTTGGATTCTGGTAACAACAATTTAAGTTAGATTTAAAAAAGGTTATCATTAACTCCATTTTACACTAAAGATCTTTTTTGAAAAAAAAATAAAGAAATATTCAAAGGTAAGCAGTTGTTTCATAGAACTGATTTACACAAGGCATCCTAATCCTAATACCTAATTTTCTATACTTCAAAAAACATTTTCTATACTTCAAAAACACTAAATTCTGGGTTTAAAATTTTATGAGTATTTGTTCTATTGGGAGCTGTTTGGCACTAGTTGTTTAATACATGTTTAGTATTTTATATCAGTTAGCTACTGTCACAGTAATGTTGTGCAGTAAAAACCATAATACTGTGCAATAAATTACCACAAGACCTGTAAGATCACAACAATATACTTAATTATTGTTCACAAGATCTCAGGCCTTCAGATTAGTCCTTGTGGCCTTGGTAGGACTTACTTAAACTATGCTTTCAGCTTCAGGTAAAGTAGGTGGCTCTACTGATCATTGTTGGGCTCTGTCCCATGGCAACTATAAGGTGGTTTCTTAAGATGGAATCGGTTTCACATCTGTTCATTGAAAACACATTTACTTAATGTTCTAGGCAGAACTCACTGAAGTAGATTCATGCTCAGTTGGTGGAGGTGGGGGCAGACTAGTAATTTCCCTACACCAACAGCAGGCAGCCTAGGTTAGCACTGTTCTAAATCTAAGACCTGGTATGAATTGTGTCCTTCCTGGTGTTTGATATTAGACCCATCATAATGCACTAAACAAACAAGATCCCTGTTTTTGTTTGTTTTTGTTTTAAGATTTTATTTATTTATTTGACAGAGAGATCACAAGTAGGCAGAGAGGCAGGCAGAGAGAGAGAGAGAAGCAGGCTCTCTGCTGAGCAGAAAGCTTGATGCAGGGCTCGATCCCAAGACACTGAGACCATGACCTGAGCCGAAGGCAGAGGCTTAACTCACTGAGCCACCCAGGTGCCCCAAGATCCCTGTTTTAATAAAACATATTAACCAGTGAGGAAGGTAAATGTCAAACAAATAAATAGAGATTTTAAAATATACTTCAGGGGCGCATGGGTGGCTCAGTGGGTTAGAGCCTCTGCCTTCAGCTCAGGTCATGATCCCAGGGTCCTGGGATTGAGCCCCACATCAGGCTCTCTGCTCAGCATGGAGCCTGCTTCCTCCTCTTTCTCTGTCTACTTGTGATCTGTCTGTCAAATAAATAAATATATATATTTAAAATAAATAAATAAATATATTTTATATATATTTATAAATATATACACACACATACACACACACACACACTTAAAAGAGAAAAAAAATAGGTTTTGGAGATATAAAATAATAAAAAAATGGTCTTTATTGGGAAACTGACCAGGAAAGACCTCTCTGAGGGATAAAGATTAGGAAGAAGAGTAAAACTGAGTGCAGTTGACAAAAAATAAGTTCAAACTGAGTTAGAGTTAAATGCATTGACTTACATATATGAAGTGTGTGAAATGTATAGAGAATATGAAGGAAGGAACTAAGGGATAATTACAACTGCGGATTTGAACATCCTTAGCCTGGGGACTTGAACCTCCCAGATCATTGCTGCTTCCTTCTCTGTGTCTTTTTTCTCTTCTACTATAATATCACAAGTAGACTTATGCAAACTGTAAGGGTATAGACACTGGCATTACTAGGCTTAGACATCGGTGATCTTAGAAGAAAAGACACTCTTTACCCTTAGCTTGAAATATTCTCTAGAAGTTTGGAGACCCATTAGCCTGATTTAGATCTCACATCCACCTTTTGAGCCAATCACCATGGAAAGAGATGATGGTACTTAGACTTAAAATAGGAAAACAAATTTTCCTAAAAGAAAGCCCAAAGAAATTGTACTAACATGGAAATGGGGGGAAATTGTAAACCTGAGTCCCCTCCCACAGAATGTATATTCATCAAGCAAAATTCATGTCTAACTCATCTTAGTATGTCCAATAGTAATTAGCACATTTCCAAATTGATAATGTAATTTTAGTAAATGTCAGACTGTGGAGAAAGCCATCATCTACTCTCTTATGGGGAGTGCACTCTAAGACCGTAACTCTCTCAAAGAAATCCTTTTTTATTGGATCTCTTTCCTTTACGGAGCTGTAGGTGTGTGATGGGTTAAGAGTAGCAGAACTCATTTAATCAACTCTTAGCTATTCCTTTGTTGATGTTTCCATGGTTTAGATTGTCAGCTGAAGTTCCGCTAAGATAGAAAACCCCCATCTGTCTTGGAATTCAAATAATTCTGTGTTCTTTAATAAGAATCAAATGTAGAAAGATCCAAGGAATAAAAACATATTTATACCTTATTTTAATCAACATATATAAGCCTAAAAGTTTCAAGTTTCTTATGAATGTTGGATTACAAGAAATTGCTCCTGGAATAACAGAGAATTATATAATAAATTATGCTTGTAAATAATTGGACTTGACCTCAAAGTGTTTTATCCTACTTATGAAAGCATATAAATATTTTTATAAGTCTATTAAAAATAAATTTATTTTCAGATCCCTTTGAAGCATTCATCATCTTTTCTATTCGTCATGAGATCAGAAAGATTGATCTTCATAAAAGAGACTATAGTCTACTTGTTCCTGGGTTGAGAAACACAATAGCACTTGATTTTCACTTCAATCAAAGTTTGCTTTATTGGACGGATGTTGTAGAAGACAGGATATACCGGGGCAAGCTTTCTGAAAGTGGAGGTAATTTTTAACTGAAAATTCTATAAAAATATGCTGTAATAAGATGGGATTTATATCAATCTTTGCACTTTCATTCTTTGCCTTCTCCCTCGTATATGTAAAACCAGGGATGTCAAGTTTATGTGTGAAAATTTATTGAGGAAGGGGAATGAATGATGGGAGCCTGTGCTAGGCATACAATTTTCAAATTGTGAGCTTTTCCTTGGACAATTGGTAAAGAAAAGTACTTATAAGAAATAACTACTGCCTTCCACATACTAGTAGACATAATGTTTGTTTGTAAAATGTTTTATTTTGTCCACAAAATTTCAACATACAATGAATTGTCCCAAAGACCACTAATATGAACAAAATGTTTTTATCATAGTTTGACTTAATTCTTTTGTCTAATGTACACTTTTTAAGTAGCAAGGCTCTGAGATAAATATATGTAATAATCATTTTGGAAACGTTGGTTCTTTGTAGCATTCCAAAGTCCCAGTGTTTCTATAAAAATTTGAATTTATCCTTAAGTCACATTTGCAATTTTGGAAAAATGATAATAAACATGTGATTCACCTGTGAATTTGTGTCTGTGGCATATTGCAAGAGACTGATTTCAACTGATGGATTTAGATCCTTGGGCTTAGATGATTAAAAAAAAAAAGTCTGTTAAAATGTCTAACAAAAACACTGGTGCAAAAATAAAAAAAGAAAACACTGGCAATGTCATAAACTATTAAGAGTTATCCTATTAGAAAAAATATTTTGATTAAAAAAGAAATTAAAAAGTGGATAAATAGATCATTAGTGGACATTACCAAATTGTTTATTTTAATTTAGACCAAACTAATGCCTTCCTCTCTTATTTGTAATCATGTTATATCATGTAAGTCTTATGGTCCCAGAAGGGGCAGGGAGTGTGATTTGAGGCTTATCTTTATTAAGGGTAAGTGCAGTAAAGTCATCTTATTTATCATGCTTCAGAAAAGGGTGGCTACTGACTAGCTATAATGCATGTTGCCCCAGAGGGGCATTTTCTCTTTATTCTACCCCTGAAGATCAATGTTGATACTAAATTGCGCTAATTTTAACTAGCTCATCATTCTTATTCCCCAAATCCTGTGTTCTATTTCAAAAGTCAGAAACAAGAAATATAATTTTTTGAAATCTAAACACTATTGTTTAGCCTTAAAGTTATTCAAAAATTTGATTGCACTGTCACTGAAAGGGTTTAAGAAATTAAAGATTTCTGTTAGGAAAGATCAGTAATTCTAAATTTGGAGTCTTAGTTTTCATCATGCCAGGTAACACGTTTGCACTCTATCTTTGAAACTCAATATCATACTTCAAAAAACTCTGTGCTGCTGGTTAAGTAGGCCTTGTGTGTGTGTGCGCGCTTAACACATTCATTGAATGGGTACAAGTATTAGTTTCCTTTTTTTTTTTTTTTTTTTTTTTTTTTTTTTGTAGGGGTCAGTGCAATAGAAGTGGTTGTGGAGCATGGCTTGGCTACCCCAGAAGGACTGACCGTCGACTGGATAGCAGGCAATATATACTGGATAGACAGCAATCTGGACCAAATTGAAGTTGCCAAACTTGATGGCTCCTTAAGAACTACACTTATTGCTGGAGCCATGGAACACCCCAGGGCCATTGCTTTGGACCCAAGATATGGGTAAAGAAGTTTACCTTCTACAGATTCGTTTTGGCATAAAAAATAATCTTTTAAATGAATACTGAATTCAATTATCTCATAAATTATGAGTCAGATTGCTTATTTTGTGCATGCACAATTAAGTTTATATATGTATATTTATGTATATTTATGTTTAATGTATGTCTACATCTATATATATTATATATATAACATATATATAATTAGTTTAAGTTTATTAGCATAAATTTGGTTATAAGATTGCTTACATAGGTATCTTTAGAGGATAGAAATATCTTTTTTCTAAATATGGGCACTAAGCTCTATTGAAAGCTATCGCAACTCAATTTTGAAGCAGTAATTTAATGAATTTCTCTGTGACGTGTCAAAGAGATGCTATAATTATTTCTAATGGTTCCAAACCACAGGACCAGTCTCTGGTACAAATAGTCATAGATGTTAATTGCACCACCTGTTATGTATTTTGTAAGTACTTGGAGTCAGTTTAAAAGAAAATTAGTATAAGGTTGAAGGAATCCAATGATGAGACACTGACTATTGGAGTGTTGGAAAGACAAGGCACATGATTCTTGAAAACAAGGTCAAATGTTGAGTAACTCAGCTAATTGACTCTGGTGTTCCCTTGTGTGTTCCTCTGTGAAAGAGCAGAAGAGAGACAAGAAAGCCCTGGAAAACAAGGGTTCCAATTTCTATTTCCTCAGTTATTCTCTGGAGAATCCTCTTAACTCTATTATTTTCCTTTAAATTTCAGTTTTTTCTTTCATAAATCAGGGATGATACCTTTATCATTTGGTTGTTTTTGAGGAGATGGTGAATATGTGGAAGACAAGATTTAAGTTATATAGATGAGAATACTGTTATTACCGTTAATTATTTATTTCCTTTTAATTATTTTACAAATCCAAAACCATTGTCAAGGCTAAAGTTTAGCAGATCAGAATTTTTTTTTAAATTTTTATTTTGATTAATTTATTTTTTTGTCTCTGTACCTTCAAGTAATACAAAGTCCAGGGAACACCAATGAGGAAGGAGAATCAGCCAGGAGGTAGTTTAATGAAATGCAGAAGAGAGAAAAGAAAGCCTGTGTTTAAGTCACCTTCCTGACCACAGTTTCTGGCTGGTGCTCTGGTTTATGCCAAAGTATAGAAATCAGTGGTTTAAGAAGTCTGTTTGTTCTTTTCTTCAATTCATACACAGAAATTAAAGGACCAAAGTAGCTTGCCTAGAACAGGGCTCCAAATAGGCAACTCTTATGTTTACTTTACCTCTACATTGTTTTAAATTTATTTATTACTTGTCCAAACTTAAAATATTAAGGCATTTTTGCATACAGTCCTGGATTTCTGGCTGCTTTTGAAAAAAACAGAGATCTGGCATCAAGGAGCAAAGCAGCAGCTGTATCTTTTACCTTAGAAATGGGTTCTCTTATTTATACAGTCTACATTTTGACCATTTTATTCACTAATCCCTATAATAAAAGTTCACTGGGAAGAGATATATTATATTTAGTGAAAAATTCATTTTTTAGAACAGACTATTTCTGAGATTACAGCTAACTTCTTAATTCTGACCCTTTACTTCCCATAAAATTTCATTATCAACAGGAGTTTTACCCTCAATGTAACAACTACCAGTGTGGAATTTTCACCTACTAGACCTAAGTTGTACCAGTACCTTATACACAGGGGAAACTTCCTGTAGAACGGAAAGTGATATTTTGGAGAAAATTGTGGTTTTAGCTTATACACCAATATGGTAGAAAAGTTGTGAGTGCTCTCAAATTACAGATGGCACATAGAGAGAAAAACAAGATACAACAAAAAGGACAAAATAGGCATATGGAAAGCTCTGAAAATAGTCTGACCAAACAACGTATTAGTCTGGGAGTTGAAACTTCATTTTCTACAGCTTTGAACTGACAATGCTTAGGATAAAATTATTTAGCTCACTTAGCTTCCAGAGGATCCTACCTAAGAGGAGAAAAAAAAAAAAAAAAAAAAAGAGAGAGAGACATAATACGTCACTGACAAATACTATTTAAATGAAAATATCAGATAGTATTCCAGTGACATAAGGTCTTCAGAAGTAATATACCCTCTAAGAGTTGAAAGTTAGTGTAGAATGCCAGCCTCTGAGTAGGAAAACATGACAATGCTTCTGAGAAAGTTGATGCCTTCTATTACTAATTGCTACTATGAAATTGTACAGCTGATTAAAATAATTACAATGGTGGTAATTTTTTTCTTAAAAATGAGTGAAAAAATACACACAAAAATCCTTTTTGATATGAGTAATTAAAGCTCAGAAGGTAGTACTAATACATACAACTCTAGGAAGAAATTGAAAGGTTGATAAGTTTGGGTGTCATGAAAATAATGGGATTTTTATTGTTAAAAATTATCCTATAGTGCATTGATACACTTAAGATATGAAGTTCACATAAACACCTCTAAAGCCCAGCTGTAGCAATTAAATTTAAAAATGCAATGCAAATATGAAAATATTTTCAGGTTTGGGATATTTTAGTAAAAAGTCCATAATTATTTTTAAACATTGGACCTTACATAAGGTAGGCTAAGAGCATAGTAAAAATATATAGAAGCATGCAAACTCACACACATACAGTGAACTGCAAAGCAAAGCACAAGAAAAGAAACACTGAAAAATAATTTAATTTGATTTAAACTCCACTTAGGGGTTCCTCGGTTGAGTGACTGCCTTTGGCTCAGGTCATGATCTTGGAGTCCTCTTGATCGAGTTCTGTGTCGGGCTCTCTGCTCAGTCTGCTTCTCCCTCTTCCTCTCCGCCTTCTCATGCTCTTTCTCACTCTCTCTCAAATAAATAAATACTTGAAAACAAACTAAAAAACTCCACTTACTGCCTTCGTGTTATCTGTTCAAATAGAAACATAAAATTTCTCCCTATTTCTTAAAAATTCAAGAAATACATAAAAAAGGTGTGAATCAAAATTGAAAGGAGCTCCAAAGAAACTTAAACTTCTTTTAGAAATAGGTATATTGGGGTAAGTCTACTGAATAATTTTTTTAGAATTATGGTTTCTGTAAATACTATTACTTTCCCACCACATCATAAGCTCTCTAATGGTAAACCAAGACATGGTTCCATGTCTATGAAATCCGCCCCCACTCCTAGTATATAAAATTGTGCTGAATATGTTTGTTAAATAAATTAATACAAGCATATTCATAGACTTTTTGTTAACATGTAACTTACAAAACTCAAGGATAAACCTGAAAGGGAGAAGCACAGACTAAAAGACAGCTAAGGGGTAAATACTATAAACTTTGTTTCCAATAACAAGTGAATGAACAAGTTTGCAAACAGCCACTTCCCTCCCTCAGCTTAGCTGAGGAAAAACAAAAAGAACAATAACAACAACAACAACAACAATAACAACAACGAAATGAGCAATAACATTAGGCCAAGAAGACAGGCTTACATCATGTGAGTTTCCTTCAGCTCTCAAGGTCCTTTGTGACCTTTTTATACAGATCCCAAGAAACAAATGTTTTAAATCAACTGCTTTGCTTCCCAGGCATAAAATTCACAGGTCTTCATTTTACATTATAAAACATATTTGCCATCATGCCACATCCCTTTAGTATTCTGGGTTTTGACCCAATATCCAAAGTGACAATTTATTCCAAGACGGTAAATGGAAGTCTTGGGAAGGAGCCATTTTTCTCTCATTCCTTTTTAAGGGAATATAGTTATTACTAAGGTGACTTGAATGAGTCCATGAATCTCTCCTGAACCTCAAGCTTAGTATTAGGGAGTAAGAAGTACCAGAGAGTTCCCAATTTATAGGGCATTCGCTTCGGGTCTTGAAATGTCTTTGCCTTTGTACTTGTGCGGCTGCATGGTGTCCTTCTGCTCCACTGTGTGTTTAGATTTTATTTGTCAGAATAACTGGGCTCTGCTATAGCAATTGCAATTTGTGAAAGTAGATATAGTAGTTGTGAAGATTAGTGAAACATCAAAATAAAATTTTAATTTTATATGGGAATGTTCTTAAATGAAACTAATAAAGACGTTGTTGCTTTTAGAAGACCTAAAGATTGTAGATAAGTATCCTTGTTTTTTGCCAAGATCATTTATTTTCACCTTCTGCAGCTTGACCTGATAGATGATAATGGCCCTTTCATGCCTGTAATGATACAAGTTGTTCATGGTCCATTGACCCAATTTAATCCTGATACACACTAACTCATGAATGCAGGAACTGTAGAATCACTAGACTGTAGTCTCTTTTTTAAAAGCAATTGTGGCTGAATATTTCCATACGTCCTGTAAGAAGAGATATTCAGCCTTTGTGTATTTCAAGAAATAATTCAATCATTGAAATGCTAATACATTTTAACCATAAAAAGAAAGTAATAAGGGGGAAATGATTCTTTTAAAATACCACACTATAAAGTATACAAAAGAGTGCCTAGAATTTTATGAAACAATGATCCTTGAAATCAACTTTTTAAATTGATTGTAAACTGACTTATGGTGAAGTAAAGAACACTTTTAGGAGAACTAATTCTAAAACATGTTCTTTTATAAAAAATATTGGAAAATTCCCCACTTGAATTGATGAAAGATTAGGACCATTGTGAGCATTATAGAAGAAAGAGCTTAATGCTGCTAAGTTTAGTGAAGAAATGAAGGAATCACTTTAGAATGTCTCAAATCATCCCAAGCTATGCTTTTATGGTCCAATGGAAACACATACTTGAGAGTTTACAGTGCCTACTCTGGTAAACCTATAATATAGAATGCAGAATTGTAGAGTTACTGATGTGTGTGTTGGAATTTTTACAACCACAGAAGGCAGAACTAGGTAGAAAGAAGAGAGATACCAGTTTTCCACTTATTATTGAGGCAAAAGACAAAACTCTGAAGTCTTTGGGTCATCAATCCAGAGTGTGAATTACAGCCTTGCTTAGATCTCATGGTGGTTTATCCATAGATATTCAGACTAGCTATCATTCTCAAATTCATTGTGTGTTTTCAGTGATTATTTTTCCTAATCATTTTTAAGCTTGCAAATATCTCTACTCTACCTTGTCTGTCAAGATACCACATCAATTTGATTGATGCTGTATTGGTCTTGTTTCTCATTTTAAATCTTAGTTTTAAAATCCTAAGTGTAAAGGGAAACTGACCACAATCTGCTGTCAGTGAAAAGATGCATGCATCCCAAATTAAATTTGAAGTGAGACACATAATACACCTCATTCATTGTTTTAAAGACATTCAACTACTTAACTGAATAGCCTTCCATCTTTATATTAAATCTTAGTTCCATTTTCCCTTTATGGCAACATATTGTATATTAGGTAATTTATAAGTAATATGTGTATGGGTATATACATGATAGTTTTTTTCTCATATTAATCTTTAAAAATTAGTCTTTTTAGAAAAATGATTTCTAGCTATAAAATATTATAAATATCCTCTGGTATTTTTAATATTCTTAAAAATTATCTATTTTATTAATTTTGAGTTATTTGCAGTTTTAAACTTTTATTATAGAAATTTTTAAATACACAAAATAGAATGAATTACATAATAAACTTCTTCATATTTATTACCAAGCTTCAACAGTTATCAATACATTATCCCTGATACATTACTTTGTTCTATCCTTTCTCAGAAGTTTACTTAATTTATTCAAATATTGGTGATTAAAGAATGAATAATTTAGATATTATTTTTCTGAATATGATCCCATAGCAGGACCAGGAAACTCCTCTAATGCTGCCCATGAAACTAAAACTTCCTTTTTTTTTTTTTAACATAAACTCAGATTTTGAGAGACATTCTTTGAGATAAACCCAATCTTACAACTTCCTCCTCTGAATCCTTTACTTGTGGCTTTGACTTATAAAACATTCTACTTTCACATACATGCTGCTGGGACATTTAAACATTGACAATAGTATTAATTGTCTTTCTGTCTCTCCCTCCATTTCTTTAAAAATTTGGAAATACTTAAAAATTTTGCATTTAAAAAATAAATTTTATGACTATGTGTGGGTGGCATGCTCGTGGAAGCACAAGTCTTTTCTGTGACCTAGTCATCCTTTGTGCTAGATTGTTTACATCCAGGACCTCACCAAATGCTCCTGATAAGTGTGTACAATTAGAGTTTTTACTTACAGATGAGAAAATGGAGTCTGAGATTAAAAATATATGTATATAAAAAATATATGTTTATAAAAAAAATATTCTGGAGAAAGTAACAGATACCAGTCTTGATCCCAAGTTAGTATGACATAGAAACATATTGGCATAATTATTTGGTAATATTTTGAGGCTGCCAGGTGCTTCAGAACTATCTATGAGCTGCCACTCTTATCAAGGACATCTACATCTTCCTTCTCTCTTCACCATAGTCTTTTTTTTAAAAAAAGATTTTATTTATTTATTTGACAGACAGAGATCACCAGTAGGCACAGAGGCAGGCAGAGAGAGAGGAAGGGAAGCAGGCTCCCTGCTGAGCAGAGAGCCCAATGTGGGGCTCGATCCCAGGACCCTAGGATCATGACCTGAACCAAAGGCAGAGGCTTTAACCCACTGAGCCACCCAGGCGTCCTTCACCATAGTCTTTTAACACACATACTTACTAAATTTATTACATAATGTATTGAATTGTGTTTTATTCATTTCGTATTTCAAATTCCTCTGTCCTAAAGACTATATACTTCTCAAAAATTCAAATCATGGTATTTAGTTTACATCGCTCCATATCTCCTTACATAAACATAATATAGATAATATTTTTAAAAAAGAAGAAGATATCTTGAATTGTATTTTGAATTTTGTTCCAGAGGATTATTTTATTTTCCAAGGTAATCTACCACATTCATATACGTAAGGATCATTCAAAATACAGAAGAATGAAAAATAGCAAAATGATACATAATTTTAGTGAAAAACAAAGGTATTTTTACCAGTAACTTTACCATTTCTCACCAAAATGTTGTCAGAGCTGATAATGGGAAAATTTACTGGACTGTCACTATCTCTCCAATCCTGTGAGTTCTCCCTTCCCAAATCACCATGCTACTCATTGGGCTCTCCTATGAAAATAGAAAAGAAAACTACAATTTATTGATTAGCAAACATGGCCTTATCATCTGCCAGAAGCTTTCCCTTTCCTATTTTATTTAGTGACATGACATTAAAGAATTTGATGTTAAAAACATCAGAGCAGAAGTTAGGCTGCCCAGTTTTCCATCTCCCTCTGCCAATTGCTACCTGGGTAGCCCAAGTAATTTAACTTCTCTAAGTTTGTTCTCCCATCTCTAAAACATAGATAACTTTAGCCATAGCCTCATGATTGATTAAATGAGATAATCTATAAAGCTGAAAATAGTATTTTGGCTAACAATAGTATTTAACATATACTAAGCACTTAAAAATATGGAGAGTAATTATGATTGTGGAGTTATTGTGTAACTGTATTAAATATACCATAGAAACATGCACCAGCAGTTTAAACCACTGTCAATTGAACATAAAACATCCATTGCCTAATGGGCTTAAAAATCAAATGCAGGACATGAGGCACTTAATGACCATTGTCTCTAACTGTTTGTACACCATGAATTTGTGGAGTCTCAAATAGTATTTGGTTTAAAAAAGATGATCTTTAAAAAAAAAAAAAAGATGATCTTTAACATATGAAAAATGGTGTTTTAACAATCTCATGTTTATATATATGAAACTATAATGTTTTCCTTCTATATCTTTTGTCATATGATCTATTTCATTGCTATGAAACTAAATATCATCTCTGTACTGATGATTTCCAAATTCATGTGTCCAGCCCTGCCTTATTCTCTGAACTTCACCCTGGCATACCACACAGCTTCCTGAACACTTCCTTTTGGATATCTTGAAATCTTAAGATTTAAAAAAAAAAAAAAATGAAAGTAAACTTTTGATTGCTCCTCACACCCAACCACAATTAATTCCCAGGTCTTAGAATCTGTTCCTCTTTCATTTTCTACATTGTACTTATGGATTCTCTGTGAGCCCTCTTCCTTGCACTTACTCTGACTTTACTGAAACAAGAAACACAGTCACCTATGATTTATTCTCCACTTCATTTCCCTATATTCAGTCATCAGATAGTCCTGGCAATTCCACCTCCAAATATACCTTGAATCCATTCACCTTTCTTCCCTTCCACTACCATACTCCAAACCACTGTCATCCTTGGCTGTTCCTTTAAAATGACCACCTGGTATACTCTTGCCTCACTATCATCTACTTATGTATGATACCATGTTTCACCCCTGCTTAAATATGCTTCCTAATCCCTTGGAATAAAATCCCAAATAATTACCTTAAACTACAAAGCCCATTAAGTAGCACTCTTCAAATCCATCATCTTCCTTTTACCTCCTTACTCACTACATTGGTCTTATTTCTATTCCTCAAATCACCCACTTTTTTTCCCCCATTAAGGCTTTCATATCTGCTGTTTATTTTGCTTGTCATGCTCTTCATACTGTTCTATATATACTTTAGATTCAATGTAAACACATCCTCCTCAAAGTCCTTTTTTCCCCTGATCACCTTCTCTAAGTGGATCACTTACCTACTATTCTCTCCCATAATGAAAATTTCCTTCAGCATATTTTAGAAGCTGGAATCATATATTCCTGTGTTTATTTAGTCTTTTTTCTCCACTGGACTGTAAGCCCCAAGTGGGTAGATAATACATCTGTTTCTTTTGAGACTGTTTACCTGCCAGTGTCTAGCATCAAGTAGGCACTCAGTAAACCTTTGTGAACTCAATGGCTGAAGCAATAGCATTATTTATTTTTCTTCAGAATTCTTTTCTGGACAGATTGGGATGCCAATTTTCCTCGTATTGAATCTGCCTCCATGAGTGGAGCTGGAAGAAAAACCATCTACAAAGACATGAAAACTGGAGCTTGGCCTAATGGACTAACTGTGGACCACTTTGAAAAAAGGATAGTTTGGACAGATGCCAGGTGATCTTTTTTTTCTGTATTTTCTGTTACCTTTCTCAGATAGTATTTGTAAACTCAAAAGATACTCTAACATGCAAGTATCGTGAAATTGGTGGTGATATTTTGTTTGTTTTCATTATGATGGTGGTGATTTTTGTTTGTTTTTGTTATGATAGGCTTTTTTCTTCTTTCTACACATCAGATACAGATCCATGAAGTATTTTTAATAAAATATTCTCTCTAGCATTTATCTAGGTAGTATGATAACACCACTGGACTATTTGAATAAGTTCCAATAAAATTAATTTATTTACATTTCTGTAGGTCAGATGCTATTTATTCAGCCCTCTATGATGGGACAGCCATGATAGAAATCATTCGAGGTCATGAATATCTTTCCCATCCCTTTGCTGTGTCTTTATATGGGAGTGAGGTCTACTGGACAGACTGGAGGACCAACACACTGTCAAAAGCCAATAAGTGGACAGGGCAGAATGTCAGCGTGATTCAGAAGACAAGTGCACAGCCATTTGACCTTCAGATATACCACCCCAGCCGTCAACCCCAGGGTAAGTGCTGGTAGAGAATTAACCACGCAGATAGTATTTTCACTTTAATCATATAATATTTGAACTGTAACATATCTTTTATGTATTGTTATTAATATTTCATGTATATTGTGTTGTAGAAGTGGTTCCAGCCTTTATTTTAATTAATACAATTTTTTTTCTTTCCTTTTTATTTCTTTCACATAGCAATAAGGAAATCTTAGAAATTAAGGGGTTTATACAAACTCCCACATTTTAAGTCACTGCTTGTATCAATAAAGGATACTGTGGGAAGTTGTAGAAGGTCTTCAGATTTGGAATCTATCATCTGATTATGATCAGAAGATTAGATGAGAACACCAAGAACACATTGATATTTTCCCTAAATGATCCCTGTGAGCTACATTGGGAGGAGAAAGAATGGTGTATTTAAAAAAAAAAAAAAAAAAAAAAAAAAAAAGGAGCATCTCCTTGAGCTTTTCTATTTTAAGAGAATTGAGATCACATGAGCCTGTGTGCCACCTCTCCCCATGTATTCAACATTTTGGTCAATAGTAATCTCCATCCTGGCTTTGTGATTTCATTTCTTCTTCATTTCATCAATCCTTGCCTGCCTGACATTCTTAAACTTCTTTCTCTTTTCTATTCTTACATTTCTTTTTTCCTTCTGGTTTTTATTTTTTCCTGGATAGTATGGCTATTTGGTGTAGCATCAGCTCATCATTTTATACCTCTTGGTGGAGACTTCCCCTTTACAATGTGTACCATAACCTATGAGAATCTCATTCCAATGTAAATAATGCTTTCTTATTATTAGCATGTTTTTACTTGAGACATATGATGCTCAGATGACAACTATTCCCTAGAGGTTATATTTTTTTCCTTTTCTCTCTCTTTCAGTGTAGAGTACACAGATCTTCCACTCCCAGAAATGCACTGGTCTTATGGACCTCACTTCAAGGCTTATTTTAAATTTGTGTTATATTCTTTACACCTAGATGTGACTAAAAATGCTCACCTCTGTGGTCTATAAATTCCACTTTTATCCTTTTTCTTTCCTCAATATTTGATCTTCATTCTCTATCGATACTATTACTTCTACCAAAATTTCCTCATCTGTAAAATTTTCTGTGCCTTCTCTTTGACAGAGTCTGATTAAATCTAGTTTCCTTCCTAGATACTTTCAATTTCTGTTTCAATTTCGTTACATAAGAGATCCTTCTTTGTCATGTGGGAGTTTTTATACACCATGTACTATGTGAGCAATCATGTTAATCCATTTCTGTCACCTATAATTTGTTTGCTCTTTTCATTTTACAAATTTGTCCAACATGAAGACATTTAGGGGAGAAAATATAGCTTAGTCACTTTCGTGCTTAATAGGCATTCAGTAAATATATTGGACTTAACTAAATTGAAATAAATCAGGAAATCATGATTCTGACCAGCAATAGGCCAGGAGTACACTAAGGAAAAGATGCTCTTTTCTAAAACTTTTCTTCAGCATGAGAGTATTTAGTAATAAACACTGTATGTTGATGACAAACATAGGATTTGTTTTAATTTTTATAAATGCAAAAATATTTACTTACATATTTTTGTGCCAACGCTGGTACTTTTTATGTTATTTTTATATTTAGAGTAATTTAAATTAATTGGGCCATGAAATATGGCCTGAGTTTATGTTTACATCATTCGCCTCCTCAAAATAAGATCAATATATTTTCGTTTTCTAACTGTCTGATTTGTCCACATGGACATGAACCATAGCAAAGTGACAGAATAGAAATGAAAATGATACTTTCAAGTTCTTCTCACGTTTTCACATATATAGAAAGAAAGTAAGACAGTCAATATACAGTAGACCCCTTCTCCATGCTTTCACTCTCTATGGTCAACCATGGTCCAGAAGCAGAAGATCCTTCTAAACTATCATTAGAAGGTCAATAGAAGCCTAACACTATGTTACAATGCCTATGTCATTCACCTCACTTCATCTCATCACATAGACATTTTATCATCTCACATCATCACAAGTGCCAGGGTGAGAATAATACGATAAGATATTTTGAGACAGAGAGATACCACATTTACATAAATGTTACAAATAGTATAGTATCACAGTTGCTCTTTTTTGATATTAATTATTGTTGTTAATCTATTACTGTGTCTAACTGATAAATTTGACTTTATCATGGATATGTATCATAGATATGTGTGCATAGGAAAACAGATGATATATATAGAGTTTGGTAATATCCCTGGTTCTAGGCATCTACTTCAGATATCTCCTCCCCAGATCATGGGAGATTCTTGTAATTCATTTTTTAGTGGGGAGATTTTCTGAACATCTTTACTTAACTTGAAAGATGATTTATATGAGACTCCTACCATCTGCATAAAATAGGGAAGTTTTTACTATATGGATCTGATTTAACATAGAGGATTCAGGGCAGATATTCTAGTCTTTATCTACCTTTAGAGAATGTTACCTGTGGTGAGACCTTGCTATTTCCTACATGAAATTCAGTCAGTTTCCAATTTTGAGAATGATCAGAGAACACTCTACTTTTCCCCCATTATAAGGATCACTGAGCATATAACAATCATTATCCATCCTGTTTATCTGCTTCAGTGAAGTAACACTTCCACTGCCAGGGGAAAAAATGTCTAAAAAGATGCAGGAATATATTGACTGTTTTATTACCAAGGTAGAATTGTAGTAAAAATGTTGACAAAGGTTCAATATTAACATAAGTAAAATAATCATAGCCCCCTGTGTTCTGGTGAATAATAATGCAAAGTTCACAAAGAAATAATTTTTAAAAATACCTCTCATTCAGTGCTGTAAAATTAAAATATGTGTTTAAAATAAATAAATAAAGGTTATAAATAATTCCTTGAAATTATCTAATCCTCCAAGTAGGGAATTAATGAATGCTTTAACACCAGTTATCAAACATTCACCTTATGCATATATTTCTAGGTTGATTTTTGAACAGTTATGCAAAACTTTTTAAAAAAGAAAATGTATTTTAGATCTTTTGGCTCCTCATGTTATTGTTACATGGAATTAACAAGAAGCAAATCAAAGCTTAGACATATACAATATAAAGGAGCAGTTGTGGATATTTTAAATCTATTATTTTTTCAGGGTATGAGGGAGCTAAGCTTAGAGTTAATGGCATGGCCTTGGGAGCTCAACTGCTTGGATTCAAACCCCAAGTCTATGATTTATTAGTTGTATAATTTGGGGCAAGTTACTTAACTTCCTTAGGGCTTGGTTTGTCCATCTGAAAACTGGAGAAAATTATAAGGTCTATATCAAAGGATCTAGTAAAAGAGTTTAACAGTCATTTAATACAAATATTTTAAACACGTGTAAAAGCACAAAAAGTTCTTGGAAGTGTCTCGCATATAATCAGTGCTATGTAGTTACATGCTCAAGTAAATAAAATTTTAAAGAGTTATACTTTTGGGAGTTCCTGGTGGTTCAGTCAATTAAGTGTCTGACTCTTGATTTCAGCTCAGGTCATGATATAGGGGTCGTGAGATAAAGCCCAGGCTGGGCTCTGTGCTAGCGAGGAGTCTGATGTTTCCTTTCTCCTTCCTCCCCTGTTCCTCCCCTGTTCTCTGAGACTTCTCTCTCTCTCAAATAAATAAATAAATAAATAAATCTTAGAAAAATAATAATAGTAAATTGTAAATCACAATAGTAATAGTAAATCATATCATTTTCCTAACCTTTTGTTGAAATTTAGGTTTTATTACTTTTTTGGGGTCCCTTTTGAATACATATTGTCTCATATTTCAGTTACTCATATTAGGGTTAACATTATACTTTTCTATATCATAGCAATTTTTTAAAAGAAAAATGTCAATAAAAATGTGAATCACAGCTCTAAAGAAGAGCAATACGGTTGATCTTTGAACAGAATTCAGATATAGTCAGGTGACTAGACTATCAAACCTACTTTCAAAGGTATAACCATTTTCCCAGCTACCAGAGCAAAAAAATCCTGACATTTTTTCTTGTAGTTTTCAACAGAGATGTTGAATATCACAATAATAAATAAAGTTATAATTGTTTATGAACTACTATATGCCATTTAATTGTCACTTTTTTCCCCTAGTCATTAGAATCACCTAACAAGATAGTTGTTTGCATTTCCTATGAGGAAACTGAAGCTCTGGGAAGTGAATGAAGTAAGCTGGCTCAGAAAAATATACTTCATCAAAGGCAAACCCAGGTTCCCAATGATCATGACCAACCTCCCAGTCCATGTTTCATTGTTTTCTAAATTAAGAAAACTTTGTTTTTTTAAGTACGCTTCACACCCAGCATGGAACCAATGTGGGACTTGAACTCACAACCCCGACACCAAGAGCCAGGCTGAGACCAAGAGTCTGACACTTAACTGAGTAAGCCAGCCAGGTGCCCCAAGAAAGCTTTGCATCTCTTTAAATTTAATGTCACATTTCATTTTTTAAAATTTTGTGTCTTTTAAATTTTATATATTTTTTGTATCTAAATTTTGTATCTAAATATTTGTAAATAATTTGTAAATAATATTTTTGTAAATAAATTTTTATAACTAAATTTTGTATCTTTTAAATTTTGTATCTAAATATAAAACACTTAGCATTCTCCCCTGCTATCATTGATGTCTTATAAATCTCTTCTTAGTAACTACGTATTTTCACAGCACATGTGACTATCAATATATCCTCAACTACTCATCTATTATTGGGCAATTTGATTTTAGTTCATTTCAATCCTATCATCTATAATTTTAATGCATGTTTCTATGCACAAATATTTATCTGTATTTAATAACCTTGGATTTTGTTGTTATTGTTGTTAGAAAGTCATATGATCTTATTTGCCAGAAACACATAGATGAACATAAGCCCTCCCGAGAAGGAAAGTATCACTAAACCCTAATGAAAATTAAGTTATACTCTTTCTTGTATGGTCTTATTATCTATTTATTTATTTTAAAAAGTCTGCTCTCTTGGTCACTTTCAAATATGCAGTACAGTGTTAAAAACTAAAATCATCCCATACTGTACATACATTCTCATAGTTTATTTATTTTATAGCTAGAAGTTTGTGCCTTTTAACCCCGTCATCCACTTCAACCAAACCCCACCTCTTCCCTCTAGCAACCAGAAATTTGTTCTCTGTTTCTGTAACTTCAGTGTTTTGTTGTTGTTGTTTGTTTTATTTTGAAGATTCCACATATAAGTGAGATCATATGGCATTTGTATCTCTTTGTTTGACTTATTTCTCTTAGTGTAATGCCCTCAATACTCATACATGTTGTTGCAAATGACAAGATTTCCTTCCTTTTTATGATTAAATATTATACATATACATATATATACACACACATACATACACCAAATTTTATATGTGTGTGTATGTGTGTGTGTATATATGTGTGTGTGTGTATAAATATATATATATATACACCAAATTTTCTTTATTCATTCATCTATTGATAGATTCTTAGATTGCTTCCATGTCTTTGCTATTATAAACAGTGCTGCAATGAACATGGAGGTGCATATGACCTCTCCTGTGCCAAAAAAGCAAAACAAGAAAGTTTAGCATAAAGTAGGGATACAAAGTAGTGGTTTTATGTTGACAGCTACAGTAGGGATTGAGGGCAAAAATCTGAATGTAATGTATTGGGAAATTGGAATAAAATAATCACATTTTATCCCTTTATGCTTTTGGAAGATTTATATATATTCATCCTATTCCACTGACTGGATTGATAACTGGACTCATTAACCTAAATTCTCTATTATATAATCTGGCATGCACTGGCAATTTATAGCATGTAGTTGATACTTACATCCACCTACTGAATGAACACATGAGAGGATAGGATGTTGTTTCCTTAGCATAGAGAGAAGATGTATAAATAAGTGTATTTGTTACATTCATAATAAACAAGGTGAAAATGAATAATTAACATTTATGGTGAAAATGAATAATTAACATTTATGAAGCCATCTAATTTAAATATATCTTTATCAGTAAAACACAGTTATTAATTGAATAAATTCTGAGTGCATTAAAAAAACAGCAACAACAACAAAATTTATAATAAACCATTTTTGAGAAATGTGTTAGTTTTGTTCAGATAATGAGATCTGGGCTTGTATGATTAAGCATTAAATTAAAATTATATAATCATCCTGACTTCATGATAATAAGGAAAGTATGCCCTTATATTGTGTTTTTATTAGTGTTTTACAGGTATTACTTTCATATTGCGCAAAAATTTGCAGGAAAAAAATTCTCCCTCTGAGGCTTTCTCTCTTCAAAGTCACATACCAGTTATAAACCTGTACACAATTCAGATTTCACTTCCTTCATGTTCATGCTTAACACCATAGGAAGTCCCTTAGCACTTAGAGCCTGTATGATTATTTAATATTTTCCTAACACTGTTTTATTTACCCAACTACATTATAAAATATTTGAGTAAGGGAATGTCACTTATTTATTTATGTCAACTACATAGTTAAGTCCTTTATAATAATATTAATAATTATAATAGCATATGGCGCTTGCTAATTTTCATTGCAATTCTATGAGGAAGGTTTTAGCAACATAGTGTATAGATAAGGAATCTAAGGAAGTCAAACACTAAGTAATTTCCTCAAGGTCTAATAGCCAGGGGATGTTTGTTTAGTTATCTGACTTTGAGGAAACTGACCTCAGAACTCTCCTTAACCTTTAAGCTCTATAGGAAGAAGTCATGGAGTTCATGTTTGAGATTCTCCTTGGAATTATTATTTCATGTCACCAGATGGCAGTATAGAGTCAAGTTTTGTTGATAGACAAGGGATAGACTAATTCTTACCTTCTTGGAGTTTATAGTTGAGAAGGGGAACAACTTAACAATGAAGGTCAGTAAAATAACTGTTATTATGGATGGATTTTGAATGTAAAAGGTAGTAAATACCTTTTAAAAGGTGTAGAATGAGGTCCTGAAAAGACCCTTGGTTAGTCTAGTTCAATCCATCCTCTGTCACTCACTAGGCTTGTTAACTGAGGCAAAATAATTAACTTTGGGGCCTCGATTACTTATCTGATGGTTGAAGCAGCTAGAGGTAAGGAGGGAATAAATGGGAAACAGATTGGGCAGGACTCAGACCATGGTGGAATTTAAATGGTTCTTTCAAGGAATTTTAATTTTTGTCCCCTAGGGTGGGTGGGTCTAGTGATTTCACACTTGAATGTGCATTTGAATTATCTGCAGGGATCACTAAAATACAGATTTCTGGGCTGCACTCAAGCTTTTAATTCAATAGGTCTGGGGTGTAGCTTGGGATTTTGCATTCTTAGTAAGTTCCCAGGGGATGCTGATGTTGTCTAAAGAACTATAGTCCTAAGTAAAGGAGTAGATAAGTTTTAAATAAGTAAGTTTTTAATATTTGGTCAAAGGAGTGAAAATAGCAGGTTTGGGTGTTAGAAACTTGTCTCCATTTGTGCAAGGGATGGACTGTGGAAGGACAGCACTGTAGGTAGGAGAATGGTAAGGAGACTAGCTGTAGATCAGGAGGTAGCTAATGCCAAAATCTGGGAGCCTGTCATAAAAGCAGAGAGAATGGTATGAATGAGATACACTTAGAAACAAAATTAATTAAAAAAAAGAAAAACAGTGATAGCAGTTGTAGAGTAGGGGACATTGGGAAGAAAAGGAAGAATTTGAGATGGCTTTGTGTTTCTAGTTTCTGTAATTGGCTTCATGATCAAAATATGACATAGAGTCCACAGGATTGGTTTAAGGCAGGGATCAACAAACTTTGTCTGTGAAAGGCCTGACAGTAAGTGTTTTAGGCTTTATAGGCCATATGGTCTCTGTTGCAACTATTCAACTCAGCTGCTATGTGAAAGTAATCACATAGAAAATGAACTATTGTACTTTTGTTCCAATAAAATTTAACTTATGGACAGAAATTGTGTGTGTGTCTATTATTTGTTTAACAACATTTTTATAGTGCTCAGTATTTGTTGGGTATATTCTAAATGCTTTAAAAAGAAACTAAAGTGTTTAATCTTTGCAGTGATTTCACTTTACAGATGAAAAGCTAGGATAGATAATGGTATGCCGTCAGAATAGGACAAAATAGAAATTAGTATTTCATATGCTTTTCATGTGTTATGGATATTACTCCTTTTAAAAAAAATATAATTTATTTATTTATTTGAGAGAGATCATGCATAAGCAAGGGAGGGATAAAGGGAGAGGTAAGAAAGGATCTTAAGCAGACTCCATAGTGAGCACAAGCCTGACATGGGCTCTATCCCGGACCCCAAGATCATGACCTGAACTGAAACAAAGAACCAGAGGCTTAACTGACTGCACCACCCAGGCACCCCGGAATATTATTATTTATTTGTTTTCTAAGCTACAGTATTAACCTGTAGGCCAAGGTCTACTGGTACCTGGTTTAAAGGATAAACAAAGACATAAGTATATTCATTGGATGTGGCAACTTGGAGGATGGTCTGCTATAATTTTATTTAGGAGAATTTACATGGAGTTGTTTGTATATGTCCTAGTGATCATAAGTTTGTCTGAGGTTGAGTATTATTATTAATTTTAAAGTCTTTTTACTAAAATAATATAATTTATTAAATAAAGAGAACAATGTTGTTAGGTAACATGATGCAAATGCAAGAAAGACAACCTTCATGATACTTAGCTTATGCAATGTCATAACCAGAAGGAAGACTCTAGAGCCAGACTGTTCGAGTTCACATTTTAATTTTGTCCTATCCTGACTACATAACCATTATTTATCCTGTTTTTTTGGTCTGTAAAATGGAATTGTTGTGAAAGATTAAACAGGTTAGTTTCCTTTTAAAGCACTTAGAAGAGAGCTGACAAATACTAAGCACTACATAAATGTTATTAAGTAAATGATAGAAAGATAGTAGAAAGATAGATAGACAGACAGACACAGACAAAATTTCCTTAGTTTCTTTGTTTCACCCATCAGCATTCCTCTCTTCTGTTTATAAGAGGAGTTGTTTGTAAACACGAAGAAAGTACAACTTCCTTCTTTTGTTGCAAACCTTCTCCTGTCCCGCAGGTTGGCATTCCTCTGTGTCCTTCAAAGATGTTTTCTTAATATCAGCTTCAACTGTGACTTAATACCAAGTGGAGTTCAGTTTTTCCATGAATCCAGAAAGATTTCATCACTCTGATGTTGTTGTTGTTGTTGTTGTTCTCAGTTTTCTTCTATATTTCTTTAGGTGTTGTGATTGGAATCTGTTCCTGAAATAATTCAAGAATATGATTGTCACTTTAAGATTTTTATTCCCTTTATTTGACAGACAGAGATCACAAATAGGCAGAGAGGCAGGCAGAGAGAGAGGAGGAAGCGGGCTCCCCGCTGAGCAGAGAGCCCAATGCGGGGCTTGATCCCAGGACCCTGAGATCATGACCTGAGCCGAAGGCAGCGGCCTTAACCCACTAAACCACTCAGGTGCCCCTGTCACTTTAAATATAGAGTGTTGCAAATACTTTATCTATTAGACTTTCACCAATTACAAGATATTTTCCCTTTTTGAAGAAACTTCTTTTTCTGAAAATAATTCAGTTCAATGGGGACCTAATATGTATTTGTTCATATAAATAGTGCTATTTTCCAGGAACCATTTTATTTCACTTTCAAAGACAGGCTACTGACTCAATCTCCCCTTTCAATTTTCTTCTTGAAACCCAGTGACTGGCAAATGTGCAAACAATTTTATATAACACATTAATGACAATATCCCTCAGCAAAATCAAAACCCAGAGACAAAATGAATGAGGCGTGAGGGTTTTATTCACAGTTACAACAAGGATTAGATTAATTAGATTAAAAAATATGTATACTCCAAGGCAGTATCCATCCCACATCCCTGCTTTGTAAAGCATCCATGAATCATTACAAGAATGAATGAGTCTAAGGGAATTGGTTCATTTTAGAGGTGTAGTATGTATAATGGGTAGAGGCTCATACTCCAGAATCTGAAACCTATTTACCTCTTAATAGTTCTGTGATTTAAGTCCTCTTGAAATTAAGTTTACTCTTCTATAAAATGGAGGCAATTTATTTTTATAAACAAAACTGGTAAGAAGAATAAAGGATATAATGCTTACAAAGCACTTAGCACATTTTCTAGCATATTGTGATCAAAATAAATTATTCCATTTTAGAACCTTTATTCTTTCCATCAATTTTTATCTCACTTGCCTATTATGTTATGACAATATAAGGAGAATTAAGGGCTGTTCCACAAAGAGTAGTTTTAATATTGAAATGATATAAGTACCTACTACAATTGTTTCAGGAAAATATTTCTATGGAAAACGAAACTTTCATTGGCAACATTTATAAGAAAATTAGCCGATCTTATTTTGAAAAAAAAAAAAAATTCCAGATTCTAAGAATATTAATAATATCATTGCTCCTTTAGAGGACAAAGTCACTTATAAAACTTGAAGGATTTTATTTAGACTTATAAATATACTTAATCATAGGCAATATTTATCAAATTAATAAGAAGGTTTAAGAAAAAAAAAAAGAATTACTCTTGATACCATGTTTAATGTGGTGGAGCTGAATCTCAAATATTTGCAAATTACTTAAATCATCTAATTCCACAGCTTACTTTATCAAGTTCTAACTACCTGTCATAAAAACTAAATTTCTCTCTACATCCATATGTTTACATATTTACATACATGTATATGTATGTAGAGATATATATAAATATATGTGTCTGTATATAGTGTATGTGTGTCCCCATCCTATATCTTATTAACAGTGTTAAAAAAATATTGTTTCCCTGTTTGATTTGATTTGGTTTGCTTTGCTTTGCTTTGCTTTTTGAGAGGTGGGGGGTGGGCAGAGAGAGAGAATCTTAAGGAGGT
Organism: Mustela lutreola; assembly: GCF_030435805.1. Lineage (NCBI taxonomy): Eukaryota > Metazoa > Chordata > Mammalia > Carnivora > Mustelidae > Mustela > Mustela lutreola. The sequence goes on along the minus strand of NC_081292.1, from coordinate 121,454,844 downwards.
TCCATGCCCAGTATGGAGCTCCAGGTGGAGCTCGACCTCATGACCCTGAGATCATGACCTGTGCCAAAATTAAGAGATGCTTAACAACTGAGCCACCCAGGCACCCCATCCCCTGACTATTTAGTAGCTCTTTATTTCAAATATTTATGTACTATCAAAAGGGGATTTATTTCATTTTACATGAATTCTATTTTAAAATGCTAGTATTTCTAAGAATGGCAAGCCGTCGTGAAATAGTTAAATCAAAATACTTTCACCTTTACTTGTAGTTGATACTAGCAACTTTGAAGAGATGAAGATTCTGACTGAGGTGAAGTGAAAGGCAGTTGATATCAAAGCAAGGAGGAATTCTTATGATTTGAGTAATCCTGTGAGGCCTCTATAATGAGGTGCTTAGAACTTTATGCAGTACTGAGACCTCAGTAGAAGAGAGGGGGAAATTAACAATGAGGAAGAAAATGAGAGTTGAAACATGCCAAAGACATGTTGCTCCTATTTCCAACTATTAATAGTTAATAGTTAATCCTCTTACGTTTTTTTTTTCCTATAACATATAGTCCTCTGCTCCCAGTACCAGTTATATAAACTAAACTAGCACCCAATTTAGTTTCTTAATAAATCCTATGCTATCTTAAAATCATAGTATAAATTAATGGGTTTAGTTGGTTCATCTGAAAAGCTTAATTGCCATTTTTATCATTATTTCTTTGGCAAAATATGATAGAAATATCAAACAGCTAAACTGTAAAAGAATTTATATGCAGGCAGTAAGTTTAGCTGCATTATAAATTGCTATTTTTAAAATATGCAATCTACCTTGGAGCAGTAGAAAAGATTAGTAAAAAGGGAATCATTAAAATTCCTTCTTCTTTTGTATGCTGTTTGATGTACTTGCCTAAGTCATGCAAACCTAAGTGATTTAGAGCTCTGCATTCATTCAAATCTACTAAATGCTGAATCCATGGTTCTACTCCAAGGTCAGGATTTTTCAGCCTCTACATTGTTCACATTTTCCACCAGATAATTCCTAGCTGGGGGGAGGGGAAGGCCTTTCCTTTGCATTGCAGGAAGTTTATTGGGATCTTTGACTACTAGTATGCCAGTACTATCTCCTGTCAACCAAAAATGTGTCCATACATTCCCAAAAGTCTCCTGGAGGGATGGGAGGTGGAGATCCACTGTTTTAAATAAGAAAGCCTTTTTGTGATTATAAATTTATCATAAAGATAAAAACTTTGATGTTTATTCATTCAAATCATACAAGTACTATAAATAGCAAGCAAATTAAGAGACTAGATAAACACCTAAAGTCACTTTTTTAGAATAAGTGAAAGTTCATTGGTGTTTTAAGCACTAAATATAACATAATAGTCCATGTTTGTTTTTATCCTTTTACAAAGAACTGTGCACAAATAAATGGAAAAAGTATTTGAGGCTTTTAGAATTTTTCTCATTGAAATACAGATATTTTATGGAAAATCAGATAAGATTTTTTAGAATTTTATTTTCTACTCCATAAAAATAGAGTACAGTATAAAATTAACCCATTAAATATGTTATAATTTGATGGAAGTGCCTTCTAATATTGCTGGGATTTGATGAAACTAAAGCAATCAGAACATCTTTCTCTCATGTATTTTATTATATGTGTGTGTTTTGAATAAGAAATTCATTCTAGTTCTTGAACATCTAATATTAAAATTATAATTTGAAGGCATTTGTCAAAAGTAAAATAGAAATGAGGATTAATGTTTAATTGTAAGATACTCCTGAAAATGCATTTCTTTAAAAATGTTAAATTATTTTCTAAAAGAAAAAGTATAATATAGATATTTTATTTTATTAGTAATTATTTTGTACCAATAAAGTTTATTAACAGGATGAATATTAGTTACTATAAAAAATGACTACATGGGGGAAAGAAAAATCTTCCACTTATCTAATAAACTGGATCCTGGTATTCTCATTATAGCAGAATTTTATTATGTAAATAAATATGATACATATTTTCTTTGCATCCATATTTGCATACATTTTATTTGAATTTAATGGATAAAATAATTGTTTGGGTTTAAAAGATTTATTTTTGCTGGTGAGAAATGTACTACAATTAAACATGGTTTGCATAAAATATGAAATTATCTTTAATGATATTGTTTTTTTCACAGAGCATATCAGTCTCATGTGGTTGCATAATTAACATTTGGTTCTCCTATAAAATATTGTAATTATACATTATTTCATCTCTTTACCTACAGCTATGATGTGCGTTAGAAGATTAACTCCCTTTTCAAATATTTAGATTCCTGATTCTTTAGAACATATCCCACAAACTTTAATGAGCATGCATATGAATCCAAATGTCTTTAAGTCTAACACAGTAATAGATACCAGAGAAATTTTATGAAAAAATATGTTGTGTACTTAGTCATAGTTCCTGCCACATGACACTGATATTCAAGCTCAGATATTGACAAATTAAGGCCCTTAGACTAAGTTCAGCTTCCTGCCTCCTTCATAACTAAAGTTTTATCTGAACATAGCCAAACCTTTTGATTCACATATTGTTTTCGTTGACTTTGTGCTGCAACAGAAAAGTAGAATAGTTACTCTGAAGGGCATAAGGCTTGCAAAGGTGAAAATATATACTATCTGGCCTTTTCCAGAAAAAAATAATAGAAAATGTCATTCTTTGATTTATCAGTATATACAGACATAAACATATAAATACAAGTCATGGATAATTAGAAAACAGGACAGTAAACAGTCAATTGCTAAATGCCTTGTATAGCCAATAATTAAAATAATATTAAGTGGTGGAAGAGATCAGCATTTGCTACCTTCATTAGAAACTGTTCTGTGGAAGAAAAATGACAAGTTGATTCATAAAGAAAGGTTAAGACATTGATGATAAAGTTCTGTAGGAGAAGTATACCAAGTGAAAGTGGAAAAGGACAAGCTCTAGATATTCAGAGAACAATGAGAAATTGATTTAAGCATGTGCATAATGTTTATGCAAAAGAAAAGCAGTCATAGAGGCTGGAAGATAGAGTAGTATCTTAAAAAGAGTGGTATGTTCTGAGCAGTACACCACAGAGGACCAGTTACATGGCCACAGAGGTCATTCAAAGGTGATGAAATAAAACTATGTTGGAAGAGGAAAGGTTAAAATGCAGAGAAGGAAACACATATTAGGGAAAGTCTGGTAATGATAACTCATTAAATACGGTAGTGAAAAAAGTGGATAAAAGGCTCTGAAATTTAAGTTTTGTGAGTTTAGAAGGCTGAAAACATTTTTAACAAAAACAAATTGAGTGCATCAGGATAAAACAAAACAAGCAAACAAAAAACACATGGGGGTTAAAGAACAGAAAATAAACAATTCTGGCAAGTGTCAAAGAATCATGGGGGGATGGAGACTTTGCCTTTTCAGCAAGGCAGCTGTATGGATTAAGTCTGTGTTTTAAAAGCCTAACTGTATGCATGGGGAGAAACTAGAAATCAAGAAATTACTTAGAAACTTAGAGTAGCAATCTAAGAGAGAAATGGAGAGAACCTAAATTGAGCCAGTGACCATAGAATTGCAGGGAATGGTGTACGTGATTAGAGTACAGATTCTTAAACCCCTTGGTATAAGAACTATGTCTTGTCTTCTATTAAATTCAAGATTTTTAAAAGTGGGCAGAATAACTAGGTTCTTCATAAATATTTTTTCAATGCATAAATATAAAGAGGAAAATTACATGTATCTCTAAGTTTCTTTGGTCAACTTGAGTTTATTTTAATTATTTTAAGATTTTACTTATTTATTCATGAGAGAGAGGCAGAGGAAGACACAGGTTCCTGTGGAGCAGGGATCCCACAGCCTGATGTGGGATTCGATTCTAGGACCCTGAGATCATGACCTGAGTTGAAGGTAGATGCCCAAATGATTGAGCCCCCCTGGCAACTTCAGCTTAAGTTTAGATAATAGGAATCATCAGTACACTCAGTTTGCACAGCTCTAATAGCATTTCATCTGTTAGTTACAGCATTCCATTGACTGGTCAGCTTTTCCCAACTCTTGGATACAATTTAAAGGGATAGAGCCTTGGTCTTATAGGAGTTCACAACCTCTGTATTGATATTGGATTCTGCCATAGTATTTCTTATAAAATAGTTAATTGTTTAATGTCAGGTATTGGCAAAACTTTTCTATAAAGAGCCAGATTATAAGTATTTTCGGGCTTGCTGGGCCATATAATCTCTGCTGAAACTGCTCAACTTTGCTCCTACTGTGTGAAAGCAGCCATAAACAATGTGGAAACTAATGAGCATGGCTCATTATAATAAAACATTATTTACCAAAGTAAGCAGTGAATTATATTTGGCTCTGTGGTCACCATTTACTAATGCCTGCTTTATATTAAAATATGAGTTTATGAATCAAATTCCTTAATTTGGTAATTTGGTGTCTATTTGCATGGTTCGAAAGAAACTAAAAATAATTAACAGTATTATGTCAAATTGAGAAAAGATAAATATTGAAAGTAAAGTCTTTTAGATTTCGCACACTCTGAAAGCACAAAATATTGTGAATATTACATTACAGTGTTATTAATACAAATGGGCTACAAACCAATGTGACTTTTTACTTTATTGTTCATATAGAAAATTAATATTTTATTTATTTTCTTTTTACTTTTAAAAATATTTTTTCATGATTATAGGATGTTGAGAAGAGCCAGTATGATTCTGTTCAAAGTGAAATCCAACTACCTATCATTTAGCTGTCTTGGATTATACGTTTAATTTTTTTGAAAGGAATAGCATTTCCTATGTCCGTATTTTTTTTTGTATTAACTATATATTTTTTATTATCTGTATTCTTTTTTATTTTTTTAATTTTTTTAATTTTTTTTTTTTTTACTAAACATGTAAAGTATTTTTATCCCCGGGGGTACAGGTCTGTGAATCACCAGGTTTACACACTTCACAGCACTCACCATAGCACATACCCTCCCCAATGTCCACAACCCCACCCCCTTCCCTAACCCCCCTCCCCCCAGCAACCCTCAGTTTGTTTTGTGAGATTAAGAGTCATTTATGGTTTGTCTCCCTCCCAATCCCATCTTGTTTCATTTATTCTTCTCCTACCACCTTAACCCCCCATGTTGCATCTCCACTTCCTCATATCAGGGGGATCATATGATAGTTGTCTTTCTCCGATTGACTTATTTCGTTAAGCATAATACCCTCTAGTTCCATCCACTTCATCACAAATGGCAAGATTTCATTTCTTTTGATGACTGCATAGTATTCCATTGTGTATATATACCATATATATACCACATCTTCTTTATCCATTCATCTATTGATAGACATCTAGGTTCTTTCCATAGTTTGGCTATTGTAGACATTGCTGCTATAAACATTCTGGTGCACGTGCCCCTTAGGATCACTACATTTGTATCTTTAGGGTAAATACCCAGTAGTGCAATTACTGGGTCATAGGGTAGTTCTGTTTTCAACTTTTTTGAGGAAACTCTATGCTGTTTTCCAGAGTGGATGCACCAGCTTGCATTCCCACCAACAGTGTAGGAGGGTTCCCCTTTCTCTGCACAGATGTGTCATTTCCTGACTTGTTAATTTTAGCCATTCTGACTGTTGTGAGGTGGTATCTCATTGTGGTTTTGATTTGTATTTCCCTGATGCCGAGTGATGTGGAGCACTTTTTCATGTTTCTGTTGGCCATCTGGAGGTCTTCTTTGCAGAAATGTCTGTTCATGTCTTCTGCCCATTTCTTGATTGGATTATTTGTTCCTTGGATGTTGAGTTTGCTAAGTTCTTTATAGATTTTGGACACTAGCCCTTTATCTGATATGTCATTTGCAAATATCTTCTCTCATTTTGTCAGTTGTCTTTTGGTTTTGTTAACTGTCTCCTTTGCTGTGCAAAAGCTTTTGATCTTGATGAAATCCCGATAGTTCACTTTTTCCCTTGCTTCCCTTACCTTTGGCGATGTTCCTAGGAAGAAGTTGCTGTGGCAGAGGTAGAAGAGGTTTCTGCCTGTGTTCTCCTCAAGGATTTTGATGGATTTCTTTCTCACATTGAGGTCCTTCATCGTTTTGAGTTTATTTTCATGTGTGGTGTAAGGAAATGGTCCAATTTCATTTCTCTGCATGTGGCTGTCCAATTTTCTCAACACCATTTATTGAAGAGGCTGTCTTTTTTCCATTGGACATTCTTTCCTGCTTTGTCGAAGACTAGTTGACCATAAAGTTGAGGGGCTATTTCTGGGCTCTCTATTCTGTTCCATTGATCTATGTGTCTGTTTTTGTGCCAGTATCATGCTGTCTTGATGACAGTTTTGTAATAGAACTTGAAGTCTGGAATTGTGATGCCACCAAATTTGGCTTTCTTTTTCAATATCCCTTTGGATATTTGAGGTCATTTCTGGTTCCATATTAATTTTAGGATTATTTATTCCATTTTTTGAAAAAAATGCATGGTATTTTGATAGGAATTGCATTAAATATGTAGATTGCTTTAGGTAGCATAGACATTTTCACAATATTTGTTCTTCCAATCCAGGAGCATGGAATATTTTTCCATTTCTTTGTGTCTTCCTCAATTTCTTTCATGAGTACATTATAGTTTTCTGAGTATAGATTCTGTGTCTCTTTGGTTAGGTTTATTCCTAGGTATCTTATGGTTTTGGATGCAATTGTAAATGGGATTGACTCCTTAATATCTCTTTCTTCTGTCTTGCTGTTGGTGTAAAGAAATGTAACTGATTTCTGTGCATTAATTTTATATCCTGACACTTTACTGAATTCCTGTATAAGTTCTAGCAGTTTTGGAGTGGAGTCTTTTGGATTTTACACATATAGTATCATATCATCTGCAAAGAGTGATAATTTGACTTCTTCTTTGCAAATTGGGATGCCTTTAATTTCCTTTTGTTGTCTGATTGCTCAGGCTAGGACTTCTAGTACTATGTTGAATAGCAGTGGTGATAATGGACATCCCTGCCATGTTCCTGACCTTAGCAGAAAAGCTTTCAGTTTTTCTCCATTGAGAATGATATTTGCGGTGGGTTTTTCACAGATAGCTTTGATGATATTGAGGTATGTGCCCTCTATCCCTACACTTTGAAGAGTTTTGATCAGGAAGGGATGCTGTACTTTGTCAAATGCTTTTTCAGCATCTATTGAGAATATCATATGGTTCTTGTTCTTTCTTTTATTAATGAGTTGTATCACATTGATTGATTTGTGGATGTTGAACCAACCTTGCAGCCCTGGAATAAATCCCACTTGGTCGTGGTGAATAATCCTTTTAATGTACTATTGGATCCTCTTGGCTAGTATTTTGGTGAGAATTTTCGCATCTGTGTTCATCAAGGATATTGGTCTATAGTTCTCTTTTTTAATGGGATCCTTTTCTGGTTTTGGGATCAAGGTGATGCTGGCCTTATAAAATGAGTTTGGAAGTTTTCCTTCCATTTCTATTTTTTGGAACTGCTTCAGGAGAATAGGAATTATTTCTTCTTTAAATATTTGGTAGAATTCCCCTGGGAAGCCGTCTGGCCCTGGGCTTTTGTTTATTTGGAGAGTTTTGATGACTGTTTCAATTTCCTTACTGGTTATGTGTCTGTTCAGGTTTTCTATTTCTTCCTGGTTCAGTTTTGGTAGTTTATATGTCTCTAGGAATGCATCCATTTCTTCTGTGTTGTCAAATTTGTTGGCATAGAGTTGCTCATAGTATGTTCTTATAATTGTCTGTATTTCTTTGGTTTTAGCTGTGATCTCTCCTCTTTCATTCATGATTTTATTTATTTGGGTCCTTTCTCTTCTCTTTTTGATAAGTCTGGCCAGGGGGTTATCAATCTTATTAATTCTTTCAAAGAACCAACTCCTAGTTTTGTTGATTTGTTCTATTGCTTTTATTTCATTGATTTCTGCTCTGATCTTTATGATTTCTCTTCTCCTGCTGGGTTAGGGTTTCTTTCTTCTTTCTCCAGCTCCTTTAGGTGTAGGGTTAGCTTGTGTACTTGAGACCTTTCTTGTTTCTTGAGAAAGGCTTGTACCACTATACTTTCCTCTCAGGACCGCCTTTGTTGTGTCCCACAGATTTTGAACTGTTGTGTTTTCATTACCATTTGTTTCCATGAATTTTTCTAATTCTTCTTTAATTTCCTGGTTGACCCATCCATTTTTTAGAAGAATGATGTTTAGTCTCCATGTATTTGGGTTCTTTCCAAATTTCTTCTTGTGATTGAGTTCTAGCTTCAGAGCATTGTGGTCTGAAAATATGTAGGGAATGATCCCATCTTTTGATACTGGTTGAGACCTGATTTAGGACCCAGGATGTGATCTGGGTCCTAATCTGGAGAATGTTCCATGTGCACTAGAGAAGAATGTATATTCTGTTGCTTTGGGATGAAATGTTCTGAATATATCTGTGATGTCCATCTGGTCCAGTGTGTCATTTAAGGCCTTTATTTCCTTGTTGATCTTTTGCTTGGATGATCTGTCCATTTCAGTGAGTGTTAAAGTCAGGGAGTGTTAAAGCCCCCTACTATTATTGTATTATTGTTGATGTGTTTCTTTGATTTTGTTATTAATTGGTTTATATAGTTGGCTGCTACCATGTTAGGGGCATAGATATTTAAAATTGTTAGATCTTCTTGTTGGACAGACCCTTGGAATATGATATAGTGTCCTTCCTCATCTCTTATTATAGTCTTTGGCTTAAAATCTAATTGATCTGATATAAGGATTACCACCCCAGCTTTCTTTTGATGTCCATTAGCATGGTAAATTCTTTTCTACCCTCTCACTTTAAATCTGGAGGTTTCTTTGGGTCTAAAATGAGTTTCTTGTAGGCAACATATTGATGGGTTTTGTTTTTTATCCATTCTGATTCCCTGTGTCTTTTGATTGGGGTATTTAGTCCATTAACAATCAGGGTAATTATTGAGAGATATGAATTTAGTGCCATTGTATTGTTTGTAAGGTGAGTGTTACTGTATATTGTCTCTGTTCCTTTCTGATCAACTACTTTTAGGCTCTTTCTTTGCTTAGAGGACCCCTTTCAAGATTTCCTGTAGAGCTGGTTTGGTGTTTGCAAATTCTTTCAGTTTTTGTTTGTCCCAGAAGCTTTTTATCTCTCCTTCTATTTTCAATGATAGCCTAGCTGGATATAGTATTCTTGGCTGCATGTTTTTCTCATTTAGTCCTCTGAATATATCATGCCAGTTCTTTCTGGCCTGCCAGGTCTCTGTGGATAAGTCTGCTGCCAATCTAATATTTTTGCCATTGTATGTTACAGACTTCTTTTCCTGGGCTGCTTTCAGGATTTTCTCTTTGTCACTAAGACTTGTAAATTTTACTATTAGGTGATGGGGTGTGGCCCTATTCTTGTTGATTTTGAGGGGGTTTCTCTGCAACTCCTGGATTTTGATGCTTGTTCCCTTTGCCATATTAGGGAAATTCTCTCCAATAATTCTCTTCAATATACCTTCTTCTCCCCTCTCTCTTTCGTCCTCTTCTTGAATCCCAATTATTCTAATGTTGTTTCATCTTATGGTATCACTTATCTCTCGAATTCTCCCCTCGTGGTCCAGTAGTTGTTTGTCCCTCTTTGCTCAGCTTCTTTGTCATTTGGTCTTCTATATCACTAATTCTTTCTTCTGCCTCATTTATCCTAGCAGTAATAGTCTCCATTTTTTATTGCACCTCATTAATAGCTTTTTTTATTTCAACTTGGTTAGATTTTAGTTCTTTTATTTCTCCAGAGAGGCCTTTTATATCTCCCAAGAGGGTTTCTCTAATATCTTCCATGCCTTTTTTTAGGCCCAGCTAGAACTTTGAGAAGTATCATTCTGAACTTTAGATCTGACATATTACCAATGTCTGTATTGATGAGGTCCTTAGCCTTTGCTACAGACTCTTGTTCTTTTTCTTGTGGTGAATTTTTCTGCCTTGTCATTTTGTCCAGATAAGAGTATATGAAGGAGCAAGAAAATACTAAAAGGGTGGCAACGACCCCAGGAAAATATGCTTTAACCAAATCAGAAGATACCCCAAATCGTGGGGGGGAGAAATGGGATAAAAAGAGGTTCAGAAAAAAAAGGAAACAATTAAAATAAAGAGGGACGCCTGGGTGGCTCAGTTGGTGGGACGACTGCTTTCAGCTCAGGTCATGGTCCCGGAGTCCCGGGATCGAGTCCCGCATCGGGCTCCCAGCTCCATGGGGAGTCTGCTTCTCTCTCTGACCTTCTCCTTGTTAATGCTCTCTCTCTCTCAAGTAAATAAATAAAATCTTTAAAAAAAAATAAAATAAAATAAAGAAAAATATAAAAAAGAAATATATATAAATATATATATATATATATATATATATATATATATATATATTAGATAAACTAGTTAAAACAGAAAAGGGTAAAAGTTAAAAAAAATTCAGGAGCAGAAGAAGAATTTTTTGAATTTTCAATTCAAAACATTAAAAAAAATTAAATTAACTGCAAGACTAAAGAATCATGCGGAGATAGCCATGAGTTCCGTGCTTTGCTTTCTCCTCCTCTGGAATTCCGCTGCTCCCCTTGGTATTGAACCTGCACTCCTTGGTAGGTTAATTTGGTCCTGGCTGGATTTCTTGTTGATCTTCTGGGGCTGGGGTGGGGGAGGGTACTGTTGTAGTGATTCTCAAGTGTCTTTGCCCCAGGTGGAATTGCACCACCCTTACCAGGGTGAGTAATCCACTTTTGCTTGCTTTGGGAGCTTTTGTTCCCTGAATGCTTTCAGTAGAGTCCAGAGGATAGGAATGAAAATTGCAGCCTCCCAGTCTCCAGCCTAGAGGAGCTGTCAGCTCAGGGCCCCACTCTTCAGTGTGCCCTCAGAGAATAGCACCCAATCACTCCCGTCTCTCTGGCCTCTGGCCACGCTCCCAGCTCACCCAGCCTGCGACCCTTTCAAGGTAACCCCAAGCTGAGAGCTCACTCCTCAGCTCTGTCTCTATTGCTGGCTTCCCTATTCTAATACCTGCAAGCTCTGTGACACTCAGACACTCCCGGTCCTTCTTTGACCCTGCGGGACCTGCGCCACACTGACCCCACATGGGCTTCACCCAGGTTTAGCCTTTGGAGCGATGTACCTCAGTGGAACAGACTTTTAAAAGTCCTATTTAGTGCTCCATTGCTCCACCACTTGCCGGGAGCCGGCCCCTCCACCCGTAGTCTATCTTTCCATTGCTTTGGATTCACTTCTCCACCAGTCCTACCTTTCAGAAAGTGGTTGATTTTCTGTTTCTAGAATTGCTCTTCTTCTCTTCAATCTCCCGTTGGATTTGTAGGTGTTTGCAATATTTAGATAAGCTATCTAGCTGATCTCCTGCTACCTGATGTAGTCTCAGCCTGCTACTTCTCTGCCATCTTGACTCCTCCCTCCTCCCTATGTCAGTATTTTTAAACAAAATTTTTCTCCTCCTTCCTCTTCCACCCTTTGCTCTTCAATTGTTTTTCTGTTTTTCTTCTTTTTCCTCACCTTCTGTTCCTTGTCCCAAGTGTTGAAATTTGAACTTTTACTACTGCAGCTGGGTCTCCCTGGCTCTAGGTACTTAATGGTTCTCAAACAGTGCTCCCTGACTCTGGGTCCTCTCCTCCAATACCTTTCCTCCTTAATAAACTTTATATATGCTCTCTTGCTTCTCTAACCTGCAATTTCTTTAGGGAATCTAATTGTAACACATAATTTATACTTGTGAAGAAAAAATATATAGTACTTCCCCATGTGATAGAGGGAATTGTACTCTCAAAGAATCTCTAGACTTAGGCTTCCATTTTTTTTCTAATGGTGTTGTTCTTAATTGATTTTTTTTTAATTGAGGTAAAAATTAGTATGCTTTATATGAGTTTCAGCTGTATATTATAATTCAGTTTGTACACTACAAAGCAATTACTACCATAGGTCTGTCACCATCCATCACTGTACAATTGAGACCCATCACCCATTTGCCTACCCTCTCAATTTCTTTCCCTTCTGATAACCAATATATTCTATATGACTTTGATTTTGTTCCCTTTTGTTTGTTTGGTTTTTAGATTTCATATATAAATGAAATTATATGGTATTTGTCTTTCACTATCTGACTTATTTCACTTAGTATAATACCCAAAAGGTTCATCCATGTTGTCACAAATACTGATTTTCTTTTTTATAGCTGAGTGGTATTCCATCTTATCTATCTCTATATATCTATATCTATATATCACATGTTTTGATCAATTCATCCATTGATTGACACTTAGATTGTTTCCATAAGTTTGGTAATCATAAATTATGCTGCAGTGAATAGGGTTGCATATTTCTCTTTGAATTGGTGTTTTTGTTTTCTGAGGAAATACTCAGAAGTGGAGTTGCTGAATTTCATTAGTTCTATTTTCAGTTTTTTGAGGAATATCCATATAGGTTTCCATAGTGGCTTTATCAATTTACATTACCACCAACAGGGTATGAGTGTTCCATTTTCTTCACATCCTCTCCAACAGATGTTACTTCTTATCTCTTTGACAAAAGCCATTTTAACAAGAGTGAGATGATAATCTCATTATGGCTTTGATTTGCATTTCCCTGATAATTAATGATGTTGAACATCTTTTCATGTGCCTGTCAACCATCTCTATGTCTTCTTTGGAAAAATGTCTATTTAAATCCTCAGTCCATTTTATAATGAGATTGTTTCTTTTGTTATTTTTGAATTATGTGTTCTTTATGTACTTTGTATATTAGCTCCTATATATGATGGGCAAATTTCTTCCATTTAGCACCTTGATTTGTGTTTTGTTGGTGATTTCCTTTACTGTGTAGAAGATTTTAGCTTTGATGTAGGCCCATTTGTTTATTTTTGCTATTGTTTCCCTTGCCTATGAAGTCAAACAAACAAACAAACAAAAATTACTAAGACTGATGTCCAGGAGCTAACAATATATGTTTTCTTCTGAGATTTTATGATTTCAGGCTTTACATTCAAGTCTCTTATCAATTTTGAGTTAATTTTTGTGTGTGGTGTAAGATAGAAATCCAGTTTCATTCTTTCTCATGTGGTTGTCCAATTTTCCCAATTCCATTTATTGAAAAGACTGTCCTTTTCCTTTTGTGTATTTTTGACTCCTGTATCATAAATTAATTGAGCATATATGTGTGGGTTTATTTTAGGGCCTGTACTCAAGTACATTTATTTGATCCCCTCTTTTTTTCTTGTTCAATCCAGGTAAAGATTCATTTATTCTTTCAAAGAAACTTTTAGTTTCCTTGAGCATTTCTTTTATCTTCCTAGTCTCTATTGAATATATTTCTACTCTGGTCTTTATTATTCCCTTCATTCTACTAATTTTGGGCATTATTTATTCTTCTTTTTTTACTTCCTTTAGGTATACAGTTAGATTGTTGATGTGAGATTTTTTTGTATTTCTTCAGGTTAACTATTGCTAGAGACTTCCCTCATAAAACAGGTTTTGCTGCATCTCACAGATTTTGGCCTTTTGTATTTCAATTTTGATTCATCTCCAGGTTTTTTGTTTTTTTTTTTTTCCTTGAGTTTATCATTGAGCCATTGGCTATTTGGTAGCATGTTGTTTAATTTCTACATAATTTTGATTTTTATACTTTTCTTACTGTATTTGATTTCTAGTTTTATACTGTTGTGGTCAGAAAATATGCTTAATATGATTTCATTTTTTGTGAATTTGCTGAGACTTGCTCTGTGGTTAAACATCTTATCTATCCTGAAGAATGTTCCATGTGCTCTTGAGAAGAACATGTATTCTGCTTCTTTTGGATGGAATGTTCTATATATATCTGCATCTAGCTGGTTTAATGTGTCATTTAAGGCCAATATTTCCTTATTGATTTTCTGTCTGGATATCCATCCATTGATGTAAGTGGCCCTTAAACGTCCCCTATTATTATTGTATTGCTATTAGTTACTCTCTTTTAGTCTATTAATATTTGCTTTATATATTTAGGTACTCCTTCACTGGGTGTATAAATACCTACATAAATACTTACAAATGTTATATCTCCTTTTTGTACTGATCATTATGTAATGCCCTTGTCTTTCATATAGTTTGTTTTGAAGTTTATTTTGTCTGATATAAGTATAACCCCCAGCAGAACACTTTTTTCTTTTTTCTTTTTTTTTTTAACTTTCCCTTTGCATGGAATATCTTTGGTCTGTGTGTGTCCTTATATCTGAAGTGAGTCTCTTGCAGGAAATATATGCATGGGTCTTGGGGTTTGTTTTTTGTTTGTTTGTTTTGTTTTGTTTTTCATATTCAGGCACTCTGTGTCTTTTGATTAGAGATTTACTCCATTTACATTTAAATAATTATTGATAGGTATATACTTATTGACATTCTGTTGATTGTATTGTGGACATTTTTGTAGTTTGTCTTTGTTTCTTTTTTTCTTCTTTTGTTCTCTTCCCTGTGGTTTGATGATTTTCTCTATTGTTATGTTTAGATTTCTTTCTGTCTTTGGTGTATCTACTATAGATTGTTTATTTGTGGTTACTATGTGGTCCACAAATAGCACTAGATAGATAGATAGATAGATAGATAGAAATGCACACACGTACAGCTGATTTATTTTGTTGATAGCATCTTACATCCAAACACATTAAAAAAATTACATCTTTATTACCCTCCCCTACCATGTATTCTATTCTTGATGTCACATTTTACTTCTCTTTCTAATTCTTAAAAAATTATTTTGATTAATTAATTATTTTTAGAGGCACCCTAAACTAGTTAATTTTATTTGTCCAAGCACTCATATTGCAAGCATTAAACCAAGTATGGTCTCTGATTCTGTGAGCCCAGATTCACATATTTGGGGAGATAAAAGCAAACCGTGACCCATGTATATGGATGAAAAACCAAGTTAATCACATTGTAGTTTTAAATTTCTACAGCCTAGAAGCCACAAGTCACAGATCTTTAAGGTCTTTCTGGATGTCCCACAACATATCTGCACTTTTATTGAGCTGGGCAACCTCATCATCCTTCAGCTTTTGGTTGACCACACTGGTTAAGCCCTGAGCGTTCAGGATACACATAAGGTTTAGGAAGATGTCATTCTCAATACCACATAGCCCCTTCACCATTGTGGACACTGGATAATTCTGGTTAGATTTTTCAACATAGGTTCAATGAGATCAGACACACTTAATCAAGTAGCTCAGTTGGTATATCCTTTTAGCTGGATGACTTCATAGACACTTTCCACAACCATCTTATGTACATCTAATGTACTTCCTTCCAATTTTCACTGTCGTTTTATGTTCCCATTTCTGGATTCAGTTCCTGAAGAGAAACACCTGCCACATTCACTCTACTCCACACAGCCACACCTGAATCACCCTATTCTCCCAAAATACATCCATGGAAGCTCCTGGGATGAATGCCAAAATTTTCAGCCATAAGATAGAGAGATCTAGCAGAATCTAGATTACACCACTTCCAATCACACAGTGCTTGGGTAGTCCACTTAGTTTCCAAGTAACATATGTGAGACTATCCACTAGGTTGGAAACCACAATTATGATACAATCAGGACTGTACTTGACTATCTGAAGAATAATGAATTTGAAGTCATAACATTCCTCTGCTCCAGATTTAGCTGTCTCTCTCTGTCCTGTTGGCGGACTCCCACAGTCACCACCACTATCATAGAATTTGCAGTCACAGAATCATCTTTATCTGCCACAATTTTAGGTGTCTGAAGAAATAAGCTCCCATGTTGCAGATCCATCATTTCTTCTTTATCTTCAAAAATATCCACAAGGACAAGTTCAGCCAGGGACTTTCCCAGAATGCTGAAAGCACATGCCATATCAACTTGTCTAAATCCCACTACAATGATCTTATTGTTTGGGATGGTTGCCTCTTCTTCTATAACTGGTGCAATCAGTTTTTCCTTAAGAGTTGTCATTGTGCCCAGAGAGAATCAGCTGGGAGAGCCATGCAAAGACCATATTTTACATCTTTTTATTTTGTGTACTCCTTATCTAATTATTACAGCTATAATTAATTTTAGTATGTTTGTCGTTTAGCCTTCATGTTAGCTTTATAAATTGTTAATCCATTATCTTTATGACATATTATGTTTATTAATGAGATTTTTACTTTCAGATGTTTGCTTGTTATTAGTTATTCCTTTTTCTTTTTATCTTAAAGAAGTCTCTTTAACATTTCTTTTAAGGCCACTTAGTGGTAATGAATTCCTTTGCATTTTGCTTATCTGGGAAACTCTATTTCTCTTTCAATTCCAAATAATAACCTTGCTGGATAAAGTATTTTTGTATGGAAGTTTTGCTTTTCTTTGTTTTGTTTTGTTTTTACTTTCAGTCCTCTGAACATGTCATCCCACTCCCATGTGGCCTATAAACATTCTGTTGATAAATCTGCTGATAGCCTTAAGGTTCCCCTTTATGTAAGAATTTGTTTTCCTCTTGCTGCTATTAATATTCTCTCTTCACCTTTAACTATTGACATTTTAATTCTACTGTATCTTGGTCTGGATCCCTTTTTATTTATTTTATGTGAAACTCTCTGTGCTTCCTGGAATAGGATGTCTAATCCCCCCCTTTATTTTTCCTAGATTATGGAAGTTTTCAAGCATACTTTTTTTTTTAATTTTTATTGAAATTCCAGATATTTAACATACAGTGTAATTAATTCAGGTGAAAAACCTAGCTATTCATTACTCACATATGATACCCAGTGATCATCACAAATGCCATTTTTAATACTTCACCATCCCACTACCCACTTCCCTTCCAGTAACCATCAGTTTTTTCTCTATAAGTGAGAGTCTGTTTTCTTGTTTGCCTCCCTTTTTTGCCTCCATATTCATCTGTTTTCTTAATTTCCACATATGAGTGAAATCATATGGTACTTGTCTTTCTTTGTCTGACTTCTTTTACTTAGCATAATACTCTCTAGTTCTATCCATATCGTTGCAAATGGCAAAATTTCACTCTTTCTAAGGCTGAAGTTATATTTCATGTATGTATATGCAGCATTTGATGAAATTTATTCATCAGTCAATGGGCATTTGGGCTCTTCTCATAATTTGGCTATTGTTGATTATGTTGCTAAAAGCATCGAGGTGCATGTATCCCTTCAAATCAATATTTTAGTATCCTTTGTGTAAATACCTAGAAGTGCAAATGCTGAATTGTAGAGTAGCTCTAGTTTTAACTTTTTGAGGAACCTCCATCCTGTTTTCCAGAGTGGCTGTTACAGTTTGCATTCTCACCAACAGTGTGTAAGATGGTTCCCTTTTCTCCGCATCCTTGCCAACACCTGCTGTTTCTTGTATTGTTGATTTTAACTATTTTGACAGGTGTGAAGTGCTATCTCATTGTAGTTTTGATTTGTGTTTCCCTAATGATCAGTGATGTTGAGTGTCTTTTCATGTGTCTGTTAGCCATCTGTCTGTCTTCTTTGGAAAAATGTCTGTTCATGTTTTCTGCCTATTTTTTATCTGGATTATTTGTGTTTTTTTTTTGTTTTGTTTTGTTTTGTTTTGTTTTATACCAATCCTTTGTTGGATATATCATTTACAAATATCTTCTCCCATTCAGAAGGTTGCCTTTTAGTTTTGTTAATTATTTCCTTCCCTGTGCAAAAGCTTTTATTTTAATGAAGTTCAATAGTTTATTTTTGCTTTTATTTCCCTTGCCTCTGGAAACATATCTCAAAAGAAGCTGCTATGGTCAATGTCAAAGAGGATTTTGGTGGTTTCTTGTCTCATGTTTAGATCTTTCATCTGTTTTCCATTTATTTTTGTGTATGATATAAGAAAGCAGTTGAGTTTCATTCTTTTGCCTTTTGCTGTCCAGTTTTCCCAACACCAGTTGTTGAAGAGACTGTCTTTCTCCCATTGGATATTCTTTCCTGCTTTGTCAAAGTTTGTTTATCAAATAGTTGTGGATCCATTTCTGGGTTTTCTACTCTATTCCATTGATATATGACTGTTTTTGTGTTAGCACCGTACTGTCTTAATCAGTCATTATTTCTTTAAATAAATTATCTACCACCGTTCTCTCTTTCTTCTCCATCTGGGATTCCTATAATGCATGTTATTCTGTGTGATATTATCCAACAAGTTTCTTAATCTACCTTAACTTTTGTTGTTATTATTTTGTTTTTGTTTTTTCCTGTTTGCTCCACTGATTGGATGATTTCCAGTCTTGTCTTCCATGTTGCTGATCCATTCTTCTCCTTAGTCTAGTTTGCTGCTGAACCCCTCCATTGTGTTTACATTTCAGCTATTATAATATATTGTATTATAGTCTTTTGACTTCTTTTTGGTACTTTCTTATGTTTTCTTCCCCTTTGTTGAAGTTCTGACTGTGTTCATTCATTCTTTTCCAGAGTTCGGTGAATATCTTTATGAACATTGAACTCTTACCTGGTAGATTATTTACCTCTGAATTATTAAGGTTTTCTTCTGAGGCTTTGTCTTATTCTTTCATTTGGAACTTATTCCTCTGTCTCTTCATTTTGCTTGACTCTCTGTTTTTGTTTTTATGCATTAGGTGAAATAGCTACCTCTCTCAGTCTTGAAGCAGTGGACTTGTGTAGCAGATAAGCCTTATCTTTTAAACTTTTTTTTTTTTTTTAGCTTGTGTTTGTTTCTCCCACCTATGTCTAAGTAGCCCGATTTATTCTTTATAGTCCCAGCTGTTGCAGGTGTGCCAAAATCTGTCAGTGTTGCAAAGGGAGGGCTTTTATACAGTGTATAGTTTTAGTCTTATTGTAAGATAGATCCTCAGGCAACAGCCTTTAAGATATATAAATATAGTCTTAATCATAAACCATGGTTCATAATCATAAAATATGCTGACTTTCAAACCTGAGAGATCTGGACAAAGTTTTTAAAATTATGCCTTTAGACATATGTACAATCCCTTTTCTGGGAGATATCAACAAAGACAAAAAAGGGCACTAATATAGTGATTCTTTACTTAGGTTCCCAGGGGACCTCTGACTTCTAAATGTCCTCAGGCTTAAATTCCAGAACAAGAAAATCGGCATTTTCACATAAATACTGGGAAAGTGTTTCAGTCTACTGTTTATGCAGTGCCCTGGGGATTGTAGCCTGCCGAGGTCTGTTTCTCCAACTGTTTCAGACCATGAGGCCCAGAAATGTAATCCTGCCTGACCAAGAGAGCTAGATGCTCAAGAAGTGTCCCCTGCGAATGCAGTACATCTCTCCCAGCTTTGGTAGGACAAGCAGTGGCTATGGTGCATAAGGGTGGGGTGCTTGGCTGGCCAGTTAGAGCTGGACAGATTGTGGCTAATGTGTGCAAGGTCAGGGTGTCCAGGCTGGAGCTAGTAGTGTGGGTTGAGGAGGATTTTCTCTGAAACCATGTCTCTGCCTCTCCTACCTGTTTTAGTGTGGCCCTTTTATTCTTTGCTGTGGAGGTGCTATTTAGCTAGCTTTCATGTCCTTTTCATATGGCATTATTCTATATATATATGGCTGTAGATTTGTTGTGTCTATGGAAGAAGGTGAGTTCAGGATCCTTTTGTGCCATCATATTAAAATCTCTTCTTTATTGATTTTCTTATAAAAATGTTTCTGAGTCTTTCATTTCCTTTGATTTATTTACTTTTAAACAAATGCAAAGACATTGATTATTATTTTACCTAAATACTAGCAAAACCCACATTGAGTATCAAGTACAGTTAATCTTTCATATCCTCTACAATTTCATTATAACCCATTTATTTTTGGTCTTTGTGCTTTAAAACTCTACAGAACAGGCATTAACTACTCTGAACAATAGGTTCACTTGTTAGGAAGATGAAATAGGTTGAAAACTAAAATATTGCCAGTGGGATCAGAAGTTGTAATACTTTTCTGCCTTTAATTTAGTATCCTTATTCTAATAGACAGGTTCTATAAAAATAAGATTTAAGAGAATAGTTATTGATCGACTGAGATTAAAATCTTATCCAAAAGGCATAATGACAGAACACGAAGCACAAAAGAATAAGAGAATGACATTGAGCTGTAAAATTTAATATTCCACTCTAAATTTGAATATATTATAACTTACTTATAAAATATAGTTTAACAGGTCTGCATAAGTAGAGGAAACTTTAGCCAGTTAATAGAGAGAAAAAAAAAATGAAAGCGTAGATATCTTAATCATGAAGGATGTTAAACATTTCTTCACTTAGGCCTCTGATTTGATAAAAAGCATATAACCTGAAGGAAGGATATGTAGGTAACAAGAGCAGTTTCCTGAAGAAACACTAAGAGTGGTGTGCTGAGGCACAAAGGGAGTCTGTATGGTGGGTTAGGAAAGTAACACTCAATTCCTGGATTATGGTTTAGTTGAGTTTATTATAAACTAAATTTAGTAATTACTCCTTTTTTCTCTCAGAAAAAATCCTTAACAAATATTTCCTTCTAAGGAAAAAGGATGCATATATTTAGACTTAGAGAAATTTGAGGGAGTTAACTTAGTTGTTATCGCTGAGGAGGAAAATGTTTTTATTAATGCAATTGCTATGTATGATTATCTATTATTGTCATATTAATCATCCTAGTAATGGGTGCTATATAGGGAACTTCACTTTGAATCATTACATGAATAACCCTCGTCAACCTCAAAGGTTCCCTAATATATTTCTTCTACTTTTTCACTGTTAATATTTCACTGTGTAATTACAGCTCCCAATCCCTGTGCAGCTAATGATGGCAAAGGACCCTGCTCTCATATGTGTCTGATCAATCATAATAGGAGTGCTGCTTGTGCGTGCCCCCACTTGATGAAACTTTCCTCAGACAAGAAGACCTGCTATGGTAAATTTCTTGAAGTTCTTATCTAAATTTCAAATTGAATTCTCTCAAATGATATTAGCATTAAGATTTTCCTCAAAGTGAAGCAGAAGAGATTTTTAATGTCCTTAAAAACATTTGAGGTAGTGCTACTTCCAGACTGTATTGATGATTCATCTACTTTTGGGAAGACTGACAAATTCTTTAAATATGTGATATGCTGCACTTTACTATTTATTACCTTATTCATTTTTTTTTTTTCTTGCTGCTTTCTTATTTGGTGTGTTGGCAGGATTTATCTCTACAAAGCAGAGAGATTTGTAAGTGAAAGGGCATTTTCAGAAAGTGATGATGTAGGTAACCATGTAACAAAGAGGTACTTAACAGCTTTAATCTCCTCCTGCTCTTCTAAAGTTACTTTCACATCATTTTATAGGGGATTATCAACTTAAAGGGAGGAAGAATGAGGTAAAATTTTTGACTTTGAAATATTTCTTAAAAATATTTAAACAGCACACTTAAACTAGAAAAAATGATAATGAAATTCGTGAATGAAATCGGACTGTAGGGTTTTTTTTCTGTTTTGGTTTCTTTTAATTTTGAGTAATTTTTGTTTATTTGTGGAGCAATTACTTTCAAGGGCAGAGAAGAATGTGCTTACAAAATCTTAACTCAGGGATGTAGGTGCATGATGATTTAATTAATTATATATAATCTTAACATATCACAACAACAATAATTCCAAAGAGACAATGAAATAATAGATTATTTGTGACATCTATTTCTATTTAATCTCCTATTTTATAAACTCAGTTCCAAAAGGTGCTTATGGGAAGTAAAAATGATGCAATGCCTCACAATGTTACTTACTACAGATTTTTAAAAATGTGTAATAAAACATACCTTAATGTTATTTGAAGCCCAATTTTGACAAGAAAAACATGAACATGACTTTTAAAT
This sequence comes from Mustela lutreola, assembly GCF_030435805.1. Taxonomy (NCBI): domain Eukaryota; kingdom Metazoa; phylum Chordata; class Mammalia; order Carnivora; family Mustelidae; genus Mustela; species Mustela lutreola. The sequence goes on along the minus strand of NC_081292.1, from coordinate 121,433,038 downwards.
CCATGTTTAATTTTATTGAGATAGTATAAAAAATGTTCTTAGATGCCTTCAAAAATCATTTAATTTTGTTCTGATTAGGTAAAAAGAACAAATACCATTTGATATTTCCAGAGTTCATGTGTTTTAATAAATGTTTAAAATTATAAGATCAAATCACTGAGAATTTCTTGGTATTTCTAACTAAAGAAAAATAATGACTTAAGAATTCTAACTAGTTTTTCATTTGTTTCTTAATAATTTTAATTTAAATAATAACTCATTTATGCCTATCAAATCTTGATTATGATTTTTTGATGTTAAAATTCTTTTAAATAACAAGAAATAATTTTAGAATTTCTAGATTGCTTCAAACTTGCCAAGGTTAGAAGAGAAAAACACTTATTTCTGTTTCTTTTCTAGAAATGAAAAAATTTCTTCTATATGCAAGGCGTTCTGAAATCAGAGGAGTGGATATTGATAATCCATATTTTAACTTTATCACGGCCTTTACAGTTCCTGATATTGATGATGTTACTGTGATAGACTTTGATGCATCTGAAGAACGTTTATACTGGACAGATATTAAAACACAAACCATTAAACGGGCTTTTATTAACGGAACTGGGTTGGAAACTGTTATTTCAAGAGGTAAGAGCTTTGCACATTGCAGCTTAAAAAAATGTCATTCAATTTATAATAATCACAAGTCTCTTTTGTATGTTTTTTTTAATTATCCAATTCTGTGTTGTTAATTGAAAGTTGGAATTGATTATTCAGAGATTTAATAATATGCTATGTCTTTACAATTGTATAATGCTATAATTATGTTGCACATAATAGTCTGATAACTAGAAATTTTGTTTCAAAAGAAGAAAAAAAATCAAAAGTGATCTCCTTAAAATTTGTGGATTTCTAAACAAACATTTCAAGACTTATTTTTTGCTGATGGAGGAATGGTAATTTGTGCATACACAAAATATAGAATATTTGGGAAGGACTTCTTTCCCTCTTTGGGCTCAAGCTTATTATCAACTTCCTTTGCATAAATTTTTACAGAACTAGAGTACACAAATAAGACAGGGAACTTATTTCTATCCACATCCTAACCTAGCAAGTTAAATTATAACTTATTGGTAAATTTTGTTAAATTAACTATTAAAAAAAAATAACTTTCCCCAAAGTAGAAAATATGTCTGAAGTGAAGTTAGACATAGTTACAGATACCATGACTAAATATTTAACATTGAATTATCCTAGACTTTGTTTGAATCTTGGTGTATTGTGATTTCTGGATCAGTTATTGTTGTTGTTATTATTGTTATAATTAGTTGTAGTAATAGTTTAGTTTATCTTCATTGAGTATCTTAGTATATATATTGCATATATATAATATGTTAGTTTTATATATATTTATATATAGTATATATATGTGTATAGTATGTATTTAGTATAGTATTATTATATTAGTATATCGACATAGTATATCTTCATTGAGTATCTGCTCTTTTCATGACTGCAAAACCAAACAAGACAGTTTCTGTTCAATTTCATTTTCCAATAAGCATGAGAGAGTGATTTGGAAGAGGATAGAAGAAAGGGTGATCAGTAATCCATATAGATATATCAAAATCTCATGCTTTGAAACATACTAAAAATTTAAAATCAGAACTTATATGAGGAATGATCAATCTCTTAATTAAAGCAATAAGAAGTGCAGGTTTTAAATTCACAGGTTTTCAAGAGTTTCCACATATCATATTTAAAAAAGCTGGCTTGAGTATTACTAGTAGATCTGAGAGTCTTTAACCACTAAAGTGTTCTTTTATTTATGCTAGCTCTTTACTCATCTAAGTTTAGTGCTATTAAAGCAACTTGAATGAATTGGTTATAAACTTGTTTATACTTATACTTATTTCAAACTTCCCATAAGAGAATAACCTTTATAAGAAAGCTAATGCAAAGATTTTTTCTTCTTAGACTATTTTTTTACAGAGGAGAGGGAAATAATGGTTTGATTATTATCCAATTGTTAGACTAGGTATGATCATTAAATACCTTGAAAGATCATTTAAAGGACGTTACGTGCCTTCTAAGACTGACAGTCAGGTGATCTCATAAGAAATTCATCAAAGTCTAACAGAAAATTGTTTAAGCACTTCATCATGAATGTGAAATCCTTACCAAAAGGCTTTGTGAATTGTATGAAGGGAAAGATGTTATATCTCAGAAAAACGTGAGGACAATTTTCTATCAATATAGATTGGTAGCTAGTAGTTATGTAGTAACTGTAGTAGTTGATGAATTTGTCTTCAAGAAATTCACAGGCTTCTTTTCATTTAGTGGACTTTATTTATAATTATTGCCAAAAATTGAACAATGATATTTTCTTACCAACAATTAATAAAATATATTCATTAGGATCAATAACCATTAATTCAACCATTTTGAAAATATTGAAATATATATAAGAAATTGATGGAGAATCATTATTGGCTGAATAATATGAAACACAGAACAAGAAGGACATATTATACAAGCTGATAGAGCTAAAGAAATAAGTAGGAACTGAATCTAGACTTTATAAGTTGTTGATTTTTATATTAGTACTGAAAATAATGAGAGCCAAAGAAGTATTTCAAGGAGGCAGCAGTTGTATGGTTAGGCAAATACATACGTAGCTGTATGTATTTGCCTTTGGAAAATATGAGTTCTAGCTTTTAGGTTTAGTAGAGAATTGAAGAGGTGTGAGATGGAGGCAGGTGACTCTGGGAGACTGGATCACTGGCTGGTATAGCAGTTTTAGTAAGATGTGATTGAAACATGGACTAGAAGGGAAAAAAAGAAATGAGGGAGAATTATAGAAACATAAAAGAGTGAAAATATAAAGTAACTTAATTAATTGGATATGAAGGTTGGTGAATAGGTATTGTCAAAGATAAGTCCTTCATTTCCGGCTCACCTATAAGTTGAATGATGTTGCATTTTCCTTTCTTCCAGGGTGAAATCTTGTGAAGGACTGATTTATCTTTCCATTAATAGAAAGCTTGAGATGAACTTTTGACAGTTCAGCTTGTGAGCTCATCAAAGTGTCTCAAATCCTGCCAGTAATTGTACTGTATTTTATCCTTTCATCTTTTGGATTCCCTGCGAATGTTTAACCTTTCTCTTATTTCTTACATGCTGGTCTCTGTATCTTCTCACTTCACTGTCCTTCCTCTACTGGACTTTGTCTTGAGATTCTCTCTTTTCTTATCTTCCTTAGCCAAAGTCTAATGTGAAATCTGCTTCATAAATCAGACTCTACATTTGTCATTGCTCCAATCAGACCGTTTCCTGAGAAAACACTGAACCTTCATGAAAGAGTGTAGAAATAGTTTGCCTGCCATGCCATTCTCCATATCCTAAAATACTAAACTTCTCTTAATTTATGTACTACCTACACAAGCTATAGGTTACAGTTACATGTACAAAGCACACTTCATTATAAACATAAATGCTAACAAATGACTATAGATGTGTTCTTTGTATAAACTAACAAATATTTATAATCACATGTATAGTTGCCTCTTTAAAACACAAAAAGGTAATTTTATTCTAAGAAAAATTACTGCACAATTCACAGCAAAGGTTTTTGCTACTGGTCTGCAGCCTGACTCTCTAGTGGTAATTAATTCTTACTCTTAAGTCACTTCTTCGTCCAGATATTTTTCAATTATTGGTGCTCTCAGGTTTAGTTTTTTGATGTGATAAATAATACTAGCTGTCCTTAAAGTGACAAGCACCATAATCTCATGTAATCTTTACAAACTTATTATTAAGAAATACTTTCATTCTGTGGATGAGAAAGCTTAAGCTTGTGAAAGCTGAAACTCTTGTCTCTGAAACAAAGGGAGTATACAGTGGAGCCGCAGTCACACTCTGGACTGTACGTTTAGAGCTCCTGTCACTCTCATTACTCTGCAAAGAGAGAATTTGGGACTTCATCCCCAGTGACTGGGTGTTAACCTTTTATGCTCAGTTGCCTCTCCTGAGTATTTATTTATATAATGCCCACCATTATACCTTACTAGATAAAAGACTGTCCCCCACAAACTTTAAATCATCATAGCAAGAAATTAACTTTCAATGAACTTAGTAAGAAGAAAAGAAGACATTAACAGGCCTTAAAGTTCTAACTGGGAGTTACGTAGTTGGGTTTCCACATTCTTTCTTTTAATTTTTTTTTTAAATTTTCATTTTATTATTTTTATTAATTATTTTTGTTATTTGCCCAAGGGGTAATTTTGTGAATCATCAGGCTTACACACTTCACAACATACTTCATAACACTAACTTGGGTATATCACATATCCTCCCAATGTCCATAACTCAACTACCCTCTCCCTACCATACTACCCCCGATAACCCTCAGTTTGTGAGATTAAGCATTTCTTATGGTTTGTCTCCCTCTTGATACCATCTTGTTTCATTTTTTCCTTCTCTACACCCCAAACCCCCCACTCTGCCTATCAAATTCCTCATATCAGGGAGATCATATGATAATTATCTTTCTCTAATTGACTTATTTCAAGAGCATGATACCCTCTAGTTCCATCCACATCATTGCGAATGGCAAGATTTAATTTCTTTTGATGGTTGCATAGTATTCCATTGTATATATATACCACATCTTCTTTATCCATTCATTTGTTGATGGACATTTAGGTTCTTTCCACAGACTGGCTATCGTGGACATTGCTGCTATAAACATTTGGGGGCACGTGCCCCTTTGGATCATTGAATTTGCATCTTTATTTTTTTTAAAGATTTTTTATTTATTTATTAGAAAGAGAGATCACAGGCAGGCAGAGAGACAGGCAGAAAAAAAGAGAGGGAAGCAGGCTCCCTGCTGAGCACAGAGCCCATTGCAAGGCTCAATCCCAGGACTTAAGATAATGACCTGAGACAAAGGCAGAGGTTTTAACCCACTGAGCCACCCAAGTGCCCCAACATCTGCATCTTTAGGGTAAGTACCCAGTAGTGCAATTGCTGGGACATAGGGTAGCTCTATTTTCAACTCTTTGAGGAACCTCCATACTGTTTTCCAGAGTGGCTGCACCAGCTTGCATTCCCACCAACAGTGTAGGAGGGTTCCCCTTTCTCCTCATCATTGTCAGCCTCTGTCATTTCCAGATTTGTTTATTTTAGCTATTCTGGCTGGTGTAAGGTGGTATCTCTCCATGGTTTTTGATTTGTATTTCCCTGATGCCGAGTGATGTGGAGCACTTTTTCATGTGTCTGTTGACCATCTGGATATTTTCTTTGCAGAAATGTCTGTTCATGTCCTCTGCCCATTTCTTGATTGGATTATTTGTTCTTTGGGCATTGAGATTGATAAGCTCTTTCTAGATTTTGGATACTAGCCCTTTATCTGATATGTCAGTTGCAAATATCCTCTCACAGTTTGTCAGATGTCTTTTGGTTTTGTTGACTATTTCCTTTGCTTTGCAAAAGCTTTTGATCTTGATGAAGTCCCAGTAGTGCATTTGCACCCTTGCTTCCCTTGCCTTTGGTGATGTTTCTAGGAAGAAGTTGCTGTGGCTGAGGTCAAAGGGGTTGCTGCCTATGTTCTCCTCAAGGATTTTGATGGATTCATTTCTCACATTGAGATCCTTCATCCACTTGGAGTCTATTTTTGTGTGTGGTGTAAGGAAATAGTCCAGTTTAATTATTCTGCATGTGGCTATCTAATATTCCCAACAGCATTTGTTGAAGAGACTGTCTTTGTTCCATTGGACATTCTTTCCTGCTTTGTTGAAGATTAGTTGATCATAGAGTTGAGGGGCTATTTCTGAGCTCTCTATTCTGTTCCATTGATCTATGTGTCTGTTTTTGTGCCAATACCATACTGTGTTGATTATGACAGCTTTGTAATAGAGTTTGAAGTCTGGAATTATGATGCAACAAACCTTGGTTTCCTTTTTTAAGATTTTATCTAATTATTTGACAAAGAGATATCACAAATAGTCAGGGAGGCAGACAGAGAGAGGGAGAAGTAGGTTTTCGCTGAGCAGAGAGCCAGATATGGGGCTCAATCACAGGATCCTGAGATCATGACCTGAGCTGAAGGCAGAGACTTAACCACTGAGCCACCCAGGCACCCCCAACCTTGGCTTTCTTTTTCAACATTCCTCTGGCTACTTGGGGTCTTTTATGGTTCCATATAAATTTTAGGATTATTTGTTCTATTTCTTTTTTAAAAAATGATGGTATTTTGATAGGGATTGCATCCAATGTGCTTTATGTAGCATAGACATTTTCACAATATTTGTTCTTCCAGTCCATAAGCATGGAACGTTTTTCCATTTCTTTGTGTCTTTTTCAATTCTTTTCATGAGTATTCTATAGTTTTCTTAGTACACATACTTTGCCTCTTTGGTTAGCTTTATGCCTAGGTATCTTATGGGTGTGGGTGCAATTGTAAATGGGACTGACCCCTTAATTTCTCTTTCTTCTGTCTTGCTCTTGGTGTATAGAAATTCAACTGATTTGTGTGCATTGATTTTATATCCTGACACTTTCCTGAATTCCTGAATGAGTTCTAACAGTTTTGGAGTGGAGTCTTTTGGGTTTTCCACCTAAGGTAACATATGATCTGCAGAGTGAGAGTTTGACTTCTTCTTTGCCAGTTTGGATGCCTTTTATTTCTTTTTGTTGTCTGATTGCTGAGGCTAGGGCTTCTAGTGCTATTTGGAATAGCAGTGGTAATAGTGGTAATAGCCCTGCCATGTTACTGATCTTAGGGGAAAAGCTCTCAGTTTTTCCCCATTGAGAATGATATTTGCTATGGTTTTTCATAGATGGCTTTGATGATATGGAGGTATGTACCTTCTACCCCTACACTTTGAAGAATTTTGATCAAGAAAGAATGCCGTACTTTGTCAGATGCTTTTTCAACATCTATTAGGAGTATCATATGATTCTTATTCTTTCTTTTATTAATGTATTGTATCACGTTGATTGATTTGAAGATGTTGAACCAACCTTGCAGCCCTGGAATAAATCCAACTTGGTTGTGGTGAATAAACCTTTTAATGTACTATTGGATTCTCTTGGCTAGTATTTTGGTGAGAATTTTCGCTTCTGTGTTTATCAAGAATATTGGTCTGTTTCTCCTTTTTATTGTGGTCTTTGTCTGGTTTTGGGATCAAGGTATTTCTGGCCTCATAAAATGAGTATGGAAGTTCTCCTTCCATTTCTATTTTTTGGAACAGTTTCAGGAGAATAAGAATTAATTCTTCTTTAAATGATTGGTAGAATTCCCCTGGGAAGCCATCTGGCCCTGGGCTCTTGCTTGTTGGGAGATTTTTGATGACTGCTTCAAGCTTCTTACTGGTTATCGATCTGTTCAGGCTTTCTGTGTCTTTCTGGTTCAGTTTTGGTAGTTTCTATCTCTAGAAATGCATCCATTTCTTCCAGATTGTCAAATTTGTTGGCATATAGTTGCTCACAATATGTTCTTATAATTGCTTATATTTATTTTGTGTTGGCTGTAATCTCTCTTCTTTCATTCATGATTTTATTTATTTGGGTCCTTGCTCTTTTCTTTTTGATAAGTCTGGCCAGGGGTCTATCAGTCTTATTAATTCTTTCAAAGAACCAGCTCCTAGTTTTGTTGATTTGTCTATTGTTTTTTTGGTTTCTATTTCATTGATTTCTGCTCTGATCCTTATGATTTTCTTCTCCTGCTGGGTTTAGGTTTTCTTTGCTGTTCTTTCTCCAGCTCCTTTAGGTATAGGGTTAGGTTGTATACTTGAGACCTTTCTTGAGAAAGTCTTGTATCACTATCTACTTTCCCCTTGGGACTGTGTTTGCTGTGTCCCAAAGATTTTGAACTGTTGTTTTTGAACACGGTTTTGTTTGAACATTTGTGTTTTCATTTTCATTTGTTTCCATGATTTTTTTTTTCAATTCTTCTTTAATTTCCTGGTTGACCCATTCATTCTTTATTTGAATGCTCTTTAGCCTCCATGTATTTGGGCTCTCTCCAAATTTCTTCTTGTGATTGTGTTCTACCTTCAGAGCATTGTGGTCTGAAAACATGCAGAGAATGATCCCAATCTTTTGGTACCAGTTAAGACCTTATTTGTGACCCAAGATGTGATCTATTCTTCAGAATGTTCCATGTGCACTAGAGAAGAATGTATATTCTGTTACTTTGGGATGGAATGTTCTGAGTATATCTGTGATATCCATCTGGTCCAGTGTATCATTTAGGGCCTTTTTTTCCTTGTTGATTTTTGCTTGGATGATCTGTCCATTTCAGTGAGGGACATGTTGAAGTCCCCTACTAATACTGTATTATGGTCAATGTGTTTGTTATTAATTGGTTTATATGATTGTCTGTTCTCATGTTAGGGGTATAGGTATTTAAAATTGTTAGATCTTCTTGTTGGACAGACCCTTAAAGTACTATATAGTGTCCTTTTTCATCTCTTACTATAGTCTGGCTTAAAATCTAACTTATCTTATATAGGGATTGCCACCCCAGCTTTCTTTTGATGTCCATTAGCATGGTAAATTGTTTTCCACACCCTCACTTTAAAACTGGAGGTATCTTTGGGTCTAAAATGAGTTTTTTGTAGACAGTGCATTGATGGGTCTTGTTTTATTATCCATTCTGATACCCTGTATCTTTTGATTGGGCATTTAGCCCATTTACATTCAGGGTAACAATTGAAAGATATGAATTTAGTGCCATTGTATTGTTTGTAAGGTGAGTGTTACTGTATATTGTCCTGTTCTTTTCTGGTCTACTGCTTTTAGGCTCTCTCTTTGCTTAGAGGACCTCTTTCAATATTTCCTATAGGGTTCGTTTGGTGTTTGGTAATTCTTTTAATTTTTGTTTGTCCTGGAAGCTTTTTATCTCTCCTTCTATTTTCAATGATAACCTAGCTGGATATAGTATTCTTGGCTGCATGCTTTTCTCATTTAGTGCTCTGTATATATCCTGCCAGCTCTTTCTGGCCTGCCAGGTTTCTGTGGATAAGTCTTCTGTCTAATATCTAATATTTTTATTATTGTATGTTACAGACTTCTTAAGCTGTTTTCAGGATTTTATTTTTGTCACTAAGACTTGTAAGTTTTACTATTAGATGATCGGGTATGGACCTATTTTTTATTGATTTTGAGGGGGATTCTCTGTGCTTCCTGGATTTTGATGCTTGTTCCTTTTGCCATATTAAGGAAATTCTCTACTATAATTTTCTCTAATAACCTTCTTCCCTCTCTCTCTTTCTTGTTCTGGAATCCCAATTATTCTAGTATTGTTTTGTTATGGTATCACTTATTTTTTGAAATCTTCCCTCATGGTCCAGTGGTTGTTTTTCTCTCTTTTGCTTGGCTTCTTTATTCTCCATCATTTGGTCTTATATATCACTAATTCTCTCTTCTGCCTCATTTATCCTAGCAGTGAGAGCCTCCATTTCTAACTGCACCTTATTAATAGCTTTTTTTTAATTTCAGCTTATTTAGATTTTAGTTATTTTATTTCTCCAGAAGGGCTTTTATTTCTCCAGATGGGGTTTCTCTTATATCCTCCATTCCATTTTTTAGCCCAACTAGCACCTTGAGTATTGTTGTTCCGAATTCTAGTTCTGACTTATTACCAATGTCCATATTGATTAGGTTCCTAGCTGTCAGTACTGCCTCTTGTTACTTTTTTCATGATGAGTTTTTCTGCCTTGTCATTTTATCCATATATGAATATGAGTGAGAGAAAAAAATACTAAAAGGGTGGCAAAACACCTGAAAAAAAATGTATGCTAACAAAATCAGAAGAGATCCAAAACTGGGAGGAGAAGAAAGAGGGGGAAAGGAAATAAAAATAAAAAATAAAAAAGTTATACACACACACACACATTTGACTGGTGAATAGAACAGAGCCACCCACTTGATTTTGGGTGTATTTAAATTTCTTAGAAGAATATCCTCCCAAATATTTAAAGAAAGAAAAACTTACATATATAGAAAAATAAATGCAAACATGATGAAGAGATGGAATATGACAGTAAAGATGAAAATTTTTTAAAAATTCTAAAAAAGGAAGTGATAATAAGTTGTTTGGAAAAAGAAAAAAAAAATAGAGTAGGAAATGTGCTCAGGCTGGAAAGTAGAACAAAGCCATGTGTGAGATTAGAAATTTTGTTCTATTAGAAGAAATTGTATCTTAAAATTTTTTAGGAAAAAAAACATACATATACAAAAAACAAGATTAAATACAATGAAGGGATAAAATATGACTATAACAATAAAGGTTTTAAAAGTTTTTTTTAGAAAGGTATTATTAAGATAAACAAGTTAAAAACATTAAAAGAGGAAAAGTTAAAAACTGGAATAAGAAAAATATTTTTGAAAAAAATTAACTTTTCAAGACTTAAGTGACATGGGGAAAAAGCCGTTAATTCTATTTATTGCTTTCCCCTAACTCTGGAGTTCTGCTATTCTCATTGATTCATGAACTTTGTCTTAGCTGGATGTTCTTGCTGATTTTCTGGGCAAGGGGCCTGTTGCAGTGATTCTCAAATGTCTTTCCCTGAGGGGCACCTAGGTGGCTCAATGTGTTAAGCCTCTGCCTTCGACTCAGGTCATGATCTCAGTTTCCTCGGATCAAGCCCTACATCGGGCTCTCTGTTTTGCAGGGAGCCTGCTGCCCCCTCTATCTCTGGATGCTGATTTGCCTAACTTGTGATCTCTCTCTCTCTCTCTGTCAAATAAATAAAATCTTAAAAAAAAAAAAAGTATTTGTGCAAGGCAGAATTGCACTGCCCTTGCCATGGACAGGCCTAAGTATTCTGCTTGGTTTGCTCTCAGAGCTTTTGCTCCCTGAATGCTTTCCTTAGAGCTCTGGAGGATGGGAATAAAGATGGCACCTCCCAATCTCTGGCCCAGAGGAGCTGAGAGCTCAGAGCCCCACTCAGTGTGCTCCCTGAGACAAGCAGTCAATCACTCCTGTCTCCCTGGTCTCCAGCCACAGTCCAAGCTCACCTGGCCTGTGACCAAGCATTTCTATCTCTGGTTCATGGCCCTTCCTTATGTCTCTAAACCCAGCAGATTCCTGCCATGCTGCTCTTCCCAGAGCAGGAAGGTGGGTCTCCCTGGATCTGCCACTTGTGGGGTTCTTGCTTGAAGAGCATTGGCCCAACTGTGCCTCAGATCACCATTTAAGGTAACTCTGATCTGAAAGCTCACTCCTTGGCTCTGTCTCTGTATTCAGCTTCTCACTCTGATACCTGATAGCTCTGCCACACTCAGACACCCCCAAACCTTCCGTGACCCTGCGGGTCCTGAGACCACACTGTCCTTGTGAGGGCTGCACCTCTGCTTAGCCTCTGCTGTGATATCTCTCAGGGGAGATGACTTCTGAAAGTTTGGATTTTGTGCTCTGCTGCTCCACTGATTCCTGGGAGCTGGCCCCTCCCCCTGTGGTCTAACTTCCCATTGCTTTGGACTCACTTCTCTGCACTTCCTACCTTTCAGAAAGTGGTTGATTTTCTGTTTCTAGAATTGCTGCTTTTCTTCTCTTTGATCTCCTCTTGGGTTTGTAGGTGTTCAGAATGTTTTGATAATTATCTAGCTGAACTCCTGGAACCTAATGTCATTTCAGTCAGCTACTTTTCTGCCATCTTGCCTCTCTCTTTGTATCTATTCTCCTTTTATCTATCATTAATTCCCCATACAGTACTTTGAAGTAAATGTTACTTTCTGTTTTTAAAAATGACAAGTCATTTAATTCATAGTAAGAAATGGCAGGGCTTGTTTCATCCAAGTTGGAATTGACTTTAAAGTTCTGTGGTTTTTCCCTCCTGACCCAGAGTCCCTCTCTTTTACAAATAAGGAACTTTTCCAGATAGAGAACAGAAAATCTTAATAATCACATGGTTTGTACAAATATTTATTTCCAATATTCATTTAACAAACATTCAGCATAATCTGCTGATTTCACCTAGTAGCACCTCGGTGAAGCGTAAAAGTATTCCATCCCTTTTCCAATAGTTTGGTTATTCTGACATAGAAGAAAAAGCTTTTAGAGATATGTTGGTAGCATTATAAGTTCCCAGGCTACTGTCAATAAAAATTCACTTTTTACTGGGAAAAAAATCCAGATGTATCTGGTTATTCTAGGGCAAAGTGAATCATTCACTTCTGGAAAATTAAGGGCTCAACTTTGGGCAAGTACCATTGACTGAACAAATTCTAGAGTCATCTACCATCTGAAAGCATCTGAGTTTAGCAGATGCTAAAATGAACAAAAAGAAGATTAATACACATTAGAAGTTATCTGTTTATTAAAAACCCTCATTTGTATGGTAGGGAATTATCATATAATAATATGTTTTTTTAACTGTAAAAATATAAACTCTTTAAATGTAGACTTTTGATCACATTGCTACAATATAAAATTTAATTCTCAATGGTACTTTGAATTTAATTGGATTTATTTCAAAGTAGATTTCCATTATTTTTTTTTATTTGTTTATTTGACAGACAGAGATCACAAGTAGACAGAGAGGCATGCAGAGAGAGAGAGAGGGAAGCAGGCTCCCTGCTGAGCAGAGAGCCCGATACGGGACTCGATCCCAGGACCCCGGGACCATGACCCGAGCCGAAGGCAGCAGCTCAACCCACTGAGCCACCCAGGCGCCCCTAGATTTCCATTATTATTTGAAATTGTTACCCTCTTCTGCCAACAATTATTTTGTCACTGAGTACTAAATTCATCCATTCCCTCTGTTTTGCAAGACCATATTTAATTGTACCCATTAATTAAAATGCTTAAAGAAAAAAAAACAACAACTATTATGAAAATTGGTCCAGCAAGAATGAAGGAAAAGAAAACAAGTCAGTAATAAAAGTGAGATCTAGAGTCTAGATTTTGGAACCAGGCCTTGAACTCAAGAGATTTTGAGTAGTGGACATCTGTTGTTTTGCCTATTTCTAAATAGCATTTTCAATTTTCATTTTCACCCAGGAAATCTTTCAGTGGAAGAATGTCAACATCTGTGATTTAAAAACAGAAAAGAAAAGGAAAAAAAAAAGGCAAAACCACACCTATAAATGCCATTTCATTGAGAACTTGTATCTATAACAATGAATGCTAAATAAGCCATACTGCTATGCTTAGTCTTTATATTTTAGTGAGAAGGATAGTATCTTTTTTTTTTTTAAGATTTTATTTATTTATTTGACAGAGAGAAATCACAAGTAGATGGAGAGGCAGGCAGAGAGAGAGGGAAGCAGGCTCCCTGCTGAGTAGAGAGCCTGATGCGGGCCTCGATCCCAGGACCCTGAGATCATGACCTGAACCGAAGGCAGCGGTTTAACCCACTGAGCCACCCAGGCGCCCGAGAAGGATAGTATCTTATTTTATTTTTTCCCTATAGGGAAATTCTATATGTGGTTTCTATATGTGAAACATTAGATGGGTGAAGAGATGGCTATATTTAGCTAAGACTGTCTATAACCTCAGGCAGCTTCATGTCTGGTGAAAGAATGAGATATAAACAGCTAACCAAAATATAAGGCTATATGAAATATGCAGTTTAATAAGGGTGTAAGCTACTTAGAAAATTAGCACAAGGAATACCAACTTATTATATGAGATCACCAAAGTGCTCACTTAGGAAATAGCAGTCAAATAAGACCTTGGGGGGAAATGCTAGCAGATCAATCCAGGTTGAAATATCAGTAGTTACAAAGCTCTGGATACTTCATATGAAGGGAGGAGCAAGTAGTGAGCAGTAGCTAGACATTCAAGAAGAATAAATTATAAGGTTAATGCGACAGGCAGAGCACAAAAGGTTTTACCTCAGGAAGAAGAGCTGTTTTTGTATTTTTTTTTTTTTTTCTAAAGGCAGTGAGAAACCACTAAAGACTTTTACAGCTGGTTAAAGGTCATGATTTAAACTCTTTTGAAGGTAAATTATGTGGAAATTTGAAACACTGAAAATAAGAATTATAGATAAGGATACAGCTAGAAGGTTAAGAAATGTTCTAAATCTAGAGCAAAAATTAGACTAGAACAATGAGAGGTATAAGAAGATGATACATATCAGGGGTATGATATAGAAGTAATCAAACCTGATGGCTGGGAGAGAGGTGAAGTTAACCAGAGGTGATTATTGGAAAGATGTTGGATACATGATGCAGATGTAAACAAAATAGACACCCTTGCTTTGGATATTTTCCCAAATCAGCAGTGAATTATTCCTATAAAATATCAATATTTATAGGTTTAGGAGATTAAGAGATATGATTAGTGAAAAGTTGCAGTTCTGCTTCAGATTCTCGAGGAAAAAAGAAACAATAACATAGGTTTGGAATACGTATATTTGTGTTAAAACTGATGAAACCAAGACAATGATAAACACTATATTGTTCAGAGTTGAAGAAGCATAAAATTAGTGAAAGTGTACATAGAAGGCTCCTAAAGTATTTTCAATATTCTACTTCTTAAGCTGGATTGTATTTATGGATGTTTGGTTAATTTGTATCCCAGTGTTATATATAGTAACATGTGTGTGTTCAGTTTTTCTTAGTTGCAATAAATGGAATATTTAACATTTACAAAGTTCCCTTGAAAAAGCTTGGCAAAATGTTACCAATTTGCTTTTTTTTTTTTTAACTTTGTCCCTAAAAACAAATACACAATTCCCCAAAACCCACTTCAAATGAATTTTGATTGGATATAGCCATATCTGCTCTCAGAAAATTATGACAGTTGAGATCCCCTCCTTTTTTGAAAGCATATCTGATTTTGGGCAAAAGCCTTCATGCCTACCTCTAAGATGCTGGTATCAGTAGGTCCACTCCATAGGGAAGAGAAAAAAGAAAGAGAAATTTCACAAGCAAAGAATGGACAACGATTATATGTGTGTGTGTATGTGTTTTCCATTTAGATTTATCTACATGTCAACCAATTTATGTGCTTACCCCATTCCTCTTTCAACTAAGGCCTTTGTACTGTGGTCATTTCTCCTCTCACTAACATGTCTTTTAATGTTCCTTTATATTACTGATAATCTGTTGGTGATAATCTGATATATTGTCTGAAAATATATTTATTTAGCTTTTGTTTTTGATATTTTTTCTGATCATGGTAAAATATACATAAAATTTATCATCTTGACTCTTTTTAAGTGTACAATTCAGTAACTTTAAGTACATTCATACTGTGAACCAATCTCCAGAACTCTTCATCCTGTAAAACTGAAACTTCATAGTCATTAAACAGTTACTAACTCCTGGTAATTCTGTTCCCCAAGTGTCTACCATTCTACTTCCTTTGTCTATGAATTTAAGTACTCTAGGTGCCTCTTATAAGTGGAATCACACAGTATTTGCCTATTGGTGAAGGGCTTATTTGACACAGCATGATGTCTTCAAGGTTCATCCACAATGTAGCAAGTGTCAAAAATTTTTTTTTTTTTAGCACTGAATAATATCCCATTGTGTTTGTGTATATTTAACTATATAGGTAGGTATATCAATGCACATTTGGGTTATTTGCACCTTTTGGCTGCAGTGAGTAATTCTGCTGTGAACGTAAGTGTATCTTTAAGACACTGCTTTCAGTTCTTTTGGGCATGCCCCCAGAAGTGGAATTGCTGGATCATATGGTAATTCTATTTTTAATTTTTTTTTGAGAAATTGCCATGCAGTTTCCCACAGAGGCTGAATCATTTCACATTCCTACCAATAGTACTTAGAAAGGTTCCAATTTGTCCACATCCTTGTCAACACTTGGGTTTTGGTTTTATGGTGGTGGTAGTCGTTGTTTTTACAGCAGCCATCCTAATGGGTGTGCAGTGGTCTCTAATTGTGATTTTGATTTGCATTTCCCCTATGATTAGTGATGTTGAACATCCTTTCGTGTTCTTGTTGACCCTTTTTGTATCTGCTTTTGAGAAATGTCTATTCCATCCCTTTGGCCATTTTTTAACTAAAAATATTTTTGTTGTTGAGATATAGATATAAAGATAATTTTGTTGAGTATGAATTTCAAGTTGAGTTATTGTCTCTCAACCTTTTGCAGATATTATTCTACCATATTTTACATTATTTATTCCTATTAAGAATCTCCATGTTTATCTAACTAAATGCTTTTAACATTCTTTCTTTATCTTCATGACGATGTTTTTATTTAGCTACCAAGGGTCTGTTGTGCCTCCTATGGGATCATATCTTGCATCAGCCCAGGGAAGGAAAAAACCCTCAAATATTATTTCTCACCATTTTCTATAACCTAGTCTATTTCCTCCTTCAGAAACTTTGACTAAATATGCTTGATTTCCAACTCATTTAACCTTTTTGCTTCTCTGTGTTGGCTCTGGCTAACTCCTTCAATTTGTCTTGTAGTTTACTGACTGAATTAGGTCTAAGCTGCTGGTTAATCTATTTAATACATTGCTTCTTTTTAAAATATTGTTTACAATATTTATTTACAAACCATTTTTGGTTCATATTATGTCTTCCAATATTTTGTTTTTGTGGTTTTTTTTTTTTTTTTTTAATTTTTAGCAGGGCACCTGGGTGGCTCAGTTGGTTGGACATCTGACTCTTGATTACTGTTCAAGTCATGATATTATGGGCATGGGATTAGGCTTGGCACTTAGTCGGGAGTCTGCTTAGAGAGTCTCTCTCTCCCGCTTCCTCTGCCTCTCACCCCACCCACATACACACACACTCTCTCTAAAATAAATAAATAAATATTTAAAAATAAATCAATAAATTATTGGCTATGCTTATTTTTCAAAGCATATGTTTTCCTTTAAAATAGTCCACTCACTTTTTTTGTCTTGTACAATAATGTAAAAACGTGTAGGCTTTGTAGGCTTAAATCTGTTGATTTTTCTCATAACTCTTCCTTTTATGTTTCATTTTTTTCTGTTTTATTTTTTTGTTCTGATTTTCTATGAGAATGAATTTAATCTAGAGAAATTATGAGGTCGAGGGTTGAGGATTTTTTTTTTTCTTTCATAGAGGATTTGAATTTGCTTCTGCTAGAGGAAAGAGGAGTCACTGTAAACTGGAAATCACTTGAATTTCATTATCCCCTACCCAGCCAGTGGATATCTTGTTTATAAACTAGTAATCTCTTGCACCAGTATAGATCTATGCTTAAAGTATTTGTCTGTTTGTGTTTGGTTTGGGCTTGGTTTGGTTTTATTGTGTTTTGTTTTCTGTATTCAGAGAAAGAACAGAGAAAATAAATTTTGTTTTTACTACTAAATTATTCTCCTTTTTAATCAGGCAAGAAGGTTTCCTGTTTTTGTTTTTGTTTTTGTTTTTTTTCCTATTCACCTATCAGTGATGATGTATATCCTCCTGAAATACCTGGTATTGTTCTTGCTTAGCTCTCTTGTATTTGTGCATTTAAAGACTGAACCCATTTGCACTAAGCAACTAATAATCCATGGATCTCTAGATTACCATTGGATTTGATTTCCCAGGCTTTTGTCCCTATGGCTGCACCAGCCTCCATATTCTCATTTGCCTTCCTTTATGTTTTGGCTAACAAACAAGTTTGTGTTAGCATGTAGAGACTTTCCTATCTTGTGATCATGATACATTATTTAAAAGTTATAATTTATCATTTTTCAGAAGATATTATCGCAGTGACAGGCTTTTCAAAATATCTAATCTGTTTTAGTTCAAAAGATAAGGGTTCCTCAATATAGAAAATTGAACCCTTTGAGAAATTTACTCAGAAGTCTTTGACTTTCAGGGCGCCTGGGTGGCTCAGTGGATTAGGCTGCTGCCTTCGGCTCAGGTCATGATCTCAGGGTCCTGGGATCGAGTCCCACATCAGGCTCTCTGCTCAGCGGGGAGTCTGCTTCTCTCTCTCTCTGCTTGCCTCTCTACTTGTGATTTCTCTCTGTCAAATAAATAAATAAAATCTTTAAAAAAAAAAAAAGAAGAAGTCTTTGACTTTCTTAAAAACAGAGATTGAGTCAGAATGATTTCAATATATATTTCAATGTTTTTTATTATTTCAATTATTTCAATATTTTTATCAAGGAAAGAAAAATTTCACTAAATGTATGGCAGTTTTTTATCCCTCCCACTCTTATGGTGAATTTACCAGATAAGTCTAAAAAAAAAAAAAAAAACCCAATGTAGGTATTAAGAAGGGTCAAAAAAGACAAAAGTTTTATTTTAGAATTAAAGTTGGTAATTAGAAACTCTAATCCAGTGGGTAGACAAAAGATAAGGATAAGAGCATGAGAATTAATATTGGGTAAGTATGTATTTAGATACATATTTACTCTTGAGAATGAACTTGAAGACCTATCTGATATTTCTAATTCAGCTCAGATATCCTTAAAATTATAGATTATGCATGGTCATGAATTTTTTCATCAATTTATTTAAAATATTAATGTTTAAAGCAGTGTTATATACATTTTGGAAGGGAGCGATAAAGATATATTAACAAGAAGCCTACCCTCAAGAAGTATATGTGTGAGTAATAATGTGTCAACAAATAACTATCACGTGAAGTACAAAGCAATTGACCAAATATAGTCTTATTAAGTAGAGAAAAGTTTCTGGCTGGAATATAGAAAGGAATTGATTAGGTTTTTGTGTATGAAGGGTGATGCTGCCAACAGCTTGCTTATTTTTGTGTGTGATTCAGGTTAGTGGAAATGTGGTAAGGTATGAGGTACAGGTAATTCCCTATAGGTTAGAAAGGTCAGGGCAACTCTGGAAATCTGAAAACATCAGTATAACTGAAGTGTGAGGTAATTGGTTAAAAATTTTGAGAAATAAAGTTGGAAAGGTAGTTATATTAAGATTGCACAGAAAACCAGGCTAAGGAATTTAGACATCACTTTCTGAGTGGTTGGAAGCTATTGAATATCTTTGGGACAAACAAAGGTCAAGATGCAGAGCTCTCTAGTCCGAAAAAAAACCTGACAGCAACGAAATCATTTGGTTGGATGAGGAAAAAGACTGTGTGCTATTGCAGTCTCAAAGACAGAAAAATATTTAAAAGAGCATAAACCATAGAATTGATAAGGACTAAATAGGTATTAATTGCCTACATTTGGCTATGCTTCCCAATTTAGGAGTGCAATGTATTCTCTGCCCATGTGATTGGGAGTCAATTAGAAATAAATAGAAGGATTTTGAGCAGTGAAAAAACAGTCAAAAACAAAAACCAAAACCTTTGGAGAATATGTATTTTAGAGGAAATAAAAATGCATTGTGTTATTTCTGCCAATGCCAAGCAATCCATGGTAAAAATGCAGAAAGTGTTACGTCCTTGGATTAGCAAAATACCCCTCAACCCAGCATTAAACTGCTTAACTATGTATCATCCAATGTAATACTCACAGGAATCCTATGTATTATCTGTAGATAGCCTCATTTTCCTGATAAGAATAGAGGCTGAAATTTAAGTGACTTGATTAAAGACAAAAAATAGGCACCCAACCTAGAACATGAAGCCAAATCTTCTCATTATAAATGCAAGACTGTCTTGCAGCAAACCAATTAAGTCCAGAGGGTGAAGGAACAGAAGGAGTAAATATCGTCAGTGCGGCAAATGAGTAAGTCTCAGATGTGGCAGGTTTAGCTTTACAGAAGTGCTGTATTATTTTTTCTCAAGAAAAAGGATCTGGATGAGAATAACTGAAAATGAAAATAAATTCTGAGTATTGGGTTGAGAAATAAAACTCACATTTAAGATTCACCAACTTACCAGTAAATTGATGATGAAAGGTAAATTGCAGAGGAGAGACTGTTGATAAGAAGAGAATTGAAACATGGAGAATATCTCCTCAGGGCACTGTGACTAAAAGTTATTTTGAAGTAGGAAGAGGATTTCAGAGCAGAAAGGAGGCTCTGTCAGGATTGGAGGACATAAACATGCGATGGATCCTACCGTGCCAGCATTACTGTTACAACCCACCCAGAACTGCCAGGTCTCTACGCCTTATTTTGGTCTTTTACATTTTGAAATAATTAGCAAATTTTATAAATCTGGTGTTTTCACATTCACATGAAAATCTAGCTTTGTGGCATCTTTTAAAAATGATAAAAATGGAAGACATAGCAATTTGAAGAGCTAAGCAACAGCGGATCTGGGATTCTGGAGGTAGGTGGGTGGAAACCACTGCGTTGGAGTTGTGCCTGGGAGCTAGTTAGAACTTGCAGAATGTCAGGCCACTCCTCAGAACGACTGAATCAAGTCTTCCTTGTAACAATCCCCAGAGGTCTTGTAAGTTTGAGTGGCACTGGTCTAAAGAGCTCTAGAGATTCAGTATGCTTCCAGATAAAACTTAATAAAATAAAAATAAAACCAAATTAGACTGTTTAAGTGCCACTGATTGGGGACTACCCTGGCTTACTTTATAGGGTAACATGTTAAAAAGATGTTCTAGTAAATATGTTAAAAAGATTTTATAGAATCCATCATTTTAAATACTTGATTTTGATTGGTTTCTTTAATTAAAACATACACTTTCATTTAAGCCTGAATTCTATCTTTTTTAAAAGATGGCTAATTAAATAATCAAGGAATAACAATCTAAATATTCATGTTGGCTGTATTGAATCGAAACTTAATTAGATTTCAGTAATTTCTGTAGAATCCATGTTGGAGGAATATTAAAAGGATTTTGTTTCTTTGGACATATCTCAGTCAATTTCTGCTAATTATCTATTTTGAAAGATGTTCGACTCTGGTGATTTTTTTAGGAAAGTTGAATTGCTTTATTTCATTTCAGGAACAAATTGGCACATTAAAACACAAAATAGCCCATTTGTTGACGGCCCACAAGTACTTTTTCCTAACTAGAAAGATGTGCTACCAACTGGAGAAGCTATTATTCTAATTTGAATTTTGGTCACCTTGGCCCATAAGACTGCTGCCTGTGTCTGCTCCTAAGTGTTTACTAGTGAATCATTGAGTGTTGGTGTAATTTCAATGCTAATTGTTGCTTCAGGTTTTCAAATGGCTCAGCAGTAAGACATTAATGATTATTCATGCCTTAAGAAGGGCTGATAAGGGAATGAGATTACAATCTTGTACAATTTTAGCTAACAAATTAAAGTGTAAATTAAATTTTCCCAGAGACAGAAAATAACTTACTTGGAAAGTCAAAAAGAATGAGCAACTTCATTCACTTTTAATTTTCTCTTTCCTGTTTTACAGATATTCAGAGTATCAGAGGGCTAGCAGTGGATTGGGTCTCACGTAATTTATACTGGGTTAGCTCCGAATTTGATGAAACACAAATTAATGTAGCACGACTAGATGGCTCTTTGAAAACCTCAATTATCCATGGAATTGATAAGCCACAGTGTCTTGCAGCTCACCCAGTCAGGGGGTAAAGTATGATTATTTTTTTGTAAAGTTTTCCAAAAATTTCACACATTTTTGTCCTGATTTGATATAAAAACTTTAATTTAGAGGAATTAACATACCAACTATACCAGTCAAAAAAAGTTAATATGGAAATCGTAAAAGAGATCCCTGGTTAGAGATTTCTGTTATCTGCATAAAGCCAGATTTTTATACATTATTGCAAGATTTTATTAATTTATGTTTCTAAGGAGTAACAACAGTTCAACAATTAAGAAAAGAAAAAAAGGATATGCAGGGAAAAGTCACTAATTTTATTTCAAACACCAGTTTTAATAACATATTTACATGTGTTTAGTTTTAATAACATATTTACCTGTGTGCTGATGTTATTGTCACTGCTAAGTAAATCAGATTCTCCCATCTTCTGGCTAATCCTCATGTACCCATGTAGAGAGCTTGTATAAGGTTAAAATACTTTCTCCCCAGTGCTTTCAGGGGGAATGGCTGAAATGACTTTTCTTCTTCTTTAGTATCTGGTTTCTCTAAACCCAGGGGATTCAATCTGGATGCATTACTTTAAATGAAAGTAATTTACTATATTTATAGGTAAAAATTTCAGTTGTGAATGTAGGAGGGCAAAGGAAGTGAGTTGATTGCTTCCTTCAATGACAGGAAAAAGAAAGAGTGGTGCTTTCTTCCCAGGCAAACATGCACCTTATCATCAGCAAGTGCCTCAACAATTCGGGCTCTTCTTAAAAAGAATTAATCTTATACCAAGAATTTACTTTGACATTAACTTTATTCCTCAGTGTATGTTTCTAGTTAACAAGTAGGCCTATCTCTAATATTTTTAATTCATATCTCTTAAATTAAGGAAACTCTACTGGACAGATGGAAACACAATTAACATGGCAAACATGGACGGCAGTAACAGCAAGATTCTCTTTCAGAATCAGAAGGAACCAGTTGGTAGGTTTTTTCTTTTCCTTTTAATAATCATGCAGTTTTTAATATGACACACCTATAAATGTATCTTTGATCTAGAACCTAAAAGAAAATATTATAGATTAGTAATATAAATTCAATCAGGAATTCCTCAATCTCATTGATTCCATTGGATCTATGTTGGATAAGGAGGAAACATTGTTTTTGTGAATAAGAAGATAAATTCTTTTAACATGAGAGCTTTTATAGTATCTTTTGTATTGAAGTCACTTAAAACTTGATACAATTAATAAATATCTTACTTTCAATGGTGAATACCTCGATACATTGTTACAGTGGCAATATAATATACTAAAACTTCCCCTTATCATTGTTGTGTCATGATTAATAGTTATAATGATTTAAGTATTTAGTATTTACTTTTCAACAGTTTTTATTCACTATGCAGTAGGTTTATTTGGTTTGTTCTACCTTTGTTAACCATAATAAATTATTAGCTAAAACTCAATGGTGCTGGAAGAAAACTCTGATGTATATACACAAAACATTTTTTAAAAATTTTAACTACAAAGATTCTTTTATAAGTTAATACGTTATATATGTTTGCACAAATATCCTTCACATTATTATCTATATATTATTTTCAAATTCTAATCACTCTTTCCTCATTTTTTCTTATATTGCTTTAAGAGGCAGGAACTATCACATTGCCTATTTGTCATCTCAAGTATCTTTTTTTTTTTAAGATTTATTTATTTATTTATTTGACAGACAGAGTAGGTAGAAAGGCAGGCAAGAGAGAGGAGGAAGTAGGCTCCCCACTGAGCAGAGAGCCAGATGCAGAGCTTGACCCCATTACCTTGGGATCATGACCTGAGCTGAAGGCAGAGGCTTTAACCCACTGAGCGACCCAGGTGCTCCTCAAGTATCTTAAAAAAAAAAAAAAATCCAATAATGAACTAATGAACCTAGATTTTGATATCATATTACATGCAAATAATGGAATATACAAAAGAAAATCATAATTTTGCTTTGAATTAAATACAATATATTTTTAATTCTGGAGAAAAATGAATTCACCATCAAGCTTTTTATCAATTATTCTTATTTTAGAGATGTGGTAGTATCCTTATTTGAAGTAGTTCATTTTTACTAGTGATCATTCAGTAAAGGTTTACTATCAGTAAAATTTATAATAAATAATTCTTTTCATGTAGTCTGTAGACTAAACCTCTAATAGAAAATGATAATATTAACAACTTTTTTCTTTGGACTGGCTGTTCTAGGATTTGATACACAATTGGAATTCAAGGTAGGGTTAGAAATTTTTTTTTTTTTTTAAAGATTTTATTTATTTATTTGACATAGAGAAATCACAAGTAGGTAGAGAGGCAGGCAGAGAGAGAGAGGAGGAAGCAGGCTCCCTGCCGAGCAGAGAGCCCGATGCGGGACTCGATCCCAGGACCCTGAGATCATGACCTGAGCCGAAGGCAGCGGCTTAACCACTGAGCCACCCAGGTGCCCCAAGGTAGGGTTAGAAATTAAAGGCAAATTGAAATGCTAATACTTCTATGTGGAAAATGATAGGACAAAAGAAACAAGGGGCTTTACAAGATTAGGACCCATACAAAAGATTTAATTTGTACTCAAGCAATTCAGTTAGTGCTTATCTAGAATTGTTCAGAATATTTAATATGGAAAAGTGAGTATGATGAAAATAGTATGAGCAAATAAAGTCCTAAAACTATAATGTGGGAGCCACAGGTTACATCAAAATATTAATTTATATGCTTGTTTCTATAATGGGAAGACCTTATCTTCATTAATACGAGATTCCATTCCCCTACTCAAAATAAATTTTTAAAAAATCTAGCAGCTTTTTTATTAAAAAAAGAGAGTTTATAAGAAAAATAGTGTTACCTGTTTATACTTTGTAGTTGGGCCTTCAAGGTGTTATGTACCAAGTGATATTTTTAACTGTATATGAATGAGGATTCAGTATCAACAACAAATATTAGATGTCTACATCACATCAGTTATTGTTAGTTTGGAAATCACTTTAAAATCAATTCAGATGGATACTTTTAAATTTTAACTTGTGCGAGACAAAATAATCCAGAATCTCACTGCAAACAATGCCTTAAATCAGCGTTAATGAGTATGGCTTGCAAGTCATTCTTTCATTCAGTACAGATATTTATTGAGTATCAGGTTTTGTACTAGGCTTGACACTGCCCTTTTCCTTAAGGGACACAAGAAGCTAAATCATTTTAGATTTCATTAAGTAAATTTAATTCAGTGACCTTCAGCAAATTAGTGTTACCTTGGTAGTACTTGCTTTCCTCATCTATAAAATTGAAACAAAAAAGTCTATTTTATAAAGTTCCCATGAGGATTGAATGAGGAAAATTTATTAAAGGAACATCTGGCCTTTAATAATAAAACCTGTCAGGAGTAATAATACAAGGTATATTGGGTCCAATAGACTGGAATTTGAATGATTTGATTGTCTGCAGTACTGGTAGTCTGAATGAGTTCAGTGAAGAATAAACATACAGTAGAATACTAAGAAATCTTGCAGAGGAATATAGGTACCAAGTGAACCTCTGACATGAACAAATTTTTATGTAAATGTGAGGACTCAACTCATTATTGGTTTGCTGCTAGTTCTAAGAGGTAAACAGGTTCGAAGCAGTTCAATTCTTCTCTCAAATCTTCCAAACATGATCCCTGGAGCAAAAAGACAACTGTGCCCTCGTCTTCTTGTAGTTCTTTACAAATAGGTCTTACAAGTTCCTTCTGTAACTTTCTACTCTAACTAACTAGTCATGTTACCCAGGTGCTAAAATTGGTCTCTGCAAAGCTGAATGAGAGACTGTCTTGTCCATATATAAATGTAACAAATCATTTCCCCTTCTTATGTTTCTGGATATCCTGGTGTTCTGTGGGAAATCCTAACTACAACGTATTCTACCACATTTCTGCCCACAGATATCTTTATTTTTGATGGACAGAGGAAACGAGTGAGCAGGTGAAAGTATCTCCTGCCTCTTTTCTCCTTTACTTCCCTACAATGAATAAGATTTCTATGTTGGTAGGTCATTAACATATCGTTATCATTTGCCATCTTTAAATGCCCACTCCAAGGTGTAAGGTGCAAGAGGGAGAAAGAACTTCAGGAACCTAAAAACTAAGGACAACTTAACAATTATCACATTCACACAAAACATTCCTCTTGCTGTATGTGAGGAACAATATGGTTGGGGAAAAAGTTGTTTTAGGAACCAAACATATAGGGATTTGAATCTCTGCTCTAATACTACTAACTCTGTAACTTTAAACATTCTTCTTTCCTTTTCAAAGGCTCAGTTTTATTATCTTTAAAATAGAGATAATAATGTCTACCTTTGGAGCTATTTTTAGAATTAAAGGCACATATACAATGTCTTATGTTCCAGCCACTCTGCACTTACATACTCTAAAGAATATGTTGTCTAAAGAATATGTCTCTATGTATATTCAAGAATATATCCTTCACACAAGTACAAAGATATTCAATATGTCATTGTTTACAATAATACAAAATTTAGAAAGAAACTAAATCTTCATCAAAAGAGGAATGAGTAAATAAATGCAGCATGTTTATGTGCTGAAATACAGGTATGTATGTAAATATATATGAAAAGACATAAATAGATCTCAAAAATGTTGAGCGAGAAAAGTAATTGGCAGAATGGTACTTACAATATAATACCACTTATGTAAGTACAAAATGAAACATACATTAATATATATTGCTCCTGAATGAGTAAATTTATAAAATAAATGGAAAGAGGTAAGCTAGAAATGTGCACACCAATTTTATAATAGCAATTCTCTTTGGGAAGGAACAATGATGACTTTACTGTGAAATTTCATCTTTATCAAGAGGGTTTACTGTATTAGTAAAATTTAGGTCATATTTCATAAAAAGATTCAAAGTAAATATAATAAAAGTTAATATTGCTCAATTCTGGGTAATGAATATGAGTGGTCATTACTTTCTTCTCTTCTCTATGTTAAATACTGGCCTCTCAAAATATCCCCCAAACAGCTTGTTGTTTAGACAAAGCTGAGCTTCTTACTTCCCACACTGAGGAAGAACTTTAAGTCATCAATGTTTTAGCAGTGTCTCAGAGAGGGAAAAACAACATTAAAATAGTAATTGAGATTTAGAAGTCTGGTGTGGTATAGATGTTTCAGTTGGAGGCATGGTAAAGAGCATTAAGTAAAGATCATTATATAATTCTGCATTGGTAGATACAGAAAGATTTTGAGGGAATGTGGATCAAAGAATCTTGAAGTATAAAGTATCATTTGTTGCTTTTTGGCTGAAGAGTTGATGGGCTATCTGGAATTCCTGAAATTTGCAGTAACATTATGTTGAAACAAATTTACCAGACAAAAGTTTCTTAGAATAGTAAGTTATGACATTAAAGACCGTGGATAGTAAAGACACATTAATGTAGACAATATGGTGTGTTTTGGGTTTTCTTATCTATAAAATTAAGCCTTTGTTTCATAGGTTATTTTTGGCTTTTCTTTTTTACTCATTTAAAATACAGTAAAAGCATCCTTTGTGAAGAATTGTGTACACTAATGTTATTTTTCTCTAGCTGACTCTGAAAAATTATCTACAATAGGAGATGGGAGAAAGTTGTGTGTCTTTCAGGGTTTCATGAGAAACAGAACCACTCGAATATGTGGATAGATAGATGAATAGATAGATAGGAAGAAAGAGAGAGAGAGTCTAGTTATATAGATATAGATATACAAAGAGATTTATTACAAGAATTTGTGGAATGAGATTGCAAATCTGAAATCCTTTGGCAGGATGGAAAGTCTAAGGCAGCAGTTTAAACTGTAGACTTTGGCTACAATTTCTTCCTACTCTTAGAAACCTTAGTTCTCTTACAGCGTTTCAACGAACTTTATCAAACCCACCTAGATTTTTTTAGGATAATGTCCTTAACTTAAAATCAACTGACTGCAAATAGTATTCACATCTACAAAATACTTTCACAGCAAAATCTCAATTAGTGTTTAATTGAACAACTGGGGATGATAGTCAAGCCAGGTTGACACGTTAAATGAACATCACAATTTTTAAACACAAACTTTCTTATATTTTATCCACTCATCTATGTGCCTACAAATATAGCAATTGTCTATGTTGATCCAAACATAAATTTCCATAAGTATTTAAATAAAATCTAGTAAAAGCTCTATTAAGCAGAAACAGTAAGTGAACAAAATTTAGCTGGCATTAATTACTCATGCTTTCTGATTGGAGGCTGGGCAAATGACTATTATACTGAATTTAAAATGTTTCTATAGATTATTATATAAAGTATGATAATGTATTCTTTTTAGCCTAGGAGGAGAAAAAGAAACAATCCTTAAGAATGCTTCAGAAATAACTACATGTAAATTTAAAGAAAGAGAGAGAGAAAGAAAAACATCTCTACAATAACCCCTCTTTCTTAAATCTAAATCCATGCATTAAATGGGTAATGTTAAGGTGTTATGCTAAGCATTGTGGATGACACAAAGATGACTTTTTATGTAATACTTACTTTGTAGCAATGACATACTAATGAGAAAGAGAGTCAGAATCATGCAGTAAGGATTCACACGTTGATCTGTATGTAGGTGGGCCTCTTAAAATAAAGAGGAAAAAAAAGTGTGTTCCTACAGAGTGCCAATTTACTGGGAAATAAGGCAAACAGGAGATATGGACCCTTTCCTCATGGAGTTTACTATCTAAAAAGAATTGCAGTATGAGTCAAACTTACCCACTCCAGCCATATTTCCTTCTTTGCTTCTCTCAACTTTAGACTCTTTACACTAACAGTACATTTTAACAAAGTATTCCTTTGCCCAGAAATGTCTCCCATCTCAGTTGTATGCCTATCTGCAAGATTTCAACTCAAATATTATTTCTTCAAAGAAGCTTTCCCTGACCTCCCTTGGCAAGGCCGAAGTCTCTTAAAATAGACACTTAACACCCTTTCATCTTATAGTTCTTGTCATTATTTTAGACTTCCATTTTTTTGTTGAATATTTGAGTAACTACTGCTTACCAACTAGAAAGGAAACTACAATGTTAGAGATTATATCTGTTTTATTTACCATTGTGTCCTTAACTCATAGCTCAAAGCTGACATGTTAGTAGATCTTCAACAAATATTTGCTGAATGAAGTGAACACTGTTTCCTATCCAATAGCAACAAGTTCTTACATGATTGCATAAATCCAAGATTTATTTATATAGCATAGCTGAGTAAGATAACTTTGTGAAAGTAGTGCATATTAAGTGATCTGAGTGTTGTCCATGTTGCATTTCCTTCAATTATCTGATGAGTAGAAAATATTTATATTTATGCCATAATTTTCTCAAAGCATGGAGTGTAAGAATTTTATCAACAGGATTGCTTATAAATAAAAGCATGGCTAGCTAGAGAGGGAAAATTGGAAATAGTTTATTTTCAAATGTTCTTTTCAACATGTTCCTCTTGCTCTTTCTCCTCCAACTCCTGTCTAACCTGGTGGCCATTTGGCTCTCCTTAGCACCTCAGAGATTTCTCATAGAAACAAAGAATAGGGCAAAAATAGACGTGGTTAACTTATCTATTTATCAACAAGTCCTCAGTATTGGATGTAAAGATAAAACTAAATTCTTTGTACAGTAATGCCTTATTCATTTTGATCATGTTATTATAATTTTTGATATATACCAATAGGCTAGAGAGTCTATTATCTATAAATTAAGTATAAAAAATATCATTGTAAGTATACAGCAGGAAAGTCTTATCTATATTCAGTCACTTCAGATTCTTTATTTAGGATGGATGAAGGCCAGGTAAAATGATATGAGTTTCAAGCTATTATAGTCATTGATTAAAATAGGTTATAGATGGGGGGAGCCTGGGTGGCTCAGTCTGTTAAGCATCTGCCTTTAGCTCAGTTCATGATCCCAGGGTCCTGAGATGAAGCCCCACATTGGTATCCCTGAAGCCTGCTTCTCTCTCAAATAAATGAAATCTTCAAAATAAACAAACAATCAAATAAATAAATAAATAGGTTAAAATTACGTAGCCTAGTAACTATATTTTGAAATCAATGTTTTAACTGTGTGCTTGAGCTGTTTTCCTAAAATATATTCAAAAACATATTGTTTACTACTTTTCACAAAATCTGAAGCACTTCAGATGATTGTTTTCTTTTTAAAAAAATTATTATTTTGCTATTGTTTACTTATTTTTTCTCTTCTGGAGAGCCTAGAGCTGCGATGCAAATAAGTGGCCTATTTTTTTGTTTGTTTTATATATAAAATTGAACTGTTATTTAGTACAGCATTGTCGCTAATACACAGGGATACAAAAGCCCCTGGCTCTGGGGGTCCCAAAGAGAGCAAGCTGAGCCACTCAACACTGACAAAACCCAAAGGCAGAGAAAGGAGTGATGATGAAATCAGAAACAAATTTATCTCAGTGAGGCCAGCAATCAAGGATCATCCCCAGAATGTTGAAAATACTTCCTATATAAATATAGGCAAAAGTGTGGGGGTAAAGGTGGTGGAAAAGTGCAAGTAGGCAGTGAAAGTCAAATCCTCATCTTGGAGTCAATCTCACAAGGGGTCTTTCTGGCTCAGGGCAGTCCTTATTGCCTGAGGGGGTTGTTTTGGTTCCCATCAGGGAATGCTATGCCCTGAAAGTTCGGCCTAACCCTACTGCCAAGCTAAAAGAAGAACCCAACTAGGAAGTCTGAAGTCAAATGGAGACATTCAAAGTTCTCTTCCAGCATGAAAGTTAAGTCTCACAAGGAAACATTTGATATAGAAGAATCTTGGAAATAATCCCAAGAATTAATGACATTATAATCCCACTTGATAAGATTTTCTTAGAACTCTTCCCCTGAGATGATTTCTAACATGGACTTTTCCAGTACCAGGAGTAGACATGGCTATGTGTAAAAGATAAGTACAAACCTATTTTTCTTGGCGTACATGATTGCCATACCCATGAAATACATATACGTAGGGAAATTTATTACTTTGTTATTTACTTATCAAGCTGCACTGATATTTTGCACTGCAGGAAATTATTGTAATTATTTTTTCATGGTGAGTCTGTCTGGGCAAACTCCGGCTTAAACACTTGCCCTCCGTATGCTCTAAACCATTTCCACTAAGAAAATTAGATGAGTAGGAAAGGAGGAGCTACTGTTCAGTTGCTCTTCTTTTTGGGTATATTGATTATCAGATTACAATTTATTTTTCCCAGATTTAAAGAGGAAACACAATATTCTCTTTGGTGAGGCTGGGAAGTATCAACTCAAAGCAATCATTATCCGTTCTCCTTTATGGAACCTGAATTCTCATTATGAACCCCCAACCTTTGTGTTTGCTTATCCTTAGCCTAGGATACGTGATACAATAGAACCATCCTCACTTTGGCAAGAAAAAAAACATAATTATAGTGACTACTTTTTACACACTTAGAATATGTCAAGCACTTGTAAAAAGCTTTGCATTAATCACCTCACACTAATCATTTCTGGAAGGGTTTTTTATCCTTCTTTTATAGATACAGAAAGTGAGTCTTACTGAAAGAAGTTAGTTGCCTGTGATGGATAGTAGAGTGGAATTCAAATCCAAGTTTATCTGCTTCCAAAGCCATATTAAACCATAACCATTATGCTATATGTAGAGAGGCTGATTTCATGTAGTAATTGCGTGACCTCAAGCTAAGATCAGGGAATAAAACTGATACTCTTTCAAGCGTAGAAAGTATAGGAAAAAAAAAATCAGAACCTGGGTACTCCTGAGAAATGTAGGCCCAATTAGGATGCAACAGTCAGCTTTTCTAGACAGCCAGGGAACACAAGAAGCAATTCCATCTCTATGCCAATCATACCTCACTATTAACTATTTCCAAATCTTTAAATGCTACTTTTCAACAGAAATGTCACTGATATACTAGACTTTCTAATTTGTGAAATTGTTTTCATGTTGTAATTCACTGGATTTCCCTTGTTTGTTGTTAAATCCATATGTGTGACATGCTTGAAATAGAAGTGCATCATAATCTTATCAAAACACCCAACTTGGCATTTTAGGACCCTGTATCACTGAAGACTAAGTAATTGGAGCCTTCAGGCAGTTTAGGCTGAATAACTTTGTTTCTGTTAAATACAAATCAACATTCCAGTTATCCATTGTTGAGCTAAATATTCTCAATTAAGATTTATTGCTCAGTCTTGGATACATTAAGTGCTTAGAGCAGTTTGCGTAACAGAGGATTTTAATTTTCTACTTAAAGCCATTTCCATGTTTAAAATGTTTACATATTATGAATTTTATCCCTTAAGCCTCATATAAAGCAACTTGGCTTGTCAATCAGCATTATCTTTCATGGTTTATTCTTAAGAATCCTGTGTACTATGTATTTTATTTTCTAGATATTTCCCCTCATTTTCAATGTAATCCAACCAAAATTCATTTGCTTACTCAACTTCAAGTACACCTTTTTGAAACCTACTAAACTTTAAAAAAATTATTATTTAATCATTCCAACCCATCTACTACATAATGTGGATTTTGAACTCTATTCATGGATAACATTCATAAGCACTTTTTATCACATCATCAGAATCCAAAGGACCTCACTTTTTTAAAGTAAGGTTAACACAAATTTTTGTATATATTTTCTTGCTTGATATATGCAGTTATTTAAATATACTTATTACTCAGCACAGTCACTTTTATTGTGTATGGAATTTAATCAATATATAAAAGTTACACTTCCCAAAAGGAATGTTAAGAAGAGCTTACAAATAAGGCCAGAGGAATTATGGATATTAAAATTACACATTAATATACACAAAAATAACTTAAATTTATTATATTTTTATCTGATCATTTGTTTACTCATTCTTTCAATGTGATCAAGTCTAAAAAAAATTATTAAAAAAGGTTATGAAGTGTATAGTAGGTGTCAAAACCTGAAAATAAAATCTGGGATACATTATCAAGAAGATCATAGTCCAATGAAGTAAAAAGACAGAAATAGTTACTAATCACTTGATGCAGTGTCATTCATGAGTACTATTCCCAGACACCATAAAGGTAATATAAGTAGACAGTGTTAAAATAAAGGAGACAACCAATTTTGTATGAGCAATAAAAATAGAGAATAGTACCCAAATTGGTGATATTTGAAAATTTCAACTTGATCTGGAAGGAAAATATATACTTTTGTTTTTAAGGCAGGGACAGAAGAGAAGGTGCTTACCTTATTCTTAGTAAAAAGGAAAAATAAGCGTAAAAGGCACAAACATGATATGTCTAGAAAACCCTGTGTATCTAGGGGAAAAAGAAAACTAACACAAGGGAATGTTTAGGATTATAATGACAGAAAGTATAATTTTAAAATATTCAAATGACACAGTCCAGGGCTTTTAAAAATATTTTGTTCTACTTCTTACCAGGCTATAAAATATAGTTTTGGTGAACTATAAAACTATAGGTATTAAACCTTTTAAAGTAATTTTTTAGAACAAACACTCCTCAAGAAAAGCCTGTCACCGAGTCTGAGCTTGCCTACAGTTTTGCATGTGTTGTTTTCACAAGTCACATAATTTTTGCCAATCATTAGAAGCTTGAAATATAGGATAAATTATCTGAGATGAAATGATTAATTCCAGGGAGGGTAAGGGAGAGACTGAAATCTTAACTCCGTGAGATAAAGAACTAATTACCTTAGTTCTGTAACTCAATTTGTTGTCAGTGACTTCTTAAAGTAGAGTGAATGGAGAGGGATGATTTCAAGAAAGAATTTAGATCAGGTTAAGATAATAGTAGTATAGCCACTTACAGTGGAGAAAAAAAAAAAAAAGCCCCCCCCCCCGGCGCCATTTTTCTTTTTTTAACCTTTCTTTAGCTAATAACCTGGAAATTAGATTTACAAATGACAAACCACCCAGAGAAAAACAGGTTTTTTGTTTGTTTGTTTGTTTGTTTTAAGATTTTATTTATTCGACAGACAGAGATCACAAGGAGGCAGAGAGGCAGGCAGAGAGAGAGGGGGAAGCATGCTCCCTGCTGAGTAGAGACCCTGATGGGGGGCTTGATCCCAGGACTCTCAGATCATGACCTGAGCCAAAGGCAGAGGCTTACCCACTGAGCCACCCAGGCACCCCAGAAGACTAGTTTATTAACAAAAGTAACACACATGTATGCAGTTCACTGATCAGTAAATCAAAGCAGTGGTTAGAAATTGGGCTTTATATAGCATTTTAACAAAACCCAGAAAACTATGTGGAATAATGACAAAACAAAATAATAACAAAACAAAGGAAAAGGGTTTTGAACTTACAAGGGAAGCAAACTATGGGAAGGCAAATATCTGAGAGAAACTAATGGAAGATAAGTGTTGGGTTAGTTAGGTTCATTATGTAGGTTCCTCTCAGTGCCATCCTGGGCTGGTAAGAGTCTAGACTGGTCTTGAGTGATTAAATGCCTAGGACTGTTTTTAGCAAAAAAGGAAAGCAAATAACTTTTATTTTTTTGTCTGCTATTTCTCATTTGTTTTGAAATCAAAATAATCCTTAAACCAAAGTGGCATATTTTGGAGTGGAATATTCAGATCTGTACACATGTAATTCAACTTTTTCTTGGATAATATACTTTTTTTATTTAAAAACTTTATTGAGATAATTTTAGATTCACTTGAAGTTTTAAAAAATAAGACAGAGTTTTAATGTACGCTTTATCTGATTTTCCTCCATTGGAATGTTATGTAAACTACAATAAAATATTACAACCCAAATACTAACCTTCATGCAATCCATTAATATTATTCAGATTATTTGTATTGATCTGTATCTTTAATTTTAGATGTAATTTTACCACATGCGTAGGTTCCTATATCCAACACCACAGTCAAAATAAATGAAGTTCTTTTTTTAAAAGATTAATTAATTAATTTATTTGACAGAGATAGGCAGAGAGGCAAAGAGAGAAGGAGAGGAGAAAGCAGGCTCCCCACCAAGCAGAGAGCCTGATATGGGGCTTGATCCCAAGGACCCTGAGATCATGACCTGAAGGCAGAGTCTTTAACCCACTGAGCCACCCAGGTGCCCCAAAATGAATGAAGTTCTTATGGTTAGGTGGGAAAACAAAACAAACAAACCAAAAAGAATAAGAAGCAAACTGAATAATTCTGGGTGCCTGGGTGGCTCAGTGGGATAAAGCCTCTGCCTTCTGCTCTGGTCATGATCGCAGGGTCTTGGGATCAAGCCCCACATCAGGTTCTCTGCTCAGCGGGGAGCCTACTTTCCCCTTCCCTCCCACCACCTGCCTCTCTGCCTACTTGTGATCTCTTTGTTGAAAAAATAAAATCTTTAAAAAATAAAAAGATACTGAATTATTCCAACACCACAGTGGTCCTTCCTACTGCCCTTTTATGACTGTACCTCTTCTTTCCTGCCTACAGCTCTTTCCGCTTTCCTCCCCACATCATCAGTCTTCCATTTCTGATATTTTCTATTTTTAAAATGTTATATAACTGCAATCATACAGGATGTTAACCTTATGGATGGCTGTTTTCCTCTCAGCTTATATCCTCAGAGAGTCATTGAAATTGAATCTATCAGTACTTTTCTTCTTTTTCTTGCTAAGCAGGAGGCCATGATATGTCAATACCCGTTTATTTACACATTCTCCTCTTGCAAGCGATGGGGTGATTCTAATTTTTGACTACCACAAATAAAGCTGCTATAAACATTCATGTGCAGGTTATTGTGTGAACATAAGTTTTTATTTTCCTGGAATAAATTCCCAGGAGTGCAGTTGTTGGGTCCTATGGAAATAGTATGCTTAGTTTTACAAGAAAATGCCCAGCTGTTTTCCAGAGGGGCTGTACCATTTTTCATTCCCACCAACAGCGTATTAGTGATCGTTTTTTTCTCCGAATCCTTGTCATCATTTAGTTTGTCACTACTTTTATTTAGGTATTCTTACAGGTGTGTAGCGATGTCATTGTTACTTTAATTTACATTTTCTTTTGATGTTAAACATCTTTTTCATGTGCTTAATTGTCATTTGTGTATCTTCTTCTTTGAGATGTCTATTCATTTCTTTTGCCCATTTTTTAATTGGATTATTTTAGCTGCTGTGTTTTGAGTGTACTTTGTTGATACTAGTCTTTTGTTCATTTGTTGTATGTTTTCAGTAGCCAGTTTCTACAACTATCACAGTTCCAGAAGCAGACATAATTGTGTTGCATTGTCTGATATGTGGATTGCAAAATATCTTCTCCCAGATTGAAGCATGTCTTTTATTGGGCTTCACAGAACAAAAGGTTCTAATTTTGATGTACCTGCATAATTGAGAGATACTGTAATAACAAATGAAATGCACAATCTGAATATACCTCACATCAAGTTATCTCAAAACTATCAGTTGTGGGAATTACCAAAGAGTTGCAAATTCTAGACTAGGATTTCAGCTTGAAAAGGAAATACAAAAACTTGTAGTACTAAAAAATTGCTAGCATTTATTGAGCGCTTTCTTTGTGCTAGACATTAGTATATTATTTTAACAATTTCATAGTGGTGAAGTGAGGGGATAGCAAGGTGGAGGCTGACTGGTCTTTTGAAGGTGAACCCAGAAATGAAGAGACAAGCTGAATTGAAAGGTGGTACCTTGTATTTATATTTACCTCAGAGAGAAGGCAGGGATGAAGCAAAAAGACTGGTCAGGTTTCCTCAGCATATTTATTCCTGCACTCACAAAATCTAAGCATTCTTAAGAGATATTTTTTTGAGATAGCGTGATAGTGATTGGGCAACGAACCACACTCTACTTCCTCATGGAACAACCATGCTCCTTTGGAGCTAAAAATTCAATGTTTCAGAAACAGTTTTGCCTCCCAGAAACCATGTCTCTTCTGGTGAACTCTGAAAAGATTTCCATTTTGGAGTATCCAGAACATTTTATTCTTCTACAGTTTTAGTGAGGGATGCAATTTTATGATATTTTTTCACCGGCTGTATAGTTTCAATAGTCAGTTTCTATAACTATCACAATCCTATATGCAGGAGTTGTATTCTATTGTCTGAAGAAAATGCTGTAAAGAGAATATTTAGAAGATTTCAATGTTATTTTTTTATACATGTCCGGAGGCTTTGAAGTTAATTATCTATGTTTTATTATCTATGGTACCCCTTCTTCGCCATCTAGATCTTTAGCATTCCTCTATCTCGAAAGAGATCTCCCCATATTACACTTCCAGGCAATATTTAAAAGGCCTCATTAAACTTACTGCACATTCAAATTTGAAGGTTCATAAAAATATGCAGTTTTTAAAAGGAGTTTCTTAATGATTTTATTCTAAAATCACTTGAAGAGAATTTTTTTTCCTTTTAATACTGATTCCTGGGACCAACTCAAACCAATTAAGTTTGAATTTCTGGGAGTGAAGCACAGAAAACAGTATTTTTAATAGTTTTCCAGATAATTGTAATGCATAGGCAGGGCTGAAAATTTTGAAATGAAATTTAGTGTCTGAAAAGTATTAGGAAATTACCATCTCTAGAAAACATTAATTTAAAAAAGTCATTTTTTCTGTATATTTGCATTTTGCCTTAATACCCTATTGCATAGTATATTGATTTAATTTTGAGTCATGTAAAAAAGAAATGAGACACACAAGATGAAATTCCCAGTATAATTTTTTTTTCTTTATTGTTAAAACAATTTTAAAAGATTTTATTTAAGAAAGAGAGCACACAGAGGGATAGAGAGAGGGAGTAGCAGACTCCCCACTGACCAGACAAACAGACAACCAGCCCTCCGTCCAAGGACACAGATCAGGACCTGAGAAGAAAGCAGATGCTTAACTTACTGGGCCACCCAGGAGTCCCTGAACCTCACAATCTTAACTGTAACAAAATTTAAAACTCAGTGGACTTAATTCTTTTAGTAATATATGGAAATATATTTAGACTTGATTTTTTCTAAAAAATAATATGTAGTTTCTTATATCAGTGTATTTCTATTGTAAGAACAATTACATAATTTTGGCAAATTATATTGTCCCAGTTAAAAAATACACTGGGCTATTTAAATCAAAATATTAAAATAATACAGCAAGGGATATCTTTGGTTAAAATAAAAAGGGTCAGAATGAAAGCACATGAATTCACTCTACATTTTTATAAAAATAGAAAAGATAGGTTAAAAAGGTAGACTTTTCTTTTCATAAATTTTTTTAAATTTAGGGGCGCCTGGGTGGCTCAGTGGGTTAAGCCACTGCCTTCGGCTCAGGCCATGATCTCAGGGTCCTGGGATCGAGTCCTGCATCCGGCTCTCTGCTCAGCAGGGAGCCTGCTTCCTCCTCTCTCTCTCTGCCTGCCTCTCTGACTACTTGTGATCTCTCTCTGTCAAATAAATAAATAAAATCTAAAAAAAAAAGTTTTTAAATTTAAATGATGACTTTTCTTCCTTTGATATACCTGTTATATTATTGAATCTAGTTTTCCTCTTTTGATTACCAAATCTAGATGATATTAAAAATAAATGTGTCTTATAAAAAAAAGTCTATATTAATAGTGATATATTCTGCAGAAAGATCCAACAGTCATTTTAAAGATGTTTTCATCTCAGTCACCCTCACCCATTTGAGAACATTTTAGTACAAACATAATCATATTTCTTTGCATAGGTTTAGGACACTTTTATAAACATGCTTATATTTGATGTTTTCTCATGGCTATTGATTTAGCATTCTAAAATCATTGAGTAGTTTCAAGTGCATCAAAACACTCTCAGTTTACTGCTTAGTGATTCATCTTTTGAAATAGTGCAACAGAGACTTGATTCAGAAATTTTTGCAGTAAATGGACACCAATAAATTCTTCAGTGTTATTAAGGCCTAAGTGTATGAGAATAATAAAATAAAAAATCTTATGCTGTGAAAACATTTATATTAAACACTTTAAAAATCTGTACTTCTAAACATGCATGTATCTATGAATTTAAAACGTATTATCACCAGTTTCTTGAGTTCATAATAGGATTTTAAAAATATTTCAATTCAGGGCACTTGGGTGGCTGTGTCAGTTAAGCATCTGCCTTTGGCCCTGGTCATGATCTCAGGGTTTTGGGGATGGAGCCCCACATTAAGCGGAGAGCTCAGTGGGAAGTCTGTTTATCCCTCTCTCCCATCCCCACTCATGTTCTCTTTCTCTCAAATAAATAAATAAAATCTGAAAGAAATATTTCAATTTTGTTTT
Organism: Mustela lutreola; assembly: GCF_030435805.1. NCBI lineage: Eukaryota > Metazoa > Chordata > Mammalia > Carnivora > Mustelidae > Mustela > Mustela lutreola. Next base: position 121,394,424 of record NC_081292.1, on the reverse strand, counting down.
GTAAACCCAGGAATAAACATGCTCAAGAACATTCAGAGATTAAGCTAATACATTTAACAGAAGAGAAGATATGCAAGATAGGTGACTGATCACACGAATATGTAGGTTAATATAGGAACTTAATTATTTTTTCCTGTGAATCTTAAAATGATTAATTATTCCATCATAATATTAATGCAAAAACCTAAGCCATGCCAAGTAGACCTATTGAATCATTGCCCTTCTTTTCTGTTGTCATAGCATGTGGGTTTAGGTAGTGCATTAAAAAATTCTGTTGTGGAGATAATTCAGCTTTAGTAGACAGAACTCCTTGAAGACAACTTACAATTTTAATAATGAAATTAATTAAATAACTCATTCATTCATTCAGTGTTTATAAATTTTCTTCTCTAAGCATTGTGCTTGGTATTGAAGATCAAAGCTCACTACCATACTACTTCTTTTCTTTAGGCACTCAGAGTCCATGAACAAAAATGTTGAGTAGTAAACTCTGGGGAACTCTGACCCCAGCACAATAACTTCCCTGCTCTGTAAAATGACTGCTTTATATAGGCTATGTTAGAGTCCAGAAATCACAGGGTGTTAGGTGGATAAGAAAGTTCTGACACTGTGGGTTATGTGCCCACTCTGGCATTGGGCACATTTGCTATCAGTGCACCTTTTCCTTAAAAAAAGGGGGGGGGGTTGAGAAAACTTAGACAAATTTAATCCCTTAAGCAAGGCCAGACAAGAATATTGATTTTAAAAATCAAGGTGAAGAAAAATAATAGATTAGTCTATTGAAGCCAGGAGTGAAATTAGTGGTGTAAATGCAACTCCTTTACAATTTCTGCAGATGGGTCACAAATATGACTCTTTAGGTTCTTTGTAGCCAAAGCAAAGAGAGAAATATGATCAGTTACAATTTTATATTTTCCACTATAGCTTTTTCTGGCACTGAGCCCTGAAAGAAATTTCTCCCATGGGTCCTTGTATAAAGAGGTCACTATGTGATATATTATTTCAGACACTATATCCTGGGAAGTGTAACAGTGGTTTCCCTACGGCTACTTCATAGCTTCCTTCATTTAAATCAAGGGCACAATGCCAGAGCTCAATTCAGCAACAGATTAAGTGAGGGACAAAAATTCAACAATCTAAAAAGCAGATAGCTCTCTGGTGGTTTGGCTTGATTGAGAGATAAAATTTGGAATATCTAGAGGGATAATTGCTTAGAAGGAATTCTTTGTAAATGTATTAATTCACTTTTCAATGAAAATTTGACTACAAAATGTTTAGTGTATATTTTGTTACAGAAGTCTCTAGTAAGATATTCTTCATTGCTGATTAAAGATAGAATTATGTGATTTAGATAGCCAACTAAGTAGAAGGGAAAATAGACCACATCTGAACAATAAGTTGTTTAAACCAGCATTTTTACTAGAAAAAAAAAATGCATGGAGGTGACTCAGGAAATATCTACAAAGTAACTGAACTTTCTCTGATAAAAAATTGAATGATGGATGACCTTCCACCTGAAAATACTACACCAACGAATATGAATGTGATAGTTTTTGATTATTTTCTTAAGTATTTAAAGCCTATCTCCCACAGTAGTCATAAAAATAAAATCTGAAAACTTTATCCCTGAAATGTCTAATTTTATATTTATTAGGTTTATTCTGTACCTTTCAGACTTCTATTAGTAAAACATACTAATAAATCAATAAATAGCTGATATATTACATAGACTTATAGTATTACTTCTACTTGATTAAAACTGATCTGATAAATCAACTCCCTGGATTGGGACTATCTTATCTGGAACTATTTGGACTATATTTTTTAACTCTTTATCAATGTACTGGAGCTCATGTGATTCTCTTCAAGTATCTCCTTCCTTCCTTCATTTTCTTTTTTTTAATTTGTCTTAGTTTTTTGTTTGTTTCTTTTTTTAAATAGGGAAGGGATTTTTTCTGTGTGTGTGTGTGTGTGTTTTCCTTCCTTCATTCTCTGAGGAAGACTCCAGAACCAATTTATTGTACCATATGCCTGAATATATGTCCACATGTGCTTTTCCACAAGTATCTGTGAGTTATAGAAGTTCAACATGGAACCATAGTTATTGTTACATGAACCCTGAGCCTACTGAGCATGCCAGTAATTAAGTAGATGTGTTCCAAGAATCCTCAGCAATCAAAATAGACATATCCTGAGCCCTTGAAAAATACGAATACCACTATAACATATGAAATTATCCATAAAATGCAATAAAGCTAGTCCACAGTGATATGCTGTGATGTGGCGATAATGATCCTAAGCCTTTGGCTTGGTTCCCTTACTAGATGGTTGGTTTATCGCCCCACAACAGATTCTAAATAAGCCCAGCTCAATTCCATGCTTCAGTGACATTACAGTTTTTTGAAATTCTACTTTTATATTTAATTGAAAATCAGTGAAATCAACAAGTGAATCTATAGCCAAACTGCCTAAAGTGAGTGTTACTGAAAGTAGGGCGGAATTAAAAATTTCATCAATGATATTAGTTTCCCAAAAGAGTATTATGTATTAAAATTTTCTGAGGCAAAGCAGTGTAATGAGAAGGGCAGGCAGTTAATTTGGAAATCAAAACTTTGTTAAACTTTGTTAAACTTGGTCCACTTGCTAGCTATGGACTCACAGATTTCTTTTTTCTTTTTTTTTTTTTTTTTACTTTTAATTTTTTTTTAATTTTTTATAAACATATATTTTTATCCCCAGGGGTACAGGTCTGTGGACTCACAGATTTCTTAACAATTCTAGGTATTATCTTTCTTACTGATGAAATGAGACAGTCATTCCTCTCAGGGTCATAGATTGTTGTGATAATCAACAGAGATAACGCTTAAGTGCCTATAAAAGTATATTGTTCCACAGATAGTTATAACAGTATTTTTCCCTATTAGCCAGATCTTGTTTTTAAAAGCAAGAACCTAAGCTTGCAACTTATTTTTCCCCCTCAAATATAGTAGTAGTTGAACATTACTATTTAAGTGGCTACTGTTATGTTTAAGTTGTATAATTTAATTACAGGTCTATCGATAGACTATGTGGAAAACAAGCTTTATTGGATCAGTTCGGGAAATGGAACCATAAATAGATGCAACCTGGATGGTGGTAATTTAGAAGTCATAGAGTCAATGAAAGAAGAATTAACAAAAGCTACAGCCCTAACCATCATGGGTAAGTGTAATGGTTCTATAGCTAGGATGCTGTGTATTGATTGGAGTTGATTAATTATGACCTGTTAAAGCTTAGAAAAGTTACTGCTCCATTAACACCAGAAGCACATTCAAATTATACATCTCTATGTGAGTTTTTCTTTTTTCTTTTTTAACCTTAGCAAACAGACTTGTAAGATTATCCAGATCAGGGACTTCGTGCTGTTTACAATACAAACTTTACCATTATTGATTCTTGGCTGTGACTTGTATTATTTTACGATTTTTTTCTTTGTTCTACTGCAATATAAGGGCCTTGTGTCTTTGTCACAATAAGGTCAAATGTGACTTATCTCTGCTTAAAAAGGATAGCTTGATTTACACAGATAATTCAAAAAACAAGGCCACAGGGTCCATTGACCAAAGAATAAAATTATTCTCCCACAAATAGTTCTTTCTTATTTTAAGGATGATTAGTCTTACTGTTTTGAGTCTTATTTCCTTTCTTTTTGGTTCGGTCTTTGGGGAAAAAAAAAGATTTAGATGAAAAATACAATTAGGAAGCTAACAGGGAAGTATGGATTTTCATAGAACAAATAGTCAACTTCTACTGTATTAATATTAGAAGTTGATTTTTGAAATATGAATTTTAATACAAAGTAGTTTGAGCTTTAGAAAAGATATAAGAATACCATAAATAAGTGGTTTTTGGTGAGGATGGTTGTGCCTTTACTTAAGGAATGGCTGGCTATAAACTGACCTTCATCGTAGGTCAGCAGTATTGGGATTAGATCTAACACAGAGAATCTCAATAGTATGTCTGGTTATAGAAAATCAGAAAACTGATTTCATAGTTCCAACTTTAAATATGAGGTATTCTGGATAGCGCGCGCGCGTGTGTGTGTGTCTATATATACTATATCATTTCCCAAATTGAATGTTAATTTTATTTTTGGTTTTGTTTTAACTAATGACTATTGATTAATATACAAAGTTTAAAAATAAATAGTTAACTGAGAAAGATAGGAAAATTTATTCTCTACTAAAAATGTGCTTTAATCACCTTTTATTTCAATTAGATTTCAAATATCTGAATAAAAGTGAATCCATTTTAGATATTACAAATTATTATTTAAAACAGGATGAGTCTGGGATATAAGAAAAAATTAAAATTCAGTTCAGTTCAACATGTATTTAGAATCTTCTAAGTACAGACAGTGTACTTATCTCTGAAGTACAAATATAAACATGGACAATGTTCTCAAACAGAACAAAATGGAACATACCTTTCTGTGAGACAGAAAGAGAGAAAAAAAGATTGTTTCAGCCCATCGTCAATCACAAAGAATATTTCAGTCTCAATAGTTGAGAAATACAGTTAGTAAATATATTTGCTTTAATAAAGTTATGAGAATCACATGGAAATGCATGGGAATACACTTGTGAAAATGTAATTTTTTACAAATATCAAAGGTAAAGTCTGGCGTCACTTAATTTGATCTTTAAAGCACTCTGGAAATTTACCGCTTTGGGCATTTGCAGATATCTGACATAGTGTGGCATCAGACATTAAGTAGCTTTGTTTTGCTGTAGTTTTATTCCTAAATGGCTGTCTTTCTGCTATCATTTTCACCATTCTTTTTCTAGTTATTCTTAGAATTAGTGTTATTTTTTAAAAATTTTTCTCCAGAGGAGGAATTTAAACTTGTAAAAAAAAATCTTATTTTTAATAACGTCCCAGGTGTCTTTCTAGACTTTGGACAATTCCTATATTGTTTGAAGAATGTTATACTTTTCAGAAATTACACACACACGCATGCACACAACGATTGTATCTGACAAGTAGGTTATTTTAAAGCATACATTTATTTATAATATTCTTATAAGGCAATAAGTAAAATAAGATTATTTTATATTACTCAGCTTTGGCAAATTAACAAGAAAATTTTGTTTTATGTATACTTGTACATATTTTAAATCATCTGAGTAAAAATAGCAGAGTTTAAATTCTCCAACAGTCCCCAAATCACCACCCACATTATGTTTTCAAAACTTGAATTCAAACATACCTTATGAAATCAACCTAAACTAGCAAATAATACAGCCAAGTATCACAATAAATTAGAGGGAAAAATGTTAAAAATATTTTACAACATTTCAAAAAGTCTTTGATTTTTTAGTAGATATATATGTATGTATATATGTATACTATAAAAACCATTTCCTCATACAATAATGGAAAGCTTTCTAAAGGTTTATTTCTGCTAACGTGGTTGCTACCCACCCTGCTGTTAGTAGAAAATGAATACTAAACTTACAGAACTCAGTGCTGGAAACAAAGTCTCAGAAATAGAGCAGTAGTCCCTTACAGCAAAATAAAATAAAATCAGTTAGTTTTCTTCCCTGATAAAATCCAAGAGTGAGAGTTTGGGGGAGGTCCTAATGCCTATATTGTAGCAGCACTGTGAAGCTGATAGGACATCAGCACCACATAGGGAGCCCAACTTTGCATACACTGAAATTGTTTTAACAAGTGAATGGTCATGTATGTATACCCCTCCCTGTCACCATAATTTGATCAAGCCCGAGAGATAAAAAATAAATATAATAAAACCTATTAATGTCTCTGTTTTCAACAATTCATTCAGTGGACATATCGAAATATATTTTGAGTTTGAAGAGATGCTGCAGAACAACCTTGTTTTACAAAGTTCTCTACCTTGGCTCTGAACTTGCTCTGTGGCTCAGATCCCCCCTTCTTTGAGAACCTCTCTCCTCTTTTTCTTTGGGGTTGGAATAAAGGACAATGACCTGTTTCCTGCTGAGGCTAAGTATTATAGTCATATAAAAAGGGCAATATAAGAGTAAAACAGGAGAACTTTACAACTTCCTATCCAAGGGATTACAAATGATTATAGCTACAAATGTTGAGGAGCTACTTACCTACAGCAATACTGAAATTACACATCTAGAAAGCAAGGAAATAATTGGGCTATGACATTATCAGTTACATACCAGTGTACACCACCTCCTCAGACATACTACCCGAGCAATTATAACTAACTGAAAGTCTGTGTTTCACTAAAATTTAGAAGTAGTTTTCCTAAAATTGAATGAAAATTCTATTTAGACAGTTCTTACCATTTTTTTCAAACCTCAAAGATGATAAATTCTAACTATTTAGAGTTGCCAGTATTATTTAGAGTAAAATATACAAAAGAAACTGAAAGGAACTTTGAAATATTAAGATTAGGTAAAGTAGAAGGTTAATAAAGCAATGAATTGATGATTTAGCCAAGTCTAAGACCCCAAGATCAAGATTTCTAAATCCAAACTTTCACACTTTGATACTTCTTGCAAGAATTAGTGCTAAACTTCTGTCCCCTTGAGTGTGGCCTAGACTTAGTGACTCGTTTCTCATGAATAAAATAAGACAAATGGGATGGTGTGTGACTTTGGAGGTAAGGTCGTAAAAGGCATGAGCCTTTCTCCTTGTCTCTATTTCTTGGATGGCTGACTCAGGGCAAAGCCAGCTCACATGTCATGTCCACACAGCAAGGAACTGGGACCTTTGGCCAGTAGCCATATGAGTCAGTCATCTTGAAAGTAGAACCCCCATCTCAGTTAAGATTCAGATGACTATAGTCCAAGCCAATGCATTATAGCAACCCTAAGAGAGAGCTCAAACCAGAACCACCAATATACCTGCTCCCAAACCCCCGACCCACAGAAACTGTGAGACACAACAGATGTTTATTGTTTTAAGATACTGAGTTTCAAGGCTATTTGTTAAGACAGCAAAAAGATAAATAATTTATATGTCATTCCATCTACAGAACTCATTCTTTTATATACAATTACAAATCAAATCCTTATTTAATAGAATCAGAAAAATTGTGATGAGTAAAGTGTGTCAGGTGTAATAAAACCCAGACAGTCCAGTATCATGGTCGGTAGAAACTAAGCCTAGGCTTCAATATCCAGACTCATATGGGAATGGCAGGAAGTATGATAAAACTGGAGAAAGCTAATGCCTCATCTCTCAGGTCTACTTATTTTTACCATAAAGAACATTAAACAGTTGTGCCAGAGCTTTCATTTTGCAAGAGAGGCAGGAAATCCAGTTAAAACAAAACAAAACACACACACACAAAAAAAACTTCTCAAGTTTTAAATATTAGCAAGGAATCATATTAAAAAAAAATGCAGGCTAATGTACTCTACAGGATTACCCTGAAAATTAGCATGATATAAACCAAGCAAACTAACAAAAACCACCATCACAAACCTATGGATGGACATACTTGATTCAGCCCAAAGAACAGCAGTTAGTTCTCACCTCTGGTTTGATCATCATCATGTATACTGGTGACTTTGAATTATTGTGAGAAGAGGTGGGATTAAGGCTGCTAATGCCTAGCTATACCAGTAGAGAAGACTAGGTAAAAGTCAGTCAGTCAGTCAATCAATCAATCAATCCCCTGGTAAAGCTGGCATAATTTACAGAAAAGAAGTGGTCTCTCTCCTACAGGACAGGATGTAATGCTTTTCCACCAGGCTTTTGTGGTCCTGTTTGACCAGACTTTGTATTCTGCCTGAGGTATATAGAGATGAAGAAACTATGAATATGGCGTATTAATCTTATTTCAGTTCAACTTAAACTAGCCTATAACTTTTAATATCAAATTCTTCCTCATTAAAAAAAAAAAAAGTGACCTTGTCAATTGTCTTTCTCAAACTGTCAGAGCCAGCACAAACAACAGTTTCTGCTTTCAAATGCAATAGCTTGTAACTCTAAAATTATCTACTAATTTGTCTTCGATATTTTTCTCAGTATATAACTGCTTTTTATGGGAATTTTCTTTTATAAATATACTTCAGTTTCATGAAATACTGATATTCTAGAATGCTTTCTTACATGATTTTTAGGTTATTTGGGCTATAAAATAGGATACAGTCAGCTATGACATATTTGACTATTGATTACCTAGATACAGAACATTTTTTTGTTTGTTTTTGTTCAGCTTTCCTCATAACTTTTGGCATTTTCCTGATCATTAATGCCTGCAGGAGACAGTGAGGTTAACTTAATCAAGTTGCCATTCAATTTTAGGTGTCTTTGCGGAAAGGAGGAAGAGGTTGAAACTATTGACTAAAATTAGGATTTGTGGGTTATTTATGGATTATTTTTAACAAACTATTTCTTTTCACTGTCAGCATCTGTAGCTTGAGAGGAGAGTATATATATTGTGTTCACATTGAAGAGAGAGTTAGAAAAATCAATTCATGGTCCTGAGAGGAAAGACACAAATTAAACAAATGAACTGGCTGATACAGACTTATTGGTATTTGAAGAAAATTAAGATGGAATTCAGGAAATAGTAGGATAGTGACTTATCTGCATTTTGTATTTTTGGGGGGTGGAGCAGGGAGGATCTGGGACAAATGAACCATATATTTAAAATAGAAGTGGAGGTATGGGAATTACTTAAGCAAACAAAGAAATCTGTGTGTCTACATAAAAATTCTTGGCGCTTCTGGATTTAATAGCATCTTCTTGAATCACAGGCTGATCTTCATATAGTCCATTAAAATGTGTCATGTAGTAATTTGTCAAGTTTTTCTAGGGTAAGAATTTGAGTTCAGGGCACTACAAGGGGTATATGCTTGAATTTAAAATTTCACCCCTTATTCCTATCCTATGAGCTATTTACTCATTGTTCTTTGCTAAGCCATTGAATATGCAGTTAGTATCGTTGAGATTCAATTGTACATCTAATTTTTGTTTTGTTTTCTGGTGCTATATGACTTTTGGAAGTTGTCTTTGTGATGGTATTTACAGATAAGAATCCCAAAGTTAACATGACATGTTCTTGAACGTCGTCTGAGGGAAAGACCTTCCTCTGCTCTGTGGTCGTTCTAGCTGGATTTAGAATCAAATTGACATGACACAGATTAACAGGAAAAAAATCAAATTTAATAGTTGTACATATGAGTAATGAAGTTTAGGAATATAGGTGAGGTTCAGTGGGGTAGAGTCAGGAGCCGACAACCAAGAAAGAATTCTTGAGACTTCTAGTTGTTAGGCAAAGTTATTCTATTTTGACTTTTAGTTGATAATTCAGTGGATGTTTACAACATAGAATTGCATAGATTACTTGTCTTAGAATAGGTTTGTACTTTTTATATATATCTAAGTAGCTATCTCCAATATCCATCTAATCTTAGAATCACTTGCAAAACTTGGCTAACTTCTCTTTAAAATAAAAGAAAGATTGACTCACAGGTAAAGGCAAAAAAAAAAAATCTTTAATTATGCATTTTCTATGAATACTTAAACTCAACTGATTTCTCAATCACAGTTTAAATATATTATACTATTGATCTGTTTCAAGTAGCAATTTGCCAGAATAGGTTTAATATGTAAATATTAGAAGGATATTGAATTTTGGCTACTGTTAGGATCAATAAAGGAGAAAAGGCATGTTTCATGTGCATTTTCAGTCTCCTATCAAAAACAAACTCTGCCCTTTAATGAATAGAAAGTTGGCTTTTCACTTCTCTTGATTTGGTTATGCACCCATTTGTTTTAAGTCATTGCTAACAAAATAAATGAATCATTTGCTCTTTAGGGAACCCTTGGAAGGTTATAATAAATATAATTCCTACGGACATTTGATTATACTTTTCATAGGCTCATTTCACAGAACTGAGGTCATCATTATAGCTGCTATGGAGAGTCCTAGCATATGGGTAGTTTGTCATGGGGAAGCCAAGGCTGACACATTAAAATTCTTCCAGAACCATTTGAGTATCAGAGAAGGGCATATGTTTTCACTTAAGAATGAATACAGTGTTAATATTGTTGGAGATTAGATGTTTCCAATATTCCCAGGAGAATTTCTACAACCAAACAGTTATAATTGTCTGTTTCTCTGTGGACTGAAAGAAATTCTAAGCTAATGATAAAAAATTAGTCTTGGCCTACACTAACATGGTTTCTTGACTGATTTCTCAAACACACACATACACACACACACACCCCCAAACGTGTGTGTGTGTATATATATATTTTATATATATTATTTTCAGCAAAATATTACTTGGTGTAATGACTAATATTAGGGTTTATAAAATAAAGCATATCTAGCACTCAGTTTTCATACTTGCTATGGATTTCCTCAGATAGATAATATACCTTATAGATAATGATAGGAATGTGGGAAAAAAAAAAAAAACTATACAATAACCCAGTAAAACTGGCATTCAGAAATCACCAAAAGTCTTTTTTTTCCTACTTTACTTCCTGAAATAAATTATTATGGCAGGTTGTCATGGCATCTATGGGATATTGTAAATGATGGCAAGTGACAGACTGTGAGTATGGTATGTTTTATCTGTCTACAGTCCTTAGATTGAACACTCACAGATTGAAAATAAAATTTAGTCTAGATGGATACTCGGTCTTCTTATGACAAGGCGATGGCTCTAATAACGTACAATTCTTAACTTGAATAATCTACCTTAAGAAGTCATTTCCTATTTTGTACAATGCAAGTCTACATGTTATTGGATGCAGGGTTTTGTTTTTCTTTTTGTTTTTAAATCAAAGCTTGCTAAGTATTCCTCTGCCTTTGCTTGTGAAAAGGCTGAAACTTAGTTTAAATAAAGTCCGTTCTTCTTGTGAAAAGTTTCCCTTGCTTTCCTTCCTTTTCTTCTTTTTTTTAATGCTCTTTTTCTCTTGGACGTCATTGATAGCTCTGCCCCTTTTTTTGTTTTGTTGTTTACTTGTTTGGCCTGTTGATTTTTCTTCACAGTCTAGGTAGATTCTTAACAACTTTTTGTTTGGGCTACTGAATGACCCCTTAACCTTTTTTTCACTCTCTGAATCGCCAGTCTCCAAACTTTCGGGACCTGCTGTGCTCAGACTGTTATGCCCCAATAATGGGTCCGTGATTAAAGGAGCGAGACTGATACAAAGCGAGGGTCAAACAAAGCTTTATTTTGCACCAACCATCAAGAATCTAACTGAACGTTCGGGGACGCACCTTTTACAAGAGAGGGCGACCCTTCTCTGTTTCACAGACTCGCTTTTAAGGGCAAAGGCCATGCGGTCGGGCCTGGCCACGCACAGGTGGCCAATGAGATTGTAACACACACAGGAAACTCCACAGTGATGCTAGGTGACCAACTGAGTTACAATTTAACCTAGTAGACATTTGAACCAGTCTATTACACCTTGATTAGGATTGGCGCCAAAAAGGCTCCCAAAGGGCGGGGGCCCATACTCTTTGGTAGCTAGGGAGATAGTATGCAACCCCCCACTGATCCATGTCTCCACCTGGCCTGACCCACCCTTGTATCTGGGCTTTGTTACCTGGAGCTGGTTTCTGGGACTTCTTTTTAAGTGAATCTCCTGTGGGAAGGGGAGCAGGAACAGTTTAAGGGTTAAAAACAAGGTTTTTGTTTAACCTCAATGAAAGCCTCTTGCTGAAGTATGAAAATATAAAATAGGTCTTTACACAGACCAGCTGTGGCACCCCTACTCAGCTATAACATTTCAGGGACTGAAAAGCACTCACAACTTAACTCCTTTTCATCTACCAAAAGTTGTTTGTCAGGTAATTATTAGTGTCACTTTATGGATAAAATAAGCTAGAGTCAATAAGACATGTTAAAACCCAAAGCAGTGTTGGTCCCACCTTACAAAAAAAGAAATTTATGGTCAATGGGATTTGTGAACATTCACTCTTCTGGGACTCACCTGAGATCTTGATTCAAGTTACGTTCTATTTTTATTACCAGGAAGAACATTCCTAGCCATAACTTGATTTTTCATGTGATCCACCTCTACCCCTGTTTTCCTGTCAGTCAGGTATGATACATCCAGGCAAACTTTCCCTGTATCTGATTATACCCTGCTTATTTATATTTGTCTTGCTATTTCTTGTTCCTTGACTACTTTCCATATTTATCACCTACCATCATGGGTGAAATGCCACCCTTCCATGCCTACTTCAACTTTACCTCAATGTAATTTGAGGTTTTTCTCTCCACATGACCCCTTTGTATTTTCCTAATGCAGAGGAATATTTTTTGTCTTTTCTAATGTGAATCTGTCTCACTTCTCCATAATTTGGGACATTTTATTCATATATGCATCATTCATGACACACAGAAAGATGCTTTACACTGAGTACATTTCAATAAGTAGTAATAGAATGTATGAATAAATAAAACAATGACCATCTACATGCAACAACCTCTGCCACAGCAATCAAAATGTATTTTCAAAGCATGCATGTTTATGCAGACTGGTCACAACCATAAATCTAATGTAGAATTTAAATATGTCCTGAAATAAACTTTGAGAGAAAATATTTTTATAATATAATGATTTAAATTGGAAAGGGAAAAATGAGTAATAAGATAAATGTGTAAAATATAGTCAATTATTTCAGGCACTTGTTGTATATGCATATGCATATAGAAATGCAAAAAAGGAAGGGTTAAATTGGATTGTGTTTGTTCTCAAAAAACTAAACAGCTTAGTGAAAGAAGAAAATAAAATACTCATAAACAAACACAAATAAAAGACTTCCAAAACGAAACAAAAACTGGAATGTTTGGAATGGTTTAGGCTCTTAAGGCTAGCCTCTCACTGCTGAGCCTAAAAGCATTATCCTCTTTAATAATAATAATTGACAGTCTAAATAAATAAATCATTCTAGTATTTAGGTTACAAATCTTACCTCATGTAATTCTCACAGCAATCTCCTGAGACAGGTATCATTAACACTGCTTATCCCAGAGGTCCCAGCAGAGGCTCAGCCAGCCTAAATTAATCACTCAGGGTTACACAGTTAATGAATAGTGTAGCAAGCTTTCTAGTCATGATCCTTAGACTTTAAAGCCTGTGTTTCTTCTAGGAATTTCTTCTAGACATAGTTATACTAAGATGTATGTACACAGAGTTGTATGCAAGAACATACTTGGAAGTTGTATTTGTGATTAGGAAAGCCAAGGGAAAAAAATCTGTATATCTATTATAAATGAATAGACAAGTGAATCATGAAATATTTGTGCAGTGAAATATAATGCAGCTATTAAATATGAGGTAAATCTATATTTTGGTTTGAATATTAGCCAATATATATTTTTAATGAAAAATAGCTAGGTTCAAAAAGTCTATAGAGACTGCTCCAATTTTTATCCATGTTTGCATTTCTTTAGTTAAATACACAAATTTAGATGTATTTTCAAAATCATATTTTATCCATTATGCTGCCCTGTTTATCTCAATAATTATTATTTACAGAGCATCTAAATGTACACGTATTATTGCTAATAGACACAGTAACTATTAAAAAAAAATAAGTACTGCAACTGCAGTGTTACTGCCGCAAACAATGTGGATTGTCCAAGGTCAAACCTGGGTCTCGCACATAATTCTAACTCCAAAATTAGAACTCTTTTCACTACCCAAGTTATTATCAACCCAAGGCAGTTTTGTCCATTGGACAACATTTAGAAATGTCTAAAGACATTTTTTTTAAGATTTTATTTATTTATTTGACAGACAGAGATCACAAGTAGGCAGAGAGGCAGGCAGAGAGAGAGGGGGGAAGCAGGCTCCCTGCTGAGCAGAGAGCCGGTATGCGGGGCTGGATCCTAGGACCCTGGGATCATGACCTGAGTCGAAGGCAGAGTTTTAACCCACTGAGCCACCCACCCAGGTGCCCCTAAAGACATTTCAGATTGTCAGAGCTGTAGGGTAGAGAGGTTGATGCCCTCATTCTAGTGGGTCTAAAACAAGGATACTGGTATACACCTTAAAAGGCCCAGTGTAGTCTTCCCTAACAAGGAACTATTTGAATCAAAATGCCAGTAGGCTGAGGTTGAGAAACCTAGATCAAAAAAATTCCTTCTGCTTTCTTTCTTTTAAACGTAACTCAATGAAAAAGAGTCTGGATTTGTGTTTTTTATGATTATATGTATCTTAGTCTTATATATCATATATTATAATGCAGATAGCAATTTATTTGTCCTAATTTCAATTTGTTTAGTCATTCAAACAATTAGCAAGTGACTATAAAGATCCAGGCACTAATTTAGGTGCTAGGAATACAACAGAGCTTACAGCAGGTAACAAATCCATCATCATGGGGCTGATCTCCCCAGTGGGAGAAAACAATGTATAAGCAAATACACAAATGTAATAAAGTTTGTCAGGTGATAAAGGGTACTAATGGAGAAAATTCAACCAAGGCAAAAGAATAGGGAGTACAGAGTTGAGTTGAGAGAAAAGAGCCAGAAAAATTACAGTTTTAAGTAGTAAGGTCATGGCAATTTTCACTGGAAAATGACAGTTGTGCAAAAATCTGAAGAGAATGAGGAAGTGAGTCATTCCAGTATGTGGGGTAAGAACATGTAAGGAAGAAAGAGCAGGAAGTGGGAATTGACTATTTGATCATATTTTTGAGCAACTGTTAACTTTTAGATGGAGATTCTATTTTTTAATGCTACAGGCATTTATTTTCCCCCCTCCATGAAAGTTTTACTCTGCTTAAAAAACACTTGATAATTTATGTGCTGCCAGTAGTATACCAAAATAGAATAAACAGTTAACTTATATTATGAGCTGGAAGTAGTAATGTACAATAACATTACTTCACTAAAGATTTTAGCTTTCGCGTTTATGAAATTCTTAATAATGATGGAATTAGTTCTGCCCCATGGGTTCTGTTTTATTTCCAATTTACCATATACAATGTTACTATTAATAATTATGTATTTTAATAAGAAAGAAGAGAAATTTCTAGGAAATATGCTTATTTCAAGCTGTTATGGTTAATGTTTATAGAAATTTAAAAAACATGAAATCGATCATATGAAGAAAATAATTATAGTTATTTAGAACACTTAACTTTGAAGAACTCTTAGTTTGTGGCTTTAATTTCAGTTGTTTTAAAATTAAAAGCTTTAATGATTTATATGTTTATGCAGTTGTATTATGCCAGTTAAAATTATTTGGATTTAGAAAGAATATTAATCTATTAAAAAAAAAAAAGATTGACTTTTTTTTTGAACCAGATTGTGTATTTATAAAAGATTACTCAGTAGAAAGCATTCATGGAAGAGAGAATATAATGCTTGAAAATGGTTCTTTTAATTAAGAGTCTTTAAAACAGTTCAGAAAAATAACCCCAGTTGCTATTGCAAGGATTGAAAAAAATGTTAATTCTCTTAGATATACAAATGATCATCAGTGTACTTATATTATATATTTATATAATTATTGTTGTGTTTAAACTTGAATTATAGAAGTATGTTCTACTTAAAAATACAAGTAGTTAAAAACTGAACAAACAACATATGACTTAAAAAGGTACAAAAGATATTCCATTTACTTAAAAATTGGGTGTATATCTACTTTTCAGCAAAAGATCCAGTGATTTAATTGATACACGTAGATTGCATCTCTATCTGTAATTTGATATCTGGAAACCAGTTTATCTTAAATGCACTATAACCATGCTGTATAGTTAAAGTAATTCTCCTTTCAAATCATACTTTTCAAAAAGAGTTAAGATACTTTTTAGTGTACACCAAGCAATGTCACTTAGTGCAGAGAACTTCAAATATATCCACCTAAATTTTCTAAGCCATCAGTCTTCTAATTGCCATAACACTATTCATTAAAGTAACAGTAATATATGAAATATATCCAGGCAGTTTGCCCAGCACTAAGTATAGCACATAGTTGTCTTCTCTAAGTACTCAAACTACCATTAATGAAAACTAATAGCCCATCAAAATTTACATTAAAAGTACTACGAGAAATCTCCAAAGGACTATATGTGATACTATTCCAGCAGTTTCTGTCACCTTAAATTGCTGTGTTCCAATATGTTGTTCTTCTTAATGCTAATTACCTAACAGAATGGATAAATACTACAATTGCAAAGTACATCATAGTACTATTTTTGTAACCAGATTATAATTAGTGATCAGAGAATGGTCTCATTAACATAAATGGTATAATTAAATCATCTCAGCTTTACCATACTTAAAAGCATTAAATAAGTGATTGTCTCCCCTTTATAAACTATTAAAGGTTAACTTTTCTGAAATTGTTTTCCCCACCCCAGGAAAAATAAGTGTACATTGTTCATGTTTATGGCATTAAAAAAAGAACAAATTTGAAAATGCATATTCTCTTTGAGTAGAGGCATAATTGTTTTATATTGCCCCAGGTCTCCTCTTTAATATAAAAAGAAAAAAAAAAGAGGTGTAGAGTACAAAAAGCCATGACATGTTTTAGATTTATAATAGATTTTTGAGTTAATATAGTTACAGCAGCAATGTAGTGAATCTAGAAAATGAATCAAGAGAACCAAGGAGGTCATTCCACAAGTTTGCCAGTATTCTGTAGGTAATCTCCCATGTTGGAATGTAACAATAACTCGGAATCAAATTATGATCTGGTGAATATTATTTACTTAAACTGAAGTTAAGCAATCAGACTTTAGCCCTTTTTGATATTTGGCGACTCTGTTTAATTAAAATTAGACTTAGATAGATGGCGTTTAAGCACAGAGGATTTTCTGGAGCCATATATACCTAGATTTAGGAAAATGAAAAAAAAATGTATCTGGGCATCAGTACATTTATATTTCTTTTTTTCCCCTTTCCATAATCAGCATCAGCACAATCTCATATAATGTAGAGAGAATATTAAGCATTACAAAGTGGAAATAAATGTCCTCATCAATTTAATTCTAATTAATACTGCTCCATATTTAAACATAACCATTCAAGGAATATCCTGTGTTTTATAGGAGAAAAAAATGAAAGAAAATAAATCAGCTGTACCCTTTAAAAATATGATGCTTTTAGGTTTTTAAATTGTATGTAAAATTGTTCTATATAGCTTATAATGTAGATGTATCAAAGATAGACAGTACTCAAAAGGCCAGTGATAAGATTATTTTGCTCTGAATTGACTCCAAATGAGATTATGTGTAGGAGGAAAAAGGACTGTAATCCTAGAAGGGAGGTAAGAGCTTTGCCTAAAAGATGTGACAAGATTTAGAAGGACAGGTAGGTGACCCAGAAAACTTTACAAGAGGACTCTTCAGTTTGTGGAATAGCAAATACAAAAAGAGTACAAGTGGCATGGTAAGGATTACCATTAATTCAATTGAAAAGAAAAACATTTTTCTTTTTTTCTTTTTTTTAAACAGTGATTTGACCTTGTCATCAACAAGATTGCCTTTAATGGTGGCAAACATATTGAAAATCTCTTAAGCTGGAGTATTTCTTATATTTATATGGATGAACAAAATACATAAAAACTTTATAGTTATAGCATGCAGGCATAACTATACCATCAGTAAAATTTCAAAATTATTTAACCATGTTCTATTATCTTAATGACCCTCTCCCCTTGAAACATGTTTTTCTTTTTTTGAATACCTCCAAATCACTTCCATACAAATTACATCCAAGTATTCATGTGTGTTATGTGTGTTATGTGTGTGTGTGTGTGTGTGTGTGTGTGTGTGTGTGTGTGTTTCTTCAGATACTTGTGCCATCCAGATTTGTTGTAGGGAATTTTGGTTGTGAGAAATCTAGTCCAAGTTGGAGATTACTTGGTATAGAGTGACAAAGATCACATTCCAGATTATCTTTCCTCCTAAAAATTTGTATCAGTAAGTGACCATTTTTTAAAAATCCTAGATGTAATGAGAAATGTATTATTAGCTAATTTGGAGTTATATTCTTTTTTCAGGAACATTATATTGTGATCTCTGTCAAACATAGAGTCCTTATCTAGTGGATTTCTTTGTATAAAAAGGAGGGCACAATGTAGTGATCATATAAGGATGCTCATTCTGGATTTCCTTTAGAAGGCACATGAATTCTTCTTTATTTTATAGTTTATATTTAAAATATGACATTCATGATTTAATGAAATATAAAGTAAAGGATTGTAGAATGATTCTCACTTTATAAACAATTTTATTTTTCTTTTCTGATTCAAGAGTATGCTCCAGCTGGTACATTTCTCATTCAACTCAGTTGGAAGTATTGAGTTGCAATGACATATTTTGCTATATGATGATATACAAGCTCCTTTTCTCCTGACTAGTGCTACATTGTAGAGGTTTTACATGTTTTTATTTTCAAGTGAATAGATACATTAAGTTATTTGGGAAAGGCAAGAACATATCAAATGGGATCACCAAAGATCATTTCTGACTATTTTTTAACCTTTTCCCCAGTAGCTTATTTATATACCCCCACATATATTTCTAGATTAGTAAATTTTATCATATTAATTATTTGGCAGTATCAAGAATTAGGTAGTAATTGCAACAACAAAATTCATAGTTTAATAATAAGGAGAGAGCAGCAAATTATCCAATTTAGAACAGCCATTTAACAATTTTTATAATACTGGAACCTTATTATACACTGTGTATTTAAGCCAAGATAAAATGCTAGTTAAGTCTCATATATCCAAAGGAAAAAAAATTGCTCAAGAAGCACACTAGAAAGGTGACTTAAATTAATTGAAATTGAAATTACATAATATGAATGCTAAAACAGTAAATTATTTTAAAATGGATAAAAATAGCAACATTTCCAAAATAGCAAGAATTTTTGATATAACACTGAGGTTTAAAGCTTGCATTAAATTTATGACATATATACTTTTTAAATTATATATAAACTTCATTTCACTTTTAATTTGTCTTCAACATTACTTTCTAGATCAGTAAAGGTTTCAACAATGTCACTTTAATGTTTATATGATATTCCACTATATACTTGTATGATATTTTATTTAAATAATCACCTATATATAAATGATAAAGTTTCAATATTCTTTTTTAAATTATAGATATTATAACGACTATCCTAATAGGTAATCATTTGCTGAGCTTAAGGTACAGTTTTTGAGGTAACATTTCTGGGTCAGATTGTTTAAAAATTTTTAAGGGTTTATCATTCATTTTCTTTTGCTCTCATAATCATTTTTGTCAGTTGATGAAAGCAGTAGTGCTATTTTTCCCTGCTCTCTCTCCTTACTTGAGCTATCTGGTAAGACACCTAATGGTTTTTTTGTTTTGTTTTGTTTTTTGTATTTTGTTTCTTTTTGTTTGTTTTATTTCATTCAGAGTAGCATGGTTCTCAGACCCTTCTAAATCATGATTGTTATCTTCTAAGCCTTCCCATCTTTCAGACTTCTTCCCAAAACTGAAAACTAAGACCTGCATATAATAATGAAGATATATTTAGGACAAGGTCTACTGAGATTAATTCTTCCTGGACACTGTTTTATATGGTGTTTGATTACCAGTAACAGAGAGTTTCATTCTGGTTATCTCTGTTTGGAAAACAGAATACAGTTTCTGGGAAGTTTTTGCCAAAGAGGTGCTATTTGAACTTACACTGGCAAGAAAGATCTTAGCCTTGTGAAAATTTCCAAGGAAGAACTTTCTGGGCAGAGAAGATAACAAATACAAAGCCTTAAGGGCAAAAGTGCTTGTCATGTTGTGATTAACATGGTTAGAGTGATAGGAGCTTCCTTCCAGAGGAGAGGACGATTACAGGGAAAGATCCTGAGGAAAGTACCCAATACGGTAAAGAATAAGGAGTTTATTCTAATAGCCATTTGAAGGGCTATCAGGAGTTTTATATCTGGATGTGTTTTTAAAATATTACTTGACAGTATGTGACAGTATGTGAAGCCCAGATGACTGGGCTGTGGGAGGGGCAAAAATAGAAATTTTGGAAACTTGGAAAACTTCAGAAGGTTGTTGTTATAGGAGTTCAGGTGAGAGACTGATAGCTCGAAGCATTGTGGTACCAGAAGAAGTGAGAGAAATGGAGGTCTTAGAAAGGATTTGGATGTAGGTAACAGAATGTATTTTAGAAGTGAGGTTCAGATCTGTTTTCAATTCAGGCTGAATTTTCTCTCAGTTGTGCTTCTCAGCCTAGCCCTTCGAAATGTCTCAGACTCATTTTAATAACTTCCCCAGCAAGCTTTTACCAAGTAAAAATAAATAAATAAATGAAATAAACAAACAAACAGACAAATAAATAAATAAATAAAATTAAACAAACAAAAACTAGTAGATATGGGGTAGTGTATTAGCTAAATTTGCCAAAATGAAACACTATAGACTGAGTAGATTAAACAATAAAATTGATTTTCTCACAAGTCTAGAAGCTAGACTTCTAAGATGAAGGATTCAATAGGTTCTGTTTCTCCTCAGGCCCTCTTGACTTGCAGATGACTGCCTTCACATCAAGTCCTCTTGTCATCTTTACTCTGTGCTCACGGCGCTGGTGTCTCTTCTTAACCTGAAATCACTCCTATTGGGTTAGGACCCACCCTTATGACCTCATGATCCTTAGTTACTTCTTTAAAAACCTTGTCTTCAAATGAAGTCACTTTGGTGGTTAAGGATTCAATATATAATTTTAGGAGCACATAATTCAGTCAGAAAGAGGAAAGCCATCACCTAACTTAACCTACTTTAGAACTTTCTTAAGCAAGAGAGCCCTTAACAGGGGGAAAATTATTCTCTTAAACCCTTCACTTAAACAATGTATAAGTAAATATCAAACAAAGAAGTTGTTTTCTTTTTTTTTAATATTTTATTTTTCATAAACATATATTTTTATCCCCAGGAGTACAGGTCTGTGAATCACCAGGTTTACACACTTCACAGCACTCACCAAAGCACATACCCTCCCCAATGTCCATAATCCCACCCCCTTCTCCCAAACCCCCTCCCCCCAGCAACCCTCAGTTTCTATTGTGAGATTAAGAGTCACTTATGGTTTGTCTCCCTCCCAATCCCATCTTGATTCATTTATTCTTCTCCTACCCACTTAAGCCCCCATGTTGCATCACCACTTCCTCATATCAGGGAGATCATATGATAGATGTCTTTCTCTGCTTGACTTATATCACTAAGCATGATACGCTCTAGTTCCATCCATGTTGTCGAAAATGGCAAGATTTCATTTCTTTTGATGGCTGCATAGTATTCCATTGTGTATATATACCACATCTTCTTGATCCATTCATCTGTTGATGGACATCTAGGTTCTTTCCATAGTTTGGCTATTGTGGACATTGCTGCTATAAACATTCGGGTGCACGTGCCCCTTTGGATCACTACGTTT
Organism: Mustela lutreola; assembly: GCF_030435805.1. Taxonomy (NCBI): domain Eukaryota; kingdom Metazoa; phylum Chordata; class Mammalia; order Carnivora; family Mustelidae; genus Mustela; species Mustela lutreola. The sequence continues at coordinate 121,373,038 of NC_081292.1, read as the reverse complement.
GTATCCTTAGGGTAAATACCCAATAGTGCAATTGCTGGGTCATGGGGCAGTTCTATTTTCAACATTTTGAGGAACCTCCATACTGTTTTCCAGAGTGGCTGCACCAGCTTGCATTCCCACCAACAGTGTAGGAGGGTTCCCCTTTCTCCGCATCCTCGCCAGCATCTGTCATTTCCTGACTTGTTTATTTTAGCCATTCTAACTGGTGTGAGGTGATACCTCATTGTGGTTTTGATGTGTATTTCCCAGATGCAGAGTGATATGGAGCACTTTATCATGTGTCTGTTGGCCATCTGGATGTCTTCTTTGCAGAAATGTCTGTTCATGTCTTCTGCACATTTCTTGATTGGATTATTTGTTCTTTGGGTGTTGAGTTTGCTAAGTTCTTTATAGATTCTGGACACTAGTCCTTGATCTGATATGTCGTTTGCAAATATCTTCTCTCATTCTGTCAGTTGTTTTTTGATTTTGTTAACTGTTTCCTTTGCTGTGCAAAAGCTTTTGATCTTGATGAAATCCCAATAGTTCATTTTTGCCCTTGCTTCCCTTGCCTTTGGCATTGTTCCTAGGAAGATGTTGCTGTGGCTGAGGTCGAAGAGGTTGCTGCCTGTGTTCTCCTCAAGGATTTTGATGGATTCCTTTCTCACATTGAGGTCCTTCATCCATTTTGAGTCTATTTTTGTGTGTGGTGTAAGGAAATGGTCCAATTTCATTTTTCTGCACGTGGCTGTCCAATTTTCTCAGCACCATTTATTCAAGAGGCTGTCTTTTTTCCATTGGACATTCTTCCCTGCTTTGTCAAAGATTAGTTGACTGTAGAGTTGAGGGTCTATTTCTGGGCTCTCTATTCTGTTCCATTGATCTATGTGTCTGTTTTTGTGCCAGTACCATGCTGTCTTGATGATGACAGCTTTGTAATAGAGCTTGAAGTCCGGAATTGTGATGCCACCAACGTTGGCTTTCCTTTTCAATATCCCCTTGGCTATTCGAGGTCTTTTCTGGTTCCATATAAATTTTAGAATTGTTTGTTCCATTTCTTTGAAAAAGATGGATGGTACTTTGATAGGAATTGCATTAAATGTGTAGATTGCTTTAGGTAGCATAGACATTTTCACAATATTTATTCTTCCAATCCAGGAGCATGGAACATTTTTCCATTTCTTTGTGTCTTCCTCAATTTCTTTCATGAGTACTTTATAGTTTTCTGTATATAGATTCTGTGCCTCTTTGGTTAGGTTTATTCCTAGGTATCTTATGGTTTTGGGTGCAATTGTAATGGGATGGACTCCTTAATTTCTCTTTCTTCTGTCTTGCTGTTGGTGTAGAGAAATGCAACTGATTTCTGTGCATTGATTTTATATCCTGACACTTTACTGAATTCCTGTATAAGTTCTAGCAGTTTTGGAGTGGAGTCTTTTGGGTTTTCCACATATAGTATCATATCATCTGCAAAGAGTGATAATTTGACTTCTTCTTTGCTGATTTGGATGCCTTTAATTTCCTTTTGTTGTCTGATTGCTGTGGCTAGGACCTCTAGTACTATGTTGAATAGCAGTGGTGATAATGGACATCCCTGCCGTGTTCCTGACCTTAGCGGAAAAGCTTTCATTTTTTCTCCATTGAGAATGATATTTGCGGTTGGTTTTTCATAGATGGCTTTGATGATATTGAGGTATGCGCCCTCTATCCCTACACTTTGAAGAGTTTTGATCAGGAAGGGATGCTGAACGTTGTCAAATGCTTTTTCAGCATCTTTTGAGAGTATCATATAGTTCTTGTTCTTTCTTTTATTGATGTGTTGTATCACATTGACTGATTTGCGGATGTTGAACCAACCTTGCAGCCCTGTAATAAATCCCACTTGTTCGTGGTGAATAATCCTTTTAATGTACTTTTGAATCCTATTGGCTAGTATTTTGTTGAGTATTTTCGCATCTGTGTTCATCAAGGATATTGGTCTATAGCTCTCTTTTTTAATGGGATCCTTGTCTGGTTTTGGGATCAAGGTGATGCTGGCCCCATAAAATGAGTTTGGAAGTTTTCCTTCCATTTCTATTTTTTGGAACAGTTTCAGGAGAATAGGAATTATCCCCAGGGGTCTTCTTTAAATGTTTGGTAGAATTCCCCCGGGAAGCCATCTGGCCCTGGGCTTTTGTTTGTTTGGAGATTTTTAATGATTGTTTCAATCTCCTTACTGGTTATGGGTTTGTTCAGGCTTTCTACTTCTTCCTGGTTCAGTTGTGGTAGTTTATATGTTTCTAGGAATGCATCCATTTCTTCCAGATTGTCAAATTTGTTGGCGTATAGTTGCTCATAGTATGTTCTTATAATAGCTTGTATTTCTTTGGTGTTAGTTGTGATCGCTCCTCTTTCATTCATGATTTTATTTATTTGGGTCCTTTCTCTTTTCTGTTTGATAAGTCGGGCCAGGGGTTTATCAATTTTATTAATTCTTTCAAAGAACCAGCTCCTAGTTTCGTTGATTTGCTCTATTGTCTTTTTGGTTTCTATTTCATTGATTTCTGCTCTGATCTTTATGATTTCTCTTCTCCTGCTTGGCTTAGGGTTTCTTTCTTGTTCTTTCTCCACTCCTTTAGGTGTAGGGCAGGTTGTGTACCTGAGACCTTTCTTGTTTCTTGAGAAAGGCTTGTACCGCTATATATTTTCCTCTCAGGACTGCCTTTGTTGTGTCCCACAGATTTTGAACCGTTGTATTTTCATTATCATTTGTTTCCATGAATTTTTTCAATTCTTCTTTAATTTCCCGGTTGACCCATTCATTCTTTAGAAGGATGCTGTTTAGTCTCCATGTATTTGGGTTCTTTCCAAACTTCCTTTTGTGGTTGAGTTCTAGCTTTAGAGCATTGTGGTCTGAAAATATGTAGGGAATGATCCCAATCTTTTGATACCGGTTGAGTCCTGATTTAGGACCGAGGATGTGATCTATTCTGGAGAATGTTCCATGTGCACTAGAGAAGAATGTGTATTCTGTTGCTTTGGGATGAAATGTTCTGAATATATCTGTGATGTCCATCTGGTCCAGTGTGTCTTTTAAGGCCTTTATTTCCTTGCTGATCTTTTGCTTGGATGATCTGTCCATTTCAGTGAGGGTAGTGTTAAAGTCCCCTACTATTATTGTATTATTGTTGATGTGTTTCTTTGATTTTGTTATGAATTGGTTTATATAGTTGGCTGCTCCCACGTTGGGGGCATAGATATTTAAAATTGTTAAATCTTCTTGCTGGACAGAACCTTTGAGTATGATATAGTGTCCTTCCTCATCTCTTATTATAGTCTTTGGTTTAAAATCTAATTGATCTGATATAAGGATTGCCACTCCTGCTTTCTTCTGATGTCCATTAGCATGGTAAATTCTTTTCCACCCCCTCACTTTAAATCTGGAGGTGTCTTCGGGCTTAAAATGAGTTTCTTGGAGGCAACATATAGATGGGTTTTGTTTTTTTATCCATTCTGATACCCTGTGTCTTTTGACAGGGGCATTTAGCCCATTCACATTCAGGGTAACTATTGAGAGATATGAATTTAGTGCCATTGTATTGCCTGTAAGGTGACTGTTACTGTATATGGTCTCTGTTCCTTTCTGATCTACCACTTGTAGGCTCTCTCTTTGCTTAGAGGACCCCTTTCAATATTTCCTGTAGAGCTGGTTTGGTATTTGCAAATTCTTTCAGTTGTTGTTTGTCCTGGAAGCTTTTAATCTCTCCTTCTATTTTCAATGATAGCCTAGCTGGATATAGTATTCTTGGCTGCATGTTTTTCTCATTTAGTGCTCTGAAAATATCATGCCAGCTCTTTCTGGCCTTCCAGGTCTCTGTGGATAAGTCAGTTGCCAATCTAATATTTTTACCATTGTATGTTACAGACTTCTTTTCCTGGGCTGTTTTCAGGATTTTTTCTTTGTCACTGAGACTTGTAAATTGTACTATTAGTTGACGGCGTGTGGGCCTATTCTTATTGATTTTGAGGGGCGTTCTCTGAACCTCCTGAATTTTGATGCTCGTTCCCTTTGCCATATTGGGGAAATTCTCCCCAATAATTCTCTCCAGTATACCTTCTGCTCCCCTCTCTCTTTCTTCTTCTTCTGGAATCCCAATTATTCTAATGTTGTTTCGTCTTATGGTGTCACTTATCTCTCGAAATCTCCCCTCGTGTTCCAGTAGCTGTTTGTCCCTCTTTTGCTCAGCTTCTTTATTCTCTGACATTTGGTCTTCTATATCACTAATTCTTTCTTCTGCCTCATTTATCCTAGCAGTTAGAGCCTCCATTTTTGATTGTACCTCATTAATAGCTTTTTTGATTTCAACTTGGTTAGATTTTAGTTCTTTTATTTCTCCAGAAAGGGCTTTTATATCTCTCGAGAGGGTTTCTCTAATATCTTCCATGCCTTTTTTGAGCCCGGCTAGAACCTTGAGAATTGTCATTCTGAACTCTAGATCTGACATATTACCAATGTCTGTATTGATTAGGTCCCTATCCTTTGGTACTGCCTCTTGTACATTTTTTTGTGTTGAATTTTTCCGTCTTGTCATTTTGTCCATATAAGAGTATATGAAGGAGCAAGTAAAATACTAAAAGGGTGGCAACAGCCCCAGGAAAATATGCTTTAACCAAATTAGAAGAGATCCCAAATCGTGAGGGGGTAGAAAGGGGATAAAAAGAGGTTCAAAAAGGAAGAAAGAAATAAAAAGAAAAAAGAAAAAAAAAAAGAAAAGAAAAGAATTAAAAAAAAGAAAACAAATAAGAAAAATATAAAAAAGAAAAATATATATATTGGATAAACTAGTTAAAAAATGTTAAAAAAGAAAAAGGTAAAAGTTAAAAAAAAAATTTACCAGAAGGCGAGAAAAAAAAACAAAAAATGAAAAAGAAAAAAATCAAATTAGCTGCAAGACTAAAAAAAATCACACGGAAAAACCCATGAGTTCCGTGCTTTGCTTTCTCCTCCTCTGGAATTCTGCTGCTCTCCTTGGTATTGAAACCGCACTCCTTGGTAGGTGAACTTGGTCTCAGCTGGATTTCTTGTTGATATTCTGGGGAAGGGGCCTGTTGTAGTGATTCTCAAGTGTCTTTGCCCCAGGCGGAATTACACCGCCCTTAGCAGGGGCCGGGGTGAGTAATCTGCTCGGGTTTGCTTTCAGGAGCTTTTGTTCCCTGAGCGCTTTCCGTAGAGTTCCGGAGGACGGGAATACAAATGGCGGCCTCCTGGTCTCCGGCCTGGAGGAGCCGAGAGCCCAGGGCCGCACTCCTCAGTGCACCCTCAGAGAACAACACCCAGTTACTCCCATCTGCCTGATCTCCGGCCGTGCTCTGAGCTCACTGAGCCTGCGACCAGTTCAAGGTAACACCGAGCTGTGAGCTTACTGTCGGCTCTGTCTCTGTAGCCGGCTTTCCCGTTCCAATACCCGCAAGCTCTGTGACACTCAGACACCCCCGATCCTTCTGTGACCCTGCGGGACCTGAGGCCACGCTGACCCCGCGTGGTCTTCGCCCCGTTTAGCCTCTGGAGCGATGTCCCTCAGCGGAACAGACTTTTAAAAGTCCTGATTTTGTGCTCCGTTGCTCCGCCGCTTGCTGGGAGCCGGCCCCTCCCCCCGGGGTCTATCTTCCCGTCGCTTTGGATTCACTTCTCCGCCGGTCCTACCTTTCAGAAAGTGGTTGTTTTTCTGTTTCCAGAATTGCTGTTCTTCTTCTCTTCGACCTGCCGATGGATTTTCAGGTGTTTGCAATCTTTAGATAAGCTCTCTAGCTGATTTCCGGCTAGCTGAAGTAGTCTCAGCCTGCTACTTCTCCGCCATCTTGACTCCGCCCCCAAGAAGTTGTTTTCTTTGAACACTAATAATCTCACTTGTTTACAATTACAACTACAAACGGAAATTCTAATGTTTTATTTTTTCTACCCTAATAGGTCATCTTGCATACAACTTGGACTTGATGATCGCCTCTAGAGTGATCACCATAGGCAAATAGCATAATTCTTTTTTACTGTCAAGAATTACACTACTAATTTCAACCAACGTCCATGCTAATGATTATGACTACTATAGAGAAGAAAAAATAATTTTCCATTTACTCTCATGGATTCTTGACTAAGAGATTCCTGTAATAAAGGGGAGATTAGCAGGAGAAAAAAATAATCTGTATGTTTATACAGAAGCCCCCAAAATATAGGAGACTGGAAATGCAGACAGATAATTGAGGCTTATTCTCATCCTTAGCTAAAGAAAGGGACAAGGGTATGGGACTTCAGACCAAGACCATTCAAAGGGGAGAAGGCAACTAATGGGAAAGTGAGAAGGGGGAATGCTTGGTAAGCAAAGGTTGCCCTCTGAAACATAAAGTTTCTCCAATAAACAAATGATCTCTGGTATTAGCTCTCTTCATGGTACAGGCCTCCCTTCTAACATAAATGTCCCTTATAAAAGGGTAACTTATACTGTTTTCAGAGCTCCTCCTATGTCTGCTTTTTCTCAAAATAATCAGGTCAAAATAATCCCTATGACAAAGGGGTAGCACATGATGCTGTCTTTCATTAGCTGCAAGAGAAGTAGAATAAAAGCGTAGAAATACAATGCAAATCCATCCATCAGTTTGAAAAAGTAACTCCTCACACATTAGTGCTGATAATTAGTAGAAACATTTTTCTTAATTGTTTATGTAATAGAATCAGTAATTTCACGTATATTTTGATTTTCTTTTGACTCATTCATTTGTTTATTCAGTAAGGTACTGATTATTATCTTTACCATTCAAATCACTTAGCTAGTACTTCTTGTATCATGTGAGTGGGTAGGATTTTTCCCATTTTATACAGGAGGAGACAAATATTAAGGGTCCAAGTAAGTTTCTAAGGATCACCCAGAGAGTAAATATCACTGGCAGGCATCAAAGCAGGTATGTATGACTCCAAATCACATTCTCTTACCTCCTACAGCCTTGAAAACCCTCCGTGTGAATGGCATTGGCATAAGTATGGAGGATAAGAGTTAATAAGACATAATTCCTTCCCTGAAGAATCTTATGTTTTAAATAAGGAGACATACATGTAAATTAAAAAAAGGGTTATGGGATTATGAAAGTTTTAATATCATTATACACAAATCATAGAACGAAAAGAATTTGGTGATCCACTTTCCCTGTTGATGGCAAAGCTTCCAAACAGAGGTATCACTTTAACTGCGTCTGAAAATGTGTCCATTATTCAGATAATGAGAGTCGAGGTGGTTACAGTAGTGGAGGTAAGGAAGTAAACTGAGGGCAAATGCAAAAAATGTACAGAGGTGTTGGGAAGCATCATCTTGGAGAATTATATATACTGTCAACAATATATTAACCTGTTAACTAGGATAATAGAAAATGGAAGGAGGATACAGGTAGAACATAGTTCAAGCACAATTAAACACATCTGTGATATAGGATGAATATTTAATATAAATGTATGCAATTAAAATGTTCCAATAGTCTGCTCTGTTATTTGAGTCTCCTCCTGCTCTGTCTCCACTCCCTGTTTTTAATGAAAACTATCTTAGGTAACATCAATTTAATTGAATAAACTCTACTTTTTTTAATTTTCTAAACACCCAAGCAAGCAGGTATTTGGAGCTCCTTTGTCTTTGTCAGCTAATTCCTCCCTCTCACTGTCATTCTCTCCATCATTGCAGGAATACTAGTTCACTGGCAACACAGTGAAGCCATCAACTTGGAAATTAAATTACCTGCCATTCTCAAGTTTTTCTCCCTATAACCTCAGACTGCCCCCTCAGCTCTCGATGAGGCAATGCTCTCAATATAACAATGAATGGAGAGTTTAGGGCCATGACTGTCAGTTCAAGGTCACAAAGGCTTCAACACAGAATTTTGGGCCGTATTCTGCAGTGCTCTCCATCCAGCCTTCACTGTCCTTCTCCAAATTCTCTTTTTAAGAAAAAAAAAAAAAAAAAAAAAAAAAAAACCAAAAACCAAGTATTAGCAAAGCAAAGAGACATCTAGTTCCATTACAGCCATAAGGATCAGAATTTTTACACAGGTTTCAGACAAACGATAGAGAGCTGCTCCTGCACAGAGGAGCAGCTAACAGACTGCTGCTGTAAGCAAACATATCCACCTCTGCTTGTCCAGGTGGAGGGGCGTTTCTGATTTGCAGTAGATACAATGTAAAAATGTAATGGTTCCTATATAATTGGAAATGAGAGACTCTTCTTGATTTGTAGGTATTTCTCATATTCACAGTAGTTTTAATTATTTTTCTTTACAAATAAACTGCCTTTTGATGATTTCTATACATGTTTCTGCTGAAACGTGGTTAATCTATCCTGGAATAACTGAAGTTGATTACAATTCAGTATTCCTGGAACATGGAGCACTGGGGCAGTGATAGATCTGGTGATGGAAAATTCACCAGGCATCAAATCATGATGGCCTTTGTGCTCTGCTTAGAGGGTTGGCAGGGGAAAGCCATTGGAGAGTTTCAAGCATCAGGAGTGATATGCTTAGATTTGCATTTTGGAAAGATCATGCTAGTGTTTCCTTAGCAATGAGAGAATGACAGGTGCTGAGCCCTTGAGCTCAGCAGTTGCATTGGAAATGGAGAGGAAATAAAACATTCCTGAGATAATAAGGGTGAAGAATTAAGCAGGTTTACTCAGACTGGCTGACACTTGGGTAAGACCATGGAGGAGTGAGGGTCCAAGAGATGACTGCCTGGTTTGTACTCTGATGACTGGATGGGGGTCCAGATGATTCTGTTTTATTCTTTAATTTGAGAACCACTAATGTAGATTATCACTTAATCTCTGTATTTATTTATAGTATCCAGACACTCTGTTGTGTATTATTTTCAGGGTCCCCAGTCATCCTCTCCTCTCCAGAAGGTATTTCTCTAACTCTTTGACCAGGCTTAGAGAGCATCACTCTCTTGGCTGTGTACATACAGTTCTAATGCCTTCAGAGACAGACGAAACCAATCATCTTTCTTTCAATGGCATCTCACTCCCTGTCTTTGGAGGCCTGATGGTTCCCAGTTTCTCACCCATTCTGAAGTTCTGGAGAACAGAGTAGCTTGCATCTGGTGTCCTCCCTTTACTGATGGAGATTTTCTCTTTATCTGTAGAGTCAGTCACCAATTACAATCTGCTTTTAATCTACTACAATTTTTATAGCCTCGGTCTTTTTTTCCATTATAAAGACTTCCTTGTCTTTATAGGCTTATATCTTTTTCATTGTTTTCTTATAAATTTGGGGGTTTCAGAAGAGAGTAAAGATAATAGAATTGCCAGATAAAATACATAATACCCAGTTAAACTTGAATTTCATGTAAGTGAATATTTTTTGTAGAGGTATTTTTCAGGACATACTTATACAAAAATTAATTGTCCTTTATCTTTAACTCAGATGGAACTGGACATAATGTTGTATTTTATATTTTAAATATAAAAGGCTAGTTTTTGAAGGAATACATTTTTAAATATGGATCTCAGTAGTTCTGGTATAGTTCCATAAAGTACATATTCTGAATATTTAAAAATAAACTATCAATTTTGATAATACATTTTAAGAAGTCAGGTTTTATTAAAACTTTAAAACTTCATAATTATAATTTTAAAATGTAATAACTGCGTGGCTCAGTGGGTTAAGCGCCTGCCTTCGGCTCAGGTCATGATCTCCGGGTCCTGGGATCGAGCCCTGCATCGGGCTTCTCCCTCTCTCTCTGCCTGCCTCTCAAAAACAAACAAACAAACAAATAAATAAATAAAATGTAATAACTAAAATATATATTTCAACTGTTTTTAATTTGGGGCCAAACTTTAATTTACATTTGTCAAGTAATTTTGCATTGCTAGGTGTAGTGTTATTAGGTCTAGTGAGTATATCATTTTATGATCAGTGCTATGTAGTGGCAAGAGCACTGAAATTCGGTGGATACCAACTGAGAGTTCCCGCCATGCTTCTGCTGTGTGACCTTGGAGAAGGTCAACTTCTGAACTTCTGTTTGCTCATCTTTAACAACAGGTGTATTAACACATCACTTCTCATTTATGATGATTAAATGAGACAGCCGTATTTGCTTATGATCAGAGCTTAGCAAGGCCCTGAAACTTAGCACACTTGGGTACGATTATTTCCCTTGTCTCTCCTCTCCTCCTTTCTCTCTCTTTCTCTTGAATGAAGATTTTTAGAGACTTTATTGCAGAATCAATTTATATTTGTTATTTATGTTAATTCTTATATTACATAAGTTCCTTTAATGCATCTATTAGTAAATGTATTCATTTCCTAAGGGCACATAACAAAGTCTTACAGACGGGGTGGCTTAACAGAAATTTCCTTTCTCATTATTCTTAAGTTTGAAGTCTTTAGATTAACATGTCAGCATGCTTAATATCTTCTGAGGACTGTCTCTATGACTTAAAGATGGATGTCTTCTCCTCCCTGAGTCTTCTCTGTGTATGGATATCTCTGTCCTAATTTCTCTCTCTTTCTCCCTCTCTCTTTGTCTCTCCTTTTTGGATACTGATATAATTAACATACAGTATTATATTAGTCAACTTAATTACCTCTTTAAATTCCCTATTTCTTAAAAACCGTTACATTCTGAAGTCCTGGAAGTGAATACTTCAATATATGAATTTTGGGAGACACAATTTAATCCATAATGGTGGAGTAGAGATATTCATAATAACTGACATCAAGTTAAGCAAGCAGTGTTTGCATTTTGGTACTTTCTGAAGTTTCTAGTAGATTCAAATCAATAACAATGTGAGAAAGAAAAAGTGAGAGAAATACATGTGATTCTAAGTACATAGTAAAAACCAAAGTCCTTTGTGTGAGAGAGATCCTTGAAAAGTATATTTAAAAAGTGATATTTTAAAAAAGATAATATCAACAAGGAATGGAAGAGACAGCTTTATTTAAATGTTTTCTGAGTTATGACTTGTTATAGGAGACATTTTTAGGTATATTTATTTCCATAATCATTTTGCATGTATTTAGGAAACTTCTACATCATGCAAGGCACTGTGGAGAATATAAAGATGTACAAGACAGGATCCTTGTTCTCAAGAGTTTTCATCTCCGGATAAAGAGTCAAAATTAGTCCAAGTGAAAAAAAGGGAAAAGCAATAATTAAATATAAAACCATGTGATTCTATCTGTAAACAGTTTAGCATCAGTGAGAAGGAAGAGTCAATGTGGGATATCCTAGTCTGAAATACTTCCCTCAGGGTGAGGTTCTACTTGGGCAGTGAAGGGTGACGATAGTGGAATTATGGGCAGATGAAAATGGGGAAAAACAGACATAAGTAAAAAATGAAACTGTGCCTATTTTCTTCACAGCACTAATAGAAGTTTTTAGTTATTTTATTTCTTAATTTTTTAAAATTATGGTAAGAATACTTAACCTGAGGTCCATCCTCCTCACAGATTTTTAAGTGTTCAGTACAATACTATTAACTATTGGCACAATGTTGTACAGCAGATCTCTAGAATTTTCACCTTTTATGTAACTGAAACTTTATACTTGTTGAAGGGCAACTCCCCATTTCCTTTTCTCCCCATCCCCTGACAGCACCATTCTGTTCTGTTTGTGAGTTTGATTAGCTTAAATGCCTCAAATAAGTGGAATCATGAGGTATTTGTCCTTCTATGACCGGCTAATTTTATGTAGTGTGATGTCCTCAAGGTTCATCCATGTTGCTGTATATGGCAAAATCTTTTTTCTTTTTAAAGATTTAATTTTGTTAGAGCAGTTTTAGAGCAAAATTAAGAAGAAAATACTGAGATTTCCTATGTACCACCTATATCCTTACATTGATAGCCTCCCCATTATCAACGTTCTCTACCAGAATATTTCCTTTTTTATCAAGGCTGTTATCAAGGCTGAATTGTATGTATATACCACATTTTCTTTAACAATTCATCTTTCAGTAGACATTTAGTTTGTATCTGTATCTTTGCTCTAATGAATTATGCTGCAATTAACATTGGGGTGTTAATATCTCTTTGATATACTGATGTCAGGTTCTTTGAATATATACTCAGATATGTGGGATTGCTAGGTCATGAAATAGTTCTATTTTTAATTTTTTGAGGAACCTCCATACTATTTCTATAGTGGCTCTGCCATTTTATATTTCCTGCAGCAGTGTGTGTGCAAGTGTTCCAGTTTCTCTATAACCTTGCTAGCATTGCTATCTTTTTTTTTTAATTATAGCCAACTTCACAAGTGTGAAGTGATATTTCATTATGGTTTTGATTTGCATTTCCTTGATTATCGGTTATGTTGAGCATCTCCTCATATACATGTGGGCCATTTACATGTTTTCTTTAGAAAAATGTTTATTCAAGTCCTTTGCTTATTTTCAATCAATTTATCTATTTATTTTTTGCTCTTGATTTGTAGGAATTAAAGTTGTTTCTTTCCTGTTTATGTATCTTTCTCCATCACCAGAACATAGTGTCTATAAAAGCAGACATTGTCTTTTGTTTTCCTGCTATCTACATAGTACTTTATAAATATAATAAATGCTCAATATTAGTTGAAAAATGAATGAATAAATTAATATTGTGGGGTGGTAGGCATGGATGTAGCATGTCCTAGAGAGAAGATAGAAAGACATCTTAGTAGGTGGAATCAATTCAGATTATGTCATGATTTAAAAACCTGGTAAGGGATTTTAAATTTGAGGCAGTATATAATCAGGAAATTTGAAGAATCTTGAGCAAGAATTAGGATTGATGAATAGTATGTTTGTAGAGGACTGCAACAACCTAGAATAGTTTTTCTGATTTATCTGTGATTCTAGCTTCATTCTGGTCACTACTGAGAAGACTGATATCTGATTAGTCATAGTCTTTCCTGGGCACAAGTTTCTTTGATCATGGTTCTCAAGGATATGGTTTTATCTGTTTTGCCTTTTCTCCCATTTATTTGGCACCTCTCTACTGCCCCATCAGCTGGTTATCCTCAGAGACTTTTTTTATATAGACAAGGCATGGCTTTGTGTTACTCCTAGAAGCTCCTCCTGCCCTGAAACTGTAATCTAGATAAAGTTATATGGCCACCTCTATTGACCAGAAGGCTGCAAAAGACTGTGCTTGGCATTTTGAATGTTGCCTGTGGAAATTATTCTTCTTCAGCAGTGTTGACAGGGAAGACAGTGACTTTGGGGTAAACAACATAAAGTCTGACATAGATTGACTACCTTCTCATGGATAAGGATAGGCTTTTCTTTTACAAAAAATCCGTGTTTTGTGTGTGTGTGTGTATGTAGACATAAGTCTCTAACTCCTTAAATACCAAAGAGTAGATTGCTGATCATACAGTAAGAGTATTTTCAATTTTGTAAGAAACCACCAAATATTCTTCCAAAATAGGTGTACCATTTTACATGCTTATCAGCATTGAATGAGAGTTCTTATGGTTCACATTCTCACTCGTGTTGTCAGTGATTTTTAGCCATTTTAATAGGTGTCTAGTTGTATCTAATTGTTATGTTACTTTGCATTTCTCTTATGACATATGACGCAGAGCATCTTTTCATATGCATATTTTCCATCTGCATATCTTCTATGATGAAGTGTCAATGTCTTTGGCCCATTTTTAAAAATTGGGTGATTCATTTTATTATTGTTGAATTTTATGAGTTCTTTGTATATTTTTGAGAATGGTCCTTTATCAGATGTACATTTGTAAGTATTCTGTCCGTCTGTGGCTTGTCTTCTAAGTACTGATATTTTCTTTTGCAAAGAAGTTCTAATTTTAATAAGTCTACCTTATCAATTATTTATTTCATGGGTTATGTCTCTGATGTTGAAACTGAAAAGGCATCATCTAGGTTTCTCCTGTTATCTTTTGAGACTCTCATAATTTTACACTTTACATTTAGATTCATGTTCCATTTTGAGTTAATTTTTGTGAAGGGTATAAGGTCTGTATCTAGATTCACTCTTTTGTATGTGGACACCCACCCGTTCCAGCACCATTTCTTTAAGAGACTGTCTTTGCTCCATTGCATTGCCTTTGCTCCTTTGCCAAAAACCAGATGACTATATTTATAGGGGTATATTTCTGGACTGTCTATTCTGTTCCATTGATCTGTTTGTCTATTCTTCTACCAGTACCACATTGTCTTACTTACTGTAACTTTTTAGTAATTTCTGAAGTTGGATATTGTCAGTCCTTCAACCCTCTTCTCCATTTCATTCATTTTTGAGAAATATCTGCCAAACACATACGTATGAATAGGCATAGATTGTCTGTCAGTTGTTCTTTCAAGTAAAGAACGGTATTCTATGGGGACATCTGAGTGGCTCAGTTGGTTAAGCGGCTGCCTTTGGCTCAGGTCATGATCCTGGGGTCCTAGCATCGATTCCCGCACCAGGCTCCCTGCTCAGTGGAAAGCCTGCTTTCTCCTTCTCCCTCTGTCTGCTGCTCCCTCTGCTTGTGCAAGCTTTCTCTCTGTGTGTCAAATAAATAAGTAAAATCTTTAAAAAAAAAATGGTAGTCTATGAAAAAAACTAGCTAATTTTCAAAAAAAAAAAAAAAAGAAAGAAAGAAAAGAGGGGGAAAAGACAAGGAAAAGAGAGAGGTAAATCAGGAAACAGACTCTTAACTATAGAGAACAGAGAGGTTACTGGAGGGGAGGTATGTGGAAGGATGGGTTAATTGGTGATGAGTTTTAAAGAGGGCCCATGTAGTAATGAGTACTGCGTATTGTATGTAAATGATGAATCATTCAATTCTACACCTGAAACTAATACTGCACTGTATGTTAACTGATTGGAATATAAATAAAAACTTAGAGAAAAAAGCTAATTTTTCTTGCAGCTTAAGCAATCTCATAAATATATTTCTTCCAGACAATTATACTTTAGTGTAGTGCAGAATGCTTTATGCACACTTCCCATTTTGCCACACAGAATATTAAAAAGACATGTGCTGAAGGATCAAGATTTAATAAAATTAATGCTTTTACTGTTCAGTTAATGACACCCTTATGTAAAACTGGCTGATTTTTTTTTTTTTTCCTGTAAATGCATAGCAGTGGAGAATCCAGTGATTCCTTGTCAGATTTGTGATGCTGGCTATGTGATGTTTAAGACTAAGAATCAACTTGTCCTTCCTTTTTTACCATGTTATCTATTTGCCTTTTCCTCTGTATTATGGAAGATTTTCTCAACCATGTATTTTTTAATGTCCTAAGAGTTTGTCTTTCATTGTTCCTTGTTTCAGCATCTTTAATTTTTCTAGAACAAGACATGATTTGAATACCTTTGATAATTTTTTAAGATTTTTTTTTAATTATGGTTATGTGTCTTTATGTCTGTCTAAGTGTTTATTTTTTACTCTACTGGCTTTTTTCATTGAACTGGAGATTCTTGATTTCTCATAATGTCTAACAAAATAGAGCTGGGTGTCTATCATGGGTTTCCTCCTCCTTCATGAAAATAAAAATATTTTTTTTCCATATCTTTTTGGGGAGGGGATTTCTCATTGGGAGCTCTGCATAGAATTGGACACTGTGCTTGCAGATTTTGCTTTTTTGGAGAGCTAGGGATCAGATTTTGGGTCCCCCAATGCTAAAATGAAGAGAACATTATTCAGGGCATCAAACTTCATATTCCAAACCTCTTTGCTGAGCATTTTTAAAAAGAGCTATGGTTATATATTTAATTGAGACTTCTATCAGTTACTAAACCTCTGTAAACTCAGTGCAAGGGTTTGGGGAGATGGTGATAGTAGGTGATATTACATATAAAAATATCTTCACTTGATTATCCTACTTTTAGCTTTTATTAACACTCCCATTGTATTATTTACAAGCTGAAATCAAGGTCATCCCGAGTTCTATGGAGAGGGATTAAAAATCAGATTTTATTTTATCTTATTTTTATTTTTAATTGGAGTATAATAAAATTGAGTGATGAATGAATGAAAATTGAGAGTGAGAAAAAAATCATGATCCAGGTTGCAACTTAGCCTATTTGCCCATTTTCCCATTTCCACTTATATACCATCTTTTATGCATTACTCATATGCCCCAACTCTGTTGTTTATTTTATGAGTTTATACATGGGTTTTTCTGCTTTGTGTTTCTGTATTTCTATCACAGTGACATATTGTAAGAATTGAAAGGGAACACACATGTATCCAGTCTAATTTACTATACGGTACAACTTTTAATAAAGTCTCTACAGTAAAAGTCTTTTTTTAAAAAGATTTTATTTATTTATCTGATAGAGAAAAACACAGTCAAAGAGGGAATACAAGCAGGGAGAGTGGGAGAGGGAGAAGCAAGCTTCCTGCTGAGCAGGGATCCCAATATGGGGCTTGATCCCAGGATCCTGGGATCATGACCTGAGCAGAAGGCAGACGCTTAACAACTGAGCCACCCAGGCACCCCTACAGTAAAAAGTCTTTACTCATTTTCTTCACAGGAAATTTTTCTGGTCTTATGTCAATTCAGGAGTGTAAACCAAAACCTACATGAGTGGGCTACTCACTAATCATATGCACTTAGATTAGTGAGTATATATATAGATATATATATTATAATATATATATATATCTATGTAAGAGAGAGAAAACTAAACATCTATCAATGAAAGAGGACATTAGAGTTAATTTAATACCATGGGCTCTAAAACTGGGGTTTGTTCTATAATTTGAGGCTCCTATTTATCGTATGACCTAGAGAAAACTATTTAACCTCATTTTGTCTCAGTGTTTTTCGGCAAAATGGTTTAATAATAGTAGTAGTTACCTAATAACATTGTTGTGAAGATTAAATGAAGTAATCTGTAGTGTTTATAATTGTGCATTGTACAAAATCAAATTCGGTAAGGGATTATCATTGTTGATGTCTGTATTACTCTCCTTGCAATATCTGAAACTAGGCTTTGGTTCAGTCTAAATATAGTAGAATTTGAATAAGAATAAATGTATGGTGAAAGAAAAGATTATTTTGTTTTGTTCATACAATTAAATAACCTTTAACTTCTAGGTAGAAATTGAGGTGGTCCCAATTGTGAGTAATTAGCTTTTTCAAGAAAAGTCTAAATTGTTCAAAACCTTTATAATTATGAACTTTATTTTGAATTATTGCCTTTCTTAAAATTATTGCCTTTCTAAAAATTTATGTGTTCAGTATGGAGTCTTAGAAAGAACCAAATTATGGAGATAGGAAGACCAAATATATAAATTTGATTAAGATAGTTAATCTCTATGAATCTTAGATGTTTCATCTATAAAATGAGAATGTTAATAGATTCTTTCTAGTTTTGGTATAATAATTTGAAATAAAATAATAATAAATGTATCATTTTCATCAGCATGCTAGCTTCCTTAAGGTCAAGACTCTTTTTTTTTTTTTTTTTTAAATCTGTGGCACATTGCAGTGTCTCTTCTAAGAGAAATATCCAATACATGCACTCCACAAAAAATATTCAATACATGCACTCAACACACACACTGAGCAGTTTACATTATTAAAATTTTGAAGAGAGGGGCATGAGCCATGCAAAAAAATAAAAGATGTTACTATGAGGAATTCAGTAGTAGGGAGTACTAATTATTAAAAGTTTCCATATTGCAAACTAAGAGTATAGTCTTTTTTTTTTTATAAGTTTTGCTTGGATATTTGGTTGGATTTTGCTGTTCACTTACAGATATAATACAGTACTACTGTGATCATGTTTAAGTATGTAAATAATATAATCTGAATTCTATATTAATTCAAATATGCTTTTATTTAAATGGTGTATGAAATTTTCTCTTAAGAAAAAGAAAAGTTAAGGCAAGAGCCTCTAATTGGGGAGGAGGGAGGAAAATTTAAACAATAATATATTACTGTGGTTTGTATTTTTAAAAGAGTGAGAGTGATTTCATTGTTTCCCTTAGAAACAGAATTTGGGAATATAACAAAAGAAATCAAAAAGTATTATACTTTAATAGCTGTTTACTATTATTTAATAAGATGAATATCTTTTTCATAGAAGAAATCTTTTCACTTTTACAGATAAGAAACTGTGGTGGGCAGACCAAAACTTAGCTCAGCTGGGAACCTGCAGCAAAAGAGATGGAAGAAACCCCACTGTCCTGCGAAATAAGACTTCTGGGGTTGTTCATATGAAAGTGTATGATAAAGAAGCACAGCAAGGCAAGTCACACTGTAATGAATTTGTGCCACTTTTTGAATATATAATGTTCTCTTCTTTTCATATTATTTTTTCAATTCAACAAGTGAAAGGTTTGTATTTTGCTTCTAGTTTAAAAAATATAAATAAATAAGGAGCAAATGCTCCTTATTACTGCAGAAGAAATGCCCTTAACATAAGGTATATAATGAGTTTTCAAAACGTTAGCAAAGAGCTCCCAAGGAATCTTAATTTGTCAGGTCTTCAAAGAGGTCTTATCTAGTTCTTGATTTAAAAATGTAAGAATGAGAAAAATAAATCCCAGCCAGAAACAGACAGTGTATAATTAAGCCCCAAAACTGAATGAATGAGGGGACTTCAAATGGACTATGTCAACGTAAGAATTTTGCATCCAAAAGCACTGCATTGTTTGGCTCTAAGCATTTTGCTTTTTTGTTTTTGCTTGTCCAAATGGTGTGCAGTGAAATGGAGTGAGAGAATGAACAGATGGTTTACATAGGTGGACTTGTCACATTGCCCAAATTGGCAATTACTTTAGAGATGCCAGCCAGGACAGCCCCACACCTGCTAGTCCTTTCTTAGTTTTTGCTTCATGACCCATGACATTAGCAGAACTCTTTTCTTAGAAAAAATATTTTTCTGTATTTTACTTTCTTACTTTAGTCTCTGCTATGGAAATCCTTAGCTTCACATACTTTTCTTCTTAGGAAAAACATTCAAGAAAATGTAAAGGAATTTTCATCTGAAGGATCTGGGCATATAGACCAAAGCAGAGAACAGTAGAGACATAATTAGTGAACCAAGAGGATCACTAATTCTGAAGATAGGTAACAAACATCAATTGACAGAATTTATTGGCAATACCAATTGGGAGCCATACCTGCACATCCAGACATAAAAGGAAGACCAGATTCATGGTTGCCTTCCCTGGACAGAGCATGGGTCAAATTCTAGTATGAAATCATTCCTGAAATTTCATGGAAAAAAAAAAAAAAAGAAAGAAAATAATTGCTTTAACAAACAAACAAATAATTAAGTGATTACTGGGCTTCTTTCATGGTTTAGAAGACACTAATACCTGTACTTTATGCAAAAATCTGTATTCGCTCTCTGATTTAAAAAAATAACAATAATAATTTTTAAAGTCTTATTTATTTATTTTTTAGAGAGGGAGATGGGGGACAGAGAGAGAGAGAGGATCTCACGGCGGCTCCACCCCTAGTGGGGAGCCTACACGAAACCAGATCTCACAACCCTGAGATCATTACCTGACCCAAAATCCAGAGTCTGGGCTTACCAGACTGTGAGCCAACTAGGTGCCCCTCTGACATTTAAAAAATATATATATATAATAATGAACAGGAGCATTTTGACTAGCAAATCTGTAATCGAAATAATTTTTCTGGCATTCAAGCCATAGGGAATAGATTATATCATTGAGAATAAAACATTGGTACTCAATAAATAAAATACCATGACATTTTTTGTGGATTTTAATAGAATATATTTGCAAAGTATAAAAGCTTATAGTACTGTAGTAAACTTTAGTTCATAGTCTGTACTTAATGTGATTATTATATCTGAAAACACATTAGAAAATACAGCAGAGGGAGAGATATATTGTTTCCAAACAGGACATTGAAAAATTTATTCCTTCTTTTTCAAAATATGAAAAAAGCACATGGTTTGCTTGAAATTGTAAATTAATATAATTTATAGTGTTTTCCCAGATACAACACCAAAAAGTTTATTGGAGGAAAACTTTCTTGTATTATGTTTGGCTCACTTTTTTACTCAAGCTAACAAAATTTTCCTCATCTTGTAAATGTTTAATCCTACAGGTAGATTTGAGTATTTTACATGTTGTGAAAGTATTCCTAACTTGACGAGGACCTGTAATACTTGGGAATTAATTATATAATATGACTAAGCTTAAAATTCAGTGCAAATACTATTTTTACTAAAAGAATGTGCTGATGAAAGCATCTGTATTAGAGAGAATCACATTAACAGAATCATGGCAGGTACCTTAAAAGCTTCATTAGTATGAAATATGAGCAATTTGGAATTATTTAAGGTGTTAACATTACTACCTCTTTGATTTCAAAGTACAATTAGCTACTTCATTTATCACTTTTGACGTAGATCACTAGAGAGCTGAGACTTCTCGTTAGTCAAGTGGACTCTCTACCTCCACTGGGGAATTGGGGCATGAAGTTTGAACATCAGTCTCATTGCAGAATATTAATCCAAGCTGGTATTTCAAATGTACCAGATAATCACTACCTAAATTACTGTCTTTAAAACCATTCTAATATTTTTTCCTACATCAATTCATTGTTTGTTAGGCAAAGATACTTATTGCAAATAGTGACTCATTTCATCTTTTTTTTTCTTTTTCTCTTCTTCACTAGTAGAGACTAAAAAAGTGATACATGAAATGTATATTGTACAACATAATTGTTAATATAGGCTAATTATATTATTTGTCAAAAATAAGTATGGTACAATATACTGCTATTACTGCAATTATATTTAAAAATGCAGTTCCAGAAGTTCCTTTTCTTATGTTTTTAACATATATTTAAATATCACCAAGGTTATAGAACCCTATTTTTCTTTTGTGATTTCATTCTCTTCCTGAATCTATTTTTTTATTGACTTCAATTTCTTCATTTCCCCTTCTTTCCATTTGATGTTTCTCCATGCTCTCTTCTTAAAACATTTCTTCTCAATCTCTTCTCAGCTTTTCAGTTTTTATATAAATCAATATCAAAATGCAAATTTCCATAGCTTGGCATTGCAGTAATATATGTTTATGTGTTTTCTATAAACTATAATATGTATAAGGTCAGTATAGATTATTATAAATCTGAAAATATAACTTTCATTAAAATAATCAGAGATCTGAAATTTTATCTTAGTATATAAGTCAGCTTGAGGAAAGGGAATAAGTCAATTCACCTTCATTAGTTTATATAGGAGATAAAAGTAATAATTTCACAGGGCAACCCTAGTCCTAGCATGTGGCCTTGTATAGGATGGAGTCTGGCATTGACCGAACTGGTAACTATAGGAAATGAGCAGAGAGTATGGTAGATCTCCAGATGAGAAATCTCCCAAGTTGAGCGTATTTCACACTTCAAAAGTGACAGAACTCACTACAGCTTCAATTGAACAATTAAATCCCATCAGACTATTTTGAATTCAGGAGATGAGAAATAATGAGCTGCATTGGTATTTTGAATTTTCCATAGAGCACTATTGATATATACCTTTCATCACGCTTTGTAATTCTCACTGGATTTACTGCACTTCGTATTAGAGCTTGAACATCCAGTAAACGGTACTGCATGTCCTCGAATAATAAAAATGTTGTAAAAATGGGATATTTAATGAACTTGCTGGATAAGACTGTAAATTTCTTAACATCACACTACCGGCTTTAATTAGCACATTGGGCCTAGTAAATTCAATGGAACATCTTTATAGAATGCCTACCTGTGATTACCTGACTAATATTTGTCATTGCTGCTACACAGGAATAAGTTGAATTAATATGCCAATTAATTAGATGACTCTTACGGGTGTGTTTTAAATATATTTTGGGAGAATTATGTTCCTAGGATTAGCAAAATTTATTTCCTTGCTTTATAAATTATTTAAATATGTATATACCTCCTTTCTTTTAATGGCATAATTTTCACATTGAGTTAGTAGTAAAATTAACAGCTATTTATTTGACACATTTGGATAAAATATTCTTGAAAAGAAAGTAACTATAGAGTTGAAATGAAATATCATAATAAAAATCATAATACAATATTTCCTAGTTTCTGTGATATTAAAATATTGCCAGTCTGACAGCATTCATGACAAACCAATTTCACTTGCTTTTCTGTAGCCCTGAATCTTCTCATGCTTTGTCATTTGCTTTTTAAAAAACTGTTTCTAATTATTTATTTTAAAATTTATTCTTTGAGATCTAATTGACATATAAAATTACATAAGTTTAAGGTATATAAAGGGCTGATCTGATACATTTATATATTACAATATGATTACCACCTTAGCATTAGCTAACCCCTCTATCACATCATATATTATCATTTTTTTTTTGTGGTGGGAATAATTAAGATCTAGTCTCTAAGCAACTTTGAATTGTAATCAAAGTTTAATTGATACTATAAATTAATTATAGTATTGCTGTGGATAATCACTCTGCCACACATCAGACCTCCATTTACGTTTTTTGGGTAGGCAGACTTCAACTGCAATATGCCATTTCAAATTATTCAAGACAGTAAAACATCATACTAATCTCTATGAAGCAGCTGCATTTATAAATCAACAAAAGTATAAATATTTGTTCAAATTATTGCTATTGAATGATACTCTTTTTATTTTTCTTAAATATTTCTTTTGCTTGTTTTCCTCCTATGCAGGCAGCAATTCTTGCCAACTAAATAATGGCGGATGCTCTCAACTTTGTTTACCAACATCTGAAACCACAAGGACTTGCATGTGTACAGTGGGATATTATCTCCAAAAGAACCGCATGTCATGTCAAGGTATAAGATCTTGGAAAATTTAATTCTGATGCATTTATTTTATCAATGCAAATTTTAGGCAACAAAAATTAGTTTAAAAATAGAAAAAATAATATTAGTGTCTTATTAGAACAATGGTTCACTGCTCAGTCTCATATATGTAAGATTGTTACTATCTAAAAAGTTTTAAGTATTATTGCTCTTTAAAGGTTATAATTAGTTATTTTCCAGAACTGCAGTTTATTATCAAACTTTTAACCAAGCCCAGTAGAAACTACTTTCAACTTGAATAAGCAAGGGCTGAAATAAAAAGCAGTGACTGGTTACTATTACGATTCAATCTGAATTCAGTTATTCTTTTACCTGTTTGAAAAAAAAATACAAGAGAAGTGGTGAGGGCTTAGATTTGCTTAGCTGAGAGAGAAGATCATTGCCAAAGAACTAAAACCTAAAACACCCATCTTCCTATTTCACGTTTCATAGATTCTAGTTCTTAGTTCCAAAGAAATTTGATTCTAGAATGATCTTTTTATCCAATGATCATGACTTAATTTTAGTAAAAAACAGGTTTAAACCTGGGTGGTACAGTCAGTTAAGCCTCTGACTCTTGGTTTTGGCTCAGGTTGTGATCTGAAGGCCATGGAATCTAGCTAGCATCCAGCTCCATGCCCTCTGTCCCCACCCGCACACGTGCATGCCCACTCTCTCTCTCTCAAGTAAATAAATCTTAAAAAAGAAAAAGAAGAAGAAGAAGAACTCCTTTCCCCCACTTCTAGAAGAATCAAATTGAATCTTTTACTTACCTCTTGCAAAAAAAAAAAAAAAAAGTTCAGAAAATATGTGCCGAAAAACATGTTCTGACATATTAGAAAAATTCATAAGTATCAGGATGCAGACTTCTGGTAGTCAGCTTTTATGTCTGTGCATATTTTAGAACATACTTTTGAAGCTACAACAGCAAGGTATTAGCAAAAATTAACTACTTGGTATGCTTTTAGTGTTCAAAATGATTTAAGAAGATTAACTTTATTAGAAAACTAACAGCTCTGATCCATTCTTCTGTTGATGGACATCTAGGTTCTTTCCATAGTTTGGCTATTGTGGACATTGCTGCTATAAACATTCGGGTACACGTGCCCCTTTGGATCACTACGTTTGTATCTTTAGGGTAAATACCCAATAGTGCAATTGCTGGGTCATAGGGCAGTTCTATTTTCAACATTTTGAGGAACCTCCATGCTGTTTTCCAGAGAGGTTGCACCAGCTTGCATTCCCACCAACAGTGTAGGAGGGTTCCCCTTTCTCCGCATCCTCGCCAGCATCTGTCATTTCCTGACTTGTTGATTTTAGCCATTCTGACTGGTGTGACAACATGGATGGAACTAGAGCGTATCATGCTTAGCGAAATAAGTCAAGCGGAGAAAGACAACTATCATATGATCTCCCTGATATGAGGAAGTGGTGATGCAACATGGGGGCTTAAGTGGGTACGAGAAGAATAAATGAAAGAAAATGGGATTGGGAGGGAGACAAACCATAAGTGACTCTTAATCTCACAAAACAAACTGAGGGTTGCTGGGGGGAGGGGGTTTGGGAGAAGAGGGTGGGATTATGGACATTGGGGAGGGTATATGCTTTGGTGAGTGCTGTGAAGTGTGTAAACCTGGTGATTCACAGACCTGTACCCCTGGGGATAAAAATATATGTTTATAAAAAAATAAAAAACTATACTTAAAAAAAAAAAAGAAAACTAACAGCTCTGTAGCTATGTAAAATCATATATACTCTCAAAGTTTATTATCATATATAAGCAATAAGATAAGGGTATTAGAAAAAAGGGAGTGAATTTTGGGTTGTGAGGCCAGGTATGTTTTCCAAAATTACCTGCCTCTGTGTTTATGAAAGTATGGTTCCCAGACCAGTAGTGCCATCACTACCTGGAAACTTTCCAAAAATTCAAATTATCAGGCCTCTGGGTTGGGGACCTTGTGTTTTAACAAGTCCTCTAGAACATTCTGATGCATACTCAAATTTGAGAGCCACTAATCTATTTACCTTTCAACTAGTCAGAAATGTAGTATTCAGTTAAACATTTTTAAAAGGCTAAGGAACATGTTCTATGAAAAAATTAAGACTGAAATGATGTTAGTAGAATGATTTTAATTTTAAATATTCACTTGGGGCTTTTTTCTCTTTTTTCTTTTCTTTTCTTTCTTTCTTTTTCTTTTTCTTTTTTTTTTTTTTTTTCCAATTAGGTATAGAGTCATTTCTTATGTACTCTGTTCATGAAGGAATCAGGGGAATACCTCTGGAACCAAGTGACAAAATGGATGCTTTGATGCCTATATCAGGAACTTCATTTGCTGTTGGGATAGATTTCCATGCAGGTAAATAGTTTTTTATTCATGATTTATGTATGATGTTTTTACTTGATTTATTATGCCTGATGGCAGTATAACCTTTCCCTCTGTACTCTGATAGTCAAGATGTGGAATAAGAAAGCAAATTAGTAATGAATATTTAAGCCTAATACAAATTGTTCTAAGTATGTTTTCCTGAAAAAAATCAAGTAAAAATTTCCTAAAGTATAGCATTAAATTGCAGGGACATTAAAATGCCACAATTGGCATTTGGTTTCTTCATTTTTATTGTAATTTTTAAAATGACACTTTTACTTTTATTCAATTATGGATATAAAGATATACAAAACATTTTGATTGACTATATATGTAAAACACAATATAATTTAAAACATTTTAAGAATAATTATCTATTCTAATATAGATAGTAGCAAACGAATTCCAAATAAGTGAACAATTATAAATGCTGTGCCATTTAAATTACTTTTGAATATGGTATGTATTATTTTGGAGTCAGATTTTATCTTATCATCTTGTTTTAGCAAATATTGAAAAAAGATCAGACATTGACATTTCCCTGTAGCTAATATAAATGTCTGATTGGAAATTGATGGTAGACACTGCCCAATATATTGAAGAAAATGTGTTTGTGTGTGTGTGTGTGTGTGTGTGCGCGCGCGCTAATTGCTAAGTTCAGACATAGTATAAGCATTAGATATACTTTTTGGATTTATACTTAGATCTATAATTCTATACTTGTGTGTCTAAACTTATAAAAGCAAATTTCTCTACCTCTCCTTGAGCTAAATCATATGCTTCCCATATTAAGGTTTTAGTGCTGAAGATGTACATATATGTTTGCAGTATTTTTTCAGTACTTGTGAAGAGTTAATTTTATCTAATGTTAAAAAGCAGATAGTTCTTTGATTTATAATCTTAAAAACATCTTTACGCATCAGCATGTGGAATTCTGGTTGTAAGCTTCTCCCTCCCCCTCAGCTGATTAAACACATTTTGTTTAATCATGTGTTAATGAAATTCCTGGCTACAATATAATGAATTACTGGGGATCTTCACAAATATTTCAAAGATGACTTTTCTTAAGTAAATTTTGTATCAAATGTTTTGTATCAAATGTTTGTGTCAAATGGAATCATATACAGGCCAAACTTCCTACATTTTAAAAAGGACCTTTCTTAAAAGGAAATTCAGACAAATATAGTATATTTTGTTGAGCAATATGTAAATTTTGCCAAAATCACAATGTGATTTTTGATCAAGCAAGGCTATTTGATCAAACCTCATTATACACGGAAGGCTCACTATCCTACCATGCATAATCTACCCTCCCTTTTAATTACATGCATCTTATTCTTTAGAATTTCATCATATAGGATTTAGTCAGTGCAAAACTAAAAAAACTTGAACTTCTTGAAAAGATGTCATGTATATATGCATATATTTTTTATAAGTACACATAATCCCTTGTTTCAGCTGTTATCACATATTTGATTCTTTTAAAGACTTCATAATGATTTTTGGAAGTATGTGAAAATTTCTGTGTGATATGATATTAAAACATTTGGTGTTGTAAATGTCCTGGTTAGATCATTAGTAAATCTCTCTTTTCTTAAGGGTAAACTGATTATTTGCATAAATTGAATTCATTCTCTGAGGCTTTATAGTAGCCGCAAAATGGTTAAGTTTCGTAGAATGTACCACGACAGAGGATATTTTTATTTGCAAAGAATAGTACACTCTCTATTTCTAGCTTTCCAATAATAATATCATGATAAACTTATTTTGCATCAACGTAGTTTTTCCCCAGAGAAATTCCTGGTTGTTAGTCAAAACTTTGTATTCTTTATATCATATCTTCCATATTTTTAAATTCAATTCATAGGAAGAAATTGTCTTTAGAAAATCTTTTTCCTCTTAATGTATAAGGATGTAGGCATATAGAATAATCATATAAAATTAGAATGTTCAAGAATGTATCTAAATCCCTATTGTTAATCAGAAAACAGCAATGCAAAACTTACTTTGAAAACAGAGGGTTGGAGACCTGGGGCCAGGAAAACATATAATAGGAACAGGCAAGACTTTTGCAACAACTCGGATTCTGGTGCCAGTTCACCCTCTTACTACCCCGTGATGTCAGTTACTTGATATTCCTGAGGCTCAGCTGCCTCACTTTATGGGGTATGGGAATATTAAGATTAATGTATGCAAATGCTTGGCCCAGTGCTTGATATATATGGGAGCTGTGAAAATAGTAGTGATACCTAATAATAGAAAGTACTAAATTGTAAAAATACACATATGTGATATGTATATGTAATATGTATGTATGTACACATGTGCCCTGGAAGCTGTATTTCAGCTTGTAATTAGAGAAGATTTCCTTTTCTGTTCTCTTGACTATATTATACTTTCTGTTCAGCAATCTGTATAGAACAGTTGTTTCTTAACTTCTTCGGTACAGAGAGAGTAGTTTAGTAAAATTCCGTAGTAAAGATGGATTTAATTATGATGATAATGAACAGCAGGGAGAGTAGATTTTTTTGTTTATTTGTTTTTGTTTTTTACAGATCAAGAGAGAGATCACAAATAGGCAGAGAGGCAGGCAGGCAGAGAGGGGGGGTAGGAAGCAGGCTCCCCGCTGAGCAGAGAGCCTGATGCAGGACTTGATCCCAGGACCCAAGATCATGACCTGAGCCGAAGGCAGAGGCTTAACCCACTGAGCCACCTAGGTGCCTCAAGCAGATATTTAAACATTAAAAATATCACCAGCAATTTGAAGTCATTAAATGTAAACCTAGGGGCCAGCAGACAGTATATAGATAAGGAACCAAGTAAAATACTAGTGATGATGATGGCAGTGGTGGTAATAAGAACCTCCAACCACTTCTGTGCATGCCTTTTATGCTTTGGTCTATTTCACAATCCGGTCTTTTACTAATTGTGTTTTATGAAAATGTATTAGGATCAGAAGAAGTGGCAGCCACTTGATTTATGACACCATTATATACAATATATAAGTTTTCTGGCTTTGTTGAGTGAAGTCCCTTCAGGAAAGAAGGAAGGCAAATGTCTAGATTGCTCCTGAACAAAGGAGAGAAACCAGTTTTTGGCACATCAACTTTTTTTTTTTTTTTTTTTTTTTTCCACCATGGCCATTATGTTTTACCTGATCATAAGTTCTTTCACTATTAGTTCTCTTTGAAGATATTCTATTTCCTCTTCTTCCCTTAATGGGCATTCACTTCTGTGACATAATTCCTACTTTAGGAATCTATCAAAGATAAAGATGACAGAATGGAAGGGCACATTAGATCCTTATTCTAAACAACAACAAACCAAACAAAACCTTCCCATTACAATAAGGAGATGGTGTGAAGGAGAATCATTTCTTGAGTATAACCATTATAATTTATGTCACAGGATTTTATTACCACAGTTTTACAGGGATAAATACATTGTCCAAACCTGTGCATTTCATGAGGATTAACAGATTTCAATCCTGCTGGGTTTTGGTCCTAATGAATTAAAGTTTTCTGCAGTGAAAGGATTTCTTTCACCAGATGAGGCAATTCTGGATAGTATCCACAGGAGAAAGAAGACCCTGTGGCTAGGTTTAAAATGTTCAAAGCATTTTTATCATTTTACTGGAAAAGTCCCATTCCACTAGAAAAAAAAATAAGCTTTGAAAATCCTTGCCCACTGGGTCATATTCCTCCTAATGAATGAATATTGAATTTGATGCTTTGAAGAATGTGTTTTAGGAGAAATTCCTTCAAAAAAAGGCCCATTGCTCCAGTTAGTTATGTGATCTTCAGTAAGTAATGCTCTATCCAGTCTGCCTCTCCCCTCCCTTGAGGGTATTTATAAGTTTTTATAACAATCACATAATAAGATATTGCTTGAAGAGAGAGGACATTCTATTCAGAGAATAGTTATTATTATTATTATTATTATTTGAAAGTTGTCACATTTAGTGTAAAGAGACTTTACAGTGTGGGATGGCATATACAAGATCTTTCAAAGAATGATTATTTAACTGAAAATTTCAAGCTCATATTCCTGTTTTCATCTTTTATCTCTTTTGTTCAAATTTGAATCATCCAACTCAATATTAACAAATGTTAATTGCTATCTCCTAGGTGTAGAATATCATAGCTAAGTTTCTATAGAGAAAAAAGGCAAACAAGGAATAGTTTCTGAGGTAATACATGTGTGGAGGATCTGTAGGGTTTTTGTTTGTTAATTCTGTTTTTATAAGAGAGCATCAAAAATTATTATTTAGATGCCATTGCTTGGCATTCACTATGGGGAATGTTTTAATGCTTTTTTACACCATCACATAGTGATCTGGCCATTAAGACAAAACATTGAAAGAACTTGTCCTTTTAACTTCTGTTAAAACCCATGGAATATACAACACCAGGAGTAATCCCTAATCTGAACTATAGGTTCTAATATAAACTATGGATATACCAATTTAGGTTCATCAGTAGTGATAAATGTACCACTTCAGTATGAGATCTTGGCAGTGGGGGAGGCCGCATGTGTATGAGAGGAAAAAGCACATGAGAGTTTTCTGCTCAGTTTATCTGGGAATCTAAAACTGTTCTAAAAAATAAAGTCTATCAATAAAATAAAGTGAAGGAGAATGTATGACAAAATACTGTTGCCTCATTTACACATTTAACTGTCACCTATTTATATGAAGTTCCACAACATTTACATATATTGTTAAATGTTAGAACTAGAAGGAACATTTGGTACCATGTAGTAGCATTCCCTCTTGTTACAGATAAGGAAACTGAAACCCAGAGAGATCAAGAAGTTATATGGTAATTAAGTATCCTATTTCCAATTTTTACACTATGCCATCTTATACCTATAACCACTGATACAAAATTTTATTTGGACATTGTTGGTATTACTTGATAAACTACATTGCACTTCTGCAAATTTGTGCTTGTAGAAGGTCATATTTTATTCTGATTCATATACTGAATCATTGAATCAAGTGACCTTAAATCCATTTAAGAATTGAAGCAGGTAGGGGCACCTGGGCTCAGTGGGTTAAGCCTCTGCCTTTGGCTCAGGTCATAATATCAGGGGATCTCAGGGGATCGAGCCTTGCATCAGGCTCACTGCTCAGCAGGGAACCTGCTTCCCCCAACCCCCATCTGCCTCTCTGCCTACTTGTGATTTCTCTCTCTCTCAAGTAAATAAATAAAATCTTTAAAAAAAAAAAAAAAAAGAACTGAAGCAGGCGACACTCAAGTGAGAGTCTTTCCCTTTCCCTGGAGACTTAGAAGACAGCTATTCACAAAATTTTTTTAATAACCATTTTGTCACCAAGCAAGACCATAGAAGAATTATAAAAAGAATTCTTTTTATGTCAGTAACAGCAATAGCTTAAATATAATACTGTTGCTTTGGGACATTTTTTCAATTTTATGAAAACCATTTCCTTGGCTACAAAATGAATTTTTAGTACTGGTTCATTTTTTTCTAGTTCTTGTGACAGTGAACCAATACTGTTTTGTGTTGTCATTTCAAACTTGCTTCAAGACTGTATTTTCAAATCATGTGAGCATTTTATATGTATTTGTACATGGTCATTGCCAGTATATCTTTCAAGAGGCAAAATAGTAACTATCACAAGGAAACAAAAACTTCAACAACCCTCATAGACAAGTATCATGCATAGATAGGGAACTATAAGTTAAACAAATTATTGTATATATATCACAAATCATTTTTGGATAATTTCTGAACTCAAAACATAAACAGACATTCTCAGACATCTGAACTCCCCAGAGATTGCTAGAAACCAAAAGCCCAGAAGATGCACAATGATTATCTGCTAAGATTAAGACTTCGGTCAACTTATTTGGAATTTATATTATTCTCTCTGTCATTGGGAAAATCACAGAAGCAAGTCTCATGGAAACTTCTCATTTGGGCAGTTGACACTCCTGGTGAAAGTAAAATGTGTCAATACCAACTTTAGATATATTCACATGAAGCATATCATTTCTGTGTTTGGGCACCTTTCTTTATCCCTCTCCTGAGTCAACATATGCTGTTATATTTCTTTTCAGTGGCTCAGGATTCTTTTCAGCAGAGCTGCATTTATATTTGATACTCCAATATATTCCTGTACTCTTTTCCTTATCAAAACCAAGTTAACACGAAACCTATTCTCAAAAGACCTAGCTATACTAATTCACAGTAAATTATTAATAGCTGCTAAGAGATGTACAAGTTATCTTACGCTGTTTGAGGAAAGCACAGTATCTTAATCCAATACCATAAATACAACTAAAGCAGCACTAAATAGATATGAAGAAACTATTTTTTAGATAAGTCAGTCTTCTGGATGTTTTTCAGGTTTCTCTGTACTTTGATTTTTAGACAATACATTTTACCTGTTTATTCCCAGAGACTCAGTCCTGTTTATGCTGTAAGGTCAAATGATAATGTTGAGGTCTCCTTTAGCTTAAGTACATTGATACCATTAACTCCGTTAATTGTGACCTTAAGAAAGTGTTTTTAACCTTGAAAAAGTGTTTTTTTCCTTATTTTAAGAAAACCAATAAAATGTTAGTCTATTTTTCTTTTTGACACCCTTTCTTTAAGAAGAGAAAAAAAGGACCTTTGATTCAGTTTCTGAGATTATTGGTCGTTAGTTTTTAATCAAGTAGACAATTTTCTAGTTAATAGAGAAAAATGAAAATTATTTCATTGATTTTAGACTAGTCATAAACAGTAGATCTTTAATTTCTTTTTATCATTTGACTTTTTCTTCACCAGAAGCAATTAGTAAGTGTAGTAAGAAGGTCCTTTGAGGTGTAAGTAAGCAGATCCTTTGGGATGTAGTGAGCAGATCATTTGAGAAGAATAAAGAACTAATTATTTCCATGAATTCCTTACTACTTTTAGAATAAAGACTTGGCTAAAGTAGAAAGACTAGAACTGGAACTAATTACCTACTGTGGGTTAGGAAGAGGAAGTTTGAGGAGAAAGAAAAATTAATATAACACTTAAAAAATCCTTAATATTTATTGAACACTTACTACATTGCCCAAATATGGTTAGGAAACATTTTTGTATTTATGCCATTTTATTCATCTAAATAATTTGTTGAGGCAGGTGGTATTTTCATTTTAACAGTGAAGAAAGTGGGTTTGTGAATAAAATATGGATACAGGGGAGAGTTGGTTACTTCAAGATGCACAAATGAAATTCTTCATTCAGGATTTGCATTTGAGTTTTTGCCCTTGGGATTGACATAAACCATGAATTGAATACCAGTGATGAAGTAGCCAACATCAGAACCCTGGTAATTTCCTAATGAGAATTGTAATCCTATTGTGGTGATGATTGGAGAAGATACTTGACAGTTTCAGGACTTGGAGTTTGGGGGAATGATGATGCTATATTCACCAAGGTTAGGATTGTCCCCGCTAAACTTAGCGACAGAAGACCACTAGTACAGCCTCATTTGAGGGGTGACCAAGGGAAACAATGATGATCATTCTAAAAGGAGAAGGGGAAGGAGAAAGAAAATAATAATTTATCCCACTATATTTGTATCATTTATTGCTACATAACAAATTACCGAAATTTAGCAACTTGAAGCAATAAACATGTATTATCTTATAGTTTCTTCGGGTCAGTTTATGAGGTTTCAATCAAGGTGTTGGCTAGACACCTTGTTGTAGTCTCCTCAGGACGTTCAGCTAGGGAGAGTTCGCTTCCAAGTTCATATGGGTGTTGGCAGGATTCAGTTCCTTGTGGGCTATTTGACAGAGGGTCACAGCTCCTCACTGAAACTGATTTCAGTTTCTGATCATGTGGGCCTCGCCACAGTGCAATTCACAACATGATTGCTAGCTTCCCTGAGAGCTAGTAAACAATACAATGAGAAATGGCACACACATAATGAAAGCCAGACCTTTTGTAACCCAATCTCAGAAAGGATATCTCATCACATTTGGTACATTCTCTTTATTAGAAGTTGGCAACGAGGCACAGCCCATACTCATAGGGAAAGGATTAAAAAGGGGCTCAATATCCTTTGGTGGGGATCATTTAGTAGTACATTAGGGGCTGTTTTTCAAAGTATTATATATGTTTTATCCATATTATCAACACATATTATTGTCTAAGAGATAAATTTTGATGGCTGGTTCAGGTTATCAATGATGTTACCATATGGGTAACTACTGTTTTATGGCTTAAATCCTTAAAGAAAAGCCAGCAGCTCCCTACAACCCCTTTTTACAGTTTTTGACCAGTGTCTGGGAAAGTCTCCATGTAATATTAACTTACACTAAATCTTCTACTGACAACTCCCTGGCACAAAAGCTCTTTAAGAAAAGTTCTTTCAAGAAAATTCTTATACCTGTCTAGGAATGCCTGGGGGATATGAAGATGTGTAACACAAACAATTATTAGTCTGGTTACTTTCCTTTTTGTCACCAATGCAGGCTAAATGTTGACTGATGTTAACTACGCTTAGAATGAGTTCTAGCATGGCATCAAGTGTCCCTTGACAGAGATTTGTGGCCAGAAAGGGAGCTCTGAAGTAGCTGGCAACAATTACCAGTTCTTTATGCCTACTATGGTGCACAAGAGCAATTATGCAAATCTTCTTCCAACCTCCCATCATTTGCTATGAGTAAAACATTCTGTCAGTGAATTCATTTGGGACTATGTTGAGAAACAAAGTTGTGGATTCAGTCAGTGATGCTCTCCATAGGCAGAGATTTGAGAAATGCATGTTCAGATTGCTAAAGAGCAGCTCTTTTGCCACACATATTTGTGTCTACACAGGTTTGGGAAACAACTCTGTAGTTTCTTTAGGTCTCTCTTCTTGTGAGGAAATTTAGAAGAGGGAGGTTAGTGGGACTAATAGACTTTATAGCTGTAGTTTATCTCAGGCCACAGTTGATAACCATCTTCCTTCCCTTCCACTATCGATTCTAATTGCTCTTCATTCCCAATTATCATTTTGGCAGGTCTAGGTAGCTGATCTGTGACCCAAACCTTAGTTCCTAGGGGTTTGAATCCTTGGTAACCCTTCTCAGACTTGGATTGCTGCATGTGTCTTTTCACAGAGGGTGGTAGAAGGTCCCAAGTGGACCATTCAGGTTCCATTACATACTCTTCCCTGGCCACATTATGTGAAAGCAGCCCTACCTCCTTATCCTGCTCAGGGCTAGTCATGTATGCCAGTATGGTGACTCCTCTTTAACCTGCTGATTATTAGACTCAAGAATTACAAACTCTCTTGGCAGAGACCATAGGCTGTAGTTTAGTGGGACCCCTGCTTGTGGCCCATTGGCAAAAGTGTGCCCTCTTTGGAAACCAGAAGCTCCAATCCTACAGAGTCCAAACTTTCAGGGAATAGAAGTATAGAATCTTCCAGTGGGTCATTGAGAGTTAATGAAAGTGAGGACTCTTCTGTTTTCATCTTTTAGTCTCTAGAGCCTGAATTGCTCTGTTGGTGATACAGAACCATATAGAGGTCTCTAATTTAATGAATATACTGTCACCTGAGGATGTCATCTTGAAAGTGTTGCTCCTAAGTTGATGTTTCACCTGCGTCTTTAAAAGGTTGTCCTGGAATTCTATGAGACCCCATCTGCTTTTGGATGGTGTGGTATGTGATTAAACAAGTGGATCCCATGGTCATGGGCCCACTCTCATGCCTCCTTCACTATGAGTTGGATACCTGGGAGATTGTAGGTTGTGTAGAATTTATGCCTGTGGATTAGGGATTTCATAAGCCTTTGTATAGTGGTACTGACTGAGAGCCTGCAGTAAGAAAGGCAAGCCAATACCTAGAATGGGCCTATGTCTTCATGAGAATGAAGCACTGACACTTCCAGGATAGAAGGTGCCTAATGTAGTTAAATTGCCACCAGAAGATCAGTTGATGTCCTTGAGGAATGATATATCATGGGCTCACTGTTGTTTTCCATTACTGATAGATTGGAGGTTCAGAGGCAAAATTAGCTAGCTTGGCCTTGGTAAGTGGAAATCCATGTCACTGAACTCTTATTTCAGTCACCATGAACTTTTTTTTTTTTTGTATCCAGTTCTGGGGTGGCTGATGATGAAGCCCAGCTAAAGCAAAAAACTAAGGCACTTTGATTATTTGTACTTCTTTTGTGGTGAATGTAGGAATTAAGATACAATAAAAAAAATCTTTGCACAGATGGCCTTTTTTTTTCACTACATCAGTAACTTTGGGGTAAATACCCAGTAGTGCAATTGCAGGGTCATAAGGAAGCTCTATTTTTAATTTCTTAAGGAATCTCCAAACTGTTTTCCAAAGTGGCTGCACCAACTAGCATTCCCACCAACAGTGTTAGAGGGTTCCCCTTTCTCCACATCCTCTCCAACACTTGCTGTTTACTGTCTTGTTAATATTGGCCATTCTCACTGGTCTAAGGTGGTATCTCAATGTGGTTTTGATTTGAATCTCCCTGATGGCTAATGATGATGAACTTTTTCATGTGTCTGTTGGCCATTTGTATGTCTTCTTTGGAGAAATGTCTGTTCATGTCTTCTGCCCATTTTTTGATATGATTATCTGCTTTGTGTGTGTTGAGTTTGAGAAGTTCTTTATAGATCGTGGATATCAGCCCTTTGTCTATAGTGTCATTTGCGAATATCTTCTCCCATTCCGTGGGTTGCCCCTTTGTTTGTTGACTGTGTCCTTTGCTGTGAAGAAGCTTTTGATCTTGATGAAATCCCAAAAGTTCATTTTCGCTTTTATTTCCTTTGCCTTCAGAGATGTATCTTGAAAGACGTTGCTGTGGCTGATATCAAAGAGGTTACTGCCTATGTTTTCCTGTAGGATTTTGATACATTCCTGCCTCATGTTGAGGTCTTTAATCCATTTCAAGTTTATCTTTGTGTGTGTTGTAAGAGAATGGTTGAGTTTCATTCTTCTACACATAGGTCTCCAATTTACCCAGCACCATTTATTGAAGAGACCGTCTTTTTTCCCACTGGATATTTTTTCCTGTTTTGTCAAAGAGTATTTGATCATAGAGTTGGGCTTTCTATTATGTTCCACTGGTCTATGTGCCTGTTTTTGTGCCAGTACCATGCTGTCTTGGTGATCACAGCTTTGTAGTAAAGCTTGAAATCGGGCAACGTGATGCCCCCAGTTTTGTTTTTCTTTTTCGACATTTCCTTAACAGTTTAGGGTCTCTTCTGGTTCCATACAAATTTTAGGATTGTTTGTTCCAGCTCTTTCAAAAATACCAGTGGAATTTTGAATCAGGATGACATTAAAAGTATAGATAATTCTTTTAATCCATGAACATGGAATGCTTTTCCATCTCTTGTGTCTTCTTCAATTTCTTTCATAAGTGTTCTGTAGTTCCTTGAGAACAGATCTGTTACCTCTTTGGTTAGGTTTATTCTCAGGTATCTTATGGCTTTTGGTGCTATAGTATATGGAATCGATTCTCTCATTTCCCTTTCTGTATTTTCATTGTTAGTGTATAAGAAAGCAACTGATTTCTATACATTGATTTTGTATCTTGCCACATTACTGAATTGCTACATGAGTTCTAGTAGTTTGGGGGTGGAGTCTTTTGGATTTTCCATAAGAAGTATCATGTCATCTGCAAAGAGAGAGTTTGACTTCTTCATTGTCAATTTGAATATATTTTATTTCTCTTTGTTGTCTGATTGTTGTTGCTAGGACTTCTAGTACTGTGTTGAACAAAAGTGGCAAGATTGGGCATCCTTGTCATGTTCCTATAGCTCTACTAAACTTTAATGTTCTAATTATTTTCTTTCCAGTTCCATGACCATATGGCCTGGCCATGGGCCACTACTTCAGAATCTATATACATGAGTACTTCAGGCTACTTCTTTCACACAAGGTGAATAATTTGGTATACTGCTCACAATTCTACGCCTAGGAAAGGCTTTGTTTTGTTTTTTGTTTTTTGTTTTCCCCTCTCTACTCACTTTAAGGCCTACTTTTGAAAGCAACTTTAATTCATGTTTATCTTATTCTCATATATTAAGCCAAATGATCCCTAAGACAAACTAAATTTTTGTTTTGTTTTGTTTTGTTTGTTTGTTTGTTTTTCTTCTTTTCTTGATTGGAACCTCTACATAGATGTTGGTATGAGGACAAATGGTGGTTAGTTCCAGATCCATGGTAACTTGGAGCTTCAGAGTCGAGTATTCTGTTTTCTTCCAGGGTCCAGAAACCTGTCAGGAGCATTTTCTCAAAGGATATGTAATTCTCTGGTACAGATACCATGGCTTTGCTGCAGAATCTTAGGGGCCTGTGTTGGGATTCCCTTGCTGAGGCTTTCCATAAGCTCCATATTGTTCTGACCAATGACACCCATCAGGTCTGCTGTGTCATATTACCCAAATGCCAAGGCTGGAGGGAGGAGCTAGATGGCAGAGGAGTAGATCTAAATTTTATCTGGTCCCAGAAATTCAGCTAGATATTTATCAAAACTTTCTGAACACCTACAAATGCATCAGGAGATTGAAAAAAAGAATAGCAGCAATTCTATGAACAGAAAACTGACCACTTTCTGGAAGGTAGGACAAGTGGTGAAGTAAATCCAAGGTGATATACAGGAAGACAGACTGTAAAGGAGGGCTGGAAGCCTCCTTTAGCCTGCTTGCAGCAAGTGATAGAGAAGCAGAGCACAAAAGCAGAAATTTTAGAAATCTGTTCTAAAGAGGGCACTCCAGTGGCTAAGTCAGTGGTGGAGCCCTCCTTGAGTCAGTGTGGTCTCAGGACCCTTGGCGTCACAGAAATACTGAGGGTATTTGAGTATGGCAGAGTTCCCAGGTATTAGAGCAGGGAAGCTGGCTGCAAAGACGAGCCAAGGAATAGGCTCTCAGTTCAGGGTTGCCATAAGCCATGATCCAAGGCACAGTTGGACCACTACTCTTTGAGCAGAGACCCCACAAGTGGCAGATCCAGGGATTCCCTTCCTCCACTGGGAGGAGTGGCATGGGAGCATGCTGCAGGAATCTGCTGGGTGTGGAGACTCCAAATGGGGCTGTGCACCAGAGATAGAAACTCTTGGTCACAGACCAGGTAAGCTCAGAGGGCAGCAGGAGACCAGGGGACAGGGGAAATTGACTGCATTTCTCTGAAGGCACACTGAGAAGTGGGGCCCTAACTCTCAGCTCCTATAGGTCTGGAGATTGGGAGACTGCCATTTTCATTCTTGTCCTCCAAAGCTGTACAGAAAGCTTTCAGGGAACAAAAGCTACAAAGAGCAAACCTGAGCAGATTACCCACCCTGGCCCCTGACAAGGGCAGTGCAATTCTTCCTCCAACAAAGATATTTGAGAATCACAGGGGCAACAGGCCCCTCCCCCAGAAGGTCAGAAAGAACATCCAGGGAAGACCAAGTTTACCAATCAATGAGAACTGCAGAACACCAGCACTAAAGGAATAGAACACATAGAATACGTGGCTTTTCCCCCATGATTATTTAGTTCTTCAAAGTTAAATTTTTTTAATTTTCTTTATTTTTTTTCTTCTTCTTTTTGAATTTTTCCTCTTTCCCATTTTAACCAACATCTTATTAATATCTTTTAAAAATATTTTTAATTTTCATTTTTATAGTCATATTCTATACCCTCATTGTATTTAACCTTATTTTTTGCATATGTATGTTTTTCTTTTTTAAAATTTTTGGATACAATTTCTTCTAACAGAGTGGAATATACCTTAAATCTAGTGTATGGCTTTGTTTTAGTCTCCCATCTGATCATATTCTCTCTCTTTTTTTAACTTTTTTTTCTTTCTTTCTTCAACCAGCTTCTTAGCTTATCAATTCCTTTTTTTAAAATCTTTTTTACATTTTCATCTTTATAATCATATTCTCTCCCTTCATCGTATTTACCCTTATTTGTGTGTGTGTGTGTGTGTGTGTACATATATATATATATATACATATATATATATATATGGTTTTTTTCTTTAAAATTTTGGGGAGCAGTTTCTGCTAACAGACCAAAATATACCCAAAATAAATTATGTGGCTCTCTTCTATTCACTAGCCTGATCATTTTTCCCCCCTTCTTTTCCCCCTGGTTTCTATTCTCTTCTGATTTTTTAGTGTATATTTTTCTGAGGTCATTGTTGCCCTTTTAGCATTTTGTTCTTTCATTCATCTATACTTCTCTGGAAAAAATGACTAAGTGGAAAAACTCACCTCAAAAAACAAAAACAAAAACAAAACAAAACCCAAGAGGCAGTACTGACTGCGAGGGACCTAATCAATAGAGATAACAGTGAAATGTCAGAACTAGAGTTCAGAAGAATGATTATAAAAATACTACTTGAAAAATAGAAGTAGAAATAAAAAGCTTCCAGGACAAACAAAAATTAAAGGAATTTGCAAACACCAAACCAGCCTTACAAGAAATATTGAAAGGGATATTTCAAGCAAAGAGAGAACTTAAAAGTAACATAGACCAGAAAGGAACAGAGACAATATACAGTAACAGTAACAGTCACCTTACAGGCAATACAGTAGGACTAAAATCATATTTTTCAGTAGTTACCTAGAATGTGAATGGGCTAAATGTACCAAACAAGAGACACAGGGTATCAGAATAGATAAAAAAAAAAAAAGAAGACCCATGAATATGCTGTCTGCAAGAGACTCATTTTAGACCCAAAGACACCTCCATATTTAAAGAGAGGGGGTGGGAAAAAATTGCCATGTTAGTGGACATAAAAAGAACGCTTGGGTGGCAATCCTTATATCAGACAAATTTGATTTCAAGCCTAAAACTATAATAAGAGATTGAAAGGACACTGTATCATGGTCAAAAGGTCTGTCCAACAAGATCTAACAATTTTAAATATCTATGCTCCTAACATGATAGTAGCCAATTATACAAACCAATTAATAACAAAATCAAAGAAACACATCGACAGTAATACAATAATAATAAGGAACTTTAATACCCTTCCCCTTACTGAAATGGACAGATCATCTAAGTAAAAGATCAAAAAGAAATAAAGGCTTTAAATGACACACTGAATCAGATTGACTTCACAGTTATATAAACTGAATTGAAAGCAATACATTTACCGGATCAATAGCTGCATACCATGTGCCTGAGGCCTTGTTAATCTATCTGCTCTAGTAATAATACCTCATCTAGCATAGTGGCTGCAACTGGGGCTACCATTTGGTTAAGACTATGGTAGTCCATGATCATTCTGCAGGGGCAAGACTGCCAAATTAAGCAGAAGCATAATTGAGACCATTTCTTGCCTTTAATGGTGACCATTCAGGTTGGATACGGAGACGATGGAGGATATATATTTTTGGAAACAATCCACTAGGCCTTTCCCACTATGATAGTTCTTATTCTAGAGGTAGCCAACCCAGTGTTGATGTTTATCAAATTCCCAGGTATACCAATTTCAATTATATTTTCTGGAACTAAGAAAATGACTCCTGAGTGGGTCTATGGACTCAGTGGGCTACAATGAATCAGAATTTAGTCAGAACTTCACTTATTACCTGGTCTGTGTAAGCCCTACCTGAAGGGATCAATGATGATGTTTCAATGTCGACTTAAACACTATGTCTAATAATGAAGGTTTCTGAGTATTTCCCTTTCTCCAGTATCGAGTCACTCAAGTAAATGTTTCTTTATAGGTCCCTCTGAGGATAAATCTGGGAAGATTATCATAGTTGTGTTACTGACACAGTGTTGCAGGGTTTTGGAGATTTGGCTACTTTTTTAATCAATAGGTTCTGGGTATGAAGATTAGTTCAGGTCAGAGATATGAGCAAAGCATCATGACTTCAGTGGGACAACCACCATTTGGCTTTTGCTGCTCCATTAATGTACTTTTGGGGGTTGTAAATGTTAAGCAACATCCTTGTGGGCTGTAAGTTCCCCCCATTTCAAGTACTGGAATTTTTTGGTGGTGATGGTTCCCCTATCACTATTACACTGCCAGCAGCTTTGGGGTGTGTCCTCTGAGATCCTTTGGTGGGTTTTCTTTCTTTATATAATCTATTTCGCAGTGTCGACCTCCTTTTCTCATCTTCTTATTTTTACGTCATCTGAAACATCATAAGGTGTTTCTACATGGAGAATGGCATAATTTCTCCATGCCTTAAGAGCTACCTTCACAAAGATTGAGTCCCACATCCTGGCTTCTTTCCAGAGTATTAAATACTGTGAGTATACTGGGAAAGTGCTTCCAAGCAAAAGAATTCTTATTTATCTATCTTCTATTCTAGCCCCTCTTGATCAAATACCATCAAAATCCAATTTCAGGGACACTTCTCTGGTCCCTGGTCATCATGCTAACTATTCCTCACAGTTCATTTAATATATAATCTCTTTCTTCCTTTATGAGGCTCAGCAATCCCTCTAGCTAGATTGTATTGAGATTTACCCATAGTTGTCAGCCTAGCAACCAGAAAAACCGAGTACAGCTCTTAAGGTGATACCATTTGTCTCGCAGGTAAAGTATTTCCGCAACATCTTTCAGCACAAGAAGGTGCTAGCCTTTACTAGGGGGAATTGGACAACCTTTGCAAACTCTG
Source organism: Mustela lutreola (assembly GCF_030435805.1). Taxonomy (NCBI): domain Eukaryota; kingdom Metazoa; phylum Chordata; class Mammalia; order Carnivora; family Mustelidae; genus Mustela; species Mustela lutreola. The sequence goes on along the minus strand of NC_081292.1, from coordinate 121,331,341 downwards.
GGTAAAGGGATAGTTCAGGAAACAGCACCTTTAGGAATATCCACCATCCTTATCCATATTTCAGGTTCCCAGGTCTTAATAACCAAGTCTCTGATTTTAACACACCAGACCTATGTTTGCTAAGCATTTAGACATCTCTGGCGCTTTGTAGATCTAAATCTTAGTTTCTGTTTGCTGCTCAGCTGTGTCTACTCTTCCACTATCTCTTTGTAATTTCCCCGTATTGACCCTCACATTCAGTTTTAATTTCTTGTAAATAGCTCTCAGCTTTTCATTTTTCCTCCTTAGAGTGTCATTACAATGTAGCAGTCTCTAGCCAACTCTGATATCTTTGTAGTCATTTTTTTCTTCTATATTTTATAAACGCATGAATCCTTGTCCTTCCAAGGATATTTCCCTTTTATCAAGATTTTTCTCAGGTCACTTTTCATGAAAATTTTAGCACCTGAACATCATGTGCTAGAAACTGTCCATGCACCATGTATCCTCAGGAACATGTCCTCTTTGTTGTGTAGAGAGTAAGCCAGACCCAATAGCCACATCTTACCATTTATTTTTTTAGACTACTCTTACACTGCTTGTACTAGTTTGGATCCTCTGAGAAGCAGAGTCAAGACAGGATTGGATATGCAAAAGCCTTATTTAAGAACAACCCGAGGGGAAATAATGAGAAGAGTTGTCAGATTACAATGCAGATCTGACTTATACAAAACAGAGAAGGAAGGGAGGCTAGGCAGGAAACGTCTTAGACTGGTGTAGTTTTAGTAAAGTTTCAGGAATGCTGATGGAGAGCCAAAGTTGCCCATCAGAGGAGTTCCACATGTTGCAGGAATGAGACTACTTTAATATCCCTAACTCACACAGTCCTTAGCTAAGAGCAGCCTTGGCACAGGGTGGTGGTAGATCCAAAACACAGCAGCTGGACCCATCTGTCAGTTATGCAGTCTAAAATTAGAGATCTGACAACCTCATTTTCAGTACCAAGAGATTTTCTGGGACATTGAACTTTTAGTGCTAAGACCAGGAGAGTACTGGGCAAACGGACAGTTGGTATCCTAGCTGTGACTGGATCATCATCACCATCATCATTATTGTCATCATCAAATAAAATCCTAAACTCTTAGTACTAAAACCATCTTTTCATAACAACAAATAAACTACACTTTTATACAAATCAAAAACATCTTTCAAGCCTGATTTCTGACTGTTCTGTCACTCTCTTATGTTCTGGTAAGTAGTGTGTCCCGTTATGTGACATTCTCAAAGCTTCTTCCAAGTACAGTTTACAAACGGATGTAATCTTTCCCTTTCCTAGAGTCTCATTACAATCTCTTTTTCTTTCCTGAGAAAATTATAAAATTTACTTGTAAGAAAACTATACAGGCAAGTCGAGATGCTCCATTAAGTCAAGAATACATAGTTATCTCTGTATTTACCACAATAAAACATCTGTTCTATCCTCATTCATGTATCTCTGAGCACATTGCTCTTCTCTTAGCGATCTACCTTCTCTCCAAGTTCTCCAAGGAAACCCAGTCTCCCCCCCCAACTTTTCTTTCTTTCCTTCTTTCTTCCCTCCCTCCTTCCTTCCTTTCTTTTTTCCCTCCACATATAAGAGAAATTATATAGTATTTGGTATGTTTCATATCTGCCTGACTTATTTCATTTAGCATAATGCCCTGTTGCAAATGACCAGACTTCATTCTTTGTTTATGGCTGAGTAATAGTCCATCATATATTTAGATATAGATACCATTAGATACCATACAGTTACCACCACCATATCTATCTATCTATCTATCTATCTATCAATCAATCTATTTCTATCTATCCATCTTCATCTGCCTATCTATCTATCTATCTCACATCTTTTTTCTCCATTAACCCAGTGATGGGCACTTGGTTGCTTCCTTGGCTATTGTAAATAGTGCTGTAAGGAACATGGGGGTACATATATCTTTTTGTTTTTTTGGAATAAATACCTAGAAGTGGAATTGTTGGACCATATGGTAGTTCCTTTTTTTTTTTTTTTTTTTTTTTTTCATTTTTGGTGAATACCCATACTGTTTTCTATAGTGGCTTCCCCATTTTATAGCAACATGGGACCAGGATCACAAGCTTCCCTGGCTGCTAGAGACAGGTGATCAAAATGTATCCTCTGTGCAGCAGACACAGAAATCAGGGCACCAGATGTGTGCAAAAAGCTTCCTTCTAGGGAAGTAGAAAGGGTGGAAGAGAATACTCCCTCTTACTCTCCCTTCAAATATCATTCTTAATAAGGACTGTCTATCCTTGGAAACTGGTGTTTTGTTTTTCTTTGTTTTGTTTTGTTTTATTTTTTTCTGTCAGCTGTGAGCAGATGCTGAAACATCTCCTGAAACATGCCAAAGGTCCAGCTGCTCATTCAGACACCAGGACATACCTGGGGTTATTAATGTCATCAGGGGTTGTCCTTAAAATCCTATATTCTTCCTCTCTCCAACAATCCTATTTTTGTTAGGCTTATAGGGCAACACACATGGCTAAGGAGAGAAATGGTAAGCCAGTTTATTTTGCAAATACCTGGTAGCCCTAGTGTAGGAGACTGAACTGTGCCCCCTCCCCAGGTCCTAATCCCTGGAAAATGTGAATGTTACTTTATATGGTAAACTCTTTGCAGATGGGATTATTTTAAAGATTTTGAGGTGGACCCAAAATATACTCACAGTATATAAGGGGGAGACAGAGAGAGGTCTGTTTTTGTTTTTGTTTTTGTTTTTTAAGATTTTATTTATTTATTTGACAGATAGAGATCACAAGTAGGCAGAGGCAGGCAGAGAGAAAGTAGGAAGCAGGTTTCCTGCTGAGCAGAGAGCCTGCTGTGGGGCTAGATCCCAGTATCTTGAGATCAGGACCTGAGCTGAAGACAGAGGCTTTAGCCTCCTGAACCACCCAGGTGACCCGGAGAGGTTTGAAAAAGAAGAAAAGGTGATGTGGCCATAGAGGCATATTAGGATGATACGTGGTGCCAACCAGTCTCTGGACCTAGATAGTGTTCCAGCAGGATCCTCGAGGTGAGGGTGAAATTAGATCCCTACCCCTTGGGTCAGCACTTTAATATAAGCAGGTGAGGCTCCTTCGCCTTAAGTTTGGGCAAAACAGCTACCTGGGAATGGAGCCCTGAGGCTTGTGAGTCTCAGCATGTTGCCCTTTTCTTAGATGGCTGCGGTCTGGTGGGTCTCAGGACACTAGTCCATTTGATTTTCAAAATTATATATTTTGAGAGTGCAAGTAAAAGTTGGGGTGCCCCATGTAGACTTCAATCCCCTCACTCCTCAAGGAGAAGTTTTGAGTTACTTCTCACTTGTGGGTTGTGCACCAGAGGTGTGGTAAGTGGCTAGTTGTGTCCCACAGTCTCCTGCCTGCTTGGATATGGTTTTCTTTTCATTTGCCAGATGTGTAGTTGTCAGTCAGCCAGGTGTTAAGATTTTTGTTTGTTTGTTTGTTTGTCTGTTTTATTAACATAAAACATACCATTTGCTTCAGGGTACAGGTCTATGAATCATCAGTCTTATGGTGTTAAGTTTTTTAAGAAGAAAATTGTTTCATGGGTAGTTGTAGACATTGAGGAATTCAGGATCTTCCTACATTCTCATCTTGAGTGGTTCTTCAATTTTTATAATTTCTGCATATTTTCTTCAGTATACTTTCTAATTTATAGTTCTTTGTATACATTTATTTTACTACCTTCAGAATTCCATTTTCCTAGAGAGCAGGATTCGAGTTTATGCCTCCATCATGAATGAAACTGCCCCCTCAAGGTAGCATATACTCAGAGCTTGTTTTCAGTTTGCCCCATCAATTGGTACTGAACTTTTCTGCCAGTGGGTTATTCTATTATTCTATTCTATTATTCTATTGTCTTATGAATTTTCTTCTCTATAATAATTTCCTTAAAGTTAGGCAAATGTATTCCTAGAGTCCTGTATGCCAAAGGCATATCTGTGTTTTAGGATGAAATTTATTAGATGTAGCCAGACTAATCTACTTAAAAACGATCATAGGGGATTTTTAAACAAATGTTTCCATACTTTAATTTTTTCTGTATTTAAGTGAAATTTATTTATAGTAAAATGCTCAGACACTAGGTGTGCCTTTCATTTAGTTTTGATGAATAAAAAAACAAGACATGAAATATTTCTCTTACTTCCGAAAGCTCTCTCTTGTTCCCACCTAGTTAATGCCTATCCTCAGAAGCAATCACTGATCTGATTTTTATCACTATAAGTTAGTTTTGCCTACTTTATAATTTTATATAAATGTAATTACACAAAATACGCACTTTAGCATCTGCTCTCTTTCTCCGGACATAGTTTTGAAATCATCATATTGTTGCACGTGTTAGTAAAGTGTTCCTTTTTTATCACACAGTCATATCCAATTGTGTGACTATACCATAGTCTGTTTATCCATTCTTTCATTGATGAATGTTTGAAGACATTTCTAGTTTGTGGCTTTTATGAGTAAAGCTTAGGACTTTCTTGTACACAGCTGTTTGTGGAGAGAGTTTCCATTATTTAGCTCTCTGATTTATTCCTCAAATTTCATACAAGCTAGGCTAAAACAGCAATGAAATAAGACATATATTGTAAAATTTATTGATTAATATTTTGCTTTGTATGTTGTTGTAAATAATGTCTTACTCATGGCATGCATTCACTCAATCTGAATCCAGTGGAAGAAGGCAAGTCCACTCACTAGATTTCCTGAAGAATTAAAATTTCCTTTTGTAGACTCATATGTTTATTTATCTACTAGTCTGTCACGGTTTCTTTTAAAATCTAAGACGCTTGGAGCTCAAGGTAATATAGCAAGAGGAAAGAATATACTCACATCGACACACACACAAACACACACATATGTAAATAAAAAGAATTGTTATATCTCCACTTTGATAATTGAAAATATTTCAAGTTAGCTACTTTAGAGTAAGTCTTTGTCCTTGATCTATCTTTCTTAAGATGTTGTATCACAAACTTTCTAAAACCATTTCGTTTGTATTCTCACTGAATGAAAATATCTTGAGGAGTCTTGTTTTCCTTTATCTCTCTGGGATGTATTACATTTTTTAAAATGTGCGAGTCTGCATAATTGTTATTTTTATATTAAATTACATATCTCTTAATTTACCTGAAAATGGAAGGTGATATGGGAATCTTTTGATTTAAAAAAAAATTATCCTAGCTAGTTTTTTAATAAAATCTTTAACCTTTTATCAACATTAGCATAGTCTAATTCAGGTGTAAATTCACCCCCCTTGCCTGTGCCTCTTCAAAATTCTATATTTTTAGTAAACATGTTGCTGATTCTGCTGACACCAAGAATATGACTATTTCTAGTATTTACTCTCCAAAGACTAGCTCATATAAATACTTTCTTTGTTTCAAGGATTTTTTTTCTTTCTTTGGCAGGGAGGGGTAATTTTTTGGTTAGTATAGCTAAAATTTTGCTGAAATTGTTGGAGTGTCTTAGTTTCTGGCATGGGTAGGATACTGACAGTGCCATTCAAGTTATGTTAAAGATTAGAGAATATTTATATATTTTACTACCATAGAAGCTTCTGAATTTGATTTGTAATGACAATAAAAATGAGGTGTTCTTTTCAATCTGTTGGAAACTTTTTAAACTTTTGCCATGGAAAGTTTGGAATGTATATAAAAAGGTAGAAAGTAACATATGATGAACCTCCCTGTGTCCCGTCATCTGTCTCAATTCATGATCTGTTTGTCTGATTCAAGCAAATCCAGGACATCATATAATTTCACAATGGAGTGGTGCTAAACAATATTAGACAAATACTATATCTTTTTGTGACAGCTTGTCAAATGTTTTAATTTTAAATATTCAGAATTTCAAAAGGTGTTCTGATTCTTGACCTTAAACTTTCGGGAATCATCTTTTGCTCATTTAACTTATAGCTGATATATAATGAAACTTATTATAAAATGTTACTTACTATAATTATATTCTGCCATTTGATTTTAATATTTTGCCATAGGAGGGAAAATATAGTTTCATAAATTGGGACACTCAATACATATTCTTTAGCTGATCTTATAATTGGCTAAAATATTGCTACCTTATGAAATTGCTTCTTCTCAACTAATCTTACCATTTTTTGGTGTAGATAATACTTTGCTTTAACTTCTTTTTTACCATTTGTATTGTTCTGTTTGTATTATTGTTAATTGGATATCAACATTTATTCAACTATAATATACAGAAAGCTGTAAAGAGACATTGTGGATTCAAGATGAAAAAAATCAGTTTCAGTCTACTGGAAAGGATGATGTACAAAAAGTAAGCAGTACAACATTCTGTGTTAAGTACAGTTATAGAGATAAGCTCAGGTTATTGTGAAGAACCAAGGAGGACAATGACCTAGACTGGGATAGTCAAGAAAGCTTTCTGGAGGAGGAATGCATGAGTCTTAACATCTGAATAATGGGATCTTAGGAAAGAGGTGCAGGAAAAATGACACTAGAAAAGGCATAGAAGTGAGAAATTATATGATGGGTGTGTGTACAGTGAGTGAGGGGAATGGCAAACAGAATGGTTCTACTAGTTAAACCCGAGGCAAGAAGGTGTTATTAGATGAAGGCAAAGAAATATTTATGGGCTTTTCCAAGGGGCAAGTAAAGTACACACCCTGTAAATAAATAAATTAGATAGGAGAAAATAGTAAACTGTTTATACTTACTTTTTCTTTGTTTCTCTAGAAACTTATATTGTGCACATTTCATGTATGTATATATGTGTAATGAATGAAAAAAAAAAAACCCATAAACACACACACATACACTAGGGGTAGATACTCAAGTTGTTTTACTCAACAAAAATGTTTGGAGACTACTGTTTTTGATCATAGGTTGCTTTATATGACTTACTAAGGAATCTGATATACATCCTTGTGTCATAGGAAACCTAGAAACGTGAACAGTGATAAGATCTGTTTTACATTTTAGCTAAGTCATCCTGATAATCGTGAGAATGAGAGGAGGATAATAAAGTTACAGGAAGGGAGACCATTTAGGAAGCTGTCACAGTAAATCAGAAGAAGGATGGTGAGGACCTGAATAAATCTGTAATGCTATATGCAGATTTAAAAAATGAAGAAGAAGCAGTTAAAGTATACAGAACTTGGTAATTGATTAGGTGTGGGGGGTAAGGTAAATAGATACAGAAATAATCAGTGATAACTCTCACGTCTTTAGTTTGGGTGATGAATATTGTTTCTCCCATCAAGTGAGAGAGCACAGGTAAAGGAGATTGAGGGCAACTCTGATGGGTTTATCTTCTGACATGTTGAATTTGACTTTTGGATAGTAAGAGTGATGACAGTCATACTCAATTATTCTCTCAATGAGCTTTTGTATCTATGCAGTCCAAAGCATTACAGCAGCTTCTGTGGAGCTAACTAAGAAGAGAATATATAGCCTTCTTTTAATGTACTCCCAATATAGGTTGAGAAACAATTGTAATTCACTGAGGAAGGATAGATAATGCATATGGCTACCAAGTACTTACAAGAAGGTTATTGATTCTCTGGAAAGACTGAAGGAGGCTTATTGGTCATCTCACATAATGCATATAGCTCTCAAAAATTATCAATTTATATATTTTTTCTATTTTTAGCAGGAATTTGTTCATAAAAAGAACCATTGTTTCTGAAAGTCTGAGCAGTACCCATTTATAGACTATGTTTTATTATCATGTTAGCTACAATTCAATAGTGAAATCAAACTAGAAAATAATCATATAAGATTTTTATATCTTTTTGTCACATATGATTTAAATAATATGCATAGGCATTTAAAACACCAATTGAGGAAAAATTTTTATAGATTTCTTAATGGTTAATAAGAACTTCCTCCTGTCCTAAAAAAAAAGTATATATATATATATATATATATATATATATATATATATATATATATATAATACAATACACACTTGCCCTTAAGTACAATAAACACTGACAATTTCAAGTAATTCTTAGGGTAAATTTTCTGTGTCTAACTTTTCATAGTAGAGTTAACTTTGCTTTTCTGAAAATGTGAGATGCCTCATCCAAATCAATGTTAATTTTTAATAAAAAATTCATAGATGGTGAGTAGAAATATATAGTAATGTCTGATTATTTTCTATCTCTTGTTTCCTTGATGCGATTAATTAATAATAATTTTTTTCTTCTTTTGCAAATAAAATAGCAAAATATTTTCTCTATAGTTTTAAATTTATAAAGATTATTGTTTGTTAAACTAAGACCACATTAAAACTTCAAGAGCATATAAAATTACCAAGTTGGTTACTTATTATACTTTTTATTTTATTATATTTATTAATATTTTAATATATTATTATATTATTTTAAATTTTTAATAGTTGATGCTTTATTATATTATGAACTAGACATTAAGTGCTCTAACAAAGATTGATTTATTTACTCTTCTAGGCATGTCTATCATTACCTATTTGTATCTTGGAAACTGAACAGAAAGATTAAGTAACCTGCCCATGTCATAGAGTTACTAAGTAGTCCAGCTAAGATTTTTAATTCAGAACATAATATCCAAGCTTTTAGTTATTATGTTGCATTCCTGTCTTCAGTAAACTTAAGGTACTTTTTCACCAGAGGTGATAATGGAAAAAAATATTTACACACACACACACACACACACACACATATATTTGCTGAGAAAACCTCTGTTTTTAAGGCATACACTCCATCTTTGTCTGATTGACTAATTTGAGGCATAACATAGAAACCAAGTATTTGAGGAACCAGTTTTTTTGTCTTTTCCTATTCAAAAATAAAAGTGAAATCAGATGGCATTGTTTTCTGAAATGGGTTGATGGTTTCCTGAAGAAATGTCTGAGTAGGTGTCCCCTGAAGACATATCTATTCAACATGCTGTCTCAATTTTATAGCTTAGCTTTGAAAATCTAAAGCAGAATAAATTAAAACAATTTCTCCTTGGAGCTAGCATTGGACCCCTTCTATTCTGAAGCTGATGAGACTGTGACAGCACATTTTAGATCTCATATGCTACCTGAAAGTCAAAATTAGGAACACAAGGCCTGTGAGAACTTAACTTACTGCATGTGAAAAACAGCACGGTGCAAATGCTTTGAAGAGAAAAAACAGTCAATGCTTAAGAAAATGTGAAAGATTCTTTTTGTTACCCTGAGAGGAAACAGTTCAAAACCTGAAAATGGAATTGCTTTTATAATAAGTATGTTTAATGCAAATTCCATTCAGGACACAAAAGCTAGACGGGCATGTATTTCTTATTTGATAAAGGAGTAATTTAAAAGAGAATGTACATTATCTAAGATTTCATAACATTGTACCTTAAGGGGATTAAGATATCTAAAACCTTTGAAGTCTGCAGATTTTATTTTATTTACTCACGAGGATGGAGTTCTTTAGTGATTTGTTGCTCTAAGAAAATTGCCCATTAGCGTTTGTATTGATTTGCCTTTCTCAAAATGAAGGAAACAAATGTAATTCATTAGCGCTTTATTATTGAATCCTTTTAATATGAAATACTGAGAACTTGGGTCCTTATTAACCTGTAAAATGTTTAACGAAATGGTTTCAAAGTACGAAAAGAATAGGAAGTAAAACTTAATTTGTATCTGTACCTGAGTATCTGATGGATTCACAATTGGCTGTCATCACAGTTTTTGCTCCCCAGTCTTCCTGAAATGCTCTTGTCATCTCTCCTATTATTATGAAGATGACTACACTTATTAAATTGATTCTTTAGTAAACCATATTGTGCATTTCTCCGAATGTGAATCCAAATACTACCCTGTCTTCTAGGGGCAGTGAAAGCCTCACTACTCCCCTGAAGTCTTTTCTGATGACCTTGACAGACCTTGCTTTCCTCTCAATTTCCATAGCACTCAGTAGGCTCCCGTGGTTTTGGCTGGTGTGTCATGGCACAGAGCATATCAAAAATGGGGCGTGATTGGAAAGTAGCAGGTCTTCTTTCTTATCATATAACTACTGGTTAAACAAGAAGAGATTTCATTTTGATACATGTGTTTTTTATTGATTATGTTATTAGGAAATTATTTACTTGTAAGGAATATATTATTCCTGCATTAAATATACACTAAAATAGAAATTCCTAAAAGATGAGAAAAATAAGTAAGAAATCATCATTTTAACATTTTCTTCCATTGTCTTATACAATGTATAGCCATTCCCTACAGTGTGTATACCCGACTGACTCTGATGTCACTTATGTATAAAGTATGATTTGATAAGTTAAAATATATATATATATATATCCGGGGCACCTTTGTGGCTCAGCCAGTTAAGTGCCTACCTTTGGCTCAGGTTATGGTCTCAGGGTCTTGGGATCGAGCCCTACATTGGACTCTGCTTGACCAAGAGTCTTCTCCTTCTCCCCCTGTGTACATGCTCTCTCTTACTCTCTCTCAAATAAACAAATAAATCTTAAAAATATATATATATATTACATATATATGTATAGATAGAAAGATAGATACAGATATAGGTATAGATATATCTCATCTTATTCTAAACATTACTGCATGTACTAAAAAATGTGGGAATGGCAGTAAGATGAACAATTAAGATGTGAGGGAATGAACGCTAAGAAAAAAGGGGGAAAAGTAATATGAAACAAGATAAACTGTATGCTCTAAAATTGTATATTTTTGCTGAAAGTTGGCAGCAAATACAATTTTTGTATTTCTTTTTTTTTTTTTTTTTTTTTTTTTTTTTTTTATTTTTTATTTTTTATAAACATATATTTTTTATATACATATATTTTTATCCCCAGGTCTGTGAATCACCAGGTTTACACACTTCACAGCACTCACCAAATCACATACCCTCCCCAATGTCCATAATCCCACCCCCTTCTCCCCAACCCCCTCCCCCCGGCAACCCTCAGTTTGTTTTGTGAGATTAAGAGTCAATTTTTGTATTTCTAATAACCAGTACAAAGTCAGGAATGCAATCAATTCCAGGGCTCACAAGGTCTATATAATTTAAAAGAAAAAAAATAAAGCAAAGAATACGTATGTGTGGCAAAGGACATATCATACATAGTTCAATAAAAGCCAGCTTATTGAGAATGGAGAAGAATCCACGCAAAGTAATCTCCCTGAGCTGTCTTTTGATTTAGCTTGATTGAGGTATAGATTGAAGAGCAGTGATTTCTGACAGATCTGGGACCAGTGGCATATCAGTGATGCACGTAGGCCGGGTCCAAGGACACAGAGGGGTTTTTGTAGGACCATGCAAGATGGAAATTAAATTGGAGCCAGCTGGAGGTGAAAGCAGAGACTATTAAAGATACATAGAGAGGAGATACAGATGGAGTGTCAGGGAGTCTCATGAAGGAAAGAAGGGAGTCTCCTCTTTGCTTGGGGTCTGAGATTTTTTATTGGTGATTAGGCATCCAGGAACTTGTCAGATTAAGGACATGGTCCAGGTGTCCTTCCTCATCACTTATCCCCTGAGACTGGGGGCCTTGGTGTCAAGGTGTTTGGAGCCAGTCGTCTCACAGAACATTTATGGTCACTCCTTATTTGCCATCTATTGTGCTGAAAGACTCTAAAGATAGCATTCTCTCTGTCCCTTACCAGGAGATACATGCTATTTGCATTACAAGGCATGTGCAAAGTGGGGTGGGGTGCAGACCCTAGCAAGAATAGAACCTGGAGCAAAGGAAAAACAAATAAACAAAAAATGCTTTTTTAATCGAGTCTCTTCAATTTTCCTGTCTCATCAGAATCAACAAATTTAAAATACAACCATATGTATATATATATATATATATATATATAATAAATTATTTTATATAAAATATTTTAATATGCACACACACATATATATGCATATATATATATATATACATATATATATATATATTCCCCCCCCCCCCCCATTTAAAGCTCTCCTCCAACTGGGGGAAAAAAAAAAATCCCAGATATGATGTTCTGGATATGGCCTTCTTTTCTCTTTGAAAATGCCTTTAGTAGTGAGCCATTAATAGCAAAGAGATTGTAATGAGGTGAGGGTAGCATTTTACAATAGCAATCTCCTTCACAAGACCTTAGATCCTGTTGACTAACAAGTGTTTTTCTTCTTATCTGTGCTTTTGATGAGTTAGCTGGTAATTCTCAACCAGCACACTATGGCAGACTAAGCAACTTAAAAATCACTAAGGTGAGGGCGCCTGGGTGGCTCAGTGGGTTAAGCCGCTGCCTTCGGCTCAGGTCATGATCTCAGGGTCCTGGGATCGAGTCCCACATCGGGCTCTCTGCTCAGCAGGGAGCCTGTTTCCCTCTCTCTCTCTCTGCCTGCCTCTCCATCTACTTGTGATTTCTCTCTGTCAAATAAATAAATAAAATCTTTAAAAAAAAAAAAAAAAAAAATCACTAAGGTGAACCATTATACTGAGTATTTTTTTTTTTTTTAAACTTCTCTAGGCAATTCTACCAGACAGCCATTTGAGGAGTATTGAGTTTGAACTGTGTGAAGGCAAACCTGTTCCTGAGGTTGGGAACAATAGTTATAGAAGGTCTGTTTTTGGAGACTGAAATCTGAAAGGGGAGGGAATGATCAATTGAGATGAGATCAGAGGAGAGCGGTGTGCAATAAGGTGTGAGGCCAGGGCTGCCACTGAAAAATCACCTCTGGTGGGTATGACCAGAGCCCTTTCTAGAATAAGGTATCTAAAAATTTTCAGTTTGAGGTTTTTTATGTTGTTATAATTTATCCCCCAGTCCCATGCTTCCATAAATTCTGTTACATTATTTATATTTCATGTGTGGGTGGGGTTATTGAAATGCCAACTGAATATTACCCCCACCTTAAAAGACCACCAGAGACGTGAGTCAAAGCCAAGCAGCAAGGGTCGTTTATTGCAGGTTGCCGATAACGCCGAGAGGTCCGGAGCTGGGTCGGTGCAGGATTTTTATAGACAGATACAAAGAAGTTTCGGGTGGGGCTGAGCTGATTGATTGACAGTTTGAATAGGCATACTTGGCGTCAGTGGATTGGGTCAGGGGACCCCCGTGCGAAAGCAGACAAAGCAATCTTACAGAAGCAGAACTGGCCGGTTAGCCCATGCATGCAAAAAAAAAGCACTATCAGGATATTGAAGGCCTGGTTACTATCAAGCCAAGGCCACTTTCCCTCTAATGAGGCACTAACATAAAGACAATTGGGAGTCTCCTGGTGGAATGTTACATTCCTGCTATCAAATGTCCTTGTTAGTGCGATTTAGGTTTAGAAGAAATTTAACTTTATTTACTTTTCCTTCTACCTCCGCCTTCTTTGGTTGTGTCTTTGGAAATTGGGCTATTGATAAGGTAACTTCTTTGTTGTAAATCTCAAGGACATTTGCAAACCAAGGGAGACTCCTACCCTGAAGGACTGTGATCTCTGCAAGTTAACTATTTATCATTTTATGGCAGTCAGGGGTGCCTGAGGAATGCTACACATATGGAGGGGAGTGGGTGAAGGGGGGGGTGCAAGGCGCCAGCTTTTGCTTTGTCCTCAGCCAGCCTCTTGCTCCTTCAGTTATAAGAAGTAGATCAGAGGAAAGGGCTGAATCCAGTATCTGTGTTGAAATGACTGACACATACCAAGCACAAAAAATAGCATTTAAATATACTATGACTGGAAAATGTAGAAGTGATGTGAGAAAGTCTCTTCTTCCCAAAAATTATAAGATGATTTCCAAAAGAACAAAAAGTAGGGTTTGGATTGGAGGTAACCGTCATATGTGTCAAAGTTTTAGAATGAAATCCATTTGGAAATCATTATGTTAACTAAGCTAGAGGAATTAATGAATTGCATGTCTTAAGGCAGACTTTGTAAATAGAGAAACAGTTGGATTTCTGGGCCTCCCTGTTAAGGTCACTGCTGATAAATGACAATAAAAGCCTCCTAGAAGCCTTATACTTTTTTACCTCAAAGGGGAAAAGTGTGGGTAACCAGCTCATCTGAAAGTGATGGTAAATAATTAAAGTCCAAGTAAAAACTGATGGTTGGAGGAGATGGGTGAAGGATATTATTTTCTGATCCCAAGAAAGAATAGTCATAGATAAATCATTCTCTGGAACCCAAGCCTGAAGTTTATCAAGAAACCAAGTCTTACTTTACATAGAATTTCCAATAAGTTAGCATGTGCTTTTGGGAGTGAGCCTAAAAGTCTTTATTTTTAATGTGTGGGATACAGTATAATGGGTCCCACAAATGGGAACAAAAAGACATTGGCAAATAAATTAAGCTAAACAAATTTGCAAATTTTAGTACTCATGATTTGGAACTGTCCTTAAGTAATTCTTTGTGTTGTGGATCTAACTTAACCTTCTAAACAAGTTCTTTGTAAGCTCTAAGAAGGTACTAGCAAAATGTATTACTAAAGATTCTTGTTTTCTATAAAATGTCTATAATTTTATTAATTTATAAACCTGGGAAAAGTAAACCTCCTAAAGGTCAACCAGATTCTGAGCTTCTGTTGTTGTCATTTACCAAATTATTACGGAATTAGGTACTAGGTACTAGAATCCATCCATATTACCAGATCTAATGACCAAACTCAGATCCCTTTGGAAGGATTTGTTTATGTTAGAGGTTTTTGTTTTTGTTTTAATTAAGGGAAAAGGAAATTTATGGTAAGATTTTTAAAAATAAATTGTGGGGTACCTTCTAATTTTTGTAGCTTCGCTAACCATGACAAATATATTTTTTTGCCATCCAGTTGTCTTTCTCACAGTAGCTGCTAGATTCAAAATATAGCTACATTTATACATAGTCTGATAAAATGGTTTAAATTTATCAGCAATGTACTGATAAAAGATGACAGAAGAAACTTGTTCCTTAAGCACTGATTATAACATTTTTAAAAGTCATTTTCAGAATGCCTCAGTTTCTCTTACTCTTCTTAAATCTCTAATAGTCTCTGTTAAGTCATATTAGCATATGGAGTGGCTATGCCAATGATAAAATAGAAGTGCAATACCCTTCCTTCCTTTCTTCCCTTACTTCTGTCTCTCCCATATTCTTTGTAGTTCCTTCTAATCTGATAGCTAATAGCTCACAAACTCTTTCCATCCTCATGGTTTTTTTTTTTTTTTTTTTTTTTTTTTTTTTTGCTTTTTTTGTTTTGTTTTCCTGATCCTCACAGCACTGGCTCTTATTTGCAAGACAATAGAAACAATTATAATAGGAGCCAGGAGCTCTTATAGTCTTTCAGTGTTCTGGGTCCTCAGAATTAAGGTTGGATGTCACCATTTTTACCGAGTTGAGATTGTATTTGTTATATTTACTTTACCTTTTAGAATTCTAGACAAAATAAAAGACTAAAGCCTGGGGATGTGTGATCAAAGTGTTAAGATATAGATCTTTTACAAAAATATTATAATATTTGTAAACGACTCATCCAAAATTCCAGTATTTTTCTTGGCTTCGCTGTAATATTCACCTCTCAGACATATTCAACACTGGTGCAGGAAAAAAAAAAAATCCTGGTAATTGAGGAGGAAGCTAAAATAATAAGCTCCCCTCTACTTTTTAATAATAATACATTGTAAAACCATTCCTTAGTTGAAGCCAGTCATTTGCCCCTTACCACGTAAGGTAAGCACTCTCAACCAGAGTAGATCAGCACAGACTAATTCCTGGAAAGGGGAGAATCTTGAGAATTTCTTGCCTCTTGATCTGTGGTAGGAGTTCTTCCTGGTTGTATCAACCAGAATGAAACCAGAGTTGCAATTGCAGCAGAAATTGGTATGCCAAAAGCATATTTTTGATTCTGTTCAACATATTTCTTATTGCCTTGAATAAAGATATAGTTGAATCAAGATATACTTATCACATTGTGGGTATCACAAAAAGGAGCACTGGATAACATGATTTTTTTGAAAAATGTCAATTGACAAGATCACTGATCAAAGGTAACAGGGTAATGTTTAGTAGGATAAGTGTGAAGGTCTGCAGTTAAAAAAATAAATGTGGTTTCATAACCATTAGTAGCATGTTCTGGGAAAAATCATATGCTTTATTCTTTTTAGCTCCAGACAACAAAGCTAGTTAAAATAAGAAAAAATTACAGAGAAAAAGGAGAATCTATGTAGCAGTTAAAATTGGGCAGAACTTTGAGATACTATATTCCTTTAAAGTACAACCAAAAATTAAATCTTAATATTAGAATATCAAGAGTTGAAAGGAATCATAAAAGTTATATAGGTTTTACCTTCTTTTACTTATATCTGTATATCTCTGTCTTTCTATTTGTATATTCATATTATATGTGAGGAAACTGAGGTCAAGAGAGACAAAGTAACTTTGTGAAAGTCTCATGGGAAACGGTGGGACAATCAATGTTAAGATCCTAGCCCTAGACCCCTTGCAATCTAGTCTGTTATCTTCCTGGTGTGTTGGTGACTTTTTCATTAGGAGAGGGAAGCATGGTAAACTTATACATCATCTTTTATCTTTTTTTTTTTAATTTTTATTTTGGTATGGTGTTTTCTGAAATAGTATCTCAGTTTAGGTGGGGAAACAAGACTGAATTTTCTAGAAAGGACCCAACAACCCAAGCTAACATGGAGATAAGTGTATTCACAATAAATAATAAGTGTTCATTGATCATAAAAATAGATGATAAAATTATATAATTTATATAAATATAAAATGTTATTCTATAATAATAAATTATTTATAATAATAGATTATTTTATAATAAATAAAAATTTTACATACTAATATATGTTATAATATATTAGTATAAACATAATAAAAATAGGAGTGAAAGGCCTTTAAGAGATTTTTATTTCTTGTTTCCTATTTTCAGACAGGACTGTGCATAATCTAGTTCTGTTAGATGGTCAGCACTTGAGCTTAACTCAAAAAGTTTAACTTTTCTCAGCATCAATAAGCTTCTCCCTTATTTTACAGACTAATATCATTATAACCGTATGCAGTTTTTCATTTAATTCTGACTGTAGTTGCAATGCACAATAGCTGGCCTCCAATCTCTCTATATAATCCTTGAAAATAGTTACCAATATCCTATGTGTCTTATTATATCTGTGGGGAGCTAATTATAATTGTTATTACCTTAAATTACAAATTCTATTTTCCAATCCTATGATTATTTTATACATTACCAATTACCATATGTCTCAAGAGAGTTTATTTTTAATTTAATTCCAGAAGTGAACTCTGTGATTACAAGGACTGTCTATCATGTTTGCCACCAAACTCCTAAGCCTATAATAATGTTTAACACACACTAAATATTCTATAAGAATGTGTTGAATAGGGGCGCCTGGGTGGCTCAGTGGGTTAAGCCGCTGCCTTCGGCTCAGGTCATGATCTCAGGGTCCTGGGATCGAGTCCCGCATCGGGCTCTCTGCTCAGCAGGGAGCCTGCTTCCTCCTCTCTCTGCCTGCCTCTCTGCTTACTTGTAATTTCTCTCTGTCAAATAAATAAATAAAATCTTTAAAAAAAAAAAAAAAAAAAAAAAGAATGTGTTGAATAAGGATAATTAAAGTTAAAAAAATATGTTTTGGAGTATCAGGACACAGTTATGATAGTCTTTTCTTCCCTTTCTATATTTATATGTATTTCCATTTTGTATCTTTACCATTTGTTGTAAAATTTTATCATCATTCAGTCTGATTTTATTCTTAATGAAGACAGTCTTGATATAATTTGTTTATTTGCAGATATTCCCAGATATTAGAAAATATATTTTTTAAGAAAACATATTCTTATGTATTTGTGAACTTACTCAATATAAAATGTGTAGGTCTGAATATGTATGTGAAAGAATTAGTAAGAAAGAAATTTGGATATGAATGGCTGATTTAATTCTGTTGTTTAAGTCCTCTTTACTGTGTCACCACAAGATTGATTTGCTCACTAATCTCCCAAAATATCCAATAGAAATAATACAAGGAAACTTTTCAGTTCCTCAGTGCTTTGACGTGGTGGACTTGACCATTTAGAGATAACTTCAGTGTTACAAATTAATCTATTACCCACAAAATGAATATTCATGAACTATCTACAGCACATGTGACTACATTGGTAAAAGTTGGGTCAGTTGCAACCCCTACCTATGAATTATCTCAGAGTCTGATTTTTTATTTTTTTTTATTTATTCAGAGAGAATGAGCACGAGTGGGGGGAGGGCAAAGGGAGAGGGAGAAAGAATTTTAAGCAGCCTCCAAGCTGAGAGTACAGCCCAAAGTGGCACTCAATCCCAGGATCCTGAGATCATGACCTGAGTCGAAATCAAAAGTTGGACACTAACCAACTGAGCCACCCAGACAACCTTCTCATGGTCTGTTTCTAAGAGAAAAAAAAAAAAAATGTAAAGCCCTGATTTCAGCTCAATATGATAATAAAAGTATATGGGAACTGTAGTTTGTGAAGAAGAATGTTTCTTGGTTATATGAAACAGAAGTTTGCAGCCTGGCAGAGTTATTAGAGGGTAATTCAAAAGTAAGATTCCCATACAAAATAGGGCATTTCTTCCTATTACTTGTGAAGATTGTTGTGAATATTTTCTTTGAACTTTTGCAAGATTACTTGCCTGTACTACGTATATGCTGCTCATGCTCCAGTATTGTGAGTTGTTAGTCATTTTTTTTTTCAAATGCATACTTTCTTCTCATTGAGTTTATAAAGTTTCCCATGATAAACTCTGTGTCTTCCCTATATCTCCTTCAGCCAGTCTTTGTATAGCATATCACATTCATTCATTATTCAACAAATGTTTACTTTGAGCTTACTGCATGTCAGATATTATTTTTCTAGGTGCCAAGGATAAAGCAGTCAACAAAGTAAAGCCTCGACCCTCACAGGGTCTGACAGTAATAAATGCTAGGGACAAAAATAGTTTGATGAGGCGAGTAGAGCATGTCTAGGAAATAATTTTTCACGGGTAGTCAGAGAAGGTTTCAGTAAGAAGGAAGGGATATTTGAGCTAAGACAGAGGTATGCTGATATCTGAGGAAAGAGCTCCTAAGCAGAAGGAGTAATGTAAAGAACTTTGATAATATTTGGTTTCTGTTAGGAGGAGAAAGTCTGTTAACCAGAGATAATGAGTGAAGGCGAAAATGGAAGGATGTCAAGTGAGAGAAGGTTGAAGGATATGGGTAGATTATGAAGGTAATGGGAAGAAACTTTAATTGTGCCTTGGATGAAATGACAAATGATTAGAGAGTTTGAGTGGAGAGGAGAGAAATGATCTCATTTACTTTTAAAAAGGGTAACAATGGCCCCTAAGTAAAGAAAGAACTGGGGAAGAAAGGTGAGTACTGAGGCAGAAATGAAGCTGGGCAAAAAGTTAAAAAGCTATTTTCAATATAGTTGACCTTGGACAATGTGGGGATTAAAGGAACTGACCCCTATGCAGTTGAAAATCTGCATATAACTTTTGACTCCCCCAAAACTTAACCTCTAAGAACCTACTGTTGACTAGAAGCCTTACCAATAACATAAACAGTTGCTTAACACATATTTTGTATGTTGTACGTATTATATACTGTATACTTAGAATAAAGCAAGCTAGATAAAGAAAATGTTACTAACAAAATAATTAGAGAAATACATTTAAAGTACTTTATTGAGTTTATTGATGCTGTAAATTTACATCGTCTGCCTACAGGATAAAATATCTGTCTGTGACTATATAAATATTGTTCAGTATATTTGTTGAAAACAAAACAAAACAAAAAACCATGGGGGCACCTGGGTGGCCCAGAGTGTTAAACCTCTGCTTTCCGCTCAGGTCATAATCTCATGGTCCTGGGATTGAGCCCCACATTGGGCTCTCTGCTCAGCAGGGAGCCTGCTTCCCCCTCTCTCTGCCTGCCTCTCCGTCTACTTGTGATCTCTTTCTGTGTCAAATAAATAAATAAAATCTTAAAAAAAAAAGAAAAAAGAAACCATGATGATGGGCCTACACAGTTCAAATTTGGGTTGTTCAAGAGCCAACTGTGCTTCAGGCAAGAGTTAATAGTAGTTTGGATTGCACTGTAAGTAGTACAGAGTGTGAAAAGTAGTTAGATGATGGATATGATTTGAAAGAATTTA
Organism: Mustela lutreola; assembly: GCF_030435805.1. Lineage (NCBI taxonomy): Eukaryota > Metazoa > Chordata > Mammalia > Carnivora > Mustelidae > Mustela > Mustela lutreola. Next base: position 121,311,195 of record NC_081292.1, on the reverse strand, counting down.
AAGAACCAAAAATACTTTGTAGTAGATTGAACACTACAGTATATGGGTGATGGATTAGATGTGAAGTTTGAGAAAAAGTATTCAAGGATAATATGAAGTTTTTAGCCCAAGAAACAGAGGATGGAGATATCATCCATCATACTGTCATGGCTTATGGAGTTGCAATGTAGAAGACTACAAGAGAAGAGTTTTCATGTAGAAATCCAGAATTTGTCTTTTGTATACCAAGATTGTCTTCTCTACATAAAAGTGGAGATACAAAAAAGCAGTTAGATATATAGGTCTAACATTTGCGGAAGAGAATTTAAATTTGACGTAATGCTTAGTATTGATGCAAAAATAATGTTTATTGTTCACTGATTCACTCTTTCAAATGTTAACTAATACTTTTACAAAATTGGAAAAACCAAACAAGTTCTTGCTTTCCAGATAAATATTTGAAAAAGGTATCTTCTCTGCTTCAAACAATTATATATTTGACTTACCATTCTTGAGAACAAGGGATTTGGAATCTTTTTCCAATTAGGCAAAAAAATTTAGACTATATTATTCTTGAAATGGACTCTCAAAGCTTACTGATAAATGGCTTTATTATACTAATTGCTTTTTCTTTATTTCCATAGTCTGTCACTGTGCCAGAGGGAAATTATATTGGTCTTAAAGGATTTGTTCTTCAAATGGCCACGTAGGTCACAACACAAAAACTTACTTAGTTGGTGGCAAATTTATTATTTAATGATTTGTCCCCAGTGTCTTTCTGGTGGCTATATTTAAAATCATTGGTCTATAATCGCTACCCTTTATGCATATGCATGCATATATAATATATTTCATTTAGAATCTTTAGACACATTTTTCATTCAAATATTCAGAAAGCACTGTTATTTAAAGACTCTGCGATAGCATAGAGCCATTTTTCAAGTATTCTTAAGCCCATTTGTACAATCAGAGTTTGAAAAATAATGTAAGGGGTTTGTACTTGACATTTGGGAAACTAGGACCTCAGAAGGAATAATTGAATGCTAGGGCATTTTTAAGACTTTATATATTTTGAATGACCTTATGCTTAAAACACTCTTGATATAGTTGAAATGCCCTTATGTTTCTTTCTGTTCTCTCTCTACTTTAAAACTTTGTTGATTACCTCCAGTAGTATTCTTTTTATATTTAGAGAACTCAGACACAGGTATAGGTGTGAAGGGAAAAACTGTGGACCAAAATAGCATGGTTTGACATCAGGGTTGCAAAATAATGTGAGATAAGTATTTTTTTTATTTAAATGAGTAGAAAAATGAAGAAAAAACAATCAAGGATGTGATAGGTCATTTCCACATATATTTCAAAAGTACTTTTAAGAAAACATTTGATTAGGCTCTTTCATGTTGCTTTAATATCTTTCTTGCTATTTGTGTTAGTAAATTGTCCTGAAGAATATCTATACCCTAGTATACCCAGGATGATAACCCCCAAAATACTAAAACAATGTGATCCTTATATATACATTGATATCTTTTATAGTGTATGTGTATGTTTTTTGCTTTTTTTTTCTTTCTGTCTTATCCATAGAAAATGATACCATCTACTGGACAGACATGGGCTTCAATAAAATTAGCCGAGCTAAAAGAGATCAGACTTGGAAAGAAGATATCATTACCAATGGCTTGGGAAGAGTGGAGGGGATAGCTATTGACTGGATTGCTGGTATAATCCATGGCTTTTTCTATTCTCATTTCCTACCTATTCTGTTAGGATCTCAATCTCCTTCATAAAAATTCTGTTTCCAACTCACAATATTTTTTTTTTTTTTGTACTTCTAGCCATGGGGATAAATAGTCTTTTTGCTCTTGGCTTCATTCTTTCTAATGCTTTTGAGTCTTTAGACAAGTGTTTTTATGCAGAAGAAGATTATGTAGTGTTAACTTTGCCCAAATCTCCTGGGAACTGTGAGGCAGGTAAACAAACGTGTTAGAAGTTCTCTTTTGCCTGGAGTCAGTAGAAAGTTAAAATAGATCCCTTCTTTAGGTGAGAGAAGTTTCAACTTATTTTTAGCATATAAATGTATCATTATATAGTTTAAACTACAGATGCATGAGATTGGGAAGTATTTGCATATTAGTTTATTTACAACTTTCTGCTTAGGAAATGTACACATTAAAAAAATAGGAATATATGATTTCTTGATAGTTATGCAAATGCTTAGAAAGTTAATTTTAGCCATAAATAATAAATATTTTTCTTTCTTACAACCATATTGTAAACGCACCTGTGTTTCTCCTAGGTAACATATATTGGACAGATCATGGTTTCAACTTAATTGAAGTTGCAAGACTCAATGGCTCTTTCCGATATGTAATTATTTCCCAAGGCCTGGATCAACCAAGATCTATAGCTGTGCACCCAGAGAAAGGGTAATTTTAAGCTTTACATATATCTTGAGTTTTAAGTGAGTTTTCTTAAGTTTCATTTAAAAAATCCAGATGTTCATATTAATATTTATTTTTACTCATAGTATTTGAAATGAAACTCAGTATTTTACCTGAGCAAAAAGCGAAAAGTTTATTTTCACTCTGTGATGTATATTTTAGAATATATTTGAAGAGGTCATATTTATAACACAGTTCTTTAATGTATGTGTAAATCCAAGTAAGTATACCAACATGTTTCTGGATTCTCAATTTAAAGTTCTACCCTACAACTGTTTACAAAATGGGTATTCACTTACTTGATGAGTGATTAATATCCAACCTCATTCTTCAATATTTCTATAGCCTCAATTTTCTTTTATAAGTCTACAGTTGCTAAGACAACATATTCATCCCAAGCTTTGTATTTTTTTCCCTTGAGTTCAAGATAAATATGTCTACCTGCCTTTTTGACATCTCCATTTTTCCATTCAGATGTTTCATAGATGCTCAAACTTTGCATATCTAAAATTAAAATGAATTTAATCTGCCATCAATTTCTATTAATATTTCTTTTCTAAATATTATCAATCTACTACTCTCCATCTTTGCAACTCCCACTTTAATTAAATCTGTTCTTATCTTACACATACAACACTGCAATAATTTCCCAGTTCATCTCCTAACATCATTAAAGGTTACAGTGAAATTTTTTCCTTCAATATAAATATTGCTTAAATCCTTTTGAGGGATCCTCATTAACTTTGGTGTAAAGCCCAAATTTCTGTTGTGATCCTTCTTTAGTTTTATTTTTAATATCTTATTTATTTACTTGTTATCTATCTATCTATCTATCTATTTATTTATTTATTTTAGAGAGAGCATGAGCAGGTGGGCCAGGAACAAAGGGAGAGGGACAAGCAGACTCTGTGCTGAGTGAGGAGAGCCATGTGAGATTCTGGTGCAAGGGTTAGGGATGGATGCAGGGCACAATCTCATGGCCTTGAGATCAGAAACTGAGCAGCAGTCTAGAGTCAGATGCTCAACCAACTGAGCCGCCAGACATTTCTGTTGTGATCCTTCTGAATCAGACCTTATGTAAAGACTCAGGCTCATATTCCTGCTACTGCCTCTTTGTAATATCTCATTCAGTCTCTGTTGGACTACGTAGTTTTAAAAATATTTTCAGATACTTCCTGTTCTTTTCTATACCTACCCTTTGAACAACCTCTTTCCTTTATCGGCAGTGTTTTCCTTCCCATTTTTACTTTGCTAAATTTTGTTTATCCTTCCCTGGCTTTGTAAACAGATTAGATTGTTCTATTCTGTGAAGTACCTAGTACTTTGATTACTTTCATTTTTTCCTAAATCCCATGCACTAATATTTACTTATTTACTTATATTTATTTGCTTAGTAGCTCTGTTTTTTTTTCTCTGGACTGGATGATGTCTCCATTCTTCACTGTGCTATGAGGAGAATAGTCATGCACATTTGGTTTATTTCTCTATCCCCAGTGTTTAGTACAGTGGCTGGTAAAAAATAATATGCAGACTGGTAACTGTTTTTCTTTTAAGCAGTGATATCGAAGTCGTCCTATAATAAAACTTTATATAACTTGCCACCACTGTGTTTCTTTCATTGCTAGTATGATTTGACTTCAGAGTTTTTTGTTGGTTTTTAAATGGCGGATGTTTTTACGTTAATAGAACTCCTCTTCTTTTTGGAGGGATGGGCAAGTGAACCATGGTGTGTTAGATAACATGATGCTGATTTAGAATGAAGTCAATCTATGTAAAACATCAAATTGGCTCTTGTGAAAGTCTACAAACTTTCTTATTTGTTATAGGTTGTATGTTGTTTTGCCAATATCTTCATTTGCTTCAGTTTCTTGACAAATGTTATAAAATTAAGTCATTTTATTAGTACAGTGAAAAAGGGAACAAAAAAGATTAATATAGGAAAGCGAAATAACACCTGCAATTTGTCACATTTCTGGCTAAGATTATGTTGTCAAAATTTAAAAACTTGCATTGGTTAAGAATGCTCTTGGATGCAAAAATTTTGAGTGTAAATTTTTGGAGTTTTTCTATTTTTTTTTCCAACTCTTATCTTTACTACATTATATTCTGTCTTAGACTTCATGTCTTGGTCTCACTGTTGCAACATGCTTGATATATCATCAAGGAGTTTGTTTACACTTAAAAAGAAAAGGAAGAGGATAAAAACAGCTTTTCCTTGCTGGATCATATTTGGGAAGAAAAACATCCTTATGTCAATTCCTTTGTTATCCCTTAATCAGAAATTACATGCCCATCCTTAGATCAGTCAAGAGACAGACGGAAAATATTATTTTGACATACTTAACAAGTTATGTCTCATCACATGGGCTTGCATGAGGTCCCATACCTAACAATTTGTACAACAAACTCAGTTTCTCAGCAAACTCAGTTTCTATTACTAGGACAGATCTTGAGGAAGTGAATTTCAATGAATTTCAAAGAGACATTATGAGGAAGAAGGAAACCAATTCTCTTGATTTTTCCATTTTAGTAGTCATTCCAACACGCTCTCCTTTCTTAGTTCATTTTCTCTTCGACACCTTAATTTTGACGTTCCCCAGGGCTCAGTCCTTGGTGTCATTCTCTCTTTGGTAGTCTCATCCCACCTAAATGTTAAAGACTGTAAAATGTTGAAAGCAAGACCCACCTCACTCTAAACTCTATTTTTTTATGTTATGGACTACTTCTTCAAACAGATCTGTGGCAGACTTTATTTTCCAAAATGATTACAATAGTATCTGCCATTTCACATGCTCTCCTTAAAATGTGATACTGACACTTCCAAACAGAGGTGAGCATCTTTTCCATATGCTTGAATTTGGGTGGATCTCTGACTATTATGGAAGTGATACCATGTAAAATCTAAGGCTGTATCATAAGAAAAAAGAAAACTTTTACATGGTTATCTTGGGACATTCTTAGAAACCACCCACTCTGCTATGAGGAAGCCAAGGTACACCATGAAGGGGCCAGTGTAGGTGTTCCAGCTAACAACCCTAGCTAAGGTCTGAGCTAAGAGCCAGTACCAATTGCTAGATATGTTGAGTGAGTGGATCTAAATGATTCCAGTCCCTAGCTTCTATGTCACCTCCACCTTGGTGGCACCACAGTCGATGTGAAGAAGGAATGAATGGTTCCTACTGAGCTCTTATCAAATTGCAAATGCAGAAGTAAGTAAGTTACTGTTGTTTTAAGCCTTTAAATTTGGAGGGGTTTGCTAGAAGCAATAGATAACCAAAAGAAGATCCACCAGAAATCTTAACCTTAACAATTTCAAAACAGAACTGACTCTTTCTCTATAATTATGAGTCCTCCATTAGTTGATGCCTGTCCTATTACTTCAGTTGCTTAGGTCAAAACACTTGGTATGATCTTTGATGTCTCTCTCATATACCCTATATCTAATATAGCAGGAATTCTGTTACCCTTTCAGTATATTTAAAGGCTCACAACAAACCCAAAGTAGTATTATTTCCTCTATTTAACAGATAAGGAAACTGATTCAGCTATTTTAAATATTACTCTCCTTTCAAATTGATATGTGGGAGAGTAGTTTTTCTAAACTCAAAAGTCATGCTACAATGTATGCATATGCATGTGTGTGTAATGTATCACACATATACATATATATTGGAAAACATTACAAAAATTAATAACCAAAAATATTAAAATACAAGGAAACAATTTTAACAGTTTCAGGATAAAACTGTAATGAAAATTTAAAAATCAGAAGTATAAGTGAAAAAAGAGATAATCCATAATGAGAAAATGCTGGAAAAAAATTAGGAGAAGCTTGTAAAATAATTTTGACTTGAGTTTGATTTCCTGTTCCCCTGTAGAGGCCCTTACCTACAACCAAGTGTATACCATTACATCTTAAGACTGTGAGGGAAGGATGTGCTTCTGTTTAATTCCAAGACTGTAACACGTGACTCAATTGAATATGTGCATATCACACTCATAAACTTAAAAATAAAAATATACTTTTGGCAATGTGATTGTACTTTAAAAATATCTTTCTAAATTATAATTTATAATCAAGCAATAAATCATTATAGCCTCAGTAGAGAAAATTTGATCGATTGCTCTATTGTGGGTAATTATTCTAATGGTAGGAACAAATATAATTTGAATGTTATAAAATCCCAGAGATACATAGGAAATGAGTTTGTTTCTAATAAAGAATTTCTTCCCCCTGTATTTATAATAAGCCCAACACTTCATTTGTATGATCGAGGGTGTCTTGTGCCTGGCCTATTATAGATTCATGTAGTTCAATTTAGCAGGCCTCTTGCTGCTGCTGCTTGTCAATCTGTAGTTTTCTTATTTATTTATTTATTGTTGAAACATAGTGTAGGAACTCAAGTTGTTGTTCCACGTCTTCTTCTCTTTAAGTATATTTTTATAACTCCACAGCCATCTTAGTAGAAAAACATACCTACTTTTCTCTAAGATGATTGAGAACATCAGGCAAAAGGACCCACATATACTCTGATTTCTACCAGTTTATTAAAAAAAAATTTAGAGTGCAGCACGCTGGGTGCAAGGTCATGTCAGGCATCTCCATCTCTTCTTCAGGTTTCAGTTCAGTATATCTTGACAAAATAGGACTACTTATAGTGTGAAAGACACTGGTAGGCACTGTAAAGTATAATAGTATAAAAATCAGATGCTGCTTCTGTTCACAATGAGTTTTCTGTTTTAACAGTTTCAGTTAAAATAATAGTCTCAGATTGTAACGTGAGATTCATTTTCAGGTTTAAAAAGCTTAGATCAGTATGACTCAAGCCTAAATCTCATGTTAACCTAATTTCTGTAAGATCTTTGTAAAGTTACACTTAGTTTTAAGAAAAAAGAGATTGTGTATAATCAGAGTAGGTGATCACAGTGAGGGTAGTAGCAACAATGGTGATGCTTAGTCAAGGTTTTATAGAGAAGACTTGAAGGAGAGAGGTCTCTGAGATGGGGAGGAAATATATCATATGAAGAAGAAATAAAATAATCAAAGCATTGGTAGTGGCAAAGCAAAGGCCATTGGCAAGAGTATAGCCACATAGAGAAGAGCCTATAGGTAGCTGGGATAACTTGGAGCCATAAAATAGACAATAGCATTCTCCACATATTAAAGAAATTACCACAAATACCTTCTCTACTTTCCTAAGTGGATATTAAAATGATCCTAGACTCTCTCCTAAACCTTCTTTCTGGCCCCAAAGCCTCCACATAAGCAATGGTTAGAAGTGTAATGAGAGTTTATTGAAATTGTAGCATTGTTTAAATTAGGAAATTCTTAGAAATAGTTACTATCCTAGTCAGATTCTTATGGGGGAGGGGGTTCTTTCTTTACCCTCAAGCCAAGTAATGGAGACAGCTACAGGCAAATATGTAAAGGGGAGACTAAAATAAATAGAAAAGTTCAGTAAGTGAAAAGAAAAGAAAAAAGAAAGGAAGGAAAGGGAAGGGGAGGGGAAAGAAAAGAAAAAAAAAAAGAAAGGAGAAGAGAAGAAAAGAAAAGAAAAGGTCACTTTCTCACTCTAAGTCCTTAGGCCAGCAGGAGTTTGATCAAAGCTGCAGAGAGGGAAACATTTTTAAAATACTTATGAAATAATCAGTTTGGATTCAGAAAGATCCAGTCTTTTATGACTGAAAACAATAATTTTAACATTATTTTTTTTCTTTTAACTGAAATTGTCTGGATTGGACGTCCTGGATTCTTCTGGAAAAAAGATATTCAGTAGAGTATATGGAATCAAGAGTTGGATAAATATAAAGTCACTTTGGTTTATGCCAATGGTTCAGACTCTGCAATAAACTATGGTAGTGAATGAGATCACCAAAAAAGAGTACAGAAAAAAAGAAGTCTAAGGACAAAAATGAAGAATGTTTATAGTTAGGGGATGAAATAATTAAGAGAGAGGAAAAAGAAAATCAACAATAAGGCCAAAGAGAAAGAAAAGTGGACATTTCAAGCCCTCAGAAGATTACTTCATCATAGAAGTCAAGGGGAGACAGTTCCAGGGAGAAGAGGGTGCCAGCAGTAAAGAGCTGAGGAGAGATTAAAGCAAAGGACGGAACATGAAGTTGGTGATCAGTATGATATTGTTAATTTTTATTAATTTCAGGAAAGTGATAAAGACAGAAGCCAAATATAAAGAATGAATAAATGAAGCATAATTAGAATGTAGAACTAGCATATTTCATCTACAGTGACAGAAATTTGAGCAATGAAGGGAAAGAGGGAACAATAGAAATGTTGAGAAGATAGTAGGGTATGGAGAAAGTTTTCCTCTGTGTAGGAGTCGGGGGTTCTCCACATGTTCATAGACAGAGGGGAAGAAACTGGTGGAAAGGCAAATTCAGGCAGTGTAGGAAGAACATGGACAACAAAGAAGCAATAGAGTGGGGCAGGGAGAATAGAGGACCAGAAAGCAAAATGGACAAAATTTGTGTCTTACATCAGGTATCCTAGAAACAGATCCTGGAATGAGAATTCAGTTCAGGAAATGGGAGAGAATCAGGATAGGAAAAGGGAAGAGGCCAAACAAAAGGTCAGCTGTGAGCAAGGTCCAGGTCTCCACTGATTACTTGGGGAGCTCTGGAGTATAAACCTCACTTGAGAGCAAGGGAATTTGGCTTTCAAACTCCCACCCAAACATTCATTGAATGAGGACAACCCTTGGGCGACCTATACCCCCAAGATTTCAAGCTCTCAGAATTGCTTGTGAAAGAAGAGTTGCTAGTTCCTGTTCTCTCAAGAAAAGTGCCTGTGGGAACTGTTAGAGACAAAGGACACAGAAGCTGGGGCTGGTGAATATAGAAAGAGGAAATAAGTCTGAGGGTGTCTAGGTGGAGCACCAGCAGAGTTTGGAACCCCAAGTTGGATGTCTTCTACCTTTGAGGTCTTCTGAAATATCTTGATCTTAAATGCCTATGCCCTTTTTTGATTATTGAAAGGATTAAATGAGGTAAATTTAAGTGAAAGCTTTGAATTAGGGAAATTTCTCTTCCTCGCTCTAATTTTGGAGATGGAGTGAAGAGATAGGATGGAACAATAAAATATATTTTAGCAATTAAAATTAGTGAAATTGAAGAAACTCAGGCTTGTAGGTGATAGCCATAAGAGTAAGGGTAGCAGCTTTAAATGGATAAATAAGTTTTGTTAAAACTATTGTGGTGACTAGAATATGAATAAAAGAACTTAAAGTAACATGAATCCAACTGGGATAGATTTCTAGGATCTAATTAGTATGTTTCTATGACCTAGAATAGAAATAGCACCTTAGCAGTAGCAAAAAACAAAAAAACAAAAAACAAAAAAACAAAACAAAACAAAAATAACACACACACACACACACACACACACACACGAGAGAGGGAGAGAGAGAGAGAGAGAGAGAGAGAGAGAAAGGGAACTGGTCGTGACAGATTCAAAGATGGATTGTAATGGAATAACCATGAGTTGCCGGTCAGGAGCTGAGGTCTAGAAGTTAGTCACGGAATCATGGAAACCTAAAACAGTATATTAAAGTCAGAGAGTAAGGAGTAAGGACACAAATGACTAAGACAACTCTATAAATTAAGAAATGATTTCAGAATTGGTAAAATTGGAAATAGAGCAGTCCCATGTGGTAATTAAGATGAGTGTGTGGCCTTGCTTATGTAAGGTAGGGGTAAAGGAGGGATATAGGTCCCTGGAACAGATGAGGTGAACGTGAGCTGAGATATTCACAAGGTCATCAACATGAGTCATGTGAAGTCCCTAAGAATGTCCACAGTGGAGGGAGAAGATGGCCAAGTTTTCAGTGAGTAGTAAAGCAATTAAATAAATTCAGTGGTCAGTTGTGATGGTGATGACGTGGTATGAGAAAGCAGGATGTGTGAATGTATGCTGTGAATGTTTTAAAATAAGTGAGTATAACCTCAGAGAAAGTTTTCTTTCTTATTTAAATCTTCTCTACTTTAATTTTCTCAGGTATCTCATGCAATGACTCTGCTGTCATCCTTAATTCATTCCTTTTGATGAAGCCTTTCTCTTTCAAATAAGATCAGATCTCTCTCATTTGAAACAAACAAACAAAAAAGAAAAAAAAACAATATCTTATTTCTCCCTGCATGTTTACTTCTCAACTTCTTAGAGAAGTTCTCAACTTCTGTTCCTTCCAGAATTGTTAAAATTTATCCATAGCCAAATTCATATTTTTTCTAGATTTCACACCATTTGCCTTCTCTTTGACATATTTTTTCAATGTTACCCACTCAAGAATTTATTTTCTCTATTACTTTCTCTAACTCCGAGTTCTCTTGCTCTCTCTCACCCCCTCCATGTACCTCCTCAACACATCTCTCTTCTCGTGTATGTCTTTATATGCCATTCCCTTTCTTGTTATATTTACCCTTCAAAACATATGTTCATGTTTTTTTACATCATTCAAAGCATTGCATCCAAAGTCTTATTTTCATTCCTTCACTTATATTTCCATTTTTCTTTAGAAAATCTTTGATTGTCCACTGTCATAGAAATTTAAGCATCCAGCTCTTTTTTTTTTTTTTTAAGATTTTATTTATTTATTTGACAGAGAGATCACAAGTAGGCAGACACAGGTAGAGATGGGGGGTAAGCAGGCTCCCTGCTGAGCAGAGAGCCCAATGTGGGGCTTGATACCAGGACCCTGGGATCATGACCTGAGCCAAAGGCAGACGCTTTAACCCACTAAGCCACCCAGGCACCCCACTGTCATAGAAATTTAATATATCCACCTACCTTTAATCTACTGACTTCTTTGCCTAGCTATTGTATGTCTTTTTGCCCTGACAAGATTGAAACTTACTTTAGGTTTTCTGTAGTTTTTCATCTGTCACTAACTTCTGTCATCTCTTGTATCCAGATGTTCTCTTAGATTTCCCATTTCTTTCCATCGCAACTGTGAGGTCAGCATAGACTCAGATGGAGTAGCTCATTAAATATTTTTGAATTCCTAATTTTAAGCCCCCCAAACAAAATTTACATTTTAATTCATAAAACAAGTAATCTTTGAAATATATAGCAATAATTCAAGTAATATTTACTCCATACCTCACTTCTTTTTAAGAATATTTCTTAAAAATTAATTAAGTCACATGGATAGATGTTTCTCAGTTTTTATAGTTAAGAATTGATACACCTTCTTAAATGCTATGCTGATTTTTAGGAAATGTTTATTAGAACATTGGCTTCCAGGAAATATTACATAGACTAGGTGTCAAAATTCATATCATATGAATAAAGTACAGCATTTTCATATTCTCGATGTTTGAAGTTAAAACATGTCAGGTATGTGATTTGGTGTGTGCTGTGAAGTGTGTAAACCTGGTGATTCACAGACCTGTACCCCTGGGGATAAAAATATATGTTTATAAAAAATAAAAATTAAAAAAAAAATAAATAAAAATAAAATAAAAAATAAGACTAAAAACAAACAAAAAAAAAAAAAAACAAAACATGTCAGGTAATGTTGCCAAAGAAAAAGGTGAACAATGATGGAGTAAATTAGCTGAATCCAAGATATAAATGGGTCTTGAAAGGTGGTCACGAAGCCTGTTCTGAACAATGGGGACTTGAAATCTTTTAAAATATAACCAAATACAAAATACAAAGCATGTATGAATTTACTTCAGCTTGAAAAATTAGTTTCTCGCTTCTGTTGACTTTTTGTAAGGCAATACTTCCTTTTAGAAAAACTGAAATGTAATAATTTTTTATGCTAAAAACTCACTTCCTACAGTAGGAATCACAGTATGTCACTTTGTATAATACCAAAAAAGTTGGTTAATTTTCCATAGTGTATTATCTCTAAGTGAAGCACAAATACTAATTTTTTTTAAACTGGACTATGCATTGTTTTGTTAATCTAGCTTTAGATATTTATGATCATAAATAATTTGCTGAAAAGTGTTTCTTTTCATAGGATTCAACTTAATATAGGATTTTAGTGTTTGACAACTACATATTGTCAAGTGGTCTTTGATTTTATATATATATATGTATATATGCTGTTAGAATATGCTTAACGATATACAAAAGATCTTGAATGATAGTTTAACTCATTTTGAGATAGCAAGAGTACAGCATAGCTTAACACTATATCCTAAAGTATGCGTTCATCTCAAGGCAAGATGACATATATAAAAAACAAGTCGATTTAAATTTGGTTTGCAGTGGAAATAATGGTGGAATCAGGCTGTTAGTATGTAATATTAAGATGCCACGATGATCAAATAACTCAGAACATCCCCCAAATTATAGGCAGCTACCTCTATAGGTCTCTAAGAAAAGCATATAAAGAAATTATAACAAATGGAAGAAAAGCATCACACTATTTTTCACTAGAAATTTCCTCAAAAATTCTGCTAACACCCTGTTTTAAAGCTAGCTAGGTTTTGCTCACCTGACCTTTTACTTTATGCTTCACCTTCACTCCTTAACCTCTAAACATGAATCTTAGATCTTATCCTCCCTGCTAAAAGCAGGAAAGGAGGACTGGAAGTAATAAAGATGCTTTGGGCTATCTCTTTAACTCAGTGGCTGATGGAGGAGAAAGAGAGGCCAGTAAGTTCATGCCAATTCCCACTACAGGAGGGAGCTTCTGGTTCAGAACACCAAAGTCATGTTGAATAGAAACCAGAAACAGCCACACATAAACGTATGAACTTACACTGATTTTTTAAAGGCTGACCAATAAAACTGTGGTTAAAGGGTAAAAGAGAAATTTGAAAGATTTGTTTCTCTATGCACCTATGGAAATTGTCTCAGTATCTTTCGATGTGGACTATCCAGGGTAGGTTGGATAGACTCATGTATTTGAGACAAGTTAGAGGTCATAAAACAAATTGTAGATTTCTGTATAATATTTTAAGAAATCTAAATCAGCTTATGAATACTGTAAGTCTAGGCTCTAAGAATCTAGGTATTAAATATTTCATAGGAAAATATATATATTTTAGGGACACATTAAATATAATATATTTGGGATACCAAAAATGAATAAAATATGACCTTTTACTCAGGAAAAACTTGTGAAACATGTAAATAGCAAAGTAATATCATATATGTATATGTGCATATTTATTAAAATGAGAATATGTACAATGAGGTAGGTATAAATTAATTAATTAAGGAACTAAATATAATACAAGCTATAAACATAATATGCTATCGCATTACAGATGCCAAATATATTTTTCTTTGTGAAGTATTATTGATACTTCTCCAGTATTGGCTGGGCATACACATAATAATTGTTTCACTCAATATTGTGAAGTAAGGAATCAAGAAGGAATCTGATGTAAAATGTAAGAATAACAGAAACCAGAGCAAAACCTGTAGAATAAATGATAAATATTATTTTAACTTTTAACAGAAAAAGAGAACAACCCAAATGGCCTAGATTTTTATTTTGGTTCAAAAGAAAAGTTCATTTCTGAATTGTTTATGGAAATGACAACTTCTCTCACCACTGTACATTTTCAGAGTTGAAGCCTGTACTTGTATGACTTTGAGACTTAAAGCTTAAATATTTAAATCAAATTAAATTAAATACTTAAAGTTTCAAGTGTTTCTACTGGCATTTTTTTAAGATAATTCTTTATTTACCCTTTTGCCTCTACCGTTAATCAGTGGGTTTCATGAGGGTTGCTAAGGCCACTAAATGTGGTATCATCAGCCGCCAGCACATAATAAGTACCTACTTGATATTTGTTATGTGAGTGCATGACTGCATTAAAAGAATACATTTGAGAATCATCCACCAAACTACAGACCAAAAAAAAAAAAAAAAAAAAAAAAAGAGTAGTGTTCAAGGTTATACTCTCTCTAGACTCTTCCTTTTAGCGCGTGTTCTGCTATCTGTGCCTGAGTTCTTTTTATATTAGAGTAACCTCTAAGCAATAGTAACACATTCAGGACACTTGAAAAGTGATTTGGGATTGGCATGGAATGCTTTCTCAAAACAAAACTGCACATTAAATGAAGAACAAGGAAATGTGAAGAAGCCCTCCCAGGAATAGAGAAGGTTCTACTTTACACCGTTTCCTCACAGGGGATGAAGGATGTCAATTCATGTACTCACGAAATGTATTCAGAGCTTTATATTATTTGCACGTACCCTAAAGATGGAGACATTGACATGTTGGCCTACAAAGCATTTGATTAGTATGAGTTTTAAGTTATTTTAATGAAACTGCTAAGGCATGGAAAATTGCAAGCAGGTTTTTGTCAGATAAAACTCATGCTCTCATAAAGGCTAGCTGCTATTGTTAATTTGTAGGGTTTTTGTTTTGTTTCTTTTTGTTTTTAGGTACTTTTTGCTGATAAAGTAACATAATGTTGACTTCCCAGTATGGCAGAGGGAACAATAATATATATATATTTTTAAGATTTTATTTATTTATTTGATACAGAAAGAGATCACTAGTGGTCAGAGAGGCAGGCAGAGAGAGGGGGAAGCAGACACCTTGCGGAGCAGAGAGCCCGATATGGGCTTGGTCCTAGGAGCCTGAGATCATGAGCTGAGCCAAAGGCAGAGAGGCTTAACCCACTGCGCCACCCAGATGTCCCAACAGGAACATTCTTGATTCTCAATCAAGGCATCTACCTATAAAAGAATTACATGATCTTCATTTGTGTGCCAGCATGGAAATTTTTGGTTTTATCTCATCTTTCCTTAGCATATCTGATAAAGTATATAATCATGCTATCTCATAAGGGCATAGGAATAGAAAGAAGTGGGAGGGTATTGTAAAAATTGAAACCCAGATCTGTTTCAAAGGAAATCGTTTAGCAGTTAAAAAGAGAATCTTAAATTCAAAAAAAGGATTGATTCGAATTAGTTGCTTTTCACTATTTTCTTATGTCTAAAAGCATCACATTTAATCCTGTTCTTTTTATCATAATTTGGCCTTATTCATTCTTTTCTTTCTATCTCACACTTTTTACCCTTCCCTACCAAAGCCAAAGCTTTATGTTAGCTTTATTTTTTGAAAAAAAAATTTATTTGTAATTATACAAGGGCATTTGTAATATTTTCTATATTTTTGAGCTTTAACTAATTTTGAGAGGAAAAAAAGATTTGTTTTCCTTTCTAAGTGTACCTGTATGTAAGGTAATTCTGATTATTGGTACAATGGTCATAAGATGCATTCAATAAACTTTTGGGGACTTTAGGATTTTCGGTGCTACCAAGTGGAATATTTTACCTGCTATTCAAATATCAATAATTAATTGGGCATTAATATTGGAACATAATGTGTATTCATTGCACATTTTCCTGCCAAAAACTTCAGTGTCTTATTAAGACAATGTGGATATTTGTGTTATGATGATTTCTGACATTATTCTTATAATCCTTTCAAACCAATTTTGGAATGTCCCATTTTTGATTTTGTGATTGTAAATTATATAACTGCAAGCCTCTGTAAATTCCCATATTACTAGGGAATAATATGGGAATATGGGAATAGTAAATTCCCATATTACTAGGACAAATTATTATCCAGAGAAACTTCAATTATACAACACAGCATTTGATTTAGACAATTCTGAACATTTCTAGGTCTGGAATAACCTTGAGAAGTATTTTTAGTGCTAGATTAACCAAGCTAATTCTCTAAAAGCAATTTCCTTCACTATATCATATACCTCAACAAACAATTCACTGTGGCAAATTTTGAACTCAAATGGGAACAAAATCAGTCTGTAATGCTGTCACTGAATCTTAATTTTCATGGGGTTTCAAAACCAGTGACAAAGATTTTAATTTCTTTCCTTTGTGAAAAATCACATTTAGATACCAAAATCTATGTTCATTAAAGTTATCTCAAGTACATCTATGTAAATTACTATCTTAAATTAGTTATAAATTTCTCCCTGCAGTTTTATAAGCTTAGTGTTCTTTTTCTACATTTAGTTATAATCCCTGAAGGTTCTCAAGGTGCTAATTCTATTCGATTCCTTATTTTTTAATTTCAGTTTAAGGAGCAAATAAATTACTCCTTTCCTAACACTCATAAAGTGTTGCTTAATTTTAGTAGGTATAGAATCCTTTAGTTTTATTAAGTTGATAAATTATTTAGCCATAAAAGTGATTCCCGTAGTCAGATCTGGCTTCATATATAATGATGATTTATCAAATTGCTATGGGAAATTTGAGTAAAATCTGTACTTAAGACAATTTTATTTTGGATAGTTTTTTTTTTTTTTTTAAAGATTTTATTTATTTATTTGACAGAGAGAGATCACAAGTAGACAGAGAGGCAGGCAGAGAAAGAGAGAGGAGGAAGCAGGCTCCCTGCTGAGCAAAGAGCCCGATGCGGGACTCGATCCCAGGACCCTGAGATCATGACCTGAGCCGAAGGCAGCGGCTTAACCCACTGAGCCACCCAGGCGCCCTATTTTGGATAGTTTTAATTCTTAAGTTTATAATCATTCATCAAGACTCCTGCATGGAAGTATTACAGATTTAAAATAAATAGGAACTACTTGAGAAAAAAGAACAAGAGAGACTTGTTTCTCAATACTAAGACCTTTTATCATGGCTTGTTTTGTGTTTTTAAGTATGAGGATCTTTGTTCTATTCCTTATACCTAGGGAAAAATAGCATTTGATATAAGATTATTATATCATTGTATTATATTTATACTTATCGAGACAACATAGAGAATACACCATAGGCCTGGGTTCATAAAGCCTGAGTGAAATTCCTGGCTTGAACCCTTCCTTGTCATCTATGAGATTGTAGATCATTAACTTCCAGAGCCACAGTTTCCATACCTGTGAGCATTAGAGCTTAAATATTATTAAATGGCTAATTTGCCCTGCTCACTCGAAGTAATATTTTTTATTATTCACTTAGTGCATTTGGAAGCAGATATTATTAAATAAAATGTATATTGTACATATTTCCTTTCATACTTGAACTCTGAAATATGTTAAAGTACATGACATGAATCTGACTGTCTGTGCTGGTTCCCACAGTACCTTCTTCCCAGTGTCACATCCTCCGCCATTTTAACACCGTGACTGACTAGTCATTTTAGGAGCATTATTAATGCTGAAAATTTTCTTTTAAAACATTAAATGGGGCAACAAATTTGGCCTCTCAGTAATCTAATTTATTTTTTTTAATATAATGAGAATCCCCATTAAAGTTTAAAAAAATTATTAACTTTAATGCAAGTGTAGATTTTTTTTCATGCCTGTTTCAGCATAGATCTAACCAATAAAATATTAGTTGGATTTCTTGCTATAGATTTCCCTTTATGATTTATAGAGCTTGTGAATATGAATGAAAGCTTCTTCAGGACTAATATACTTGGAATTCTAGCTACACCTCTTTTTCATCTGGTTGTAAAAGTCCAACACATTTATTTTATATAGCATTTTCAGGAAAAAAAATCAACTTTTAAAATAAATCAAAAAAAATATGCATAAAGGGAATACATATATTTTTATATAGTTTATCTTTTTTATGGATGAATAGTAAGTTCATTAAGTGGATACTAAATATGAATGTACATCTTTGATTTTTCTTTATCCAATCTCATTTTCTCATATATGATCACACATATATGTATTCTAATATGCACAGAATATTATCCAATTTTGCCTGAATGAATCAATGATTGCCATATTTTTCTAAAGTCTAATTGTCATTTTCTGATGGTTGGCTAAAAACTTCAGTGGGCACAGCTTCAGAAGAGTGGATCCTGAAAGCATATATTTTGCATTATAATATGTTTGTAATATAAATATTATATATGTTGAGTGAATGAGTGAAAAAAGCACAGATAACATGCCTTCTATTTTTCTACATTTAGTTTTTTGGTTGTGTTTTATTTCAGCATGCTCTGGATTTTCTTTTTGTATTTCATTTTCTTCCATATTCCATTTTGCTTTATGAGATTACTAAAATAGGAATGTCTACTTTTGTATGAATACGCACTTTATGATTGCTTCACAGGATAACTTACAAATTTCAAATTAGAATAGTTAGATTTAGCAATGTAATTAGATAGAATTGAAATTATAGTGCTTTTATGTATGCATTAATAAATCAAATATTTATCTATAACTAATTTTTATTTTAAAATTTTCTAATTTTCTAGTGCTGTAAGTGTCCTAGCACATGAAAAGGAGAAAAAAATCACTGACTTCCTTGAACTTATTGTCCAGTGGAGACAAAAGACATTAATAAAAAATAACGCTGTACAGAAATAGAAGAAATGTAACAGAGTAAATTTGCCACTCTAGTCCATGCAGAATGTATGGTACAGTAATCAGAACACAGAAGAATTTTTGAGGGAAATGATGTTTGAAATAGGAACAAGAGCAAATTAGTCAAACAGGTTGGAGAAGATCATTTCAGACAAGGAGTTGAATTTGCAAAGTATTCTGGAGGGATTTTAATCCATCCTTGTGATTTCTATGAATAATTAAATATTATTTACAATAAAAATTATTTTTATAAACAGAAACACATGAGTGTATTGATTTCTAAAATGTATTACTTTTGTTCTATTGGTATTGATGTTACTGCTTTATTATTAATAATTGTGTTTTGTGTCTATTTGCATATTACTATAAATCAACAATTTCATTTCAGATTCTTGTTCTGGACTGAATGGGGACAGATGCCTTGCATTGGAAAGGCTCGCTTAGATGGTTCAGAGAAGGTTATCCTTGTAAGCATGGGAATAGCATGGCCAAATGGTATCTCCATTGACTATGAGGTGTGTTGGATTTCTTAAGTATTTAAAGCGCATTAACTGCCAACTTGCATTAATCCATTCTTACTATTCCCTTGCTTTTTAATAAATCATTTAATCCCCAACTGCTTCTAATATTACTTTTCAATCGATCTTTAGGAAAACAAATTGTACTGGTGTGATGCTCGTACAGACAAAATAGAAAGAATCGACCTTGAGACTGGAGGGAATCGTGAGATGGTGCTGTCAGGGAGCAATGTGGATATGTTTTCAGTTGCAGTCTTTGGGGCTTACATCTACTGGTCTGACAGGTAATTTATTTTTTCATAAGTATTTGAGTCTCAAAATGTTATTTCAGTGCCAGTTGCTTTACCCTTGTAGGATTAGCCATTCCTTAGCAAGGTCATAAAACGGATCTCACAAAGCCATGTTATTTCCACAGAAAGTCAGGCACTCTCGCTTTTCCTGGCTCAAGTATTTCAATGTCACAGACTAAACTTGTTTTTTTTTTTTTTTCCCCCTTCTGCTTGGCCATCTGTTATCTTCAGTTTAAACAATTGACTTGATGTGAATTACTTAAAGATTGTTGATCATGTATGTTCAACTTCTTGTCAGAGCACATGCCAATGGGTCCATCAGAAGAGGCCACAAGAATGATGCCACAGAAACCATAACCATGAGAACAGGCCTTGGAGTCAACCTGAAGGAGGTTAAAATCTTTAATCGAGTAAGAGAGAAAGGTCAGCATTCTTATATAATGAATACATCTTATGTCATCCCCCTCCTATTTTTTCAACATTTATCAAACTTAAGTTAGGGATTCTTATCTGAATCAAAAAAACCTCAAAACTCTACTTTTTACATCTAATTTCCTACAAAAATCATACAGTACCCTAATGAGATGAATATATAATAGTTCATACATAGATATGTTTGCCTAGGGCAGTGTATGTATATGGAAGTGTTATATACCTGGAATGTCTTCATTATAGGTTTGGGCTAAGTAATATAAAGTATCTATATCTATTTCTATATCTATCTACTGAACAAAAAATGCATTGCATAATTAGGATACTATAGAATAAAAAGCAGACAAAAATATGTGTTTGGGGTTATATTTTGATATATAAAGTGATTATAGCTTCAGAAGTTTACTGTTGGTGTGAAATATTTCTGAAGTCATCACTTCTTTAAAATGTGTATTTTGAAACTCTTATGATGATGGTTTGGATTTTTTAAAAATTTACCTCAGTCAAATTAAGTGCCTATTTTATGCCATTAAATATCAATTTTAATGTCCATCGAAATAATTATAATTAATTTTATTGACATCAAAGATAGGTGTGATAATTTTAGAGCTGATGATGGATTCATGGAGGAAAATTAGCCTGATGGAGAAATCTTAATATATTACATCTTCCCTCCAAACTGAAGCAAAAACTTATGCTTAGTATACTTAGAAGGTTAGGTGCATTGCAGCTGTAAATTTCTTTGATAGCTTTCGTATTTCAGAGGCAAGATTTTAAAGCAGTGCGCACTTTGTTGGTGAATTCAGTTCATGTTTTGAAAGAATTGCTACTTGTGCTAAAGATTATAATACATAGAACCTATTGCAATTCAGCATCAAGTTTCAAAAAAGACTTATACACTTAACTGGCTGATTGAGGGAAAATTTTAATGCTTTTATTTGGATGGTGTTTGGAGCAGAAGAATGTGATCTTTGAAATAAGAAATCCACGATTTTAAACTGGTATAAAAAAAAATCAGTACTTTAGAGTACTTGATTTTTTTTCATTCACCAGTATTAAGAATAAAAAGACAGGGGCACCTGGGTGGCTCAGTGGATTAAGCCTCTGCCTTCAGCTCAGGTTATAATCTCAGGGTCCTGGGTCCAAACCCCACATCAGGCTTCTGTTCAGCAGGGTGCCTGCTTCCACCCATCTCTCTGCCTACTTGTGATCTCCTCTCTCTGTCAAATAAATAAATAAAATCTTTAAAAAAAATAAAAAGACAGACCAACATTATTTTTTAAATATTTCTGTAATAAAAAATAACTTGAAAAACAAAAGAAAAACACAAATATATGTTTGTGTACATATGTATATTTTTTTCCTTTTTAGGGACCAATATTTGTGCCAAAGACAATGGTGGATGTCAGCAACTCTGTCTTTATAGAGGAAATTCTCGGAGAACTTGCACTTGTGCCCATGGATATTTGGCAGAGGATGGAGTTACTTGCCTAAGGCATGAAGGCTATTTGCTGTATTCAGGGAGAACAATATTAAAAAGTATACATCTTTCTGATGAAACCAATTTAAATTCACCAATAAGGCCATATGAGAATCCACATTATTTCAAGAATGTCATAGCTTTGGCTTTTGACTACAATCAAAGAAGAAAAGGTACAAACCGAATCTTTTACAGTGATGCACACTTTGGAAATATACAGCTTATTAAAGATAACTGGGAAGACAGACAAGTAATCGTGGAAAGTAAGTACAATAATTTTTAAAAATAATTTGGTGAAATGAGTATCACTTGTATTAGCAGAGAAATTAGAGTGGTAATTGCATGTAGCAATTACATTTTTTTGCGTTTATGTTCAAGAATAATGCACCTATATTATCTGATCCGCCAAAGTCAAAAAATCAGTTTACTCTTAGCATGTCCTGTATGTATATTTTGATTATTAGTTTCTAATCTTGAACTTTCAATATATTCCTCTTTTCTTTCTATGTGATTTCCATATATCCCCCACATTTCCAATTTCACGATACTTGAGGTCAGTCCTTTTCATTACTTTTTAAATCGCAAATTAGTTTATTAAATTAATTGTAAAGTATTCAAGTAATATGGATTTAAAAATGAAATTTCTCACTCATCATTGCAATACCAATTCCATATACTCATCCACAGCTCATAGCTGTCATGCCTTCAGAATTTTTTTCATGTGTGTGTATGTAATTTGTAACTACAAAACTGAATGATCCTATATGCATTATTCAGCTGCTTTTTTTAAACTATCAAATATCTTGAAAACCATTTTTTTCAGTATATAAAATTCTATCTCATTCTTTAGAAAGCCTATGCCTATTGTGTACTAAAGATAAACTATTTGATTATTTTCTTCTGATAAACATTTGTTTCTGGTATTTCATCATTACCTACAATGTCACAATGAACATTTGTGCATCTAGATATCTTTATTCATATTATGTGAGTATTTCTTTAGGACAGAATCCTAGAAATATAATAGCAAAGTCAGTTGGTGTTTATTTTATTTTTTATAGTTTCACAAATTTCTGTCCAAAAAGACCATATCAGTTTATAGTTCATCAACTGTATGTAAAAGTTGTATTGTCCCATATTTTTTACAATAATAATTTCATTATTTTTCAGCTACGACTGTCTAATTTATAGAAAATATCAACTTACATTAATATACCTGATAACCAGTACGTTCCAGCATCTAGTGTATGTTTCCTCATATAAATATACATATAAATATTTTCAAACTTTTTATTTCATATTGGCAATCCATGCTATGCCTGCCATTCTGCTAGGCCAGTATTTGCCTATTCAGATTTTCCAAATTAGTTCAATCATATACTTGTACAAATATACATTTTCATTTCTTTGTTCTCTAAGTAAAGTTACCATACTTACTGATATTTTTCATACCAATTTGTAAATTCCAGAACATGCCAACATGCCATTTTGGCTTGTGTGTGTGTCTGTGTGTGTGTGTGCATGTGCTTGTGTGTGTGTGTGTGTCTGTGTATGTGTGTGCATATGCTTGTGTGTGTATGTTTGTGTGTGTGTGTGTGTGTGTGTGAGAGACAGAGAGAGAAACAATGCAACTGTAACTGTACTGATCATAGACTTCAGATATATTTGACTTTTATTGATTCAGTTTAAATCTATGAAGTTTAGATTATAACACTGTGGTCCTCCAGTTTTTCTAGGCTGACACAATTTAGATTTGGAGGTGCTTACACTATACCCACAATATATTAATTTATTAATTCATTTTCTGTGCTCCAAATTTTTTGATAGAAAGTTGAATATGCGTCCATAGGCCTTTAGAAGCTATAGTTTCAGAAGCAACTACAAGTAAACAAACATTGAAAATCAGTAGAATCTACAAGATACTAGAGGACTAGAGAACAAAAATAATCTCTTTGGGGCAGGGTGCAAGATGCCACTGACCTGAGTTGAGGAAACGTAAAGCTCAATAGAAATCTATTAATTGATTGGGCTAGATAGGGGAGGAGAGGAGGAAGAAGGATAATTCTAGACCTGTGGTCTTCAACTTTGGTTTCCTGGAGTTCCCCGTTACGTGGTCACAGAGTCTAAGAGTTATTTTTATGATAATACTAGATAATTACCTTTTCCATGGTATTGACATTCTCATTAATGATGTAAAAGCAGTGGTGACTAAATTGCTGGCAACTGAGTAGTAATCAAGACAATGACACCAGACCATCCTAGTAGTAATTGTATTTTTCACTGACGCTTAACAGCTGGGGAAAAAAAGTAAATAAATAAAAACAAAAACCAGTTTCACTTAAAGAACGTCCTTGAAGAGAGTAAAACATTTATATTTTATTGAATCTTGATCCTTCAGTACACGTCTCTTTAATATTCCGTGTGATGAAATACACATAAGGCACTTTTGCTGCATTCTGAAGTGCAATGGTTGCCTGAAGGAAACCAAGTATTTGTGCTATTATTTGGGTTCATGCTTCTTTTATGGAACACCATGTTTTACCTGAAAGAATAAAGAACAGACTGTGGTTATTCAGACCTAGGTATGAGGCAGACATTTTCTAAAAATGAATACAATGAGTCTGTCACTACAAGGAAAATGACTTACAATATCTGCTGCAAATAATAGAAATCAAGCTTTCAAGTAAAAATTAGAATTCTGGAAGACTTGTATCAAGCACAGTAAGCTTGATAACTTCCCAATGCTTAAAGGCTTTTCTGATGAGATGGGTGGTGATATTACTGAAGTGATGGGGGGGGCGTTATTGCTAAATGAAATGTGTCAACAGATATGCATAACTTAGGGAACCAATACTTTGCAAATGGCATGATAAAATCATGCGTGGGTAAATGATCCATTCAAAGTGTAGGATAGACCAATGAATTTTAATGTAATAGAGTATGAAAAGTTCACCATTGTGTTTCTGATTCTACACTGAAGCTAACCTTTAAGTAACTGCTGCTTCTTATGTGTTGGTATAGTGTGAAAGAATATCCAGAATTATCTGAAAAGTCTACTAAAACACTCCTCTTTCTTCCAACTTCATAGCTGTGTGAGGCTGGATTTTCTTCACATACTTCAATTAAAATATCATTACAGATAGGATGAAGAAGTAGATGTGTGAATCCTGCTGTCTCCTCTTTTCACTTAAAACAACACAGATAGGGGTTTCCCAGGTGGCTCAGTGGATTAAGCCTCTGCCTTCAGCTCAGGTCATGATCCCAGGGTCCAAAGATGGAGCCCTGCATCTCTGCTCAGCAGGGAGCCTGCTTCCCCCCCACCCACCGCCTGCCTCTCTACCTACTTGTGATCTCTCACTGTCAAATAAATAAGTGAAATATTAAAAAAACAAACAAACACAGATAATTTCTTAGAAGATACTGGTTATATTAATATGCAATCAATTCATTTTTATTTTAAGAGATTATTATATGGTTGGGGCACCTGGGTGGCTCAGTGGTTTAAAGCCTCTGCCTTCAGGCGCCTGGGTGGCTCAGTGGGTTAAGCCGCTGCCTTGGGCTCAGGTCATGATTTCAGGGTCCTGGGATCGAGGCCCGCATCGGGCTCTCTGCTCAGCAGGGAGCCTGTTTCCCTCTCTCTCTCTGCCTGCCTCTCCGTCTATTTGTGATTTCTCTCTGTCAAATAAATAAATAAAATCTTTAAAAAAAATAAATAAATAAAAATAAAGCCTCTGCCTTCAGCTCAGATCATGATCCCAGGGTCCTGGGATTGAGCCCTGCATCAGGCTCTCTGCTGAGCAGGGAGCCTGCTTCCTCCTCTCTCTCTCTGCCTGCTTCTCTGCCTCTTTGTGATCTCTGTCTGTCAAATAAATAAATAAAATCTTTAAAAAAAAAAGAGAGATTATTATATGGTTAAAACTACATTTTTAGTTTAAATTTCTAATATGGTAAATAGCTATAGGCACAACTCACACAAAATTTCTCTCAAGTCTTCAATGAGACTTTTTAAGAGAGTAAAAGTTCTCAAATTAAAAATTTCCAAACTACTCTTCTAGACTAAAGACTCAGAAAAATTTTGTACAAAGACATGAAAAAACACAGGGTAGACAAAGAGTCATATATCATTTGATATGATTAGAATGCAGGTTGTGTGGCCTGAATCAGTGTGAGATGAAGCTGGAATTCTAGGAAGGGTTCCAATAATAAAGGATTTGATCTGCCAAGATAAAAAGTGTTTAAAAAAAAAAAAAAAGTTTTATTGAGATGTAGTGGTTTTTGTTGTTGTTGTTTTTAAAGATTTTATTTATTTATTTGACAGACAGAGATCACAAGTAGGCAGAGGGGCGGGCAGAGAGAGAGAGGAAGGGAAGCAGGCTCCCTGCTGATCAGAGAGCCCAATGCAGGGCTTGATATGAGGCTCGATGCAGGGCTCGATCCAAGGACCCTGAGATCATGAACCTGAGCCGAAGGCAGAGGCTTTAACCCACTGAGCCACCCAGGCACCCCTGAGATGTAGTTTATATGCCATATAATTCACCCATTAAAAGTGTACATCTTAATAGTTTTTGGTATATTACATTATTAATTTTTTAAATCAGGAAATATATACAATGCATAAAATACAATACACATATAATAAATAAAATTAGCCATCTTAACATTTTAATTATACAACGCAGTGACATTAATTATGTTCATGATATGCAACCATCACAACTACTTCAAAATATTTTTATCACTTCAAATGAAACTCTATTTAAGCAATTATTCTCCATCTACCCTCCCCACAACCCCTCATAACCTTTGATGTGCTTTCTTTTTCTATAAATTTGCCTATTTAAGATATTGCATGTTAGTGGAACCATGCAATATTTGACCTTTTGTGTGTGGCTTATTTCACTTAGCATAATATTTTCCAAAGTTCATGCATGCTGTAGCACATATCAGAATTCATTCCCTCCTCCCCCCGCTGCCAAAAGAAAGTTCATTCCCCCTTAGTAAGATTCTATTGTATGTGTATACCACATTTTGTTTATCCATTCTTCTGTTTATGGACAATTGGTTTCTTTCTACTTTTTGATTATTGTGACTGTTGTAAAAGTGCTGCAATGAACATTGGTGTACTAATATCCAAGATAAGTAGTTTTGGCTGTATTTAATAGATAAAGGGAAATCACCACTGTTAAAAGATACACATACACTAGGCCTTTTGTTTTATAATGATCACTCTGCCTATGTTATGTTCAGTGAAGTTTAAAGGTCACGTCTGAAGGCAGAGGTGACTTAAGGGGTTGTTTCCTTATTACAGATCCTGTTTCCACAGTGATAAATTAAACTGAAAGCATATGAATTAAAGTATATATACAACCAAACCATTCTAATCCTCTCCACTAAAATCAAAGCAATTAAAATGAGTAACACTTCAGTGGGTGTATGTGTTAACTCACATGGAAGAAGTGACATATGATAGCTGGAGGTTGGAAATCAGTCAAGTTTGGACTGAAATCCCACTTTGCTATTTATTTCCTGTGTGATACTGTCAATTTCCTCACCTACAAAGTGAGAAACACACTCAATTTTTTTTTGCCAAGATTTTATGAGAAAGAGTATGCAAAGAAGATAAAAAACAAGCATAATTTTATTTAATTTAAAACTTTATATTACTGTATTTGTGACAGATTTGTGGATTATTTAGGATAATTATCCCCTAAATTATTTTTAGAATATGTGTTAGAGTTGTTAAACAATCAGAAATAATTATAATAATTATAGATGTGGTAGTGTATTAAGGTCTGACTAGAATTTAAAAATTAATTAAGATTAGTTTACATTGATAATTTACATAAACTTTTCTAAATACTCTCCTTATGCCACCTTATCCCTCCAAGAAGTTGCTAATTTGTTTAACCACTGTAATCTTCTCTTGAAGTTTTGTGGGAGAATTTATAGTTTGATTTGCCAGACCAAAAAACAAAAACAAAAGAACAAAGTAAAGCAGTCCCCGCCCACCCCCAAAATGAGTTACTGGCATGCAAATAACTTCAATAAGACATAAAATTCATTTATGTCTTGGTATTCCATTTTAATAAATCTGGTATAATGCATTTCATCTCGTTACATATTTTACCACTTACAACCAAATTAATCCATGGAAATGTGATTAAGTCTTTAAAGATGCCAAGGAGATACCATAGAGCTACAGCTGCAGTATAAGAGGGGGTGAGGAGCCCAGGCTGAGGGTGCTAACCCTTCTCAGTTGCTGCTCTGTCTCTCTGTGGGGTGAGCGGGGCTCAGAACTCTGGCCCAGCCCTCTTGTGGGTAGTTACTACAAGGAGGGCAGGACCTGAGGCACTGCCTGGTCTGGTTACTGCTCAGTCTGTCTGCTGGTGGCCAGGGCTGAGGACACCTAAATGAGTCCATTACTGTTTTGACTGCTGGGCAGAAAGGGCATGGCTGGGCCACGTGTCTGGTCCTGTTGTAACTTAGCTGCTGTGCAGGGAAGGCAGGGCTCAGGCTCTTCACCCTGTCCTTGCATCTTGTCTCCTTAGCTGTGGAAAGAGGGCAGAATTCAAGACTCTCATCCCTCCCAGTTGTGGCTTGGTGTCCGCATGGGTTTAATTGGTATGGGAGCTTGCCCAGGCTGGTTATACCATGGGGTGGGCAGAACATGCCCTATAGTACAAGCAGGCTAGAGGGAGAGCACCAGAAATGGTGCTTATTGGTTCTGTCGCCAGCAAATTAGGAGGAAATTTAAGAGTGGTATCTTTCAGGGCTTCTGTCCCTGGAAAAAGACTTCAGGTTCCCGTCTTTCCAGCTGCTACTTTCAAATTTGTAAGTGGGTCTTTCTCACTTATGGGCTAGGAAATTTTCGTCTGTTACTTTTGCCCAGGATCTTAGGGTGAGTAGGTTTTTTTGCAGCCACTTTAAGAATTGAATCTCCATTCCCTATAATTCTTTGATTCTCCTGATCTTAATCCCTATTGATTTTTAAAACCAGACATTTGGGGTGGGAAGCACCTTTCTAATGATAGTCCCCAGAGTCAGAGATCCTGATGAAGGACATAATTTCTTCATGCCTTGGGGGAGTGTTCTGTATTTTGGGAATCACCATTGTGATTGTGAGGTCACTACTGCTGCTTTAGGGTCCTAGGGAGGTGGTGTCTCTGCCTCTCTTACTCTTCTCAATGCATTTTGCGTGTGTGTGTGTGTGTGTGTAGGTGCTGTTTATCTAGTTCTCAGGTCCTATTCAGAGAAAAATGATTTCATATATAGTTGTGAATTTGTTGTGTTCCTGGGGGAAGTAAGTTCAGAGTTTTCTTATACTACCATCTTGAACCCTTTTCCTTCATAATGCTTTTACATTTTTTTTTTCCCCAAGACTAGTGGTGGCAGTATGCCTTTTTTAAAAATGATATTGTACTGGAAATATCTTTTTCTTTTCCTTTAAATGGGCTAGTTCCATATCCTTTTATGAGTGCCCTCAAATTCATTTGATTATGTTAATTTTTTTCTGTGTGTAATTTTAAAGGTAAAAATGTCACCTTTAAAGTGTATTATTTTAATTTGCTTGGTACATGTCATAAAGACATTCTCAATATGTGAGAATCTTAGCTACTCATTTTTTTCAGATTTTATAAAATAAAGAAATACTTTCAGACATATTTCTTAGCTAACACAATTTTCAAATTACCTATTTAGATAATTGCAAATATTGGAAAGAGGAAAAGGAGCGTGCTTTATTATGCATTGAAATTACTAAGATTGAAAAAAAGGTAAGAATAAAAGATGAGCATTGTGCATAGGGAGTCAGCAAGTAGTAAGTCAAGGGATAATGTTTATACTGCAATGGAAGGCACAGGATAACATCATCATCAAATTACGGAAAGCAGAATCTGGAGTGAGAAATGATTAGTGCAGAGGGAAAGAGAACATGGGATTTCCTCCTCATTAAGTTGTAGTCTGTGTGTTCAGTATGTCTTCTATGAATTCATAGTTTCTTAAAATATTGGAGTCTTTCCAGGAAGATGGCCTGTGTCAAGTTGGAAAGGAAATAATTTTTCCTATAATCTTTTGGGTTTGGGTTAATGAAATATGAATTAAACTGATAGAAGAGCTAATCAGAAAAAGCTCACAAAAAGTTTAATATTAATTTTTTTCTGTATATGGAGGCCTTCATAGAAAAGAAGTGATAGACCATTTTAACAGAGGCTGATCAACTTCAGAGAACTAGCTAAACAAAAATAAAAAGAAACAAACAAACAAACAAGAGTTTGGGTTTCTAGAGGAAGTAAATTGTGTGGAGAGAGGTACATGGGAAAACTAATGGAAGATAATCGTTGTTCAGTAAGATGTTGCTTATGTAGACACATTTTAGTGCTATCTCCAACTCCAGTGATAATGATTGCTCTTCTCTCCTGATCAGAGAGGGGACAACTTCACAAAGAAAATGTATGTCCTATTGTTAAGTAGATAGGGACTATCTCTACTAGTATCTATCTCTACTATCTCTACTAGTAGAGAGGATTTTCTGCATCTGCTATTACAGCTTACAATAATCCTTATGTCATAGTAGCTTATTTTCGGGTGGTACATTCTGATCCCTTTCATAGGCATGATTGTCTTAAAGTCTATTAACCTATAATACCAATCAAGACCAGATCCTTCCAGGGCACTAACATACCTGAACAAGAGATATTGAAACCACAGGTAGAAGTCACTTAATATGAGGAGCAGAAAAATTCATGAGGAACAGTACGTTAGAGAAAGAAAATATAAAGAATTCTGAGTCATCTGTAGAACATTCTACTGAAGTTCTGTAGAGTCAATATGAGGTGTAATTCAGGTCTTGAAGGCAAAACTGACATGGAGAACTCAGGAATGTTCAGTGATCAGTATTAGGATTACTCATAGATTCAGAGCTTCCCATTTCCTCATGAATGTGTCAGAACAGCTGACAGTAATAGAGAGTAGAAGGCAATGTGGTCAAGTACTAACTTTTTTATGTTGAGAATTAGTCTTAAGACAGGAGGCTGAAAAGTTTCCTGTGAAGGTACTCGGGCTCAGGGCACTGCCCTAGTAGATCACATTAGATGGTCGGACAAGGATTCTGTTTGCAGAATCAGAAACTGCTGGATCATGTCAATGTGGCAGAGAATTGGGGCCTTTGCTTATTATTAAACTTGAACTTTGAAACCTATGGTGGCCTCTAAAGTTGTTTTAGTTTATGAGTCTGATTAGGAATGGAGGAAAGGAATGAGAAGACACTGTCAAGCTAATGCATCTACCATAGCATGGAGCACCCACAAAGATACTAGGTGGACTTCAGAAATGGATAGTCATTCACATATGAATCAACATCCCAGTATTGGATCACTACCAAGTTAAGTCTTAGCAGGTGTGTGAGGGTGGGAATAGAGAGATTATTAGATTATTAGATATAGGAGTAGATATAGATTATTAGTAGAGAGGCTAATAATCCCTGATCAGAATTATTTCTGTATGATACATCAGTTTAAATGTAATTACATGTATTTCTTTTTTAACCCTTAGTCTAGGAGTTGAGAGATTGGTGCATATCAACTAGTTTTGATTGCATAACAAACTATCCCAGAATTCAGTGTCTTAAAACTATAACCGCTTATTTATCCCATTCTTCTATGGGTTAGCTGGTGGTTCTTCTGGTCCGTGTCAGTTCTTCAGATCTCTGGCCAGCTTCGGATCAGATGGCAGCTGGATGATCTAGGATGGCCTCCATCATGTATCTGGCAGTTGGTATGCTGTATTCTGGGTTACTGGACATGAGTCTTTCATTCAACAGACTAGTTTGGGATGGTCACATGGTTCTCAGAATTGAGAATAGGCAAACATTTTATAAGCCATATGTACTAATGTATTACTGGTTAAGGAAAATCACATGGCCAAATCCAGATTCAGGGAATGGAGGAATAGACTCCCACTGATGGGTTGAACTACTAAGGGGCTGCACACATAAACCAAGGGGAGAATTTGCGACTTCTATAATCAACACAGTATGTAAGCGATCATTAGCCTATCTCTAGAAGCTCCTAATTGATACGGTGAAATTTGGCTTGGCTTTTTAAAACTCTCTTTTGTTTTATTTGTTACATAGCGTTTCTGACAACCAATTATAGACTATGACAATAATATCTGGCTTTATACATGAACTAGAAATCAATCTGTCTTTGGTGGTAAAGAAATAAAATGAAACAGAAAAAGATTATCTAGTGGGGAAAAGATATAATAAAACTATGGGTTAGTAGATTTAATGATATTGAATTGATTCTGTCAACTTCAAGAGTATAAAGTTTTTTAGATTTAGCTCAAATAATGCTGAATTTTTCTTACAAGTCCCTTGTGACTGGTTGCTATTAAGCCGCTTTAATTGCCCCACATCTCTGTGTAAGCAATGTGACTGAAAACTATTTTTTTTGTACTTCTGACTTGAATGAGAAAGTTGTAAATGGTAACTAAGGGGAAAAAAATCTGTGACATAGTGTTAGAAGAGACTTTTTTATAGGAATCAATAAAAGAAAGTATACATATTAAAACTTTTTTTTTCCTTTTGAGATATTTATGGCATGAATTCAGCAAATGAAATCAATGTACTGTGATTTATGAATAAGTCTTTGAAGGGGTGATGATGAATTCAAAATTCTTAGGAAAGCAATAGAGTACCTGCAGAAATAGGCAAGGGGACAAGTGAATCCAGGGTTCCTCTTCGAAGATGGTTATAACTTGTAGGAGTGAAGTAATTGTTTGAAAGGGAAGACATTTCTATTCCATGTACCCATTAAAATGTACTCTGTTTTTGTGGGGTTGGTTTTTTTGTTTGTTTGTTTTTTGTTTTTTTTGGCTTGTAATACAAAAATAAGCAAAGTTTGCCAGAAATCAACTATTAGGTGCATATTCAACTTGCTATTCTCAGCTTTTTAGTATAGCATATCTGGTTAAAAATGTTTTGAGAGAGAATGTTATAAGAAGTTATGCTAAAACAAACCATTACGTGAATCTGTTTCTTAGAGAAGAAATTCATGAACAGATTTTTTTCTTAATTGAATTTTAATTATGTAACTTTAAAAATGACATAAGTAAAATACATAAATAGCACAATTTTTTGTACTTAGCCTTATTTGCAACACCTCCAACAACATAGTGTATGGCTTAGATTATCACTCTTGCAGAATAGCAGACTCAATCAAACATCATGTCATATTCAAATGAATGTTGCTGTTGCAAACCTCATTAACTTTTTAGGATTTCTACCCAGTAGAATTTTCAATGTGTAGTTCTATGTTTTACTGACACGTTGATAAAGCTAAGTGTTAACCAATACTCTCCTCCAACCACGTACCACGGTTCCTTTCCATTTCCGTAAGTAATTTACACCCAATTGTCTTTCTTCCTTTGCTTTCCACTTAGACAGTGTTTCTTGACAACCACAGCATTTTTACTTATGCCTTAGCACACTTAACAATCTTCCCATAATTTTTGATAACATTCTTGACTCTTGTTCTCTGTTTTCACTTTCTGTTGTAGCTTGACGATAGCCTGGGTCTGATGGCTTCTGGGATTTAGTGTTTCTTCTCTCTCAGTACAATCTGATTACACTGCATCCGGCCTATTCTAACATATCTGTGAGCCTGCTCTTCTGTCTTTACCTGCATTATAATTATTGTACACTTTCCATTTCACTCTTTTATTAGTTCTCTAACTACTAACCACACTCATTTTCTTTTTTCCCCAAATCTGGACCAAGAGATAAGCCATGTAATGGTGTCCCTATCACTTTCTTCAAAGATCAAATGCTGTTCCCTATGTTTTCCGTTTCTGACTGTAGAAGAGCAACTCCTGAAAAAACTTTCTCCCCACTGATGGGCATATTTTCCCTTTTAGGGAGTTCAATGATTGTGATGGTTGTGATGATTCATTCATCATTCATTCATTGAGACATTCATTATTTAGTATTACCCTAAGTCCAGATTTCCTGATTTATCTCCTCACTAGCGGAAAGTGTGAAATCTCTAGACATTTACTGAAAATTCCCTTTAATATTCTTGATGTCAACTCATAATTTAACATGCCAACGTCATTTTCCTACCTAAAAATCAGAACCTCTCCTATTTCTCTTGTTAGTAAAATTATTACCTTTTTTATAACCAATTAGAATTAAACCTCACAATTATTAACTCCCTCTATTCCTGTACCTCTGAGCTATTTATTCACCAAATATTTTTTCTTATCCACTGTCACTATTATGGACATCTTTTTGTTCTTTCATTACTGAATATTGATGGTCTTCTACTTGCTTTCTCTTTTTCTGTCTTGATTTTCTAGGAATTTCTGCATATCATAGACAACAGTGCTTTCATTGTGGTCCTCCTTAAAATATTAACTCCCTGTTTTCTGCATCACAAAGTGTAATCCATTACCTCCCCTCCAGGTATCTTTTTTTTTTTTTTTTTAAGATTTTATTTATTTGACAGACAGAGATCACAAGTAGGCAGAGAGGCAGGCAGAGAGAGAGGAGGAAGCAGGCTCCCTGCTGAGCAGAGAGCCAGATGCTGGATCCCAGGACCCTGAGATCATGACCTGAGCTGAAGACAGAGCCTTTAACTCACTGAGTCACCCAGGTGCCCCTCCAGGTATCATCTTAACCTACATAATCCATCTCACCAGAAATTTCTCTTCTATATCAAATTTGCCCTTTGTTCCTGTTTTGCTCATACCATTTTTGTCTCATGAACATATCATATTCTTTTTAAAAAAATTTTTGGTGATGTACTGGTTTTTATTATGGCAGAATTCACATAACATGCAATTGATCACTTCAACTATTTTCTTTATTAACATATAATGTGTTATTGGTTTCAGAGGTAGAGGTCAGTGATTCATCAGTCTTATATAATACCCAGTGCGCATTACATCACATCCCTTAATGTCCTTCACCCAGTTGCCCCATCCTACTACTCACTCCCCTCCGGCAATCTTCAGTTTTTTTCCCTATGATTAAAAATCTCCTGTGGTTTCTCTCCCTCTCTGGTTTCATCTTGTTATATTTTTTCCTTATTCTTTCTTCAAACCCTGCATCTTTACTCATGTTGTTAAATTAGAATGGGAGAGATTTTATAGACTTTCAAATGGTCTCTATTTTAGGAGATCTTTATAATTCAACTCAAATCCCTCCATGTAATTAAGGAATTTGGATTTTTTTCCCCCCTAGAACTGCAGCCCATAGTGGTCTCCTTCCTTTGAAAAACATTTAGGACTTGTCATGTGTCCTTCATATCCTTATCGCCTACTTAGTTTTTACCCTATGCCTTTCCTTTGTTTCATTTTTGTCTATAGGATTCACCTCCCCCTCAAAATTTCAAGTTCCCCTAGGAAGGGTCTATTGCATATAATATCTATATCCCTTATAATCTATAATTGCTTGGTAGATAATAAAAATAACTAGCCTTCTTAGGAATTAGTTATGTTAGTTGTATAATTAGGTTGTTAGGATTTGTCTTAAAGCTTCATTTGCAGAATAAAGGGGATTCTTTGGCCTCAGTTGCTTGCTTGGTTGGATTCTGATTAGCAGGGGGAGGGAGACTGGAGACTGCAGTTTTGATGAGAAAGTAAAAGAGGCTGCGTGGAATACTGGTTAAAAGCAGAGGTTCTAGAGCCAGAACATCTAGCTGGATCCAGCCTAGCCCCTTCCTTGCTTTTTACCACTCACAAGTTGTGTCTTTGTATAATTATTTGTCTCTTCATGCCTCAGTTTTCTCTTTTAGAAATAAGGATAATGTTAGTATCGGTCTCAGAGGGTTAATGAAATTCAGTGAGTTAATACATGTTGGTTAGAACAGCACCTAGTATTTAGTCAGCACTCAATTAGCATAAACCATTATGAGTGTTTGCCTTCATTCTCCTTAACTGATTCATTTTTTTTTAAAGCTTCATTCTATAATAAATTAGTGGAATCTAGCCAGCATGCAAAATGGCCATGATAGTATACAAAGATTTCAAAGAACAGAAATTTCTCCCTTCAAAGTCTCAAATACTATGAATGAAGAAAGTAGAAGGTCCCTGAGGAGAAGGACCTCCATGGGTGAAAAGGATGTCGGGCTCCATAGTTCTTCCAATACCTTGTGTCGTTTATTGGGCTTTATACACTTGACTGTTATATGTTCTCGACCTCGTCAGAATTCTTAGAATTATGTGACAGAAGGTACTTGTGCTATAGAGTATACTTATGTGAGTAGCCAAAGTACTACTTTTGGGGGTGGAGATGAAAAAAAAACCAAAACCAATAGGAAGTGATATATTCAAGATGACAGAA
This sequence comes from Mustela lutreola, assembly GCF_030435805.1. NCBI lineage: Eukaryota > Metazoa > Chordata > Mammalia > Carnivora > Mustelidae > Mustela > Mustela lutreola. Next base: position 121,275,426 of record NC_081292.1, on the reverse strand, counting down.
TGAATTTCTATTGTTAGAGGCATTTGATTTTCCAAAGATTCAAATACTTTTCTGTCTTCCACCCTTTGCAACTTGAGGCTGCTGGTAACTTCTGTTTGGTGGAGTACCAAGACTAATCAAACCTGAAAAAAAAAGAAATAAACAAGAATGTTGGTAAATATAAATATGCATCAGATATACAAGAATGCCTGTATTGTATAGTAAAGCATATTTTTGTAAGTTCCTTTTGTCTTTTCCATTTTGAACCTGCAGGACAATGTTGCTTAGAAACCTATATGTGTAAAGTGACTGCTGAGAACAGAATCTATAATTAATCCATGAAAGTCTGCAATGGCAAAACCTTTGTGGAGTGTAAAGTTCTATGTTTTTGCTATATCCACAAAACCCTGGGATTTGAATGGACTAGGCATAGGGTCAGAATTGACAAGGCAGGTCATCTGATAGTAACCTGCATGCTTGGGAGGACAGGGGTACTTAAGTCTGGAACAGCTGGATCTGTAAAAGTGCCTGTTGTACCTATTAGTTTTATGGATAATAAGGAAAAATGAGATTAATTTAATCCACATTTGAAAGACATCTACAATAACCTTCCTACTCTGCCAGTGTTAAGTAGAAAACAGAGTTCAGTGAGAAAATGAACATTTGTTTCAGAATTAATAAAAAAAAAAAAAAGAAGCATAATTTCTCAAGTAATTTTTCACCAGGATGGCAGGAACCATGTATTTTTACAAAGAAGTTGAATTTGATAATTGATTAAATACCTCTCACATAACATTAGACACCTATTTAAAACTTATTTTGTTAATTCTATAACATTTTCCTCACCCTGTGATTTACCTGCACTGCCATTTTTAAATTTACTCACAGTGCAAGGGAGCAAATTGGAAAGTAACAAAATTTCAGATTGATATCTATATTAGCACATTATATAGCACAGTCTGTTATTCTGAAGAGGTATTAATGCCAAATGGGTTATTTAAGCTATTGGAAGTATGAAGCAATGCATAAGTTTTCTACATACTATTAGGCAGGGCTTTCTTTCCATATAATTTCATATTATAGAATTTCATATGAACTACACAGACTCAGAGATAAGGGAGGATAAATCTTTATTTTCTGAAATGTATATCCAAATTAAACCATTCTATTCAATTTGTTAATTGTCAACTCTGCTAGATACATTTGAATGTTCTGTTTCCTTACCTGTTTTTCATGTGGTTAACTTGTATTCACATTTATTTTTCAGTTTAACTTTTCCTCAATACCCACATGATACACACACACACACACACACACACACACACACGGTCATCTCAGTCTAGATATAAGCATGTCTTTCACAGTTTCCACAATATGCAACTGACCTCATTATAATACTATTATTTTCTTTTTATTAAAATAGCTCCTCTGTTGTATTAGAGCAAACACTGTACCTTGCACGGGAGTATATCTCTACTCCAGACTCCTGTCGGCCCTCAGGACACTGTGTTGACTGTTACCGCAAATGCCTTTTGGGGCATGCTGACACTGGCTATAGAGTGCTAGGACTTAGTTAGCAATCAGTGAATATTCACCGAAGAAAGGAGTCATGCTCTCTGAAAATCAAGATTCTTACTCTCATAGAATTAACAAGATAGGGTAAATTTTATCAGTAGAAATAACAAGTTAATATGAAACAAAGTGGTACAAGTCTAAACAGAATGTTTATGGGCACTCAGAGTAAAATGAAATATCTGCCAGTTAGAATGATAAAAGGGACTTTGTGGAGTAGATGGTCTATATTGACAGTTTTGTTGCATTATAACTCTGACCAGTAACCAAAGGGTAAATCAATGACTTTTGCTTATGCGTAAGGTTATTAATATTTTATGAGAATAATATTAAGACAACAAACATTTATCTTACTTTAAAATCATCCAGTGACAGATGGTTTCTTTCTTTCTTTTTTTTTTTTTATTTTATTTTATTTATTTATTTGACAGACAGAGATCACAAGTAGGCAGAGAGAGAGGGGGAAGCAGGCTCCCCGCTGAGCAGGGAGCCCCATGCAGGACTCGATCCCAGGACCCCGAGATCATGACCTGAGCCGAAGGCAGAGGCTTAACCACTGAGCCACCCAGGTGCCCCGACAGATGGTTTCTTAAAGTAAAAGTAGCTTAGTATGGCTTACAATTATGTCCACCTGTGCCATTCTTATTTTCCTTTTGTAAAACATTTCTCAGACATAGTGCATGAATTGAATCTATACAACTGTTTACCTTACTTGGTGAGTACACAGTAAGTTCTCCTTTTTTCTTTATTATTGAGGTCCCTGCGAAAGTGGTTAGTTTGGTAGTAAACCTGGAAATGAATTTAGTGTCCGGATTTGAACCATCCTAACAAAAGATGAGCTTTGCCTAAACTTAATATTTTCTTATCTTCAACTGAGACTGAATCACAGTCAGTTTTCAAGTAGTATAATACTTTTGCACAAGACAATATTGCAATCTGAAATTACCACCTCCCTATAGACTATAATGTTAAATTATCATTTTTATTCTTGCCTTATTTAATTCAATTTGTCAAATATTCTTTTAGTGCCTACCAAGAACAGAGTCTGCTTAGTCTCATTTGAAATGAAATATTAAAGGTTCTATCATTTCATAAGTAATAGATTTTTTTTTTTTTTACTTACACTCTACTCTTTACCACAGGACTTTACATCAGTTTTAGAAATCCATGGAAATCATATTTATTTCTTCACAGAAAATACTAGAGGGCTTTATTTTACTGACATGAAATACCCTTTATTAACATGAGCTGTTACTCTTTTTAATTTAGGTGTGAATAACTTAATAGATGATGTTTAATTATTAATTTTATCTTTTGCTTTAATTTTATTTCATTTGTTCCAAAGACATTTATTACACATTTAATATATGCTAAGTACTTTATGGGAACATGTAATTCTATGTTTCTTAAGCACTCTTCATTTGGAAAACCAGAAATAATACAAATTATATATAATAATCCTGGAAAAAATTGTTGGCATTGAAGCATAAGCCATAAACAAAATGTATCTTTTCTTTAGTAACCATCATGAACAACGTAACATTTTGATGAAGAATGCTGGAATGTTGATAGAGCGATTTTGTAGGGTCATATTTTCTCATGACTTATGCCCCAGGTAGCTTAGCTTTATACATGTATTTAATGCAGCAAACCATTTCATTCAGTGTTGCCATTTAAGTTCCATAAAAGCAATAGTGGCATTTGTATGACTGGGAATTTTAATATTTTCTGTTAAAGAGTGCAAATCATATTTAAAGGTTCAAATGTGATCTTCAAATATTTCCTTACTCATTGAAATCACAAAATCAGGCTTAGGTTTTTAGAGATTTGTCTTATTCATTTTGGTGATCCAGACATGGGGTCATATTCAGTTTTCATAATCATTTTATTCACTAACACCTAAAGATATTTGGTAAGGTATTATTCTGTTAAGATTAAAAGCATGGACTTTCAGGACACATGGGTGGCTCAGTCGGTTAAGTGTCTGACTTCAGCTCAGGTCATGATTTTGGGGTCCTGGGATCAGCCCTGGGTCTGGCTCCACATTCAATGGGGAGTCTGCTTGTCCCTCACCCTCTACCTCTGCCCCTTCCCCCACTTCATGCACAAGCTTGTGCTCTCTCTCTCTCTCTCTCAAATAAATAAATAAAATATCTTTAAAAAGAAAAAAAAAATTATGGGCTTTCAAATAAGTGACACTTGGATTTAAGTCCAGATTCTGTCTGCCATTATAATATAGTCAGTTTAAACCTTAACTGAAAATTAGGGAAAATATTAGCATCACCTAGCAGCTTGTATGAGGATTCATGAAAACAATAACAATAGAGTGCTTACCACACAGTGTCTGGTTCAAACTATTCCTGCCAAAAACCAGCAATTTTTTTTTTCCTTAATTGTAAGGGTGAATCTTTGATTATAAAGTGAATCTTAACTCTTAACTCAGTCTGAAGCAACCCCTGGAGAAAGTTTAGTGCTGCTTTGACAAAGTCACAATGTGGAAATGTTGCTGACTTAATTTTTTTTCCTTTATTCCCAAAACACTAAATGTGCTAATTACTTTTAACTTTATTCTCTTATTAGTAAAGAAAAATGAATATCAGTGCATCAAATTTCATCATTATTAGTTCATTTTTATTCCAAAATGCTGAAGATGCTGAAGAAAATGATAACCCCAAACATGCTCTTTAAGTAACTCTACTCAGGTTCTTACCAGACTGATGAACAAAACTTTAAGATTCTTTTAATGATGTTTGTTATATCCCCACTACCCCTCAAATCATAGTTTGAAACCTTAACCTCTAGTACCTCAAAATGCAACCATATTTTAGACTATATGTAAAGAGGTAACTGAGGTAAAATAAGATCATATGGGTGGACCCTAATCCAGTATGACTCATTCTTACAAGGGGAGATTAGGACATAGACACCTATACCATCTGAGGAACAACCATGTGAGCATGCAGTGAGAATTCAGCCATTTTCAAACCAAGGAGAGAGGCCTTAGGAAAAACCCAAACCTGCTGACACTGTAATCTTGAACTTCTATCCTCTAGAACTATGAGAAAATAAATTTCTGTTGTTTAAACCACCCAGTCTATGATATAATGTTATGGCAGTTCTGAAAAACTAAAAGAATATTCAAAGGTGGGTACAACTGAATAACCAGTGGATTTTTTTTAGGGGGACAATACGTAGGTAGAGTTAGAGCTAGTTATATGTAGAATACTTCCTTTTGCTTCCTTAAGGGAAAATAAAAATTGAACGTAGTGTCCAGTCTTAAGTGTTAATGTATTCTGAGGTTTTAAAAGCATTAAGACCTATGATTATTTTGAAAGCCTCATTGGCAAGAAGTGAACACTACAACCTAAATAAGGAATTTAGTAACACTAATATTTCTGATAAATACCTATTAAAATTCCACAAAATTTTATTAGTTTCCTATTCCAAAAGACTGATGTTTTATGAGCAAACACACACGGAAACACACATACCTACACACGTAATACCATAGTTTTCTTCACATCATCTTAAAACTCTTTCTATTCCTGTCTCCACCATTCTCTGTAAATGTCTTTTATCCTTATCTTATAAGCAAAAGTAGAGGGATAAATTTCCTCAATTTCCCTCATTTCCACTTAATGATTTGGTCAGGTTCATCCAAGTGTGGTAAGTAAGGATCTGGACTCTCAAATGATTCCTTGGGTTCAGATCATGGCTCTGCTTCTTAGTAATTGTCACTGCAAAATAAGGATTATAGTGGTATCTGCAACAACGTAGCAAGTACTTTGAACTGTTTGTGTGTATATGAGTGTACATAAATATGTATGTTTTCCAAATAGTGGTTATTATTATCTTTATTATTATTTACTATTATTTATTATTCACTTTATTATTTGTCCATTTTTAATCTTCTACTTTTTTAATTGTAGAAGTTGGCCTTTTAAATGTAAGACTTATACCTATGCTGTCTGAACTCATTGCGCCCTTGTCCCCACGATTTCCCACTCTTCTACATGTTTCATTTCTCTCTGCCCAGTAGTTCTACTTTCAAACCAAAATTCACGCTCAGTTTTCCTTCACACTAAAAATAAAACCATAAGCAAACCTGTCTCCTTCCCTGTTTTCCACTACCCTCTCTTCATTTCATTTCATTATATATATTTTTTAAATGAGTAATCTGTATCCACTGACTAATCCTCTTCCATGCTTTAACTGTTGCTGACTGCCATGCACTTCCTCGTAACTCTGATATCAGACACCATTGATGACCTGCTCCTTGACAAAGCCAGTGAACTCATTTCATTTGAAATTGTTGACCACTCTTTACTTCTGACAACCCATTTCTCCCTTGAGTCCCATGACACTCTGTTATCTGTTTCACCTGGTTTGTTTAGTTCTCAGACTACACTTTTTTTTTGAAACATCTTTGCTAGATCTCTATAAGGCTATGTTTCTTCCTTAAGTAGTGGCAGTGTTTGTTGTACCTATGACTGTTTGGTATTCACACAAATGAATTGCAATGATGGTCCATTTGTTTTTGGTGCATTGACATTTTGAGTTAAAAACATGCTTTGGAAAAAAAAAAAAAAAGCAAGTTAACTATTGTTTGCTGTAACCCTACTGTTTGGGATAGTGTTTGGTGCATAGTGTTATACCAAAAAAAGCAATCTATGTGAGCATATCTATGTGAAATAGATATCACAATAGATTTACATAGATTTCAATAGATTTCACATAGATTTCACAATCTATGTGAAAAGCAATCTATGTGAGCAAAGAGGAATGTCCTATAAGGTAATAAATAAATGTCTTATAAGGTAATAAATAAAAAAAAATTAGTACATGAAAACAATCTATGTGAGCAAAGAGGAAATGTCCATAAGTTAGCCATTATCTAACTTATGGCTCTTTGGGACCACAAGTTAGATAAATAAAAATTACCTGCTTTTTAAAAAAGAGTATTAACTGGGGGCACCTGGATGGCTCAGTCTATTAAATGTCTGACTTCAGCTCAGGTTGTGATTGATCTCAGGGTCTTGGGATTAAACCCCATGTCTGGCTCCCTGCTCACTGGGGAGTCTGCTTGTCCCTTTCCCTCTGCCTCTCCCCACGCTAATGCTCTTTCTCCCCCCACTTCAATTTCTCTTAAAAAAAAAAAAAAGTTTTAACTAAAACTATTTTTTTAATTCAAATCTTGTATACCTCAGACTAAATTTCTTCACTTTTCTCAATCTGAAATGATACCTATTTAATTTCAAAAAGCCAAAATTGTAATGAAAACAGCAAATTTACATTTGGGGCAGTAAGGGTCAAAATGTCCACTTCTGTGTCCATGCATACCTTGCAATCTGGTGGAAGAGTCTGTTGAAAAACAACACAGTTGATGCTTGAACAACATAGGTAAGAACTGCACAGATTCACTTATACATAGAATTTTTAAAATAAATGCAGTATTATAAATGTACTTTCTCTTCCTTTTGATTTCTTTTATAATATTTTGCTCTAGTATCTTTATTGCAAGAATACCAGAATATAATATATAGAACATACAAAAATGTTAATCAATTGCTTATAATTATGATAAGGCTTTTCATCAATAGAAGGCTATTAGTTTTTAAGTTTTGGAGGAGTCAAAAGTTATATGCAGATTTTTGACTCTGCAGGGGGTTGATATCCCTAATTTTCCCCTTGTTCAATGGCCCACTGTAAATGATAATTAAGGGAATGACTTTTAAAAGTCTCCTAAATCACAGAGTTTAAAAATAAACTTTGAAAACCTTTTAAAGTAAATCTTTCAAAATCGGTGGTCAGATTTTGACAGTAGGATTATCTAAGAAGTGCTTCTCATTTTTAAAACACCTGTTTTGTTGTTTTGTTTTGTTTTTTAAGATTTTATTTATTTGTTGCAGAGAGACATCACAACAGAGAGAAAAATCACAAGTAAGCAGAGAGGCAGGCAAAGAGAGGGGGAAGCAGGCTCCCCGCTGAGCAGAGAGCCCAATGTGGGCCTCGATTCTAGGAACCTGAGATCATGACCTGAGCAAAAGGCAGAGGCTTAACCCACTGAGCCACCCAGGTGCCCCTAAAAAACTTGTTTTTGATACCAGTAGATTGGAGGTATTTTTCTTACTAGTAGCAAGAGAAATACACATTGTATTCTTATGTATTTTATCTAAGGCTTAATTATGATATGATTACCTGCAAAGAGAGGTAAATTACACACCTACTAATTTACCTAAAATAAATTGGCTATACTAGATTAAGAAATATGTTCAAATTTGTGAACCTTAGAATAACTTCCACCAAGAAACATTCCAAAGAGCACCTGTTGGGGTTCATGTGAAAACATGGCATTACTTTTAAGTGTCATAAAGTTTTCTAATCAAAGGCTATTTAGGTTTATTGTATTCATTCTACATTTGCTAGTGTCATTTCTTACCATATGACTTAAAAAGGAAAACAGCTTCTCTGTATTTTTATTTGTTTTAAGGCAAAAAAGCCAATTTATTTTAGAGATAGACACATTGAGGTGACAACCTATAATCAGAGCTGACTATTGACCTCAGACTTACCTAATTTTTTTTTTTTAATTTTTTATTTTTTATAAACATATATTTTTTATATACATATATTTTTATCCCCAGGTCTGTGAATCACCAGGTTTACTCACTTCACAGCACTCACCAAATCACATACCCTCCCCAATGTCCATAATCCCACCCCCTTCTCCCCAACCCCCTCCCCCCGGCAACCCTCAGTTTGTTTTGTGAGATTAAGAGTCACTTATGGTTTGTCTCCCTCCCAATCCCATCTTGTTTCATTTATTCTTCTACCCACTTAAGCCTCCATGTTGCATCACCACTTCCTCATATCAGGGAGATCATATGATAGTTGTCTTTCTCTGCTTGACTTATTTCGCTAAGCATGATACGCTCTAGTTCCATCCATGTTGTTGCAAATGGCAAGATTTCATTTCTTTTGATGGCTGCATAGTATTCCATTGTGTATATATACCACATCTTCTTGATCCATTCATCTGTTGATGGACATCTAGGTTCTTTCCATAGTTTGGCTATTGTGGACATTGCTGCTATAAACATTCGGGTGCATGTGTCCCTTTGGATCACTACATTTGTATCTTTAGGGTAAATACCCAATAGTGCAATTGCTGGGTCATAGGGCAGTTCTATTTTCAACATTTTGAGGAACCTCCATGCTGTTTTCCAGAGTGGCTGCACCAGCTTGCATTCCCACCAACAGTGTAGGAGGGTTCCCCTTTCTCCGCATCCTCGCCAGCATCTGTCATTTCCTGACTTGTTGATTTTAGCCATTCTGACTGGTGTGAGGTGATATCTCATTGTGGTTTTGATTTGTATTTCCCTGATGCCGAGTGATATGGAGCACTTTTTCATGTGTCTGTTCGCCATCTGGATGTCTTCTTTGCAGAAATGTCTGTTCATGTCTTCTGCCCATTTCTTGATTGGATTATTTGTTCTTTGGGTGTTGAGTTTGCTAAGTTCTTTATAGATTCTGGACACTAGTCCTTTATCTGATATGTCGTTTGCAAATATCTTCTCCCATTCTGTCAGTTGTCTTTTGATTTTGTTAACTGTTTCTTTTGCTGTGCAAAAGCTTTTGATCTTGATGAAATCCCAGTAGTTCATTTTTTCCCTTGCTTCCCTTGCCTTTTGCGTTGTTCCTAGGAAGATGTTGCTGCGGCAGAGGTCGAAGAGGTTGCTGCCCGTGTTCTCCTCAAGGATTTTGATGGATTCCTTTCGTACATTGAGGTCCTTCATCCATTTTGAGTCTATTTTTGTGTGTGGTGTAAGGAAATGGTCCAATTTCATTTTTCTGCATGTGGCTGTCCAATTTTCCCAGCACCATTTATTGAAAAGGCTGTCTTTTTTCCATTGGACATTCTTTCCTGCTTTGTCGAAGATTAGTTGACCATAGAGTTGAGGGTCTATTTCTGGGCTCTCTATTCTGTTCCATTGATCTATGTGTCTGTTTTTGTGCCAGTACCATGCTGTCTTGATGATGACAGCTTTGTAATAGAGCTTGAAGTCCGGAATTGTGATGCCACCAACGTTGGCTTTCTTTTTCAATATCCCTTTGGCTATTCGAGGTCTTTTCTGGTTCCATATAAATTTTAGAATTATTTGTTCCATTTCTTTGAAAAAGATGGATGGTACTTTGATAGGAATTGCATTAAATGTGTAGATTGCTTTAGGTAGCATAGACATTTTCACAATATTTATTCTTCCAATCCAGGAGCATGGCACATTTTTCCATTTCTTTGTGTCTTCCTCAATTTCTTTCATGAGTACTTTATAGTTTTCTGAGTATAGATTCTGTGTCTCTTTGGTTAGGTTTATTCCTAGGTATCTTACGGTTTTGGATGCAATTGTAAATGGGATTGACTCCTTAATATCTCTTTCTTCTGTCTTGCTGTTGGTGTAGAGAAATGCAACTGATTTCTGTGCATTGATTTTATATCCTGACACTTTACTGAATTCCTGTATAAGTTCTAGCAGTTTTGGAGTGGAGTCTTTTGGGTTTTCCACATATAGTATCATATCATCTGCGAAGAGTGATAATTTGACTTCTTCTTTGCCGATTTGGATGCCTTTAATTTCCTTTTGTTGTCTGATTGCTGAGGCTAGGACCTCTAGTACGATGTTGAATAGCAGTGGTGATAATGGACATCCCTGCCGTGTTCCTGACCTTAGCGGAAAAGCTTTCAGTTTTTCTCCATTGAGAATGATATTTGCGGTGGGTTTTTCATAGATGGCTTTGATGATATTGAGGTATGTGCCCTCTATCCCTACACTTTGAAGAGTTTTGATCAGGAAGGGATGTTGTACTTTGTCAAATGCTTTTTCAGCATCTATTGAGAGTATCATATGGTTCTTGTTCTTACTTTTATTGATGTGTTGTATCACATTGACTGATTTGCGGATGTTGAACCAACCTTGCAGCCCTGGAATAAATCCCACTTGGTCGTGGTGAATAATCTTTTTAATGTACTGTTGAATCCGATTGGCTAGTATTTTGTTGAGTATTTTCGCATCTGTGTTCATCAAGGATATCGGTCTATAGCTCTCTTTTTTGGTGGGATCCTTGTCTGGTTTTGGGATCAAGGTGATGCTGGCTTCATAAAATGAGTTTGGAAGTTTTCCTTCCATTTCTATTTTTTGGAACAGTTTCAGGAGAATAGGAATTAGTTCTTCTTTAAATGTTTGGTAGAATTCCCCCGGGAAGCCGTCTGGCCCTGGGCTTTTGTTTGTTTGGAGATTTTTAATGACTGTTTCAATCTCCTTACTGGTTATGGGTCTGTTCAGGCTTTCTATTTCTTCATGGTTCAGTTGTGGTAGTTTATATGTTTCTAGGAATGCATCCATTTCTTCCAGATTGTCAAATTTATTGCCGTAGAGTTGCTCATAGTATGTTCTTATAATAGTTTGTATTTCCTTGGTATTAGTTGTGATCTCTCCTCTTTCATTCATGATTTTATTTATTTGGGTCCTTTCTCTTTTCTTTTTGATAAGTCGGGCCAGGGGTTTATCAATTTTATTAATTCTTTCAAAGAACCAGCTCCTAGTTTCGTTGATTTGTTCTATTGTTTTTTTGGTTTCTATTTCATTGATTTCTGCTCTGATCTTTATGATTTCTCTTCTCCTGCTGGGCTTAGGGTTTCTTTCTTGTTCTTTCTCCAGCTCCTTTAGGTGTAGGGTTAGGTTGTGTACCTGAGACCTTTCTTGTTTCTTGAGAAAGGCTTGTACCGCTATATATTTTCCTCTCAGGACTGCCTTTGTTGTGTCCCACAGATTTTGAACCGTTGTATTTTCATTATCATTTGTTTCCATGATTTTTTTCAATTCTTCTTTAATTTCCCGGTTGACCCATTCATTCTTTAGAAGGATACTGTTTAGTCTCCATGTATTTGGGTTCTTTCCAAACTTCCTTTTGTGGTTGAGTTCTAGCTTTAGAGCATTGTGGTCTGAAAATATGCAGGGAATGATCCCAATCTTTTGATACCGGTTGAGTCCTGATTTAGGACCGAGGATGTGATCTATTCTGGAGAATGTTCCATGTGCACTAGAGAAGAATGTGTATTCTGTTGCTTTGGGATGAAATATTCTGAATATATCTGTGATGTCCATCTGTTCCAGTGTGTCATTTAAGGCCTTTATTTCCTTGCTGATCTTTTGCTTGGATGACCTGTCCATTTCAGTGAGGGGAATGTTAAAGTCCCCTACTATTATTGTATTGTTGTTTATGTGTTTCTTTGATTTTGTTATTAATTGGTTTATATAGTTGGCTGCTCCCACGTTGGGGGCATAGATATTTAAAATTGTTAAATCTTCTTGTTGGACAGACCCTTTGAGTATGATATAGTGTCCTTCCTCATCTCTTATTACAGTCTTTGGCTTAAAATCTAATTGATCTGATATAAGGATTGCCACTCCTGCTTTCTTCTGATGTCCATTAGCATGGTAAATTCTTTTCCACCCCCTCACTTTAAATCTGGAGGTGTCTTCGGGCTTAAAATGTGTTTCTTGGAGGCAACATATAGATGGGTTTTGTTTTTTTATCCATTCTGATACCCTGTGTCTTTTGACAGGGGCATTTAGCCCATTCACATTCAGGGTAACTATTGAGAGATATGAATTTAGTGCCACTGTATTGCCTGTAAGGTGACTGTTACTGTATATGGTCTCTGTTCCTTTCTGATCTACCACTTGTAGGCTCTCTCTTTGCTTAGAGGACCCCTTTCAAGATTTCCTGTAGAGCTGGTTTGGTATTTGCAAATTCTTTCAGTTGTTGTTTGTCCTGGAAGCTTTTAATCTCTCCTTCTATTTTCAATGATAGCCTAGCTGGATATAGTATTCTTGGCTGCATGTTTTTCTCGTTTAGTGCTCTGAAAATATCATGCCAGCTCTTTCTGGCCTGCCAGGTCTCTGTGGATAAGTCAGCTGCCAATCTAATATTTTTACCATTGTATGTTACAGACTTCTTTTCCCGGGCTGCTTTCAGGATTTTCTCTTTGTCATTGAGACTTGTAAATTTTACTATTAGGTGACGGGGTGTGGGCCTATTCTTATTTATTTTGAGGGGCATTCTCTGAACCTCCTGAATTTTGATGCTTGTTCCCTTTGCCATATTGGGGAAATTCTCCCCAATAATTCTCTCCAGTATACCTTCTGCTCCCCTCTCACTTTCTTCTTCTTCTGGAATCCCAATTATTCTAATGTTGTTTCGTCTTATGGTGTCACTTATTTCTCGAATTCTCCCCTCGTGGTCCAGTAGCTGTTTGTCCCTCTTTTGATCAGCTTCTTTATTCTCTGTCATTTGGTCTTCTATATCACTAATTCTTTCTTCTGCCTCATTTATCCTAGCAGTGAGAGCCTCCATTTTTGATTGCACCTCATTAATAGCTTTTTTGATTTCAACTTGGTTAGATTTTAGTTCTTTTATTTCTCCAGAAAGGGCTTTTATATCTCTCGAGCGGGTTTCTCTCATATCTTCCATGCCTTTTTCGAGCCCGGCTAGAACCTTGAGAATTGTCATTCTGAACTCTAGATCTGACATATTACCGATGTCTGTATTGATTAGGTCCCTAGCCTTCGGTACTGCCTCTTGTTCTTTTTTTTGTGGTGAATTTTTACGTCTTGTCATTTTGTCCAGATAAGAGTAAATGAAGGGGCAAGTAAAATACTAAAAGGGTGGCAACAACCCCAGGAAAATATGCTTTAGCCAAATTAGAAGAGATCCAAAATCGTGAGTGGGGAGAAAGGGGATAAAAAGAGGTTCAAAAAGGAAGAAAGAAAAAAGAAAAAAAAAAAAAAAAAAAAAAAGAAAAGAATTTTTTTTTTAAAAAAGAAAACACCTAAGAAAAATGTAAAAAATATATATATATATATTAGATAAACTAGTAAAAAATCGTTAAAAAAGAAAAAGGTAACAGTTAAAAAAAAAAAAAATTTTACCCGAAGGCGAGAAAAAAAAAAAATGAAAAAGAAAAAATTAAATTAACTGCAAGACTAAAAAAAATCACAGGAAAAAAGCCATGAGTTCCGTGCTTGGCTTTCTCCTCCTCTGGAATTCTGCTGCTCTCCTTGGTATTGAAACCGCACTCCTTGGTAGGTGAACTTGGTCTCGGCTGGATTTCTTGTTGATCTTCTGGGGGAGGGGCCTGTTGTAGTGATTCTCAAGTGTCTTTGCCCCAGGCGGAATTACACCGCCCTTACCCGGGGCCGGGGTGAGTAATCCGCTCGGGTTTGCTTTCAGGAGCTTTTGTTCCCTGAGCGCTTTCCGTAGAGTTCCAGAGGACGGGAATACAAATGGCGGCCTCCTGGTCTCCGGCCCGGAGGAGCCGAGAGCCCAGGGCCCCACTCCTCAGTGCGCCCTCAGAGAACAGCGCCCAGTTACTCCCGTCTGCCTGACCTCCGGCCGCGCTCCGAGCTCACCGAGCCTGCGACCGGTTCAAGGTAACACGGAGCTGCGAGCTTACTGTCGGCTCTGTCTCTGTAGCCGGCTTTCCCGTTCCAATACCCGCAAGCTCTGCGACACTCAGACACCCCCGATCCTTCTGTGACCCTGCGGGACCTGAGGCCACGCTGACCCCGCGTGGGCTTCGCCCCGGTTTAGCCTCTGGAGCGATGTCCCTCAGCGGAACAGACTTTTAAAAGTCCTGATTTTGTGCGCGGTTGCTCCGCCGCTTGCCGGGAGCCGGCCCCTCCCCCCGGGGTCTATCTTCCCGTCGCTTTGGATTCACTTCTCCGCCGGTCCTACCTTTCAGAAAGTGGTTGTTTTTCTGTTTCCAGAATTGCTGTTCTTCTTCTCTTCGATCTGCCGATGGATTTTCAGGTGTTTGCAATCTTTAGATAAGCTATCTAGCTGATCTCCGGCTAGCTGAAGCAGTCTCAGCTTGCTACTTCTCCGCCATCTTGACTCCAGACTTACCTAATTTTTAAATACCTTTTCAGGCAATAAAATTATATTTCATTAAAACTTGTCATAATTGAAAATTATTTGATTAAATTTAAGCATATTATAAATGACATGACATAAACCTGATTAAATTTGTAATTCTGTATTTTGGTCAAATGTACCATAAGAGGCAATGTTTACTCAGTCATATCTTTCTTTCCATGCTGAATTATTTGTCCTTTCTGTCATATATCATCGCATCAGCAATGTATGGTATGTTAAGCAAATCAGTGTAATTTAATTAACTACCACTTTACTATTATAATTAACCCTATTCTTTTAAAATTTAGTTTATGAAAATTCTACTGAGGATAGTCAATTTAATGTATCAACTTGAATAGACAATATTTCCTAGTTATTCACTCAAAAAATAATCTAGTTGGGGTGCCTGGGTGGCTCAGTCTGTTAAGCAACTGCCTTTGGCTCAGGTCATAATCCTGGGATTCTAGGATGGAACGCTGGATCACTGGGCTCCCTGCTCAGTAGAGAGTCAACTTTCCCTTTGTCCCCTCCCTGCCCCCACTCTCTCTCTCTCTAATAAATAAATAAAATCTTTCAAAAAAATAATCTAGCTTCCCCTACAGAGGTATTTTGTAGCAGTGATTAAATATGCATTCAGATGACTAAATAAGAGAGATTATGCTAGATCATATGGGTGGGCCCAGTGACATCACAAGATTCCTTATTTAAAAAGAAAAAAAAAAAAAAGACAGGAGATTCAGAAGGTAGAGAGAGAAGGTAATGTGGTAATAGAAGCAGAGATTCGAGCATTGTGGCCCCAAGCCATGGAGTAACATCTGTCTTGAGAAGCTGGAAGATACAAAGAGCAGATTATCCTCTATGGCCTCTAGAAGTCCCCAGCTTTGCCCACACCTTGACCATAAGACTGATTTTGGACTTCTGACCTACAGAATTGTGAAATGATAAATTTGTATTGTTTAAAACCACTACACTCGTGGTGATTTGTTATAGCAGAAAGAAAACAAATACAAAAAAACATTTTTTTTTTTTTGCCTAAAAGTATGATCTTGCTATAAAAAATATGAACAAACATGGAACTGGCTTTGTAGTAAGGTAATAGGTAGAAGCTGGAAGAATTTTGAGGATAATAATTAAAAAAGCCTACATTGTCGTGAATAGACTATTAGATATATGGATGTTAAGGACTCTGTTAATGAGTAAATACATAGAGAAATGAGAAGTATGGTCAAAACAAAGCAAAGCTATATTGTCTTAGAGAATACTTAAATCATCATATCCAAACTGCTAAAAATATGGACATTAAGAGTTCTAATAGTGAGGGCTCAGAAGGAAATGAAGAACATGTTATTAGGAAAAGTTATATAGAAAACATTGTAAGCAATAAAATTGGATATTTATCTGAAAATGTTTCTAGCCAAAATGTTCAAGGCGTGCCTGGTTTATTCTTTTTGCTTATATAGTAAAATACAAAGGGAGAGAGAGAGAGAGAGAGAAATTAAGGGAAGAATTATAAAATAAAAATGCAAAATAGAAATAGGACTTGATGATTTAGAAAGTCTTAGTCTATCCAGATTGGGACTTGATGATTTGGGAAGTCTATCCAGATTGTAAGTGACATGAAAATTCACTATCAGGGAAGTGTATTCTGGAGCCAAGGGGTATATACCTGGACAGTCCCTTGTTGGTGCCTAAGAAGGAACAAAAGGTAATTATATTATGTCACATGGAGGGCTCCCTGAAGAGACTGGTCATGTGCCTCATGGTCATGTGCCTCATGGATCCCTTTTGCCATCTCAGTAGAAACCAAAAATGTGATAGAATTATTTTAGAAGTAACTGTTGAGGAGTATCTTATCTATTGGGGCAAATTTCATAATATACATAAAACTACAAGGTTTTTGAGAGTATTAGTGGAAACATGACTAGCTTACTCATATATGTACATATATTCATGTACATGTATGTACTGAAAGAGATATAGTTAGGAGTACTTTCAGTACATGTATGTACTGAAAAAGACATAGGTAGGTGAAAATAAAATAAAACTTTTAGACTCCCAAAATTCTATAGACAAGAAACAGATTGATAATACTATTCATTTACAAATACATGAAAAAGGAGGAAGATTCAGAGGGCAGAGCTGAAGTCCTGGAATGCAGTACTTATGCCACAGAGGATTTTTTCCCAAGCCTTGTGTAAAGTTTCGCAGGTGAGGTAAACACAACACCAGGCCAGGTGGGCGCAAGGCAAGATTTATTAAAGGCATCTCTGGCGAAGTTTCAGGGCTCAGGAAAAGGGGAGCCAGGAAAGTCGTGCGGAAGGAGGTGGGCACCCTCACTCGAGGCTCCTGGACTCGGGAAAGGGGACTGGGGGAAGTCGCACTGGGAGGGAGTTGGCGGGGGTCTTTTATTGGACCAAGGCAGGGCATGGGCTCACATCCATATCTGGTGATCATAAGGTATGGGGTGAGGGCTCCTGATACTCCTGTTTCCTGCATAGGTATTGGGTTACCTAGGGAGACGTGACCAGGGCGTTACACCCTTTTGGTGGGAGAGTTTAGGGTTAAGGGAGGGGAGGAGGGGACTCCCCCTCCTCCAGTGGCCGCACTGGCGGTCACTTCTATTGTTCCTCCTGTATTCCCAGAACCACCGACCCAACATTCCAACCTTTTTGGTGTAATAGGGGCTGCGATTCAGATCTGGCTACTTCCTGCTGGCAAAGGGCCATCCTTATAGAGTCCTTCAGATGTGGGTAGGCGGGTACAGCGATGCAGAAGGAGTTGGTTGACAGTGACCCTGGAAACCTCTCCAATGAGATCCAGAATGAAGTGAAGAACACGGAGGTCAGTTAGGGCTAATGGACAGAGAAGAATAAGGGGACTTAGGATAGGAAGGAGCCAGGTCATTAAGGAGGAGAGCCACCATTGAGAGGGGTTTATTTCAGGGTGATGCTGGCCATGAAGGGAGTCGCGGATTTTTGCCAGGGCATCAATATTGGTTTCGACTATACGAGATTCGTTGATATAATAGCAGCATTCTTCATTGAGAAATAAACAGGTTCTTCCCTTGTCTGTGGCGACCAGGTCTATGGCTTGTCAGTTCTGAGGGCTACCCGGGCCACTGAGGTAATCTGTCATTGTAGGGATGCCAAGGACTCGGCTGAGGCCCCCATGGCTGTCTGGAGCTGTTTGGATAAATCTTGAGTAGCGTCTATGGAATGGGCTAGGGCCCTGATGCTGAGTCCAGTGGCCACTAGGGAAGATGCCAAGGAGACCCCAATAACCAGGGGAAGAAACACAGCCCTCTTCTGTCACGGGAGGGGGGTGGAGAGGATGGCCATTTCAGCTAGGGCCGGCACCCTCCACACTGGCAATCTGTGGTGACCAGTTGACTAGACCGTGTCATGTCCCCATGGGTTCAAGTTTCCACTAGGAAGAAGTGCCACCTGAATCCAGGGTCACTAGAGGGACAGCTATGGGGGGGTAGAAGTAGGAGGATGAGGAGAAGTGGTGCAGGAAATCAGCAAGCGTGTGAGCCCCAGGGTTTGGGAAGTCCAACCATCTTGTGGTGGGGCTGCTTTTAGATTGGAGATGTGTACCCACAGGTGGTGTCCTAGGAGTTTTTCCACTGTGGGAGTTGTGAGAATAACAGTATGGGGGCCAGTCCACCTGGGATGTAAGGACTTTGGGTGAAGTTCTCATAGGAAAACTTGGTCCCCAGGATTTAGGGCCTGGGGGAAGTCTGCGCCCAGGCTGTTGTTGGGGGTGGGGATAGTTGAATCTGCATGAGCCCTTAGGAGGGCTCATAAGAGGGTCAGATAGGGCAGACAAGATAGGAGGGGTGGAAGAGAGGCAGGCAGGTTGTGATTGAGTAGGAAGGGCCTGCCTTACAGGAGCTCAAAGAAGCTGAGTCCTGACAGGCTGCGAGGGTGAGTGCTAGTGGGAGAAGGGTTGGCCAAGAGACGGGTTTCAAGAGTGAGTTTGGTGAGTGAGTTTGTTCCTTGAGGAGGCCATTGGCCCTCAGATGAGTGAAGGGCCCTGGTAAGAGCCACGAGTTTTGCCTTTTGAATAGTAGTCCTGATGGGAAGGGGGGCCGCTTCTATGACAACGTCCAGGGTGACCACTGCATAGGCCTGGTGTCCCTGTCCATCTGGAACTATGAGGGAGCTCCCTTCCACAAACAGAGTGCGATGGGGGTCAGGCAGCGGCCGATCCGAAAGTCCTGGAGGGGAGGGAGAGAGTTCTTCCAGGAGTTGAGAGCAGGAATGGGAAGGAGTGGGGGTAGACGAAGGTGTCAACAAGAGAGTGGCGGGATTTAGGCAAGGGGAGACAGAGAGTGTGACCTGGGGGTTTTCTATGAACAACAGGTGATAGAGTTGGAAACGGGAAGGAGTGAGTTGTGCCAAGGATTTGTGGCTGACTATCAGTCGATGCAGGGAGAAGACGGTGAGGGCTGTCCTAAGGTAAGTTTGAGGGCCTCCTTTGTAAGAGAAGCAGCTGCCACTAGGGCCCTGAGGCAGGGCTGCCATCCCTGGGTGGTGACTTCTAGTTGCTTGGAGAGTGAATGGGGATAAGGAGACCCTGCTGCTAGAGGTGGTCGATGATGGGCTTGAGTCCTTGACGGTGGGTCATCGAGATAGGGAACTGTGTTGAGTTGTATCCTGACTGGGGTGTGGTGGGTTGCTACTACAGGTCTGGAAATGTCCCATACCTGCGGGTCTATGGAGGGGAGATAGTCTGGGATAGAGGACGAGTCGGAGGGGAGTAGAGGGAGGATGAGGAGAGCAAAGTCGAGGGAGAGGGAGAGAGATGAATGGTGGCCTGAAGTTTGTGGAGGATGTCCCTGCCTAGTAGGGGAACATGGCAGGAAGGTATAATGAGGAAGGAGTGTGAGAAGGGGAACCCATCCAGGCTGCACGTAAGGGGTGGGGTGGCCTTTGGAGTGGCGGATGTACCATCAATTCCCATAACTGCGACTGGGGAGGGATGAGTAGGACCTGAGTAGGAAGGCAGGACAGAATAGGTAGCCGTGTGCAACAGAAAGGAAATGGACTTACCCGCTACCTGGAGCATGACCCTGGGCTCGGCATGGGTGAGACGGGTGTCCGAGTCTGGGCTCTGTCAGTCATTCTCCAATCCGAGAAATTGGAAGGCAGGACTTACTGTCTTAGCGTCTCCCCCACATGGAGACTCCAGGAATCCCCTGAGGCTGGGGCAATCCAATTTCCAGTGACCCATCATGCGGCATTAAGGGCGCAGCCTAATAGGCGCTTTTGGATTGGGGCATTGACGGGCCCAGTGTCCCTCGGCTCCGCACTTGAAACAGGCCCCCGGATGGATGCAGTTAGGTGCTCCCTTCTGTTGACCCCAGAATCTTCTGGCCTCAGGACTGCTACCAGGGCTTGGGTCTGCAGTTGGACCTTCTGTTGGAGTCTGACTTGGCATATGAGTTCTGCTGCTCCTCTTGGGAGTTAAAGACTTTAAATGCCATTTTCACTAGATCAGAAATAGGAGTTTGAGGCCCCTCCTCCGCTTTCTTTAATTTTTTCCGAATGTCAGCGGCTGACTGAAAAATAAAGTGGGTAGCTAAAACAGTTGCCACTGCTGGAGAGGCCGGGTCTAGTGAGTGTACTGAGTCAGCACCGTGGTAAGTTGGTTAAGAAAGATGACTGGGTTTTCACTGGGTTCCTGAATGATTTCCCTTCACAAACCTTCTACAACTTTCCTACATACAGAGTTGCTTCCTTTATTTCCATCAGTTTTACAGTTAGCAGAATTTTGTACTCTTAGAAACACCTTTGGTTATTAACCTCTAGTCAGTTATTAATCAATTGTGAACAGTTAAAACAGAATTCTTTAGATGCCAATTTATGAATCAGTTAAGCACAAACCATGCTTACTAACAGATTTAAATATTCTTATTTTCTTTGCTGTAAGAATTCAAAAGCACAAACCTATGTTCAGTAATCAATGACTTGGCATTTTATCCTCTTTGGAAAAGACCTAAATGTCCAACAAATTTAATGCCATTTATCATCCAAGCAAAACTTTAAACTTTCAGGTTACCAAAGACTTTGAAAGCTATCTCAGCAATTACCCATTAAAACTTTGAGACAAACAACCATCAGTTTAGCCATTCCTTTGCTAACAGATTTTAACAAATAACATGAGCTTGTCCTTCAGTAAACTTTGATTGAAGTTTCACATTTACTGCTAATAACTTTGTCAGGAGTTGGGATAGGAGTGGGGAGGGGGAGGGGTAGACGAGGGCACTGGTTCAGAAATCCTGAACAAAAGGGAACTCGGCCCGTCTGCCTTGGTGTCCGCTGAGGTTATTTAGGTCCATGAGAATCTTGGAGGCCATTGGGACTGATTTAAGATTGGCCAACTGGCCTAAAACACCCCACATATGTTTTAGGGTCAAATTTGGATTGGGAGGTCCCTATGATTCGTTGCCGGGCAACCTGAGGGCTGGAGGAAGGCATCCCCTCATCCACCACCGGGTTGCAGAAAAACTGTGTCAACTGCCGTAGAGGTTAGGACATCTCCCAGCCTCTCAGAGACATGGAGGTCACCTGGTGACCGGCGGGGTCCACCCTGAGGCGGCCACAATTAGGGCAGGGCTTTCCCAATGGAGGCGCAGAATCGGGGGAAACTCACCAGGGCTTTGGAAGTGGCGTTTGGAAAGGCAGGTCTAGGTCCGGCTAGGAAGAGGAGAGAGCCACCTCACCGGGTGGGGGCTCAATCTCCTCCCTGGTTTCGGCACCAAATGTAAAGTTTCACAGGCGAGGTAAACACACACCAGGCAAGGTGGGTGCAAGGCAAGATTTATTAAAGGCATCTCCAGCGAAGTTTCAGGGCTCAGGAAAAGGGGAGCCAGGAGGAGGTGAGCACCTTTGGGCGAGGTTCCTCGACTCCAGAAAGGGGAGTGGGGGAAGTCACACTGGGAGGGAGTTGGCGGGGGTCTTTTATCAGGCCCAGGTAGGGAGGCTCACATCCATATTTGGTGATCAGAAGGTATGGGGTGAGGGCTCCTGATACTCCTGTTTCCTGCATAGGTATCGGGTTACCTATGAAGATGTGACCCGGGCATACACCCTTTTGGCGGGAGAGTCTAGGGTTAAGGAAGGGGGGGAGGGGACAGGAAGATGGTGGCTCCAGCAGTCATCTATTGTTCCTCCTGTATTCCTGGAACTGTGGACCCAACACCTTGAAAACTAATGGAGCTTACTTTTCTTGATTTCAGAATTGCTTGGGACTGGTGACTCATATTATCCTTCCATTTTCTTCCGTTTTGAGTGAGAGTATCTAGAACTGGAATCCCGTGCTTGTTCTATCTTTGTATTTTGGGAACAGGTAATTTATTTTCTAGGTTCTCAAGTCTACAGATGAAAAGGAATTTTTTACCAAGATGGTTCATACCCAGAATTTCAAACATATCTGATGTAGAGGACCAAACTTCAGATTTTCAAGTGAATGAGACTTTGATAAGATTTTAGACTTGAATTGATTCTGTCAGCTTGTTGAGACTTTTCATGACCTTGGCCTGGGATGAACTCATTTTGCATATGGTGTGGATGTGAGTCTTTGAGAGCTAGGGACAACTGTGTTAAGATGAATAATGGCTTCCAAAGATGTCCATGTTTTAAACCCTGAAACCTGTGTATTTGTTATTACATATTGTGTATTTCATATGTTACCATTTCATGGTAACATGGTAAAAGGGACTTTGAAGGTGTGATTTGGTTAAAGGTTTTGAGATAGATAATCCAGTAGGTATAATGTCATCAGGAGGGTCCTTATAAGACAGAAACAGAAAGGATTGGAATTAAAGGGGATACAGGGATGGAAGGGGATATTGTAGTGATTCACTTGGAAGATGGAAGAAGAGACCATGGCATATAGGTGGATCCTAGAAGCTAGAAAAGATAAGGAAACCAAAATAAATAAATAAAATAAAATAAAAATAAAGTCTTATTACAGTGAAAAAAAAAGAAAGGAAAGAAAAGAAAACAGACTCTTGTTAGAGAGATTTTCTCCCAAAGAAATTCAGGACTGTTTACACTTTAATTTTAGTCCATTAATAAAGATTTTGGACTTCTGACCTCTAGAAATGTTAAGATGAAAAATTTGTATTGTTTTAAGCCACAAAATGTGTGATAATTTGCTACCACCTCAACAGGAAACTAATTACCAATTTATGCAATTTTTAAAGAGTCATATAATTTTAAAAGACTTGCCATAAAAGGCAGCAGACCTGCTCTATACCCCTTTCATAGGCAGATACTTTAAACTATTTTATTGAATTCTTTATTTGCTTTCATATCTAAATAATATAATAACACAACTAAATTTTTAGTTCCTAAATCTGTAGCTTTAAGCATTATGTATTGGCTTGAAGCAGTTATCTATTGGCTTGAGGCAGTTATCTAGTGGCTTCCTATTCCCATTTCCGATCTCCTTATCATCCTAATGTATTATGTCCTAACTTTGACTAGAAACATTCTACATAAAGGTAATTTAGGGATAAATCTTTACCATCATTTAGGGATTATCTTTGTCTTGCTTTTTCTTGTACCTCTCTTACAGTTATTTTATCTCATATTTTGTTTTCTCATGGATTACTCCAAAGTTTTATCAAAGCACCCTAAGAAAGGATGCATGGTAGATAAAATTTTTGAAATCTTACATACAAGTATACCTTGGAGATATTGTGGCTTCAGTTCCCGACCATTGCAATAAAGAAAATATTGCAATAAAGTGAGTTAAATGAATTTTTTTGGTTTCCCAGTGTGTATAAAAGTTTTGTTTGCAATATACTATTAATACTATTAAGTGTGCAATAGCATTGTGCCTAAGAAAACAATGTACATACTGTAATTTAAAAATAATTCATTGCCAAAAAAATGACTAACCATCGTCTGAACTTTAAGAGAGTTGTAATCTTTTTGCTGGTAGAAGTTCTTGCCTTGATATCTATGACTGCTCAGTGATCAGGGTGGTGGTTGCTGAAGCTTGGGGTGTCTGCAGAAGTTTCTTAAATAAGACAGAAACAAAGTTTATAGTGTTGAATGCCTTCCCCCACACACACACACAAATGATTTCTTTGTACTGTGTGATGCTGTTTGACAGGTCTTTACTTATAATAGAACAGAACTTCTTTCACATTCCTTGTCAGTCCTCTCAAACCCTGCTGGTGCTTTATCAATGAAGTTTGTATCATATTCTAAATCCCTTGTTGTTGGGGCACCTGGATGGCTAAGTGAGTTAAACATCTGCCTTTGACGCAGGTCATGATTTCAGAGTCCTGGGATTGAGCCCCATGTCAGGCTCGCTGCTCACTGAGGGGTCTGTTTCTCCCTCTCTCAGGCCCGCTCATGCTCTCTGTCTCTGTCTGTCTTCCTTTCTCAAATAAATAAAAGTTTTAAAATAAATAAATACCTTGTTGTCTTTTCAATAGTCTTCACAGCATCCTCACCAGGAGTGGAATCCATCTCAGAAAGCCACTTGCTTTGCTCATCCGTAAGAAGTACCTCCTTGTCCATTAGTTTTATTATGAAATTGCAGCAATTCATCACCTCTTCAGGCTTCACTTCTACTTCTAGTTCTTGCTATTTCCACCACATGTGCAGTCATGTCCTCCACTTCAGAAATGTATTTCTTAAATACTATGACTTGAAAGTCAGACTTATTCCTTGATCCGTGGGCTGCAGGATGGATGTTATGTTAGTAGGTGTGAGAACATTAAACTTACCATACATCATCAGAGCTTTTGGGTGACCAGATACATTGCGAATGAGAAGTAATATTTTGAGAGGAGTCTTTTTCTGAGTGGGAGGTCTCAACAGCAGGCTGAAAATATTGAGTAAACCATGTTGGAAACAGATGTGCCGTCATCCAGGCATTGTTGTTCCATTTATAGAGCGCAGGCTAAGTGGATTTAACATAATTCTTAAGGGCCCTAGGATTCTCAGAATGCTAAATGTACATTGGCTTCCAACTAAAGTCAACACCTGTTATTTGCTCCGAATAAGAGAGTTAGCCTGTCCTTCAATGCTTTGAAGCCAGGAACTGATTTTTCCTCTCTAGTTGTCAAAGTCCTAGACAGCATCTTCTACTACATGGCTCTTTAGTGTACTTTGGAAATCTGTTGTGTAGGATAGCTACCTTCATTACTGATATTAGCTAGATCTTCTGGAACTTGCAGCTGTAGCTTCTACATCACCACTTGCCTCACCTTGTCCTTTGTACTATGGAGGCAGCTTCCTTTAAACCTCATGAACCAACCTTTGCTAGCTTCCAGCTGTTGTTTTTGGCCTCTCTCAGCATTTATAAGATATAAGATATAAGGACCACATCTTCTTTATCCATTCATCTGTGTTTTGCTCCTTAGAAGACTCTAGGAACTTTTATGAAACCTCCTCCCCTCATCCCACCAGAATTTTTTTTTAAAGATTTTATTTATTTATTTGACAGACAGAGATCACAAGCAGGCAGAGAGGCAGAGAGAGAGAAAGGAGGAAGAAGGCATCCCGCAGAGCAGAGAGCCCGACGAGGGGCTTGATCCCAGGCCCCTGGGATTGTGACCCAAGCCGAAGGCACCCCCCCAACCAGAATGTTAATGAATCTTTGTTAACAATCTTCTAGAATTTCCATGATGATAAGCCCTATTGTGAGTTTATTTCTGTCTTTTGTTTCAGACACTTAGTTGCTTTTTCATTTCTTTAGCATTGAGTATTATTTTTTGAGCTTGATTTTCCAGCTCTTCCCTTGGCTTATTTCATGGATGCAATAGGTCTCTTTTCTCTCTGAGAATACAAAAAACAGTTCCTTTGAAATTATTGTCTTTATGTATAGGTTCTGTTTATCCTAAGGTTTTGTTTTTTGTTTTTTGTTTTGTTTTGTTTTTTTTATCTTTCCTATTTGAATTAGTCTCTTTTTTATTTTCTGTTAAAAGTTTTCTTCACATATCTCAGGACTTTCACTCCTGTTTAAGGGTAGAACAGTCAGCAGCTGATTAGAAATTTTGTATGTGTCACTGGCAGGCAGGCAAGCAGGGCGCTTCTCAAATAAGAGTCATCTGGTTGGACCTTTTTTTTTTTTTTTTTTTTTTTTTTTTTAGGGAACTCTCTGTGCCAGGTCTCTAGGTCTTTTCTCTCATGATGGTAAGAGGGTCCTGGTTAAACTCTTCTAGTCACTGCCTGGAAGATATAATTCTAGCATTATTTTCTGGGGCAATTAGAGAAAGGTATCTCAATATGCAAATCCATCTTTTTATTTTAAGCATACTACTGCTGCCCTTAACTGTGGTTTTGATTACTCAATTCAGAGATGCTCTGTTTGATATTTGAGGGAAATAAAGTAAACATTCTATATCAGGAGCATCTGCAGAGTCTATCGGTGTAAAGTATGGAGAAAATCTGTGAATCTTACTGCTTCCTAAATAGACCTTCCATTGATCCTGTTTTTACTATTAAGTTTCCCTCCATTTTTACAAATATCTGCTACTATTAATTCATCAGGTTTGGAGAGTCGTTTCCTCTATCTTACCACTTAAAGTTATGGGGTCTACTATTTGAACGCTTCTCTATATGCTTTCTCTCATGCATATCTTCTCCATTTTTTTTAAAAAAGATTTTGTTTATTATTTGAGAGAGAGAGAGATCACAAGTAGGCAGAGAGTCAGGCAGAGAGAGGGGGAAGCAGGCTCCCCGCCAAGCAGAGAGCCCCATGTGGGGCTCAGTCCCAGGACACTGAGATTGTGACCTGAGCCGAAGGCAGAGGCTTAACCCACTGAGCCACCCAGGCGCCCCTTGTCCATGTTTTTTTTTTGTACTTAATACTTAAAAAAAATTCCTCTTATGACATTTTACTTTGTTTTAGTGAAGCTTTAGGAGGAAATGGATACAAATACAGATGATCTATTGCTACTTTTAATTTGAAGTCCTTTTGGATATGTTCAGTATGGACTTGATCCTTCTTAGTTTTCTGATTCTGTTTTGTTTTATTCCATATTATTTTATCCCATCCTCTGAACATATACCATTTAGAGATGGTATTATTAATTCCCATGGGGAAACAGACAAGTCAACCAAAATCTGTATGACATGTCAGTTTTGAGCCTAGGATCAAATTCAAAGCCAATCTTTTAACATTAAAGAAACTTTTTCTTTTTAGATTTCTAAGATAAACTTATGGTGATTCACAGTCCTCAAAAAGATTCAATATAGGAAAATATTTTAATTTTACAGTGGTTAATTATTCTCCACTGTGCAAAAACTAGCAATGATAGAAATTAACATATATGTAACTATTACTGTGTCTATGAGTGACATATTTTAAGGAAATTAGAAAGCATCTAAATAGTTGTGAGGACAAAGAAATCCTTAATTTTTAGACCAGTTTTCCAAAACTTGAATTCAACAATATTACAACTAATGATAATTAGAAGGGAGTCCATGCTACAAAACAAACCAAAACAGAAATGGTTTATTATTTCTGAATAAGTGTGTCTGTAAAATAAATGATTGTATGTTCCTTTATTTTTAGCATACCAAGCACTTAGTAGGTGCTTGATGATTAGTTGTTGAATGTTAGGTGAAAATGAAAGTGAAATCCTGCCAAATAATTAGTTTTTTTACAACCTCTAATTAATTTTATATTCTATTGCTATCTCTTTATCCTTCCTTTTTGTAAACTTTTCTAGTTTCTCATTACTTATTTCCAGAACTATTACAAATCTCCCTAAGTGGTCTTCCTTCCACTTGCCATCAGTCTACGCTGACATATCTGTATGATTTATAGACCTATAGACCTAATAAAATTGTTTGATTATTAACACGATACTACCTTGTATAAAAATAACATTTTGTGGTTTATAAAAATTATTGCCTTTATTGTTGTATCATTTAAAATTTCTTAGATCTCTGTAAGAAACAAAGGAAGTATTAATATTTCCTAATTAAAAAAAAAATCTGGAACATTAACTCACCACAGTTGTATCCCTGGCTGTGAATGACAGAGCAAACACTTCAATGCAGATATTCAATACCCAGTTCTGTTCTCCATGTGAAACTGTAATAACATTCTATTCAAGACTCTTAAAAACCCTGTGACCAAAACTCTCAAGCATAGAAAACTCCTCAACTGGCATTCAAATCTCTTAACAGCAATCTACCTTTCTATTCCCATTTCTCATTTCTTCCATCATTCCGTTAGTTTTACAGCAATATGTTTAAGGTTTTCAGTTCTGGATTTTTACTTTTCTCTTTTGAGGAAACATATCTGGCAAATTCATTGTTATAGTCTTTCATGGTGTAAGTGTTGATCAGTTTCACAGGCTCCTTGCAACATACTCGATTTCCCCTGTCCTTAGAAACCACATTAGCTTTGTTTCTAAAACATGCAGTGGCCAGATAAATACTTTATATCAAATATAGGGATATATTAAACTTTCTGAGACAGGTTTACAAGCACCTTGGATAAATACATAGTTATGTTTAGTTTAATTTGTAGAATATGCTTTGAACCATGCTGTTTATGTAAACAATAGTGGTTTATTTGATATTTGAGAATATCAAATGCTTCACAGTTATAAAATTTTTAGAATTTTGGAATAGATTGTGACTTCTAAGGATCATCATATGATTTAAATGTAGTTAGTGTGAATCATGTTACTAAAAATAGCCTGCAGTTAGTCTCCATTACTAAATTTATTCTGATTTTGTTACCTTAAAATTCAGGTACAATTTCAAAAATATGATTCCAAGTAAGAAAAATAATGTGTATTAAATATATATATAAATAAATATATAGATATATACATATTTGAGCTCACATATTGTAATCTTCTAGGTGGTAAAATGTTTGGTGCATTTTCATGTGTATTGTTTAAGTCATTAAACAATACAATAAATCTTGTAAGTTCCTACTGTTTGTGAAGCACTGTACTTCCTAATAAAGGAGACAGAGAAATAAACACAAGACCTTTTGTTTTATATAGTAGAAAAGAAGAAGACAGACTCATAAATAACTACAAAATAAGGAAGAATATAATTAATGTCCCAAGGGAGCTACAAAGCATGTGCTCTCAGAGAATAGAGAAATCACTTATAGTTTGGAGAGTCAAGCAAAGACATAAAGTTAGAGCTGAATTGTATGTGCTAAAGGGAGAGAAAAGTTCTGTACAACTAAAAAGATTTATGTGCTAGAGGGAAAAGGGAATCACATGGACTGTGAAAGCTATTGAAACATAGGTCATGGAGTTTTAAATGTTACCAGTACACCAAACAGAGATACCATAGTCCACGGAATAGAGAAATTACATGAAGAAGCAATTCAATTTTAAAATAAGTCTAACAATACTATGCAAGGTATATGAGAGGAGAATAAACATCATTAGCAGTCAGTTTAGTTTGAAGTCTTAAGAAAACCAAGGCTTATACTAATGTATCAGTTGTTCTTTAGGTAGACATTTCTACAGGGTAGAGGAAGCCTAAATTTGTCCAATACCATTACCTAATGTCTCAGGATACATGATGTCTGAAGCATGGATGTGAAGGATGATATTAAGGCCAAGGAAATCAGCTATAAACCCAAAGCTGTATTATTTTTCCAATTAAGTGGATTCTCCACACTGCATTTTTTTCCATGCATTTATTCAACTAATATTTATTGCTCGCCTGCTTTGTTCCAGGTGTGGTGATAACAACAAGCAAAGTAAGCATTGCTCTTTCCTTCATTAATTGGGAAGCAGATGTGATGTAGGATCCCAACATGCCAAAACACCTATTTTTTGGAATCTTGTCCCTATCTAATTTCTCATTTTAACACTGGTAGCCTTAGAATCTATTTTTTGAAAGAATATAGTAATAAACATGTTCTGTCTTGTGCACTTGAACAAGGCAGTTCTAAGAAATGTCTTGCCTTAATGCAAGGGAAAAAGAGTTGGATCGAGATCTGGTATATTACGGAGAGCATGTTTTGAGATTTATTTGAGACTGTTGCTGGCACAGGTTAATTCTCTGATGGGAAAACATTTTTCTCTGTGTGTGTTTGTGTGTGTGTGTGTGTTCTTCTTTTTTTCACTTTTGCATCTCAAAACCATCTTCCTTGTTAGGAATACTCATAAGATACTTTGTAGACTGGCAAAAACACAGCTTTTTTAGGAAACCGTCTTTAAGTAGTCCCAGTTCTTAAGCCAAGATTTTGAAATAAAGTGTATTCTGAGTTTTCTGAAAGCAATCCTTGGAAATGGTTTATTGATGACATCAGGATGCTTGACTAAATTTTATGATTTCTGAGCATGGGATTATTATATAAATATCTGTTTTGTCATCCTTTTTACTCAAGCAATTATGAAAATCATAATAAACTGTTAGCCTTATTCCAAGTGATATTTTTAAGCCTTGGGATGTTTGTATGGGTCTGTCTTACATTTTGGTTTATAATTGAACTTGATAAGATAAAAGACTTTCAATACTGATCAAGAATGAATACATTAAGATTTTCTTCATAGATATCTCATCAAAAGCTGAGACATCCCTCTCCCAACACCTCTTGCCCCAATATTCTAGGACGCAGTTATTTATTTGGGTGTGTGTGTAATAAATAGATGTTACTACAAGGTTTGTACTCCACTAAATGGTTCCTTTGGAAAGAATGAAGTTGACAACTAGAATTTAAAAAGTGGGATTTTCTAAGCCTTGAAAAATCTGCCTTTTACAAGATAAATAGATTAACATCAGGTAAGATTGTGGAATATCCATGTGCTCTGGTATATTATCTAGATTTTTTTGTTATTATTATTACTCTTAGAGAACTTCTCCAGTAATTTCTTATGAGCATCTGGTTAATTTTAGCCTTCTGTTGTCTGCATGGCATAGAGTTTACTTGCTTAGTGGCGGAATTTGCCATTATGTATAAACAACCTACATGTAAGGTTATTTTTTCAGGGAGTTCTATATGTGGCCTTGAAATTGAAATATATTTTTGTACCCATGAGACCCTACAATAGAGGACATATTTCACATATGCTAATTAAAGAAAATTGGCACAAGTGGCCACTGAAGTAGGCCACAGGAAAAGGGGGAAATAATTAAGGCTTACATTTATGAAAGTATCTATTTATCAGAAGTTCAACTTGGTAGAATAGGAATGTTGTCGCAGTTATAAATATGGTTGCCTGCTTATTTCTTTAGCGTCTAGGTTGGAGAGAAATGCTGGACCAGGTATAAATTTGAATCCATTTTACAATGTGAATTCTAAAACTATTTTTCTTTGAAATAGAGCTCCTTCTGAAATGATTAAATATGAATGAATCTTCAGTTACCACATTTCCATGCTATTTTAGGTGTCAAGGGAGAAGGAAATATTTGACAATTTAGTTCAACTTTCTATGAATAAAAATAATGTCCCAATGAAGCATTTGCATTTCAACATTGTCAGATTATGTCATACCATGACCTTCTCTTAGAATAATATATGTAAACAAATTTCCCTGCTTTTTTCACATAGTACAATAGTAGTTGAAATGATTAATCAGGTCCTGGTGCAAAAGCTCTTTAATCTCAAACATAGAAGGGAAGTATTGATTGTTATCCAACAGTCGGCCTTGATTTGGTTGTTTAAATCTAAATGTGATTATTTTTGAAGTTTGCATTTGCTGTATGGAAATTATCATGAAATGAAACAACACATTGTTTCATTTTACTGTATCAGGCAGATTAATCTTTTTAAAGAAAGAGTCTTCCAGATATCAGAATTTGAATTATTTTCTAATGTTTTTCTGTTTGTTTAAAGCCACTACACAGTTATATTACATTGAATTATCGGGAAAATATATCACAGAGCATTTAACAATTTTGAGTGTAAGGATTTTGTAATATATTTCCAGTTTAAACATAGAGATAAGCAGAAATAATATGCTACTGGACAAACTACGGATCCACTTGTCTATTGCTCAGTAGTGCCTGTTTATGTTATGACGGAATCAGTTTTTCTTTAAATAATGTTATAAAATGAAAGGAATAGTTTTAGCATTTTGCATTATCATCAGGATGATGCTGGGAAAATATGCAAAAGATGTCTTTATTTTCTCAAAAAAAAAAACCCATTCTTTTCATTTCTGTTTGTTGTTTTTAGTTTTCTTCTTTCCTTTTGTTTTTTCCTTCTTTTAATTTGGAAAGAATATTTAAAACAGAAAGCCACTGCATGAATATTTTCAATGTATGACTATTGTCTTCTCCTAGATAGTATTCAGTCTTGAGAAATTTGGGGATCTCTTAATTTTCTTAAATGGTATAGTTGCAAACACACAAATCATACTTGCCATAAAAATTATTTTTTTGTAAAAATTATTTTTTTGTAAAAATTATTCAGTGTCTTTCAGACATTAAAAATATTTTTACTCTCAGAAAAAGTATCATATAACCTTTAGCCCTCATATTTAACTGGTATAAATGTGACACATCTGGTTATACGGTGGTGCGGTCTAAACCTTGGCATGAGTCACCAGGTAGAAGAGTTTTTCTGAATGTCATTGTTGTGAATACTTCGTGATCATGATTACCAGCACACTTCCAACATGGTCTATGTACAGTTGTCTGTCACTTACCCTAAAGTTTTGTTCTTTATTGCTTAGTAGGAGCTTTTGTTGAGTTTTAACTAATTTCTCAAAGTCCAATACAAAAATTTTGACTCTTGGCTGATAAGTTATATTCTTGTATATAGTATGTCATCATTAGTTAAAATTGTTACATGGTCTCCTCTCATGTTCTGAAGGCTATGTGGTGTTTTGTTTAAAATTACTTTCATAAAGTTAATACACTTTCTTCACTACTGCCCTTTATATGTTTATAAATCATACACATTTAAACCAATAGGTTATTATTAAAAGTTACTACTCTCTAACTTCCTTTTTAAATACTTTTGCAATCTAAAGCATTTGCAGATGCCTCACTGACATGATTAGCATTTGGCTATTTTCTCACTCTATGTGCAAAAATTTCTAAATTTCTCTTACCAGGAAAGGAGTTACCTATGAGAATTGATACTTTAAACCTAAGGCTATTTTTCAGAAATTGTACATTAAGAAGAGATCCTCACTGCAAAGATAAAAATAGTTTGCTGCAGAAACTATTGTGAAATTTTCAGAATCTTTCTTGTTCAATTCTATTTGTGAAAAAAAAATCCATTTCAATGAAAATGGCATTATTTCACAGCTGAAATTTTATTTTTATTAACATCAACAAGGGATTAGTTAAATTCTAGGAGTTTTGCCAAAACCTCAAATTAACTTTCTTTGTTCTCTATAATTTATAAAAATTTTCTTCATCATATTCTATCTAGAGTTGGAGTCATTTGATTGCTTGCTTGCTTTTTTCTTCATTTTTAATTCCTTTGTATTATTACTCACTTCCATCCCAAAGGAGTTTATCTTACTACCAGATATATATTCTTACATAATTTCTTAAACTTATATAATTACTTATATGTTATATATACACCTACGCTTATGTGCTTATATAAATAAAAACTGTGTATTACTATTCTTTCTCTGTTTTATAATCTTTAATTTTCTCTGTCCAGAAATATTCATATAAATATAGTCAAATGAACTTTTATATATTCCTTTTAATAGCCAAATAATATTACATATTGTGAATGCACTATATTTTATTAACTCTCTTATTAATTGTGAATGATCTTTTAGTTTTTTCTATTATAAATTGTATAAAAGTAAACATTTTCATAGTATTTCTTTATTATTGTCAGTGAGAGTTCCATCCAAGTTTTTAACATAATATTCAAAAATAAATGATAAAGGAGAGAATTGAGATAATTACTTATGTAGTTTATTTAAATTAGGTCTGTATTCTATAATGTGTTTCTTATATATTTTTAATGTTATGAAACCTAGAATATTAATTAATTAACTTTATGTTTATCACTTAAGACAGGTTTTTCTGAAGAATTATTTATCTATTTTGGAGAGATCAAGAGAGTGGGGTGCAGGGGCATAAGAAGAGGGAGAGGAACTGAAGCTGACTCCTTACTGAGTATGAAGCCTGACACAGGGCTTGAATTCATGACCCTGAGATCACAATGTGAACCAAACCCAAGAGTCAGGTGCTCAACAGACTGCACCACCCTAGCACCCCAAGACAGTTTAAATTTAAGAAATACTTTTGGAGTATATTATAGAAAATACAATGCATGTGAAATATATATGATTTAAGATGATATGCTGAAACTTTTTTCCAACGTAAAACTTAAATAAATAGTGGGCCATTATTGGAGAGGGATTATCAGAACTATCTAGATTGCTCATTTATTGAATTTAATCCAGTGGACAATTTTTAAACTAACTTTATCCCTGTACACCCATAGTCTTAAAACCCTGGTAGTGTAACCCCATTCTTAATAGAGCCTCCAGTACTAGAGTTGCAGTTTTTCCAGAACAAAAGTGGAGGAATCTATTCTCCTATTTCTCATTTCATATTTTCTAGCAACTTTGTTACACCATTCTGTGACTAGTGATTATTTGATTAAATTGCTAAAGTGAGAAACATTCAGATAAAAACTTGTAAAAGTAACTAAATTAATATTTATTCACCATTTTAAATTTCTTAATAATGATTTCTACATGACTTCAATACTTTCTGTACAAGATTATGTGTATCCGTTGAATAAAATAACTTAGACTTCTAATAATGGGAAGGGACAAAAAGCAATGGGTTCCATAACAAGAAAATTAGGAGGGGAAAAAAAAAAACCAGATGATGCAAAACATGAGGAGTGACATTATTAACAGAATTAACAACAGCAGATGTTATCTACTCATTCCTTCTAAATGCAATTGAAATGAGAATAAAAAATAATGAATAAAGCAAAAACACACAGAAACAAAAAGATAAGGAGAAACAGTGATTAAAAATATCAACAAACTTGAAAGGCAGCAGGGGAAAGTTTAGGAGAAGCACTAACAAAAAAGAGAAAATTTCAATTAAAACTGACTAGAGGGAGGAAGAGGAACATAGAGTAAGGATCGTTTGCCCTGAAGAACCTGTAGGAATCACTGAGTGTGTGGACCTGATATTGCAGAAGTAAGGTGATGGCCGAAACAAAACATTTGAATTCTCCAAATCTATTCTGTCATATTTCTCTCTGCCTGATGTTGAATATAGGTTCAGGCAAAACACAGGAGACTCTTTCTCCAAAGAAACTGATGGGTTTCAATCCTTAGATCTCAAGATAGTACTGTTTGAGAATTCCTATGGAAAAAGCCTAAACACCTTGTGCAAAACACATACTTAACACAGAGTTTGTAATCACTTTTTAAAAATAATTTACATTTAAATGTGAATAGACAAACAAAGATCACTAAATATTTGAGGAACTCCTCAAATAAGAAAGATAGAAACCAAAACCAACCAACAAGTAAGAAGTTAGCTATAGAAAATGTTTAAGCAGGGAATAGTAAAACTTTTAAAAATATGAATAAGACATTCTAAGAAGCTATGCATCGATAAAATCAATAGCCAAAAAACAAGAACAATTGATGAAAGGGAAGAGCTTTTGGAAATCAAATATATGATAGCTAGCAATTTCAAGTAATATATTTTCAACTAACTCTTTGGAAAATAAAATTGTAAAAATGCTTATAAAATGGAAAGAAAGACAAATCAGGAGAAAAAGATAATAGATAATAGATTTAGAAACTTGAATGCATGAAATCCAATACATGTCAGAGAAGTGATAAAATGTAAGAAAAGTTTTTAAAGTCTGAGGGACACAGTTCTCCATATTATAACATCTCAAACTGTTCAGCACAAGAAACAAAAGAAAACAACAAATCTTGCATATGAAGGAAAAGCTCAAGATCTTCTTATAAAGAGAAATATATATATATATTAAGGAACAAGAGTCAGAATGGAAATTAACTTATTAATATCATCATCTTTGGAGTACTGCCTTCAAAATTTGGAGAAAAAAAATGAATTTCACTTGGAATTCTATTCTTGGCCAAATTATCAGTCAATGCAAACACACTTTAAGATGTGTATGATATCCAATATTTAGTTCTGGTGTACTTTTCTTAGAAATCTATAAAAGAATGTGCATCTAGTAAAGGAAGGGAATAAGACAAAGAGAGAAAGACTTGGTCTTCAAGATATAAGATAATATATTACAAACAACAAAAAGTTTGTCCCACCATGAAAATTGTCAGGCATCTAAAGCTCATGCTCCAGACTGAAGCAGGAGTGCAAGGACTGTGGATGGGAGCATTGTAGATGAAAAATGGCTTTGATTGATGTGTAAGCATCACAAATTTAATATTATGTGCAACTGGTGTGTTATTTATAAAGAATTAAAAAGTTAATAAAAATGAAGCAAGTACAAAAAGAACGTTTTTAACTGTAGGAAAATCAAAAGTATAAGGAAATAAACATCTTCGTAGTGCATTACTTGGCTTAGAACAATATGAGTGATACACGAAATTATTGAAAGAACACAAGAAAAGTATAGGTATCTACCCTAAGAGAGATGTCCAAAATTAATTTTAAAAAATGATGTTTGAACCCATTATTTATAAACATGAAGTCTAATCCCAGAAGATAACTCTTTAGAAGTTGTAAGAAATTTCCCTTGCAGAGCAGGAATTTGTTTGTGTTTGGACAGAGATGTGACATTAGTGAATGGTATGTTTTAAGAGACTTCAAATAATACATTAAAAAAAAAAAAAAAAGAGTTTTTGAGGGGTAACTGGGTGGCTCAGTCCATCCGATTCTCGATTTCTGTTCAGGTCATGATCTCAGGGTTGTGAGATAAACCCTACAAAGGATTCCAGCTGATTGTGGAGCCTGCTTAAAATTCTCTCTCTCCTCTCTTTCTGTCCTTCCTCCCCACATTTGTGTGCTTGTGCTCTCTCTCAGAAAGATTTTTTTTAATAAAAGATATTAAATAAAAAGTTAAAATAAATTTAAAAACCTGAGTATCACATTGGTAAGTTAAGCATAATTTACATAATGATTGGTAAGAGAATATATATTTCTTCTCCTCAATTTTCATAAAACCTGAAATGGTTAATTAACAACAGATATGAAATCATTGGACAACATTTACATATTTAAAAGTTGAATAAGAGACTAGAAATCAATTTGTTAGCAAAAAAATTTATTTTTGTTGACTCTAATTAACATTTATTACTTACCCATCCCTCATTCAGTGATCATTTTTTCATTAGTTGCTTGAGGGTAATAAAAACATCTCCAGACCCAATTCCAGTGTGTGTGTGTGCGTGCACACGCACGTGCAGGCTGCCTCACACCAACAACAGTTCTCAGACACCAAGAACCGTGGATAAAGACCAAATATATGTGAGAAATACATTTTAGTTATCTGAATAACTAAATATATATATTTCTTATAACTGACAATACCACACCCAATGTAAGGTTGTTTTTGTTTTGTCTTCAATCATGTATTTGCCCTTTTCTTTACATTATACTTCATTGATTTATGTTTGCCTGGGTAGTCTTCCCACTGAGATTGCAAGTTTCTTTTTTTTCTTTTTTTTTAATCTAAGTTTATGCTTAATTTAGGTGGTATTCACTTTATATTTGCTATGTTGAATATTCCCCATTTTTTATGTGGCATTTATCTATGTTTGATTGTAAGTCCACTGAAGCTAGAACCTGTGGTTTCTGTGTTTTATAGCATTCCCTAAGTTCCAGGAGAACTGGTAACTGTTAAAAATGAACACATCTCAATATTCTTCAAAAATTAGCTTGGCTGAACATCACTGAAAATAGACCTTTTTTAGCTTTCCACTCCATTCTCCATAATCGAGTAGAATCATTATTCAGCAGAGAATAGCATGCTGAAAATAGATTGGAGTAACAAAGCTTATGTAAACAGGAGCGCATCCTTCCATATATCTAAATTGCTGACCATAGATCCACTACTCATAAAGAATCTAATAGGTGACATGTTACTAGTAAAGTGGGATCTTCTAGTCAAAACGAAGCCATTCTTCTAGTACATTTCATGTTCATTGAAAATGGATTTATAACATATAAAGAGTCTTTTATTAAATAGGTTTTTAGTTCACTCAAAAACAGATTTACAATTCAGGAGCAACCCATTGCCTAACATGTTTTCAGCTACTGAAATAGATTTACTACTCAGAAACAACCCATTATCTAACATGTTTCCAGTTCACTGAAAACAGATTTACAACTCATACATAGCCCATTATCTAACATAGTTCCAGCTCACTGAATATTGATTTAGAATTCATAAACAGCCCATTATCTGACAAATTTTCAGCTCACTGAACAGATTTGCAAATCATAAACAACCTATTATCTCCCACATTTCCAGCTCACTGAAAGTAGATTTACAGTGTATAAACAATCCATTATCTCCCATGTTCCAGTTCACTGAAGATTGCTACAGAACTTGCAAAGAACCCTAAGGAGTCAAGGTTCCACCTTGGACATCAAATAAATAAATAAATAAATACCTATATTGAATAATAAATAATCATATTTGATCTTAATGATTATCTTGTATCAATAGATATATAGAAAGATTTAATCTGTTATTTTCAATCTTTAAATAGCTTATAAAAGAAAATTAATTAGATGAACTTAAAGGTCTGATAACTGCATTTTTGTGTGTTTTTAAACATTCCTGTGTTAAGTTTTGAAAATTTAGAAAATGAAAGTAATACTATTAAAAATGATCATTTGGGGGGTAGTTTTATTTTTATAATCTTAATTTATTTCTAAAGATTGTTTAAATCTTACTCTCTTATAGTGTACAGAAACAATAAAATGTATTTATATTTTTTTGAATTATTAACATAGCTAATTCCGTTAGAAGTTTTTTATTTTAAAGATTTTTAATTCTTTGAGAGAGAGAATGAGTGCACGAGTGGGGGTAGGGAGCAGAGGCAGAGGAAGAGTCAGATTACCTGGTGAGCAGGAAGCCCATTGCAGAACTCCATCCCAGGACCCTGGGATCATGACCTGAGGTGAAGGCAGTTGTTTAACTGACTGAGCCATCCAGGCACCCCCACCATTTGATGTTTTTAAAAATAAGTAACAAATTTTAAAAGTAGATAAACTTTCTCATCATATGTTTACTGGGCAGTCAATTTATTTTTATCAGTGGAAAAATACTTTTTACTCTGTAGTATCCAGAAGTTATACCTTTATTTTAAGCCTTATTATTAGTTTATCATTAATATTTTATCCTTTGTTAACCAATTCAAACTTGTGAAATCACAATGAAAAAATGTTTCATTTAAAATACTATGAGCTGGGACATCTGGGTGGCTCAGTCGTTAAGTGGCTGCCTTCAGCTCAAGTCATGATGCCGGGGTCCTGAGAGGTCCTGAGAGGTCTTGAGAGGTCCTGGGATAGAGCCCTGCATCGGTCTCTCTGCTCAGCAGGAAGCCTGCTTCTTTCTCTCCCACTCCCCCTGCTTGTGTTTCCTCTCTCACTGTGTCTCTCTCTCTCTTTCTTTGTCAAATAAATAAATATAATCTTTTAAAATACTATGAGCATTTATAGGAGTTGAATAAATTTTGTGACACATGTTTGTACTCTAAAAATAAAATAAAATAAAAAATTAAATATTGTGAGCTCAAATTTAAAATACTAAATGTCACATGATTTTAAATTCATATTAACTTATGAATATATTATGTTATTTTTTAAACTTTTTATTATGGAAACTTCCAAATATTCACAAAAGTGATAATCTAATCAATCCAATGGGCCCATTAAGCCATTTCAGGTAGCAACATGTGGACAATTTTGCTTCATCTATTCAAAATCCTCTTCCCCCAACTCACACACACACTGCCATTGTATTACTTTAAAACAAAATCCAGATAACATATTGTCTTATAATTTAATACCTCAACACACGTCAATAAGAGATACTTTTGTTTTTAACATAATACATAATTAAAATTAAATATTCCTTGAATATCTTTCATTTCTTATCAAGCTTACTACTTACATCATATATGTATTTTTATAATTTTATACCGTGAACCAGGTTTTATGCATATTTATATCTATTGCATATTAAATATAGAACTACATATTTAATTATAATTATGTAAAATTAATTTTATATGCAGAATTTATTACCTTTATTTTTAAAGGTAATTTACTCATACTTTATATATAGAAGAATTTACTCATACTTTTTATATAGAAGAATGATTGATTCAATGTATTATCTAAAATAGTATGTGAAATAATAATACATTTGTAATATTTTTAAGACAGGTATGGTCCTTTCTTTTCCTTCTCCTCATAGATTAATGCCCTTATTTTCATGACTATCATTTCCATTAAACAAAGAAACTGAGATTATGATATGTCCTTCATGAAAAACACAACATTCAGCATGGAGCAGTCCTCAGTAAATATTTGTTGAGTGAATTAATAAACAGAATTAGATAAGTAGCAGGAAATTTTCTAGGATTTAGTCTGTCTTTCTGATGTAAAATAATGAGGAAATCAGTGATTTTCTGGGCCTCTCTTACTGTGTTTTTATCAGTAGGGAAATTATAAGGATTTTCTATCTTTGGAAAATCATGTTTTCCAATGTCAGGGTGGAAAAAACTTTCCTTCTACCTTTTAGTTTCTGTGGCTGGTGTAACAATAAAAAAGACATAAAGCAGATTAACAGGAGAACAATTTCATTTTGTATGCAGGAGAACCCTACAAAGGCATTGATATGCAAGGGCAATCATGTGCTATCCTGAATTAAAAAATGGGGTAGGGGCGGGGACTTCAAAGATGAGTAGGGTAATTAACAGGAAGGGAAAAAAAAAAAAAAAGATCAAGTGTTTGGTAATTAGATGTTTGCCCAGCTATTTGGATAGGTCTGTCAGTAAAAGTTTTATCTAGCAGTTGCTCTCTTTTTGGACCTTCATATCTAAATTCTTCTAGATAGTTAAAAGAGGGGTGCATTTTTTTTTCTTCAGTTTGCTGGGTCTTGTTTGCCTCCAGCTCAAAATAATCCACATTATTAAAGTGAAATATCTTGAGCAAGCTTATTCTAATGCATATATCATATTAGCATGCATATATCATATTAGCATGGATGCCAATCAGCCCTACTTCATTTCACAGAATAAAATAACGTGTCATGTATCAAACTCTATAGAAATTTTTGAACTTAAAATATGAGAGGAGAGAAAGAAAATATGCCCACTTTTAATTTAAACTAACCATTTTGTGATATATTAACTAAACTTATACTTTTGTTTCTGAATATATTTTGTCAACTTTTGTTTCTAATTTATTTTACTTTAGCTGTCAGAAGGGCAAGGGCATTTAGTTTGCTACTTTTTTTTTCAAAGGTACATGCTTTGTGATTTTGCTGGTAACATTTTTTTTTAAGTTTGATTTTTTCCAACTTTATTTAGACATAAATTGACATACAACATTGTGTAAGTTTAAGGTGTGCAATTTGCTTATTTGATACATTTACATATTGCAATATAATTACCACCATAGCTTCATCTCTTATTTCCATTACATGATATAATAACCATTTTCTACTATGATGAGAACACTTATGATCTACTCTCTTACCAACTTTTAAGTATTTAATGCAGTATTATTGGCTATAATCACATATTAACTTATAAGTGGAAGTTCACAGTTCTGACCAGCATCGCCCCATTTCCTCTATCCCCCAGTGTTTTTTTTAACTTTCTACATATGAAAATGAAACAAAACAGAAACTCCAAAAATTTTCTTTTTATTTCTTATAAACTTTCTTCCTACAATTATTTGAAATAACCCCAAATCCCTAAGTGAAACCAATAAGCTTTTCTTTTTATGAATCAGACAAATAATCCAAGGAGATGCACGCATAAACACACATACACACACACACACACAGTTAATATAAACAGAAGAATAAAAAGTCTAGAAAATTATAATGGTGGATAAAAGCAGGAGCTTCTAACAGCAAGAAATGGGAAGAGGAAAGGGGAGAGAGAAGCAGAGAGAATTTTCTTGTGTAAGAACATATTTGAATAAAAAAATAATAAATAAATAAATAAATAATTATAAAAAGAATGTATTTGAATAAGGTGATGATAAAAATAATTTTAAAAGAAAATTTTGCAGTGCCCTTGCCAAAAAAGCATTATTCATCTTCCTTTAATATTTTTCTAGCATAATTCATCTTATTAACAAGACTATCCATTGTGATTTTTACAATCACTCTGAACATTTTAAAGGCAGCATCCTGAAATAGTGCTAAAATAACGTGCAATAACAATTTTGTTAGAATTAGTACATCTCCTTAAAATAAAATAAAAAATGTGAAGTTTCTACATCACAAATTATCATATATTGTCACAAAATCTGCCAAGGTGTTTTCACGTTATTGAATCTATTGGCAGATTTCCATTTTTAACAGTAGAACTGGGCTTTCTGTGACAGTGATAAAAGCAATTCTAAAATTGCTGAGGAGTGGGAGAAACACAAAGCATGTGTAATTCTCTATTTGTGGTCTGACATAGATGACTCATCTTCCCAGAATTGTTATATGACATTTATTGAGTCCCCGTGTACCCAATGAAATATAAAACCAGTTAAGCTTGTTTTGTCTCTTTGGGATTTAAGCTAGTAAAAAAAGGAAATTTATATCTTGCCTATTTTCTTTGTTAAGATATATTGAGTGCTTTTTATATGTCAGGTACTTACCTGGTCTCTGATGGAATATAAGTAGAAAATATCTAGTCCCTGCCCTCTAGGAGCTTCTTTCCCTCCCTTTATTAATAACTGGTCTAGAAAGGAATCACACTCTTAAACTAATTCATGAAAAATGAAACAATGTAATCATTCCCTAAGGAAAGAATGATTTATTTGGTGTATTGGAGTAGAAATGTGATTGTCACTCACAAGATTAAAAATATACAGTGGGAAAAAAAAAAAAAAACTGCAAGAAGTCATGAAGGCTTAAAAGACTTTTCTTCTCCATCAAAGGTCAGAACAGACAGAAAAGCAGGAGCCAGGATCTGGAGGTTTCTCTCTCTGTGTCTTTCTTTCTTAAGTAATGAAGCTACTTGGATAATAAAGCTTTAGAGCTTTGCTATTTTAATTATGATATTTTAGTATTAATATATCAAAAGAATATTTACTTTTTAGAGGTACAAATTGAAATATTTACTGATGAAATGATTCTGATATCTTGAATTTGCTTTCAAATAATCCAGTGGCACATTGAGCATAGGGAAATAGGAAACTTTATAGATGAAGTAAAATTGACCATATGTTGGTACTAGTTCAAACTAAATGTATGGGTCCTTAGAGGTTCATCAGACAACTCTCTTTAATCTTGTGTTTGCCTGAAAATTTCCATAGGAAAATTAAAATGTGACATTTTCATAAACTAATATGTATTTGAAGAATGTACAATCTTCTTTATTTTTTGATATTGCTTTCTCTAACTCTGAGTCTGAATTCCCTAAATATGAGAGCTTTATCTTTTCACATTCACCACAGTGAATAAAACAAACAAACAAACAAATAAAAACATTTCATAAACACAAAATTGAACAAAACTGATTAGATGAATCACTAGTAAATTAAGAAAAGGGCAATAAGCATTTCTTTTCCCACTTAGATAAGTTTAAAGCTGTAAATTATGCCAAGACTAAATGGTAGGGAGACCTGGGTTCAGTTGGTTAAGAGTCTGCCTTCAGCTCAGGTCATGATCCCAGGGTCCTGGGACATATTGGAGTGTTAAGTCCCATGCTCAGAGGAAAGTCTGCTTCTCCTTCTCCCTCTGCCCCTTACCCCCACTCATGCGCTCTCTCTCTCTTAAATAAATAACAATAACAATCTAAAAAAAAAAAAGAAAAAAGAAACCATTCTCCTTCAATGTTAGAAAAATGATTTTTTTAAAATATGTACTGTTTATAAAGTAAATACAATGCCAGAAATGGAAAGATCACATCAAAATGGTCAAAACTTATAGGAGGATCAAATAAGTGAGCTGACCAGGTTTGAAGTGCAGGCAGATTAGTGAGTTAGTTTAATTAGTGAATTAGTTTAATTGTACAAGAGACAGATTTGCTATGAACATTTAAAAAATCTGGCTTGAGCTATAGAAGTGTTTTGATATTTTGTATCCCTGACAATGGTAAGAAAAATTATTGAAATATTTAGAAATTTATTGAAATTACTGAATAAAGATAATTCAAAATTGATTTACTAGAAATATAGAAAATATAACAGATGATTACCATCAAGGTTAATGAATATAGAATTTGGAAACCACTATATTTTTAAAGTATGGGAATAACCTTATTTTCACTGATGAATGAAGAAATTCGTAATTACTTACTTAAATATAAGGTCAGTCAATTATTGAAAATCTACTGCATTTTGAGCATAATTTAAGAGGGGCTGAAAATACAGAGAGCTATGAGATACCTTATGTACATAATCCAATTGAATTTAAGAACCCATAGAAGTT
This sequence comes from Mustela lutreola, assembly GCF_030435805.1. Lineage (NCBI taxonomy): Eukaryota > Metazoa > Chordata > Mammalia > Carnivora > Mustelidae > Mustela > Mustela lutreola. The sequence continues at coordinate 121,231,374 of NC_081292.1, read as the reverse complement.
TCTCTTGTGTCATCCTGGGACAACTCTAGCCATTTAGGAAACCCTGGGTAGAATTTATTTAATGCTATCATTTGACAGTAATGATTATACTTATTGATGTTTGGGAAAACGCAATGCCCAGGCAGTAGTATTTCAATTGGCAATCTAGTAAAGACAGTGAACAACACAGAGAGCAGATGTTTCCTTATGATAGTAAGAGACCCTTTGCAATACGTTTCAGATGTCAAACTCATTTTTGTTTAGCACTCCTTCTTGTCTCTTATGAGTAAGCATAATTTCTCTTAAACATATGGCCCAAAATGGAGTAAGTGTGGGAAATCCCATTTATAACTTCAGTCTATATTATTGGGGGAAAAAGTCTTCTGAATTAATAATAAAAACCATCTGTTCTCACTTAGAGGAAAATGCTTCACACTGCTGAAGCGAGACTAATATTCAGCATTTTTAAAAAGTATACAGAAAAATATAATGAAACAGTTTATTTTTTAACAAGATGCCAAATCCATTTTTTCCAATTATCCAGTCAATCTTCAAAGTTTAAGTGTTAACAGTCTTCAAAATATCTGCTAAAGATCAAGGTGTATATTCATTTGCATGCTTATTCTCATAAAATATGTTAAATATCAAGATATTTATTTTCAAAAATTATTTATCTTTAGGGCACCTGGATGCTCAGTGGGTTAAGTGTCTGTCTTTGGCTTAGGTCTTGATCCTGGAATCTTGGGATCCAGCCCCACTATCAGGCTCTGTGCTCAGTGGGGAGACTGCTTCTCCCTCTCTCTGCTGCTCCCCCTGCTTATGCTCCCTCATTCACTCTCTCTCTCTCAAATAAATAAAAAAAATATATTTAAAAAAATCATCTTCTTTAATTTCATAATTTGTTTATAATAATAACCTATTTTATTTTAATTTTTTTTAAAGATTTTATTTATTTGACAGAGAGATCACAAGCAGGCAGAGAGACAGACAGAGAGAGAGGGAGAAGCAGGCTGCCCACCGAGCAGAGAGCCCGATGTGGGGCTCGATCCCAGGACCCTAAGATCATGACCTGAGCCGAAGGCAGTGGTTTAACGGACTGAGCCACCCAGGCGCCCCATAATAAGCTATTTTAAAATTACAATTGCTGAGCTATTTTATTTTTATTTATTTATTTAAATATTTTATTTATTTATTTATTTATTTATTTATTTGACAAACAGAGATCACAAGTAGGCAGAGAGGCAGGCAGAGAGAGAGAGGGGGAAGCAGGCTCCCTGCTGAGCAAAGAGCCTGATGCAGGGCTTTATCCCAAGACCCTGAGATCATGACCTGAGCTGAAGGCAGAGGCTTTAACCCACTGAGCCACCCAGGTGCCCCTGCTGAGCTATTTTAAAATCAATCTGTTTGTAATAGTAATATTTGTTCAAAAGAATAGTAATACAAGTTCATTGAAGAAAAGTTTCATAATACAAATATAAAGTATAATAAAGAAAATTAAAAACACTCATAATCTGATTACCTGGATATACCTACATTTAACACTTGGTTTCTTTCTTTTAAGCATCATTTTGAAATTTCACTTCTATTTTTATCAAAGTTTTGTATTCATAATTTTAAAATCAAGTAGTTTTATAAATTGTATAAACTAGTAATCATCTTCTGTCTGCAGTGTTTCCCAGTCTCATTACCATTTCCCAGATGCCATTAATAAGCTCACTTACCTATTCCTTGTCATTTCTCTCTCTCTTTCCCTCTCTCTCAGTCCCTCTCTCTCTCTCCATACCTATATATGATAATGTATACATATGTGTGTGTATGTAAAATATGTAATACTTCTATTTTCTTGTAATTCAGTTTCATATATTATCTTTCCCTTTCAGACATGAACAAAAAGGGCTTGAATTTCTTGTATAGTACAGACTTTCCCCCCTAATGCATATTTCCTACCTCACCCTTCCATTATGGTTATATTACAATTATATTTAATTTCATCATTACTCTTTCCATATACTTATTACCATCTACATCTTAATAATGGTTAAACCAAGTAGTATATTATGGTTATATTACCTTATACAACTTCCTATTCTCCATAGAATTACTAGTTATTTCTTTTTTCTCTCCATTTCTTATGGTACCTATCACTATTATTCTATTATTTTCTTAAGAGATATGTATATGTCTTCTCATTAGCTTCCTCCAAAATATTCAATAAAATAAACTTTTACAACTTTACATTTCTGAAAAATGCCTACTTAATATCATTGCTTTATTGTGTTATATTCTGGGGATCTCAAATTTATCTTCCAATTTTTTTTTCTGTTGATTTTTAAGCTTTTGCTACCATACTATAATTTTCTAACTCTCTTTTTGGCATATTCCTTAGTATATATTATTTTCCTGTATTCTTTCTGTTTTCTTCATTTTCCTTTTCAATGTATTATTCTTTTTGTCTGGGCCTTTCATGTTGGAGCTGTTCCTTAAATAAATGGTGTTATTTCATTGTCCTTTGATAGCCATAGTGGGGTATCTCTGCTCAGGATGCTGACTTTTCCTTAAATCCCCTTCTCCTTTGGTGAGTTCACCCTTAGCTCTGACTGGTGTTTTGAAGTCCAGATTTTCTGTGGATCAGCTTCTCCATAGTATACCCCTCATCTTCTGTCTGCATATGTAAGGGCTTCTTAAATCATACTTAAATCTATTCTTCAGACTCACCCATACCCTGCCAGCAGCACTACCTGCCATCTCTAATTCCTGAGTTTTTCTGGGATTATGCAGTGGCAAAAAATTATAGATACTTAACATCCATCTTTCCCAAATCTGATGATTTGATCATCTGATCTCTGCTATAATTTCATTTTTAAAATTTGTATGTATATTGTAATGTCTTTATTTTCATTTATGTGGACTTTTAGAAGGGTGTAGTGATAAATATATTTTATTTTTCATATTTAATTGGAAAACTTTTCACATTTTTCTTCATGTTCATATAAAACTAACACATACTACCAGCTCTATATTTCCAAGTTTCTCCTAAAATGAGATAGGCACATATGTAGCCATTTATGCCTATGCATAAAATACCAATTATATATAAAAACTCATTTTTGTTTTGTTAAACATTGACTTTGACATTTATTGTGAAAATTGCTACCCAGGACATGCTCGTATGTACAGTTACCTCAGAAATAAACAAATGTTGAATGCTGATATTGTACTTCAAATTCCCAGATATTAAGGAAATGCTTATTTTCGATCGTATAATGGCAAGATTGTCACTTACTATTATAGTTAACCGTAATAAGAAATCATTAAAATTCAAAACTATAGCAGAGGGTTCCAGCAATAAAAATAGCAGCATATCCATGATTTATAATGGAAGTTAATGACACCCAAAGTATTTCCTTATAAGGAAAATTTTAGAATCAATTATTTTGAATGGTACTCCAATACATATGACATATACATCTATACATACATACACATATGTGTAAGATGTTCAGTCAAAACTAATCCTTCTACCCAATTGGATAGGTACTTTGTATCATACTTTTCCCACTATTCCATAGTGGGAAATGACACATCAGTCACTAAATCCGCTGGTTATTATGGTTACATAAAAATATAAATTTATATGTCATGAATTCGGTGGTACTTTATCAAGTGAGTACATCATAATTTCTCTAAATATTCTGTAATAAGTGGGCATTTCAGAAATTTCCAATTTTCATGAGTATAAATAAAGGTCTTTCCTTTGAATGGATGACTAATGGAGCAACTACTGAATTTGGGGGAGATGCTAACAAAATAAGTAGTGCAACTTTTTTTTTCCAACTTCATTTAATAACCTCAAAGCTTTAGAGTTTTTCAATATCTCTTGTGAATTTAAATCGAGAGCTCTGGTATTTATTTTTAAAATCTTGATTTTGGGGCACCTGGGTGGCTCAGTTAAGTCTCTGCCTTGGGTTTAGATCATTATCTAGGGTCCTGGGATGAGCCCCATTTCCCACTCCCTGCTAAGTGGGACGTCTGTCTTCTCCCTCTTCCTCTGCCCCTCCCCACCCTACTGCTTGTATTCTCTCTTGCTTGTGCTCTTTCTCGCAAATAAATAAAGTCTTCTTAAAAATTCTTGACTTCAAGAATAGTTTTTGAAACTTGCATCAAGCTTTGTAACACTATCTTCAATAATTTTTTAAACATGTTTAACTAATTTCAGTAATATAAAATAGGTTATATCTGTTTTCTTCCATTGTGTAGTTATTCAGATCTGGACTTACTTTTTTAGATGGGCTATTAGGAGTCTTCAACAAACTATTTTAAAATAGTACTTAAACAGTTTATTTCTATTCTTACATTTGTGATAATATTGTTAAGTTCTTTTTGTACATGAAAAGAAACCTGCCAGATTCTATTTTGTTGTTGTTGTTGTTGTTGTTTGTTTGTTTTCTAATGTTTCTCTCCCTGAACTCAGTTTTAACACTTAATTTTCTTCTCAATTTTGGTAATAGAGGTAAGTGAAGTCGGTGTGAATTTTGTTCCTTTGTTTGAACTGTTGTTTTTTCTTTCCTACACCATCAAGCAGTTCTATTTTCAGAAGACATTGAGTATACTATGAATTTAATATAATTCTGATGCTATTTACCGGAAGATACCATCAGATCCCACAGATTAAGGGTTTAATCCCACAAGACTGGCTCTACTCCAGACACCTGTTTTAAGTCCCATTTATACTTCTGACAGACTGGCTGTAAACCAGTGGTTCCCATAACCCTTTCCTCTGGTTTGATTAATTTGCTTGAGTAGCTTAGAAAACTCAGAAATGTTTACTTAAATTCACCAGTTTATTAAGATGGATATTATAAACATTTTTTTTTAATTTATTTGACAGATAGAGATCACAAGTAGGCAGAGAGGTAGGCAGAGAGAGAGAGGAGGAAGCAGGATCCCTGCTTCTGGATGGGAGGGCTTGATCCCAGGACCCTGAGATCATGACCTGAGCCTAAGGCAGAGGCTTTAACCCACTGAGCCACCAAGGCGTCCCTAAGATGTGTATTATAAAAGGTGCAGATGAACAACCAGAAGAAGAGATACATAGGGCGAGGTCTACAATGTCCCAAACGCAGAAGCTTCTGTTCCCATGAAACAGGAGTGTACCATTCTCCCAGCATGGGGGTGTTTTTAAGAACCCAGAAACCCACAAACATCTTTGTTCAGGATTTTTTTTTTTTTTTTTTTTTTTTTTTTTTTTTTTACAGAGATTATTCTGCAGAACCCCCAGATCCTTTTCCTCTTCGCAGAGGTTAGAGAGTGGGGCTGAAAGTTCAAAGTTTCTAATCACTTGTCTGGTTAATTACCCCATCCTAAGACTATCCAGGGGTCCCATCTTGTCACCTCATTAGCATGAACTCAAGTGTGTTCAAAAGGGGCTTCTTATGAATATTAGAAGACTATCACTTAGGAAATTCTAAGGATTTTAGGAGCTTTGTGCCAGGAACTATGGATGAAAACCATATATGGCTTATTATAACCTACTTTGTATATAATATTATTTTCCTGTCTTGAAGTTCATGTATATATGGTTGTGAATGTGAAAATTGTCAAGAATAAGTCTAAATGGATTTATCTCACTAATTTTTTTCCATTTTTTATTCTTCATGTGCAGTGTTTTCATTAGTTATGTTGCCAAAAATTTTATCTTTGATTACTGTCTTTGTTCCAGTTTTTTAGTCATTTTATAGTTCAGTAGCCTCTAAGTTCCCTCCATATCTATTGTATTTTTACTTATTTTTATCTCTACAAATTTATCTCGGGGTGTCTCAGATCCTTCTCATCAGTAATTCAATGTTTGAAAATGGCAATTGTGTTCTTTACTGTGCCACTTGTAAATTTTAATTTTGTTTTTGCCTACTGAATTTCCTATAATCTTTCCTTATCTCAAATATCTTCCTTTTTATCTCAGTCCCTTGTTTTTTATTAGCATTTTCTTTTCTTTTGACTTTCCACTACTCCTTCATAGTGTCTTTTTAAATTTAAATTATTTTGCATTCTATAAACTTTAGAAGTCTGGTCATTTTTTAATATGTTGTTCTGTTACTACCCATTCTCAGAAGCATATTATTTCCTAAGCCTTTGGATGAAATTCATTTTTCTTTTTTCTGAAGATTCTATACATTAGAATTCTGTTTTCTATTTTTCGATTGTGTGTGTGTGTGTATTTTTGTTTGTTTGTTTGTTAAGTAAGCTCCATGTACACTATGGAGCCTAACACAGGGCTTGAACTTAAACGACTCTGAGATCAAGACCTGAACTGAGATTGAGAGTCAGACGCTTATCTGACTGAGTCACCCAGGCACCCTCATGATTTTAAATTTTTTTTTAAGTAAGCTTTACATCCAATGTGGGGCTTGAAGTCATGACCCTGAGATCAAAAATCTCACACTCTACTGTCTGAGCAAGCCAGGCACCCCTTTCAATTTTTTTTCTATCTTAGAAGGCAAGCCTGCTGTTAGATAATAATCATTATGTATAATTTGCCTTTGATTCTACTTATATAACTTCCTTAAACCTTCAGCTTAAAAGCAGAGCAATATACATGTCTCTTAACCTGATGCTCAGTGTCTATGGCCCTTTGATCTACATGTTCTAGACCATGTGGTATTTTCTTCTAATCAAAATAGTTACTTCCATGACATCTTAGCTTTGTGGAATATATGACAAACTACAAACTCCTTTCATATTTTCCCTCTAACACATTAGCCATTTGGGAAGCCATATCTTCAAAGGCAAAATGACTTTTTCCAGTTTTTATTTCCTAAATGTACTGTTAGGTTGTTCCGTTGCTTCCTGGAATGGTTGAAGAAAAATAAATATTACAGACTATAATTAAGGAAAGGGGTCTGAGGTACTCTTTAAGAAGTAAAACTTATACAGTATTATATGATTACTTGGTTTACTATTCATTTGGATTTACTATTTCTGAGCTAGGGAATATACAATGAGGTTGTGAAAACAATACATGTTAACTTCTATTTTAATGCATTTACTTTATTTCCCTGGCTAAATATTACTGTTATTAGTTGTATTTTTAATCCAGGCCTGTTGGCCTTGTAATTATAGGATAGCTCTCCTTAATGTTGGGGCAAATTTTCCGTCATTACCAGAAATTAGTGGTGATATGAATTTTCATGTGTATTTCTTCTGAGTTCCTCCCAAGTATTTTAGTGGTGGACACTGCATCAGGAACCATTAAATCAAATTCCTCAGCCAAATGGTCAAATGGTACGATTCCTTTCCCTGGCTCACTAGTCCTGTTTGGATCTAAGGAAAATATTCTTTTAATGAAATGCTCTAGTTTTATTGCCTCTAAATTTTAATGCTATCAGGCCCAGTCTTTAAAATGATTCACTTAAACTCTTTCTATCTTGATGCAAGATGAATTGACTTCACCTCTTCTGAAGTTTCTGATAAATCTCTGCCTTTTATATTAGAAAACAGAAAATTCGAAGTAGTATCCAGAAATTAAAAACAAAAAGGACTTTGCCAATAGAGTTGCATGTTGAGAATTAATATTTCCCCCAAGGAAAATGATTTCTCCTATAAAGTTTTTTTTAGTATAATATATATCTCTTTATGAGAGCAGAACAAGATTCTAAAAGTACATATTTTTCAAAGCAGAGAAATATTAAAGTAGTTTAATTTACAAATTCAAAACAAAAATGGGATTGATTCACTTATTATAAACTTCAGGAATGTCTATAGAATACATTGAATTTTGTGTCCTGAGGTTTCTTTATTTTTCTACTACTAAAATACAGTATAAACACATTAACACAAATATACTCCCACTTTTGTTACCAAGGTCTTACCCATCAAGATAATAATCCATTTGCCTTGGGGAATTTAAAAAAAAAAAATATAATGCTGATGCCAGCTAAACACATGTAGCTTTTGTTATTTCCTTTTTTGGGAAGCCCTAATTCTTATGATTCAGCAGACCCAGAGGATCAGAAAATGATTCAAAGTGATTCTGATACAGCATTGCAAGCATTCAAACTATTTGGTTTAAGCAAGTATTATGGCATTAATATGTAACATAACAACAACAACAACAAAATTAAGGAAGCAATCTCTCTTGCAGTACACTCTTGTCTTTTTTTTTTTTTTTCAATTCAATTTAATTAGCATATAGTGTATTATTTTCAGAGGTAATTTAGTGATTCATCAGTATCATATAAAACCCAGGGCCCACCTTAATGCCCATCACCCAGTTATTCCATACCTCCACCCACCTCCCCTCCAGCAACCCAGTTTGTTTCCTATAGTTAAGAGTCTCTTATGTTTTCTCTCCCTCTATATTTTCTTATTATTATTCCTTCCCTTGTCCTATGTTTATCTGTTTTGTTTCTTAAATTCCACATATGAATGAATCATATGACATTTGTCTTTCTGTGACTGATTTATTTCACTTAATATAATACCCTGCTGTTCCACCCACCCCACCTCCTTGCAAATAGCAAGATTTCATTCTTTTTGATGGCTGAGTACTATTCAGTACTCAAAGTAGATGTGGTAAATATATATCTTCTTTATCTATTCATTTGTCAATGGACATGTGGGTTCTTTCCATAGTTTAGCTATTGTAGGCACTGCTACTGTAAACATTGAGGTGTATGTGCTCCTTCAAATCACTATGTGAGTATCTTTTGGATAAAGACCCAGTAGTGCAATTGCTGGGTCACAGGGCAGCTCTATTTTCAAGTTTTTGAGGAACCTCCATACTATTTTCCAGAGTGGTTGCACCAGCTTGCATTCCCATCAACAGTATGAGAAGGATCCCCTTTTTACACATCCTCACCAACATCTGTTGTTTCCTGACTTGTTAATTTTAGCCATTCTGACCAGTGTGACATGGTGTCACACCATGGTTTTGATTTGTATTTCCCTGATGCCAAGTGATGAGCATTTTTTTTTTTTCATGCGTCTGCTGGTCATTTGTGTATCTTCCTTGGAGAAATGTCTGTTCATGTCTTCTGCCCATTTCTTGACTGGATATTTTGGTTTTTGGGTGTTGAGTTTGATAAATTTTTTTTTTTCCATTTGACTTATGAGATTATTGGTCTATTTATCTATTAAGATTTTATTTTTTTAATTTTAGGATAGAGAGATATAGTGCACACATGCACATGAGCAGGGGTGGGGCAGAGGGCAGGGGTTGCAGAGGGAAAAGCAGACTCCCCACTGAGAAGGGAGCCTGATGAGGGACTCAATCCCAGGATCCTCGTATCATGATCTGAGCCTATGGCAGATGCTTAACTGACTGAGCCACCAAGGCACCCTGAATTTAATAAGTTCTTTAATAAAAATCAAATCCTTGAGCTCCTGAAAGAAAGGAAGTTACATTTTTTGAATCTTTCAACCTCAAAATTAGTCCGAGCTGTTCCATTACTAGCATGCAGACTGGAGAGAAGTTAGAATGTGTGATTCAAAGAACTTAAATAGTTCTTTCCTTAAAAGTGCTATGGGTGGGACATAATTGCCACTACCCCATAAAGGATAGTGGTGCTTTAGCACCACTGTATTTCAAAGATTTAGAGAAAAAAAATTGACAGGAATTGGTGGTCATTTGAATGTGGCAAGTGAAGGGAGGGAGGAGATATACTTACGTAACTTTGGTTTCCACCTTGAAGTAAATGGGGAAATCACAATTGATATAGGGAATACCAGATGAAGAACAGGCTTTGAGAACATTATCTTGAGGTTAGTGTTAGATTTATTCAATTTGATGGACCTAAGAAAGGTCTATGCTGAACATATTTAAAAGGCAGTTCAAAATATTGCCAGAGTTCATAAAATGTTTTGAAGATCAATGTTCTAGAGATATAATCTGATCAGTTTTACTTCTAAAATATATCTTGGGTCAGTCCCTTTCTCCCCAATCCCATCACCAGTATCCTTGTCTAACTAATCATCACAATTGCTATTCTTGTTGCAAATGTAGACAGTTTCCAACTTCTGTCTTTAACTCTATAAATTGTGTTCCATAAAGCTGCCAGAGTGATATGCCTTAAGAATGGGATTATATAACTTCTCTGCTTAACCACACTAGGTCACAATTAATTAAAAATTCAAAATCCTTGCTGTATCTTTAAGGACCTTGCAAAACCTGTTTCCTGAGATTTCAGATCATTCCTGTGTGATTCTTGAGACTTAAGGCTTACTAGACTTTCAGTTTTTTCAAGCTGTTCTACCTCAAATTTGTCATGTATGATTTCCTCTGCCTGGAAAGTTCTTTTTCATTATGTTACCCCTAAATCCTATCCCACCCTTTGTGCTTACCCATATCAGTATTTTTACCTTTGCTTCATTTCTCAGTTCAAACATTACTTCCAGAGAATGATCTGATAACCCCAACTCTACCTTCTTCACCCTATTCCACAAAAGCAAACAAACAAACAAACAAACAAGCACACACCCTGATTTTCTGATTTGGATCTAACTTGTCCTGGAGATGGTGTGGTTGATGAGAGCAGGGACCACTGCTGATTTGTCCCCAGCATGTATATCGACCATATGCCCATATTCCCCAGTTGCCCAGGACTGTTCCATTTTGTGCCTGCTGACCTGGTATGATTATTACCAACACCTTCTTTCTTGTTATCAACACCTATTACACTTTCACAAACGTCTCTGCTTGGATGATAAATTACATGCCAGCTCATCATGTATACTATGCCTTCAATAAATATTCTTTGAATGAGTGATTAAATGGGAGGCTCTAACACATAGGTTTTTAAAAAATATAGAAGAAAGAGGAGAGTTTGAAGTGCAGTACTATAGCTCACTGACAATATAATATATAAAGAGTAGAAGAAGCTATTTTAAGACACCTGGAAAGTGCGAGTATTTGTATATGTGTTTTGTGAGTGTGAAACAACATTAATTATTTAAGAATTCATTCAACCTATATATGGAATGGTCCATAAAGGTCTCGAAAAATATAGTCTCTCAAAATATAGTTTTAATTCTATTATTTTGCCACTAGTAACTAAATGTTATATTTTTAAACTTTTTTTTTATTGTTATAAAGATTTCTTGGTGTCTAGATAACTTTTCATCTCTTGAAACTAAGGTCTATTATTGCTGTTCTACTAGTTGGTAAATGGAGAAGGAACTAAATCCCTCTAATCCTCTATTTGATAGAAATCTGTAATCAAAATAATGTTTATCTTAATTAATAGGCCATTTTTTTCATTTTCAAAACTATAGAAAATTAGAAAAACTAGAAAATTAATAAATGTCATTAAAGCTTTTTCTTCAGAATTATTTCTTTAAATACAAATTTTTAGAAGTCTAAAAATTCATGAATTGTATTTAGATATTAATATGTATGAGGGAATAGCTAGAATTTCTTTTAGATAATTTACTTTTAAATATCTATCTTTTGCTCTATTTTGATATTGAGAAGTGGTATTACTTCATACTATGTTAATATTATTCGGTATTCTCTCAAAAATATTGTGTTCACTGGTCATATAAATTTATGTGAATATAGACTTAAAACTATATTTCTCTAAAATATTTAACATATGTAGACATTTGGATTTTAGATACTTTTTTAAAGAAAGCATTTATAGGCAGAATTTTAAAAATAACTTTGCAAGCTGTTATGAATATAACATGTTTTGACTTATAATTTCAGAATTTTCACTCCATTTAAATGCAAAGAAAAACTAGAAAATTATTTCACTTAATTATAACACATTTTCCCATTAGTATTCAAAATACCATACTTCATTTATCCAAAGAAGGTAACTGGAATAACACCACTTGTCTAGAAAATATCAAGAAATACCAAGAAAGTGATGTTTCAATGTATGTGTATTTACACTATATATATAGACACATGCATATATATACAAAACATATGTACATATGTATAGGTAGTATATATGTATACTTCATACTTCAAAAACAAACATACACACATTCATATGCACATGTCTTTCACAAGTATCGGTATATACACATATTGTATATACACGTATGTGTGTCCTCATGTACATTTACATTTATATATATAAATATAAATATATGTGTGTGTGTTTGTGTATTCCAGAAATGGTGCTGAAACATTTAATTTTATTTCAAACAATAAGCAACATAGAAAATTAAGCAACATAAATTATAAAATGTAGTTACTTTGTGCTTCAATGTTAAAAGTAACAAAGTTTATGTTTTGTTAATATTAAAAAAATACTAACATTATGTGAATAGTATTTATTGATGAATAGGACCTAGAATAGAGGAGGCAGCTGGGAATAAGAAAGTACATGGGCTTCGGCATCAGACAGATCTGACTTTGAATCTAGGTTTTGTCACTTACATAATCTTAGAAGTTATTTACCTCTCTGGATTTCAGTTTCTCCATCTACTAAATTAAAACTATGCTTTGCATGAGGTACCAACAGGAGTGCTTTGCCAAACATGCAAAATGTGATTTTTTTTTTTTTATTTGACAGACAGAGATCATAGATAGGCAGAGAGACAGGCATAGAGAGAGAGGGGGAAGCAGGCTCCCCGCTGAGCAGAGAGCCCGACGTGGGGCTTGATCCCAGGACCCTGAGATCATGACCTGAGTGAAGGCAGAGGCTTAACCCACTGAGCCACCCAGGGACCCCCAAAATGTGATATCTATGCTCAGTGCTCAAACCCTTGGAGTTCAGATTCACCCGTCATGTTCTTGAAGGATATTCACAGATCCAGGTACTTTCAGAGTGGGATTATTGGGATGGTCTGAAAAGTTTGTCCTATGATAACTGGCAAGATTTATTCTGGGAAAAGAAGCAACTAATGCATGAAAGCTAACTTCAAAATCGAAAGAGCTGACATTTAGGAATACTTATTTTCTCTCTATTTGGTCTATTTGGGTAGGTGGAATTATGAAAATTTATTTTTGAACATCGTATAAAGTAAGCAGGTATTATTATATAATTGCAGACCCTGCTGATAGACTGTGAATCTATTCAAACTCAAAGTGATATAATTATATATAGTGATATAAATAGCATAAAATATATATTACAGAGAATATAATGTAAGTAGAAAAAAATAACAGCAATGTTGCTCTAGTTTCAGGAATTAAGGCAAATGACCAAGTAATATAAAAAAGGTAGGAAAGGTTCAAATCAAGAATATTGGGAAAACGTTAATATAGAAAAATAAAGAGGCCTTTTTAGAGAGGGTGGAAGAAAGAAAGATTGATTATATTAAAAATTTCAACATGGAAAGATAGCCAGTTAATAAACTTTTTTTTTTTTTATAATTTGACAGACAGAGATCACAAGCAGGCAGAGAGGCAGACAGAGACAGAGAGAGGGAAGCAGGCTCCCTGCTGAGTGGAGAGCCAGAAGTGGGGCTCAATCCCAGGAGCCTGGGATCAAGACCTGAGTCAAAGGCAAAGGCTTTAACCCACTGAGGCACCAAGGCACCCCAGCAGTTGATAAACTTTATGTCTAATGGTAACAGTCCACTTAACCAAGAAGCAATTCATTATGTACCCAACACTGTGCATTTGATTTCTAGTAGGCCATAAAATATTTACAAAAATGTGGGATGGGCAATAGTATATCACTGACATGTTGCAGATGAAAAAAACTGAGGATTTGAAAAGACAGAAAAAAATGAGGATTAGAACAGTTAAATAATTGCATAAGGTCACACATTTGGTAGAGCAGAGATTTAGAATCAGAGTTATTTTACATGAGAGTTTGAGCTTTTAACCATTATATTCTACATCTTCTATAGAGTATCAGTTTTTGTTTTTTTTTTCACTCCAACATTTCAAAATGACATTTAGCTTCTCAAATATTCTGGTTACATATTTATGTGTACTAACAATTCAATAAAAAATCTGACAGATGTAAAAATTTCAAGAAATTTCCTTGATTAATTTTCTATCAAGTGCTCATAAATGTCCACAATTTTTTTACTGTTATTTTAACTTTAATGAATTAATTTTATTGGGATCTGTTAGTTTGCATGTAAATTATATAGTGAAAAATTCATTCTTTACCTTATTCAGATTCTAATTGTATGGATTATAGATTGTGATATATGCATTTTTACATGTAACCATTAATTTTAACGCGATCAATTTGCCCAAGTCACAGGTTGCTGTTAATTTCATCATGAAGTCTTAATTTTTCTGTCAAATTCAAATTTTATCATATAAGCTTAAGTCCGTTCCCATTCTATTTTTGTTCTGATCGTATTGTTGGCATCTAATTTTTTTGAAGATCAGTATTTATATTTTTCAGCCTTGTTAACAAGATGCAATTCCCCAATAAATTTTGAATCTATTATAAGATTTACTGGTATGATTTTAGCCATAATCACTAGCTAATTGACTTAATCTCATGGACTTGACCTCAGAGGTAGAGACCACCTAGGTAGAGAAGAGATGCTTCCATTCCATCCTGGAAATTTCTGTTAGGGGGCTCTTGATAGATGTCAGCTTGGAGTAAAGAACAAGGTCAGTACTGTGGGATTTTTAGAAACAAACATCTGTGACATCTGGATTTGGTTGGATTTTTGTGTTGGGGAATAGGATCATGAAATATCAAACTTTTTTTTTTTTAAGTGGAATATTAGCTGTGGTTTTTTGTTTTTTTTTTTGTATTTTAATTTTTTATTTTTTTTATAAACATATATTTTTATCCCCAGGGGTACAGGTCTGTGAATCACCAGGTTTACACACTTCACAGCACTCACCAAAGCACATACCCTCCCCAATGTCCATAATCCCACCCCCTTCTCCCAAACCCCGTCCCCCCAGCAACCCTCAGTTTGTTTTGTGAGATTAAGAGTCACTTATGGTTTGTTTCCCTCCCAATCCCATCTTGTTTCATTGATTCTTCTCCTACCCACTTAAGCCCCCATGTTGCATCACCACTTCTTCATATCAGGGAGATCATATGATAGTTGTCTTTCTCTGCTTGACTTATTTCGCTAAGCATGATACGCTCTAGTTCCATCCATGTTGTCGCAAATGGCAAGATTTCATTTCTTTTGATGGCTGCTAAGCATTCGCCAAAAATGTGTTTCCTGGTTTGAATCTGAAATGAGAAAAGATGAATTTATGCCTGTCAGCAATATTTCAATTAAAGTTTTTGTGTTTTTAAAAGACAGATATTGTTTCCAATTTTGCAGGTTAGTAACTAAGTTCTTCTGTTGTTGTTTTTGTTATTAGTATTTCAAAATCATAACAACTCTGGAATCCAGCTGGACTTGGAAGGGAGTAAGAAAAATATAGAACCCATAGAACTGCAGCAAGAGCACAAAGATTATAAAGTATTTTGAGCAGATGAGGGCAAAGCGATACTTTCCTGAGCTGTAGAAGGAATTGTCTGGTAGTGAAGATAAAACACAAGTCAAATCAGATTCATCCAATCAGCAGCAGTGATCTTCTTGCTGGCCTTGCCATAACTGGACACAAACCACACCATGGTTTTCATAATATTTATGTCATCTTTCCCTTTGTCAAAAAATACATATTTGCCATCCAACAACTCAGTCATGGCAGTGCAGATGAAAAACTGGGAACTCTCTGTGTTGAGTCCAACATTTGCCACAGACAAGATCCCAGGACCCATGTGCTTCAGGATGAAATTCTCATCATCAAATTCCCCTCATAGATGGACTTGCCACCAGCGTCATGATGGCGTGTGAAGTCACCAACTAGGCACAGAAATCCCAGAATAATCCTATGAAAGCAAGATCCTTTAAAACCAAACTCTCTCCCCCGTGCTTAGAAAATGAACATTCTCTGCTGCTTTTGAAACTTTGTCCCAAGGGCTCACTGTCCATGACAATGTCGAACATGGTGGGGTTGACCATAGCTGGGAGACACAGGTGGCTCCCGGCTGTGGCAATTGCAAAGCCTATAACTAAGTTCTGAATCAAGTCATACATTTCAAGATTACAACTGGAACTTGGAAATAAGTTGTCTCCATGTTTAATATTCTTTTTTTTAATTTTTTTATTTTTTATAAACATATATTTTTATCCCCAGGGGTACAGGTCTGTGAATCACCAGGTTTACACACTTCACAGCACTCACCAAAGCACATACCCTCCCCAATGTCCATAATCCCACCCCCTTCTCCCAAACCCCCTCCCCCCGGCAACCCTCAGTTTGTTTTGTGAGATTAAGAGTCACTTATGGTTTGTCTCCCTCCCAATCCCATCTTGTTTCATTTATTCTTCTTCTACCCACTTAAGCCTCCATGTTGCATCACCACTTCCTCATATCAGGGAGATCATATGATAGTTGTCTTTCACTGCTTGACTTATTTCGCTAAGCATGATACGCTCTAGTTCCATCCATGTTGTTGCAAATGGCAAGATTTCATTTCTTTTGATGGCTGCATAGTATTCCATTGTGTATATATACCACATCTTCTTGATCCATTCATCTGTTGATGGACATCTAGGTTCTTTCCATAGTTTGGCTATTGTGGACATTGCTGCTATAAACATTCGGGTGCATGTGTCCCTTTGGATCACTACATTTGTATCTTTAGGGTAAATACCCAATAGTGCAATTGCTGGGTCATAGGGCAGTTCTATTTTCAACATTTTGAGGAACCTCCATGCTGTTTTCCAGAGTGGCTGCACCAGCTTGCATTCCCACCAACAGTGTAGGAGGGTTCCCCTTTCTCCGCATCCTCGCCAGCATCTGTCATTTCCTGACTTGTTGATTTTAGCCATTCTGACTGGTGTGAGGTGATATCTCATTGTGGTTTTGATTTGTATTTCCCTGATGCCGAGTGATATGGAGCACTTTTTCATGTGTCTGTTCGCCATCTGGATGTCTTCTTTGCAGAAATGTCTGTTCATGTCCTCTGCCCATTTCTTGATTGGATTATTTGTTCTTTGGGTGTTGAGTTTGCTAAGTTCTTTATAGATTCTGGACACTAGTCCTTTATCTGATAAGTCGTTTGCAAATATCTTCTCCCATTCTGTCAGTTGTCTTTTGATTTTGTTAACTGTTTCCTTTGCTGTGCAAAAGCTTTTGATCTTGATGAAATCCCAGTAGTTCATTTTTTCCCTTGCTTCCCTTGCCTTTTGCGTTGTTCCTAGGAAGATGTTGCTGTGGCAGAGGTCGAAGAGGTTGCTGCCCATGTTCTCCTCAAGGATTTTGATGGATTCCTTTCGTACATTGAGGTCCTTCATCCATTTTGAGTCTATTTTTGTGTGTGGTGTAAGGAAATGGTCCAATTTCATTTTTCTGCATGTGGCTGTCCAATTTTCCCAGCACCATTTATTGAAAAGGCTGTCTTTTTTCCATTGGACATTCTTTCCTGCTTTGTCGAAGATTAGTTGACCATAGATTTGAGGGTCTATTTCTGGACTCTCTATTCTGTTCCATTGATCTATGTGTCTGTTTTTGTGCCAGTACCATGCTGTCTTGATGATGACGGCTTTGTAATAGAGCCTGAAGTCCGGAATTGTGATGCCACCAACGTTGGCTTTCTTTTTCAATATCCCTTTGGCTATTCGAGGTCTTTTCTGGTTCCATATAAATTTTAGCATTATTTGTTCCATTTCTTTGAAAAAGATGGATGGTACTTTGATAGGAATTGCATTAAATGTGTAGATTGCTTTAGGTAGCATAGACATTTTCACAATATTTATTCTTCCAATCCAGGAGCATGGCACATTTTTCCATTTCTTTGTGTCTTCCTCAATTTCTTTCATGAGTACTTTATAGTTTTCTGAGTATAGATTCTGTGTCTCTTTGGTTAGGTTTATTCCTAGGTATCTTATGGTTTTGGATGCAATTGTAAATGGGATTGACTCCTTAATATCTCTTTCTTCTGTCTTGCTGTTGGTGTAGAGAAATGCAACTGATTTCTGTGCATTGATTTTATATCCTGACACTTTACTGAATTCCTGTATAAGTTCTAGCAGTTTTGGAGTGGAGTCTTTTGGGTTTTCCACATAGAGTATCATATCATCTGCGAAGAGTGATAATTTGACTTCTTCTTTGCCGATTTGGATGCCTTTAATTTCCTTTTGTTGTCTGATTGCTGAGGCTAGGACCTCTAGTATGATGTTGAATAGCAGTGGTAATAATGGACATCCCTGCCGTGTTCCTGACCTTAGCGGAAAAGCTTTCAGTTTTTCTCCATTGAGAATGATATTTGCGGTGGGTTTTTCATAGATGGCTTTGATGATATTGAGGTATGTGCCCTCTATCCCTACACTTTGAAGAGTTTTGATCAGGAAGGGATGTTGTACTTTGTCAAATGCTTTTTCAGCATCTTTGACAGTATCATATGATTCTAGTTCTTTCTTTTATTGATGTGTTGTATCACATTGACTGATTTGCGGATGTTGAACCAACCTTGCAGCCCTGGAATAAATCCCACTTGGTCGTGGTGAATAATCTTTTTAATGTACTGTTGAATCCTATTGGCTAGTATTTTGTTGAGTATTTTCGCATCTGTGTTCATCAAGGATATCGGTCTATAGCTCTCTTTTTTGGTGGGATCCTTGTCTGGTTTTGGGATCAAGGTGATGCTGGCCTCATAAAATGAGTATGGAAGTTTTCCTTCCATTTCTATTTTTTGGAACAGTTTCAGGAGAATAGGAATTAGTTCTTCTTTAAATGTTTGGTAGAATTCCCCCGGGAAGCCGTCTGGCCCTGGGCTTTTGTTTGTTTGGAGATTTTTAATGACTGTTTCAATCTCCTTACTGGTTATGGGTCTGTTCAGGCTTTCTATTTCTTCCTGGTTCAGTTGTGGTAGTTTATATGTTTCTAGGAATGCATCCATTTCTTCCAGATTGTCAAATTTATTGCCGTAGAGTTGCTCATAGTATGTTCTTATAATAGTTTGTATTTCTTTGGTGTTAGTTGTGATCTCTCCTCTTTCATTCATGATTTTATTTATTTGGGTCCTTTCTCTTTTCTTTTTGATAAGTCGGGCCAGGGGTTTATCAATTTTATTAATTCTTTCAAAGAACCAGCTCCTAGTTTCGTTGATTTGTTCTATTGTTTTTTTGGTTTCTATTTCATTGATTTCTGCTCTGATCTTTA
Source organism: Mustela lutreola (assembly GCF_030435805.1). NCBI lineage: Eukaryota > Metazoa > Chordata > Mammalia > Carnivora > Mustelidae > Mustela > Mustela lutreola. Next base: position 121,212,296 of record NC_081292.1, on the reverse strand, counting down.
TGATTTCTCTTCTCCTGCTGGGCTTAGGGTTTCTTTCTTGTTCTTTCTCCAGCTCCTTTAGGTGTAGGGTCAGGTTGTGTACCTGAGACCTTTCTTGTTTCTTGAGAAAGGCTTGTACCGCTATATATTTTCCTCTCAGGACTGTCTTTGTTGTGTCCCACAGATTTTGAACCGTTGTATTTTCATTATCATTTGTTTCAATGATTTTTTTCAATTCTTCATTAATTTCCCGGTTGACCCATTCATTCTTTAGAAGGATACTGTTTAGTCTCCATGTATTTGGGTTCTTTCCAAACTTCCTTTTGTGGTTGAGTTCTAGCTTTAGAGCATTGTGGTCTGAAAATATGCAGGGAATGATCCCAATCTTTTGATACCAGTTGAGTCCTGATTTAGGACCGAGGATGTGATCTATTCTGGAGAATGTTCCATGTGCACTAGAGAAGAATGTGTATTCTGTTGCTTTGGGATGAAATATTCTGAATATATCTGTGATGTCCATCTGGTCCAGTGTGTCGTTTAAGGCCTTTATTTCCTTGCTGATCTTTTGCTTGGATGACCTGTCCATTTCAGTGAGGGGAGTGTTAAAGTCCCCTACTATTATTGTATTATTGTTGATGTGTTTCTTTGATTTTGTTATTAATTGGTTTATATAGTTGGCTGCTCCCACATTGGGGGCATAGATATTTAAAATTGTTAAATCTTCTTGTTGGACAGACCCTTTGAGTATGATATAGTGTCCTTCCTCATCTCTTATTATAGTCTTTGGCTTAAAATCTAATTGATCTGATATAAGGATTGCCACTCCTGCTTTCTTCTGATGTCCATTAGCATGGTAAATTCTTTTCCACCCCCTCACTTTAAATCTGGAGGTGTCTTCGGGCTTAAAATGTGTTTCTTGGAGGCAACATATAGAGGGGTTTTGTTTTTTTATCCATTCTGATACCCTGTGTCTTTTGACAGGGGCATTTAGCCCATTCACATTCAGGGTAACTATTGAGAAATATGAATTTAGTGCCATTGTATTGCCTGTAAGGTGACTGTTACTGTATATGGTCTCTGCTCCTTTCTGATCTACCACTTGTAGGCTCTCTCTTTGCTTAGAGGACCCCTTTCAAGATTTCCTGTAGAGCTGGTTTGGTATTTGCAAATTCTTTCAGTTGTTGTTTTTCCTGGAAGCTTTTAATCTCTCCTTCTATTTTCAATGATAGCCTAGCTGGATATAGTATTCTTGGCTGCATGTTTTTCTCGTTTAGTGCTCTGAAAATATCATGCCAGCTCTTTCTGGCCTGCCAGGTCTCTGTGGATAAGTCAGCTGCCAATCTAATATTTTTACCATTGTATGTTACAGACTTCTTTTCCCGGGCTGCTTTCAGGATTTTCTCTTTGTCACTGAGACTTGTAAATTTTACTATTATTGACGGGGTGTGGGCCTATTCTTATGGATTTTGAGGGGCGTTCTCTGAACCTCCTGAATTTTGATGCTCGTTCCCTTTGCCATATTGGGGAAATTCTCCCCAATAATTCTCTCCAGTATACCTTCTGCTCCCCTCTCACTTTCTTCTTCTTCTGGAATCCCAATTATTCTAATGTTGTTTCGTCTTATGGTGTCACTTATCTCTCGAATTCTCCCCTCGTGGTCCAGTAGCTGTTTGTCCCTCTTTTGCTCAGCTTCTTTATTCTCTGTCATTTGGTCTTCTATATCACTAATTCTTTCTTCTGCCTCATTTATCCTAGCAGTTAGAGCCTCCATTTTTGATTGCACCTCATTAATAGCTTTTTTGATTTCACCTTGGTTAGATTTTAGTTCTTTTATTTCTCCAGAAAGGGCTTTTATATCTCTCGAGAGGGTTTCTCTAATATCTTCCATGCCTTTTTCGAGCCCGGCTAGAACCTTGAGAATTGTCATTCTGAACTCTAGATCTGACATATTACCGATGTCTGTATTGATTAGGTCCCTAGCCTTCGGTACTGCCTCTTGTTCTTTTTTTTGTGTTGAATTTTTATGTCTTGTCATTTTGTCCAGATAAGAGTAAATGAAGGGGCAAGTAAAATACTAAAAGGGTGGCAACAACCCCAGGAAAATATGCTTTAACCAAATTAGAAGAGATCCAAAATCGTGAGTGGGGAGAAAGGGGATAAAAAGAGGTTCAAAAAGGAAGAAACAAAAAAGAAAAAAAAAAAAAGAAAAGAAAAGAAAAGAATTTTTTTAAAAAAAGAAAACACCTAAGAAAAATGTAAAAAAATATATATATATATTAGATAAACTAGTAAAAAATCGTTAAAAAAGAAAAAGGTAACAGTTAAAAAAAAAAAATTTTACCCGAAGGCGAGAAAAAAAAAAAAATGAAAAAGAAAAAATTAAATTAACTGCAAGACTAAAAAAAATCACAGGAAAAAAGCCATGAGTTCCGTGCTTGGCTTTCTCCTCCTCTGGAATTCTGCTGCTCTCCTTGGTATTGAAACCGCACTCTTTGGTAGGTGAACTTGGTCTCGGCTGGATTTCTTGTTGATCTTCTGGGGGAAGGGCCTGTTGTAGTGATTCTCAAGTGTCTTTGCCCCAGGCGGAATTACACCGCCCTTACCCGGGGCCGGGGTGAGTAATCCGCTCGGGTTTGCTTTCAGGAGCTTTTGTTCCCTGAGCGCTTTCCGTAGAGTTCCAGAGGACGGGAATACAAATGGCGGCCTCCTGGTCTCCGGCCCGGAGGAGCCGAGAGCCCAGGGCCCCACTCCTCAGTGCGCCCTCAGAGAACAGCGCCCAGTTACTCCCGTCTGCCTGACCTCCGGCCGCGCTCCGAGCTCACCGAGCCTGCGACCGGTTCAAGGTAACACGGAGCTGCGAGCTTACTGTCGGCTCTGTCTCTGTAGCCGGCTTTCCCGTTCCAATACCCGCAAGCTCTGCGACACTCAGACACCCCCGATCCTTCTGTGACCCTGCGGGACCTGAGGCCACGCTGACCCCGCGTGGGCTTCGCCCCGGTTTAGCCTCTGGAGCGATGTCCCTCAGCGGAACAGACTTTTAAAAGTCCTGATTTTGTGCGCGGTTGCTCCGCCGCTTGCCGGGAGCCGGCCCCTCCCCCCGGGGTCTATCTTCCCGTCGCTTTGGATTCACTTCTCCGCCGGTCCTACCTTTCAGAAAGTGGTTGTTTTTCTGTTTCCAGAATTGCTGTTCTTCTTCTCTTCGATCTGCCGATGGATTTTCAGGTGTTTGCAATCTTTAGATAAGCTATCTAGCTGATCTCCGGCTAGCTGAAGCAGTCTCAGCTTGCTACTTCTCCGCCATCTTGACTCCTCCTCCCTCCATGTTTTATCTTATGCACAATAAGTAAACCCATGTATGGATTTATAGGGAGCCAGTGTATATGAGTGTATGATTTTCTCCATAAGTAATATTCAGTCCCATTGAATAACCTAGTTCTATGATTAAACATAGGCAAATGAAATAGTATAGACAAAGATTTCTTGATTGCTAACAACGGCATTCCAGAAATAATTCACATTGGTTTCCATTCAGTTAGAAATAAAATCAGGATTGGTTTAAAGGGAAAATATTAGGTGAATCAATAGCAAGGTTGAAATTATAACAATGATAACAAATAATGTTTTTGTTAGAAATAAATTTACAGAAGAAGCAGAAATCCAGGAGATGATTATGAGGAAGATTTTATGCCTTACACCTTAAACGGGCAGCCCTTCATAAATGTTTCAGTGTTTTTTTTAAAACCAAAGACTTTTATACTTAAATGAGAAAACAAGTAAAGAAGAAAGAATATTTATCTTGAATGGCTGCTTTACAATCTCTGTAAACACTCAAACACCTATTTCATTGTGGCAAAGAACATTGGTCATATACTAGATCAGAGTGGTTTTCTCAACATAGCCTTGTGTTTAATCAAAATGAAATGACTAATGCTATTATGTGGCCTTTTGAAAATAAAAGACACAAAGGCATGCTAATGGCTTTTGTTTTAATAATTTTATAGTAATAATTTTATCTCTCCAATATAAGAAGAAATGAGTAAAAATAGCAGGACCCTTACCCCTTCATATATGATCAATATCCGCTTATGGGAATCAAGGTTATTGGCTGCTTATATAACAGAGAGTGTACATTAGTGCCCTGGCACTCAGTTTTGTGACCAGTTATATCATTTTAAGTTTAGATGCTTTTGAAGTAAGTAATAGCAGAAGATCAAACAGCTGGGAAATCAGCATGCAGAGAGAAAAAGAGCATAGCTGAAAAGTGAACTTATAAATGTTACTGGAGGAACTGAGAGAAGGTTGCTGAGAAGTAAAGATCCAGGGTACTTTAGTAAATACAAGCTATATGAAAAAATGTCTACAAAATGTTCACAACTATTTTGGACATATATCTACTACCTCACACCTCTTACCTTTCTCCCTGATTTTTCTCTGACATATTAAATAAAACTATTGAATGGATATGATTCATAACCTCTGAGCTTACTAGGTTCGGAAAATGGAACACACAATGTACTATATCTTAATAGGCACAGTATGTATGAAAATTGTGCATTGAAATGGTGGTTGTTATATTCAGTTTAATAAGTAGGTAGCAAAATTGTGATTTTGATTAATTTCTCCGTGGAAAAAAAATGGAATACTGGAATTACTGCATTTTACACATTGTTTTCTTTTTCCATTTTAACCAAGCAGGAGGGTTTCTAAGGCCTCAGTAGGTTACTTTGGTTCACATTAACCTGACATTGCATTTTTTAAATTCATATTTTAATGGTAGTTGTATAAATAATGCAGTAACTTCCAGCAATCAGATTACATTCTTATTCTGTCATTTAAGCATTGTATATTAAAATAATAAAAACAACTTTTATACAACATGTTTATTCTGTTCTTCAAAGCAGAATTTCTTCCACATCTTTCCTAGTGCCTTGTGAAGAAGAGGTGGTTAATATATATTATTTTATTTATATATATATATAATATATATATAATTATTTATATATATTATTGATAGAGTATATGATCAATGAAGTAGAGTTCAAGAGTAGTTTTTGTGATCTGGCCACTTTAATGACACCAGGTACTAAGAAAAATTGTATAGAGAGGAAAACGTTTGTGATGTTATATAATTATAATGCCAATATAAAGGAAAGGTAGGATATACTGGATGTACATATTTTTCTCTACTCAGGAAAAAAGATAGAGTTTTATTTATTTTATATTCAGGATTATAAAATCCAGCTGTGTTAGAGGCTTTAAGTCTAAAAGTTATATTTATCCTTTCTGTTTAATTAAGGTAGATCACACTGTATATGTACATACTTAAACAACATAAAGCACTCACATTTGTTAACAACCACCTTAAAACATTTTTACAAGGGGCACCTGGGTGGCTCAGTGGGTTAAGCCTCTGCCTTCAGCTCAGGTCATGATCTCAGGGTTCGAGGATAGAGCCCTGCATCAGGCTCTCTGCTCAGCAGGGAGCCTGCTTCCTCCTCTCTCTCTGCCTGCCTCTCTGCCTACTTGTGATCTCTATCTGTCAAATAACTAAATAAAATCTTTAAAAAAAAATTTTTAGAAGATGGTATATAAAATAAAAAGGATAGATAGATTTATATCTATAGGATAGATGGATTTATAACTATCTATCTTTCTATCTATATCAACTTGTATATATGAATTGTGAGTTAAATGTCACGAAAAAAGGATATGTACTGAATATTCAGGAAATACTTTCAGTCCCTTCTCCATGTGAGATATGCTTGTGGTGGATTTTCTTCCTTTCTAGTCTTACCAGATACTGAATGAAGATTTAAGTTTCTCTTCCACGTTACCATAATCCTCACGATCATTCAGGACCCTATCTTTCCTTACTTTGGGACCTAGAAGAATCTTGGGACATTGAAGTTAGATGCCCATGTGGGCAGTTCAGATGGGACTCACCAAGATCTCAGGGCATGCATTCCACTTTTCTGGATGATGCACAAACACCAGTCAGTAGGATCAGCTGAACAGTTGAAGTAGCTACTCAGTATGGCCAACATTGTATGGCAAGATCAGTGTCAGTCCTGCATTCAAACAGTTCTTTGATACTGATAAGAGATGGCAAAGGAAATGAGTTGAGGGGATTCTCAATGCTGACTTTGTGGTCCATCCGGATGGACAGACCTTATCTCTGGTTCCAGAAACCTCTATGGAAGTTTAGATCATGCATTTCCTTTGCCAGAATCAGTAATACTTACTAGGTCATCTAGGAGTTTAGCTAATCCTTTTACTTTTAATTATCTTCCAAATCTGTTGTTCTGACATCAAGTTAATTTGCTACATTGTCCTTGATTCTTGATTTTTTTTTCAAATAAATATAGTTTATCTAACTTTTTAGGTTTGGCTTTTAGAAATATTATTTTTAACGTAAACTTCAACACTTATTTTTAAAAGTAAAAACTAGGGCTGCTGGGTGGGTTAAACGTCTGCCTTTGGCTCAGTCATGATCCCTGAGTTCCAGGCCTGAGTCCCTCATTGGGCTTCCTGCTCAGCAGGGAGTTTGCTTTTCCTTCTACCCTTTACCCTGCTTGTGTTCTCTCTTCCTCCCTCTCTCAAATGAATAAATAAAATCTTTAAAAAAGAAAAAAAAAGTTAAAGCTACACATTTAATTCTTTTCTCATTGTATTTACTTATGAGAAACTTTATTTTTTCAAGTTTTTAATCTCAATTCTAGTTAACACACAGTAAAATATTAGTTTCAGGTGTAGAATTTAGTAGTTGATCACTTGCAACACCCAGTGCTCATAACAAGTGCCCTCCTTAATACCCATTACCTATTTAACAATCCCTCCCATCTCCCCTCCAAAAACCCTCAGTTTGTTCTCTAGTTAAGAGTCTTTCTCCTGGTTTGCCTATCTCTCTCTTTTTTTTCCCCTGTGTTCATCTGTTTTGTTTCTTAAATTTCACATATGAGTGAAATCATGCTATTTGTCTTCCTCTGACATATTTTGCTTAGCATAATACATTCTAGCTCTATCCACATTGCCATATGTCTTTGACAAAGAAAAAGTTCACTTACAAGAAGTAGAGACATATTAATATTTTACCTATAATTTCACATAGGCACTATGTTTATGCTGGAAATTCAATGCAGAGCAGGTCCCTGCCATCACAGAGCTTATCATCTAGTAAAACCTAGGACATGGACAAGGACTTTAAGAATAGCTTTTTGTGGGGGCGCCTGGGTGGCTCAGTGGGTTAAGCCGCTGCCTTCGGCTCAGGTCATGATCTCAGGGTCCTGGGATCGAGTCCCGCATCGGGCTCTCTGCTCAGCAGGGAGCCTGCTTCCTTCTCTCTCTCTCTCTCTGCCTGCCTCTCAGTGTACTTGTAATCTCTCTCTGTCAAATAAATAAATAAAATCTTTAAAAAAAAAAAAAAAAAAAAAGAATAGCTTTTTGTGATCCCTAAAATGTTTTAAGAGAGTGAGAATAAAATCATCATAAGACCACCAGGTCTAGCTGGTGTATTTACCATAGAGGTTACTAGAGTTTAATGGGTATTTTAGAAAATCTTAAAAAAGTTTTATTCTTGTAAGCACATCCTCTGACAGCCAGATGTTGAAAGTGTTTTATTCTCTTTTAAAGGAAATCATACAGACACCTAAGAGTAAAACATTTTACTCTAAAAAATCTGTCTTTAGATTTCTCCCACCATAAGAACCTTTTTTGCCATTTTTCATTAAGGAACAAAGCTTTTGATGAACTTTTGAAATCTTGGGGAGGTTAATTTCCCTCTATACTATCAGTCATTGTTTGAAGATTTAATTTTTATAAAAATAACAGTCGTCTGCAAAAGTCTTTGCTACTTAGATTACAGTTTTAATATCTACTTGAGCACTACAATTTGTGGATCACATAGATGACAAATTATAGTTTTGTCTTTTCTGTGGAATTTTACACAAAGCGTCTTGAATGGTCCAAGTTTCATATTAAAAAGGTCTTGATACGTGAGGATGCATGACTAAATGTTTATATATTGCATTAACAAAGGAGTAGCATCAAACACAAGTTTTATCGATAACATGTGGCTGATAAGTCATGGTCAACAGAAATTAAAGATAGTGTTTTAGGAAATATGCTGAACAGGTTTTTTTTTTTTCATTAATTCATTATTTTAACTATTCATACAACAAATGCTTAGTAAATGCCTATAATGTGTCACTCTCTCTCTTATGGGACCTGGGAGGAAAGCAGAGTTTAACTTCCTGCTTTTCTGGAGCTCACATTGCAGTGCAGGAGACAGATAATAAAGTGAATTAAATGTATTCATCAAATAATTTAATAAATAATTAAATGTATTCATCAAAAAATTCTTCAACAGAATTTTTGAAGCAAAAGAAACAGGACAAAGGAACAGTCTATATAGAAGTAAATGGTGCTATTTTAAACAGAGTGACCATTGGAGTATTCTTTAAGGATGTTAACACTTGAGCAGAAAGCTCTAGGGTATGAGGAGAGCTGAGGAATGGGTGTTCCAAAGAGAGGGACAGCAAGTATAAGGGCCTTGAGATAGAAGAAAACTTGATAAATCAAGAAAAAGCAAGAAAGCCAGCATAGTGGAAGAGAGTTGGCACCGTGAAAATAAGAGTTGATTAGGTCAGAATCGTGACTGGAGTCCACACAATCCTGGACCTTGCCACCATAAGATAAGGTCTTTGGATTTATTCTAAGTAAAATTGGAAGCTTCTGCGGGGTTTGGGAAGCATGAAATAATCTGACCTTGTCTTAGAAAGATTACTCTGTTTCCTAGAATGAAGGAAAGGGAAGTAGTAGAACTGTCATACTATATTTAGAATTACAGTAGCTCAGGGTATCATCTTGTATAAATTTAAGAATGCAGTAAGGACTGTGCAGATACTGAAATAAGAAAGCATCTAATTTCAAATCTGCCTATCAAAATGAAGCTCATGATCTGTGAATGCTGTTTAACTGAACCAGCATAATTTATTTATGTACAGTGAGCCCAGGGTATGTATCACAGCAGAAGGGCTGGAGAAAGATGCCTTAGGATCTTGTAGTATCTCAAGAATGCTCCACCATGGCCAAGATAAAAAATGATTATTAATTTTAATAAATAATTATTGAAGTTGCAATTTATAATATTTTCTTCTAAGGCTTTTTTTTAGAAAAGAATGAGGAGTCGTCAAGAGAAATCTTAAGTTTTGTTTTGTTTTGTTTTTCTTATTGGGGAAAATAGATTCTGAGTGCCTGTTCAAAGGATATGGTACACTTTTACACAAAATATAAAGATAAAATGATTATGTATAATATATAATAATATAAATAATATAATGTAATATGTTAATATACTAATTTAATAAAATATTATATATATATTTTTTTCCATGGTGTATAAATCTCATTTCACTATTGAATTACCTGACCTGTCTATAGCTCCACATCCTTAAATTGAGGATAAGAATTCCACCTACTTACATAGTGGTTGTGACAATAAAGTGAGTTAGAACATGTTGCTCCAGGAAAGCTAGCCCATTCTTATAACCACTAAGCATATCACAGTGATTTACAGAGAATTAATATGATTCATTTTATAGCCAGAGTTTTGTTTTATTTAAATTAGAACTTGATACACAATAAAATAATGAAGTGACAGGAAAAAAAAAGACTGTCTTTGAGACATTCAGGAAGATTCCCTATGAACTCTGAGATAATGTCGTTATAATGTGTGGCAAACTTCTTTTGAAGTCCTTTAAAATTGTAAACTCTTGCTTGCATTACATCACTCTACATATGATACAGGTGCCTTTGGTTGCATATATGACTTCTAGTCTAGAAGAGTAATGCCAAATGCTCATGTTTTAAACATAATGAGAACGAATTTTAGAAGGTAAGGTTAGAGGATTTTTGTAACCCACTTTTTCAGTATGGTCAACTTTTACTGGGTCTTAGGTTGATATATTTCTTTAATTGGATTTTTGAGGGTCCCAGTGTCAAAGTGTTGCTGGAACATACAATTTTGATAAAACACCTACTGGGTCATGCCATAGCAGCTGTAGGTTGAAGGAGAGATAACAAAACCAGGTCTGTGAGGCTAGAGCAGGTGCTGGTGTCCAGGAAGGTCTGTAGCAGTGGCACCTGTTGTCCAGCCCACACCAAGTTCCCACTGATGAAGAGAACTGGAATGACAGACAACACACTGACAAAAGAATTTGAATACTTTCATGCAGAAGCAGAAATACTTTTGGGCCAAAGATATAGCTTGAAATCCGTTTGGCTTGTTTAACAGCTTACATTATTTTCTTATGTAAAGAAAGGTCTGAAGAAAAACCTCTAAACATATTCAAGTGCAGAATTAGAAGCTGCATACTCCCCAAAACCTACTCATGATATGGGCCATTTAAAGGAGACATAGAGTTATTGAAATTCCCATTTATGTTGACAGAGGCATGCGGAGTGGAAGATAAACCACAAAGTTAAAGATCTCATAACCAGAAAGTTAAAGACCTCATTTCATTCATCCATCGTCTGGTTAACAGCAATTTGTCCCCTCTTTCTTTCTGGAGCATCATTTCTTTGTATCTGTTCTTAGAGCCTCAGTGCCATTAGCTACAAAATTAACTTCAGTTCTGCTCCTGGGATGATCTCTGGTCACTCCCATATCTATTTCGTGTCTCTAAATTGGGTAGGAATTCTGTAACTTTGTAATTGTTTCCTAGGAACATTTCACCCTTTTATCCAAAGCCATTAGTAAATAAAACAACCTATTTGTGAGCCAGATCCAAAGTTTAGTTCTTATTTTTCCACAAGACTTTGGTTCTGTTCATCCCTTGGACTATCTTCTCAACCAAGTAAGTGGCTTTATACTTCAGCAAGCACTATCACAGTCATATTGCCTTTTCCACCAAGTTAGTTAAAATTGTTTCACTCCAGAATGTTGAGGAGAACTAGGCTGTGTTTGTGGCTAATGTATTTATTTCCCAGACTTCAAGGAACTTTAGCTTCTTAAACTGAATCTCATTAGAAAAATAATGTACAATGTTGTTTATTTTAGTATAGCAATTACTCTAATTGAACACATATTTAATGGTATTTCCAGTTACCTTGACTTTCTTTAGATAATTTTATGTATAAGAACATTATTATAAATAATGGAGAAGAATGTGGTATATATCAAAATAAGTAGCCACAATACAGTGGTATACATATACTATACTATATTATATACCATATGTATCATTGGGTTATAGCATTGGAATAGGCATTGGGATTTATATTGTTACTTTATTACCTTACAAAATAACTTGAATATAGAAAACAGGAACACATCTATAATGAGTAATTAAATGCATGAATACATTTTCAGTCTATAAAGGAATAATATAATGGAAATTGTATTTTCTATTTCCAACAGTGACTCTCAGATTATTCTGGCCATGCTTTATGCAGCACATCTGAGAACTGTTTTCATGAAAGCATTAGTTGATGAATGTCTGCTGACCTAGAATTAATGCTTATTATTGAATTAACGGTATATTGTGTGCCATGCTACTATACATAATCAGCCAAAGACATTGATTCTTCCATGCTAAATGTTCAAAAAGCTTTATACAAGAATCAATATTGATTTTTTCAGGTGCAATCTAGAGCAAATTTCTTGATTGTGAAAGGCTATTTTTCAAAGAGACTCACAAAACTCCTAGTTTCTTCTAATATATTGGCTGCAATAATCTCAGCTCAGAACCAGTTATTTGAAGAATATTGGCTGCCAGAGGTTGTTGCTTCTAACAGTGGGTTTACATTGATCTCAGTTTTGTTTAAAATACTTGTGAACTGGAAATTTATTTATGCTTTCAATACCCTCAGATAAATGGCCATGCTGGGAAGATAGTGTAGATTGCTGAGAATTACCTAAAATAGATTCAGGGAGAAGACTTACTAAGTTTTGCCACATATATGATGTTCAACATGTCATTTCATGATCAAATACAGAAATGAATCCTACTAAATTACTAATTAGTTGTCTTAACTGTTTTATTTCATATATATATGGATATATATAATATATAAATAATTAAATATAAAATATAAAATAAACTATATATATTCCAGACGACAAAAAATATGAAACTCATCTTTAATTATTTTCACCATATTCTTCATCAAGACTAGAAACTTGTCAAATAAAGTTTCCATTTAATATAATCAATGTTATAGAATAGAGTATCTAATATGGATTATAAGATTCAAAGTACAGATGGGCAAGTATGCCATTCTAGTCAATGGAAAAATTTATTGCTGAGAGTGTCTTTATAATGAAATTCAATTACTTCAGTTCTAAAGTTATTATAACCCAAATCCAAAGAATGGAATTATGATTTGTATCTAAGTGACACCAAAATAAAAGTGGATAATCTATGATAATAATAATAATAATAACAATAATGTAGTAAAGAATATTTTAAAATTGGATCCCCAATGCAGTAGAATTGCTCTTATGCCAAGTGCATCACAAAATTCTCTCTATTTTTAGGAAGCCCTAGATGACTCATATATTATTCTTTTTGGCTATAGTAACACTCCTCTTTCTTTCATGTTTTCATTATGTGTCAGGCATTCTACTAAAAGCTCCACATAGCATTTAATCTGCACAGTAACTCTACAAAATATATCTTCTGAAGAAAACTGAGGCTCCAAGAGATGAAGTAGATTATAGTCTCAAATAGGAAATTACAAACTGGAACTCAAAGTTGATCTTTCACCCTTTCTTTAATAGCACTATTCTTTATAACACTTTCATATTTACTGAAAAATTGAGATGATGGTAGGGAAGTTTTCATATATCCCATACCCAGTTTTCCTTATTATTAATACATGAGATATTTGTTATAATTAATGAACCATATTGTTATTATTATTAACCTGTCTACAGTTTGCTTAGATTTGTGTAGTTTTTACTTAATGTAATTTTAATATTTTTGTTGCAGGATCCCATTTGGTATATACAGTACATTAGTTGTCTTGTTTCTTTGGACTTTTCCTGGCCGTTGTAGTTTCTCAAATTTACTTTGTTTCTGATGTCCTAGATGGTTTTGAGGGGCACTGGTCAAGTATTTTGTAGAATGTCTCTCAAATGGGATTTGTCTGATATCTTTTTCTTATGATGAGACTCAAGTTACTTGTAATTTAGAAGAAGACTAGAGATGTAACATGTCATTTTAATTATATCATATCAAACATATATATACTATCAAGATGAGCTATGACTAATAATATTACCCTTGATTTCTTGGCCAAGATAATTTTTCTCAGGTTTCGCTACTATAAAATCGCTATTATTTCTCCTTTGCATTATCTACACTTTGGACAGAAGTCACTGTGCAGAGTCTAGCTCAAAAGATGAGGAGATTGCTCTCTTTTCTTGAGGGGGTATTCATATAAATTAGTAGGAATACCTACATGGGAGAATTATTTATGTTAGCTGTAGGTTTATGTGCTTTATCAAGTTGAGGTATTCTCTAGTTCTACTTTGGAAAGACTTTGTCATGAATGGGTGTTAGATTTCATCAATGCCCTTTCTGTACAAATAAATGTGATCAGATTATTTATCTTTTTCTTAGTCAGTGGGTTACATTAATTGATTTAAAAATGTTGAACCAGTCTTGCCTGCCAGCAGTAAATCCCACTTGGTTGTAGTGTGTAATTCTTTTTACACATTGTTATATTTGATTTGCTAATATTTTATTGAGGATTTTTACATTTCCATTCACAAAAATATATATCTACAGTATAAGAGAGAGAATCTTTAGCAGGCTTCATGTCCAGCATGGAGCCCATGGCAGGGTTTCATCTCACATCCCTGAGATCATGACCTGAGCCAAAATCAAGAGTTGGACACTTAACCAACTGAGTCACATTGGATAAGACTCAAACTCTTTTCTCTTGCTAAATCTTTATTTTTAAAAAATTTTTAATGAATCTTTATAACTGAGGATTCTCAGCATGTTTTAAATGGTTACTTTTCTCCACCCCTACCACCACCACTACCAGAAATATGAGGGATTTTCTTGGTCCTTTACCATGAGATTTTGAAAGGGTTCTCAGGAATAAAATTGACAGAAGTGTGGATTGCCTCAAGACTGCAGTTTGCAGGAGTTTCTCCTCTTACTCTAGTCTACATTCCAATTCCAATAATTCATCAAAGTTACTTTTAAGGTTTCCTAACAGTTATGGCTTTTGTGGCATGTGTTCCTGTAATCTGAGCTCAGCTGTGCTAACCTTTATTTTCCCTTTTCTCCAGCAGCATAATGGCTTGTCTTGTGATTTCTATTTTCTGATTGGTGCAAGAGAAGTGGCTCATTTTTAGTTTTTTTCAGCTCTTATTATACTACTTAAGTACAATACTAATATTCCTTAAGTAATATCTTTCAAGTTCTTTATATATTATGGCTGAAATTAGAAGTCGAATTCTTTATTCTTAATCATTATGCTGTCCTATAATGGCTTACAAACTTTATCATGCTCCAGAATTTCCTAGAGAACTTGTTAAAACTGAAAATATTGGGCACCACTTTTCAAGGTTTTTAATTAAGAAGGCTTAGGGTAAGGCCCGAGGATTTCCATTTCTTACAGGGCCCCAGTTAATGCTGATGCTACTGATCCATGGACCACACTTTGAGAAACATTGCTCTATTTTAGTAGCTGCTCTTATTTAAATTCTATCCATATGAGTCAAGTTACCATGAAAATGGATGTCCTGTCCAACCTGCTTCCTGTGTTTGACTATACTGTTATTGCTGAATTATTGAAATCATCCTTATTTCTTTGTTATCCTTGCCACATTTCCCATTACATTTTGTTTGTTTGTTTGTTTTTTGGTTTGCTGAAGGAAAATTTTAGCGCTGCCAGTGTTTTTTTTTTTTTTTTTTTTTTTTTTTTTATGTTACCTTGCTGAGTTTTTGTTATATAAAGCTATTATTACTTGTGAAACAAAATCCAATTCTCAGAATTTGAAGTCCCAAACCCATTTCAGAGAAGTAATGTGGTATATAATTTTTCTGTGCAGAAATATTTATGTATGGGTCTATTGTAGTCCATAAGATGCTTTTTTAAACTAGGATGCTTGGAGCACCTGGGTGGCTCAGTTGACTAAACACCTGACTTTTGATTTTGATTCAGATCATGATCTCAGAGGCATGAATTTGAGCATGGAGTCTACTTGAGATTCTCTCTCCTTTCCCTCTCCCTCTGCATCTGCTTCCCACTTGTTTGTTCTCTTTCTCTCTCTCAAATAAGTAAAGCAGTCTTTAAAAAATAAACTAAGGATGCCATCAAATTTTATTTTATACGAGTATCTATAGTCTCTCTCATAATTCAGACAATTACATAGTACTCCATTTTATGAATGTGCCATAATTTAGTTAACATTTTTGTACATGAACTTTAGGCCATTTAGAACGCTTTCTACAAAACAATGTAGCACTTGACATTTGTTTACACAAGTCTCTCTTTTCCCATAATGGTGTTATTGTGGTATAAATTCCTACAGATAGAATTTTTGAGTCAGAGGGCATATACAATTATCTGCACTAATTAACAATATAAACAATAGTTTGAGAATAACACCAATTTCCTTTCCTATTGCCAAAAAAAAAAACGTTACAAATTTTTGAACTTTGCAAATTTGGAGACTTATTGTATGAGTAAGTATAGACAAAGAGTTTGGATAGATACGATTTTTAGGCCTGAAGCCTTATATTTTACGGTCTTCTGTGTTCTACATCTCTCCCTCTCTCTCTCTCTCTCTTTTTAATATTTTATTTATTTATTTGAAAGACAGAGCTCACAAGTAGGCAGAGAGGCAGGCAGAGAGAGAGAGGAGGAAGCAGGCTCCCTGCCAAGCAGAGAGCCCGATGTGGGGCTCCATTCCAGGACTCTGGAATTATGACCTGAGCCGAAGACAGAGGCTTTAACCCAATGAGCCACCCAGGCGCCCTCCTCTCTCTCTCTTAATCTCTCCCTCAGTACCTATCTCTCTAAAGCCCTCTCTCAATGTCTTTCTCAATCCCTATCCCCTCACCTTGATATTATGAGATGTGTATAATTGGTTGGGAATGTAACATTTTATCTGACCTTTATTAGTGTATTGGATCTCACTCTTTTAGAGAGAACTTGAAAAGTGTTTATGAATGACTTGGTGCCTTTGCTTTCTACCTTGATAAGGGTATGCTTTGTTTCTATCACTTAAAACTGTTCACCTTGGCACTCTCATCCCTGAGAGGCACACAAATGTGTCTCTTAGTTAATTTAAATTTTAGACCTCAGGCAAAAGAGCTTACTTTATCAAAGTTGCTTTTCTTTCCATGTATTTGCCATCTAGCTTCAGTGTAATTTTAGATTTACATTGTAGAACTTTGTTGAAAGTGGCAAAGAATATCTCATACACATCAACTTCATGAAAAATTTCCCTTCATCTAGGGCCATGTTTTTCACGTGCTTTGTTTCCTGTATCTATAATTACTTAAATTGGTTTTCCTATAATATTTGAGTTTTTGTATCTATATCTATAACTCCTTTATCTATAATTACTTAAATTGGTTTTCCTCTAATATTTGCATTTTTGTCACTCATAACTTGATTGTCTTCACTAAGCCAATGTCACATTTTAAGTTGTATTATTTGTTATTATTATCTTTAACCCAAAAAGCATCTGGAACTCCAGTTTTCATATCTGTACTCCCGGTTGGCAGGAGGGACTCCTTGTACTTTTTTCGTAGTGTGGTCCATTGTGCTCCTTGAGATGCTCTAGGGATGATCTAGTTTCACATTGTCTTGTGTATCTGCGTACTTGGCTGTTCTTCAGATGCTGCACCAGAGGGTCTTAAAAGTAGAAACTGGGTCAAGAATGATATGCATACATTAATCTATTTTAAATTGTGGTTTTCATATCTTCCTCATTGATTATGAGAAATCTTTGACAAATTTTATATATTAATCTTTTATTATGTTTAAAAAATATTTTCCTCAATATGTTATCTTTTAATTATCTCTCTATTTTTTTTATAAGAGAAGTTTTAAATATTTATGTACTCAAATGTGCTAATCTTTTCTTTTGGGTTCTGGTTTTTGCATCAGCCTTAGAAAGGCATTACCATATTTGTAACAAACTTTAAAATGTTTTCTACTCCTTTAAAAAAAAACTGTTCATTTACTTATTTAAATAGACTTTATTTTTTTTTTTTACCAATTATTCATGTTTATTAACTAAGATACCACAATACATATAATAGAAACAGTTGCTCTTTATTAATACCTTCAACCAAGTTCAAAAAATATGTCATATTTTCTCCAAAAATTTTTTTTTTTAATTTTTTATTTTTTATAAACATATATTTTTATCCCCAGGGGTACAGGTCTGTGAATCACCAGGTTTACACACTTCACAGCACTCACCAAAGCACATACCCTCCCCAATGTCCATAATCCCACCCCCTTCTCCCAAACCCCCTCCCCCCGGCAACCCTCAGTTTGTTTTGTGAGATTAAGAGTCACTTATGGTTTGTCTCCCTCCCAATCCCATCTTGTTTCATTTATTCTTCTTCTACCCACTTAAGCCTCCATGTTGCATCACCACTTCCTCATATCAGGGAGATCATATGATAGTTGTCTTTCACTGCTTGACTTATTTCGCTAAGCATGATACGCTCTAGTTCCATCCATGTTGTTGCAAATGGCAAGATTTCATTTCTTTTGATGGCTGCATAGTATTCCATTGTGTATATATACCACATCTTCTTGATCCATTCATCTGTTGATGGACATCTAGGTTCTTTCCATAGTTTGGCTATTGTGGACATTGCTGCTATAAACATTCGGGTGCATGTGTCCCTTTGGATCACTACATTTGTATCTTTAGGGTAAATACCCAATAGTGCAATTGCTGGGTCATAGGGCAGTTCTATTTTCAACATTTTGAGGAACCTCCATGCTGTTTTCCAGAGTGGCTGCACCAGCTTGCATTCCCACCAACAGTGTAGGAGGGTTCCCCTTTCTCCGCATCCTCGCCAGCATCTGTCATTTCCTGACTTGTTGATTTTAGCCATTCTGACTGGTGTGAGGTGATATCTCATTGTGGTTTTGATTTGTATTTCCCTGATGCCGAGAGATATGGAGCACTTTTTCATGTGTCTGTTCGCCATCTGGATGTCTTCTTTGCAGAAATGTCTGTTCATGTCTTCTGCCCATTTCTTGATTGGATTATTTGTTCTTTGGGTGTTGAGTTTGCTAAGTTCTTTATAGATTCTGGACACTAGTCCTTTATCTGATATGTCGTTTGCAAATATCTTCTCCCATTCTGTCAGTTGTCTTTTGATTTGGTTAACTGTTTCCTTTGCTGTGCAAAAGCTTTTGATCTTGATGAAATCCCAGTAGTTCATTTTTTCCCTTGCTTCCCTTGCCTTTTGCGTTGTTCCTAGGAAGATGTTGCTGTGGCAGAGGTCGAAGAGGTTGCTGCCCGTGTTCTCCTCAAGGATTTTGATGGATTCCTTTCGTACATTGAGGTCCTTCATCCATTTTGAGTCTATTTTTGTGTGTGGTGTAAGGAAATGGTCCAATTTCATTTTTCTGCATGTGGCTGTCCAATTTTCCCAGCACCATTTATTGAAAAGGCTGTCTTTTTTCCATTGGACATTCTCTCCTGCTTTGTCGAAGATTAGTTGACCATAGATTTGAGGGTCTATTTCTGGGCTCTCTATTCTGTTCCATTGATCTATGTGTCTGTTTTTGTGCCAGTACCATGCTGTCTTGATGATGACAGCTTTGTAATAGAGCTTGAAGTCCGGAATTGTGATGCCACCAACGTTGGCTTTCTTTTTCAATATCCCTTTGGCTATTCGAGGTCTTTTCTGGTTCCATATAAATTTTAGAATTATTTGTTCCATTTCTTTGAAAAAGATGGATGGTACTTTGATAGGAATTGCATTAAATGTGTAGATTGCTTTAGGTAGCATAGACATTTTCACAATATTTATTCTTCCAATCCAGGAGCATGGCACATTTTTCCATTTCTTTGTGTCTTCCTCAATTTCTTTCATGAGTACTTTATAGTTTTCTGAGTATAGATTCTGTGTCTCTTTGGTTAGGTTTATTCCTAGGTATCTTATGGTTTTGGATGCAATTGTAAATGGGATTGACTCCTTAATATCTATTTCTTCTGTCTTGCTGTTGGTGTAGAGAAATGCAACTGATTTCTGTGCATTGATTTTATATCCTGACACTTTACTGAATTCCTGTATAAGTTCTAGCAGTATTGGAGTGGAGTCTTTTGGGTTTTCCACATATAGTATCATATCATCTGCGAAGAGTGATAATTTGACTTCTTCTTTGCCGATTTGGATGCCTTTAATTTCCTTTTGTTGTCTGATTGCTGAGGCTAGGACCT
This sequence comes from Mustela lutreola, assembly GCF_030435805.1. Taxonomy (NCBI): domain Eukaryota; kingdom Metazoa; phylum Chordata; class Mammalia; order Carnivora; family Mustelidae; genus Mustela; species Mustela lutreola. The sequence continues at coordinate 121,192,876 of NC_081292.1, read as the reverse complement.
CTAGTATGATGTTGAATAGCAGTGGTGATAATGGACATCCCTGCCGTGTTCCTGACCTTAGCGGAAAAGCTTTCAGTTTTTCTCCATTGAGAATGATATTTGCGGTGGGTTTTTCATAGATGGCTTTGATGATATTGAGGTATGTGCCCTCTATCCCTACACTTTGAAGAGTTTTGATCAGGAAGGGATGTTGTACTTTGTCAAATGCTTTTTCAGCATCTATTGAGAGTATCATATGGTTCTTGTTCTTTCTTTTATTGATGTGTTGTATCACATTGACTGATTTGCGGATGTTGAACCAACCTTGCAGCCCTGGAATAAATCCCACTTGGTCGTGGTGAATAATCTTTTTAATGTACTGTTGAATCCTATTGGCTAGTATTTTGTTGAGTATTTTCGCATCTGTGTTCATCAAGGATATCGGTCTATAGCTCTCTTTTTTGGTGGGATCCTTGTCTGGTTTTGGGATCAAGGTGATGCTGGCCTCATAAAATGAGTTTGGAAGTTTTCCTTCCATTTCTATTTTTTGGAACAGTTTCAGGAGAATAGGAATTAGTTCTTCTTTAAATGTTTGGTAGAATTCCCCCGGGAAGCCGTCTGGCCCTGGGCTTTTGTTTGTTTGGAGATTTTTAATGACTGTTTCAATCTCCTTACTGGTTATGGGTCTGTTCAGGCTTTCTATTTCTTCCTGGTTCAGTTGTGGTAGTTTATATGTTTCTAGGAATGCATCCATTTCTTCCAGATTGTCAAATTTATTGCCGTAGAGTTGCTCATAGTATGTTCTTATAATAGTTTGTATTTCTTTGGTGTTAGTTGTGATCTCTCCTCTTTCATTCATGATTTTATTTATTTGGGTCCTTTCTCTTTTCTTTTTGATAAGTCGGGCCAGGGGTTTATCAATTTTATTAATTCTTTCAAAGAACCAGCTCCTAGTTTCGTTGATTTGTTCTATTGTTTTTTTGGTTTCTATTTCATTGATTTCTGCTCTGATCTTTATGATTTCTCTTCTCCTGCTGGGCTTAGGGTTTCTTTCTTGTTCTTTCTCCAGCTCCTTTAGGTGTAGGGTTAGGTTGTGTACCTGAGACCTTTCTTGTTTCTTGAGAAAGGCTTGTACCGCTATATATTTTCCTCTCAGGACTGCCTTTGTTGTGTCCCACAGATTTTGAACCGTTGTATTTTCATTATCATTTGTTTCCATGATTTTTTTCAATTCTTCTTTAATTTCCCGGTTGACCCATTCATTCTTTAGAAGGATACTGTTTAGTCTCCATGTATTTGGGTTCTTTCCAAACTTCCTTTTGTGGTTGAGTTCTAGCTTTAGAGCATTGTGGTCTGAAAATATGCAGGGAATGATCCCAATCTTTTGATACCGGTTGAGTCCTGATTTAGGACCGAGGATGTGATCTATTCTGGAGAATGTTCCATGTGCACTAGAGAAGAATGTGTATTCTGTTGCTTTGGGATGAAATATTCTGAATATATCTGTGATGTCCATCTGGTCCAGTGTGTCATTTAAGGCCTTTATTTCCTTGCTGATCTTTTGCTTGGATGACCTGTCCATTTCAGTGAGGGGAGTGTTAAAGTCCCCTACTATCATTGTATTATTGTTGATGTGTTTCTTTGATTTTGTTATTAATTGGTTTATATAGTTGGCTGCTCCCACATTGGGGGCATAGATATTTAAAATTTTAAATCTTCTTGTTGGACAGACCCTTTGAGTATGATATAGTGTCCTTCCTCATCTCTTATTATAGTCTTTGGCTTAAAATCTAATTGATCTGATATAAGGATTGCCACTCCTGCTTTCTTCTGATGTCCATTAGCATGGTAAATTCTTTTCCACCCCCTCACTTTAAATCTGGAGGTGTCTTCGGGCTTAAAATGAGTTTCTTGGAGGCAACATATAGAGGGGTTTTGTTTTTTTATCCATTCTGATACCCTGTGTCTTTTGACAGGGGCATTTAGCCCATTCACATTCAGGGTAACTATTGAGAGATATGAATTTAGTGCCATTGTATTGCCTGTAAGGTGACTGTTACTGTATATGGTCTCTGTTCCTTTCTGATCTACCACTTGTAGGCTCTCTCTTTGCTTAGAGGACCCCTTTCAATATTTCCTATAGAGCTGGTTTGGTATTTGCAAATTCTTTCAGTTGTTGTTTGTCCTGGAAGCTTTTAATCTCTCCTTCTATTTTCAATGATAGCCTAGCTGGATATAGTATTCTTGGCTGCATGTTTTTCTCGTTTAGTGCTCTGAAAATATCATGCCAGCTCTTTCTGGCCTGCCAGGTCTCTGTGGATAAGTCAGCTGCCAATCTAATATTTCTACCATTGTATGTTACAGACTTCTTTTCCCGGGCTGCTTTTAGGATTTTCTCTTTGTCATTGAGACTTGTAAATTTTACTATTAGGTGACGGGGTGTGGGCCTATTCTTATTGATTTTGAGGGGCATTCTCTGAACCTCCTGAATTTTGATGCTCGTTCCCTTTGCCATATTGGGGAAATTCTCCCCAATAATTCTCTCCAGTATACCTTCTGCTCCCCTCTCACTTTCTTCTTCTTCTGGAATCCCAATTATTCTAATGTTGTTTCGTCTTATGGTGTCACTTATCTCTCGAATTCTCCCCTCGTGGTCCAGTAGTTGTTTGTCCCTCTTTTGCTCAGCTTCTTTATTCTCTGTCATTTGGTCTTCTATATCACTAATTCTTTCTTCTGCCTCATTTATCCTAGCAGTTAGAGCCTCCATTTTTGATTGCACCTCATTAATAGCTTTTTTGATTTCACCTTGGTTAGATTTTAGTTCTTTTATTTCTCCAGAAAGGGCTTTTATATCTCTCGAGAGGGTTTCTCTAATATCTTCCATGCCTTTTTCGAGCCCGGCTAGAACCTTGAGAATTGTCATTCTGAACTCTAGATCTGACATATTACCGATGTCTGTATTGATTAGGTCCCTAGCCTTCGGTACTGCCTCTTGTTCTTTTTTTTGTGTTGAATTTTTATGTCTTGTCATTTTGTCCAGATAAGAGTAAATGAAGGGGCAAGTAAAATACTAAAAGGGTGGCAACAACCCCAGGAAAATATGCTTTAACCAAATTAGAAGAGATCCAAAATCGTGAGTGGGGAGAAAGGGGATAAAAAGAGGTTCAAAAAGGAAGAAAGAAAGAAAAAAACAAAAAGAAAAGAAAAAGAAAAAAAAAAAAGAAAAGAAAAGAAAAGAATTTTTTAAAAAAGAAAACACCTAAGAAAAATGTAAAATATATATATATATATATTAGATAAACTAGTAAAAAATCGTTAAAAAAGAAAAAGGTAACAGTTAAAAAAAAATTTTACCCGAAGGCGAGAAAAAAAAAAAAAATGAAAAAGAAAAAATTAAATTAACTGCAAGACTAAAAAAAAAAATCACAGGAAAAAAGCCATGAGTTCCGTGCTTGGCTTTCTCCTCCTCTGGAATTCTGCTGCTCTCCTTGGTATTGAAACCGCACTCCTTGGTAGGTGAACTTGGTCTCGGCTGGATTTCTTGTTGATCTTCTGGGGGAGGGGCCTGTTGTAGTGATTCTCAAGTGTCTTTGCCCCAGGCGGAATTACACCGCCCTTACCCGGGGCTGGGGTGAGTAATCCGCTCGGGTTTGCTTTCAGGAGCTTTTGTTCCCTGAGCGCTTTCCGTAGAGTTCCAGAGGACGGGAATACAAATGGCGGCCTCCTGGTCTCCGGCCCGGAGGAGCCGAGAGCCCAGGGCCCCACTCCTCAGTGCGCCCTCAGAGAACAGCGCCCAGTTACTCCCGTCTGCCTGACCTCCGGCCGCGCTCCGAGCTCACCGAGCCTGCGACCGGTTCAAGGTAACACGGAGCTGTGAGCTTACTGTCGGCTCTGTCTCTGTAGCCGGCTTTCCCGTTCCAATACCCGCAAGCTCTGCGACACTCAGACACCCCCGATCCTTCTGTGACCCTGCGGGACCTGAGGCCACGCTGACCCCGCGTGGGCTTCGCCCCGGTTTAGCCTCTGGAGCGATGTCCCTCAGCAGAACAGACTTTTAAAAGTCCTGATTTTGTGCGCGGTTGCTCCGCCGCTTGCCGGGAGCCGGCCCCTCCCCCCGGGGTCTATCTTCCCGTCGCTTTGGATTCACTTCTCCGCCGGTCCTACCTTTCAGAAAGTGGTTGTTTTTCTGTTTCCAGAATTGCTGTTCTTCTTCTCTTCGATCTGCCGATGGATTTTCAGGTGTTTGCAATCTTTAGATAAGCTATCTAGCTGATCTCCGGCTAGCTGAAGCAGTCTCAGCTTGCTACTTCTCCGCCATCTTGACCTTTCTCCGACTTTATTTTTTTAGAGCAGTTTTAGGTTTACTACAAAATTAAGTGGTAAGTACAAAGAATTCCTATGTATCTCCTACCCTCCCCAAATACCAGTGTCTCACACCTGGTAGGTATATTCATTACAGTCAGTAAACCTACATGACACATGACTATCACCCAATGTCTGAACTTCATATTAAGGTTCACTCTTGGTGTTAATTATTCTGTGGGTTTCAACACATATATAATGACTTTTAGCCACCACTGTAATACCATGTAGATTAGATTCAATGCCCTAAATATCATCTGTGCTCTACCTATTTATCCACCCTCCCCTTTAACTGTAAAATCTTGATGACGTGGTCTATACAGCTGATTTACCTTCAGCTGGAACTAAAGGCTTAAACCTTGTAGACTCTGATAACTCTCTAGGAATTTGACATAAATCCCCCTGGTTTTAGGAAAACTTAAAGTTAAAACCAAAATTTATTTCTGCTTGACACAGCCAACATCTATAATGGGTTCAATCAAAACTAAATCCAGTTGACTGAGAATTGTATCCTTATATTTCCAAGTTAGCTTTCAGAGTCATAGTACTTTGTCAGGGGGGCTTTGACATTGTTTATTAAAATTTTTTAAAAAATTTATTAGAATAGTTTCCTTTTTTTTTTAATTTAAACTTTATTTTTTCAGTGTTCCAAGATTCATTGTTTATGTATCACACCCAGTGCTTCATGCAATATGTGCCCTCCTTAATACCCACCACCAGGCTCACCCAACACCCACTCCCACCCCTTCAAAACCCTCAGTTTGTTTCTCAGAATTCACAGACTGTAATGGTTCATCTCCCTCTCTGATTTTCCCCAACTCCCTTCTCCTCTCCTTCTCCCAATGTCTGCTGTAGAATTTTTTCTTTTTTTTGTTCATTTTTTTTTTATTAACATATAATATATTATTAGCCCCAGGGGTACATATCTGTGAATCACCAGGTTTATACACTTCACAGCACTCACCACAGCATATATCCTCTCCAATGTCCATAACCCCACCACCCTCTCCTTACTCCCTTCCCCCCAGCAACCCTCAGTTTATATGATAGTTGTATTTCTCCAATTGACTTATTTTGCTAAGCATAATACCCTCTAGTTCCACCCACATCATTGCAAATGGCAAGATTTCATTTCTTTTGATGGCTGCATAGTATTCCATTGTATATCTATACCACATCTTCTTTATCCATTCATCTGTTGATGGGCATCTAGGTTCTTTCCATAGCTCGGCTATTGTGGACATTGCTGCTATAAACATTCAGGTGCACATGCCCCTTTAGATTACCACATTTGTATCTTTAGGGTAAATACCCAGTAGTGCAATTGCTGGGTCATAGTGTAGCTCTATTTTTAACTTTTTGAGGAACATCCATGCTGTTTACCAGAGTGGCTACACCAACTTGCATTCCCACCAACAATGTAGGATGGTTCCCCTTTCTCCACATCCTCGCCAGCATCTGTCATTTCCTGACTTGTTAATTTTAGCCATTCTGACTGGTGTGAAGTGGTATCTCATTGTGGTTTTGATTTGTATTTCCCAGATGCCGAGTGATGTGGAGCACTTTTTCATGTGTCTGTTGGCCATCTGGATGTCTTCTTTTCAGAAATATCTGTCCATGTCCTCTGCCCATGACTGGTTTATTTGTTCTTAGGGTGTTGAGTTTGATAAGCTCTTTATTGATTTTGGATACTAGTCATTTATCTGATATGTCGTTTGCAAATATCTTCTCCTATTCTGTTAGTTGTTTTTTGATTTTGTTAACTTTTCCTTTGCTGTGCAAAAGCTTTTGATCTTGATGAAGTCCCAATAGTCCATTTTTGCCATTGTGTCCCTTGCCTTTGGCGATGTTCCTAGGAAGATGTTGCCACGGCTGAGGTCAAGGGGGTTGCTGCCTTCTCCTCAAGGATTTTGATGGATTCCTTTCTCACATTGAGGTCCTTCATCCATTTGGAGTCTATTTTCGTGTGTGGTGTAAGGAAATGTGTGGTGCAAGCTTCACTTTTCTGCATGCAGCTGTACAATTTTCTCAACACCATTTGTTGAAGAGACTGTCTTTTTTCCATTGGACATTCTTTCCTGCCTTGTTTAAGATTAGTTGACCATAGAGTTGAGGATCTATTTCTGGGCTCTCTGTTCTGTTCCAATGATCTATGTGTCTGTTTTTATGCCAGAACCATACTGGCATGACAGCTTTGTATTAGAGCTTGAAGTCCAGAATTATGATGCCACCAACTTTGGCTTTATTTTTCAATATTTCTCTGGCTATTCAAAGTTTTCTCTGGTTCCATATAAATTTTAGGATTATTTGTTACATTTCTTTGAAAAAAATGGATGGTACTTTGATAGGGATTCCATTAAATGTGTAGATTGCTTTAGATAGCATAGACATTTTCACAATATTTTTTCTTCCAATCCAGGAACACGGAATGCTTTTCCATTTCTTTATGTCTTCCTTAATTTCTTTCATGAGTACTTTATAGTTTTCTAAGTATAGATTTTTTGCCTCTTTGGTTAGGTTTATTGCTAGGTATCTTATGGTTTGGGGTGCAATTGTAAATAGGATTGACTCCTTAATTTCTCTTTCTTCTGTCTTGCTGTTGGTGTAAGGAAATGCAACTGATTTCTGTGCATTGATTTTATATCCTGACACTTTACTGAATTCCTGTACAAGTTCTAGCAGATTTGGAGTGGAGTCTTTTGGGTTTTCCACATATAGTATCATATCATCTGCAAAGAGTGATAGTTTGACTTCTTCTTTGACAATGTGGATGCCTTTTATTTCTTTTTGTTGTCAGATTGCTTAGGCTAGGACTTCTAGTACTTTGGTACTACAAGTGGTGATAATGGACATCCCTGCTGTGTTCCTGACCTTAGGAGGAAAAGCTCTCAGTTTTTCTCCATTGAGAATGATATTTGCAGTGGGTTTTTCATAGATGGCTTTTATGATATTGAGGTATGTGCCCTCTATCCCTATATTTTGGAGGGTTTGATCAGGAAAGGATGCTGTACTTTCTCAAATGCTTTTCAGCATCTATTGAGAGTATCATATGGTTCTTGTTCTTTCTTTTACTAATATATTGTATCACATTGATTGATTTGTGGATGTTGAACTAACCTTGCATCTCTGGAGTAAATCCCACCTGGTCGTGGTGAATAATCCTTTTAGTGTTCTATTGGATCCTCTTGGCTAGTATTTTGGTGAGAATTTTTGCATCTGTGTTCATTAAGGATATTGGTCTATAATTCTCTTTTTTGATGGGATCCTTGTCTGGTTTGAGGATCAAGGTAATGCTGGCCTCGTAAAATGAGTTAGGAAATTTTCCTTCCATTTTTAATTTTTGGAACAGTTTCAGGAGACTAAGTATTAATTTTTCTTTAAATGTTTGATAGAATTCCCCTGGGAAGCTATCTGGCCCTGGGCTCTTTTTTGTTGGGAGATTTTTGATGACGGCTTCAATATCTTTACTGGCTATGGGTCAGTTCAGGTTTTCTATATCTTCCTGGTTCAGTTGTAGTAGTTTATATGTCTTTAGGAATGCATCCATTTCTTCCAGATTGTCAAATTTGCTGGTGTATTGTTGCTCATAATATGTTCTTGTAATTGTTTTTATGTCTTTGATGTTGGTTGTGATCTCTCCTCTTTCATTCATGATTTTATTTATTTAGGTCCTTTCCCTTTTCTTTTTGATAAGTCTTGCCAGTGGTATATCAATCTTATTAATTCTTTCAAAGAACCAGCTCCTAGTTTTGTTGATTCATTCTATTGTTTTTTTGGTTTCTATTTCATTGATTTCTGCTCTGATCTTTTCTTATTTCTCTTCTTCTGCTGGGTTTAGGCTTTCTTTGTTGTTCTTTCTCCAGCTCCTTTAGGTGTAGGGTTAGGTTGTGTATTTGAGACCTTTCTTGTTTCTTGAGAAAGTCTTGTACTGCTATATATTTTCCTCTCAGGACTGCCTTTGCTGTGTCCCACAGATTTTTAACCATTGTGTTTTCATTATTATTTGTTTCCATGAATTTTTTCAATTCTTCTTTAATTTCCGGGTTGACCCATTCATTCTTTAGAAGGATACCGTTTAGTCTCCATGTATTTGGCTTCTGTCCAAATTTCCTCTTATGGTTGAGTTCTGGCTTCAGAGCATTGTGGTCTGAAAATATGCAGGAAATAATCCCAAACTTTTGATACCGGTTAAGACCTGATTTACGACCCAGGATGTGATCTACTCCGGATAATGTTCCATGTGCACTAGAGAAGAATGTGTATTCTGTTGCTTTGGGATGGAATGTTCTGAATATATCTGTGATGTCCATCTGGTCCAGTGTGTCATTTAAGGCCTTTATTTCTTTGTTGATCTTTTGCTTGGATGATCTATTCATTTCAGTGAAGGGAGTGTTAAAGTCCCTTACTATTATTTGTACTCTTGTTGAGGTGTGCTTGTTGATGTGTTTCTTCGATTTTGTTATTAATTGGTTTATATAGTTGGCTGCTCCCATGTTAGGGGCATAGATATTTAAAATTGTTAGATCTTCTTGCTGGACAGACCCTTTGAATATGATATAGTGTCCTTCTTCATCTCTTATTATAGTCTTTGGCTTAAAATATAACTGATCTGAAAAAAGGATTGCTACCCCAGCTTTCTTCTGATGTCCATGGTAAATTGTTTTCCATCCCCTCACTTTAAATATGGAGGTGTCTTTGGGTCTAAAATGAGTTTCTTGTAGGCAGCATATTGATGGGTTTTGTTTTTTATCCATTCTGATACCCTGTGTCTTTTGGTTGAGGCATTTAGCCCATTTACATTCAGGGTAACTGTTGAGATATATGAATTTAGTGCCATTGTATTGTCTGTAAGATGACTGTTACTGTATATTGTCTTTGTTCCTTTCTGATCTACTACTTTTAGGGTCTCTCTTTGCTTAAAGGACCTCTTTCAATATTTCCTGTAGAACTGGTTTGGTGTTTGCAAATTCTTTCAGTTTTTGTTTGTCCTGGAAACTTTTAATCTCTCCTTCTATTTTCAATGATAGCCTAGCTGGATACAGTATTCTTCGCTGCATATTTTTCTCATTTAGTGCTCTGAGTATGCCATGCCAGTTCTTTCTGGCCTGCCAGGTCTCTGTGGATAAGTCTGCTGCCAATCTAATATTTTTACCATTGTATGTTACAGACTTCTTGTCCTGGGCTGCTTTCAGGATTTTCTCTTTGTCGCTAAGACTTGTAATTCTTACTATTAGATGATGGGATGTGGATCTATTCTTATTGATTTTGAGGGGTGTTCTCTGCACCTCCTGGATTTTGATGCCTGTTCCCTTTGCCATATTAGGGAAATTCTCTACAATAATTCTCCCCAATATGCCTTCTGCTTCCCTGTCTCTTTCTTCTTCTCCTGGAATCCCAATTATTCTAATGTTGTTTTGTCTTATGGTATCACTTATCTCTCAAATTCTCCCCTCGTGGTCCCGTAGTTGTTTGTCTCTCTTTTGCCCACCTTCTTTATTCTCTGTCATTTGGTCTTTATCACTAATTCTTTCTTCTGCCACATTTATCCTGGCAGTAAGAGCCTCCATTTTTTATTACACCTCATTAAGAGCTTTTTAAATTTCAATTTGGTTGAAGCCCCTTCTGGAGAAATAAAAGATTATTCTCCAAAAAGGGCTTTTATTTCTCCAGACAGGGTTTCTCTAATATCTTCCAGGCCTTTTTAAGCCACCTTGAGAATCATCATTCTGAACTCTAAATATGACATATTACCAATATTCATATTGATCAGGTCCCTGGCCTTCGGTACTTCGGTGAGTTTTTCTGCCTTATCATTTTATCCAGTTAAGAATATATGAAGGAGGGAATAAAATAGTAACGGGTGACAAAGATCCCAGGAAAATATGCTTTAATCAAATCAGAAGAGACTGCAAATTGTGGGGGGATGAAAGTGGATAAAATGAAGTTCAGGGGGAAAAAATTTAAAAATGAAAAATATAAAAAATGAAATATATATATATATATATATATATATTAGACTAGTGAATAGAACAGGGTCACCCACTTAATTTTGGGAGTATTTTGGTCTCTTAGAAGAAATTACCTTCCAAAATTTTAAAGGGTGAAAAACATATACGAAGGTAAACACAATGAAGGGACAGAATATGTTTATAAAGATGAAAAATTATTTTTTAAAAATTTCTAAAAAAGGAGTTGATAAGATAAATTGGTTGGGAGAATAAAGAAAAAGGAAGTGGAGAGAATTTGTTCAGGCTGGAGATTAGAACAAAGCCCTGTGCTAGATTTAGGGTATATTTTGATCTATTAGAAGAAGTTGTATCCCAATGTTTTTTAGAAGAAAAATAATCTTATGTGTATACAAAAAATAAAGTTAGATACAACGAAGCATAAAATATGAGTATAATGGGGCACCTGGGTGGCTCAGTGGGTTAAGCCTCTGCCTTCAGCTCGGGTCATGATCTCAGGGTCCTAGGATCAAGCCCCACATCTGGCTCTCTGCTCAGCAGGGAGCCTGCCTCCCCATTCTCTCTCTGACTGCCTCTCTGTCTACTTGTGATTTCTGTCTGTCAAATAAATAAATAAAATTTTAAAAAAATATAGGAGTATAATAATGAAGATTCAAAAAAGATTTTTTTTCTTATGAAATGTATTATTAAGATAAACGCATTAAAAAATTTTAAAAGAGGGGCGCCTGGGTGGCTCAGTGGGTTAAGCCACTGCCTTCGGCTCAGGTCATGATCTCGGGATCCTGGGATCGAGTCCCACATTGGGCTCTCTGCTCGGCAGGGAGCCTGCTTCTCTCTCTCTCTCTCTCTGCCAGCCTCTCTACCTACCGGTGATCTCTGTCAAATAAATAAATAAAATCTTTAAAAAAAAATTTTTTTAAAGAGGAAAGGGTAAGAGTTAAAAAAAATTAGCAGAAGAAAAAAATTTAATTAATTAATTAATTAACTTTGCAAGACTAAAGAATCATTGGGAGAAAGCCATGAATTCCATGCTTTGCTTTCTCCTCCTCTGGAATTCCACTGTTCTCCTAGGTAAGTGAAATTGGTCTTGGCTGGATTTCTTGTTGATCTTCTAGGGAGGGGCCTGTTATAGTGATTCTCAAGTGTCTTTGCCAGAGGTGGAATTGCACGGCCCTTACCAGGGGCCAGGCTAAGTAGTCCACTGGGGTTCAGTTTTGGGAGCTTTTGTTTCCTGAACACTTTCTGTAGGGTTTTGGAGGATGGGAGTGGAAATGGCGGCCTCCTAATCTTTGGCCCAAAGGAGCCGAGAGCCTGGGGCCCCACTCCTCAGTGCAACCTTGGAGAAAAATGCTCCATCACTCACATCACCCTTGCCTCCAGCTGCACTCTGAACTCACCCAGCCTGTGACCAAGCCTCTCTGTCTCTGGCACACAGCCCTGCCTAGAGTCTCCAAACCCTGCAGATCCCTGGGCACTCCTGGGCGGAGAGGGGTGTCTCCCCAGATCTTGTGGGTCTCTCTTCACAGAGCAGTGTCCTGTGCCACAGATCACAATTTTAGGTAACCCTGAATTGAGAGCTCACTCCTTGGCTCTGTTTTTGTAGCCAGTTTCCCTGCTCTAATATCTGTGAGCTCTGTGACACTCAAGATACCCCTGATCCTTCTTTGACCCCATGGGACCTGAGACTGCGCTGTCCCTACGTGGGCTTCACCCCGGCTTAGCCTCTGGAGCCATGTCCCTCAGTGGAGCAGACTTTTAAAAGTTCTGATTTTGTGCTCTGTTGCTCTGCCACTTGCTGGGAGTGGTCTATCTTCCTGTCTCTTTGAATTCACTTCTCCGCCGGTCCTACCTTTTAGGAAGTAGTCGATTTTCTGTTTCTAGAGTTGCTGCTTCTCTTCTCTTCAATCTCCTGTAGGTGTTTGGAATGGTTCAATAAGCTATCTAGCTGATCTCCTGCTACCAGATATTATCTCAGCCTGCTACTTCTCCGCCATCTTGACTCCTCCTCCCCTCTGTGGAATTTTTAAGAGAACAAAGCAAAAAAAAAAAAATTATTTTCTTAATAGTTCAGAGATTTTCTTTTTTTTTATTTTAAAAAATGTTTAATATATTCAGTTAGCCAATATATAGGACATCATTAGTTTTTGATGTAGTGTTGAATGATTCATTAGCTGGAAATAAAGCCATAGGTTTGTCATATTAACATAAGATAAAAAAAAATTGTGTGTAAATTTGAACTTCTTTTTAGATGACTATTTAGATTTTTGCTGAGCAGTACGCTTTTCATACCATTTGTCTTGATAAATATTTGTTCTTTTTTTAAATCTAGTATAAGAAGGAAAATAAGCCTTTCAAAAACAAAATCTATTTAAAGTTTTTCTCATTCTAGTCTTAATTTTCCTCAAGATCAATGCTATTGCTCAAAGGTTCTTGTATTCAAGTGAATTATTATAAACTATACATATTTAAAATACATCAGTATGTGTAAGTAAATTAAAGGCTAAAATTATAAAATTCAAATTGCCTAAGGTTCCTGATACATAGAACTCTTTAGCCATGACATGAGTCTAAAGATGTGCTATTTGAAAATTGGAAACTGGAGATGTCAAAGTGGAAATTTACTTAATTTATGTAGCTTAAACATTAGTTCAGTGACATTGAGTGTAATACCCTGTTTCCATCTTTTATGCAACCTAGTCCAAGGCCATATTTTAAAAATATATAGATCATCCTGGAGTTAAACCTTTTTCATGCCTCATTTATCCATTTCTGATTTGTGAGGATTCAGTTGCTGATGCCTTAAAATCAGAAAGGAGGCATTTCAAAATACTTTCAAACATATAGTTAGTAATTGAGGATAGTCAGTTTAAATGTAGGCAGTGGTTAATATGTTCTCAGAATTAAGGTGCTCTTTAAAAAATGATTCCCTTTTTGGGGCCTTATCAAATACAGAACTGATTAAGCAATCAAACTCCGCTCTAGTTTCAGAGCAAAATGTTAGCCATTCTGCCACTCATTCTTTCTTTTATTACACCTCATTATTGTCTCTTTAGATTCTTTCTTTCTGTTCCGAATGATTTCCTACCTTATGGCCATCGAAGGAACATAGTGGAAGGGTAAAGAATTAATTAAAGTTCTAATGGTGCAATTAGTAGTAAGTGTGAACTGTTAAAGCATTTCCTCAGATGTTTTATAGCTTGTGGGACATCATCTTCACCTCAGCCGATGAATACTGACCACCTGTTATCTATTACCATAACATTATACAAGCAGACTGACAGAAAGCAATCTGGTCTCCAGTGATTGGACTGCAGAAGCAATTGACAGGCAGTTTCCACAAAGGTAAACTGTGAAAGCTAAATGAGATGGTAAATAGAAAGTCAGGCAGGTGTTTAATGGAGAAATACTATTAAAACAATGCAGAAGTTGTAAAATGAATGTATTGTTTATGCATATTTTTATGGTATTCAGTTTCATTCAGTGTTTGAAGACAGTAACTTTAAAACCAATATTCTATGTCATACAGTTGTAATTACCTGTATGAACGTAAAACTCGAGTCAGGAAGCATATTGCACTTAGAGAAAGTTGTAAAGGAAGTTTGTTGGGGCTAAACCAGTCTTGGTTTAAAATGAAAAAAGTGGGTGGTGATGCTTCACATTGCATCTTTCTTAAACTTGATAAAGTAAATAAAGAGAAAATAAGTTAACTTAAAAGGGAAAGCATAATTTGGCAGATTTCATTGAATTAAGGCTATTTGTTGCTTTAATGTCCTACAAGATTTCTTCTGGATGCTGAATAACACAGAATTTCTAATATGACTTGTTCAATTATTGATTTGTTGCTTATCTGTTCTCTAGGAAAGTCAGATGAAGATCAGCATGACAGTATTTATAGGCTGCATCTCATCTGTGGGATGTAATCCATCTTCGTTAAGTTCAGTAAAAGTGATAGATGGCATTTGGCAGTGTAATGATGTGATCACTCTACCAGTGCCTCTTTAAATCATAAGCTGTTGCTTTCTGTTGTGTAGATATTTAATCAGTTATACACCCCATTACTGATTTAATTCAGAATGTCAGTGGCAGTTGAATAATGTGAGTATTTGTATATTAATATCATATTGTATTAATGCTCGCTTCATTTAAGTGTGCCATTCATTTGAAAATCATAAACTGTTGCTTCATGGGTAGAATAAATTTAATCGAGATGTTAGGCATCTAACACCTTCAGTGTTTTAATTCAGCATGTCAGTGAAAAAATATGTTCCTTTATATCTCTGTTTGTATTTTCCTGACTCGATGGATTATTTGATGAAATCAGCACTTGCTATGAATGAAAAAAAAATCTATTAATGCCTATTTTAGCATATGAGCTTTAATTTTCAGATTATAATATAGGAATGGAACTTTGAGAAGATAATGCCCGAGGAACAAATTTTAAAATATAAAGTAGAAAACCCAGCAGTTCTCTAATGGAGATATATTATTAAAACAATCTCAGAAGTTCATGAACATTACTATTTTTTTCTTTTTAATTTTCTATTAATATTAGGATGCAAGATGCTTTCATATATAAAAATCTCTGGTTCACAATACTTTAGCTGATTATGGGGGATGAATAATTTAAAATAACTAATGTTTATATTTCACATTTCTGCTCTCAAATATATTATTCATACCTTACAACATAGAAATATTTATAATTAAAAAAAAATCTTTTTTTCTTTAGGAAAACTTGGTGACATCACTATCTTTTAAAGATCTTTACACTTATTTTGCAGGATCTTAATGTTGATTCCAACACTTGGAATAAACATCTATAGAAAAACTTGAACACATTGTTTGGCATAATGCTTCTATATAATTAATTGAAGAATTTTTTTTTTCAATTTATAAGGAGCTTCTGCATTGCCATAATAGTGGTAACATTTGTATCTGCAGTACTTCTTTCTAACAAATCACAAAATTTATATGGAAATAGTCTCACTGAACTTCATAACATACCAAGAACAGTTAAAGAATTACTGTTTATTACCTCCATTTCATAAATGAGAAAAAGGTGATTTGGGGACTCCCTCCTGCTTACTTGGTCAACCAATAATAGTGACTGAATTGTAAATCAGTTTTCAGTCTATGCTCAGGACCTCAACAGCCCTGAGGTCCCATGGTTTTTTAGTGCTATGGGCTTTCAGCCATTCCTTTTTATATCTGTCTTTGGTATTTCTGTGATTAATTTATTTCCTGAAAAAAAATATATGGATATATATGTGTGTTTGTGTACCTATGTACACATACACACACATATGCACAGACTCTGTGATTCTAAATTATTTTCAATAAATGCTTGTCAAACTACAAAAACAGTTTATTCTGTGATTATACTAAATTATTCTGTTTTCAGATAGTTTAGATAAGAAGAGATTTATGGGAAATACAGTAATCAGGAGCCATATACCTACAACTGGTCTTTGATACCCATTTCCATCAGAAGAGCTATTCAGATGTCTTTGCATAATTCTTTTACAAACAGAAAATAATTATTTTCTAATCTGCATCACCATACCTTTTTTGATTTTCATTTTATTAAAATCTTAAGCTCCACCCCCCAATTCTAACTGAAAATTGTATGACAGCTATTTATTCCAGTTTGAGGGGATTATATTAACTTTACCTTCCCAGCTCCATGTCTTTTAGCCAGCACTCCTGATCTCAAGCTTATCAAGGAAACAAAACTTTACAAATCTGTTTTGGAAATCAGTAGCTTTGGGTAGTAGAAGGGTTTCCTTTACTTGTTCCTTAAGTTCTTCTGTTGTGAATATTAATTAATTAATTTTTAGTTAATTAATTAACTAACTTTTGCTTTCTCTTCTATGAGGCATATCTTTATTCTTTACTTATTTTCTCAAATCTAACTGCCTAATGGAGAGGTAAAGGATTATTGAATCTTTCAGTTCTATTTCCTGTCATGCAATCCTTTCTATTTTCACTCAAGACCCTTGACATTTTCCATATATATTGCATGTTCCATGAATGATAAGAAGTTTTAAAAATCCAATGAATAATTTTCATTTTAACATTATAGCATCTCCTTTTTTGAGAGTTTTGATATTTGTGATCAGAGTTCTCATCACATGAGAGCCAAAATTTTAAAAATACTCCTTTTGAAGTGAGATTTTGGAGGACTAAATGGTTAGTTCAAGGAAACAATAAATGCAAATCTGAGGAATACTAAATTTTCAAGGGACAACTTTTAAGATTTTCATGAAAAATAATTATAATTATTTTCTTGACAGTATGATTGTTAAATCTTATCACTTTATCTAAGTAGAAAGCCCTTTCCCTCTTGTCAAACTGTGTTGGGTAAGACAGTGTATTGCTGATCGTCTGAACATAAAGTTTTATCTGAAATTATTCTTTTCCCTGGATCATTTGAAATACAAAAAACAAAAACAAAAGAAACTTGGCACCAACGGAGAGAGAAAAAAAAATCAGAAAAAAGAATTCCCAACATCAATGTCACATCTTACCTCTTCTAGTATGAAAAATAATTTGTCCTTGAGGCTACATTGACTTGACTGGATTACATTGACAAATTCTTTTCTGTTTCCATTACATTTCTATTTATAAGTAGATAGGTTGTTATGTATCCTAATACTAACTTAGTAAAACTCCCTCCCATGTTTCTGTTTTGTCATTTTCACTTTTTGTGTAAAATGCAGATGTCTGTGTGTTATGCAGTGGTACCAGAATGATGTACAGCGTACAATGCTCACATTCTGCCCTTACAATGGGAGTTTGAGATTTAAAAAGAACAATACTTGGGTAATCAGACCAGGAGAACAGATAACGAAGTTAATGCTCAATCCCTAGGAAAAAAAAAAAATAATGTAAACTATTAAAATAGTGAAAAGCACATAGTAAGTGTTTAATAAATGTTGTTAATTGGTTATTTTGTAAGCTTTGTGACTTCCACTCCCCAAATGGTTAACCCCTGACAATGGGTGTTGCCACATGCATATCCCCAATTCACTCTCCATAAATTTTAACTACCTAATAAAAAGAAATCAACTATTATTATTGGAATAAAGTTGGAAGTTAATGTTGCTACATCCTTTAGTTTCTGCCAAGTAATTTAATAGGACAAATATTATTCAAGACTTTTTGTTACTGAATCCCAGGATTGGCTGCTGTGGCTCAAGAGGCCAATACTTGAGACTGAGTTTTGATTGGAAAGGAGTATAAGCTTTATTCAGGCAGCCTGCCACCTGGGGAGAAGAAGAACTCTTGTCCAAATGCCAGCTCTGAGGTTTCTGCCTGGATTTGTAAAGAATAGTTGATCAATACAGGAGTGCAGTGGTCTGTAACATTTCCTGATGACATGCAGACTGGATGGTGCAGGCTATGTTATCTCAGTACTTTGTGATTGTGCCAGGGGGTGTGATTCCTCATTGCTGGGTGAGGCCAGGGAGGGATTGTAAAAAGCGGTCTGGTTCCTGTTTTGTGACTCCAGGAGTGCTCTGTTCTTTCAAAGAAAGAGTGTGTGATCAGTAGATACAGAAAGTAAGGTTATTCAGTCATGTGGGGGAAGGCATTTGCTAAATTTTGAAGACTACTAGGTTAGCCAGGGGGGCCTAGGCAGCTTCATTTTGATCATTGAATAATGAAAGACCTCAAAGGACAGCGCATAGTATATATAAACTGATAGTATAAATAAAAGATAAAATCATTGGATGTGTTTCATAAACTCTTAAGGATAAAGTTTTGGTTCCTAAAATGTTTAATGTTGCATGTTAAAATAATTTTCTGCCAACAAATTGTTAAATTAATAGTGAGTTAACAAATTTTTGCAGCACTATTATTTCTTTTTTTAATTTTTTAGAAGATTTTATTTTTTTGTGAGAGAGAGAGAGAACACAAGCATGATGGGGGAGGCCGAGGGAGCAGGAGAAGACGACGCTTAAATGACTCAGCCACCTAGGTGCCCCAATTTCTTAATAATTTATACCTGAATCATTTATAAATGCAGTCTTCAAAAATGAGCATACAAATTCTGAAACCACATCAAATCATTCTTTAAATAGATTGTAATGATAAATTGTTAGGTTTCAGTTTGTGCAGTCTCAGATGTTGATTCCTTGAATGAATTTATTATTTAGAAATGAATTCAAAGGATTTAATTCATTTAAATAGGATTAAAGAAAGATTTTTTAAAGTATAAGCACTGTCAGACTAACAACAATAGATTGAACAAAGAGGTTATTTTAATTGACAGTGTTGGAGCATGAAAGTTTTTTATGATAATATTTAAAATTAGTTATGTGAGTGACTTTCTTAAGGTTTGTTTCAGTAACTTTTTTTTTTTTTTTGGAAGTTTAAGATATTTATTTTGGGTTCATGCAAGGTCTGAAGAGAGTTGGTTGACTCCATGCAGCAGCCCTGTTCACGCAGTGACTCAGCAATGTACATAGCTCCCAGTTCTCTATACCATATCAGGTGGCTTCCAAGATCATCCTGGCAGGGCAAGAGAGTTTATAAAGAATTTACTCTGTTGTTCTCTGCTTTAACTTAGAAATGATGAATACCTCTTCCATTTGCCAGAATTCCAACTATTTGCCAGAATTAACCAAGTTACAAGGAGAAGGCAAGAGGACAAAAGGATTGTTCCTAGAGCAATGGGTGGCCACATTAGTATTTGAAAGAAGAAAATACAGTTAGAGGAGAATAGTATTAAACATGAGAGAAAATACAATATAATACAGAAGTAACCCATTCTTAAGTAATTCTATCTCTAACCATTATTGTACATTGTTTTCCTCCAAAAAGATTTTTGTTTTAATTAAATCAGTGTGTCTGAATATGACAGTGTATTATTGACTTTTGATAATATAAAGGGGAAATATTATTCTAAGGAGATGATATTATTAATGCCTTTATCAAAAAAGTTTAATTTAATTTAATTTATTTATTTGAGAAAGAGAGAGAGGCATCAAGAGAGGGAACACAGGCAAGAGGAGTGGGAGAGGGAGAAGCAGGCTTACTGTGGAACAGGGATTTCAATAAAGGGCTCGATCCCCAGGATATCAAGATCATAACCTGAACTGAAGGCAGAAACTTAATGGCTGAGCCACTCAGACACACTCTAAAAAGAATTTTTTTTAAAAAAAGGGTCCATATACACCATGGAGCCCAACATGGGTCCTGAACTCAAGACCTTTGAGATCAAAACCCTGAGATCAAGACCTGAGCCCAGATTAAGAGTCAGTCACTTAACCAACTAAGTTACCCAGGTATCCCATGATTTTGTCAATTTAATTTTGTGTGAGGGATTTTATTTTATATATATATATATATTTTTTTTTATTTTTTTGGGGCGAAAATATATTATTTGCCCTAAGGTTACAGGTCTGTGAATCATCATCTGTCACAGCTCTCTCCATAGCACATAACCTCATAAATGTCCATAACCCAGCCACCCTATCCCTACCCTCCCACCCTCCAGCAACCTTCAGCTTATTTCATGAGATGAAGAGTCCCTTATGGTTTGTCTCCCTCCAATCCCATCTTGTTTCATTCTTCCCTCCCTACACACATGACCCCCCACTCTGCCTCTCAAATTCCTCGTATCAGAGAAATCATATGATAATTGTCTTTCTCTGATTGAGTTATTTCACTTAGCGTAAGTTCCATCCATGTTGTTGCAAATGGCAAGATTTCATTTCTTTTGATGGCTGAATAGTATTCCATCATGCCTGTCTGTGTGTACATATAAATGTATATTTACATATCCATATCCACACACACACATATATGCACACATATACATATTTACATATATTCAAGTATGCATATATACATATTCATGCATACATGTATAAATATACATATGTGCATATGTATATTTGTATATGTATACATATGTATATATGTATATGTGTATATGTTTGCATATATGTATATTTACGTGTGTGTGTGTGTGTGTATCTCACATCTTCTTTATCCATTCATCTGTTGATGGACATCTAGTATTATGTTATAGTTTGGCTATTGCAGACATTGCTATTATGAACATTTAGGTGCATGAGCCCCTTTGGATCACTACATTTGTATCTTTAGGATTAACCAAGTAGTGTGATTGCTGGGTCATAGGGTAGCTCTATTTTCAACTTTCTGAGGAACCTCCATACTTTTTTCCAGAGTGGCTTCAATGAGCTTGCATTCCCACCAAGAGTTGAGGAGGGTTCCCCTTTCTCCACATCCTTGGCAACATCTGTTGTTTCCTGACTTGTTAATTTTACCCCTTCTGACTGGTGAGAGGAGATATCTCATTGTGGTTTTGAACTGGATTTCCCTGATGCCCAGTGATGTTGAGCAGTTTTGCATGTGTCTATTGGCCATTTGGATGCCTTCTTTGCAGAAATGTCTGTTCATGTCCTCTGGCCATGATTGGTTTATTTGTTCTTTGGGTGTTGAGTTTGATAAGGTCTTTATAGATTTTGGATATTGTTCCTTTGTCTGATATGTTATTTGTAAATATCTTCTCCATTTTCTCAGCTGTCTTTTGGTTTTGTTGACTATTTCCTTTGCTGTGCAAAAGCTTTTCATCTCGATGAAGTCCCAATAGTGCATCTGTACCCTTGCTTCCCTTGCCTTTTGCGATGTTTCTAGGAAGAAGTTGCTGTGGCTGAGGTAGAAGATGTCACTGCCTGTGTCCTCTCAAGGGTTTTGATGGATTCCTATTTCACATTGAGGTCTTTCATCCATTTTGAGTCTATTTTTGTGTGTGGTATAAGGAAATAGTCCAATTTCATTCTTCTGCATGTGGCTATCCAATTTTCTCATCACCATTTGTTGAAGAAATTGTCTTTTTTCTATTGAACATTCTTTCCTGCTTTGTCAAAGATTAGTGGACCATAAAGTTGAAGGTCTATTTCTGGGCTCTCTATTCTGTTCATTGATCTATGGCTCTGTCTTTGTGCCTGTACCATACTGTCTTGATGATTACAGCTTTGTAGTAGAGCTTGAAGTCTGGAATTATGATGCCACCAACTTTGGTTTTATTTTTCAATGTCCCTCTGGCTATACAGGGTCCTTTCTGGTTCCATATAAATTTTAGGATTATTTGTTCCATTTCTCTGAAAAAACACTGATGGTATTTTGATAGGGATTGCATTAAATGTGTAGAGTGCTCTAGGTAGCATAGACATTGTCACAATATTTGTTCTTCTAATCCATGAGCATGGAACATTTTTCCATTTCGTTGTGTCTTCCCTAATTTCTTTCATGAGTACTTTATAGTTTTCTGAGTACAGATTCTTTGCCTTTTTGGTTAGGTTTATTCCTAGGTATCTTATGATTTTGAGTGCAATTGTAAATGGGACTGACTCCTTAATTTCTCTTTCTTCTGTCTCGCTGTTGGTTTATAGAAATGCAACTGATTTGTGTGCGTTGATTTTATATCCTGACATTTCCCTGAATTCCTGTATGAGTTCTAACAGTTTTGGAGTGGATTCTTTGGGTTTTCCACATAAATTAATATATAATATGCAAAGAGTGAGAGTTTGATATCTTCTTTGCTGATTCGGATACCTTTAGTTTACTTTTGTGCTCTGATTGCCGAGGCCAAGACTTCTACTACTATGTGGAATAGCAGTGGTGATAGTGGACAGCCCTGCCAAGTTCCTGACCTTATAGGAAAAAAGTTCTCAGTTTTCCCCATTGAGAATGATATTCACTGTAGGTTTTTCATAGATGGCTTTTATGATATGGAGGTATTTAAGATCTATCCCTACACTGCGAAAAGTTGTGATCAAGAAAGTATGATGTACTTTGTCAAATGCTTTTTCAGCATCTATTGAGAGTATTATATCATTCTTGTTTTTTATTTTATAAATGTACTGTACCACATTATTTGATTTGCAGATATTGAACCAACCTTGAAGCCCAAGAACAAATCCCACTTGGTTGTGGTGAATAATCCTTTTAATGTACTGATGGATCCTATTGACTAATATTTTGGTGAGAATTTTTGCATCTGTGTTCACCAAGGATATTGGTCTGTAATACTGCTTTTTGATGGGGTCTTTGTCTGGTTTTGGGATCAAGGTAATGCTGACCCCATAAAATGAGTTTGAAAGTTTTCCTTCCATTTCTATTTTTTTTTTTTTTTTTTTTGGAACAGTTTCTAGAGGATAGGTATTAATTCCTCTTTAAATTCTTGGTAGAATTCCCCTGGGAAGCCACCTAGCCCTGGGCTCTTGTTTGTTGGGAGATTTTTGATGAATGTTTCAATCTCCTTACAGGTTATGGATCTGTTCGGGTTTTCTGTTTCTTCATGGTTCAGTTATGGTACTTTATACATCTCTAAAAATGCATCCATTTCTTCCAGATTATCAGTTTGCTGGTGTATAGTTGCTCATATGTTCTCATTATTGTTTGTATTTCTTTGGTGTTGGTTGTGATCTCTTCTCTTTCATTCATGATTTTATTAACTTATGTCCTTTCTCTTTTCTTTTTGATAAATCTGGCCAGGGGTTTATCAATCTTATTAATTCTTTCAACGAACCAGCTCCTGGTTTCAATGATTTGTTTTATTGTTCTTTTGGTCTCTAGTTTGTTGACGTCTGCTCTGATCTTTATTATTTTCTTCTCCTGCTGAATTTAGGCTTTCTTTGCTATTTTCTTGTCCAGCTCTTAAAGGCGTAGGATTAGTTTGTATATTTGAGACCTTTCTTGTTTCTTGAGAAAGGCTTTTATCCCTATGCACTTTCCCCCTTTTGTATATTTGAGACCTTTCTTGTTTCTTGAGAAAGGCTTTTATCCCTATGCACTTTACCACCTTTGCTGTGTCCCAAAGATTTTGAACAGTTTTGTTTTCATTTTCATTTGCATCCATGAATTTTTTCTTCTTTAATTTCCTGGTTGACTCACTCATTCCTTGATAGGATGCTCTTTATTCTCCATGTATTTGAGTTATTTTCAACTTTCCTTTTGAGATTGACTTTTAGTTTTAGAACATTGTGGTCTGAAAATATGCAGGGAATGATCCCAATCTTTTGGAACTGGCTGAGACCTGATTTTTGAGCCAGGATGTGATCTATTCTGGATAATGTTCCATGTGCACTAGAGAAGTATGTGTATTCTGTTCTTTTGGAAAGGAATGTTCTGATGTCCATCAGGCCCAGTGTGCCATTTAAAGCCTTTATTTCCTTGTTGATCTTTTGCTTAGATGATCTGTCCATTTCAGTAAAGGGGGTGTCCCCAACTTTTATTGTAATATTGTTGATGTGTTTCTTTGATTCTGTTACTAATTAGTTTATATAATTGACTGCCCCCATGTTAGGGGCATAGATATTTGAAATTGTTAGATCTTCTTGTTGGACAAACACTTTAAGTATGATATAGTGTCCTTCCTCATCTATTATTATAATCTTTGGCTTAAAATCTAATTTTTGATTTAAGGATTACCACCCCAGCTTTCTTTTGATGTCCATTAGCATGGTAAATTGTTTTCTACCTCTCTTTTTAAATCTGGAGGTGTCTTTAGGTCTAAAATGAGTTACTTACCAACAGCATAATAAATATGTTTATTTGTTTGTTTGTTTTTTAATCTATTCTGATGCACTGTGTCTTTTGATTGGGGCATTTAGCCCATTTACATTCAGGGTGACTATTGAAAGATATGAATTTAGTGCCATTGTATTACCTGTAAGGCAACTGCTCTGGTATATTGTCTCTGTTCCTATTAGGTCTATTATTTTTAGGCTCTCTCTTTTCCTAGAAAACCTCTTTCAATATTTCCTGCAGGGCTGGTGTGGTGTTTGCAAATTCTTTTAATTTTTGTCCCAGAATTTTTTTTTTTAATCTCTCCCTCTATGTTCAATGACAGCCTAACTGGATATAATATTCTTGGCTGCATATTTTTCTCATTTAGTGCTATGAATATATCATTCCAGTCCTTTCTGTCCTGTCAGGTCTCTGTGGATAGGTCTGTTGCCAATCTAATATTTATACCCTTGTATGTTACAGGCCTCTTTCTCTAAGCTGCTTTCAGGATTTTCTCTTTGTCTGTGGGACTTGTAAGTTTTACTATTAAATAATGGGGTGTGTACCTATTTTTTATTGTTTTTGAGGGGGTTTCTCTGTGCCTCCTGGATTTGGATGCTTGTTCCCTTCACCAGGTTAGGGAAATTCTATACCATAATTTGCTCCAATTTACATTCTGCCTCTCTCTTTCTTCTTCTGAGATCCCAATTATTCTAATATTGTTTCATCTTATCTTTCACTTATCTCTTTGATTCTCCCCTCATGGTCTGGTAGTTGTTTGTCTCTCTTTTGTCCAGTTTCTTTATTTTCCATCATTTATATCTATATCTATACCTAATATATATCTATATCTATCATCTGTCTCTATATCTATATATACATATATTCTTTATTCTCAATCATCTTCTATATCACAAATTCTCTTTTCTGTCTCATTTATCCTAGCAATAAGAGCCTACATGTTTGATTGCACCTCGTTAATAGTTTTTTTTTTTTTTTATTTCAACTTGGTTAGATTTTCATTCTTTTACTTCTACAGAAAGGGATTTTATTTCTCCAGAAAGCTATTTCTAATACCTTCCATGTTCTCTTCAAACCCAGCTAGCACCTTAAGAATCATCATTCTGAACTCTAGTTCTAACATATCACTAATGCCCATATTGATTAGGTTCCTGGCCATTGGTATTGCCTCTGGGTTTTGGTTTTTTTTTGTTGTTGTTGTTTTTGAGTTTTTTAGCCTTGTCATTTTATCCAGAGAAGAATAGATGAATGAGAGAACAAAATACTAAAAGGGCAGCAACAACCCCAGAAAAATATACACTAATACATCAGAAGAGATCCAAAACCGGGATGAGAGGAAAGGAGGAAAGAAAGAAAATATATATATATAGAGAGAGAGAGAGAACAGAGCCACACACTTCATTTTGAGTGTAATTTTGTCTCTTAGAAGAAACTACCTTCTAAAATTTTAAAGAAAGAAAAACTTATATGTGTATATATACAAAAATAAGGGTAGTCACAATGAAGGGATGGAAGAGGGGTATAAAGATGAAAATTTTAAAATATTCTAAAAAAGTAATTGATAAGATAAGAATTTGGTCGAAAAAAGAAAAAAAATAGGAAAGAATGATCAGGCTCGAGACTAGAACAAAGCTGTGTGCTAGATTAGGGTATATTTGATCTATCAGAAGAAATTGTATCCCAAAATTTTAAAGAAAAAAAAAACCTATATGTGTACAAAAAGTAAGATCAAATACAACGAAGAGATAAAATATGACTATAACAATAGAAATTTAAAAAGATTTTTTTTTAAAGATTTTATTTATTTATCGGAGAGAGAGAAGTGGAGAGAGCAAGCACAGGCAGACAGAATGGCAGGCAGAGGCAGAGGGAGAAGCAGGCTCCCTGCCGAGCAAGGAGCCCGATGTGGGACTCGATCCCAGGACGCCAGGATCATGACCTGAGCCGAAGGCAGCTGCTTAACCAACTGAGCCACCCAGGCGTCCCTAAAATGATTTTTAAAATGGTATTGGTAAAATAGTTAAAAAACATTAAAATAGGAAAGAGGAAAAAATTTAAAAATAGAGTAAGAAAAATTTTTTTAAAAAATTAACTTTGAAAGACTAAAGGATAATGGTAATAAAGCCATGAATTCTATGTGTTGCTTTCCCCTAGCTCTGGAGTCCTCCAGTTCTCATTGGTCAGTGAATTTGGTCTTGGCTGGATGTTTTTGCTAGTCTTCTGGGGGAGAGGTCTATTGAAATGATTCTCAAATGTATTTGCCTGAGGCAGAATTGCACCACCCTTGCCTGGAGCCTGGCTAATTAATATGCTTCAGTTCACTCTTGGGAGCTTTTGTTCCCTGAATCCTTTCCATACAACTTTAGAGGAGGAGAATGAAGATGGTTGCCTCCCAATCTCTGTTCCCATAGTTGCTGAGAACTCAGGGCTCCACCTCTCAGTGTGACCTCCAAGAAAAACAGTCAGTTTCTCCCTTCTCCTTGGTCTCTGGCCACACCCCGTGCTCACCCAGCCTGTAACCAGTTGTTTCTGTCTCTGGCACATGGCCCCATTTGTAGTCTCCAAACCCAGTAGATTTCTGCCACACTGCTCCTCTGGGAGAGAAGGAGGGAGTCTCTGTTGCTGCCACTTGTGGGGCCCCTGCTCAAAGAGCAGTGGTCTCACTGTGCCTTGGACCATGGTTTAGGGTAACCCTGACGTGAGAGCCCACTCCTCAGCTCCATCTCTGTAGCTAGCTTCCCCACTCTGATACATATGAGCTCTGCAGCACTCAGACACTCCTGGTCTTTTTGTGTCCCCATGGATCTTGGGACCATACTGTCCCCACGAGGGCCCCAGCCCTCACTTAGCCTCTGGAGTGACGTCCCTCAGCGGAGAAGACTCCTAAATGTCCCGATTCTGTGCTCCACTGCTCTACCACTTGCTGGGAACCAGCCACTCCCCTCAGGGTCTATCTTTCTGTCACTTTGGATTCACTTCTCCTTCCAGAAAGTGGTCAATTTCCTGTTCCTAGAATTGCCGCTTCTCTTCTATCTCCTGTTGAGTTTGTAGGTATTCAGTATGGTTTGATAACTATCTAGCTGAACTCCTGGGAGCTGATGATATTTCAGTCCTACTCCTCCATCTTACTCCTACCCCAGTGTCCGTGATGAGTGATTTTAAAACAATAATTTGGTATTTTCTAGTCAATTTCTTAGTAAAGTAGCTTAGAAATTGGTGTTCTCTGGGACACCTAGGTCGCTCAGTTAGTTAAGTGGCTGAACCTTGATTTCAGCCCAGGTCTTGATCTCAGCGTTCTGGGATTGAACCACAAGTCATGTTCCACTCTCAGTATGGAGTCTGCTTACAGACTTTCTCTTTCTCTCTACACCTCCCTCTGCTGTCTCTCTCTACAGTAAATAAATCAATCATTAACAAATCAGATATTCTCCATCCCCATTTAAATACTCTACATTTAATTTAAAATTAATTTTTGAGAATTTAACAAACATGAGAAATACTGCTTATCAACAAGAGGACATACTGAGACATATATAATACTATAATAAACAAACATGAGAAATACTGCTTACCAACAAGAAGACATACTGGACATACTGAGACAATATACAGCCTATTTCTGTACTCTAAGTGGTCAACCCCAGAAAGATAGTGCCTGTGCATATAACTAAGGTATCTTTGAGGAGTTTGAAACATGCTTGGGGAAGTAGACATAAAAGTTATTATGATGTAGTTTAATGAGTATAGAAGTAGAAGTCTACAATATGTGGAGAAATGAGAAGAGATGAGAAAAGTGACAATATGAGAAAAGCATCTTGAGAAGACATTCTTTTTAAGATTTCATTTATTTATTTAAGAGAGAGAGAGAACATGAACAGGAGAAGGAGACTCCCCACTGAGCAGGGAGCCCAATGAGGGGCTCAATTCCAGGACCCTGGGATCATGACCTGAGCCAAAGGCAGACACTTAACCAACGGAGCCACCCAGGCACACTTCTGTAAGTGTATTTAATTTAGATGGTGAGAGAACATGATCTAAATCTATAGCCATAATTCAGATATACTAAGCTTCCCATGCACATATTTAGACTCTTGCCCTATATTCTCCTTGAGGCCATAACACCAGGAAGCTTTCCAGTCAACAAACCTAAATAAAAAATGGATATTACATGTGAAATTTCAGAAAAAGGTACTAGCAGGTTTTCACTGAACAACACACAGCAAATTTCTAAGATCTCAGTGTTTCCTTGCTCAAATTTCTCTCTCCAGTTATTACCTCATAATTTTCTTCTCTTCAATCACATAGCACTAAAAAATCTACTCTATTTTCCAAAGCATTTCAGCTCTCATAGAGAGCTGGTCTTCTTCTCAACAAGAAAAAGCATAAAGTGTGATTTACCTTCAGACATGTTCCTAGGACATCTCTTCAATTATTTCTATAAGTCGTTTATCTAGTTATTTAATTACAATAAAGAGGTT
The DNA here is from genome assembly GCF_030435805.1 of Mustela lutreola. NCBI lineage: Eukaryota > Metazoa > Chordata > Mammalia > Carnivora > Mustelidae > Mustela > Mustela lutreola. Next base: position 121,164,528 of record NC_081292.1, on the reverse strand, counting down.
TCTTTTGAGAGGCAAATACTACTACTAAGAAGAAAAATATATATATAAAGTTAGCAAGCAAAACTAAATCTCCTTTATTTTATTCTGAAGATAGAAGAATATAGAACTAAAAATACATGTTTGGAGACCATATGTAAACACAGCCAGATATAAGTTAAAGTGGTAAGGCCATGTTTTAATCAGTAACGTTCTATTGTGTAACATGGGATAGTCCAGTATTAATTGATTTGTCCAGAGATGTTTGCATGATTTATAGGGAGAATAAGGGAATAAGTATTAGGATTAGCAGTGGAAAGAAAATGAAAAATTTCAGAGTTTGTCATTGTAAATTCCATTAGGCCAACTGTGTCTGTAGCTGGCAATTATGAAAGTTAGGATTTTATTCTCCCACAGAGACTGAGAGCATAGTCCTTATCTTACCTGATGGTTACATTTCAAAGGAATAGCTTTCATGTCCTTGAGAATGACACTCTTGAGTTGTAGGAGATATATATTAAAAGGGTCAGTGGAAGTATTCATCATTGTAAGCGCTTTTTAGTAAATGCTCTAAGAAAGAGTGGTCAGGGCCTATCAGCAAGTGTTGGCTGGAATATAAAGTAAATTCTTTTGGCAGCCTTGAACTTTCTCAAACAGACACTTTAAGGGGATTTAGGGTTATTCTAGGGATGCTGCCTTAAGCAGTTAGAAAAGAGGTTAGTGTTTGTTTAAATTTTTAGCATGGGGCCAGGGAGTGCATGAAATAATTTGTGCTGAAAGACTATAGCTTTTAAAGGCCAAGGTTGAGGGCTAGTCCAGAGAGGTTCAGAGGATCCTGGCTAAGAGAAAGGCATTGTCAGGGTCATAGGATAGGGCTTATAGCCCATGTCATGAGATGTCTTCTGTTCACTAAGAGCCTTGGGGATCTCTCAAAATGGGAAATAGGAGGAGAGAGTAGTAGTAGGTATATATAGAGAGATAAGAATGTATATAATCATGAAAGTCAAGCAAGGAGAGAATTATGGGAGGAAATAAAAAGAATGAGACACTGTGAAGGGTGACATATAACTCACCAAGATGTCGCTGATGTGTCCCACAGAGAGCAAAAGGCCAATCTAAAGTTCTATTAGATGAGTGTGGTTCATAATTCTCTCTCTTCCTTCAATAATCTTCCATTTTCTAAAGAGAAGTATAAGAAGTAAATTGAAGAATGATATAGCTTTAGAGGAATGAAAGGTAAAGAAAAACATAAAAATTGAGGCTAATAGTAACAACATTAAAATGGTTGACCAGGTTGTTCATTTTTGGTAGGCCACATATCATAGACTAAGTATAGTAATTAATTACATGATAGAAAATAGATTTCATACTCAAACACTAGGGTACAAATGAACAGTAAGTTCAGTTATGAAAACACTAACAAATAAGAAGGTAAGGGTTGGGAGAGGGTAACAGCCAAGTTGAAGCCCAGAAGTGGTATTGTTGAGTGTGATTCCTCTTAAGTAGATAAAGTCACAACAGTTGAGAAGTGCTGAAAATTAGTGAATAAAAGATCTGATAAATAAATTTAGGTTACTAAGGATGTTGAGGATGGAGATGAGGGAGGGAAATGGAGACAGTTTATAAATGTACTCAGAGAAGACTGTAGAAATTAATCCTGGTGAGAAATATAAATTTTTAAAAAATGAGTTACATAGATTCTAATGATTTCATTAAAAAGTAAGTAGAAATTTGAAGATATTTAGATTAAAATGCTTGTGTGATTAAAGTAAATATGATGACATAAAATTGTTCCAAAAATCACAGGTACCACCCTGAAGTTTTGTACTTCTTAATATTTACACTATGTTATTTGGCATTTAATTAATGGCATGTTAGTGGGGAAAAAAGGTTTCACTTCTAGTAGATTCTAGGACCCTCTTTTTTGTGTATTTCCTTCTTTATGATGCTGAGGATAAATTAAGTATTCAATAAATAATTCTCCTTGCTTGTAATTGGGATTATTTGCAAGGAATTTAACACTGTCATTATTATTTTGCTTTAAACATTAGTTAAGTGTGTTTCCAATTATATACCTTCCACTCCATTTAAACATGTGTAAGGTCTGGGATGCCTGGGTGGCTTAGTTGGTTAAGCATCTGCCTTCAGCTCAGGTCATGATCTCAGGGTTCTGGGATTGATCCAGCCCTGCATCCTCTTTCTGCTCAGTGGGGAGTCTGCTTATCTCTCTGTCTGCCCCTGCACATACTGTGCTCTGTCTCTCTCTCTCTCAAATAAATAAATAAATAAATAAATAAAATCTTTTTAAAAAATAAAAATAAACATGCATAAATTCAATTTTATTTATTTAAAGCACTTTCAATGGGCAGTATCTACTAAGGTGAGCCTTTGTATTTCATATTGATATTTTTAATTGGCTTTTTTTTTCGCATTATGATATTTTAATATTGTGTCCATAGGGATACTTGTATGGCTCAGTTGGTTAAGTTTCTGATTCAGGATTCCAGCTCAGGTTATGATCTCAGGCTCGTGAGATGGAAGGAGTCTCCTTGAGATTCTCTCCTTCTGCCTCTCCCCTCACTTGTGCACACACACTCTCTCTCTAAAATAAATAAATCTTCAAAAGAAAATATTGTGTGCACATACAATGTATAGTATTTTTATGTAATCAATGTATTATATGTAACAAATGTATTCTGAATTTATCACAGTTTGTAAAAGATTAAAGAATAATTTCTAAATAAAATTCTTAATATCTTTTCATATTGAGTTGAATGCAAAAACACTATTATTTCCTAGCAATAAAATATTTCTATCCATCTTTTATATTCCTTTCTATTTCCAGTAATAATTTCTGTACTTTTTCTTTGAAAAATGTGGCCATAGAGAATCAAACCTTTGTTCCACAATCCCTGTCATCTGGAATAGCTTTTCTCTATTTTCCTGCTTCATAACTGCCTATCTTTAAAAAAATATATTCACTTTTATTTAGTCTTTACTTTCTTTTCTATGCCTCTCTATATTTGTTTCTTTCTTTAGAAAAATTTAAATTTCCTAATTGCTTAATTTTCTAGTAGTCCCACTCCTTTTCTACCTAAAAGATCATCAAATATTTTTGTTATAAACCCACAAGTAATAATGCTAAGACTCAAAGATATAGTCCAAATTGTTGAATTTATTCCAAGGCTTGAGGAATAAATAATATGAAGATCAAGTTTTTATAATAAGGAGAGAATTATATTTTCAAATGTAGATTGTGCTTTCTTAGAGTTCAGAAACCTACTCCTATAACAATTATTTCTCCCGTTCTACTTGTGGAAAATGGGGATGATAATTTTTCCAATAAAACATCAGTGTTGCTAAGTGTAATTGGAGGTAGCCTTGTGTAGAATAATGCAATAGTAATAATAATAATAATAATAATGCTGACTTATATTAAGCTCTTTGTACTTGGCCCTATCTTTAAAACTTTACTTATGTTAACTCATGTAATCATGCCAAATGTCTTATGAATTTGGTATTGTTATTATTCTTACATTACACATAAGGAAATGAAAATTTAAAAAAGTTGAATGAATTGCCCATGGTTGTATAGCTGGTAAGTGATAGTGCAGGGATTCAAAGCCATTATCTGAATCCAGAGTTTATGGTCCTACTTATTACTGTACATGTTTCCCTAGTATGTTAGATCTTAGGCATATAAGAATTAAAACATTATTAGGCAGAGTTTGCCTTCAATGGATTAATGTACTAAAAATCCATTTTGAGTTATTCCACAGATAATTTCATTTGCTTTATTTGTGCCTGGAACTTTTTTCAGTGTTGGGATACAACTGAGAACAAGCCACTCACACATCCTGCTCTTACTCTCACGTGGTGACAGACAAAAGACCACAAATAGCAAGAGACAAAGAAAAAGAATACATAAACACATAGATGCTCTTTAGTTCTCTGGGAATAGATCAGATAAGACAGGGGACAGAGCTGAAAAGAAGAGGACTTTAAATGAAACCTTAGATAGATAATACTTCTATTTTAGAGGTTAGGTGGCAGGGTTGCCAGGAGACAATGTTGGGAAGGAAACAACCAGTGAGATAGGAGAGGACAAGAAAGAACACATCAAACAAACAAGCAAAGAACAACTCTTGAAAGAGTTTCAAAAGGAAGACAGTCAGCAACTCTTAAGTATCTAGATAAGATGAAAAAAATATGTACTGGATTTAACAATGGAGAAATTGCTGGTTATCTTAAAAAGGGTAGTTTCAATGTAATTATAAGAGATCATTTGATCCAGTAAAATACGAGGTCTTTAGGTTGTAAAAATAGAGGAGAAAACAAAAGGCCCACTGCCCTTGCTAAAGAGCCCAAGTAGTGGATTTCCCTGTTATAAGAAGACATTCATTTCTCTTAAGGGGAAGGGACAAGATACAATGAAATGGATCTGTAGGTTTGGTGGGAAGCGAAGCTGGATGCTTCTGATAAATTTTAGTATCAATACAAAGCACTTTTGAAATCTTGTACCTAATTTAATTGATTCCACAATTTTATTTTTTTCATCTAATTTTTTCCTATTGTCAAAAAATAGTATCTATTTAATACATTAACAATGGAACACCCCCTAAATTAAAACAGGATGAAATGGGAGGATTATTATGACACTGATCTCTTAAGTTTATTTGCTTGATAAATGAATTTATACTCAAATTGTTAATGTCTTCATGAAATCTACAATTATAATACTTAAATCTTTAGATAATTTCTATTTTTGAAAGATTGGTATCTTAACTTGTTAATCTCATAATTTTTTCTTGGATTCCTGATAACAAAAGTTCTAAAATCTCAAGGCAGATTAGTATTCAAATTCATATTATTCTATGAAGCATTTCGCTTGACACTTACTACTGAAGATAACCCCTCAAAAAGACACGCTGCTTTATATCTTTGGTTAGTTCTTCTGTAATATTACAAATGACAATCTCACTTTTTTTCCAAAGGGGACAAACTATTATACAAGAAAAGCTTTTAGTTTTTTTTTTTTTGAGAGAGAGAGCATATGCATGCAAGTGGGGAGGAGGGGTAGAGGTAGAAAAACTTCAAGCAGACTCCCTACTGAGTGTGAAGCCTCAGAGCAGGGCTCAATCTAAGGATCCATGAGATCTTGACCAGAACCAAAATCAAGAGTCAGACACTTAACCAACTGAGCCACCCATTGTGAAAAGCTCTTAAAAGGAAAAAGGAATTGGAATCTAAAAATCAAGATCACTTTCTGTTATTCTTGATTTTTTAAAGCCGTTAAAAATATCATTTATTCCAAACTATGGAAAGAACCTAGATGTCCATCAACAGATGAATGGATCAAGAAGATGTGGTATATATACACAATGGAATACTATGCAGCCATCAAAAGAAATGAAATCTTGCCATTTGCGACAACATGGATGGAACTAGAGGGTATCATGCTTAGCGAAATAAGTCAAGCAGAGAAAGACAACTATCATATGCTCTCCCTGATATGAAGAAGTGGTGATGCAACATGGGGGCTTAAGTGGGTAGGAGAAGAATCAATGAAACAAGATGGGATTGGGAAGGAGACAAACCATAAGTGACTCTTAATCTCACAAAACAAACAGAGGGTTGCTGGGGGGAGGGGGGTTGGGAAAAGGGGGGTGGGTTTATGGACATGGGGAGGGTATGTGCTTTGGTGAGTGCTGTGAAGTGTGTAAACCTGGCGATTCACAGACCTGTACCCCTGGGGATAAAAATATATGTTTATAAAAAATTAAAAAAATATATCATTTATTACTTAGACATATTTGTTCTAAGTATTATAGTGACTCAGGAAAGAATTATTCAATTTTATTATTTCTATATAGCTTAAAACATAGATATTGTATCAACTTACTTACATACATTATGTAAAGAAACAAATTTAACATCAGAATATGGAAAGTTAGCTTGCACTGAATCTCATATGTTTAAGACCAATCACTTGATACAATAGCATTAAAAAGCCAAGAGCTGGCAGAGCAACAAAAGGGTGTCTGGAATAATATTTCCTCCACTCCACTCTACTCCACAGAAATCCATCAATAAGAGGGAGCAAAGAAGCCAAAACAGATAATTTTGCTGTGGATCAGAATGGCATAGAAGGGATGACATGGATTCAAGCCAGAGAGAAGTCAGGATCTGAAATCACCAAATAAAGGGTTATTTAAAAACAAACAAGCAAATGAAAAATAGATGGAAGGCAGAATCAGGCAGGAAATAATGGTTGTGGAACATGGGAGAACACTGAAGAAGTGAGACTCTGAATCAGGGGCAAAGTGATGTAGAATAAGTATGGTTTTCAGTAATGTTAGATCAGATATCTGAAGAAGGAAAGGCAGAGCTGAAAGAAGGAAAAAGAAATGAAGGGGGAAGAGACAGAGGAAGGGGAGTGGAGGAGGAAGAAGTAAAAGAAGAGAAAGAGGAGGAGGAGGAAGAAAAGGAGAAGGAGGAGAAATACGTACAGTAATGGCTAAATAAGGTGCTATGCTTCTGATGCCGCAGTCAACATCATAATTGCTCTTGACCGAATTCAGTTTAAAAGGCCCTAAGATTACCAGAAGCTACATGTATATATTCTGTCCAATTAATTCTATGTACCACATTTATTATCTAACTAAAAATGTATAATTGACATGTACAGCATACACTTTTCATGAAAGTAATAATTTATCACTAAAAAACATCTCACAAGCTGGATATAATGCTACATTTCTGTTAAGGACCATGTATACTTGTACTATATATAGGTACCCAAAGCCCTCATTTCTACTCCTTTCTCAAGACTGTGTTTTTGAAGTTTTTTTTTTAAATTTATTTTATTGTATTTTTTCAGTGTTCCAATATTCATTGTTTATGTGCCACTCCCAGTGCTCCATGCAATATATGCCCTCCTTAATACCTGCCACCAGGCTTCTACCCATCCTCCCATACCCCTCCCCTCTAAAACTCTCGGTTTGTTTCTCTGAGTCCACAGTTGCTCATGGTTTGTCTCCCCTTCCAGTTTCCCCCAATTCACTTTTCCTTTCCTTCTCCTAATATCCTCCCAGTTATTCCTTATGTTCCACAAGTAAGTGAAACCATATGATAATTGACTTTCTCTGCTAGACTTATTTCACTCAGCATAATCTCCTCCAGTCCCATCCCTGTTGATAAAAAAAATATGGTTATTCGTCCTTTCTGATGGCTGAGTAATATTCTATTGTATATTTGGACCACATATTCTTTATCCATTTGTCTTTTGAAGGGCATCTTGGCTCTTTCCACAGTTTGGTGATTGTGGCCTTTGCTGCTATGAATTGGGGTACAGATGGCCCTTCTTTTCACTACATCTGTATCTGTGGAATACCCAGTAGTGCAATTGCAGGGTCATTGGGTAGCTCTATTTTTAATTTTTTGAGGAATCTGAAGTTGTTTCTCATCTTTTCTTCTGCATAAAAAATGACCATACTTTATGGACCCTTAAAAATGATAGAATAAAATAAAACATAGAAAACATTAATCACTTATAAATTAGCAAATTATTCTCTGGAGGATATTATTTACAAGACATATTTAAGCAATGAATAGGTGGCCTTACATCAAGGGAACAGGAATCTAAATGATGGATCTTGAGAAGCTGGGCTGTAGTCTGGATAAGAAGGCCTTCCCTTTCTGTATAGGATACTAAGAAATTATTGTCTGTTCTGTTTATAAAGGAATTGCTATTGAGATCATTTTATATTGTATGAATTGAGAGAGGAAAATGTTTAATTTTATCCAGATACCTGAAAATGGGCAAAAACACCTGCTTCTCAAGAATATTTCAGTTCATGACTTTGGCCTGAGGATTTACTGCAGTCTCACAAAGAAAATGAGGATGGGTTTCAAGTGATTCGCTAATTATATTTCTCAAAGAAAGCCTGTACATAGAAGGTGTCCCAGCCTTTCCCTGGAGGGTGAAGTATGACATACTTGAGTGTTTTAGAAACCTTGGAGTCTATGTTTTTCCTGGAAGCCCTAGGCATTCCAATGTTATTTTAATCTTACTTGAGTCAGGACTTATCTCCAGTTACTCCTAAAGGAACAACACAACTGTAATTAACCATATGCTCAATTTTTTCATGGCTTATATTTCTTTGCTTCCATTAGTGGTGAAACAAGATAAAGGCATTTGTTGAGACAGAGCTGAATTTATAAAATTTTCAACTAAGTCATAAGTTCAGGCAGAAACTAGGATCTTTAAAGGTTTTAAAGCTGAAAACAGATACACACACACACACACACACACACACTCACAAGTAAGATTAAGAGAAAAACAACACTAAACTAAACAAAAAAACCCACTGTCACCTAAAAGCTTCAAGCTGTTTCAATTTGCTTCAATATTCCCTTAGGGCAAATTGTTCCTTTTTTTTTCTGGCAAACCTAAGTAAATAGCACTGTTTGTTGTGCAATGTAAAGCAAATACTGTCTTCTAACTTGGAAATATTTGAGGTACTCTGGTTCCAGGGAATTAAAACCACTTTTGGGATAATAGTGAACGCTTGTCTTTGTTAAAGACAGATAGCTTGACTGTGAACAAGTTTGCTTTTGGAAAGAAAAAAGTGTTTTAGTTAAGTAGGATAATGAGGACAAAAGAGTAATATAAAGCAATTACCCATTCAAACTCTTTGAGTAGGTTGTCTCAAGAGGGATGAGGGCCTGAGGTTCAATATCCACATTCTTGAAGGATAACTTTATTGCAATACTTGGGCACAAGAAGGGTCAGATTCAGGTGGTCAATCATGAGCAGTGGTATAGGTATGTATGTTCATTGACTGGAACCACAGCATAAATAGCTAGTTGGATTGGCATCTTCTTTCTATTATATATCTACTAGTTATTTTTGTACATAATAGGCTATTAATTTCATTCGTTTAACACTTGCCATATTACTGAACTCTTAATAGTTTTTCAGCAAATCCTTTGTTTTCCAGGTATTTAGTCACAAAAATATATACACTTTTTTTTCTCAGTATAATTGTCCCTTCTTTCAATCTGTAGACTATTATATAGCTTTTGGTTTTTTTTTTTTTAGTGTTTGGTAAGTTAGACTAGTAAAAAAATTTTTTTCAGCTCTAAAGAATATGAGAATATAAAAATGCAGGGCAAAGTGTACAGATAAAATCTATTGCTATAGTTTAGGTGTGATCAAGGTTGACATCCCAAATATTTGGCAGCCTATGGTGGGCCATCCCCAATCTGAATGAATGTCAAAAATTACAGATCATATCCTGGTGAGTACCCTCTACCGGTTCTTATCAGTTTTGATATGTGATTTGTTAATGGCCTTACATAATCTGAGGATATAAAAATGAAAGCGTATATCTGAAAGGTATTTTAGTCATTTTATTATATTCATCAATGTGGAAATAAAAAATGTCTTCAAACCAGAAGGTGGTAGTCTAATTTATAGTAAGTGATCTACATTGAAATCTATTAAAATCAGTTCTCCAATTGAATAGTTAGAAAAGGGAAAATAACCCAAGTTGTTAGTCATTTCTAAAGCATTTTGGTAAGGTAGACTCAAGAGAAACTAGCAGGAGTTTTAATATCCTACAGTATCCTCTCTGGCTAACAATTAAACCATATCCATTTTTGTCCACTGACATGACAACTATGTCCAGCAACCCTGTGGCTAGACTCATAAAAAAAATATAAGTACTTACAAATTAGAACTTAAATTGTACCCCATTTATTTATTTATTTATTTATTTATTTAAAAGTTTTATTCATTATTTGACAGAGAGAGAGATCACAAGCAGGCAGAGAGGCAGGCAGAGGAAAGGGGGAAGCAGGCTCCCCGCCGAGCAGAGAGCCCAACATGGGGCTCAATCCCAGGACCCTGAGATCATGACCTGAGCTGAAGGCAGAGGCTTTAACCCAGTGAGCCACCCAGGAGCCCCAATTGTACCCCATTTATTGATGCTTTTACTCATATTATTTTGTACATTTCCTTCAAAAGTGCTCCAGATTTACTTTGATCATTCATAGACCATTTTGCCCATTTAATGTGTCTGTTAGTATTTTCACAGTTGTGTAACCATACTGATAATTAATTTGACAATATTTTCCTCATCTCACCCCCCCTCCAGAAAAGCTCATACCGGTTCTGTTACTTTTTTATTCTCCCACCTCTGGCCCCCTTACCAGATAACCACTAATCTATTTTATGCCTTTAAAGATTTCTTGTAAAGGAAATTATAGAATAAGTAGTCTAATGTGACTGGCTTCTTTCACTTAGTACACCATTTTCGTGGTTCATCCATGTTTTAGCTTATTATCAGTACTTCATTATTTTTTACGACTAAAACATATTCCATTGTATAGATGTACCACAATTCATTCATCCATTCACCAGCTGGTTGATATTTGAGCTATTTCTGCTTTTGGCTATTATGAATAAAACTGCAATGAACATGTGTATCCATGTTCTTTTGGGTATGGACCTACCAGTAGACTTGCTCTGTCAAGTGGTAATTATATATTTAAAATTTTGAAAACCTGCCAGACTCTTTTCTAAAACAGCTGCACTATTTTATATTCCCACCAGCAATATATGAGTGTTCCACTTCTTTGCTAAAACGTATTATCTTTTTTTTTTTTTTAAAGATTTTATTTATTTATTTATTTGTCAGAGAGAGAGTGAGTGAGAGCGAGCACAGGCAGACAGAGTGGAAGGAAGAGTCAGAGGGAGAAGCAGGCTCCCTGCGGAGCAAGGAGCCCGATGTGGGACTCGATCCCAGGACGCTGGGGTCATGACCTGAGCCGAAGGCAGCTGCTTAACCAACTGAGCCACCCAGGCGTCCCAAACGTATTATCTTTTTAAATTACAGTCATCATAATGGATGTGATGTATGACTTTGATTTCCATTTCTGTGATGGCTGATAATATCAGACATGTTTTATGTTTTATCAACCATTTGTATACCCTCATTAGTACCTGGGTTGAAAATTGAGCCTACCTCCCTGTCTTTAGATCCTATAGACAAAATTAGGATGCTTTATACTACTATATAGTTTTAAACAACAAACCTTCTGATAACTTCATTGCTTTAGTAAATAAACCAAGAGTAAGAAAATAGAATACTTTCGAGAGGAGAGGCCATTATGACGTCTTGCAGTTAAAGCAAATACCCTGTTAATTTTGCTGTAGGATTTAATATGCGACTCCTGTTCCAGCCAGGTGAATGGCCATGTTTTGTACTTGTAGCTCCCTCCCTAAAACGTCTTCATTGCCTTTCCCATTTTGTAAGCTCTTCTCCTGAACATTGTAAAGCCAAGAAGGAGCTGTTGTACCTTTTTCAGTGGTGATGAGATGAAGGGTGTGTTCTCTAGGAAGTCTTCTGGGTAGCTGTCTGAGTTGTTGTTGTTCCTGTCAGTGTGCCAGGCTGGTAGGATCAATTTCCTTGTCCAGTTCTGTGGAAATTAAATTCCAGGAAATTAACTAGAGCCGTGGTTCTGAGTTATCTGCCTGCCTTGTATTTTTTAATGAGCTGACCTCCTCTTCTTACCTCTACAAAAACACTTCAGGACCTCATTCATGCTTAACCAAACCTAATTCCCAGTTCAAAGGAGGATGGAGGGAAGGGACCTCTCTCTCTTTTTTAAATAAGTGCATGGAATGAAGTTGTAGTATTTTTACTTGGTTATGCATCACACTTTCAATATAATTATTTTGCTGAGCTAAAAAGTATGGAGTCGAAAAAAAAAACACATTTATTTGTTTATTTATTTATTTAAATTATGCCCATTTTACATTCTTGAATTATGAAGGATGTTTAATTCTGTTTAATATTTTAGGAGTGGTTGACTGGATAGATAAGCATTTTACTTTAATTTTCAAACTGCATAATTGTCTCCTAGCACCAGTAACTCAAAAGTTCTTATTTTACCTGTTCAATTGATTCAGGAACCTTAATGTTTGAACATACATACACACACACACACACACACACAATCTGACATTGTGTGAAATAATCATAAAAATGATATGAATGTCTTAATGTTGCCTCAACTAAAATATTTTTCATGATTTTTAATTTTACATGTCTTTAATTAGCTATTCATTAATAACAAGTGAAATTTATATAAAGAATTAGATATCTTTTTGAGAAAAAGTGTATTACTGAAATACTTTAAAGTGTAGCACCAGATTATGATTATTAAGTATACACTCAGGTTGTCATTTATTACAAAAATAAAATAAAAGAGATTGTACCTGGACAGTGAGGTGTATTATGTACTCTAGTAAACCTAGACCTAAGTCAGCCATGGTAAAAGAGAGTCGGCTTCATCTCAGTGGTGATAACAAGTGTTTTTTCCTGATGTAGCAGGGAAAATGTGGCCATGAAGATCTGTCAAGAGAGGCGGGAGATACAGAATAAGGGTAGATGAGTGATTGTGATCTACATGAATTTTTTCATAGCTACACCATTTCTCACTCTGTGAATAGTGAAAGAGCATAATGATGCTTACACTACTAATAGAGTAAGCTTCATTTCTAACATGGTATGAAAGTGCAAAAAATACAGTGGAAGGGATGATTTTTTTTAATTAATAATTGAAATACCTTTAACCATTTTCGATCTCCTACCTCCTCACCTCAAGTAAGAACACAATATGATCCACATAAAAAGAGTTTTACAGATTTTATTGTGATTGTGTTTAATAATTTTTTCCCCATCATCTCTGGTCTAAGTTTCCATACTAATCACCTGCATTAATTTCTGGTAAATTGTTTTGTTGAATGTGAAAGGAGGCCACTCACAGTAAATTACTGGTTACACAATTCATGTAGAGTCAGACAAGATGAAACTAATGAGTCATTTGTTTGATTCTAGCTTTGTGTAGATTGAGAATTAGTGATAGGGGCTATAAACCCATCTCTAAATGGTAGTGCCAAAGAATATAGGCTTTTGGAGGCAGATTAACCTAAAATCGTACTTTAACTCTATCAGTCCTGTGACCATGGGTTTCAGTTTCCTTTTTAGGAAAAGAAGAGCAGTAAAACAAATACCACCACAAAGCTTTACAGATAAAGTATTGCATGCAAAATAGTACCATTCCTAGGAGAAAGACAGTACCCAATAGATGGTAGCTAATAATTGAATTGTTAGTAGATTTTTCTCTGTTGTGTATAGAAAAAAACTGACAAAGCTTAATCACATTAAAGATATCCAGTTCAAAAGACTTAATATTGTTTTGCACTGTCACTAAGTTCTGTTAACCATCAAACTAAATATTTACCCATCTTAAACCTGAAAATAACCCTCTCTATATACCTAACTTTAGAAGAGCTGAATAATTCCTTTTAGAGTTTCCTTGAGAGAAATACATTTGAAAAGCTCTGCTTGTTACAATGTTAATTTCTTAGCCTGATTGCCAGAGCTATATATATTCTTCCTGAAATTAAACATGCTAAGAGTAATAACTCTGAGGAAAACAAACAACACAAAGGAAAAACTATAATAATTTGGTTATACTAAAAAAGGTACTCAAAACTCCTCTGAAAAATAACACAGCTATCTTGTGTTATCCTAGTAATTGGGAACACAATTTAAGAAATAATTACTCTTTTTCACATTGTCACTTTTATGTACTGGAGTCCGTGTACTACCATTTATCTTTTCTGACAAACACTTAAAGTATATGTTAGCTGGTAATTAATTTCATTTCTTTTACTTTTATATCACATTAGTTGAATAGAATCAAAGAACTTACTACAGTTACTTATTAAAACATTCTCTACCATTGTTTAATGGAAATGTGGTGTTGGATTTGGCTTTTCAATACTGTCGTAGTTTTTGATGTGTTTACTTTTCCTTGACATCTTCAGATATAGTATCAGGATAAAATTCATTATGATTATACCTCAGTGGGAACCTCAACATATGATTTTCAAAAGCATCTGTAAATTATTGCACAGTAGATACTTTTTGAAAATTAATGATTAAGACATGAACAAAAGAGACACCATTTTCTTAAATAAAAATCAATTCCTTAATTGAGGGCTTTTTTCTTGAGGGGGTGGTGGGACGTTTCAGACTTTAATGACATGATTTTGTAAAAATTGCTCTTGTGACAAATATACCAGTTCATAACTCAGTTTTGCTGTGTATAATCAGTTATCAATTGTAGGCATCAAAATTATTATGTTTTTAGTCTGGAGAATTTGTGAAGAAATTATTGCTAAAATAACATGTAGATATATGAATGTATTTTAAATGTCTTTTCTATCCAGAAGCTCTCTTTTGTAGATAAAAGTGTAAATTTATTATTTTCTTTTTCCCATCAGATGTGGGCTCTGTTGAAGGACTTGCCTATCACAGGGCTTGGGATACACTGTACTGGACCAGCTCGACTACTTCATCCATCACCAGACACACAGTGGACCAGACGCGACCAGGAGCATTTGACAGGGAAGCAGTCATTACCATGTCAGAGGATGACCACCCACATGTGCTAGCCCTGGATGAATGCCAAAAGTAAGAAACAGTGAATTATTATTTCTTCATTAGAAGTCAAATGTTATCGGGGCGCCTGGGTGGCTCAGTGGGTTAAGCCGCTGCCTTCGGCTCAGGTCATGATCTCAGAGTCCTGGGATCGAGTCCTGCATCAGGCTGTCTGCTCAGCAGGGAGCCTGCTTCCTCCTCTCTCTCTGCCTGCCTCTCTGCCTGCTTGTCATCTCTCTCTGTCAAATAAATAAATCTTTAAAAAAAAAAAGAAGTCAAATGTTATCAAAGTTATGTTAATTTTAAAAAGAATTACCTTTTAAGGCACAGGTGTTCTTTGAAGTTCTCCTTTCCTGATTCATAACATTATTTTTTTAAATGAGCATTATAAATGTGAATACTTAGGATCCAGACTTGTGAAATGCAAGGTATCAACTCTGTGAGAATTCCAGCAAAATCTTTAAATTTAAATTTAAATGATGAAAGGGAAAATAGAAACAATACTATGCTGGAAAAGGTATAAGAAGAAGACATTAATGCATAGCTGATTGAAATGATAAATCTGAAGAAAACTGTTAACATGTATTGAAAACCAAGAGACATTTCTATAATCTAATTAAGTAATTTTAGCAACTGGGAATCTCTCCAGTTGAAATACAGAGAAAACAATAACTCTTTGTGTAAAGCTATATTTTCAAAAGACTTGACAATAGTCTAAATTTTCCACATATATTTGAAGATATATTGTACAAGCATTTATAATAATACTTACAAAGTTTGTGACAAGAAGAAATGCTCAGGGCTATGGAGTATGGAGTATGGAGCTCAGGCTATAGAGTAATAAAAATATTAGAAAAATATTCAGGTTTGGTGTGGATGCCATAAGGAAGCAATTGTATGAAAAAAATAATGAAGCTTGGGTTAGGCAGAAAAAAAGATATTTATGAAATTCCACTTCCATATAATATGATAAGAATATTTGTTAACCACTGGAAAGTCCTTTTGTTCTTAAATTAATCAAATAAACAACAATCAGACAAATCTGGCTTTTACCACATAGAATTAGAAGAACTCTTTTTAGATGTGACAAAAAAAAATTGAAGAATAAAAAAAATATATTGATAAACGCTCACCCTGACCACTTGAGTGTGTGTAAATTAGTCAGTATATGACTAACTAAATCTAGACACTCTTAAGAGCTAGAAATGAGATTATATTTAATTCATTTAACACCTCCATCTTATAAGCGAAGACTCAAGGTTGAGAGAAAGTTGATTCCTCACACAGCTCTGGTGACCTAGCTCAGATGGACACAGGCGCTCAGATGCCTGGGCAGAGATGGTTCTTCTCATACCACAGACCAACTACATTACAGCTTGTTGTTGAATCAAGTGCATTGATCTTGAAGGTTCACCAGGAGACTCTGAGGACAATAATAAGTGTTCTTCAATTAAAGGAATTTCTACGATAATTTTGAAATAAACCCAAGGGTGATATTTGATAATATTATATATGGTTAGTTTTAACTGATAAGTTAAAACTAGTTAACTAGTTAACTGATAAGTGCTTTATCCTATAATATGTATTACATAAGCTAAAATTACACTTCATCTTACATATAGTGAACTGTAAATTAGAATTAAACACACTGAAATGTTTTAACTGAAAATTACATGTAACTAAAATTTAAAGTATCAATGACACATTCAAATCACTTTTGAAAATGCATGTCAGTTGGTTAACAGAAATTTTAAAATTAAATTTTAAATTCTAGGTAAAAAAACCATTTGAGTTTAAAACTTGGTTTAGTTACTATAATTTTATTTTATTTTTATTCTTTTTAAAGATTTTATTTATTTACTTGACAGTAGAGATCATAAGTAGGCAGAGAGGCATGGCCAAAGAGAGGAAGGGAAGCAGGCTCCCTGCTAAGCAGAGAGCTCGATGTGATGCTCGATTCCAGGACTCTGAAATCATGACCTGACCTGAAGGCAGAAGTTTTAACCCACCTGAGCCACCCAGGTGCCCCCAGTTACTATAATTTTAATTCTCAAGCTCTCTGACCTCCATTTTCTTATTTATGAAATGAAAGGTGAAATTAAAAGAATATTAATATCTTCAGAAATTCTGTTATTCTAAAACCAATAATTGAGGAAAATACGGCAGGTAAGTGTGCTTAATACTTTGTATTATATGGATAACTTCTAAAATGATTTAATTATTTTTCTTTGAAAAGTCAAAGTGTATGGATAAAACTACTGTGCCATTTAAGAAACTGGAATGCCATTTGTTTTTGCAAATCTACTCATTTAGAGGACAACATATTTTTGACACTTGCTCACTTAGAAAACTTTCATGTTCCATAGGACAGATGAAAAGGCTATGAAACATTTTAACAAAGAGCATAGTTGACCCAGCTCTTCTTGGTGGGGGTTATATTTTAAACTAGCAAATAGGAAGATTTTTGTTGTGACTTGAATATTGTTCAGTTATAAATGTTGGTTATAATTTTATATGAACTTTAAATGATTATACATAGGAATAGTATATATAATCTTGCTGTAAATATGAAATATTATTTCATATAATCTTTCTTTGTCAACATATATTAAGCATTTTCTTCAAATATGTAGAAGAGCCTGCCTGTCAGCCTCTCTCTCTTCCTCCATTCTTCCCTTCCTCCTTTTTTCCTCCTTCCTTCCTTCCTACCTTCCTTCCTTCCTTCCCTTGTTACATTCTTAGCAGCAACAACCAGTCTTCAAGTAAACTCTTAGGGACAGTCCTATAGATAAAAGAAGAGAAAGAAGAGTTGTTTTGGTAAAAATGGGGATGAGAAACTGGAACTCTACAGGCTCTATTTTTCCAGTGACTTGTAAAGGCTTCCCCAAAGAACAGGTTAACAAACACTGATTTAAAGCATTCTATAAAATCTGTATGTAATAGATAATATTTATAGGAAGTTGAGGGTAACCTTGGAATTCCAAAAGCAACATTGTCATTTATAAAAATATCAAACTGACAAAGAGAGAAAAAAAGAAATTAAAGAAATATAGGAGTTTATTAATTGTATTTCTCTAAAGCATATGCAAAGGAGAATGCAAAATTTAAAAAGCAAACCAGGAAAGAGAAGGAGATTTAGATATTTGCCAATTAAAGAAAGAGATAACTGTTTCATCCATGATTAAAATAAATTATCGCTATACATCAAATTGACTCAATTAAATTATTTGAGAGAATGTACAAAACAAGTGTTTTTCAGAAATTGTTTCTAGGTTTTATTTAAGGAACTGAGAAAAAAATACATGCATATAGAATATACATATCTCCACTTATTACCTAGACTTCCTTAAGGGTCATCAAATATGAGACAATTAAATTTACTTTTTTCTCTTTAAAGCTTGACATAGCTATGTTTCTACTGTTTCTGTTGTTAATGAAAACTTTAATTTATTATCATAATTTTCATTTTAATTAGTTTAATGTTTTGGACCAACTGGAATGAACAGCATCCAAGTATCATGAGATCTACCCTGACTGGGAAAAACGCTCAAGTGGTGGTCAGTACAGACATACTCACTCCAAATGGTCTCACTATTGACCACCGTGCAGAGAAACTATATTTCTCAGATGGCAGCCTGGGAAAAATTGAAAGATGTGAATATGATGGATCCCAGAGACATGTAAGTTGACTGAGAATTTCTTGATTATAGATTTAAACAATCATACTTTTAAATAATATGCTTTGTACTTGTCTAAAATATGTATATAAAGGGATTTCAAAATATGTAATTGTTTGAACCAATCCAATTGAATATAAAGTGAAAAAGAAAACAGGATAATATTTTGAAAAATTTGTTCAAGTGCATTCGGTACCAAAGAGACAGTCTAACTCTTACAGACTTTATTCTGGAGAAACAGTAACTGAGTTTTTCCTAATTATTAGTTGAACTGGAATTGTTAGAGTGATTTGCATAAGTTTCATTGTTATTTATATATTTTTAAATGTGAAATGAAACTGATTTGCTGCCCTGGGATAAAAGAACATTGGAAAAGAAGAAAATAAGCCTCTGTCTGTGTTTGGGTTCTCAAAGCATCCTAAAAAGCTTTGAAGAGAGAAGAATGGGAATTCTTTCAGGGTCATGCATGTTCTTTCTTTTCTGTGGGCTCCTCATAAAATGTTAATGCAACAGTCTTTATGCTGCCCCTGTAGAACCTTTACAGCAGGTATTTAGGGCTTATAGAATAGTAAAAGTCCTGTGTGCACCACTTATCTTATGAGAACATCAGTCCTTAGCAACTGGGAAAGCTCAGAGATCAGGAGGTTAAGATCTGGGTGGTAATGCACCTGGGGAAATCTTTGCTCTTGCACCACCAGCCCAGTGCATGCCTGAATGACAAAGTGATCCTGAGGCTCTTCACTCCTCCGCTGCATTTCCTAAAGGGTCACATAGTAAGTCTTTGAAACTTTATGGGCCATATTGTCTCTATCACACCTGCAATGCCTTATAGTGCTTATTCCCTTATAGGGAGTACGTAAATGAATGGGTATGACAGCATTTCAGTAAAATTTGATTTACAGAAACAGGCGATCAACTAGCAGTCCCTAATTTGTTAATGCCTAGTCTATATCATTAAGCATACTATTTAATTCAATTGAATATATGCCTACATATATATATATATATATAGACACATCTATATATTATGTGTCTATATATATATAAATATGCATTGTATATTTATATATCATAGATATAGAAATAGATAATTATCTCTCGGCAACTAATTGTATTTACACATATATGTATATGTCTATATCTTTACACATAGATATAGATATGCATATGTGTGTGTGACAAAAACAGAGAGAGATAGAAAATTCTTGAAGAAATACATTGATTTACATTTTAGCACAGGTACCTCATCTTATTGTGGAGTGACTACCTTGAGTAGTACTATTATAGGACAGTTGAGTGCTTAAGGAATATGGAAATAATGAGCTAAGACCTGATGAGTTTAGTTTGTGGCAATAGCTGTGATGAAAATCTTGGTCTATCTTTTCTAATTAAAAGCCATGGGAGGTAATAAGCAAAATATACAAAGAACTCACACAACTCAACAGCAAAAAACAAAAACAAAACAAAAAATACCCCGCAACCCACCACCACCACCACCAACAAAAAAAAAAACAATCCCGCCCCCCAAAAACCCCAAAACAGTCTGATTTGAAAATGGGCAGAAGCATGGAATGAACATTTTTCCAGATAGTAAACAGACACATGAAAAGATGCTCAACATTACTCATCAGGGAAATGTAAATCAAAACCACAATGATCAGGGTGCCTGGGTGGCTCAGTCAATTAAGCATCTGCCTTTGGCTCAGGTCATGACCCTCAGGTCCTGGATTGAAAACCACATTGGGCTCCCTGCTCAGTGGGGACCCTGCTTCTCCCTGCCCCCGTTGCTTGTGCTCTCTCTCTTAAGATCCAAATAAATAAATAAATAAATAAAATCTTTTAAAAAAGAGGTATTACCTTTTACCTTTTAGAATGGCTAGCATCAAAAGGATAAGAAATGAGTGTTGGCAAGGATGTAGAGAAAAGGGAACACTGTAGACTAATGGTGAAAATGTAAATTTTCACCACTATGGAAAACAGTATGGAAGTTTCTCAAAAAATTAAAAACAGAAATACCATATAATCCAGCCATTCCACTTCTAAGGAAACCAAGAAAGCAAAAATGAACATTTGAAAAGATATATCCAGTCCTCTGATGATTGCAGTATTATATATAAGTGAAATGTGGAAGCAATCCATGTATCCATCAATAGCCAAATGACTAAAGAAAATATAGTATATTTATATAATGGGATATTATTCAACCATAAAAAAGAATTTTATTTTGCCATTTGTGACAATGTGGGTAGACCTTGAAGCATTCTAAGTGAAGTAAGTTAGAAAAAAACCAGTATCTTGGGGCGCCTGGGTGGCTCAGTGGGTTAAGCCGCTGCCTTCGGCTCAGGTCATGATCTCAAGGTCCTGGGATCGAGTCCCACATCGGGCACTCTGCTCAGCAGGGGGCCTGCTTCCCTTCCTCTCTCCTACTGTGATCTCTCTCTGTAAAATAAATAAATAAAATCTTTAAAAAAAAAAAAAAAAAAACAAAAAAAAAAAAAACCAGTATCTTATGACCTCCTTTAGATGTAGAATCATAAAAAACAAACAAGTAAACGAACAGCTCATAGATCCAGAGAACACATTGGTAGTTAAAAGAGGTGGTGGGAATGGGAGAAATGGGTATTCTTTTTTCCTTAGTGTAAATAAATTAAATGCTTTTTAATGAAATAAAATGATAGTTATTAGATGACAATTAACCATCATCAGTAAAAAAAAAAAATAGTAAATTAAAAATAAAGGCCAATCATTCAATCTTCATAAATTTTAGTTTTCTAATATATTATGCAAATTCTCTACCTAACTTTCAAGATTATTATGACAATATAGTGCAAAAGTGTGTGCCCAAGAATATAGCAAAGAAACTCCAAATGAAGGTATTGGATAATGTTTTTAAAATGTCAGTCGGGAAAATCATTGTCCTGGATGTGGTACTACTTTCTACTAGGGACTAATACAGAAAATGCTTCTATAGTGCCTTATAGCAATGTTTTATCCACCTCAATTTATTTTCTTTTTTATATACCTTCTCTGCTTTTACCCCTACAGTATACTTTTATGTATGGCAATTATAGCTACTCTAAGTGGTTCAGTCATCAGATCTCTAACATAACTTAAAAGATTTCTTTTGACACTTAGAAAAATATATGCCTAGTTAAGATTTCAACTCTCCATTTTGCATCCTTGTCTAAATAAGGATACTTTCTGGCAGGCTATAGTGAACAGTATTGTATATTTGAAATTTCTGAAAGAGTAGATTTTAAATATTCTCACCAACACCACCACCACGCACACACACACACACACACACACACACACAAATTCTAACTATCTGAGGTTATGGAAGTATTAACAAACCTTATTGTGGTAATCATTTTGCAGTATATACAATATCAAATCATCATGTTGTACACGTTAAGCTTATACATGTTATATGTCAAGTATATTTCAATAAAATGGGGGAAAAATATTTCTGTCCTGTAGAGAGGCAAATTTGAGGAGAACATTACTTTAAAGGTTATGATTTTAGGGCACCTGGGTGGCTCAGTGGGTTAAGCCGCTGCCTTCGGCTCAGGTCATGATCTCAGGGTCCTGGGATCGAGTCCCACATTGGGCTCTCTGCTCAGTGGGGAGCCTGCTTCCTCCTCTCTCTCTCTGCCTGCCTCTATGCCTACTTGTGATCTCTCTCTGTCAAATAAATAAATAAAATCTTACAAAAAAAAAAAGTTATGATTTTATCCCCCCACATGACACTAACCAATTTTGTCTCAAACTTAGAATTACATGTTACTCTTCCTCTACTTTTATGATAAAAAAAAATCTGATTTGGCCCAAAAACTTGGAAAATATTTCAAACTTTATTACATTTTTACATCCATCTAGATTTCCTTATCTTTATCTTCATTGCAAAGGAGCAAATCTGTGTCCCATTCATCTGGCTTTTAATAAATACGCATGTGGATAGTTGAATTATAGAAACCATAGGGCCATATAAATAAATAATACAATGAAGATTTCAAAGTTATATAATCTCTAGCTTTTGCTTCATTCTGTCTTTGAGAAAAATAAATTCTGCAGAGTTACATTTTAACTAATAGCAATTTTTTATTTAGTAAAATGCACACTGAATACTGCAGAGATTTTTCTGTTACCTAAAAACATAGGACAGAGAAAATGTGTTAACTTTCTATTATAAATACAATCAAATATTGACATAAAACTGTTTTCACTTGTGTCTTCTCTCTGTTTTTTTTTTTTTAATGAAGTGTAGTTGACATAAAATATTACATGAATTTTAGGTGTACAACATCGTGATTCAACATTTATAGACATTACAAAGTGATCAGACATTTAGTCTAGGTACCATCTGTCACCATAAAAAGTTATTACATTATTGACTGTATTCCCAATGCTGTCCTTTTAATCCCTGTGACTTATTTTATAACTTGTAGTTTGTACCTCTTAATCCCCTTCATCTATTTTGCCCAACCCCCCAACTCCTTTACCTCTGGCAACTAGCAGTTTGCTTCTGTATCTATGAGTCTGCTTTCGTTCTGTCAGTTTATTTTGTATTTTTGGTTCCACGTATAAATGAGATCATACAGCATTTGACTTTCTCTGACTTATTTCATGTTGCATAATACCCTCTAAATCCATCTGTGTTTTCACAAAAGGCAAGAGTTCATTCTTTTTGATGGGTGAGGTAATATTCCAATATATATGTATTTTATGTATTTTACATGGTCTCTAGCCATTCATCTGTTGATGGGCACTTGGGTTGCGTACACATCTTGGCTATTGTAAATAATGCTGTAATGAACGTATCTTTTCAAATTACCCAGAGGTGGAACTACTGAATTATATGGCACTTCTATTTTTAGTTTTCTAAGGAACTTCCATACTGTTTTCCACAGTGGCTGCACTAATTTATATTCTTATCATCAGCAGATGACCATTCCCATTTCTCCATATCCTTGCCAACATTTGTTATTTCTTGTTTTTTTTTTTTTTTTTTTTTTTTTGATACTAGCCATTCTGAGAGGGCTAAGCTGATATGTCATTATTGTTTTTATTTGCATTTCCCTGATAATTAGTGATGTTGGGCATCTTTTCATGTATGTGTTGGCCGTCTGTATGTTCTTCAGAAAAATCTCTATTCAGGTCCTCTTGCTCATTTTTAATTAAAGTGAATACTTCATTAAGAATTTGTGCATGTATGTTTATGAAGGAAGAATATTGGTGTGTAATTTTTTTTTTCAATGCTTTTGTCTGGTTTCGGTATTAGGGTAATGCTGGCCTTGTAGAATAAATTTGGAAGCATCCTCTTCTCTTTAACTTTTTGGAATAGTTTGAGAAGAATAGGTAATATTTGTTCTTCATAGATTTAGTAAAATTGTTTTTCGGGAGGTTTTTTATTACTATTTCAATTTCATCGCTGGAAATCATTCTGTTCACATTTTCTTTCTTTTTTATTTTTCTGATTAAGTCTTGGAAAAGTGTACATTTCTAGGAATTTTTCCTTTTCTTCTAGGTTGTTCAGTTTGTTGGCATATAGTTGTTCCTAACAGCCTCTTGTAATCCTTTGTATTTCATTTTTTTTTAAAGATTTTATGTTTTTATTTGACAAAGAGAAAGAGGGAGAGCATAAGTAGGCAGAGCAGCAGGCAGAGGGAGAGGGAGAAGCAGACCTCCCTGAGTAGTGTCCCCGATATCAGGCCCCATCCCAGAACCCTGGGATCATGACCTGAGCTGAAAGCAGACAATTAACCAACTGAGCCACCCAGGCACCCCCAATCCTTTATATTTCTATGTTGTCAGTTGTAATTTCTACTCTTTGATTTCAGATTTTATGTATTTGGGTCCTCTCTTATTCTTTTTCTTGATGAAAAATTGGCTGAAGTTTATCAATTTTATTTACCTTTTTGAAGAACCATATTTTAGTTTTATTGATCTTTTTTGTCTTTATATTTCATTTATTTCTGCTCTTATCTTTATTATTTCCTTCTTTTACTAACTTTAAACTATGTTTGTTCTTTCTTTTCTTCCTATGAGGTGTAAGGTTAGATTGTTTTTTGAGGTTTTCTTGTTTCTTAAGGTAGGGTTGTATCATTATAAACTTCCCTCTTAGAACCTGTTTTGCTGGGTTCCATAGATTTTAGAGTATTTTGTGTCCAATTTTATTTTCCCCATGTATTCTTTTTATTTCCTTTTTGATTTCTTCATTGACTCACTTGTTTAATAACATGTTGTTTAATATCTACATCTTTGTGAATTTATAGTCTTTCTCTTGTAACTAACTTCTAGTTTTATACTGTTATGATAAGGAAAAGCACTTCTTAAACTACTGAGACTTGTTTTGTGGTCTAACATGTGACCAATCCTAGAGTGTTCCATGTGCACTTGAAAACAAGGTAATCAGCAGTTTTTTTGGCTGGCATGTTCTGTATGTATCTATTAAGTCCATTTATTCTAATATGTAGTTTAAAGCCAATATTTCTGTATTGATTTTATATCTGGATGGGCTATTCATTGATATATCTGGGGTGTTATAGTCTCCTACTATGGTTATATTACTATCTGTTTCTCCCTTTATGTCTGGTAATATTTGCTCTCTATATTTAGGTACTCTAATGTTGGGTGCATAGATATTTAAAACTGGTATATTCTCTTGTTGGATTGATTCCTTTATCATTATGTCATGCCCACTTTGTCACTTGTCGCAGTGTTTTAAAGTCTATTGTTTTGGGGCCACCTGGGTGGCTCAGTCATTAAATATCTGCCTTTGGCTCAGGTTACGATCCCAGGGGTCCTGGGATCAAGCCCATCATCAGACTCCCTACTCAGTGGGAAGCCTGCTTTTCCCTCTCCCATTCCCCCTGCTTGCATTCCCTCTCTCTGTTAAATAACTAAATAAAATCTTTTTAAAAAGTCTATTGTTTTGTTTTGATTCAAATATTGCTGCTGCAGATTTCTTTTTGCTTCCATTTGCATGGACTATCTCTTCCCAACCCTTTACTTCCTATCTGTATGCCTATAGGTCTGAAGTGACTGTCTTATAGACAACATAGACATGGAACTTGATTTTTTAAATTCATTCAGCTTTGTCTTTTAGAAGGCAGCTATGCTCAACATTATACCACCATTGCCGCCCATCCTATGTCTTTTGATTGAATCATTTAGTATACTTAACATTTAAAGTAATTACTGATAGGTATGTATATTGCCAATTTGTTAACTGTTTTTAAGTTGTTTTCTCAAGTTTGTCTCTGCTCTTCTATTCTTCTGTTGCTCTCTTCCATTGTGACTGAGAACTTTCTTTAGTGTCATGTTTGGATTATTTTCTCTTTATGTTTCATGTAATTATATAGTTTCTTCCTTTGTGATTACAATGGAATTAATATAAATTGAAATATTCATAAAAGAGATATTTATAAATTTTGAATTAAATATATATTTATTTATAAATGTTTATAAATGTTATTTATATATTTATAAAATATATATGTAAATGTATATTTATATAATCAGTCTACTTCAAGTTGATGGTCACTTAAGTTCAGACATGTTCTAAAGTCACTAAAGTTTTACTACCCAACCATGTTTTATGTTTTTGAGGTCATACTTTGAATTTTTAAATTTTGTGAATTCTCTAATTGTCGTTGATACAGGTGACTTTATTCCTTTTGTCATTTATCCTTCATACTAGCTTTGTAAGTGGTTGATCTATGCTTTTATTGCATGTTTGCTTTTACTAAGAGAGTTTTTTTTTTTTTTCCTTTTATAATTTTCTTACTTCTAGTGATGGCCATTTCTTTTCTGTTTGAAGAAATCCCTTTGAAATTTTTTATAAGGCCAGTTTAGTTGTGATAAACTCCTTTAACTTTGTCTGAGAAACTCTTTATCTCTCTTTCAGTTCTGACTTAAAATCTTGCCAGGTAGAGTCTTTTTGGTTGTAATTTTTTTTTCCCCCTCACTTTGAATATAGTGGACCACTCTCTTCTGGTCTACAAATTTTCTGCTGAAAAATCAGCTGGTAGTCTTATGAGAGTTCTCTTGCGTATAATTAGCTGCTTTTGTCTTCCTGCTTTTGAGATTCTCCATTTTAAAATTTTGACTTTTTAATTATAATGTGTCTTGGTATAGAACTTTTTGGGTTCATTTTGTTGGGAACTCTCTTTGATTCCTGAACCTAGAAGTCTGTTTCCATCCCCACATTAGGGAAGTTTTAGCTATTAATCCTTCAAATAAGTTTTCTGCACCTTTCTTTTTCTTTTCTCCTTCTAAAACCCCAATAAGCACTTAATGTTTTAATAGAGATCCCATAAACTCTCTTCATGTTTTGTTTATTTATTTTTTAAATTTTGGCTGTTCAACCTGGGTGATTTCACCACCCTGTTTTCCAGATTGCTGATCTGTTCTTCTGTATCATCTAATCGGCTATTGATTTCTTCTAGCGTATTTTAAAAATTTCAGTTATTATATTCTTCAGCTCTTATACCTAAAAGCATATTATCTATCTCTCTGATAAAGTTCTCATTGTCTTCATCCATTCTTTAGTGTTCTGTGTCTTTATGAACATTGCTTTGAGCAATAAGAAAGATTGAACAATCAGAAAGATTGCTTATTCCATTTTGTTTAGCTTTTTTGTTTTGTTCTGTTTTTGTGTTTTGTTTTGTTTTGTTTCCTCTAAGGTTTCTTCTTTTTCTTTAATTTGGAATATGTTCTTCCATCTCCTCATTTTGCCTAACTCTCTGTTAGGGTGGCTGTATATCTCCTAGTCGTGAAAGTAGTGGTCTTATGCAGAAGGTATCCTGTGGGGGTCCAGATGAATAACCCCCCTTCATCACCAGAAACAGGTGTTCCAGTTGTGCCCCCTGTGTACCCTTCTATTGTGGCTGGACTGAGACTGCTGTGGGCACACTTGTGAGTGGAGTTGTTTCCTGAACCTCATGCCCTAGGGTGGGAGCCACTTGAGGGTAGCACCAGTCCAGGCTGAGGCCACCAGCAGGATCACACAGGTGATAGCTTCTTTGAAGGGGTGCTGGTCCTGGCCAGTGCTACCTGCTGGATGAGGCTGCTCACTAAATGTGATGGAGTGGGAGCCACTTTGCAGGTAGGGAGTATGCTGATATGCCCATCTATCTTTCTATTTTAAGGCAAATTAGGTGGAACCAGGATTTAGATGACTCAGAATCTTTCATTATCACATCTATCTTAGTTTCATAAAAATTACTATAATAAAGAACCTCAAAAATGAAGAACCTCAAAACTTCAGGCCAATGCAAAAATGCTAAACCAGTTATTAACAAAATTATCTCTTCCTCTACTTTCTTCCCAAAGCCATAAAAGCTCCAAATAATATTACTCCCCCATAATCCCTCCTTAATGACAGAGTGATTATCTTTCAAGATAATGGTTTTTTAGGTCTGTGTCACAGATTCCATACTTGAAGATAAACTGAACAATATTCTCTTTTAATATGATAAGTGGAAGAAGGCTGATCTCTGGGAGTGGGAGGGGTTTTTTTCTTTCTTTTGAAAGTTTGTGTAATAGACTGGAAAGCTCCAATGCAAATCTAGATACTAGCATTTAACTCATGACACTGTTCCTAAAAGCCTCATTTATGAAAGAGCCCTCTATGAGTGAATTTAAGGTCTATAGAATAAGAAAAGATTGGAGATAAATTAATAATTGTAATTCTGTTCCAAATGTAAGATATAAATTCAAAATATTAAGAATTATAATTGAAATGTCAAGAATTCATTTTAGTATTATTAGCCATCTTTGAATGAACCTGTATTTTATCAGCTTAACTAGATTTGAGGACAGGGGTCATCTTTTCTACATCTTTGAATTCACAGTGACTTTTATCTTCACAAAATTAGAGAACATTATTTCTGTTGATTTTAGCTGTTATGTGTTTTAATAGCAAATAATGTACACGTGAACACTCTCCATCTCAACATCGCTGCCAGATGATTGTTTAAGCACACCTTGAACATTGTCATTTTTTTTTTTCTTATTTCACTGGATATACTTGATGAAACAACTTATTTTAGTTTTAAGCATTTTTTTTCTTTTTTGAGGTTAAATTTATTTATGAATTTGGTTTTGAGGTCTCAGTTTAGGCTTCTGATATAAACTTGAACACACCAGCATTTTTTCTCTTTCTCTGACAATGCTTCAAATACTTAGTGAGAATTGTTGTTTTCAAGACAGTCATTACCACTTTGATTGGGTTAATTTACTTTGTACAATACTTTTACATACAAAGCACACGAGGCAAATCTCCATGCAAGTAAGGAAACAGGATCTGACCTTTCTATAGGTGCACAAGGATTTAGGAATTGAGTGAACTTTTACCAAAAAGGGGGGGGTTCTTTATGCTCTCATTTATTTTAATAACAGTATAGTTTAAGAACTATAGACTGGTTAGATGACCCTCTGTAGTGACCTGACCATTGTAATTTGAAATGTAAAGAAAACACTGAAGTATTTTTTTCATGGGTAGACATAATCCATCCTCCAATAATGCATAAGACTCAATTTTTTTTTTACTTTCAACATTCATGTTCTCTTATTTTATCATATTCATTGGATAAAGGTATGTGTATGTGTCCAAAGTTATCTTATTCTTTTGCCAGTTATCAAAATTCTGTGATTGCTCTGCCATAGTGTCCATGGTTAATGCCATGGAATTACCACTCATTTCTATATATTAACCACTGTGTCTTATGTTTTAATCATTATTTTGTACACAGAATATCTTGAATGCCATTTTTTAAGTTGACTTAAATTTCTGGATACCTCCTATAATTTTGAGCCTCTTTTCATGGTTAATTACCTATTTTTATAATCTATTACTAAGATATCCATAGAACTATGAGACTGAGAGTTTAAGTGAGAGCTAAGTCATCAATTATTTTTAGGAAAAGTTAAAGATGCAATCTAGCTTAAGTTTAAAGATTTAATAACAAGATATTTCCCTTGAAAGAAAAGAAATTATATTTATTCTGTAAAAAAAAAATTCTAGGAGTATATAGTATCATGCTAACTATAAAAATGCTTCTGTTACATGATGACTGTTGAAAGAGCAGAACAATTTTTCTGATATCCTATCCACTTAGGATTTTTTATTTTCCCACTTATATCTTTTTAACTAACATATGTAAAAAAGTATGACCAGAATCAATACTAAACTTGAAATGTTCCTGTTCAGCTGAGTTGAAGTCTTAGAAATCAAAGAATACCTTTTAGAACAGATTTCTTCTTAGATCCCCATAGAAGCTAAATGCTTCTTATCTGAAAAATTCCTGTGTAGCTAGTTGAGTTCATTTTAATCTTCTGTTGGTTGGTTAGTCTGTGTCAGGATCGTGTGTGTGTGTGTGTGTGTTTGTGTGTGTGTTTCTTATTATCTTCATTGCTCACTCCTATTGTGTTCCCCTTGGGCAACCATATTAATGTGATTGATAAATTTCCTTAGAATTTGTATATACTTTTTTTTCAAACAAGTCAATACACCAACATAATGAATTTTATTTTTTTATATTTTGGCAAAGGCACTGCAGAAATGTGTCACAGGGGAAAACCATAGGATTAAAAATAATGATATTGGGCCACCTGGGTAGCTCAGTGGGTTAAGTCTCTGCCTTCGGCTCAGGTCATGATCTCAAGGTCCTGGGTTCAAGCCCTGCATCAGGCTCTCTGTTCAGCAGGGAACCTGCTTCTCCCTTTCTCTCTCTGCCTGCCTCTCTGCCTATTTGTGATGTCTGTCAAATAAATAAAATCTTTAAAAAGTGATATTTAGGAAATAGAAAGTAAAGTTATGAAGCTTTAAAAGTTATGTGAAAGATTTAGGTGCTGACCATGGAATATAAGAAGAGAACAAATATTGTTCAACTTATAAAGTCAAAAAGGGCTGAGAGAAAGCAAAATTAATGAGTGGCCAGAGAAATAATTTCAGAAAAGATCATTTCCTTTATATGGGTGTGTGTGTGGTTATTATTATTATTATTATTGTATTTTAAGTTTGGGTGAAACAGATGACAGTAGAGAAGAAATGCAGTAGAGAGAAAGAGAGAGGGGAGAGAGAAAGTGAGTTATCAAATATTCTCAGGGGAACTCACTGATTGGAAAGAAGTTTGAATTATTTGAGAGTGCATCTTCTTTAATGAGAAGGAAGCAACCTATATGTAGTTAATTGATAAAGCTTGGAGATATTCTATAAAATCTGGATATTGTAAGGCCACAAATTCCATACAATGCCATGGTCCTCCCAAACGGTGTTTGAGGAATTTGTCTTCTCTTGAATATCCGTAGGAATTAAACTGTGACCATGCACATTTTTGAAAATATGGTTTAAACTATATTTAATAGGCTTATTTAGAGTATTATACCTTAAAGGTTTTAATCTGCTCATCCACATTATAAATCTTAAATGAGAAACATAGCATAGTGTTGTGATAAGATAACTTTTTTAAAGATGGTGTTGTAGAAATTCGAAAAGTACTAGTACACTACTTACAAATCACTTATTTTATTAAGGGAAAATTATGTAATCCTTTATTAATCAATACATCAGGAAAAGAAATTCTTTCAAAAATCAAAAATGTATCAGAAAAAGGAGATATGTTATAAAAATACATTTTACCTTTTCTAATTTAGTTATCTACTAATATTTAGCTTTGAAAAACCACTCATAGGCTTAATTTTTTTCTATCAAACTCAGGTTTTAATATTTGATTTTATCGTATGGTGAGGTCATAATAAAATAGATCCACACATGGTTTAAATATGACTTGTACTGATAAAAATGCAGTAATTTTTTCAGTTTTTCTAATTTTAAATACCACATTAACTTGTGTGGTGGTTCTACCTACATATTCATTGAGAAAAGCGTTCTCTGCTTAACAATATACAATTTAATCTTCTGGACTGATGAGTTACTAGAACTCCCCGCCCCCCAAAAAAGGAAAGAAAAAGGAAAAAAAAACAAACAGTGATTTCATTCTGTTCATTTTTATTTCTGTTCTATATCTGTCATCTTTGTTGTTCCTAGAGCTGAAACAATAACTAATATTGACAGGGGCTAAGACAGGGTGATTATAGCCTTTCTCCCTGCAGTTACACTGTAAGTGTTAATCATTTCTTGGAAGGCATCAGCTACCTGAGTGGCACAAACCTTCCCAAAAGTGATGTTGTTCATGTCCCTAGAAATTGCAGTTGCTGATGTTTCTTATTTTTGACACTCTTTTAGAAACTTTGTGCAAAGATTTTTGTTGTTGTTGTTTTTGTTTTTGTTTTGTTTTGTTTTTTCCAGAGCACATTTTTTTGGAAAAATACTAAGTCCTAAGATTTATCTTTAGAATGGGAAAGATAATGGGATAATGTTCTTCCTTACGAACACATTCTGATGATATGAACTCTCTTGAGTAAAAAATAGGAAAACAAATTAAAAAAAATGCTAGTCAATTATAAGTGATATTCATCACAAGGATATTAGATACTTTACTTTTTATAGGACCATATATTTCTTTTCTACTTATAGAATCAGCTATTTCATTCCATAAATGAATAAAGACATCTATCATTTTTTTTCTTTCTTTTTTTCTTTCTTCCTTCCTTCTTTTCTTTATTCCTTCCTTTTTATTCTTTCTTTCTTCCAAATCTGTACTTATGTCTATGATATCTATTCTTTTTGAAACATCATTTTAATGGTAGTATAAAATCTGTAGAATAGTAGACTCTGAAACTTATAAAATAGGTTTAGTACCCAGGAAAGTGAACTTTCTGGCGACATAAGTTTGAATTACTTAGCCAAACCAAACCATATCCTATCATCAAAAAAAAAAAAAATAGGCATTGTGATTTCAATTTTTAAGAGATGTAAAATTTATTTGGATTTTAAAAATTATAATTTTTAATTTAAAGACAACATAAGAATGAACATCACTATAAATTTTAGTGAATTGAACATTTTGCCACCACTAACTGGGACAATCTGTAGACTTGGAAACCAAGGCCCAAAACAGCAACATTAATTTCTAATGCTTCTGAATGTGGTATCTAATGCTAACTAGTAAAGTTTTCAACTATCTATTAGAGGCACTGTCCCTTTTTTTAATTGTATAAAATGTTCTGTAACCTTCCCATTCCTATTCTAAAATGAAATTTTTTGCATTTTATCTATCTTTATAAATTTTCTAAGCTCAATTTAATACCTGAAGTTTAAAATAAAGAACATATATAAAGTAATTTGTGTAAAAGAAGATATAGCACGATATGTAAATGTACAGACTAAGGGAGAAATATGTAAAGAAGTGATCAAATGTTCTTTAAAATTAATAATAAATTCCTGATAATTATCTAAACACAATGAAATTAAGTTATCCTTCAATTTATGTAGAAATTCCTTTCCTTGAAAAACAATATAGGAAAGGGCTCTGTTAAAAATACTTTTTATACATGTAAAATGGAGTTAAAATCTAGATTTTCATAATTATAAGTAGATTTTCACCTTTGTAAAAAATCTTGTAAGACATGTGAAACTTGGCTGAGTCTTACTTCATTGTACAGCATTGCCTTCTATGACATGGTACAACCAGATTCCTGGTTCCTATCTACTGAATTTCCTAGTCAATGCTTCCCATCTCTCTACCCAATTCCCATGCCACAGTCAAGTAAAATCACAACCAGTACTTTCCAAAACTCCCAGAAGGGATGGAACTGCTTCCATTTAGAACCATTAAGATGAGTAATTGTTTTAAAGTGAGATGTGAAGAAAGGTTTCTTGGCAGGAAATTATTCTTTCTGTTTTATCTAGAATGCCTCAACTACATGGGATTCTGCACCTATGAATAGCTATATGGACCATAGACCAAAAACAAAATGACTGTTAGTTACCAGAAGAATTCTGTGAACTTTAATTCTAACAGATTAGCCAATGGACTATACAGAACTTATGTTACAGGTATTTCAGTCCAATATATTACAAATAAGCCCATTGACTAGTAAATCCTAAAGGGCTACTGGAAACTCAGGTGTTTAATTGTCTTTGACACTTCTCTGAATTCAAGAAATACAATCTAATATCCAGATTATTGTATCAGTATTGACTTTTATATATTTTAAATGTACTTGGACATGAATATTCAAATTATATCTGAATTTACTAAATTTCTATTAACTTTCTAATCTTTAAGAATAGTGATTAAACAGAAATGTGATAAAATAAGAATAAAACAATAGAATTCTATGAATACATTAACATGATGGCATAAAATATGTATTAGTTCCATGGGAAGATTTATTATATATTAATGGAAAAATAGAAAGAAATTAATACACTGTTACCCAGACTAGATCTCTTAAGATCTTCCTGGTTCTTGGTATGATGAGTGATTTTTCATTGAACCTGGATATTATTGTTTTATTGTATGAAATTTTGCATCTAATTTAAGCCTTCTGTTTTAACTGACTTTCCCTGGTATCATTATAGGAGAGATAGGTGAGGTCTTGCCTTGTTACTGCCAAGTGGAGGTAGAAGCCAAGTTTCCCCACTCAGGCTCTATTGACACCAAGGCATGATTGTTTGTCCTCTGTACTTCTGGATAGGAATGGTGGGAGTTATAGTTTCCTAGCTGCTTTTTTCTGTCAGCACTGTGGATTAGCTTCATTATTCCTGGATGATGCTAAAAGTCCTGATTCTGCAGGAGGCTTCTTCGGACACCACTCTAGGAGAAAGGGGAAGGGCACCTCACCACCTGCCAGTCCAGGTTCCCCACTTGGCCTTTGCTGGTGTGTGTGTGTGGGTGGGTCACAGTTTTTTTATGTGGTGTTTGGTTAGAATAGCACCTCGTTAGTTAGAATGTTTTCCAGTCTTTTGCTTAGAAAGAGCAGGCTTTTGTCATTGTTTGTCTGTGCGTATTGGCTTTTCTGAGTTGCCAGTTTACTCAGTTCCAATCTGGGATATATGAGGCAAAAATAAAGTCCAGGGAACTCATCACCATGTTGTTCCTCAGTCCCAAGTTCCCTAGCTCCCTGCCTACTTCTCTCTACCTTCCAGTCATCTTGCATTTGACTTATATATAATTTCCAGGAGTTTTAGTTGTACTTAGTGAGAAGAATTGAAAAATTATGTCTGTTGCATCTTCCCAGAAGCAAAAGTCAGTGTGCTTATAGATTTTTAAGGACTCAAAATGGAAAAAAATGCCTTATGTTTATTGTTTTACAAAATATAAATAAAGATATAAACCATGTTCCACAAATCTCTAACAACAGAATGCCTTGCATTGCCAGTACATTTAAATGTTAGGGATAAGATTTATTAAAGCATACATGTTGTGTTATAATTCATCAGAGCCCAAAGACATCAAAACACTGGTTCCCCACAAGACATAAAGATTGTGGAAATAAAGATGGTGGATTGTGCTGTCTACATTTTATCATCTGTAACCATGATGGATACATGTTATCATGTTACTGTGAATACAATGAAGTTTATATGATGAAATGACATTGCTAAATTCCAGTGTTTGAGTAAGAATAAGAAGGGAGTGAAAAGAAGTCCGAAGTTGATGTTAGATGAAATTGTTTTACTTCCTGACTCTGGTTCTAAAGAGATATTTGATCTTCAGCAAGTAACGTAATCTTTTGAATCACCATTTCTATATTTTAAACTAGTATAAAATTTTCTTCTGATACTTTTTGTGACTTTGCCATTGATTTTGTGGAACTCAAATAGGTAAGCCTTTGGACGTGTCTTTTTACATATTAATGTAAGATGATGCCACACATGTTGATTATTTTATTCACAGAGATAATCTTAGCTGCAAAATAAAACATATCACCTTTCAAAAAGCACTATGATGTGACAGAAATTAATAAGTTTAGGTTACAGAGATAGATATTGATGTAAAACTTGGATCCTTGACATATTATTTAATATATTTGGGACATTTTATTAATCTTTCTGTGCCTTAGTTTCTTCTATAAAATAGCACTAATAGTTTATGCCTCATAAGCTGTATTTTGAAGAGTTAAAGTGTTACATGCAACTTGGTGCTGGACAATTGCATACAAATGCTAAATTTTACAAAACTCCCCTTGAACAGTGCAAATTAAAAAATGATTTAGGGGCGCCTGGGTAGCTCAGTGAGTTAAGCCTCTGCCTTCGACTCAGGTCATGGTCTCAGGGTCCTGGGATCGAGCCAGGGAGCCTGCTTCCCCCCCACCCCGCGCCTGCCTCTCTGCCTACTTGTGATCTCTGTCAAATAAATTAATAAAAAAATATTTAAAAAATAATAATTTTAAAGTTGTGATTGCACTCACTACATATATATACATTTGTTTGAACATGAATTATATCAATTAAATTAAATCATAAATTGTCTCATTGCTTCTTCTATAGGATTACTAACATCTGAAGTATAGAATTCATATTAATCTTTATATTTCCAAAAGCAAATGGCTCAAAGTCTGGTATATTGCTATATTTAGCAAATATTTGCTGAAGCAATGAGCAAATGGATTACTAAACTAAAAGAGAAATTAAAATACTAATTTCCTATATAAAATAAAAAAAGTAAACACCCCAAAAAAAAACACACCAAAGATTAACTATTTTTGAAGGCCTCAGCCATACAGGGTAATTTTCTGAAGTCTGTACAACTGATATTCCTATTTGGTAAGATAAGAATGTTATTGCAGTAAGGTTAATGGTGTTTATTTTGAACACAATCCCCTTGATTTAAATCCACATACATTTCAGTGATGGTTCAGCTTGGTTAGTCGTGCAAATTAAAGTGTTACTAAAGCCGAGCTCTCTCAAAAAAGATGTGTTCTAGAGAAGAATAAATGGTCAATATCCAGGGCAACTAGTGTATTCACCCAGAAAATAACTGGTGTCCCTTCAGACTGTAATACTGATACTGATGGATTGATTTAGTATATCTTGGAAGCTTTCAGTTTCTTAGGCACCAGACAGAATTTTCAGAAGCAGCCACCTGTCCCACCTGCCTCATTGTAGAAATTCATATACAAAGATACAAAGAACAGATAGCAAAGGAAATCTATCTTGCATGTGCATGCACAAACACACAAACATTTTTTTTCCAGATTAATTTTGCTTGGAAATCAAACAGAGGGAAAAGCATGCAAAAAAGTTTTAAAGTAATGTTCTTTGGTGAAATAAATTAGTGTGTAAAGGGGAAATTACTAAATGGAAAAGTTTCATATTGAAATTCAGGAAATTCTGAATTAAGTTATGTGAATTTTTCTCCAAATTTGTGGATAAATTTTTGTATTGCCTCTAGATAATTTTAATGTATTTCTTATTAGTTATTATATGCACAAAAACTAACTTGAATTTATTTAAGCTTGAGACAATATCTTTAATTTTCTTTCTGTTTGACTCTTGAAAATATCTAGAATGCTAGCAAACTGTTGAAAGCCAATTAGGTAATTATTATTTCAACTATTTAAAAATAATTTAAACTAGTCTATAATAAAAGCTCACACACAGTATGTTTACAAATAAATAGCAAAAACATACATTTATTTCTGAGCTTTCCAACAGCCAAGACATTAAGAGAAACCTTTAAAGTTATATATTACTTCAATTTAGTTGAGGGGAACAAATTGTTTAGCATGAAAAATAGATGTTTTCCATGGCCCTAAGATTTGCAAAACTATTGTAACAAGATCTTTTATTTACATGATGAGCTTTGAGATTATTTAAGAGCTAATGAATATCAGAATGCTAAATAAATTCTACTAGACCATACTAACAAATAAATCATCAAAAAATAGGTTGGCTATCAAAATATAAATGCACTTAATAATTCTCAATTAGGATGTTAAATTACAAAAGGACAAGCTAATATTTAACACTAGGTAAGTTAAAATTAAGTTAGTAAGATAAATGAGCTCGGTTATTACCTAGTTATTAAAGTTCAAAAAATAATAAAGAAAAATGGAAGGAAAATGTAAATAATGTTGACTAAAGGTATCTTAGAAGGATGTAAAACTAAACAGCTATTCACATGAAAGAAGAAACTTTTAAAAGCAAGAAGTACTGCAGATTTGTAGGCTAATATTTTCATCAGGATTCAAAGAGAATACTGTGATCACTAATGTAGCAGCTGCAAATTTGTATAATCAGTAGTTTATCTTGATAAGATAATAATTCCAGACACTGAGGGCTAAAGTGCCAGGAGTTTACTTTCAGTACTGGGAGCTGGAGCTGAACACAGTCAGGAAAGTGTAGTAATACCTCATGGGGTTCTATTGGCTACCTTAAAAAACGAAACCTATTCATTCAGTCTATCTACTTCTGAGGCTACTGAATGGTAAGGATATTAAAGGGTATAATAGTTGAACAAAATAAATGCCTTGGATAATGCTGCCTTGGACAGGAAGGAAAAGAAATCTATATATATCATCTATATATAGATATATACACACACTAAATGTATATGTATATATATATATGTATGCGTGTGTATATATCTATCTATATATATGTATATGTATGTGTGTGTATATATATACATACACACACTAAATGTGAATATCTTTTTTTTTTTTTTTCCCCAAGTTACAGTTTGGGTTTCTCTTACCTGATTAGAGTGTCTGGACAGATTTGCATAGGAATCATCAAATTCTTGGTCTTCTCAGTGCCTAGCACATTTCCTTCCAAATGTGGGACTTTATCAGTGATATCAGGTGGTACACAGAAATAGCATCGATTTAAAGTTAATGCAATAGTGTGAAAAGTCCTCTTCTTAATTCTGTTTTAATCTTCTGATCGACTTGGGAAGAAAGATTAATTGTGTTGCTAGTATATATTTAACACCCCCATGACATGCAGTCTATTACTGAGATGGAAGAGGGAAACAGGAAAAAGATAACTCAGACTAAACTTTGGTGGGTAATAGTATCTAATTATAATTTGATAGCATTGTTTCCATTTCTTTGTAGATATTTTTAGAGCTGCATTCTGTTTCTTCTAACTAATAACTAGATTCCCTGGTATGGTAATGAGTCAATTTAAAGAACAATTTAAAATAAATTATAGAAGAAGTTGCATTCAGATAAGGACCAAAAAAAAAAAAAAATGTGAAAACATTTATCTCAGTCCAGATTTAAGGAGAAAAAAAAAAAAACCCTGAGAGAAGAGTTTATATTCTGATTCTTTATGAGGTATAAAATCCCAGGAAGTAGGACCAGTATATCTGAAGAGGTGTGCTACAGAGCTGGCTACTTCTTGGTATCAGGTGCAATGGATTTCATCTCTTGAAACCATCTTCAGAGAGGCCTATAAACTCTGGCACTTTAGGATAATCCATGCGTAAGTAGGGCAGAGGGAAGGAGACAAACATTTCTGCTGGTCCTTTCCTCTTGGTTGGAGATTTGAGCCATGGGTCATTAATTTCCTGCCTCCTGAGGACTAGTCAGAGGCTCTAGGCACAGGCACAAAATGAAACCACAATGCTTATATGAAGTCCTTGATAACAGCAACTGTAGAAAGAGAAAAATAAAGAAAGGAAGAAAGGAAGGAAATACAGGAGTAAGAAAGAAAGAAAAAAGAGAGGGAGGGAGGATAGAGGGAGGAAGGAAGAGAGAAAGAGGGGAAGGAAGGAAGGAAAGGAGGTAGGGAGGAAGGGAAAAAGTTGTCATAAGTCTTTAAGCCAGTGTGGCTGAGCGGATATGATGTGTTACATAAGGCATGCCTTATACAACAGTATGCAAGGAACTGAAGACTAGAAAATAGGTCCCTGGCCAGGGACAGTGTCACTGGCTTTATTCTGAGCATCCAAAAATTTATAAATTTTTATACCATGTTTTTGTGTATTTGAGCTGCTCAAAACCATAAAAGTTGTTTGTTTTGCTTTGCTTTGTTTTTAATAATAGCTGTCATTTAGTGGATACCTAACTGGTCTAGTCTGTATTTGGCATAATTATCACCAAACAACCATTATTATTTCAATTTTGCCAGCGAAGTAGTAGAGACACTTACCGTTCGTTAACTTGATGTAGTAACCGAACGAAATCCATGAGACACAAAGGACCGAGTTCTTTCATGTGCCTTGTATCATTATATAATCCATGATCTTTCCAAAACTGTCGTTGCGTATTTGTTACCTTTTCCCCAGCAGTTTTGTTTTAGGAAAGCATTAGCATTTTTTTAAGTGTGTTTTAAATGTTTCAGTCTTATTCTTAGATCCAAAGTTATACTATATAGACCTAAGATGGGGGGATGTGTTATTTAACAAGCCAGTGCTTCTAGAGATAATGTTAAAATGCAGATTTCAGTTTAGTGAATTGGTTTGTTCAGATCCAGAGATTGGCTGTCCTAAACTTTCCATACTTTTAATAGCAGAGGTGTAAATGTTATTAACCATAAAATATTTTACAGAAGTATAGATATCTGTAATATATAATATAAGTAGCGAGGCAGTCTTCAAACATTATGTGGCAAAGTTATTCAAAATATGCTAATATTTTTAAACTTTGGAATTTCTAAAAGGGGAAATAGTGGCATTACTATGGGGCTGAGGGCAGATAGGGTGTGGCCAAGCAGAAATGGAGAATGGATTGTTTTTTAAGATTTTATTTATTTATTTGAGAGAGAGAGAGCATGAGCACAAGCAGGGGGAGAGGCAGAAGGAGAAACAGACACCCCACTGATCAGGAAGCCCAAGGTGGGACTCCATCCCCAGATGCTGAAATCATGACCTGAACCAAAGGCAGACTCTTAACTACTTAACTAAACTGAGCTACCCAGGCACCCTGGAGAATGGGTTTTGACTGCAAATCCTCCTGTGTTTTCAAACAGACCCAGTTTCATGATGAGACAGATTTAGTAAATGATTTAATTTTTACCCAGCTCAATCAATCTTTATTGACTGAAAGGTAGAAAAACTTAATTATCAATAATTACCATAGAAAAATAAGTCCCAGGAAATTAATAATGTTGCCTTGGTTTAAATGTTGAAAGCCATTTAGAAAATTATGCAAAAGGAGTTTTCAATTCTGACCTTAGGTCCTCCCACTCTGTCTTCTTATATCAAACTTCAATAGAGGAAGTAAATAAAAGCATTGATGCAAGGTTCATGTCTGTAACTCAGCTCCTGGAGGCCTCCCCCTGCTGATCTACTGCTATAATAAATTACACAACTAGTGTGGTTCTTTTGATTTATTACTGCAATAGATCATGAGTGTGATGACGGATAAACATGTGTCCCATAGACAGCTGGGCTTTGTGATATTTTATTTCTCTTTCCACATTTTCAATTGCTTAGTTTGGAAAATAAGAA
Organism: Mustela lutreola; assembly: GCF_030435805.1. NCBI lineage: Eukaryota > Metazoa > Chordata > Mammalia > Carnivora > Mustelidae > Mustela > Mustela lutreola. The sequence continues at coordinate 121,124,043 of NC_081292.1, read as the reverse complement.
AGAAACCAAATTGACAAATACAGGAAAATATTTCCAAAGCCATCCTCCCCATAGACTCTTCAAGTAATAGCTTTTAAATTGAGAAGTCCCAGTGGTCTTGTTTTCCATCCCTCCCTGAGGATTGTTTTCTAAAGAAGAAAAGAAAAGGAAAAAACAAAACATTAATTCATATGAATTAACATTTTATGAACTCCAGTTGTAGGGTTTTTTTTTTTTTTAAACTATGTAAATACATAATGACAGACTTCCTCTGTATTTCCTCATTTTTTTCTCTGAGCCATTATAAGCTATCATGGAAATGGAAATTATAGACATTTAATATCAAAGTAATTACCTAATAGGCTGTTATACCCGAACTTTAAAAGGAAAGATTTATTCTGCCATGAGTCTAATCTTTTTTTTTTTTTTTTTTAACTTAGGATTTATGCTGAAGTGTAAATGACCCTGTTTTCTTTCATGTTTGAAACTGCTTTGTCTTGGCTGCTGAGAGAATTCCTCCAGTGGGGCACACAGGGCCTCACATTGATATGTGGTCACCTAGTCTCTCTGTTCTTTATATTAATCTAGAGAGCTATGTGAAATACATATTACTTGGTCACAAGAATTTCTTTGCTTTCATCAACATTATCAGACTCCGTATCTCTTTTGTCAAGAATTCTGAGATATTACCCCACTTTCAGAGTTATATACTTTTTATATATGAATATTACAGAAATGCAAGACACCAGGTTAAGGAAAAGAGTTCTTTATTGATATTTATAACCAGATAGTCAGAGTAGTAGTTAAGAATTGATCACCCAGGGGTGCCTGGGTGGCTCAATGGGTTAAAACTTCTGCTTTCAGCTCAGGTCATGGTCTCAGGGTCCTGGGATCAAGCCCTGCATTGGGCGCTCTGCTCAGTGGGGAGCCTGCCCCCCCCCACCTGCCTCTCTGCCTACTTGTGATCTCTCTTTATCTGTCAAATAAATAAAAGTCTTAAAAAAAAAAAAAAAGAATTGGTCACCCATATTTAGATGTGTAGCAAAACAATGAGAGCCAATGGAATCTTTCAAACTAGGAAACAGGTTACACCCCATAGACAGGAATAGAGAGGAAAAAATTTTTGGCATTTATATATAAAACAGAGAGAGCTACCAACTTTCCTTCCCAAAAGGAGAAAAAAAAGATTTTTCTTTTCCTCTTTTGAGACTTGTATGGAAGTGATCCTGGGTTCTCATACTAACCTTTTAGAGTATAAATACATCTTTTCCAAGGGCCAGATAAAGACTCGATGTCAACAGCTTGTTTTTCTTTTCAAAGATTTATTTATTTATTTTAGAGGGAGAGAGTGCACATGTGCAAATAAGGGAAGGGACAAAGGGACCGGCAGAGGGAGAGAATGTCAAGCCGACTCCTTGCTCAGCATGGAGCTGGACATGGGGTTTGACCTTACAACCTTGAGATCCTGACCTGAGCTGAAACCAAGATTCAGTCACTCAACTGACTAAACAACCCAGGTACCCCTGAATTTCATGTTTTTAAGGCCCATAAATTTGTCCAAATTTTGAGATTTATCACTTTTGACATTTTGAGATAGTGGTCATCTTTCTTGCACCTTGTGGCATAACATAAAGACTTGGTCCATCTGCTATTTGGTCTCTCAGAGAGAGAAGTTGTATTATCCTTCCAGATCAGAGAAACTAGTGAAAAAGTGGCTATGGATCTAATTTGCATGATATATGAAGAATACAATGTTTCTGGGGAAAGTGAAAGCAAATACTTTCTATAGTTATATTGTATGCATTTCTGTGTCTCAAGAGGCTAGGGCTTTTTTTCAGAGGCACTGAGAAATCCAAGGAAGTTTTATTTTCCCACGAAGTCATATTATGCAATCTCTTATCACCTTAAAGAATTTAAGATTCCACTTCTCTGTCCTTCCCTCTCCCCTTTCCTCTTTTCTTTGTCTCCTTATAGCCATAAAACATCTTTTATCTCCCTTCTCTTGCCAAAATAGAGCAGTAAATCCCTGCCTTTATGCAAGATTACGTCTAGTGGGAGGGCAGACTAAAAAAGACATGTAAATATATGCTAAGTTAGGCAGTGATAAATACTTAGACAAAAATTATTTTATACCTGAAGGAAATGAGATAAATAGATAGCCAAGTGGGTATGTGGTAGAAAAGCATTCCAGGCAGAGACAACTGCAAATGTGAAGGTCTTGCTTGAGAAGGGTTTGCAACAGATGATTAAGAGAAGACCTGGGTGACCAGAGGGGGAATGGAGAGGAGAGCGGTACAAAGCTCAATTTCCTATTCAATGCTCATTTCCCTTGTCACTCTCACAGAGTACCTTGGAAGGTACCATGTTGACGGATCAGCACCAACACATTAACTGCATTACATTTGATTAAACTCATATCCTCACCTAAAAGACACACCTAGTTGTGTCTTCATAGATGAGAATAAAAGTGAAGAAAAACTGACAATCTTGGCTTCAATAGATTAAGCCTTCTTGTAAAAAAGAAACAATGAAATCATATAATTGAGATCTGCCAACTTGTGTTTTCCTCCATCAAAATTTCAATTTTTTTAACTGATCAAAATTATAATACTCAAATGTGATTTTCAAAAACCAAATAAAAGGTTAGAAATATTCATCATGAACATTTGATTTGGCATTATTCTCCACTTTTTATTATAAAATTTATAAGATTTGTAAAATTATGAAATTTAAAATATAAAATATAAAAGACACTGTTTTTCTTATTGATGGTGACAATGTTTTCATCATTAAATTTTTAAACATCACTTATTTTGAGTGAGATTATAAGGGAGAGTTAAAATATCATCTTTGTAAAAACAGTTACATCATATTTTTTATTTATTTATTAAGATATTAAAACTGATACAATTATATTTGGACATATCAATTTTTTTCCTGCTAATATTTATGACTAAAAATTTGAAGGCTAAGAAGTGATTTGGATCAAAATCTTGAAAATAAGGAATTAAATGAATCAAGCAAATGTGGACTTTGCAAATCCTAAAGTCTATTTTGGCTGTGGTTATTTTATACAAATGAAAGTTTGTCATCACAGAAGTGTTATAAAAATATGACATTACTAGGCTCATTACCTTGAGAGACAGTACTGGAAATGTAAACCAATTTAAAAAGTTTAGACAAATGGATCAATGCCAAAATCTTCACTTTCTTACAGTGTTGTACTCTGCACAGTTTTCAAAACTGATATCTCAATAAAGCTTTGCATTTTTCAGTGACAAATTTGTACTGATCATAGGCTAAGTGGGAGGAAACATGTAAAAGAACTTGTGTGGCAATGATTTTACTTGTATGTGGTATCTTCTGTCAACTCTCTACTAATTGCACTGGTCTACTATTCAGAGTAGGAAACTCTTACACTGAAGGAGAGACACACAATTAAGTTTAAGCCAAAGAAATAAAATATTCTTTTTTCTAAGTTAATAAGCTGGGCAGACCATATGGACTAGAAGAAGCAAACAAAAGTTAGTAGAAATCTCGAAGAAAGGAGAATGAGGCTTCAATGTGTTTATTTTTGAAAGCAAACTATTAAGGTGAGTAAATAATGTCATTGAATCAACTATTAGAGTAAATGACTAAACTGAGCTGGGCTGACCCCCTGTCAGTCCCTCCAGGTACTGATCACTTTGAGGATAGTAGTGTTATCATGTAAAAAAGCCACAGGCAACTGAACTAAACAGTAATTAGGGAGGGTGTGATATGAGTATTAGCTAATTCTTTCCAAGGCGATTTTTGAGACAGGAAGTGAGAAGAGTTTGTTTAGTTGAGCGTAGATAATCTTAGAATCTGACCTTAAAATATAAATGTTAAAAAAAAGAAAAAAGGTTTCAAACATGTGACCTCAAGAGTGATTAGATTCTGATGGTCTTGTATCTTTTGGTGATCTAGTTACATTTCATGAATCCATGCTCATACAAGTCTGAGTAACCCCCATCTGGAAATGGAACACGTCCTTCTTCTGCTAACATTTTTTAAGTTGGCTTGTATTATTATTATTGGTTGCATTAGGTGGCTTCCTTATTTTCTTTCTCTGACTTATATGCTCACAAAGTAAGCAAGGGAGTGGGAAAGAAAGGCTCTCAAATCAAATGCAATTACAGAGAAATTGTTTGAGGAGCAAAATATATAGTTGGGATTTTTTATCCCAGGTATCTGAGCAAGAGCTATTGGTACAGATGCTCAAGCGACCACAGATATGATCCCAGTGGCTTTTAAATCCCAGGTTATAATATGATGGAAGCATTTCCCTGGGTCACCTGCAGCATCAGAAGTAGGAAGATATATCAGTTTACACATACTGTTGGTTTAGTGAAAGACTTCATTTCAAAAGATCAAGACCACCAACATCAAGCCTTGTTCAATCTTGTGATGCTTTCCCTAATGTTTCCTTCCTGCTATGCCAAACCTACTCTTTGATTTTTTTTTTTTTGTCTTTTCCCTCGGCTAAAATCCTTTTCCTTTACTATTTCCCTTCCTTTCTTTTTGAAATTCACATAGGATATTGAAAGTAACCAATTATGAAATATTTGGAACTGAAAATAAGGTATACTTGAACATGAAAAGTTATGGCATGATTAACATAAAATGCAATTTATCTATTGGAAAATAGACCTTACATGAATCAGAAATGCAATGTAACATATATAATACGTTAATTTTGAATTGATCATGCCTATATGAACTGCTCATGTCTGAGAGATAAGGAAGACACCATAAATCTCTATATATAAGACATTTGCATTTAGTTTGAATAATATACTGTTAGCACTAGAAATGTTCTTTGAGACAATCCTGACAAGTTCGCTCATTTCACAGAATAATAATTTGCTCATAGTTGTAGAGCTAGTTCTCTACACCTGCTCTATTCCCCAGAAACTATATACTTAGCTTAGGACTTTTTTTTTTTTTTTTTTTTTTTTTTTGCTTCATTACAGGATCATCAGTATTCTATGTTACTATGAAAGTATCACAAGGCCATTCATAGTGCTCAGGGCTAACGTGAAAAGCTGAAGGTTAAGATAGAGAGTGTGACAATATTATAATTTGCCAAAAGTATTTAAAGAAAGTTCAATTTTATTTATGTTCAGGCTATTACCTAATCATTTTGTATGGATGCTGAATATTTCCTTTCTTATTATATATTCTATTTAATGCCTTGAATTGTATTCATTAAGAAATACTGCTTATTTAATGACTTTTTTCAATGACTTAACAATTAGTGTTAATATTTGGGTAATATTAAAGCCAACAATTAGTTATCAAAACCCAGTTCAAAGGAGAAACTTTGGTTATCTAATATGAATGCTAAGAGATGATTTATATACTGAATAGTTTATATACTATTTTTTCAGTATATTTATATACTGAATAGTTCAGAACATGTCCTTGAACAATTGTAGCTGCTTTTTTTTTTTGTCATCTTTCTGGCAGGTGCCAAATTGTGATGCTTAATGATTCAATTTAAATTAACTAAAATGAATCCTTGTGGAAAAACATAATACCTGTCTGGTACAAGGGAGCTGATTATATTGCCTTCATTTACACAGAAGTTATTCATAATTCATTGACACCCTCTCATTACTAAGTTATGTTATGTTATGTTTTGTTTTGTTTTTCTTTTTTGAACAAATGGAAAATATATAACTTTGTGCAGGTGTTCATACTATTTAAGCCATATTGAGTAGAGTGGTCAAAATGTTGCTCCTAGCTCATGGAAATAGATAAATAAAGTTTAAAACTAACCAACATGAAAAGCACTTTGAGGATGTATAATAGCATAGTTTCTTCAAACAGTGTTTCTCCAAACATTTATCTTTAATATGAATTTTATTTAAATAGCTTTAAACACTAAAATATAGGAAAAAATGACTTGTGGTAATGGTGAGTTAGAGCATAGCATGGCATTTTATAGAATTTTTGTATGTTATAGATTTTTAAAATCTTAATTAAATCAATTATAAGAAGGTAGATGCAGAGTATAAGAGTTTGAAATATCTATACATGCATATTAACATGTAGAGAGAGTAAAACATTAAATTTTAAATTAACTACAAAAATGGAAATCATTCTCTTTATTCCCACATTTTTCTTCTTTTTTATTATAAAAGATCTCATGTATAGGCCATAAGAAGAATTAGTAGTAATGCCATTTAAAATGTACAGCTTAATTATTTTTACTCTAATCTGTCCTTGGGCAAAATACTTCCAAGTGGAAGAATTTGTTAGCCTAAAAGCCTCTGTGTTGGAATGCCTGCTTGAAAAATCACAGGAGTGAAAACTAGTCAATTGGGTAATCATTTTAATTGCCAAAACTGGTCATTAAGAAGGCCTTCCAAATAGACACCAAGTTGGATTTAGTGGTTTTAGTAATTGATTTAGTGGATTTAGTAGTTGATTTAGTGGTTTCATGTAGCTTATGTTGCCTTTACTTTTTAAAAACAACTGTACCAGGATTGAGAGATTGACCTCTTTTGTAAATTTTTATTTTATTTAATTCATTTATTTGACAGAGATCACAAGTAGGCAGAGAGGCAGACAGAGAGAGAGGAAGGGAAGCAGGCTTCCTGCTGAGCAGAGAGCCCGATGTGGGGCTCAATCCAAGGACCCTGGGACCATGACCTGAGCCGAAGGCAGAGGCTTTAATCCACTGAGCCACCCAGGTGCCACTGAGAGATTGACCTCTTATTTTTTACCCTTTCTTCCAGGGATTTACCTTCATTAAATCTAAATTATCCTATCTGTAAGGGAAAAAGTATTCAGTACATTTCTATAATTTTTATTTAGATATTTAAATAAATCTGACTCAAGGATAATTTCCTTCAATTTACAAATTTTGAGTGATTAGTGCTTGTTGCTACTTTTATTTTGCAAGTGTTTAAAAGGATTGAAAAATCTTAAATTCTCTGATCTCATTCAAAACCCTCCATAACTTGTTAGGCAAAAACAATGAGAAATAATTGCCTTAGTGAAGATACTAAGAATGATTTTTTTAAGTTTCTTATTTACTTTTTTTAAGTGTGTAGAATTTCATGTACACATTTAATTTATTTGAATTTAAAAATAAATATTCAGTCACAATTAAAACAAGAAGAAAATGTAAATAAGTGAATAATTTCCATAGAGTGAAACATCTGGTAAATTGTCACTATTTCATCATTTTTTTGAGATTTTTATTATTATTATTATTAATTTAATCCTCTTCACCTATTTCACCCATCCCCCCCACCAACCTCCCCTCTCTGGCAATCATTTGTTTGTTCTCCCTAGTTAAAACTCAATTTTTTGGTTTTTCTCTTTTTTTTCCCCCTCTGTTCATCTGTTTTGTTTCTTCAATTATATATTTAAGTGAAATTATACAATATTTGTCTTCCTGGCTAACTTATTTCACTTAGTATTATACCCTCTAGGTCCGTCCACTTTGTTGCAAATGGCAAGATTTCATTCTTTCATTATGGTGGAGGAATATTTCATTGTATATACATAATACATCTTTATTCATTCATCTTATGATGGACACTTGTGTTGTTTCCAAGGCTTAGGTATTGTAAATAATGGTGCAATAAAAAATAGGGTTGCATATATCTCTTTGAATCAGTGCTTTTGTGTTCTTTGGATAAATATGCAGTAGTGGAATTACTGGATCATATGGTAATTCTATTTTTAATTTTTTGAGGAACCTCCATATTGTTTTCCACAGTGGTTGCACCAGTTTGCATTCCCACCAACAGTGCACAGGGGTTCTAAAAATATACATGTTATCTAAGGGTTAAAGAAATAAGTAGCATTTTATGGATACAAAATTAAAGATTCTTGAATTTTCATTTTCTAGCATTTTTTAATTACATGGTTTAAATTATGCTGTGGGTCATAGTATACTTCTTTAAAAACCTAATTCAGAAAAAATGATATATAAAACAACTTCCTTATGTGACATACTAATTGTATCCTGTAAACTTTCTTATAAAATCATGATTAAATATATATTTATATATACACATGTGTAACATGTACATAATAAAAAATTAGAAGGAAATGGGATACATTACCATATTTTTCTGTTTACTGTTATCTCACTTAGAAGTTGGAATGAAAAAAATGTTTTCCTCGTGGTACCTTAGTTTTTCCTCTGGAAAATGAAACCCCAAAACCTAGAGTAATGCCATCTTATGTTGCAGATAAATTACATTAATGTTTCTTGAAAGATACACTTTTAAAAATATATGACTAGGCCTTTCAGGATAGCAATGTTTCTGAAACATTTCCTATGACTGGTTTTAAGGTAGGCTGAAAAGCTCAAATTTTGTTCGCTCTTACACTGCGGCCCAGCTTTTACTTGAAATACTTCTTCTGCACTTAGACAATTAAAAGGGGAGGGATGTCTCAGAGTCTGTTTGACTTGCTTTATTCTTATTTTTAATTAAGAACATATATGGCAAGAAATACTTAATATTCTACATGTATTTATTTTCAATCTTAAAAATTATAATGTTTAAATGAGGAAGAGCCATTGATGAGTGGAATAAAAAGATCTCAATTTTTATAGTGTAGAGGTTAAGTATTTTGGAGGTCAGCAAGTTTCCTTAGTAGCAAATATCAAGTATTTTTCACTGAATTTTTTTTTCTCCTAGCCTGAAATACAAATTATTTACTGAATACTTGAATATTCATATTAAAGTGTTTTCTTTTGACTATAATACACAACAGTATTTAGAATGAACTTGATAAATGTATGTTGAAGATTCCTCTTAGTATAATATTTATAAATAGCATTCATATAATTTATTTGATTAAAGTAGTATGAAATTCTAATAGAAAATCTCTTATCAGTCTAGGGTGTTATCTGTGGGGGACAGGATATTATTGCTAAAGTAAATGACTTAAAGAGAAAAAACAGACTATAGGCTTTTAGCTGTCCAAATAGATCAGAGAAAGCAAATAGATTTGCTCCCAGATTACAAAGAAAGTTTGGAAGAAAATGGAATGGTTAGGGCTCATTACAAATTGATGAAATAGAAAATCTTAATTCATAAGAACTGGTGGGTATAGGAAGAGTTCATGTTGTAATGATACTGTGTTCATCTACCCAAAGCTCCTATTACCCAAGTGCAATCATACTTTAAGATTGCTTAGGTTTTGCCATTCTGGAAGATACGTATGGAGGTTCTCCAGAGTTAAAAATAGAATTACCCTGTGTCCCAGCAATTGCACTACTAGGTATTTGCCCAAAAGATACAAAAGTACTGATTCAAAGGAGGACATGCACTCTGATGTTTATAGCAGCATTATTAACAATAACCAACTTTTGGAAAGAGTCCAAAAGTTCATTGACTGATAAGTGGATATTTACCACATTTTCTTTAGATAAGATAGATGATAGATAGATGTCGTGTAGGGTGTGTGCATGTGCGTGTGTGTGTGTGTGTGTGTGTGTGTGTGTGTGTGTAAAATGGAATATTACTCAGCCATCAAAAAGAATGGAATCTTGTTATTTTCAACAATGTAGATAGAGCTAGAGTGTATTATGCTAATCGAAATAAGTCCATCAGAGAAAGACAAACCCCGAATGAGTTTACTCATGTGGAATTTAAGAAACAAATCAGCTAAACACAAGGGAAGGGAACCAAAAAGAAGAGAGGGCAGCAAACGGTAAGAAACTCTTAACTATACAGAATAAACTGAGAGTTGCTGGAGGGAAGATGGATGGTTGATGGGTTAGCTGGGTGATGGGGATTAAGGAGGGCACTTATTGTGATGAGCACTGGGTGTTTTTTGTAGTCATGAATCACTAAATTCTACTTCTGAAACCAGTATTACACTATTTACTGACAAATTATTGGTGCAGCATCTAAAAGAGCTGTCTCTGTATTGGTTATCCTATCTACCCCTCTTTCCTTAAAAGGTTTAAAGACTTAAGAGTAATGAAGAATCATCAGTGTTATTATTTTTCTTAAATCATCAGTGTCATTATTACATCAGAAGAAAACAAACTATAGGCTTTTAGCTGTCCAAGTCAATCCATTCATCTTTCTCTCTCTATGTCTTTTGATAAATTGTGGATGAAGCATGCACTTCATCGTTTAAAAGACATTTGCCCTGGATTCACCTACAGCAAATGGTTACAATAGCTTTAAACATGTCTGAATATTTTGTTTTGAACATAATTCCAGGAAAGCAGTATTATTAATATTAAAACACGATTGAAAGTACTGTAAAATGCTGGCATAATGAATCAATTTTCTCAGGATATATTTTTGATAGAAACATTCCATTTTCTGAATAACACATAGTTCTGTAGTTTTAAATCAGTAATGTGGCACTGGTAGACAGGAAAGTGGTTGCAACATTAAGAAGACATTAACCCACTTCCTAGGGTTGAGCTATATAATTGTGAACTGTCAGAACGGTGTTGCTTTTCAGATTCATTTTTCCTTCAAAAATATTCAGTGAATAATTTTTTTTAAATGATTATGACAGATAAAAAGAAAATGTGTTTCCAAAGCTTAAGCTTTTTAAGCAATAGCTGAATAGTACAGAAAATATCAAGTCTTATTTCATGGACTCCTTTACTATTAACAGTCTCTAAGACTGTTCCACCTATTCTCTTAAGAATCTAAGTCTTTATTAGTCTAAATCTGTTGTCTTTAGCTCACTAGTTTTGTGTGTGTGTGTGTGTGTGTAAGAGAGAGAGAGAGAGAGAGAGATAATAGAATGTGTAGGGAGTCATGCATTGGTTATAGGAAACTGTTTTCTAAACTTGGTTCTGCAACCTACTTGGTGAACATTGAACCTTATTTCCTGGTATTAAAAATATATGCCATCTTTTTTATTTTTTTAAAGATTTTATTTATTTATTTGACAGAGATCACAGGTAGGCAGAGAGGCAGGCAGAGAGAGAGGAGGAAGCAGACTTCCTGCTCAGCAGAGAGCCCGATGTGGGACTCGATCCCAGGATGCTGGGATCATGACCTGAGCCGAAGGCAGAGGCTTTAACCCCCTGAGCCACCCAGGCACCCCAAAAATATATGCCGTATTAGTTCATGGGGTAGTTATAATAAGGAAAACTAATTTAAGTTTCTTCTCTTACATTTAACATTTTTTTATTTTACCTTTTTAACAAAAAATCCTCAAAATGTTGGGGCACCTGGGTGGCTCAACTGGTTAAGCAGTGGGCTTTGACTCAGGTCAGACCCTGGAATCAACCCCCATGTCAGGCTTCCTGCTCAGTGAGGAGTCTGCTTCTCCCTCTGCCCCTCACCCACTGCTCATGCTCTCTCTCTCTCAAATAAAATAATAAGATCTTCTAAAAAAAATTTTCAAAATGCTACAAAAGTTGAGATAATAGTGTAATGTACCCCTTGTACCAGTTACCCAACCTCAGTAATTTGTAATAAACGTTAAGTTTTGTTTCTTAAATAGCACTCACACTTCTAATCTGTGGATGATTTTGAAGTATCTCAGACATTTAAACATTGTGTCTTTAAGCATTTTAGTATATAATTGTAAATGATAGGACATTATTTTTTGTATTTAGTTTTCATAATCAAAATACTTTTATTATATCTTAATAAATAGTACTCCCTTAATTCATCAAATTATCCAGTCAAAATGTTTGCAATTATCTTTTTAAAAATTAATTGAGTCTGAATCATAATTTACATAAGATAAATTCACTGAATTTAAATATACAGTTTGGTGACATTTGAGAAATGTATAAGATTACATAATGACTACCACAATAAAGATATAGCACATTTATGTCACATTGTATCACTCCATAATGTTTCCTCATATGCATTTATTGACTGAGACATATGATTGGTGCATGTTTAATTAAAAAAAATGTTAAAGAGTGACTATACCTTTTAACTGCCCCACAAACAGCATATGAGAGTTCTGCTTACTCCACATTCTCACCCATTCTGGAGTGTATATTAATATGTCATTTGACTTTAATTTCCATTCTCTTATCCTAATAATGTTGAGAATCTTTTCATGTGGCTGCTGGCCACTTACCTAATTTCTTTGTGAAATAGCTGTTAGAATCTTTTGTTGATCTTTATTCCTTTTTTTTTTTTTTAATTTGCCTTCTTATGATTGAGTCCTAGGGTTTTTTATTTACTTTGATTCTAAGTACTTTGCCTGATAAATATGATATGCATATTTTATTCTACTCTGTGGCTTGCCTTGTATCCATTTATTTTATCTTTGTTTAGTAATGTATCTGAAGGGAAAAGCATTTTAATTTTGATGAATTTGAATTTATCAATCTTTTTTTATGGTTCATGTTATTTGCATTTATCTAAGAAATTTTTGTCTACCTCAAAATAAAAAAATACATATATATATATATTTTATTTTGTTTCCTTCCAGAAGGTTTATAATTTTAGGGGGAAACAATTAAGGCTTTCACTAATAAGTAATACCTAGCTGTAGGGTATTCATTAATATCCTTTATCAGTTTGAGGAAATTTCCTTCTGCTTCCAATTTGCTGATCATTTTATCACGAATTGGTTTTGATTTTCATCACATGTTTTCTCTACATCTATTAACATAACATGATTTTTCTGCTTTATTTCTTTAATACATATAGTGAATTACATATTATTGCTTTTTTGAATATTCAAATAATTATGAATTCCTGAGATACACTACATTTGATCATCATGTGGTATTGTTTCCATATGAGGTTAGATCAGAATTATTATTTTTTGTTTAAAATATTTGCATGGATAACAAATATTGACCTGTAATTTTCTTTCCCTCTAATGTCTTTTTTAGATTTAGATGTTAGGGTTATTCTACTCTCACAGAGTGAGTTGGAAAGCATTTCCTTCTTCTCTGTTTTCTGAAAAAGTTTGTGCAGGTCTTGTTTCTTTCTTGACTATATGAAAGAAGTCACTATTGAAACCCTCTGGGCCTGCAGGTCTTCCTTTCTCCTTTCCTCTTCCCTTCTGTCCTTTTGTCCTTCTGTCCTTTCTGTACACACACACACACACACACACACACACACACATTTATATCCAATTGTTTCAACACAGTTTGTTGAAAAGATCACCTTTTCCTCAAAAGTACTTTTGAGCTAATTCTTGAAGGAGTGAGCTAGTTGGCCATGTGGGTATTTTAGGGAAGGATCTCTCAGGCACTGAGAACAGCCTGTGTGAGATCCTCATATGTGCTTCCTATGTTTGAGACACAATCAGACACAAATTGTGACCAGAATAGAGTGCAAATATGGAGAATAATAGGCGATAATTACAGAGAGGTACTAGGGTCAGGTCAAACAAGACAGCATAAACCATTTCAAGGACTTTGAAGAATCTTAAAAAAGATTAGATGTATAGATATACTCATATCTGAATGTAAAAATGTTACCTTTTGCTTACATTTTTTTTTGTGTTAGTGTTAATTATTTTTTTTTGTTTTGAGTTTCTGCTTCATCTAATAGATTTCTATTGAATAAGATGAATTTTAAATTGAGACACATTTCTACAGTATGTTTCTTAATTTTAAAGATTATAGGCAATCACCCTTAACAACTATGTAAGACTTTTTGTAATTTTAAAAATAAGCAGCATTTTACAAGAATGTATTATCACTCAAGAAACTGATGACAGTTCACTTCTGAGGAAAAGGATGTAAGGTTGGGAATTGGAGGTGGAAATGAATGTGTGCATGATTATTCTAATTGTTAAAAATAAAGTGCACCTCATTTTAGATGTAAGTTATGCTTCAGCACAGTTGATTGAAAAAACTGTATGTATAGTAAGGAAGATGTGTTTGTGAAAGTATATATAGTCAATGCAGCCTATCCTGCAGTAGTTTTCATTGAGTTTTTATTTTTTCAAGTTCTGTCTTTTAATTTGATTAATAAAAAAGAATTTTAAGATGATATTACCACATACTTATTAACTCACTTTGCTACTGTTACATATAATTTTATAAATATTTCCACATTTATTGAAGTGACCTTGGAGTAGCCTATGACCACACATATAAAATTTAATCAAGATAATATATCAATAAAATAATATATATTATTTTATATATTATAAATAATGATAATATAATAATATAAATAAAATGCTTAAGTAAACATTTTGGATATAACTTTCTTTTTTTTTTTTTAAGATTTCATTTATTTATGTGACAGAGAGAGATCACAAGTAGGCAGAGAGGCAGGCAGAGTGAGAGAGGGGGAAGCAGGCTCCCCGCTGAGGAGAGAATCCGATGTGGGGCTCGATCCCAGGATGCTGGGATCGTGACCTGAGCTGAAGGCAGAGGCTTTAATCCACTGAGCCACCCAGGCGCCCCTGGATATAACTTTCAATCACAAATCTTTCATCCCTTTCTCAAAGTGACATTTAACAAATCAAGTGAGTATTATTTTTTAAAATCTTTATTTTTTAATATAAATTCAATTAGCCACGGTATAGTACATCATTGGTTTTTGATATAATGTTTAATGATTCATCAGTTCATCAGTTCTACTGATAAACATCCAGTGCTCATCACCTTACATGTCCTCCTGAATGCCCATCACACAGTTACCCCATCCCCCTACCCATCTCTTTCCACAACTCAAATGAGGTTAATTTTTTTTCATTTTGTTTTGTTTTAGCTGGCAAATATTTAGAATGTTTAGAACAGCGAATGTTTAGAATGTTTAGAACAGTATGTCCCAAAGAGGTATAACCCCATCTTCACACATACAATAAACAAAAATCTTCGATGTCCAAAATTGGAAATCAGTTACAGTTCTAAAACTCAAGGTGATAGGAGTTTCAAGACAGCTTCAGTGTAATACGGCTTGCTTAATTAAAATCACTGCTTTTTAGTTTTCCCTCAAAGTTAATAAATTTGACATAATAACCTTTGTGACTCTTACCAGAAATTTCCAGTTACATGCAACCAAACAAGAAATGGAACTCAAGGATCTTACCAAAGCAGATAATAATTTTACCTCTAAACATGGGTTTGATGATGTGATGATCTCTGAAGTTGAAAATACATGGTTTACAAATGGAAATCTCCTGTAAAAATTTATTTTTAAGTTGATTTTTTATCATTATTAACACTCTTAGAAGTAAGTTTTTCAGAAATAAATAGAATATTTTTTAAAATTATAAATAGAATTTTAGTTATGATTCTATTATATCTATATATATTATATATTTATATTAATATTTATATATTTATATATACAAATAATATTTATATATTTATATATTATATATTTATATATATGTTTGTAATCTATAATTATAAGCAGAACTAAAAATAGAATAGTTTTTTAGAAATAAGTAAGTTATTTAGAAATAAATAGAAATAAGACAGAGTATTTTAAAGTACTACCTTTACAAGCTTATTTCATTGCTTCTTCATCATGCAAAAATAATTATAGCAAACATTTATGAAAAGCTTACAATGTAACCATGTTAAGTGTTGTATTAATATTATTTAACAGTTTCTAAAATTTCATGATACCTATTAACTCTGTTTTTGTTAGAAAAGAAGAAAGAAAGGCCTGGAGAAGTGAAATAACAATTTACGTTGCACAATAAGAAAAAGTTTGAAAACAGTCCCAATCATTCTAACTTCAGAGCTCAGGCTGTTAATCCTACATTAAAATATAGCATTAAATTAATTTGTTCCTACCCTTTCCCCTGTGTAGTTTTATTCATACTTAAACACACTGGAAAACACATCTTCATGCATACAAATAAACATCCTTTTGTGTAGGATACTTGTTCTTTCTTTTTTTTTTTTTTAACTCTTACAATGTAGCATTTAAAATAATATTTGATTTTTCTCAGGTATTTAGTAAAACCCAATTTGAAAAATTAAGACTGCCATTTCAGTATAGCTTTGACATATGAGGTTTTGATTTAATATATACTTCTTTGACTAGCTCTTCACTTTTTCTAGTAAAATATTAAAATGCCAGGAGAGTTGTATTTAGACAATGATCTAGAGAGTAACAGCACTGAAATATTTATCAAAGGCATGAATGTGATCCTGAGGAGATTATGCCTACAGTGTTTCAGTAAAACACAAATTTAGTAATACCATTTTACAAAGAAAAATTATATCTTTAGGTATACAACCAAATAAAGTACAAAGCTGAGTTCAAATTTCATATAAATATACCTTTAAAAAGTAAGAAGCAAAGGAAAGAAACCCCAACACAAGAAGAAATGTTTTTAATTACTCTTTTAATTTACTTTTTAATTATTCTTGTACTAAGTGATTTGATAAATAATCATTGAACATTAAATATGTTCTATTCTAAGCACTTGATTTATGAAAATGAAAAGATAGAATTGCAGATTTCAAGTACTCCAGTCTTGCCAGGAAGATGGATAAAATATAAGATCTTATGATATACTCTGTTGAGCATTATGAATGTGTGTAGAAACTGTCTGGATATGCAGAGGAAGGAGCCATTTTGCTTTGGGCAGCAAGGAAAGGATTCTCAAGGAAGTCAAATCACTCCTGAATGGGTCTCACAGTGGACATTTTTGAATGGAATTCAAAGCAGAAAGAACTTACTGAAAAAGAGATTCAGTTTTGTTTTGTTTTTTTTAAAGTTTATTCTTTATTAATACTATCAGATTTTGATTCTCAAACTGTCTAATATATCTAAATTAGAAATTTGGCTAAACTATAACTTTATTACTACAATCACACATGAAGGCACAATAATCAAAACATAAGAAACTTGCTCAAATTCCAGTTAGGAGTGGCTATAACACTTTGGGTATATTACAGTTTATTTTTTTAGTCCTTTGTGTGACCTTAGGGAATAGGTTAACCTATATTTTTTCCTGAAATAAGAGCAAAGCTGAGTCATTGTTTTTTACTCTCCCATTTTATAGATTAGGAGACTGAGGTAAATAACTTATTTGGGAAAAAATAATGAATCTCAGAATAAGGTTCCCTTCTGCTACTTCTGTCAGGCATGACCTCTAGATCTTTTCCCCACATTCTTCCACCTGGTCTTTGCCCCAGGCAGACTTTCTTGTGGTCACCTGATTCATTGTCCTCTGGCATCTGGTTGAGTATGGTCAATAGAAAGATCAGAAAGAAAATAGTATAAAATCAAAGTAATTCATTCTCTAATCTACCTCTATGATGGGTTTGCCTTTTTAACTGAGGCTGGTAATACAATAGGCAGTCTTTTAGATGGTTGCTGTGAATGTTCTTTTCAAATTTGTTTGGATACTAATGACATTTTGATACCCCATTTTCTTCAAACTTCCAAGAAATTTAAATATAGCCAGCTATTCTTAAATTAGATATTTCTCAGTTTTGAGTTGCTGATTGACCACATCACCATCCTCTCCAAGATTAAAGCAATGGCAGTTGTTTCTTTGCAATCGGTAACACTTTGTCATGCCTGACCATGGCAGGGGCCAAGTTGTCATTTCTCATGATTATGTATGATCCTGTTGGTGAGGCAATCAACTGGGGTATTTGGGAAGCCTCCTGTTTGCTTGGATTTTAAATTGTTTGGCTTAACATTTAGCATCTGGGTGTTGGAATTATGTTGTCTGGTTTATAACTGAATATTTCTGTATTCTATCATTGGTTCTAGTGCTTTTAATAAGGCACCAGGGAAGTTTTAAGATGGAAAATCATATGATTCATAATTAAATTCCTGACACATGATTTCAAGTCTATGTGGCATCACCAAATTTAATTGTCTATCTAGAGGACACATGTGAGATTAAGTGAATGTATCAAGAAATGCATTTTCTGAATGAACATGAATTCTTATTTTGAAACATGAGCCTATTTATAGGTTCAAGGTGAAAATGCCTCAAAATTTTGCCATACTGATACATTTCCATATGACATGGTAAAGTGCAATTTATGATGACAGATCTTCTGCACTGTAAATAAAGATGCTGATTAGGCTTACAAGGTGCAGTATTTGTGAACTTATGATAAAAATGTTTTAACATGGAAATGAGTAAGTATAATTTAGTGGATTTTAACATCTCCAAGTTCCACATGGAATTCTAACCAGTGAAATGAGATGTCTGGAGTTAGCTCAATTCTTAGAAGAACCTATTGTACCCTATTAAAGCAACATGCATAATTACAGACCAAGTTTAATGTTGCTTTTTCCTCTTTCTTTGTGTCAGCAGAAGTAGAGAAGTAAACCACTAGACTCAATCAGTGTTAAAATTCATAAAAGTTGCTGTATACCAAGTAGACTTTTGGTAACAACATAGAAAAACTTTCATTGTCATAAGCCTAGCTATTTGTTATCCATTAAAAATAACTTTTTATGTCTAACTACTAGAATTTTGTTTTCATTCTTAGTGATTCATTGCAGTATGAATTTTGTTCATGCAAAATATGATACTGGATAGAAAAGGAACCCAAAGATAGTATAATTCCTAATTTGAAAGATCATAGATAAAATAATAAAGACAGCACATTACATATATGGAAATATCGTAGAATTTCTTTACTTTCTTTAACTAAGGCAAATTTTTTTTAAGATTTTATTTATTGAGAGAGAGAGTAAGCGAGAGACAGCAAAAACTCGGGGAGGGGCAGATGGAGAGGAATCAGCAAACTCCCTGCTGAGCAGGAAGCCCAATATGGAACTTGACTCTAGGATACTCGGATCATGACTAGAGCTGAGGGTAGGTGCTTAACCCACTGAGTCACCCATGCACCCTGCAAATTTTATATAGAAAATTGAATTCAGATCTCAGTTGCTTTGGATCTGAAATAGCCTCAAATCACTTAGTAAATCTGTGACCTTGCATTGATTGTATAACCTTGTTAAGCTTCAATCCTTATCAATGAATGTGTGAGGAAATGGTCTCTATTTATCTGTTAATGTGGAGATTTGAATTAGGTTTTATATGTGTAATGCATACACATCCCATACACTGTAAGCATTCATGAAGTGTTAGCTTTCACTGTTCACCAAAAAAAAAAAAAGATAATAATAATAATAATAAATTAAAAAGGTAAAAGGACTAATGAATGAATGAACAAGTGAAAAGCCTCATGAGTTTGGATAAAAAGTGAATCAGGAGGTCCTTGGTTTGCAAATACTGCTCTGCTATTTGTATTCTTCACCCTTCTGAAAACATCAAGTGTTATCCCTTTCCTGGACAAATGTGGTACATCTTAATTGGTCTCTCTGCAGCTCTTTCGTTTTCATCTAATCTAGTCTCTACACCAGAGGCAGAATAATCTTTAAAACTATGAACCAATAATGATATTAATGGCTTAAAAAGCACGAGAGATTTACTATAACTTTCAGAACAAAATTCAGGGCCGTAGCCTTGATTGGAAGGCCCTGTACGTTTGCCCTTCTGGCCTTTCTCACCCTGCCCCTCATGAGATTCTCTTAGATATCTGGATGACCCATATTCCCCTTCCTCTTTATTCATTTTCCCCACATTTTCTGTTCTCCCTTCTTCTTGGCTTTTACACCAGGTGTTCCCTCTGCTCCAAGCGCTTCCTCTGTCTTTCTCTTTTCCTGTCCTATTGAGTATTCATCACTCCCTTTTTCAGGGAAATCTTCCCAGATAGCACATTAGAGCAGCTCTCATTTTCACACTCTCATAGAAAACAATCTTTCCTTCATCATTTTGATTTTTTTTTTTAGTTGATTAAGACTTAAAATGGATATAAATCTTAAAGTTTGGTTCTTCTAAGTGGAAGGAGTGAAACTGTTGGCTTAATCAGCCCATGCTGATATAAAATACCATAGAGTGGGAGGCTTAAGCAACAAGAGGTCTATTTCTTAAAGTTCTAGAGGCTGAGAAATCAAGATCACCATGCCAATATGATCAGGTTCAGGTGACAACCCTTTTCCTGGCTTGCAGTGCCTGCCTTCTTACTGGGGGCAGCGGAAGGTGGCAGAGAAAATATATATTCCTACTTCAAAATGATAACTAATTATATCTCTGTGGTATAATTATTTATTTTCTTTCTATATTTTTCATGTCACATTCTCTCTTCTGATTATCTGAGCTCTTCATTCAACTAGCAAATATATACTCATGTTTAAACTATTGTTCTCTTCATCCACTGATTTCCTGAAGAGTTGAGAACTGTTTGGGTAGGCCACAAGTGAAATAGGTTTAGAATCAGAAGTGAAATAAAATGAATAGATGGTAAATCTATTAATTTTCCTTTTATTCCCTCTGTTTCTGTCCTGCCCCTGCCCACCTAGTCCACGGGAAACACTGTTTTTGTTTGTTTGTTTTGTTGTTGTTTTTGTTTGTTTGCATTTTAAATTTATATGAGTGGTATCATATACTATGTATTTGTTTTTGTCTGGTTTCTTTCATTTGGCATAATTATTGTGAAAACCAGCCATATTGTTACATATACCAATAGTTCATCTTTTTCTTTTTTTCTCAATAGTACTACATTGTATGTGTTAAGGAAAACATATATCCATGATACTTGTTAAATCATCAATACAGGCTTTTTTCAGGACTATCAAAAGAGATATGAGGGAGTATTGCAATGGAATTTTGTAGTAGGGAGAAAAGATGGGCTCAATACAGAACAGAAGAAAAAGTAGAAATTTATAGCCAAGGAGAGAATGGATGAACGATTACTAAGAGGAAACATCAGTAGTTAAAGGAGGATTCTGCGTACACTGACCTAACAAGATTCTTGGTGATGGTAGGTTAAAGTGATCATACTTCACTGGGGGAGTCCAGGGGATGAAGATATTGATGGTGATTAGGTATCAAGAGTAAGGGAGTCCAGCTAAACTGACATAGCAAAACTCAACTTTTTGCTAAAGTCGAGCTCCTGAGGACATACCCAAGCTTAAGATAATATGGATATGTGTGATTTGCTTATGCATAAATCTGTACATGGATATTAAGTGGCTTACGGTTTTTGCTTATTACAAGTAGAGCTTCTGTGAACATTTGTGTACAAGTCTTTATATAGATACATGCTTTAAATTCCTTTGGTAAACAAATGCCAGGGAATAGAAGGGTAGATCATATGCTAGTTGTACGTTTAACTTTGTAAGAAAATGAGAAATTGTTTTCTAAGTTTGTTGTACCACTTTCTATTCCTGTAAGTTCCTCCATATCCTCACCAATGCTTGGTTTGTCAGCCATTTTAGTTTTATTCTAAGAATGGTGCAGTAATTTTAACTTTACTTTACTAGTGTCTCATGATGTCAATAATCTTTTTATATGCTTATTTGTCATGCATATATATTCTTTAATAAAATGTTTATTCAAACCTCTTTCCCATTCTTTGTTAGGTTATATATTCATGATAATTTTGAGTTTTGGAAGTGTGGTTTATTTTTCTTCAATATGCGTCCTTTGCTAGACCCAAGATTTGCAAATATTGTTTTAGAGTTTGTGACTTATCTTTCACTGTCTTATCATTATCTTTTGAAGTGTAGAAGTTTTATAATTTGATTGATTTCATTTTATCAGTCTTTTTCATTAATCATGCTTTTTATGTCATACCTAAGAAATCTTTGCTTACCCTAAGGTCATAAAGATTTTGTTCTGTATTTTTCCTTAGAAATGTTATAGTTTTAAATTTTATATTTAGGCTTATGATATGTTTTCAGTTGTTTGTTTTTTTTAATGGATGGAACTTTAGTTTTTGGTTATGCATATTTATTTATTCAAGTACCATTTGTTGAAAAAACTATCTTTTTAAAAAAAGTTTTGTTAAAAAATAGTTATCCATGTACATATTGGTCTCTTTGTGAACTCTCTCATCTGTTCCATTGATGTATTTCTCTGTCTTTTTCCAATACTACGCTGACTTGGTAACTGTCAATTTATTATGTCCTGAAATGAGGTAGTGTTAGTCCAACGACTTATTTTTTGCCTTTTTGTTTTGTTTTGTTTTTTGTATTCTAGATATTTTGCATTTCCACACACAATTTGGAATTACGTTGTCAATTTCTAGAAAATGTCTACTGGGTTTTTATTGTCATTAGGTATAATTTACCAGTTTGAGGAGAGGTGACATCTTAGTGGTTTTGAATCTTACAAATCACGAATAGGGTATATCTCTTTATTTATTTGGGTTTTTGTTAGTTTCTCTTAACAGTGTTTTATAGTTTTTATGTTCTTGTACATATTTTTACATAAGTAACTAAGTATTTCATATTTGTCTATGCCACTGGAAAATTTATTTTATTTTAATTTTCAATTATTTATTGTTAGTATACACAATTTTTGTAGCAATCTTATATCATACAGCTTTACTAGGTATATTAGCTAGTCTAAGCACCTTTTTTCTTGTAGACTTTTTTGAATTTTTTTACGTAGAGGATTATGTCACCTGCAAATAAATGCATTTTGATTTCTTCCTCTCCTTCCCCCACCAATTTCTTAAAAATATTGTGTTTTTTGCTTTAATATTCTGACTAGAAAGTCTAGGAAAAGCTTGAGTAGAAGTGAGAGTGATCATTCCTCTTGTTCCTAGTTTAATTTCTATTCTAAGTTTTTATCAGGAATGGATGTTATATCCTATAAATAATTTCTCTGCATTTATTAAGATCTTCACATGTGTTGTCTTTTTTTGTTAGTATGGTAAATTATACTAATAGGTTTTTTTAAATGTGAAATCAATCTTTATTTGTGGAATAAACCCCACATCATCATTATATATTATCCATTTTATAGTTTTCTAATAACCATTTTTAAAATATCATTGATTTTTGTCTATTGATTTTTTTTTTAAAGATTTTATTTGTTTATTTGACAGAGATCACAATTAGACAGAGAGGCAGGCAGAGAGAGAGAGAGGGAAACAGGCTCCCTGTTGAGCAGAGAGCCCGATACGGGACTCGATCCCAGGACCCTGAGATCATGACCTGAGCCGAAGGCAGCGGCCCAACCCCCTGAGCCACCCAGGTGCCCTATTGATGTCTATTGATTTTTTTTCTGTTTTCTATTTCTTTGATTTCTCTGTCTTTATTTTTTTCCTTTCTATACTTCAGGTTTAGCATTTTTGTTGAGGGAATTAATTTGAGATATTTCTTTTTCTTTTATATCTTTTCTTGCCTAGTAGCTTAGTGGTACATTTTTCATATTTCCATTAAAATACCTGAGTTCTATTCTGAGGAAGAGTTAAGCTATGTGAAAGAGTTTGATCCTTTGAGGTCTTCCTTTAAATTTTATTAGGAGTTAGGGCAAAGTTAGTCTAGGGTTGATTATTTGGCATTATTGAGGCAAGACTCTTCCAGTTACTCTATTCAGACTCTCGTGAACTGGCAAGTTTTCAAATCTGGTTGGCGTTAACAAACACAATTCATGGACCTGTGTGAATTTTGGGAACTCTTCTCTCTGATCCTTGTGCATGGCTCTTTCACCAACCTGAAGTTGCATTACATGCTTGTGCATGTGCTTCGTACTTGGCCGAATCATCCAGGAGAGCCCTATGCAGATACCTAGAATTCTTTTTCTGTTACATTCTCTTCTCTGACACTCTGCACTATGAGATCTAACCCCACTGCCCTCTAATTCTCAGCCCTACTCCACTCAGGGAGTTGTTTAGGTTCTGTTGGGTTCTTCTGTTCTAGGCTGCTACTTGAATCTCTCT
Source organism: Mustela lutreola (assembly GCF_030435805.1). Taxonomy (NCBI): domain Eukaryota; kingdom Metazoa; phylum Chordata; class Mammalia; order Carnivora; family Mustelidae; genus Mustela; species Mustela lutreola. The sequence continues at coordinate 121,100,426 of NC_081292.1, read as the reverse complement.
CAGGCCTTTAGCCATGGCCATGATGAGACTCACTCAGTTTATTTCCTGAATTAATTAGGAATACTTGTCCTTTTTACCTGATGTCAAATGTGCTGAAAAGCCTTGTTTTATATATTTTATTCAGTTTTATAGTTGTCTTATTGAGAAGGTAAATCTAGTCCTTTATTTTGGTCTAAGTAGAGGTTTTGTCTTTACTTTTAAACTTTTATTACCAATATATGTATAGCTGGTTTAATCACTCATGGTGAAAACTTCCTGAAGGAAAAACCTGGGTCTTATAGTTCTTTATAATCCTTTTATAGTTTTGAGAGCTTGATTAGTGTTCACTGGCTATCTGATGATTCTTAATGAAGATAAATGTTTATTAATAATCACAATCTCATATTTTTGACCTGGTGATTTTGTTTCATAATACTGAAAAAATGCAGTTGCTTATATAAGCTGAATGATTAGTAAATAGAAATATACTTAAAATAATAAATAAACACATTGTAAATGCTAAGAGTGATTAAAGCATTTAAAATAAAGCTATAAAGAATTTTATGATAATACATTTAGTAAAATGCATTTTTATCTGATTATTTTTTATTGATTAATCTTATTTTTTTAATTTTTGAAGCAAAAATAGATGAAGATGAAGATATACATATTCATTTAAAATATATATATATATTTAAATTTATTTCAGGTGATTGTTAAATCTGGGCCAGGAACTTTCCTCAGTTTAGCTGTTTATGACAATTATATCTTCTGGTCAGACTGGGGAAGAAGAGCTATTCTGCGTTCCAACAAATACACAGGGGGAGATACAAAAATTCTTCGTTCTGATATTCCACATCAACCAATGGGAATCATAGCTGTTGCCAATGACACCAATAGCTGTAAGTTACACTAGAAACTAAATGTATTTCTTAATAATATAATCTCTCAAAAAATTATGTTTTCTAGTAATACTTAGTTGAATTTTGTTTTCTTAAATTTCCTGGGGTAGTGTTCAGGATTTGACTACTCAATGTATTAAAATTATCTGAAATGCTCAAGGTAACTACAGAAGTTACCTTGAGCATCTTAATTTATCAACAGAAGAACAATTCCTTTTTAATCACTCGTTTCTGGGAAATTTATTCTCTCTTACTCTCAATCTTCAAACATTCAAATCAAGTTGTTTCCGTGAAAATAATACTTCTTGGTAAATAAGCTTACATCTGGGCTTAAAAGAGCTTTAATCACTGGAACACCTACAAAAATTGCAGCCTGAAGTGTCAGTATGTTGTTAGGTGATACTAGTTTATTTGATGCCATGACATCCTTGAGTACTGTTTTAGATGATGAAATGACTTACGTGACATGTTTTTCTAACGTTCTTATCTCTTGTGATGTTTGGATTTTCAAAAGTCCTGAATCTTCCTTGGTTATATCTCTGAGAGATGGGGGCAGCGTAACAGTTTGCTATTAATTTCTATCTATCATGGAATAGAAATCCAATATAAAATGTTACAATAAAGTCTCTTCATTGCAGGTGAACTTTCTCCATGTTCCTTATTAAACGGAGGTTGCCATGACCTGTGCCTTTTAACTCCTAATGGGAGAGTAAATTGTTCCTGCAGAGGGGATCGAATATTGCTAGATGACAACAGATGTGTGAGTAAGTAAAGACAATTGAAATGTGATATGATACAGCTACTCAAAGGCATACATGGGTTCCCTGAATTGTGTTCCCTCTCTCGCTGTGTCTCTCTGTCAAGTAAATAAATAAAATCTTAAAAAAAAAAAAAGTACACATGGACATTGAAATTGTTTTAATGTTCATGAAGTTGTACTCTCCTCCAATCTTAGATGCCCAGTTGACATATCTCTCTATTCTAAAAAGAACTTGATTTACCATTCGACTTAGTTGTAACCCATAAGATAGATAATGATAACCAGAACAGTGACAAACGGTGTACCCCCTATTGCGGGTTGGGAGGTGTTGGATTAGTTAAAGAAATACCGGCAAATCATCTGAAAAGCTGTGGTTACAACTTTGAGAATTAAGTCAATAGCAAAATTAATTAAAGCTGAAATAAACCAATATACAGGCAGTAGATCAGTAGCCTTGTAGTAAAACCACTCAGTCCGTCACAGTATGTAAATGAGAGAGAATGGCTCATGCAGCTTATTTGTAATCATTTCCAAACAGTTAATTAAGAATGTAACATTGCAGCCTTGCATGATGTTTATACCTCCCAAAAGGCATTACAATCTTTAATTAGTACCATTACAGTATACACTTATTAGCAGCTAAGTTTTCAAACTGTTTTCAAAATAAATAAGAGTTCAAGTATTCCAATGTTGCTATGAGAAACTAGCCAGCAACATAAAGAATGTTAATTTATCTTTAACATTAAGACTATTTGTGTATAATAAAGACAAGAGACAAACATCTTGGGGACTGGTGAACTCACTCTCAGGATGTGGCTATTGTTTTGCCTTTTTTCCCTCTTCTCTGTATCCTCATCTTAGATCTTCATTTTAGAAAATCAACAGAGTTGAGTATGTATACATTATAAAAATAAGTATCAAGATGGTAGAAGTATATTCCATGTTTATCTTCTGTATTCTTTTGGTCTTTATTTACCAGGAAGATCTGTTTTATCTGTTGTGTACTCTAATACAAGCACTTTAATATCATTTTCTTTACCTTAAAAACAATTGCACCTAAGATAAGAATATACACATATCTTTTTGCTTTGTGAATTGGTACCACAATCCAAGGGGCACCTCTTAGTGAAAGAAGTAAAAGACTCCTATTTAAGCAAATAGGGAGTGATGCAATTGGTCAGTGAACTTTAAATGAAGACAGCCAATTTTAATAATTCAGGCCACAAATTCCCGTATTTCCTAGTAACCTAACACTTCCTTGAATTGCTCAGGCAATTGTTTAAACTCTCTCTTTCAGTTTGCTTTTGTGGTTTCAGCTGTAATGGTCTGGATCGGATGCCATCTGTAAGCCTGGAGTGTTAGTCATGCATCAGAATCACTCATGTTTCTTTCACAGGTCACTCCAGGCCAGTAGAAAAGCAATGCCTTCAGTCAAAACAGCAAGGCTTATTTGTATACAGTGGATGCCTGTCCTTGCTCCAAAATAGATTAGATACATCTGTCCCTACTAAGCCACCTGCTTCTCTCTATTGATGAGAGGGAATGAATCAGAAAGAAAACTATCTTTTAAACAAGCACAGTTGTATCCGCATGCAACTATAGAGTGATATTGGATTCCTCAGAGCAGACAGACCTTTATAGAAGCGTCCTGTATCCATGGTGCATTCATATTGAAATCCTGTGGTCCAGCCGAGAGGCTGGAGAGTGACTTCTTGTCAAATCCATCTTTGGGAAATGAGGATGTTTCTGGCATATCTATATCCACATCTGAATTAGTTCATCCAGAGCAGTTCATGAATGTTAATGGCAGTGTTGAAGGGGTGAAAGGCCATTTATTAACACCTCCCTCAGGACAGCAGAGGGAAAAGCATGTGTTGTCATAACTCTTGACAGAAAGATGAGGCAATTCCATTTTACACAACGTTCCTAACCTTATCAACATCTACACTAGAAATAAGAATAACAAATATAATTGAAGTAATTACCTTGTAAGAGAATTAGAGGACAGCTGAACCACTTTTTTGTTTCTGCAAAGAAATATAAAATACTCAACGCCATTTCAATTGAACATACCTAAGCAAGAATTGTGCTTATATAAGGTTTGATTTTACATAATATGAACATTTTTGTTGTATTTTCCCTCAAAGGCATAATTATTATAAAAGAAAAATTTGCATTTTCAATCATAACAGTTTTCCTTAGAAGTGAGAAGTTAAACAAGATATGCTTCAAGTAGACAGTAAGTTGGGGAAAGTCAGTAGCCTCTCAGTAAGTGAATTTTGTTCAGTTAATGCTTGAATGTGATCATGTGCAGTAATGTCAGTACCCTTCTTAACACTTGTTCCTTTGAAGTTAATGATATTTTTAGACTTTTAAATTCTTTGTTACTTTCTCTAAAATAACTTTCTACCCTACCAAATTTAGTCTGCACTAAGAAAAAAAAAAAAAATTTGTTTTGGAAAGTGAAGAAAAAAATGAACATTGAAAGAGTCCAGTTAGAAGTCATAGGTAGATAAATAGATAACCTGTAAAAATGAGATAAATTTTAGGAACAATAAAGAAATAAAACACTGTAAACTTCAAGTCGTATTAGTAGCCATGTAATTGAATATTTCTAAAATACAACTTTGAAAAGAAGTTGATAGTAAATTATAAAATTAAGCTATGTTTTCTGCATTAGTAGAGATAAATGAATTCCAATTATCTCCAATATAATTAGTATGACTGGATTTCACTGTACAGTTATTCAATGAGCAATGGAGTATAAGCAAGCAAACAACATATAATGCAGGGACAGAATTGCATTCTAAATGACTATTGGTAAATCTATTGCTTCAGAATAAAAATAGGTCCATTTTCCCCAGGAGAGATCTTTCTAAAACAAGGATCACATACTGGGATTCCAGGGATGAAACCTAGCTATAGAAAGATGGGTTTTGTTTGTTTCTACTTTGTTGCTATTAGTCTGGTCTCAGAGATTGGACAAGTCACATAAAAACTCAAACTTATAATTTCTTAAGAAAATCTTGAGATTTAGAAATGGGACATATGGCAGTGGTCATCTGGAGCCCATAAGCTTCTCTTACACATGCTTTTCAGGTGCTCGGCCTCCCCCAGTTCAACCCACAGTTTCCTCTGCATCTCAAGGAGTAGTCTCTGGCCCTGTGTGGCCATCCCGCCTCCAGTACCTCTCACCATATTTAACAAGAGGCTGATGAGGATACTTTTAGCAATTCCAGTACTTCTGAACAATGAAAACTCCTACAGAGACTTCTTTAAAAGGTAGTTGGGGAGGAAGATCAGCTGGAGGGAGATTTAGATGAGACAAATCAAGGCAAGCATTAAAAAATGAGAACTCTACACCTGAAATAAGTTGAGCATCAACTGTACTCAAAAAAAAAAAAAAAAAAAAAAAGAAGAAGAAGAAGAAGAAAGAAAGAAAGAAAGAAAGAAAAAGAAACAAAGAAAGACAAACAAAGAAAGAAAACTGAGAATTCTGTGTTCTGGAAAATTCCAATGTGTTGAAGAATGTAGTTTCTAATAAGAAAACACACACATAAAAAATCCTCTCTCCATATGTACAGGGATCCTTTGATTGGCTCTTTTTCAGTATTTATTTTTAAGGTAGAAGGCTATGCTAAGATGCATAAATATACTCCCCCAAAGCCCATCCTTCTTTCCACACATATACAGTCACAAAATAATTACCCCAATATACAAATAGGTAGAAAAGAAAAATGAAGATTAAGGGAAAGAGATGTTATGGTACCAGAAATGTTTGTTATTGAATCAAAACATAGACTTTTTTTCCCTTTCAGCTAAAAATTCATCTTGCAACATGTATTCAGAGTTTGAGTGTGGAAACGGAGAATGTATTGACTATGAGCTCACCTGTGATGGCGTGCCTCACTGTAAGGATAAGTCAGATGAAAAACTGCTCTACTGTGGTAAGTGGCTCATATATGATGCATGTCCTCACTTCAGAGAGAAGTTTGGAATTATTTTCATAGTTTTGAGCTTGATTGTCTCCATTTAGCTCACATGTATGATTTCCTTAATGTAGCTCATTACCATGTAGGTCTAAGGTAATTGATTTTGGCCTTCTATTCTTGTTTAAATGAGACTCCCTATGTCCTATTTAGGACCCCACGGCTCATGGGGTTTCCCCATGAGCTTTCTCATGGCTTTCCACCTACAAAGTGCAAGTTTAAATACAACAGGGGCCTTTATTTAAGCTGTCTTACTTATCATGAAGTGATAGGTTTTAGGTTTACATTCCTAAAAAATGTAAGCCAGAATTATTAGTCATTGGTGTATATTGTAAGTTTGCCCTGCACAAAAGTCTTATCAGTCAATAATAGCATGTTGTTGAGTTGATATCAAAGTGTTGTCCTTATTCTTGCCTCCAGGATTGGCTTAGGGTTAGTGTCTTTGGGTTCAAAGGCTGATGGCATTAGCCATCCTCCTTATCAAGCATGAATTCCTCTAGCTATGTCTCTGTAGGTGACACTAAGTGATAACATTAAGTGATAGTCAAACTTTCACTCTCTCAGGGGAGTAGAGATTGGCTTTTCCGAGCCCAGTAAGCCACTGATACTAGCCTTCATCACAATATTTTTTCTGGAATGTTGAATATGTGTAATGATTAATAGTTACTCTAGAATTGTTCCAGATTATTTCTAAATTGGTATGATTTATTTTTGTACTATAGTATTAGAGTATTGGTATTGTATGCTCTGTAAAATTCAGGAATCTGTACATGAAATTGCTATATTTGGTTTATACTTTTCCTCCTTTGTTCGATTAGATAATAATTATTCCTAAATAATCAAAAAGTGATTAAAATAAGAGCAGGGAAGAGTTTGGGAAATTCGCAGGCAGTCCTCTCATTCATTTTGTTACAGGATCACAGATTTTCAGTTAAAATCATAGTCAGATCTAATCTGCCCATAATTGATCTGTAACTAAAACTTTAGTGAATGGCGTATTCATTTGAGTGGTTATGCCCTATATGCTATGAAAATATTAAAGGATATAAAAATGTAATAATAATCAGCTTGAAAATTTGCATTTATTATGAATTGTCTTAGGAATATATTTCACATTATTTTTACCTTCTGAGAAGCAAGATAATAGTGACGTGAACAGGGGTTGGCAATCATTTTCTGCAAAGGATTAGTTAGTTAAGTATTTTAGGTTTTGTGGGTCAAAAATGCTCGCTATGAAATATCCTTTATTTAAAATAATTTGTTTTGCAACTATTTTAGAATATAAAAACCATTCTTAGTGTCACAGCTATACAAAAACAGGCTATGAGGTTGCATTTGGCCTGTGGGCTATAGTTTGACAACCGTAGGTATAGATTCTAGGCTTTGTAATCACACCCAAAGTTAAATCTTCATTCCTAAACCCACTAGTGTATGACCAGTATGAGCAAGGGTACTTCTCCATATTTTAGTTTTTCCCTACAAAACAAACTTAGTTTGAATATTGGCTTACAGCACTAAATAAACAGATGGATGTTTACATTTGCTCCATATTATAGAGCCAGGCGCAAAAATTGGTGTTCAGTAAATGACAGCTAGGACCTTCTGCCTGAAATCAGAAAGTGTCAGGAGATTCTCTTTAAGGTAAACAGAATTCAGAAGGTAATTATTCTTCTCCTTAGGAAATCAAGAATTTTTAGATGATGCTTAAGAGAAATTTAGGATATTAGGTAAGCCTCTGATTCACTGGTTCAGGAATACATATTTTGCCACTATTTTTTTTTCTTGTTATAAAAGCCTTATGAAATGCAAAGGAGATAGGAGATAGGTGTTGAGAGTGTCTTTGTGACTATTAAGGTAAAGACTTATTTCTTGAGAGTTGAATATATGTTTACTTCTGTACTGACACACAAATATCAGAAATGATAACGTGGGTATAATTTGAACAGATCTCCAAGTATGAATCACTCAAGTTAAAGCACTTAGTCAAACGGTCTTTAATGAATGAATTCCTTGATAATGCATGAATATTCTAATCCAGAGCTTTGATCACACTCAGTGCTGCTTTTGTAGATCCACAATCCCGATCCCATCATTATGAAATGAGAACTCATCTGTGATTTTCTTTTTTGTAAAAATATCTCTGTAAGACCTCCAACGATGTTTCTATTTTTCTTTATAAGAAAACAGAAGCTGTCGACAAGGTTTCAGACCCTGCTACAACCGACGTTGCATTCCTCACAGCAAGTTATGTGACGGTGAAAATGACTGTGGCGACAATTCTGATGAATTGGACTGTAAAGGTAAATATATGCGGCATCAGCCTAGGAATATTATGCAAAGTGTTTCCTGAACATTTTCTGTAGTGTATTCCTGAGTGCATCACAGTTTCACCCTTTTGGTATATGGCCCCGGCCAGGACCGATAAAGCACACTTTGTTAATTGCTGTTGGAGGGGAGTTATTTTAGTGTGTTGAAATTATGAGTACAATCTCTATTCTGTTTCTGTCCCTTTGCTCACTTCAAAACTCTTGTCATTTCTCACCTCTTCAGTTTGACTGCCGTGTTTATTGGACATTTGTTCCAGAATATGGAACAGTGAATGTACTGCTCCGAGAATGCTCCCCCTCACTTCTCAGTGCTCTGCTTTTTGCATGACCTCATTCTTTTCCTAACAATTGGACAGGAAACCTTGGTGTTATCCTTGATTTTTCTTTCTATTACATTTTATAATCCATAAGTCCATGTATCAGTAAATCATCCAGTTCTTTGAAATATCTTCCCTTTCAATCTGCCTTGAGACTAGATAAACAGAATAGTCCTTTAACTGGTCTCCCTGCCTCTACTCTTTCTAGTTAATCACCAAGTTGTAGTCATACTGTAATGTTTTACTAAATGTGTTCTGAGTGCGTACTGACACCAAGCAGTAAGCCAGATGACTTCGGTTAGAACCTCGACCCCAGTGCTGTCTCTGTGTCTTTGGGTAAAATATCTAACCACTCTTTGCCTCAATTTCTCAAGCTGTAAAAGACGCAATCATTAAATGAGTACATTAATATTAAATAAAATCAGAACAGAACTTGGCATATAAAAAATACTATGTAAGCATTCACCTTGTTTTTTTTTTGTTTGTTTTTGTTTTTGTTTTTTTGTTTTTATCATGGCCCTGATAAAGAATTACAAATGGAGTCTTTATATTTGCAGAATAAACAAGTTTTTTAGTCTGACATTTAAGGACTCTTAAAATCTGGATGCAACAGATTTTTCTTTTCCTTTCTTTTCCTAGATTTTAGTTTCTTATTAAAGAGAGAGAAAGAATGGGCAGGGGAAAGGGCAGTGGGAGATGAAGAGGCAGACTTCCTGCTGAGCAGGGAGCTGCTGCTGCTGCTGCTGCTGCTGCTGGACTTGATCCCAGAACCCTGAGATCCTGACTTGAACCGAATGCAGATACTTAACCGATTGAGCCAGCCAAGTGCCCCCAGACAGATTTTTCTGAACCAATTTCCTTTAAAATTTTTCACTCCCCAACATATTTCATTGGGTAAAATGCATTAAGGACGAGACATAAAATTAATAAGTCCTCTGCCTGCCCTTATGAAGTTCAAACTCCAAATAAAAATAGTTGAAGAGATGAAGGTGTATATCAGGTTTTATGATTGCAGATATAAAAACATAAGTTTTGAGGGGAGGGTTGGAATAAAGTATTAATAAGGTAGAATGATCAAAATAGAAGGTGATTCCACGTAGAGAGACTAACATTGAAAGCTGCAAATGCTTTGATTTGTTTAGAGCCAGATTGCATATTGGCAAGTGGTTCACTTGCAAGTGAGGCAAGTGAAAGGAAGGAGATAGGACTTGAAGGTGTTTTTTGATGCCATTTTAAGGAACATGAACTTTACCTTGTAGTCACCAAAAAGTTACCTACCAAAGGTCTAAAAGAAACCCAATACAATCAAATTTACATTTCAAAAAACTGGGGGGGGGGGTCACTATGCTTGTGCAAATGAAAACTATAATGCTGAGATGAGAAAGGTAAAACAGGAGGCTATCAAAGCAGCCAAAGCTAAGAATAAAAAGAAGAGAGACAGATACAACAGAATTTTGAAAGGTGGCATAACTGGTCTTCTTGTGTAATAAAGATAGAGAAAACATGGAAAAGAATAGACAAGTTTCGTGTACTCTTCCCCCTCTTTTTACATTATTATTTGTCTTTCATTAATTTTTAAATTTATTTTTTTAGGACTTTTATTCATGTGGGATCAGGGATATGATAATAAAGATGGTTTGCATTCTGACAGTAGAGCACCTGTAGATATTCAGATGGAAATGTCCCAGAGACATTTAGATAGATAGAGATCTGGTGGTAGATTTAGAATAGAAGTGTTAATTTTGGACTTAATACAGAGAAAGCTCAGAGGAGGTAAGAATAATAGTTGTAGGGGAGTACATCAGAATTACCTCCTGAAATAAAAAATTAAAGACATTAATAATATAAGAAAAGGAGAAGTGAATCACAGGACTAATGGAAAGATCTTCATAAGGCATTATTATTATTATTATTATTATTATTAAGAGGGGAGGATCAGTTAGCATTTTAATGTGCTAAGGGAAGGCAAGAAGGCCAGTATAGACTAGGCAGTTGTTGAATTTGGAAAATAGGAGATAATCTCTTTGTTACCTTCATGGAAGTCAATTCAGTGGAATGGTAAAGAAAAGCCAGATAACCTTTGAGTTGGTACAGAAAATGGATAGCGAAGAAGTAAATAGAGTGAATAAGTCTATTTTTAGAAAAGACTGATGGTAAAGGAAATAGTGAAGTACAGACAGATGGCAGGAGAAGGTGATGCAGATTTGTGGAAGAGGACAGAATGTACACAGACCGTTCTGGAGCTAGAAGAGGGCTCAGAAGTTACTCGGCCACCTTAGACTGTAAGACGTTAGCCAAACACTTGAGTAGCTTACTATCTAAGGCTGACACTAGTTTAGGAAGAGCCAAATACTCGTGCAGATTTTAAATCAGCTGTTATTTCATATTACCTATAGAAGATAAAAGAATGATAAAATATAGTAAGATACTGGGAATAAGTAGAGAAAAATGGATAAGTATTTGGAAGAAAGGAGGAAAACAAACTAGAAGTAGACCCCCCAAAAGGACATGTTTTATCAGTTATTTGCAAGCAGGAAAGGAGAATATAATAAAGATATTAAACTAGGTTAAAGATAAAAATATCAAGCTAGAATGTGAAGGAACTGAACAAAAGATACAGAAAGTAGATTTTAAGACAAAAGTCATAAAAGGGACCATGGGAAGTTAATAAGTTAGTGTGGATTTTCTTGAAAAAATGAAAAAAAAAATTTCAAAGGTAGTAAATAAATTGGTCAGTGAGTTTGGTTTTATGAAATATAGCACCTACTACCTGGTAGGTATATATTAAATTCCTATGTTTCTGGAGAAGCCATAAGTCTTCCAAAAATATAGATCGGTTTTATTCTGATTAATATCATCAATTCCAGCTGCTGAATAACAATGAAAATAACTCAAAACATTATTTCCCCTTTCTTAGGCTAAACTCTTGATTTCTGTGTTATAGCTATCTTAGCCATATACTTGGGCAAGAACTACTCTATTTGTGAATCAAGTTTCTGTTAAAACTTTTCTTTTGTGATAATAGTATAAAAATCATCATAATTGCATACCTTAAAAACAACAACAACAACAACAGAAACTTTGGCCTTGAAGTTCTTCCCATATAATATAGGACATTTGAAACTAAAAGCACTTATGGGAACTCAAACATACACCTTATTTCTAGAAATGAATAGATTTAAGTAAGTGGACTAGCTCCTTTAGGATAAACAATTGGGTAGGTTTTTAGATAAGAATTTACTTATTACAGTTGTATGTTTTGGATTTGATTTTTCTTTCATGTTAAGTGTGGTTACATGGTATCTTTATAAGTCACATTTCACATGCTAGGGGAAAGACTTCTCTGGGTCCATATCCCATAAGCCAGTCTGTCTTATAATTCAGATGTGTATTTATCCAACAAATGGAACCTTACAGTACTTAAAAGATGATGAAGTTTGAGAAGGAGGATGGAGGGGCTTAGGAACAATGGAAAAGGAGCTCTTGCTCCGCATCTTTCCTTCTAGATACTTCTGTTTCTATCATCGGGGCAACATATGTGTGCAGTATTTTGTTGTATATATGCATGCACACATGTGGGCACACACGTGCACACACACACACACACACACCACCTATTATTTTTTTAAATGTAAATTAAGACATGAAGATTTTAAATTAGTACAATAAAAAGTCAATGTATAGAGTTTGATAGGCTATGGAGAAAGGCGATGGTGGAATCATCTGTAAATTTTTTGAAGTACTGCTACACTTTTATTTCTTTAGTTTAGCTGTTCATAGTAACTAATAGTATCATTATTCTTATCCCACAGGGAAGAATGGAAATGGATGTTCCAAGGAATCAGTTTTGGTTTCTTCTCCTTTTGAAGGGAAGCAAAACCCTAAATTCTTGTAAATCTTTTATTAGTGCCCCCGAGTGTTACATACCAGGCTATCTGGCGGGGTGGAGGTGGGTAACCTGAGGAGTTGTTCAGAAAGTTTGTCACTCTGATATCTTCTCGTGTGTGAGAGGCTGGGTGAATCAGTGGGGGAGAATACATGAAATCCCTCCTTCTCTTCCTATTGAGGTGGGTCTAATAATTACTCTCCTTGGGTAGTATATGAGTTTGCCTTGGTCACCTGGACACCTTTAGGTGACTAAAAAGCTAAGTAGTTCTAAGACTACCTGATGGGAAGGAAACTGATGTTAGGGTTTTTTTTTTTTTTTCTTTCTTTCTTTCTTTCTTTTTTTCTTTCCTTCTTTCTTTCACATGTTCATAGCAACACTTTGAAGATTCCATAAACAATAAGCTAAGGGAAAAGGATAAACATTCTTATAGATGAAATCATCATTCCTCTGGGTTTGCATACCCTTAGAGCCTAAGCAGTAAATTAAAGAAAAGATGTGGTTTGAAAGTAAACAGAAGAGAGCAAGAAGACAGCAAATTTAATGTTTTCTTTCTTTCTCCCGCACCCCCAACCTTTTTTTTTTCTTTTTTTTCCCATGTCAGCTGCCCTGTGCTGCAGGCTGGGCACGGAAGTTGGAAGAGAAAACATAGACTTAAGATATTCATAAGAAATGTTCTGAAAACCACAGAAAGACCAATCAATGTTATATCCTTCTTATCTCATTAGAACTGACATGGGATAAAAAAAAGTGGATGAAATAGTAAAATTAAGAAAGTATGTGAGTGGAAGAATGGTTTTACTTTTTTTCTTAGTGCTACTTTGATCTACAATCCCTGTCAGATCTTCCTTTGTAATATCTCATTGCTATTCCTGGGGTGGCTGCGGTATGTTTTCACTCACATTTTGTAGGCTTACTTTACTTTTGGACTATCTGGAGGGAAAAGTCTAGTATTTCTCACTTGGCTTATCTTTATTTGGACTACATTATTTTCTTTTCTCTCTTTTAGGACTTTTAGCCTGAGGAAAAATTGTCAGAAAGCTTTCATATTCACTTGACAAATTAGAGATTCCAACATATTTCTCCCTCAAAAATCACCCTAAGGGTGAAACAAATTTCAATACTTGATTGACCAAAGAAAGTAGGAGGAAATAAGTTGAAGGAACACAGAAGAAGAGGTTTTGGCAAAATAGGTATTTGCTTAACTATTTAATAACGTTCCTGCATCCCTTGGGTCTCTGCCATCCCCTCTGCTTTCTTGCTTAGAGTTGCTGGAGATGTTAGTCCCCACAACCATCTTGCCCCTGCCATATGCAAAATTCTGCAACCACTTAGTATGTCCAATCCCAGTACGTCTTAGCACACTACTTAATCCTCTGGTGGGTCTCAAATTCTATACCAAGTCAGGTACCCTGTGAAGAGAGGATTTGAACTAAAAGGATCGTCTTCCTATTTGCACATTGCCTACTCTAATAGGCCTGCCTGTCCTCCTCACCAAGATTCATTGCCCAATTTTTCATTGGAACATGGGAGAAAACACATCCTGCAAATATTCTGCTCTCTACCCCTGCTTCTAACCCCTACCTCATCATTTCCTCCATGTCTTTCTTTTAAATATTATCTCCTAGCCATTCATTTCAACTTCAGAGTTCCCATTTCTTTTCATCTAGTCAGAGTTCTTCTCCTTTCTTTCTTCTTCTCAGACTTCCATCTAAAACCGGGTTCCACTTGCTCCACATCTCTGCTCTTCTCACAAGGTATTCTTTATGTTGACTTTCACCTGAGAGCCCCAGTACAGTTTTTGAAATTCCATTACTGCAGTACTGCTGGATCTTCAGCCCTCATAGCTATGTAAGATGCTATCCTCATGTCAGTGATGTCATTATTTGCCTCTTCATCCTATCTGCCACCAATCTCCCCTCAGATGGACTCCCTACAATGTACACAGAAGCTGCTCTGTGGACGTTTGGGGAGAGATGGAGATGATGTGGTGAACTGTGATTGTTCCAGTTGGAATTCTTCTGGAACCCTTAACCTCTGTGCGTGTAAGATGGAAACTCTAGGGTGTTATGACATTACCACATCTAGAGGACATTACCACTATCTAGGATGTTGTTTCATAGAGAAATGAATCCTGTCTTCTAAATAAAGGGATTATAAGGAATCATGTGGAAACACAACTTCTTAATAAGAGACTGCTGACAGACAGCAAAGTAAGAAACAAAACATAAATGCTTGTCATGATTACTTTCTATATTATGTATTCCATTTACTATTTCTATTGAAAAAATATTGAATGTAAAATGTAATAGAAAGGTATATGGAAGAGATTTTGCATTTTAGACATAAAAGAAGAATATTTCTTTTTCCTGTTTGGAACAGTATATTTATCTCTACTCATAATAGCATTATCTGTTTCATATAATAAGATGTTATTTTTAATGAAGAAAACACTAAAGCGATTATAATTGCAAATTGTAAATAAAACATTTATTCTAATCATCATTTAAGCACAAATAAGGATACAATTGCAAGATACAATTAAATATAATAAGAACAGTGCATTATGAAATACAAATGACATCTACACCCTTGAGTAAAATTTGCATATCTTAAGGTAGCATTTTAACTATTTACAATTGATATAATTTCTATTTATAAATAAATGGGCTCTTTAAAATATCAACACTAGTAAAAGTAGCATAGTCAAAGAGCCCTTCAGGTTGTACATTTACATAATCAACCTGTGAAAATTTGAATTTGGAATAAAAATCTCACCTAAGTTAATCTAATGTACATAGCATGACATGCACCTGTTCACAACATATTGCTGGAAACCATTATATGGTAATG
The DNA here is from genome assembly GCF_030435805.1 of Mustela lutreola. Taxonomy (NCBI): domain Eukaryota; kingdom Metazoa; phylum Chordata; class Mammalia; order Carnivora; family Mustelidae; genus Mustela; species Mustela lutreola. Next base: position 121,085,413 of record NC_081292.1, on the reverse strand, counting down.
AATGTGTGAGCAAAGTAGAAATGAATATATGATTAAGCATAAGCTATTCTGTATAAGGTATATATAATGACAGTAGCATATTGAAACTGATTTTCATCTAAGCATAGCAGGGAATTGGAAAGTCAGACTTTCTAACAATAGAGACAAGTCATAGCACATTTATGTTTCTTGGCATGAGGTAGTCATCTTTCCTATACCAAATGTAAGTGATATAGCCGTGTAAAGGAGTATAACATAGCATGGAAGACTTCCTAGTATGGTTGAGCTATTTCCTCTGAGTAATAAAGCAAATGTTCAGCAGTTTCTCCATCTCAGTTTCTGTTTCTGACAGAGGGAATGTTTCACTTACTTGTAACGAGTTTGGGATTTCCCCATACTTCTTCCATCAGACATATGCTTAGTGCTATAACCTTATATTTTGGAACTTGGAAGGAGAAAGAATTTTCAGCAACACTTGATGTTTTAGTACATTGGCTTAGCACTACACTGATACTATGATGGGAACCATGCACAATTCCTGCTTTCATGGAGCTTACAACTTAGTGGGGGAGTGGATATATACACAAGCAATTTCAGTAAAGTATTGTAAGTACCTCAACAGGGGAAGACATATGAGGCATCTGACCCACGCCTGGGGGTGTGGGTGGAAGCCATGGGTCAAGTTTGACTTCCCAGAATTAAAAAGACAAAACCAAACAAAATTACATGAATTCGTTAAAATATAGATCTTCCTCAACTTACAGTGCACGTATGTTCTGGTAAACCCATCCTATGTTGAAAATACTCAAAGTCGAAAATGCATTTACTACACCTAACCTACCAAATGTCATAGGTAGACTAGCTTATCTTAAATGTGCTCAGAACACTACCTTAAGCTATAGTTGGGCAAAATTATCTAACACAAAGCCCATTTTATAATACAGTATCATGTATATCATGTAATTTAGTGACTACTGTACTGAAAGTGAGAAACAGAATGGCATCTGGGTACAGAACGGTTGTAAGGGTGTTGATTGTTTACTCTCATGATCACAGTGGCTGACTGGGGGCCGTGGCTCACTGTTGCCGACCAGCATCAAAAGGGAGTATCTTGCTGCATATCTCTAGCTCAGGGAAAGATCAAAATTCAAAATCTGAAGCACAGGTTTCACTGAAACATATGGCTTTCCCACTACCTCAAAGTTGGAAAACTGTGTCAAATCACAGTGTGTCAGGGACCGTTGGTACTGAAGATGTTAGAACGAGGAGTCACTTTGGTCTCATCTATCCATTTATTTATTTACCTGTTTTTCCAGTTTCCACCTGTGCTGCTGTTGAATTCCGTTGTGCCGACGGGACATGCATTCCAAGATCAGCACGATGCAACCAGAACATAGATTGTACAGATGCTTCAGATGAAAAGAACTGCAGTAAGATAATCCACTGCCTTTTGTTTGTTCATCCCTGGGTACCTTTGGCATTCCATCGAATACTGCCCGGTGTTCCACTGAACCTTGTCCAGAATTGATATGTAATTAACCCCTGTTGTGTAGGATAATTGCATTCTTACTTCTTCAAATGAGGTTAACTTTGCTTGTTTCTATGACCTGCATATAAGGCTTGTAATCTTTGCAGATGAGATATTTTTCATTTCTCTGTTTACCTCTTTGTAGATAATACAGACTGTACACATTTCTATAAACTTGGAGTGAAAACCACAGGGTTTATAAGATGTAATTCGACCTCACTGTGTGTCCTGCCAAGCTGGATATGTGACGGGTCTAATGACTGTGGGGACTACTCAGATGAATTAAAATGCCCAGGTAATCTTAGAAAGAAAGAAAAAAAAAATAACAACAACAACAAAAAACTTTGCCTTGAGATTTAGAGGTTCATTGTATAAAATAAATTTATTAAGTTTTAGTCTTGATATACAGTGATGAGGATTAAAATTTAAATAATGTAGACTAAATTACAAGTAATCATCCCATTCCAAACTTGTCCCTTGATCTTTTTAATGAGTTGTGAAATGATACTCAAGAAATCTGTTCTGTATTTGGATCTATTTCCTTTTAGTGTTCAGTTCATGAGTAATCCTCTTAGAGTTGGTGATTAAGTCTTAAAATGCGTGATTTCTAAAGTTGCCATGAAAGTGTCACACACTGAGAAAAAACTATCCGTGGACTAAAGGAGAAAGACAATGCTTCTCACCACTGGCTTTACTCAATGCCATACAGCTTTTATTGTCATGTTGGGCTTTTTGGTAAAGTTTTGCAATCTTTCAACATAGTAGTATGGATAATGACAATTGTCACTGAGTCAGGATGGGAAAGGTATATTTATATCTGACTTTTAACCATCTTTATATACTTAAGCTCTGAAAGTGTCGTCTGTATTCTTAGCAGAAGGAATTCCATTAAAGAGTCATGATCCTGTTCCTTTCTAACTATTTCAGAAAAAAAAATTAATACAGGAAGTAAAGGTGTTAAATTACTCTAACTGGAAATAGGTATGATTTATAGGAAATTATTAAATGTGTCCTCATACTGTAACTCTCTCTCCTTAGCCTGCTGCTACACTCAATTTTTCCATGTTTAGTTGACATATAAATAATATTTTGAAATATTTTAAGAAATTATACAGCAATGCACATATACACAATCAACTCTGAAGAACCAATATTCTTAATTCATAATCTATCACTTAATTGGGCAATAGCAGATTCCTTTTTTTGTTTGTTTGTTTGTTTGTTTTTTTGCTCGACAATGTGTAACATTCTATGATCCCATTTTTGTTCCTTCTGGGTTTGAAAGGCTAGCTGCATCCTAGGAGGAACTGGTGAACTTTTCTGCTTCTGTAGAGAGCTTACATATGCACTGGTCACTGTGCATATCACCACAACTCTTCCACGTTTTATTTTTGTCACATAAAACATTTTAAAAGAAATATAGTAACATTGATTTAGACTCAAAAAGCCTGGGTGTCTAGATTCTTAATCCATTGTTCTTTCTACAATAGTTATGTACCTCATTATAGCTGTAGTCAATTCTTAAAATTAATATGAAAGCAACATATAACAGATACCCATTAAACTTACATATATATACAACATATTACATACATATGTAAAACTTTGTGATATTTATATATTTCTAATATTAATAAATTATTTTAAAAGTTAACTTTTAACATTAATAAAGAATTATGATTATAATGGGGAAGGAAGATGGGGGAGCTTATGTAGACTGATGACATAGATTGACAGCCAGATAGGAAGCCAGTAATAGGTCAGTCTAAGTACTTTAGCTTGTATCTAGGCTAGTCCTAAGAAAAATAAGACACAAATCACACTCAGGACTTTTTGGTTTAGTGGTGAATTCTGTCAAAAATTTTATTTTCATCTTCAATCTACAAAGTTGACATTTGAAAAAATAAAATGGGATTGTTATTTTAATAGGGTTATAAGGGATTTTATAGTGTGATTATTATAGTGTGCATGGATTATTACAGTGGACATATGCTGTAAGATTTGCTTCCAAATTGGCTATGGTTTACAAAACTGGGAACCTGAAGGTGCAAGGGGACTGATGACATTCAGTAGAGAAAAATCTAATATTTTTTATGCAGTCTTAGAAGTTATAATAATGACAATTCTCCCCAATCTAAAAATATATAATTTACAAAATAATTTTATATTCAAATACTTATTACTCTCATGCTATTTCTGTGAGGTACAACAGTCTTAGAGATTCTATTGTAAGTTGTCTCTTTTTTTTGAAGTTGAGAGTGCTTCTATAAACCTTGTCAAAACGTATTCAGAATATAGGACAGTAAGAACACCATGCCCACATGTTCTTAGTAAAAATCCACTAATGTTTTTACAATGTTATTGATTTTTATGAATATGAATGTGGAATTTTTATGAATATGAATATGGAAATACAGATATTTTCTACCAAAAATGTTTATTTGGCCCTGGCCTAATTCACTTTATAATTGTCTTAGTTATTTTATTTTAATTCTATTAATAGGATACCACATTATTTGGATTTTAACAAGTTTTTCTATTCGTGCTTTTTTCAGATCCAGGATATAATCTTGGATTGGATTTGATTATCATATCTTCCTAGTCTCCTCTGTTCTGTGCCACGTTGTTGTTGTTTGGTTGGTTGGTTGGTGGGTTTTTTTTGTTTTTGTTTTTAGCTTTTCCTTGGTTTTCATGACTTTGACATTCTTGAAGAGAATGTCAGCTCTCCTTTTTATTTAAGTTTTCTCATTCTTTATTTCTTTCAGTTCACGGAGAATTACTGTTTTATTGTCTACACTGTAGTGTGGAAGTCTAAGATTAATTTAAATTACTTGACATTACATTCTGTATTTTATCACAGTTCAAAACAAACACAAATGTGAAGAAAATTATTTTGGTTGTCCTAGTGGAAGATGCATTTTGAATACCTGGATATGTGATGGTCAGAAAGATTGTGAGGATGGACTTGATGAATTCCATTGTGGTGAGACTGCATTTTGTTCTGTGTACCATATTATTATTTATATGCTGATGTTCTCTTACATAGGGATTTTATACAAAATATTGCTAATTGATTTTAACAATTTTCATTTTTATTAAGTAGCACAAAATGGTACAAATTAAAATAGAACAGAAGAACTTGTAATCGAGAGTAACACTCTCCTGTCTCTGCCTTTTCTCTAAACCTTTTCTGCTTTTGTTACTGGTTATCTTTGTCAGTCTAAATGATATACCTTCATTTTCTTTCTGATTAATGAAATCCTAATATGTTTACTTTCTGCAATGAAAAATAAGGATTTAGCTACACTACTCATTATATTCTCCCTACCTGTTATTGACTATTATTATTCTAAATGTTTCTATTAATTACATGTATAGCTTTAAATAGCACTTAAACTTGTATTTCCTCAAACTTTCATCTTCTACCACTACCTCCTAATTTCTGTATATGTACATTTCATCTTACTTGGCAAGTCAAGACAGCATTTTTAATAATTTATTTTATAGAATTTATGGATTTTATGATTTCTAGGCCAAAGAAATTTCCTACAGGAAAACAAAGCCTATATTCACTATTTTCATTTAACACAAATAACATACACTATGGTGAATAGACAAAGTAGAAAAAAGATTAAAAATGGATCTTCTATGAAATGTCAAACTCCTCTAAAAGTAAATGTCATCATGAAATATGAAGGTGCATTTTATTTGATTAAGATGCTATATATCTTTACATTAGAGCCAGATTGTGAACAGGATTAACAGTGAATTTTACAAATAGTTTATGCACATTCTTAGTTTCTGGACAGGAAGCCATTATATGTTTGTATTTTTGTTAGTTTCATTTTTTCCAGTTTTCAGTTTTTCCACATTTCTCTCTTTATCACAGGTCATCTAGGTGAATATTTTAAATAAAGATGTAAGATTTTAACATAGTTTTTATGATTGAAAGTGAAGTGTTTATTTTTTTATAATTTACATTTTGGAACACTTGAATTTGGAAGGATTTTATTTTGGATGTTGCCTGGTGATAGATATACTGAGTGGAGGGACAGGCAGGAGGTGGAGGAGAACAATCACAAACTTGACTTTGGAATTAAAGAGAATACACTATGATAAGTGTATAATGTGGTAATAAAATACAAACCACCGTGCCAATGAATTTAGATGTTGTTCATCAGACTTATGTGGTGTCCCCAAGAGAAGTAAAAACTTCTTAAGTGTTTAGTCTGTATGGTTGTGAAGCTGGTGGCTTGTCATCAAGCTAAAATCCCTTTAATCACCTCATCGCTAAAAACAAATAGATATGCTAGTGAATATATCATATTATAATCTTACCTAGGATGCATTTTTTTCTCTAGTTGTTCAAAAGTAAATTAAGATTTAGAAAAGATGACCAGACCACACTTGGAACATTTGTTTTTCATCTGTGCACCAGATATTGTATTTTTTTGTTTGTTTGTTTGTTTTGTTTTTAAACGACACCCTTGAAAACACTAAGGGGAGAGTGGCTAGTATAATGAGTAACTCAAAGTCAAGTCCTGTGAGAATTCTGTGGGAAGAAAAATGTTACATAACCTGGACCCTGCGAGGGAATACACAGGCTGTTGTCAAAATTTTATAGAGCTGTCATAGAGAAGAGGAATTCGGGTTGTTTTCTTATAGAATAATTTATTTTAGCAAAGTCTAAGGAAGGACTTTCTCACTGTCAGACCTATCCTAAGATGGTCTCAAATGATTTTTTTTTTCTTTTGCTCCTAAAGCAAACACTTTTGTCTTCTAGATTCTTCTTGTTCTTGGAACCAATTTGCTTGTTCTGCACAAAAATGCATATCTAAACATTGGATCTGTGATGGAGAGGATGATTGTGGGGATGGATTAGATGAAAGTGATAGTATTTGTGGTGAGTTGGTTCTTCGATGTTCGCATTCAATTTTTAGGCATATGATATACATACCTATTATCATTTTAGAACATTCATAAAACTGTTAAATTTAACATTAAATTTATATATACATTTCTGTGTAGCTGGTTTCATATTTTAATGGAAACCTATTATTCTATTTTTATATACACAGCCTTTCAGTTTTTAAGATAATTTCCTGAATATTCACTCAATGAATATATTTTTAAATTTCATTTTTTTAGTCTTCATGTACTTCTTTGGACTAGATCTCAATGACTGGGATTACTTGCATCAAATAATCAAACATTTTTTCTTGGTCTTTGACATGCATTCCTAAATTACCCTCCAAAATATACTGATTTACATTGCCACAAACAAAATGCTATTTGTGTTTGTATAAATGTATTATAGTGATTATTATTATTAAATTATTTTAAATGGGAAGTAAAAAGGGGCTATTGTATATAATTTTAAAATGTACTTCAAAAAACAGCTTTATAGGTTTAGAGGTTAAGTGTCCTACTATATATCAACTACAAAGCCAATGTAATTGCTTTTAAATAATCACAAACATTTAACAAATAGATTAAATGGAGTTATTAGGTTAATTTTTAGGGGATAAAAGAAGGAATTGATAACCTTTATAAGTTTATTACAAATAGCCAGGCATTTTAGTAATGTATTTATATTCTTCTTGGTCTATCTTTCTGATCTATTTCTACATGTGTATTTGTATTTATAGGCATAAAACCTTTACTCATTATATCAGCACCGTTTCATAACTGTTATTATTCTATTTTCTCTCTAAATAAGGTGCATGTATAGAGTTAAGTGTACTTGACACCACTTTTAAAATGTTGGTAGTGGTGGCCTGTTTTAGGTCAGTACCACAGAGACAGGTAGGTAGAATTTTATACTACTCAAGGTAAACTGAAGTTCTCTGTAAATAGTATAAAATTAGAGCTGTCTTCTGAAAGCAGGTAATTTATTTTCTTGTATTTAAGCCACCCAAATCTACTTATTATTTACACAGCTGAAACAATTTATTTATACAACAAATAAATATAGAAAGATCACTATCAAAAAACTCTGAAAAGAAAAAGAACTCAGTAATCAACTAGATGTCTGGCCAGTAACTTTTAACTACTTTGTTTCTTTCTGAAGAGAAAGATTTAATATTCTTTCTTTAATTTTAACAAAAGAATTACCTACTTACATGTAGTAGGTTGAGCATGTTGCCAGTCTTTAAAATCATCTAGTGTTTTGACCTTCTGTTTAACCTGACACTAAATGGCTCAATTGATATCCCTTTCCTTTCTGAGTGGACACAATATAGTAGAAGATATAAAGACTCTGAAACCAGAGTTGAATTCTCCCACATTTATATTTGCCTTACCTATTGGGATGGTATTAAAAGATCTCCCTTATGTAACTATTGTGATCATCTAACATGACCATTGTATACAATATAAATGAATTTATTTCTATTCTCTTTTGTTCCATTTCTCCCGCTCTCTCCTTTATTTTTCAGAGTTATTGCTGCATCTATATCTATCAGTGTCCTGATAATTTTTTAAAAGAATTAAAATGGTAATGGACATGTTTACCTGTTGTCAAAAACAGCCAGTCCATTTAATTTAATTACAGGCTGCATTTTATATGCTAACTACCAAGCTGGTGACACATAAAAAAAGGCTGCTTTACACCAAATATCATTCAATGAACTGAACCTAATATACTAGGATTGGGAAGGAACTTTATAAATAATTTATCTCAGTGTTTATCATCTTTAGTACACAAAAGATACTTTTCAGAAGTTTGCTAAAAATGAAGATTTCTAAGCTTAACCAACAAATATTCTAATATGGACTGTAAGTACAACCTTTCTTAATAAGCACAATAGTGGTTCTGACTTGGGATCTGAGGGTCCCATTTTGGAAATTATAATCTAGTGCACCCTCATCATTTGACAGACGAAATAAGAGAAACTCATAGAAGTTAATAAATTGCCTGAGGTCACTCAGTGAATCAGTGGTGACAGAGCTAAGACCCAAATTCAGATTTATTAAATCCTTTCTAATGGGATAGTAACTGTTACCAATCAAATGTCATATCTGAGTAGGTGCACAAGATGGATCTGGTAGAAATATTTCAGCTTCTTTTCTTCCTTTCTTGGGATTCATATCGCTGAGGAAGTTAATGTTTCCAGATGGCAGGGGTAACCATGGAATGAAGCCATGAGTTTTTTCTTTGGCCCATTTTCTTTCTGATTGACTGTGATGTTTTGGCATGCTCTTAATACAGAAACTGTTGAATACTATCAAGGGAGCCAGAAAATTAGCTGCAAAGAGCTTTATGCCATTTTATAGCTTGAGGTATCTTAGTAATTATCTAGTCATACCCCTCATTTTACAAATAGTGAAACTCAGACACTTAAGTCTTCTCCAAGGTCATACAGAATTAAATTTCTCAACAGCCAAATTGATATTATATCTATTATGCCTACCCTGAGATTAAATGGGGATGATTAAAAAAAAAAAAAAAAACTAGACAAGGAGGTCTACATGTATCAAAACTTCCTTACTACAGAGAATGCACTTTTTAAAAATATTAAGCTAAGTAACAAAAATATTATGGAAATTAAAGCACTAATTGAGAATATAATAGTGAAAGTGACACTTTATATTCTTGTGGCAAGCTTAAAAAGATAGATCATAATGAGGAATAGTATAAAAGTAAATTCTGTAGGAAGATGATTTTATTATAGAAGATATTAAAGACATAATAGCAGGTAAATTCATTTTTAAATGAAAGTAACACTTATTTAATAGATTTTTTTTATGATTTCTTCCAGTAATAGGTATCATATTAAACCCCATTTTATTAGCACTGATCCTCAATCAAATGAGCAAATCTGAATTACCTGGAGGACTTTTCTACATTCACTTGCCATCTTGTCCTCCAAGCTAAAAGTATTTGTCAAGGACAGTCATGTTTATGATGGAAAAAATCCTCAGGGGGTTTTATTTTAGCACCTTGCTCCCCCCATTTGAAAGCATTACATTGAAAAGCATGATCTGCTCATAACAACTCTATAGCTGAAAAGAAAGGTGATAATCGTTCTATAATTAAAGCATTTTGGTCACTGTTTTAAATGTTTGAAACCTAATATCTCTCATTCTATTCAGTTATATTTTCTTTCTGTAGATATTAGCATTTAAAAAAAATAACTCTAAAAATTAGCATCTATTCTATGGATAGCTTTTGCTCATGGGAAAATGGAGTTAAAGAAAAGTTAGAACATGATTTGAGGGAATCTAACTGATTCACTCAACAAATATTTTATAAAAGTAAATAAAGAATTCAATATGTATAACTGTACTAGATGCTAGGAAAACATCATGAGAAATAATTGTGTTCTATTTCATATGATTGCTCTATACCCATATAAGGAAAAACAAAGAAATCACCTATGATCCTTTGAGCATATAATCAAAGTCAGCAAGCATTTTTTTTCTGTGTACATTTGAAAAAAATCATGCATCTAAAGGGACATTGATTTGACAGAGCAGAGAAAAAGTAGATTTTATTTATTAAGTGTGTAAAAACAAAAGGAACATGCATACATTAATTCTTTTCAACAACACAAGATAGGGAGTAACAGTAATTACATTAGCGGTCGAGAGAAGGTGCTCAGCAATCAGAAGGGTTTTGAACTCCCAGCTGAACATGTGTCATTCAGCACAACTTGTGACATTCTGAAAGCTTTTCCACTTCTCTGAGCCTCAGTTTCCTTTCAGTGAAATGAGACCAATAATAGTTCTACTGGTTGGAATTCTTGCAAGAATTAAATGAGTTAATATATTAGGTGCTTAGCATATATTAAGCAATAAAAACACTTTTATTATTATTATTATTATTATCCTTATGGGTTCAGTCTTTCTTTTAGAAATTTTATCATAGTTTATTCACAATTCTATGGCATTTGTATGCCTTGCTACATTTTGTAGGGAGAAAAGATCTTTATTATTTTCTGCAATGTAGCCTTAAGAAATAAAATACTTGCACTTAGGAAGGCATGATTTGTGAGAGGAACTGTGTAAACATCTATAGGAGAAGGATACTATGTGATGATTTCAAATAGCAAAAGTCTCTTCCTTGTCAGCAACATTCTTCTGTTTACTTTCTTTCTAAGGTAAATAGACATGTTAGATCTTTCCCAGAAGACATGCAGTGATCTTAATAGCATTCTCTCCTTGGCTTTCAGGTGCTACCACCTGTGCGGTCGACATGTTCAGCTGCCAGGGATCCCATGCCTGTGTGCCTCGACACTGGCTTTGTGATGGTGAAAGGGACTGTCCAAATGGAAGTGATGAGCTCTCCACAGCTGGCTGCGGTAGGACACTGTAGGGCTCTGTGTGAAGGAAAGCTGACACAGTTTCCTCAGACTCTTCCTTTCACAGTATTCACCATATCACATTTTCTCTCACTTTCCCAATCCCTGGACTCATAAAATAGTACCCAGACTTAATCAGGTGGGATGTTGTCATCATGGTAGTTCAGCGATCCCTCTAACCAACTGCTGTTCAGTTTTGCAAACATGCAGAGTGAGACCACCCATTTTAAAACCCTTCTGACAAATTCAGATTCATCATTTCAATTCTGAGATTATGTAGCTGCCCGATGTATGTGTGTGACTGTGGTAGATTTGTTAGTTTCTTTTTAGACCCCCACCACTACCCCCACAAAGGCTTTTAGATTGCCTATTGCAGACACTCTATAAATGGCTGATGTGATCCCAAATAACCACTGATCAGAAGGTCAGTAAACACCTATTAGTTCTATGGAGAGGGTATTAACCCTTAGGTCAGGTAAAAATAGTATGGATATAGCTGAATGAAGCTTGGATATCCGGTGGACACCTTTGGAGGTCAGACGATTTATTAAGTTTCTGACTCTTGGTCACCTCAGGAAGTTTTCACCGAATTGCTCAACAGTAAAAATTTAGATAAATTTCCATTGCATGATCAAGAAAATGAAGGAGCTGAATATTTGAATGGAGGTCCCAAGGCCACTTAGGGTATCTGTTGAGGGGAGCAATTTATCAGAAACAGTGTTATGAATTCTTCTCATTAAAGTGAATTCTGCCAGTCATATCTCCAATGACCTCTCTTCAGGTCTTTAAAACAAGTATTTGAAGCCATAATGGAGGTGTATGTGTATGTGGGTATGTATATGGGCCTTGTGGCATAGTTAACATGGAGGAGAAAAAAGAAAACTTTGAGGCAGGCCTATGTGCACAGAACTTATGCTAGAGTAGAATAATTCACTTTGATCTTGAAACTGATATATGTGTCTGTAAAGGTCAATGGGGCTACTGAGGGCTACATAATAAAGGATTATGCATCAATTCAGGGATCCAGATGGTCCCAGTATACTGTTGCTATTGTAGCAAGTTAACACTCTGGGATGCATATTAGCACTATGGGACCACATGGGTGCTATTAAGTAAATTATGCTAAAGTACAACAAATTGTACTCCAGTGACCTGAAAGCGTTAATGCCAAATAAGCCTCTGTTGCTTATGTTTTAAAAAATAATTCATCTGTTATAACTGGCATAATTCACTTTGAGTTATGTAAGCTGTCATACAGTTCAAAGTTAGAGGAATTAGTAGTAACTGCATTTTACTTTGATAATAATGGGCAATTTTTAAAGCTCTTCCTACATGTCTTCCACATCATTTTTGAAAATAATTTTGTTGAAAATAAATTAAACTTGATTAAATCCAAAGAATCATTTCTGTTTTGCTTACTCATGTCTCCATTCTTGTCATTGCTAACTTTAAAGCAGATTTCCTTTTTGGAAAACGGGGAAGTCTGGGGCTAGGGAGCTGATAGACTTGGTTTTTTGTTTGTTTTTTGTTTTTTGTTTTTTTTTTGTTTTTGTTTTTTTTAGGGATCATAAGCTTTTATCCTTTAGATTAAGTAGTGGTAATATGGCCGAGTCACATAGTAAACGTATATTTAAGCAACTGCCAAACTGTGTTCTAGAGTGGCTTGTTTTTGTTTTAAATTTCTTTTTAAAATTTATTTTCAGTGTTCCAGAATCATTGTTTATGCACCACACCCAGTGCTCCATGTAATCCATGCCCTCCATAATACCCAACACCAGCTCCCCCAACCTCCCACCCTTCTGTTCTCCAAAACCCTCAGATTGCTTCTCAGAGTCCACAGTTTGTTATGGTTCATCTCCCCCTCCAATTTCCCCCAACTCCCTTCTCTTCTCCATTTCCCTATGTCCTCCATGTTATTCCTTATGCTCCACAAATAGGTGAAACATGATAATTGACTCTCTCTGCTTGATTTATTTCACTCAGCATAATCTCCTCCAGTCCTATCCATGTTGATACAAAAGTTGGGTATTCATCCTTTCTGATGGGGGCATAATACTCCATAGTGTCTATGGACCGCATCTTCCTTAGCTGAGAAACTTGTAAAAAAATCATTATCCTCATTATCCTGTCAGAACAAAGTATAGAAAAGATACTGGGTCATCACAAAAAAATAATGTGTAAAAAATAGTAGAAGTGTCATGGAAGGATTTCAAGAAAAAGTAGTAATATCTGAGTCATATTGAACAAAGAGAAGAAAGAGAAAGGTGTTCTAGGTAAAGGGAAGTCCATAGTAAGACATGAAAGGAGGAGATTGAAGGCATATAAATTTTTTCAAGTGCCCATTATATGCCAGTTATTTTGGTAGGTGCTTTTATTTACATTATTGAATTCCCCCAGTATCCCAGTGAAATGTTTTTAGGATCTGCCAAAAATAATTGTTACATAGATAGGAATTTAAACAGCGCCTAGGAATTTATTGAGTACCTGAAATGAGCTGATCTGCTTCATATTTCTTATCCCGTTCTTCCAAGAAATTTCTCTGATAGATTTTATTATCCCATTAAATGGATAAAGAAACATGCAACAAGAAGGTAAATATTTTCCTCAGGATACAAATCATAAATAGCAGAGTGACTTTTTACAAAATCTTCCTCTTTCTGGTGGACTATAATGGCATATATCAGATTATTTTTTATTTTACTTAAAAATGAGATGTAATTGATGTATAACATTGAATTAGTTTTAGGTGTACAACATAATGATTTTATATGTAATATTATGCAATGATTACCATAGTAAGTTTAGTTATCATCTATTATATAGCAGATTATTTTTACATTTGAAATATCCCAAATCTTGAGCCTAACAGAGCATTTATCCTTTAAATATAAGACAAGGTTATTGAAAATATTTAAATGATCTCCTCAAACCATTATTGATTCTAAGCATATTAAAGTTTATTCACTCTGCATAAGTTACCAGCTTCTGAACTTTTGCTGAAAGCAATTGTACTTTTTGGTCAAACACTTTCCAACTTGGCTAGGATCCTTGCTACAGCACTACTGTCATGGATCAGGATTTCAAAAGAATGGATATTCCATTTTGTGCATAGGTATTTCGAATTTTATGTGATACTTAAAGCTTGGGCTTATCACACCATAGATCTTAATTTAACCCAAAAGCTTTATTTTCATTTTAGAAGTAATAACTTTCTTTGCTTTTTAGAAGTTTTCTTTTCACTTCCATCATGACCATTATTAGCACTTGGTAGTCTTTTCAGTTTCAGTTTTCACAAAGAAGCAAGGTGGGGTTTTTTTTTGTTTTTTGTTTTTTTTTAAATCACCTTACTGATATTACTACAGACATGAAGAGAGGAAAAAACCCAGCCACATTATTACAGTTGAGTGATTTTTTTAAATCATGTATGATCCTTTGAATTCATCCTTCAGCAAACTGACAAATTGCTAAGTGGCCTGAAATTTCAGGGTCACTGTGGAATTGTTGAATGTATTACTACTGAAACTTTGAATTACATTCATATATTTCATATATAAATATATTTATGTTAACATATATTATGAATTTATATACATGGTCATATATATTTTGAATGGAATATTGGGCAAACTTTTCTTTCTCTAAATAACTATGAATTATTGAGAATAACAGCATACATCCCCTAAACTTTTCAGGTGGGGGAAGATAAAATAGGTACTCATCTAACTTTATTCTTTGTGATATCTTTCTTAGCCCCCAATAATACATGTGATGAAAATGCTTTCATGTGTCATAATAAAGTGTGCATCCCCAAGCAATTTGTCTGTGACCATGATGATGACTGTGGAGATGGCTCTGATGAGTCACTGCAGTGTGGTAAGTATATAGGGAATTTTCATGGAAGAGATTCTCAGGCTGAGTGGTATTTTAAGATAACTCAAGAAATATAGAAATAGGGACGCCTGGGTGGCTTAGCCCTAGTTAAATATCAGGCTCTCTGCTCAGGGAGAGTCTGCTTTTCACTCTTACTCTCCTTCTGTTCTCTCTCTCTCTCACACTCTCAACTAACTAACTAACTAAATAAATAAATAAATAAATAAAATCTTAAAAAAAAAATAGAAATAAATGATGAATACAACTCATAATGTCATTAAGGGCATGTTAACGTAGTTATTCATAGAAGTACCACAATAACCTCTTTACATTCTAGCATAGTACACATTGATTTGGAGAGCATGCCTACAGTGGTGTGTTCTTATTAAGAACCACATGGGGAAATGATTAGAGAAATGTCTTTAGTTGAAACTACTTTAAACTTTAAAGACAATATATGGCTAGCTAGTTCACTCTTTTAGCCAAATCAAATATTTGAGTGAGGAAAAAAGTAAGAGAATTCACAATTATCAGAGAAACTGCATACTTAACATTTTTCTTTTACCTAAACGGTTTACATGTACACTTATTTGTTAAAATTAAGTTTTATTATGATGAAATGTATCTTCTCATTGCATTTATATTTATCTGACCATCACTGATGTAATGTATATGCAAATACATATGTAACTTTTGTAGTGAAATCATTAAATATTCCTAGTTGAAATTGAAGTCTTACATGAACCTAGTATTTTTTGTTAAAAAACCTCAAAATCCTTAAATGCATACATGAGTAAATATAAAATGAAAAGCCATAAAATCCATATATAATCATAAAAGGCAGTCGATTTAGTGCCCTCTGTTGTCCTCCTTGTGTTGTGTCTACAGCCTTGGTCTTTGGTAGTAATCTCTTTGAAATCAGTGGATACCAGTTTTTATGCTCATCTCACCATAAAGTCATGGATTCAGTGTGATATTTTACAAGGTACATCATAACTCAAGATGTAAATCTGAAGTAGAGTTATGTCTGATTGAATATCTTCCCTCTGCTAGACACTTATTCAGTTGATTTGGAGATGAATGAGATAGAGATCCCACTAGAAGAATTTGCAGACAAACAGGAAAATCAAATAGAATAATAGCACACATTGTCAGATGGGACTAAGAATCACAATAGATGGGATCAGAGCTGAGAGAATAGTTTTTGAAGCACTAAAGAACAGAAGTAGGGAATGTTAAAGAAAGTCATATTTAGATGGTAAATAAAATAACACAATGGTTAAAAGCACAGACCCTGGAGGCAGATGGCCTGGGTTTAGATCCTGGCTCCACCGCTTACTATCTGTGTGACCTTTGAAGTTATTTCACCTTTCTGTCCCTAAATTCCTCATCTGTAAAAAATATATATAGTAACATTTTAACTCTTAGAGCTGTTAAGAGAATTAAATGAATTAATATTTGTGAAATGCTTAGAATTGTTCTGGACACATAGAAAGTTCTATGTATGTTGACAAATGCCTACAAATTCACATGGGTGAAGAATAGCAATTTGTCTTTTGTGAGGTAAATTGAAGTTAGAAAGTTGAAACTGGATTCTGAAAAGTCTGAAATACAGTGTAAAGAATTTGTAGTTTATTCTTTTAGCTCTCAGTTGCCAACACATTTTGAAACTGAGAATGCCACCATCAAGATATGTTTCAGACCCATCTTTTTCAGCAGAATGGATGAAATATTGCCATGGGAGAGGGGAGCCATTAGGTGAAAAGAAGCTAGATAAAAGATTATTGCAATAGTTATGATGATTAATGAGGTGATGGGAAGCCAGGGCAGAAATGTTGGAATGGAAAGAACAAGGATGGGTCAGAATCCATTTGCAGTCAGATGTGGAGGATAAAGGAAAATTTCCAGGTTGGATCACTTGGTGGATGGTGTTACCATCATTAATGAGATTTGGAACATGGGAGGTTAAGGGCCACGTTTTGCTGGTGTCGGAGAAGAGAAATTTTAAAAAGAATTAATTTGGGATGTTTTGAATGAGTGTTAATCAGACAATCAACATGAAGCTCTACAGTGAATGTTTGAAAATTTAGTTCTAGAGACCAGAAGTATGATCAGGACAAATAAGATTAATTTGGTGACCATAGGCATAAAGGTGATATTCAAAAATGACAAAAAAGGAGAACACCTAACACTGTAGAAAGGAAAAGAGGAGAAGAATGGACTAAAGATTGAAGTTGGGGCTTCACCCACAATATTCTAGGATCGAACAGGAGATGCCTTCTTCATACAGAAGGAAGGATACAAGGGAACAACAGAAGCCAAATAAGACAGATGCCACGGGAGTGGGTTGTAAAAATTAAACCAGGCAGTTATTTACAAGCTAGTGGGCTCAACAACATCCAATGCTACAGGAAAGTGAAATAGGAGTCTGAGGCTCCTTTGAATGTGATGCTTGTCATTTGGTATTTGTTAGCTCTGAGAGGAATTTCAGAAGGTAGAAGTTGTAGAAATGGATGTGAATGATTTGAGGATGAACTGGAGATAAATAAGGGAATGCTGGGTAGGGTGGCATAGAAGAAGAATCATGTGTAGTTAAGAGTTATGTGGATGGTTTTTGTTTTCTTTTTAAAGATTTTTATTTATTAGAGAGAGAGTGAGCAAGAGACAGAGAGAGAGAGAGAGGAGGCACATGAGCAGGGGAAGGGAGGAGTGAGAGATAATCCTTAAGTAGACTCTCCCTGCTGAGTATGAAGCCCTACGTGGGTGGGCGAGGGGGCCGAGAGGTGTTTGATACCAGAATCCTGAATCCATGAGTTGAGCCAAAATCAGGAATAGGCAGCTTAGCTGACTGGGCTACCCAGGCACCCCAGATGGATTTTAATTGTTACTAGGCTGGGAGAAACTTGAATGTAATATACCTGTTGACTGAGAATGAACTAGTGAAGGGCAGAGAGGAAGAAAGACTGGCGAAACTGAAGGTATTTTAGAACTTTGTAGTTTTGCCATTCAGTATGATAAAAATCTCAGTTATATAATCATTGTTGAATTATTTTTTATTGGAATATTGTTTATTTGTTAATTAACATGCAGATCTTATTCCCTCTCTTCAAAAGTAGAATATTTACCAGATTTACCCGAAAGTTTCTAATAGAAATGACAGTTTTATTGTTAACAAACTTAGCAAAAATTCAATCTAAAACTCATCATAGTCAAAATCAAATGAGTTTTACTTACAAACAGGCATAGATATGATCATTAAAAATTGACGGGTTGGTACTGTGATTTGAATAAAGCTTTTTAATGCCTCTAAATACCAATACGTAGGATAATTATAATAGTTCTGTGCTTATTGCTTTATATTGGCTTTTTTTTTCATTTTAACAATGTCTTTACGCTTTCAATGCTGCTTCCAAACATAAACATGGCATTACAGCTTCTGAGAATTATCATTATAACTTGGAATCACTTCATCCATATGTTCTGTTACTATACCTAACCAAGCTTAGTCTTGAAAAAAATTAATAGCTTTATTCTTGTTTTCTTTTTTTTTTTTAATTTATTTATTTATTTATTTATTTATTTATTTGACAGAGAGATAGAGAGCACAAGTAGGCAGAGAGGCAAGCAGAGGGAGAGGGAGCCTGATGTGGGACTTGATCCCAGTACCCTGAGATCATGACCCAAGCCGAAGGGAGCTGCTTAAGTGACTGAGCACTGCTTTATTCTTGTTTTCTATTCAAAGGGAATTCTTTAGGATATAGATAATAGGGGAACAGAGATAGTATCCTTGAGTATTGCATTTTGTTTCCTCTCCCAGAAGCAATAAGATTGCCTTGTTTTTTAATTTATTTCCTAGGCCTTAATCCTACTTCTCAACCACAAATATTTCTTGCAAGTATGACCACTGTCCCCAAAAGGAATAAGAAACATTTCCCGTAGGAGACATGGGTAACTCCCATTGTTAATTAGGTATAGTGAATGTTAGGGAATGCAGATTTAATATTTGTTATATGAATTAGAATGTTTATTTCTTTGTCTCTAGGATACCGACAGTGCAATGCAGAAGAATTTAGTTGTGCTGATGGACGATGTCTCTTAAATACTCAATGGCAGTGTGATGGAGACTTTGATTGCCCTGATCATTCTGATGAAGCACCTTTAAATCCAAAGTGCAAAAGTGCAGGTACAAAAATATATAATATTATACTTATTTCCAAATTGGTTTTCAATGACAAAACTGTGACTCTGATTTTCACTTCAGTCTAGTATGATATTTAATGAAAAGAAATGCAAATAATTAAGCATGTGATGTTACAAGTGACACCATGAAAGATCCTAGTAATCAACTCTGTTTTGCAGCAAGTTTTAGAAATTTAAATCTGTGCTAAAATATGAAGATTTGGGGCGATGAGTCTAAGGAATCGATCATCTTGACCCCTTCAAAATGTCATTTTTTCTTAATACTTAATTTTATGTGAAAATAATTTCTTTGTATGGACCTATTTGAAAAATCAAACAAAATAAGTTGAGATTTACTGAGAGAAAGTCTGTATCAGTGATACTTGGGCAAAATGAAGTATATTGCATATCATTTGAACAGAAATATATACATACCTAAATTTGGTCTATTTATCATTTGACTATTCCAGAGACTGAATACATAGTCATATATTTAAAATAAACCCAATTACCATTTTCTCATGTACTTTACATGCTAATAGGCTTTCTTTTATCATGTATGATAATGAGTAATGTTCAAGTCATCAGGTTATGAGTTGCTGCAAAACCTAAACTCCTTTTCCATAGCTATATTTGGAACAACTATTATTCACCACAAATGTCCTTTTTATGCCCCAACTTAAAAATGTCAATGTTATATTTTCAAGAAGAAAAAGAATTTAGGAATATCTACCTATTCTAGATTCTTAATTTTTAGTGACATATAATTTCTAAGAGACCTATGGCTTGAGGGAGATGTCAAAGTATCATTATACTTTTGAATTAATTCTTCACAATATAGATGAAGACAGAAATACTTAATTTTACTATAGGTGCTTATTTTGATTGCTAATTTTAATGGCAAAGGAAGATTTTCAGTAACTGTTGAACATGAAAGTACAGTTTGCCCTTGATTTTTTTTTATATTTTGTGTAAAAAAGACTACACTACAGAGGATTTTATATGTATGTATATATTCACTATAATTTTTGACAGATAAGTTATCATATTTGTGAATGTTTTCAGCAATTGTAGTATAAAGCAATGGCATGCCCTTTATGTTCCATTTGTTTTATTTTTTTTTCCAGAACAGTCATGCAACAGTTCATTTTTTATGTGCAAAAATGGCAGGTGCATTCCCAGTGGAGGTCTTTGTGACAATAAGGATGACTGTGGCGATGGCTCAGATGAGAGAAACTGCCATATAAATGAATGTTTGAGTAAGAAAGTCAGTGGATGTTCTCAAGATTGTCAGGACCTTCCTGTCAGTTACAAGGTAGGTACTCATTAAAAATAGTAAATAACATGATACATTGGATTTGTGATAATGAATGCCATTCAATCAGATATGGCTATAATATTTAGAATGCATCATGATGTCTTTAAGTAAAACTACTTAAATGAAAAGTATCTATACAAGCAATTCATAATAATAATGTGATGTAAAAACTGTAAAAATGTACTCAGAAAGACAAAAATGTCAACGTGTTTTTCAATATATGCAAAATATAAAAGAGAAAAAAAAAAGCAAAGGAAAACCAGTGTTTAGGGAGATGTTGCCATGTTAATAGCACACAAATACGTATGCAACTCTTAAGTTCCCATTCCTTTCCTCATTCTTCCTCTAATCTTTGAAGTGAAATGGGCTAATCATTTATTTACCACAACACTGGATAATACGATATTATTCATATAAACAGGAAGAAAAAATAGAATTAATCAATTATTAGGACTGAGTGCAGGTAAAAATAAATCATGTCTAATATCCTAATTGCTTTTTGTTAGCACTATTTTCCTGAAGAGTGTGATTCACTGACAAAACTGATTGACAGGAATAGCTTTTGAAAGCATTCCTGTTTCATTCATGTTGGAATGGAGGATGCCAATGAGCATAATATTAAAATGAAAGCTGTGCATTAGGTTAACACTGCTTATGTAAGTGTGGGAAAATCTCAGGAAGAGCAATTCATTTGAAAGTCAGTGTTTTTAACTGAGCAATAGCTCTATGTGAATTAGCAATAGGATGTGCTCCTACAAAACACAGAAGCAGTCTAATGCCAGTTAAGACCATTATTGAGATTAGATTTTATTCTACTGTGTTCTGCACTGGGCAGTTAACACCTGGAATACTATGTGCATTAATGGACATGACATTGTAAGAGGAACCTTGACAAATTGTAGTGTATACAAATTTATGCATCCAGAAGCATAAGGAGTCTGGAACACATGCCATTGGAAGAAGTTTTGCCTGGAGCAAAGACAGCTTATTAACTGAATTCAAGTATATGAAATACAGGATTAAGGAACGGACCTAGTCTGAGTTACTTCCAAGGTTGGAATTATGAGTTGGGAAGCAGATTCTGCTCAATATGAGGAAAAGTGTTCTAAAGTACTCTCTTTGCATTGAAATGAGCTGCCTCATTTCTCATTACTAAAAGGGTTAAATTGTAGGTAAATGTCTTTTTTGTTTTTAAATGTTCAGTTAGCCAACATATAGTACACCATTAGTTTTTGATGTAGTGTTCAATTACTAAATGCCTTTCTTTAAAGCATGCTAGATAAAATATTTCTGTGTTGCAGAGGTATTGTACCTTTTTCCCTGCCAACTTTGACATTCTATGGCAAGCCAGTCCTATCTAGTGGTAAATTTAGCCAAACAGCCACTTTGCCATTTGGAATCTCTGAATTTCTGGTATTATGATTAGCTTAACAACATTGATAGGATATTATTGTATATAAATTTAACCAGAGAACTACCATGATCATTTTTCCCTGTGCAAAAATGGAGATAAAAAGTGAATCATTAAGAAAACTATATTTGTTAAAAAAAAAAAATGTCCAAATACTGTATTAAGAGATTTGGTTAAATTTACATACTTAAAACACATATGTACTCACAAGTGTTGTATTGTAGATAAAGTGAAACAAGACAAATGAGCCAAAATATCTCTTAATGAGATGAATATGTATCAAGTAATTAATTTTGGCAGTAAATATTTTGAAACCCAATGAAGCAGAAAAAGTATTACCAATGACTTAGGCACAATCAAGATAGATGTGTTTCCTGAAAAATTAGGGAGTGTGTCATAGAATTATTAGAGATAATTAGTTTAATTTCAATTCCCAGTTTAGAAATAGTTCTTTAGACCTGTGTATATAATATAATATAATATAATATAATATAATATAATATAAAATATAGAATGTATATATCATAGAATCTATATCTGCTTATCTACCTAAAGACATTAATTTCAAAGTAGAGCTCTTTTTGCTTATCCTGAATGTATTTAAGTCTGTTGTAACAACAATGGTGAAATCTAAAAATTATAGAATATAAGGTGGTCACCTTTTGACATAACATGCAGAATGAAGTGTAATACTTTTTAAATGGCTTCATGTGAGGTGCCTGGGTAGTTCAGTTGGTTATGCGTCCAACTCCTGATTTTAGCTTGGGTCTTGATCTCAGGGTACTGGAATGGAGCACCACATCGGGCTCTGTGCTCAGCAAGGAGTCTGCTCAAGGATTCTCTCTCTCCCTCTCCCTCTGTTACTCCCCCAATTCTCTCTCTTTCTCTCTCTCTCTTTCTCTCTAAAATAAATAAATAAATCTTTAAAAATTTAAATGAAAAAATAAAATGTGATAGAATGCCTGAATATAAGAAGTACCTCATGCTAAGAAGTGCCATGTTTAGAAAACGACTATGCTACGTAGAAATAGGTATCATCCAGAATGCCATGTTAAATCTGTTTTAATTACTTTATAGGACATGTTACACAGAAATACTTATTTATTGATAATTTTTTTAAATAAGTGTTTTTACCTTAACTTCTCAGAAAGGAGTCATAGAATGAAGTGAGAATTCTTGTTAAAATAGAAAACATATTTAATCATTCAGAGAGTCTATATGTATACCTGACAGAATTGATATGAATAGTGTTCTTGAATATGTACACATGTCAAAACTAATGAATAAAATAAAGCATCTATTGGGGAAACAAGAGCAATATAAAAATTCAAGTAGCTAAGACTAGAATCGTAAGTGAGAGATGTAAATAAAATTTTAATCCAAATATTTTACATATTGTGCTGATATTTTACACACACACACACACACACACACACACACATCTATATTCATGATAATTTGTTGGTAAGAAATACTTTTTGGGGGGAGAGTTAGTTTGTGAGTTTCTCTCTTCCATTGAATGGGGAAAACCATCCAATAACCTATTTTTCA
This sequence comes from Mustela lutreola, assembly GCF_030435805.1. Classification (NCBI taxonomy): domain Eukaryota; kingdom Metazoa; phylum Chordata; class Mammalia; order Carnivora; family Mustelidae; genus Mustela; species Mustela lutreola. The sequence goes on along the minus strand of NC_081292.1, from coordinate 121,062,275 downwards.
TGGTATCTGTAGAACATGACAAGAAATCCTCCTCCAAAATCTGCAATAAAATGAAAATTGCTTACAAAAGCAAGACATAGATCTTATGGACTGTGAACAATTTGCACATTTGTTACAAAATAAATATAATGTATCTAACTATTCAAAAGGGAGGAATAACATTGACTAAAAGCAAGGATGTTATTTTGATGTAAAGTATAATTTACCATGTAAAAATAAATGTACCTCTGGGAGAGAAATAAGTTTTAATATATATATATATTAGGAATGAAATAATATTTGCCAAATATCCCTTAAAAACCTGCCAAAAACTTGAATGCAATAGGAAAAGTTTGAGTACCTGTATTTCTCTGTAGGACCTTCTATAAAACTTAATACAAATCAGGACAATTTGAAGCTGTTCTTAATGATGAGAAATATTAAGCTGTATTGAATTTATATAAATCTCAGTTTCATAAAGATTACTTTTCTTTATAAATAAAGGTGAAAATTTTTAAAATTTCTACTAAATGTAGGTGAATCTCTCCTTTTTTATCTTTGAAAATGCAAATAAATATTAGTTTCTCCCATTCAGTTTATGAAAGTTAGACTAGTAGGATTTCCCACTGAGGCCTTTGGGTTATTTTGGAGTAAAAAAATGTTTTTGTTGGTTATCTTTTTAAAAATCTTCCATTTCAATAAACAATTATTTTAAAAGCTACTGATAACCTTAAGCATTCTAATTTTATTTGTTTATAGAAATATATATTACATTTGGTAACTTCTACCAATTTTACTTTAAGAAATTGATTTTCCATAAATATGTTTTTTATCTAAGCTGTCTCTTTGATATAATAGTTCTATAAGCCTCACATTAGCCATTCAAAGTGATTTCCAGAAATCCCATTAAAACCAGGACACTGTTTATTTCCTTTTATAATACTCTTTGAGAAGAATTCAGTACAGTCTATTAAAATTCCTTTCACTTGTCCTTAAAGTGTCCCCTGAATTCAACACTGTCCTATGTCAGACGATGGCTCTCTGGTTTCCCAACCTCATGACCGCATGACTTATTTTCCACTGCTTTTCAGTGATAACTTTTTGTATCCTGTCATTTTCTCACTTTCTTTTAAAAACTTACTTCTTTTAAAAATTGTGGTACAATATACCTGACGTAAAATTTACCATTTTAACCATTTTTAAGTGTACACTTAGGTGACATTAAGCATCTTGCTTTCTTTTGCCATCACAAAGCACCAATTGTCTTGACTTCCTAAATCAGGTAGCAGGATGAATGTTCTCAAAGAAAGTAAGAGTTGGATGAGGAGAGTATGGAAAATCAAGCTATGGTTTTTGCTTTGATTTGCTGGCTTGCTAGTGGGCCCTAGGGATTAAAACAAAACAAAGCAAAACAAAAAAATTATTAAAGATTATTAGCTAGCTCTGTTACAAAGCTGTCATCATCAAGACAGCATGATACTGGCACAAAAACAGACACATAGATCAATAGAACAGAATAGAAAGCCCAGAAATAGACTCTCAATTCTATGGTCAACTAATCTTTGACAAAGCAGGAAAGAATGTCCTATGGAAAAAAGACAGCCTCTTCAAAAATGGTGTTGGGAAAATTGGACAGCCACATGCAGAAAAATGAAATTGGATCATTTCCTTATACCACACACGAAAATAGACTTGAGGAGAACACAGGCAGCAACCTCTTCGACCTCAACCGCAGCAACATCTTCCTAGGAACATTGCCAAAGGCAAGGGAAGCAAGGGCAAAAATGAACTATTGGGATTTTATCAAGATCAAAAGCTTTTGCACAGCAAGGAAACAGTTAACAAAACCAAAAGATAACTGACAGAATGGGAGAAGATATTTGCAAACGACATATCGGATAAAGTGCTAGTGTCCAAAATCTATAAAGAACTTAGCAAACTCAACACCCAAAGAACAAATAACCCAATCAAGAAATGGGCAGAGGACATGAACAGACATTTCTGCAAAGAAGACATCCAGATGTCCAACAGACACATGAAAAAGTGCTCCATATCACTGGGCATCAGGGAAATACAAATCAAAACCACAATGCGATATCACCTCACACCAGTCAGAATGGCTAAAATTAACAAATCAGGAAATCAAAGATGCTGGCGAGGATGCGGAGAAAGGGGAACTCTCCTATACTGTTGGTGGGAATGCAAGCTGGTGCAACTTCTCTGGAAAACAGCATGGAGGTTCCTCAAAATGCTGAAAATAGAACTGCCCTATGACCCAGCAATTGCACTACTGGGTATTTACCCTAAAGATACAAATGTAGTGATCTGAAGGGGCACATGCACCCGAATGTTTATAGCAGCAATGTCCACAATAGCCAAACTATGGAAAGAATCTAGATGTCCATCAACAGATGAATGGATAAAGAAGATGTGGTATATATACACAATGGAATACTATGCAGCCATCAAAAGAAATGAAATCTTGCCATTTGCGACAACGTGGATAGAACTAGAGTGTATCATGCTTAGTGAAATAAGTCAAGTGGAGAAAGACAACTATCATATGATCTCCCTGATATGAGGAAGTGGTAATGCAACATGGGGGCTTAAGTGGGTAGGAGAAGAATCAATGAAACAAGATGGGATTGGGAGGGAGACAAACCATAAGTGACTCTTAATCTCACAAAACAAACTGAGGGTTGCTGGGGGAAGGGGGAAGGGGAGAGAGAGAGGGGAGTGGGGTTATGGACATGGGGTAGGGTATGTGCTTTGGTGAGTGCTGTGAAGAGTGTGAACCTGGCGATTCACAGACCTGTACCCCTGGGGATAAAAATATATTATATGTTTATAAAAAATAAAAATTAAAAAAATTTTTAAAAAGATTATTAGCTAAGTTTTGGTGTAAATTGTTAATGACGAAAGTGCTGAGAGCAAAAAGGGACCCATTCCTGATAGAAGAACTTAATAAAAGTATTTAATTCTCCTTAGAGCCCTTTCAGGTGAAGATTATGCTGCCTCTTCCCCAAGTAATGAATACTTTTTCTGGTACCCAAAAATCTCAGTTATTTGCTGACTATTTAATAATGCGCACATATATCTCTAATATTTTCCCAATAGATACAAAGCTCTGCTGCCATCACCTTTACCTTCACATAAATGACTGAGTTTATTATATGTTTGCGCTGGTAACTCTTGAATACTAGTTACTCTTAGCAATTGAGGGTTTCTTTTTAACTCGTTTACTCAGTATTTGCACATTCCTTTCTTCAAAGAGTGCTAAATAGTGTTTGTAAAAGTTAATATGATTGTACTCATTTGGCCAATTATAGGTTCATTTTGTGTAATTACAATCCTCATATAGTACTTGACAGGAAATGAGTACAGACCTGAAATACAGTGACGGATCACAGGATCACAGTATGCTACTTCTTTAGGACTGCAAAGACATATATGGTGTGATATTGTATTCAGAATTTACATGCCATTTAGTCAATATTGTTTATCATCATCAAAGGTTCATGTAGTACATCATAGAGATGCTGAAGAAAAGATTTCATGATGCAAACATTAATTTATAGTGGGGAAATTGTTACTATTATTTTATTTCTCCAGACAATATCAACATGTTTATGGAATCAGACCCAGTTGATAAATATAATTGAGCCTTGCTGTATGTTACAGACAGTCTCAGCTCCCTGACTTTATCCAGGTAGCTTCATCTTTGTGCCTCTAGGTTTCTCATCCGTTCACTAAAAAAAATAATACCTACATCATAGATTTCTGTAAGGCTCTGATAAAATAACACATGCAGGGGCGCCTGGGTGGCTCAGTGGGTTAAGCCACTGCCTTCGGCTCAGGTCATGATCTCGGGGTCCTGGGATCGAGTCCCGCATCGGGCTCTCTGCTCAGCAGGGAGCCTGCTTCCCTCTCTCTCTCTACCTGCCTCTCCATCTACTTGTGATTTCTCTCTGTCAAGTAAATAAATAAAATCTTAAAAAAAAAAATAATAACACATGCAACAAGGTTAGTGATCTTCAAAGGTCCATGTAACTGTTAATTCTTAACAATTGTTAAAGTCCTCTGAAAAGACAATCTAATGTAATAGAAAAAGAACAAAAGAAGTTGACTGGTGCTGTGGTCATCATCATGCTAGAGCCACATGGGTATGATGACGTCAGTGAACCTTTCTAATTTTGCCAACCTCAGATGATCAAATGAAGGTATTTGGGAGAATTCTTTTTTAGCTTTACTTAATATACATAATTGTTATTAAAATCACTGGACACAAAAAGACGTGCCATTACCTATTCTTACATAATTTTCTTTCTTGAATCATGCTAAAGGGATATCCAATAGGAAAAGACAGTGACAATGATATGAATTGATTATGAATGTTTTTCATTCTTCAGTGCAAATGCTGGCCTGGATTCCAACTGAAGGATGATGGTAAAACATGTGTAGACATTGATGAATGCTCCTTGGGATTTCCGTGTAGCCAGCAGTGCATCAATACATATGGGACCTACAAGTGCCTCTGTACAGATGGCTATGAAATACAACCTGATAACCCACATGGCTGCAAATCACTCTCAGGTATCGAACTGAACTTGTCCACTGATCCAACCACAATTACACATATGGATTCTGAGTTTTATAGCCATTCTTACTGAATTCACTCCCCCTTTCTGTGTGTGAGAAATCAAAATTCATCCCTACTTCCCCTGACTTAGGAATCTGTCACTCTAATTTTGTGTGCTGTTCACAAACTATTGTGTTTGTTATAAAATTGCATTATGGTCTTGTGAATTACTAAGTGCTTTCTAGATTTTGAGAGTCCTCCGAAGTAAAAAGAGCTATTTCCTGCTGCATCACAGGTTCTTAGGAGCAAATTTGGCCAGGACTATCAAAAAGCCTATTGTGACTGTATTATAATAGTTTTTCCTTCTCCCCTATACCTTACACACTCATATATGTATGCCAAGGAGAAGAGGTCAATAATGGTAATGGCAATGATGATGGCGGCAACAGCAATAAATCAGCTAAATAGGACTATATAGGACTATTTGAATTCTTCCAGTGATTCGGTGAACATTATTAAACTTCTGTTTGTTCCAAGTAGTGTGTTTGATTTTGTGAATTAGACAATTCAGTAGAACATGGACCATAATTTTAAAACTATTACAATTCATTAGGGGAGAAAATTGCACATATTAAAATAATACAAAGCAATATAAAACAAATAATGACTGTTTAGATGAGCAAAAAATGACACCTAATATGTCTCTTACCCTCTTACTTTGAGTATAATGAATCAAATTAGCATTGCTAGTTTCTTATGTATATGCATATCATATACATGACACCATTTAAAACATTAGATATTTTATTTATTTACATAAAATAAATTCCAGGGACAGAAATTCTTAAAATCAGCTTTCAACTGGTTAAACCTTTGCACATTTTGAAGACAAAAAGTAGCCCTTTCAAAATTTTTTTTATTTCATATTTACTTAAGTATTCTTGAAATATTCATCACTGAATCAATTTGTGTATTATTTGGAGACTGCTTTTTTGCTGTTGTTGTTTGTTTGTTTGTTTTTGTTTTTGTTTTACCAACCTACTTGGTACATCATGCATTCAGTGCCTTAGGATAAGAAATAAAATCTCAAAACCAGTCAGTGTTTTTATTACCTTTAGCTTTTTGCTAAGGATGGTATAAAGGGGACAAATGCTAATGATTACAGTTTTGGTCTTATTATGTAATGTATCCATGCTGTAGCTGTTTCTCATTAACAGTAATAATTAGAAACTAATAATAATTTTAATACAAAAACTATTGATGAGACAAAGTTTAATACAAAAACTGTTGCTAAAGAGAGGAGAGATTCTTTCCAACTTTACTGAGATAGAGTTGACATAAAACTATGTAACTGTATTTTTAATTTTTTTAATGCTATGTAACTTTAAATCATATAATGCATTGATTTGATACACTTATATACTGCAATATCATTGCCACCATAGTATTATGAACACCTCCATCACTTCACCTAATTACCATTAATTACCATTTCTTTTTTTCTGGCAAAAGCATTTAAGCTCTACTCTCTTAGCAACTTTTAAGTATGTAGTAGTATTATTTATAATCACCAGGCTGTGCCTTTTATTCTCGGTTTTACTTGTCTTCTAACTGGAAGTTTGTACTTTTTAACCAACATCTCCCCATTTCCCTTACCCCTAATCCCTGGTAAACACCATTTACTGTCTGTTTCTATGAGTTTGTTATTGTTCAGATTCGATGTATAAGTGATCTCACGTAATACTTGTTTTTCTCTGACTTATTTCACTTGGTATAATGTCCTCAGGGATCATCCAAGTTGTTGTACATGGCAGGATTTTATTCTTTGTCATGACTAAATAATATTCCATTGTGTATAAGTCTGTGTAATATTACATATGCCTGTGATATAGAAAATATTTAATATAAACTAATATATTATTCATACATTGCATGTGATATGATATGCATATGTGTAAATACAAATATATAAATTAAAGATGCATTTGAATACAGATATCTATACATAAAAACATATTTACACATATGTGTGTATATGTCACATCCTCTTTATTCAACTGTTGATGGATACTTAGGTTGTTTCCATGTCTTGAATGTTGTGAATAATGCTGTCATTAACATGGGAATGTAGATATATCTTTGTTACCCTGTTTTCAATTCCTTTGGCTAAATAACCAGCAGCGAGATTCTTGGGTCATTTGTTAGTTCTATTTTTAACTTCTTTAGAAACCTCCATACTCTTTTCTATAGTGGATTTACATTCGTACCAATAATGGACAAAGGTTCCCTTTTCTCACATCCTTCCAACACTGGTTATCTCAAGTTTTTTTGGTGATAGCTATTCTAATAGATGTAAGGTGATATCTCATTATGGTTTTAATTTGAATCTCCCTGATGATTACTGATGTTGAGCATCTTTTCATGTACTTGATGGCGATTTGTATGTCTTCTTTGGAAAAAATGTCCATTCAGATCCTCTGCTTATTTTTATTTATTTGTTTGTTTATTTATTCTCCCCACACAGAGAGAGGGAGGGTTGGAAAGAGAGGGAGATAGAGAATCTTAAGAAGGCTCCATGCCCAGCTCAGAGCCCAACACAAGGATCAATCTCACAACCCTGAGATCCTGACCTCATGAGCCAAAATCAAGAGTCAGATGCTTAACAGATGGAGCCACCTAGGTGGCCCTCCTCTGCCCATTTTAAAATCAATTTTATTTTTTTATTGATTTGAACGAGCTCTTTGTATTTGTTCAATATTGACCCTAATATTAACATCTTATCAAATATATAATTTTCAAATATTTTCTCCCATTCCATAGGTTGCCTTTTATCTATGTTATTTCTTTTGCTGTGCACAGATTTCTAGTTTGATATATTTCTGCTTATTTTTGCTTTTATTACTTGTGGCTTTTTGTGTTGAACCTAAAACAATCATTTCCAAGAACTTAATGGAGACTTTTCTCAATGTTTTCTTCTAAGAGTTTTATAATTTCAGGTATTACATTTGAGCAGTAAAGAACATAACTGCCTAAATATTAAGGTAGACCATAACTGACCAATTTCATATTTATAAATATAGCTGACAAGAGATGGCAAGGCACCTTCAACTACACAGCCGACTCCCTTTAGTAGGGTTCAGTCTCAACTTACCATCAACACGAAGACTGAATGATTGGGGGTGCTGCCCTTGCTAATGGAAAGTGTCCAGCATGTGTGGCACAAATTTCTAATCCCTGGCATGTAAAGTATGCTAAAATATAATATAGCGCCCTATGTATTATATATTTACTGTGAAACTAAAAGATAAAAAAGAGGAATGTGATAATTTTTAACATAAATTTAACAGGACAATAACTCTATAACAATAAATGATTCATAATAAAATCCATATTAAATTGCATAAAGTGAATATCATTTTCATTGCCTTTTTTTTTTTTTCTAATTTCTCCTGACACTAAATTTGCTTATCAGAGACTAAATATATGACTTCATCTTAGAAACAAAGCTGTTTAAAAAAAGGAGTTTGAACAAAACTTTGATTGAATTGACCCAGGGTTATAAAAATCAAGGAGGTGGACAATATGAATTTAAATTATTCAGATAGGTATTCATATAAATGTGCTATACAAACTATCTTAATATTATTTATTTACATATCCAGTTTGTGGGGGGAGACACCTGGGTGATGCACTCAGTTAAGCATCTGACCCTTGGTTTTGGCTCAGGTTGTGATCTCAGGGTTGTTAGATTGAGCCCCCTGTCAGGCTCCACCACTCAGCAAAGATTCTTTATATCCCTCTCTCTCTCTAGAATAAATAAATAAATCCTTAAAAAACAAAATAAAAATCCATTTTGTTTTCCAAAAAAAATCAGTTTTAAGAGAAAACTGATATAAAGTTTTAGAGAATCTTCATATATTTGGAGCATGGTCAGATTCTTACTATTATCTATCCTAGATTCTAGAGCAAATGAGATACTATAACATACTACAACAAATGAGATACTATAACATAAACATATTAGACAACCTATAAGAAGGAAATAAAGACCATTGATGACCATTAAAGGGCTTAAAAAGCCAGATTATAGGGTAAGGTAAAATTAATAAACAAAAATTATAAAATCCAGAGTTCCAAAAGTATCTAAGGGAGGTCTCTGGGCAGATTTAAAAAAGATAGATAGATAGGTAGATAAATAGATAAATAGATAGATAGATAGATAGGTAGATAGATAGATAGATAGGTAGGCAGTGATACCCTTGATCTTCACCAAAGTCATTCTGACAGCATTAGCTGTTGATTTGATTATCAAGAATGACTTTTCTGATTATATGAATTAAATGTACTGTAGGTTCTAAAATAGGTGTAGTGTATTATTTCCTGAAACTCATTTAAAAAATCAGATTATGACAGCAGATATTTTCCACCAATTCTGAATAAATTAGATAATCAGCTGTTCATGAAAATTGAAGGGAAGAGAGGGATGCATTTAGAATTATCTGGATCTTCCATACTGCCTGGGTATTTGCTATCTTTTCATTTTATTATCAATTGAAATTTTCAGTGTGAATTTTTTTAACCATTAAGCTACCAGAGGGCACTGAATTTAAATTTTTAATGCTGCAAAAACTGAAATTGAAACTAAGCAAAGTTGAAAACCATACATATGAAATTTTAATTATATTTTGTCTTGGTATTTAGATGAAGAACCTTTTCTAATTCTGGCTGATCATCATGAAATAAGGAAAATTAGCACTGATGGCTCCAACTATACACTTTTAAAACAGGTATGACATTGTCATAATTATTTCATGTTTAATATGGGTACTCCAGATATGCATTAGAATTATAGAAATATCTCACAATTAAAATTTATGAAGCACTTACTTATGGACACATGCATGTATATATATAAGATTACCATAGATATTATTTTATTTGAATTGTCCAGGTGATGTTTCCAACATGTTACATCACACCATATCTAAGAAAGTAAAAAAAACAAAAACAAAACAAAACAAAACAAAAAACAACAAATGAACAAATAAACAAACTAAAAAGACAACAACAAAAGCAAGGTTAATTAATGAAAGGGAAAACTATCTCAAGAAAAGCTAGATTAGAAAAAGCATAAAATTATCTTTAAAGTCTTTTTTATGTTACCCAAATTGTTTTTACCCCTTGGGATTTAAAAATTAATGCCTTTTCAATAATTTTCAGTTTCTGCTTATAGAACTAAGAAATAAAGTAGGATTGGTGATCTCTAGCTTTTAAAATTTAGAATTAGCAAGGGAGCAAAAATGTAATGGTAATCCAAGCATGGTTCAAAGGTTGTGAGGCACATATTTTCAGTCTTACCCTCTTCATCCCTCAACGTATCCACTCCAGGAGAGTCCAGGTTGATACGTTTTGATGTTTAAGTTCTATGATCAGAGTTTACTTATATATGTTATTTGAGATAAAAAGGTGTGATTTCCATTTTAGGACAGGACAGAAAACTCTGAATTGCTCACCTCAATTTTTATTTCTTGCAGTCTACAGTGAAAATAGCATAAAATCAAGTCACTAAAACTACAGTGCTTACTACATGGACTAGAGAAATCATATGCAGTTAGGTATACCATATTTTTAGTTGTCAGGAGAAATAGCTTCTTTGGGAAGGTTAAGTTGGTATATGTTTTACTACAAATGCCTTTTTGCCCCAGACCATATAATAGTGACATAAATATGTGAAAGTACTGTCTAGAACAAGTGTACCAAAAAAAAGAAAAGAAAAGAAAGGGACATTTCTTGTTCTTATAATATGTTTGTGCCAGCATTAGGCATAGGCAAAGAAGGCCATTCATGTGGTGATTTTTCAGCATAAGGAAAACTTACTTAACTACAACTATTTTTGTCACTGACTGACGGATTCCTCCACTGCCATTGCCAGTTTCATTCATTTTTCTTAAGAATTTAGTTTCATTTTAAGTGAAAATATTCATTAGCAATGGGACACTAACTCTCCCTGACAGTTGGATTTTCCGGTTTTCCTTTAAGTCACAGATTGAAGATGAAACGTTCACATAAAAATCTAGATTTCAGGTTACTTCTGAAAATAAATAGGAAGGTATAGCAGTACTGGGCTCACATCCTTGAATGTCCACAATCCAAACTCTGTAGCAGTTGACGCTTTGATGTAGAGGCCAACACTCTCCAATTCACTGGAGTCGTCAGACTTCCTGCGCACTCGTCACGCGTATACTTGTTCATGAATGTCTGTGAGGTTTAGATTCTTGCTCTTGAGATTAGTGTGCCACCAACATTCACTGTAGCATTAGAGAGAAGAATCTCTCATTGTGAACCCTGCAGAGACTGGGAAAAATGTAAAATATTTTCATGTTGTTTATAAAAACTAAACACAAATCTATTTAAAATATAAGAATTAGACCACTATCTCTTTAAGAGATGCATAAAGTAAGAATAATAATGATATATATAAAAATCATATATATATATATATATATATGAAACAATTCCAAAGAAAAAGTTTTAGCATATATAAATGTGAAAAATGTTTGCAGTCCAAATGGCTTTCTACATTATTTAACTTAATTCTTTTTTTCTATGCAGCCTAATTTTAAGCTTATAACAAAGTTACAAATTCCTGAAAATCATTTTTTTCTTTTGGAGTAGGTCTCTATATCCCCTCTAAGCCTCTCTATACATTTAAAGTTGAATGTGCCAGCCATTGATTTCCTCATACAATCTCGAAAAGGGACATGCTTATTTTCTCTTTACTGGATTGCTTTTGTTTGTTTGTTTAGCATTTCTTCCTTTTAGATTCTGCTATCAGAAAAGGAGAAAGTTCTTTCTTTAGAACACGCTGTGTATAAGCTCAGTTGAACTAATAACTAAAATAACAACAGTATTTATTGACTTCATGAAGACCATAACAGAGCTTCAATGACATCTCCTTGCTTTATTTTCCAACCCTGTGACTTAGGACATTTCTCCAGTATCCCTTTTGTCTTTTTATGGATAATATGTTACCAGAGATTGTTCTTAATGGAGCAAAATTATTTTTTTTCTGTATGCATCATTTAAGTCTCTTTCATATACCCAGATTTCTTTAATATACGTGTTCAGATAGAACTTCTTTCCTGATATGGTTTTCGACTATTGCCCTTCACTAGTACCTAAGTGGGGGTGACTATCAGATGGTTTTCTTCGTGTAGTGTTTATGGAAATGAAGGGGGAGTGAGAAAAAAGAGGAAGCTCGTGAGGACTCTGAACATCTGTTTATTTCGAAAGCATTTATTAATGTGACCACTGAGCAAGGAAATAGACACACAAAAAGCTAGACAGAATCCTTACATCAAGTTTTGCCTGCAGTCTGTTTGGAATATGTCATTTCTGTCAGGGGTGATATTTTAAACTACAATTCATGAGAGCATTATAGGAATTTTCAAGGAGTTCTAGGCAGTAGAAACAGGTTTTTGGCTTTTTTTTTTTTTTTTTCCTCAGAGATTTCTGTCTACATGTGCAGAATAAAGTAAAAAACGGAAGTAATTATCTCTCCATATTTCTCTCAGTCAAAATAAGTGAAAAGACATCCTTGCCTTAAGTTTGGGAGGATTTTTTTGGTGTGTGTGTAGGTGATTAAGAAGAACAATTACCATATCTTGATTTTTATTCTCTCTGTTGTAGTCTGTATGAAGCATTACAGTGAAAAATTATAATAACTGGTAGATTATTTTTTTACTCTATGTATTCTAAATTATAGTGGTAGCTTGGCCAGCTATAACTTAAATTCATATACCACATGCATAAAGAAAATGTACTGTAATAACATGGATTTGGGAAGTAAAATGCATTAATCAAGTATTAATTTGATTAATTTAAGAGCATTAATCAAGTGTTTTTCCAGTGTTATCCAGTTCAATCCTAGTAGTGGTTTTTACTCCAGTAAAATTGCATTGGGAAACAAAACACAATTTCCTAAATTAATCATCTTGAACCAAAGGGTGCAAATCTTCAGCTATAGAAATGAAAGAAGCAAATAGGATTTTGATGAAACCAATTTTCAGCTTTAAAACCACTGGGATGACTCTAGTGTTTAGACATTATTTTGACCATGCCCTTGGCTGTTTTAATGTTCCTTGCATATGATTCTGCAAAGAGAGAATTGCAAACTTTTCTGTGGGGATTAAGGGTAAAGCTGTAGAAAACTACTATTGGAGTGAATTCATTAAACTCTGTACAGAACTTGGAATATACTCAATTTATATTTTAAAACTTCATAGACCACTTCCCAGATATGTATGCTAAAGTGCACTGTTAAGGAGTCCCAGTTTTTAGCTTGTGAATGAATATTTAACAAATCTTTTCTTTCTGTGATTGATTTTTTAAGCATTAATGGTCATTATTTTTGATTAGTAATATCAGTAAGAAATAAACTTGTGTTTATTCACCTGGGTGAGGTGAAGAATTTAGAGACTATCATGTGTACTTATGTCTCTTATTTATGACCAATGACAAGCAGTTCCAAACTGTCAGGCTATTTCAGGTTAACTTTGTAATCTGGGGCAGAGGAAGGAGATTGTTTATGTTAAGCCAAATAAAAACATAAGACTTGAAACTATGACTTTTATATCATTATCACTAGAATTCAGCCCTGCTGAGAGAAAAAAAAAAATCCATATTTGCCAGAAACTTCTCTGAATTGCTTCTATAACTCAGCCATCCTCACTCTTCTTTAAACCGTTAGAAAGAAATAAAATATGAACAGTAATAATTTAGCCTTGGCCTGAGTCTTATAAAAGAGTATATAAATCTAATGCAGGGTCATTATATCTGCTTTTGAATTGGGGGAATAGATCTGGAAATTACCAGATGTGGTAATTATCATCCTTCCTATCCCTCCCCCTCCAACAAACCAAAATAGCTAATCTCCCTGAAGGTGCTAATCCTTACCCATAGGATGATAGCTACTTATAAATGACCCCCAAAATAACTTGAGTCTTAATTATAATTTTAGGTTGACTGTAGATATAAGCAAGTTTACAACAGATATAATGGTATGGCTCTCTAGGGCTTTGCCAAATGTCTATAGTGTCAATTATTTTTAATACATAAAATTCATATATTAATAACTATCCAAGCCTTAAAAATGAGTTAACACAAAGGAAATCCTGATCCAAGTTTTGTTAGTCCATTGGCGTAGTAAATCTATGAGCGCTGACAAACGGTCAGAATTAAATTAATCCCTCAAAATCATTTGAATAATTCAGCACCTAAAAAAGATTTCCCGATCCTGATGTACAATTCTCAAATCAAATCTGTCAAAAGACATACCCATCACACCATAGAACTGTGGTATCCAGAAACCTATCAGTTGGATTCGTGTTCAGTTTTCTTACCTTCTGAAAAAGACAAGAGTCTGAAGGCAGGCATTCCCTACTCTTTCTATGTGGAATAAAAAGATGTTGACCACCCAGTTCCTCTTTAGTCAAATACTGACAACTCTCCTAAGATTATAAATTTTAAATTCTGACATGGCAGTCTCTTGACTGAAGGGCCTTTGGAAGCAGGAAGAAACAAAATGAGACAGCTGATTTATCTTGTTGAGACAAATGATTTTGGACAAAGTCAATTCTAAACCTTCTTTTCTGACTGATCAGATGGCTACCCAGGGCTCATCTTCAATCTTCAAGGATCTTTGGCCTTTCCAATTTAGATCTACTCTCTTTTCTGGCTATTCTACAACAGATAATAATGACATTAAATTAATACTTTTTAATATTAACCTAAAGTGAGAGTCTTTCACTTTATCTCCCTAAAAGCAGATTTTTTCCCACTCAGTACTGGATATTTACTTAAATCTTTATCTATAAGTAGTCCAAAATTTTTGTGACCCACATGGAAAGTATTTTCAAATGAATTATGCAACATCTTAAGTGTATGGTACAGAGAAGATATAAACATAAAGTGCTTTTAAAAAGAATTGGTCACAAGTGCTCTTCATTGTAATAACTATAACTATTTAGGTTCAAAGGAAGATAGTGGTTCTTATGAACTAAAACAAAACATTTTAAAATAATTTCTATAAACTATTATTCAAACATATCCTTTTTTTATTTATAGGGATTAAACAATGTTATTGCTATAGATTTTGATTACAGAGAAGAATTCATCTATTGGATTGATTCTAGCCGACCCAATGGCAGCCGCATAAATAGAATGTGTTTAAATGGAACTGACATTAAGGTAACTGCATGTTACAGTGATGGGATTATTGGATATTTTATTGGTATATCTGACTTGAATAGAAAATACTATTTCATGGTAAAAATACGACGCATAGAATGTATTAGGTTGATTTGAATTTCACATTTGTACAGTGTTAATACATACTTTAAATATGAAATATGAGGCTTTTTAATCCATATGTTTCATTATAACACTACTTCTTGCAATAAGATAGAAATCAAATTGGGAAAATAAAATTCGGAACTTTATTCACAACCTTACAAAATGTGAGGAATGCTTTTGGCTTGAATGATTAGTGCCTGACCTGCAATTGTGTTGATTTATATAAAAGGCAAAGTTGAGTCTGAGAATCTATAATTGAAAAATTTAATTACTAGACTCTAGATTGAAATTATAGCTCTATTAAAATTAACCTTCAATACAAGGAAATAATTTAATGCATTTCTGTAAAATCATGAATGTTCTGATCAGACAGCATCATAATTAAATATATGTCACATTCTAGATATGAGCTAGTTGGCACTATTTCTGAGTTATCTTGAGTTTCTTGTTCTGCTGAGGTGAGCACTGTGTTACCTTGTGTTTTAAAATAAAATTATATGAAAAAATAAAATAATTTTTGTTGCTTATATGAAGTAAAATATATTATAAAGACATTTAAATTCAAGTACAAAGAACGTATCAATTACTTTGACTCTTTTTGTAGCTGTCTCTAATATCATACAGAAATTTTTAGTGGAAACAATCATTTTTGAAAATATTAATAAAATCTTGAAATATGTTTATGCAATACCAAGACAACCAGTGTGATTGTATTTAATATAAACTTTATATATTTATGGGATAAACTGATAATTTTAAATGAAATACCAGTTTGTTTATAGAAACAGATGAATTTTGTCTTTTTTAATTCTTTGACTATTGACCCAAATTTGATCATATTTTTTTTACATTTAAATTTTTGGTTTCCTTTATATTTTTTAATATCTTTTAATATTCTAAAGGATTAATTATCTACTGCCTTGGGACTACTGGCACATTAGGATCTTAAATCATGTCATAACATAGGGTCACAAAATGAATCATATTTCTATTGAGATAACTAATTCACTGATTTTCATGTAAATTGTCAGCCATGCCAATTTTTTTAAAGGTAGAATTTGGAAGAAAGAAGAAAAGATATCTTGCAATTCAGTACAGTGGATTGATACCATTAGTTTCTGAAAATGCTATTATCTTCACTACTGACAACATTAGGGAAAGAATAACTATGAAATTTGATTATTGTTTTCTTGTTTCTAATATATAACCATTGACTGCTGTATAGCCCCAAATTCAGTTTCTCCTTTCACATAATCCTCAAATCATTGAGAACTCATAAATAGCAGTTATAGAGAATCTTTGGTTATTTTATATGCATCATGTTTATGCATACAAAGCTTATATCCTTATTATAGCTGATACTGACATGGGTTAGAATGAAGTGCAGCAGTCATATGAATTTCACTTTTTTTGTTTAGGTTGAAATAAGGTATATTTTCGTTTATATATATATTTTTTTACTCTTGTTGTAGTAGATAATTTGAATAGGGCAAGGCAAGAGCAGTTAGGAAAGTAGAGAATGCCATAAAAATATCAATAATTGTGTGTATGTCTTTGTGTGTGATAGAATTTCTCCCCCCAGTTTTCAGAAGACGATAAACTATAACAATAATGTCATCAACAAATTTGTAACTGCCCAACAGTTTTTTATTTTGGTGTTTATTTCATAACTCTATATGTCATATTTAGGGGCCTGATTCAGATATTGTAATTCCTTGCATCACAAATGAGTAAGTAATTTTATTAGGGTAAACATGTTCTATGTTTTATGTTTAGATTCTATTTCTAATGTTTAAGTAGAATTCTATTATCTCTGTAAAAATCACAAAGCAGTTGCTCAGTTCTTAAACTAGGTATTTACATTGTTAACTTTTAAATTCTTACCTTGTTAGGTAGTGCATAACACAGCTGTCCCCAATGCACTTGCTGTCGATTGGATTGGAAAAAACCTCTATTGGTCTGACACAGAAAAGAGGATCATTGAAGTATCCAAACTCAACGGTTTATACCCTACTATACTTGTTAGCAAAAGGCTGAAGTTCCCCCGGGACCTGTCTTTGGATCCTCGAGCTGGGTTTGTAACAAACATTGAAAATCTTAAATTAAAGATTGAAACTGTGGATTGCATTCAATGTGGTAAATCCTATTCTGTAGGTTTTAACATGGAAACCAAGATGAAGTGTAATGTGTAGACATTCTTACCGGGAAGTCAAAAATAGGAATGTGACTACCACAGTGAAAAAGAAAAACATTTAAAATGATGAGATTTTGTAGCAAGTATTTTTAAAAGTTTTAAATGCAACTGTTTTTCTAAGTAATCTATAAATGTAGTGGAAATAAATAAAATGTGCAGATTTCTCTAATTTTAATGCCTTTAAATCTTGGAGGAAAAGAAGCGATTGTGGTTGGTCATGAATACAGATGATATAATTCCTGTACCACTTTAGGGCAAGAGACATAAGTATTGTCCATGAATAATAAATAACAAGTACATTATCTATGCATTCCAAAGGGATAGCAAAATGGAAATACTGAGAAAGATCCATATTGGAGCTGTGTTTGAGTTGCATTTCATTGTAAGAAAGGAGAATAAGTCATTGTAAGGGTTAAGGACAGCAGGCTAGAGATTCCAGATAAGGGAAGAACACACAATAAGGTGTCAGAATTTAGGAGTCAAAGTCAGATATGTGGCTGCTAAAGTTCTGTAGACTATGACCATTATAATTCACTTTTAATTGTGTTGTTTGGTAAAGAAGGCATGCCTTTCCTTTTTTTTTTTCCCCTCCCATTATAATTTAGAGTGATTACATACTCCAAAATGATCTCTGTAGAAGTTCAAGCTTCTTAATGTGCTTGTTAAAAGAACAAATTTAGAGAAAATGTGATTCTTTAAAATAGGACACATTCACAGTAACAAGTGTCATGATCACAGTAGTGCTCTAAATTTTCTGCTGTATAAATTAATTTCACTTAATATGTCTCATGAAATTACTGCTTTTATCATATCATATACAACAACTAGGAATAGTTTCTTGCTAATGTGTTACAACTGTTTTTTTTTTCTTCCCTTATGTTTATAATTGGCAATGTGTTCATATCACTATACATTTTATAGCTTAATTTTAAACTTTACTTTGGGTAAAAGCAGTACGTAATAGGAGAAGACTTATACTGTAAATACTCTTCTGTTTCCAAGGTTATGTACAACTTTTAGGTTTTTGCTATATAATTATGTAACCATTTTGTTACCTTTTAAAGTATTTTCCTTACCATAGCAACAGAATATTCAAAAGAGTGTCAATTCTATTTTAATTGAAACAGAGTCACAAGAGAGTTTCTTTTTAATATGTCTCAGAAATAATGGCCAGTTGTACTAAGCTTAACTATTGTCATCATTCATTCATAAGAATGTGAATATTTTAATTACTTCAGTATTTTATCAGATGATATTTATTTTAGTGTGTTCAAACTATTGTCCTTTTTTTTTGAAACCAATAGGGTTGGCTTAGCTTCTCATTTTATACTCTCCAAGATGCTTCATATTGAACAGACAAGCATTACCTGTAGATCATAATAGTATTGTGGAATTTATTAGTTATAAAGCAAAAACTGTGTCTTTGCCTAGTGAACACAGCTGAGCTTAGCTTTAAGTTTTATTTCTCCTGGGTTATAGGTATTATTACCCTGTAAACTGAAAGCAGCCTTAAGTTATCATTAACATAAACCCATCCATCAAAAGTGTCAGTTAAAATAGTGAAGTACTAAATTACTGTAAATATTATGAAAGATTCCCCTTGATTGCAATTTTGGATAATATTTTATTATGATATAGATATGGTAAAAAAGAAGATAAAAATCAGATCTTTTTATGTAACAATTAAAGCCGCCTATTTTAGCAGATAAAATTTAATGACACCATTTTGTACCTGCTGTTTTTCTTCTTCCCCGAAGTGAGACAATATGGCAAACTGGGATTTTAGTTTGTATGAGATGCACTTCAGGGTGAAAATTTCATAACTGTCTAAAATACTGTGTAATCCTGCTTTTAAAAATCAGCTTAAATTATAAGATTATGTGATAAAAATGCCCTTGAATATTTCTACATTAGATTAACATTGCAGTTTACATGTTTTGAATTGGCCAACATGACTGACCCCCCATTTCCTTAAGGAGAGTAATTTCTGCCCTGATATTTAGTGAAGGATAAAGGAATCGTTTGTGTAAAAGAGGATAAAGATCACTGGACTAATGTAATGAAGCAACTAAACTTTTAGGAGGTAGCTTAGAGGTCCTTTCTGTCTTTTAATGATAGTATCCCAATTGTCACAATATCAATTTCATATGGTGGTTACTAAGAATGATAAGTAGATCAAGTAGACAGATTGATCACCTTCCTGTTTGTTACATTTAAATTCATCTGAGATCCAATTATCCTAATCATTCTGTTATCTGGTATAGTTTGGGAAATGCTGTTGTAATTTATAATAAGTTGGGGGCAATTAATATTATTTACACCAGTGTTTATAAAAGTTGTCATTTATGCAGAATATATATATATATATATATGCACATTTTAAAGTAGAATAGGAAATATAATGTTAAAGCCAGACTGAGCATAATTTAGTTTTTTGGATGATTAATGTTATTTCAGGTAATCCCATAGCAAAAGACCATTATGACAGACAATAAAGTGAATATGTGATATTACTGTTAATAGAAGATTAATCTACTCATTCATTAATTCAACTCATATTTCTTTAGCATTTAGTGTCTTTCTGTCCCTGGTCTAAGTAGCAGCAAAAAAATAAATGGCATAGTCCTACCTCTAGGTATTTCACAGTTCAGTGGGTAGGCAGATGAGTAAATAATTACAATACAATGCAGTCACTTATTAAAATAGGAAAAAAATAGAAAATGTTTCTATCTCAACTAGATTCAGAGTCCGCTTTCTGGACAAGATGGGTAGAGCAAGAATTAGTCAGGAGATGCAGTGCACTTCAGAGCAGGCAGAAAGAACAAGCTCTGTGGGCAAGCAAAGATGCATAGAAGGGCATGGCACATTCAAGGAACTGAAAAGAACTCATGTTTGGGACAATTTAAGTTTGTACATTTGTGAAACTTTGATACCAGTTCACTTTACAGAGCAAAAAAAGGCCTAGGGATCAAAATAACAACAAAACAAACCTTATAAGATTTCTGGTTCAGGCAAACAGGTTAATAGAGGAAGATCTCCCTACAATATGAGGCATACAGGAAAGTGGCAGAGATAAGAAAGGGAGATGATCAGTGTGTAAGCCTACTGGAATTGGAGTTCCCATGTAATAACAATGATAATGAAGATAGCTAGCCGCTTCTCTAGAATTCTATGAATTTGAAAACTGTGTCTGCATTTATCACTTTAGTTGCTTGTACTGTTTTTCTGAGTCTGTGAGAAAAACATTATTATTCTAACTATTATCCTTAAAGTACAGAAAAGAACATTGAATCTCAAAAGGGCCTAGTGATTCTCTCAGGATCATATAGGTAGTAAGATACTAAATTGAGGATTTAACCTAATTCTCAAGCTTTGGTCCCTTACTTTTCCTTTTATCATATTAGAATTTTCAGAAACAAAATGATCTTGGATCGTGATTGTGTTTTTCAGGAACCATGCAAACAGAGATAAGAAAAAAACATAAAGACAAAACTACTATAGTTTCTTCCATTTTAATAAATAGCTTTTTTACAAGATTTTAAATGTGGATATGAGTATTTTGGAAAAAATACAATCATTACAAGCGTGCTTTATCATTAAGAATATTTTTCTTTGGATTTCTTTTCTAGTAGTCTGTTAGCAATACCCTAAGAAAATAATACTAGGTGCTATTTTGAATTATAAATATATTTTAATGAAAATATATTGAAGGACTCATATATAACTCAGTATCTGTATCCACTATTGCCAATACAGATAATGATAATGCAAATACATTTGAAAAAGACACATTTTATGTTTCTGTATCTTCCATATGTCATTCTTTCTTCCTAGAATGCCCTTCTCATTTTCCTCAAGTTTGAATAACTTCCCATTTTTCCAGCAACAGCACGGAATATTGCTTCCTCTGTGAAACATTCCCCAGCTGTGCCTAAGAAGTCCCTACATATTGACCACATACCATTGCATGACTTTTTATTTTTTTTAATTTTTATTTTTTGAGGTATAATTGACATAAAATATTATATTAGTTTTAGATATACATAAGATTATTACTGGTACAAATGTCTATCTCTCCATCTAGAAAGTGAATTCTTTTCACAAGAAGGCTTGGTTTAATCACTGGTTGTACCAAACACAGAGCTTGTTAAATTCACTGCAGAAGGAAATAATAAATGGGTAACTGGATATACACAGCAAATAGGGTATAGCTGCAGGGACATTATACCTGCATCATTGCCCAAACCAATACATCAGTATGTAAATAACCTGCATGTTTCGAGGAGAAAGGTCATAAGGGAACTTTTGTTATGAGGGAATGAAAGGCATGCTAGGAATAAAAACTCAGTTTCTGATTTCTGTGGGAAAATAGAAATATTCTATTAAAACAAACAGTTGTATTAAAAAAATCCTTTCTCTACCAATTCTTAAACCTATCCATATTTAGTCAAAAACATACAGGAAAATGAACATCAAAAATTAATTATAATTTAAAATTAGAAATAATTGCTTTTGGAAGAAATATCTATTTCCTGAATTCAGGAAAAAAATAGTACAAACAGCAGAATTCAATTTTAATTTTTTAAAGAAATGGAGCATATTATATCAAACTATAAAAGACATCCTCAGGGGACGCCTGGGTGGCTCAGTTGGTTAAGCAGCTGCCTTCAGCTCAGGTCATGGTCCCAGCGTCCTGGGATCGAGTCCCACATCGGGCTCCTTGCTCGGCAGGGAGCCTGCTTCTCCCTCTGCCTCTGCCTGCAATTCTGTCTAACTGTGCTCGCTCTCTCCCCCTCTCTCTGATAAATAAATTAAAAAAAAAAAAAAAAAAAGACATCCTCAGGAACCACAGAAGCCTATTGTTATGGTTACAGCAGACATTGTTTTCTTTGTTCACATTTTGTTATAACTTACAGAGTAGATACCATTTGGGCCTGAGGTTTTTCAGATGTGATCCTAGGTAAACATTACATATAATATGGACGAAATTTGGAACTCCCCTTTTGACATTTTCAGTGAAGTTTTCATTTTTCAGCTTTGACCATTTATAGAAAATTTTGTACTTAAGTAGTTTTTAAGAAGTTGAATTTCAGATGTTGAAATTATCAGAATATCTGGTACAGTCTTACTGGAAAACTTGGAAAAAATGTATGGTAGAGGGGCCTAAGTATGGCAAGTTAAACCATTAAAGCTTAACCATCAGAAGGTAGGTATTCATAAGGAAAGAGCAATCCTGTGTCTATGAAGATTCATACATACCTGAAAAGAGTTAAATTATATTTTTCTTCAATGTAATAGAATCTTTTTATATTCTTCTTTTGGTTGATGAGTACTTAAAAAGACAAATTGTGATAAAACACAAAATAAAGACAAATTACATAAAATTATATGCTCAATTCAGATGCAACCTATTAGGTGAATATTGCTAAACCAATATATATAGAGAGGGAGTGGACAGATATATATGAAATATATAATACATACATAGTACAGATAAAAAATAATAGCTAATATTTGCTAAACTCTTACACCATGTTTACCAATGCTCTAAATTTATTTCCTGTATTCCATCACTTAATCCTCATGATGATCTTATGAGGAGGAACTATTATTAATCTTTTCAACATGTGAGTAAACACAGTCTCAAAGAGGTTAAATTGGCCACATTCACGCAGCTAGTAATAGGTCAACCCGAAATTTGAACCTCATGAGTCTGTTTCTAGAACTCATTTCCTGAAGGCTCTACATAGTGGTGCTTAGAGAAAAAGGTAGTCTATAAATCTAGAGACCTGAGCCCTTGTTCCAACTGTATCACTATTATAATAGACTGTGACAACACACATAATCTTATATGGTTTCCGTTTATCAGTAAAATGAAGGTCCTAGGCTAATGATCTTTAAGATTTGTTACAGCATTAAAATCTTCAATTAAGTTATATTTTGCTCTAAAATCTGAAAGAGATAAGGATTATTCATATCTTTGTAAGGTAGCTATGAATATAAGATTTATGTTCAGAGAACTATCAGTGAGCACAATATTTATTTCATGCTTTCTTTTATCGAGGTAAAATTATCATTCCTCCTTTTGTGCCTCTGTAGTAAAGTGGCTTTATCATTATACTTTTTTTCATTTGTTTTACATCCACCTATATTGTATTCACTGAGAGACCTTTAAAGGCAAAAATCGTATCTGTTTACCTCTGTGTTCCCAGTTCTAAGGAGTACCTGGTACATAATATGGCCTCAAAAATTATTGTTTCAAAATATTGTTCTTAATCTACTTAAGAATGGTTCTGGTACTTATTAGAGTTGTTATACCAGTGTGAGTAAATCGAGGTAGGTTCTTTGATTATGGGGCCTGAGAATCTACGTTAGTACTTTGTGGGTTCCTATGTTCACAATATATGTGTTGTTCAATTACACATTGTGTAATTGAGTAATTGTGAGATAAAAGATAGTAATTCTGTAGACCAAAAAAAGCTAAAGCACAGTTTCCCAAAGTGTTTCCCTAGGAAAATAAATGCTATCACCTAAGATTATGTGATTAAAAAAATGGACATTATACCTCCCTTTGAGAGAAACACTGTCATATTAAGCATATTAAAAGCTTTCACGATAAAAAGGGGAAAAAAAGATGATGCTTATTTTGTTAAAGAAAGCATTTCTCAAATATGTTTTATCTTGAAACCTATTTTGAAAAATGTGATCAGGGAAGAATTTGTGGTGAATGGAGGGGCAAAGTGAATTATGTCTAACTGAAAAGATCTATGTAATTAAAGAGGAATGGTCTCTTGCAGTGATTTTTATGGAAGTACAGAAGTGAAAATGTAAATACTCCAACTAGAGCTGAAGTGACATATTTTAATGGTGGGGAGTCACTGAGAGAAGTATTTTTGTGCCTTTTTTAAAGGAAAGCTTGAATGGCAGGGACAGGATTTCAAAACTCTTAGAAAGCTTTCTGAGAATGATGTAACAGATGTCAGACTCCATGAAATATGCTCTTCCTGTTCTTGATATCTTGGCTCAAGATGGTGATAAGACTAGTCAAAAAAAAAAAAAAGTTTAGATTGTAGATAAAAATTTTAGATTCCTATGACATGGAGGTCTGGCCCTTTGGAATTCCTAAATTACACTCCAAAAAATTTATTATTATTCACATCCAGTAATTTGCAATACTGTATTGATAGCATTTGATGGAGAAAACTCTTCTTTTTAACCTTTGGGATGTTTTAATTTCAAGTAGAAGCATATGTAAATAGTTAAATAGAAATATGAATATTACCTCTAATTAAGCTATATTGGGCATGTACTTTGTAATGATACAGAATGTTATTGAAATGCTACTTTAAATTTTTATTGTTTATATTCACTTCTCAAAAACATCATGGTTTTATAGAAGCCCACATATATTTAGTCATATCTGACATGTGTGAGAGAAGCTAGCATATAAATGATGTCATCTATTAGGGAAAAAAAAAATTGCTTTGTTAGTGTTCCCAAGATTCAGAGTCATATGGTAAGGAGGAATGTTTTGATTTCAATGACATAAACTGTCTTTGCATTTTTTTCCTTCTGATTCATTTTCTTCCTTTTTATCTGGACTGTCATTATCTCTAGTATACACAGCAAGGTGCACCCCCATAAAGTTATTGGAAAGGAATGGATTGGTTTTTCTAGCTGTATTTTGCTAACATGTGTTTGCTTTCAAAATAAAAATAAAAATACAAGATTTAAATAACTTAAAATAATTGAAGATTTAAAGAAAAAATACTTTTAATCAATTTCTGAAAGGTTTGGTATCTTTTATTATCTGGTGATTTGAGATTTTCAAATTTGTTCAGAACGAACATAGATATACATAAGCACTGGATAACAATCCAGTATTATACTATACAAACTTGACTGTTGAATTTCCAGACTCAAACATGTTTTTAACTTTTCACTCTCAGAGCTCTCTTTGAATCTCTGCTTCCAATAGTCTACCTTTCATGTGGTCCTTACCAGATACAAATTTCTTATTTTAAGTGTCATGCTTAATTAGGACTCTTAATGATATTTTGGCAAGTAAGAAAATTTTAAAAATATATTATAATCTGCTATCCCCTACCTTTATGCAGAACCTCCCAAAATAATTGTCAGCACAAAAATACACATATTTCTTACAATGATTATTTATGTTAGCCCAGTATTTGATAAATGGTTTTTCTTCAAATCTTTTATTTCTTTTGTAGTGTGCAGTTAAAATGTCTCAACACAGTTATCACTATCAGCATGTATGAGCAAGATTTTTCTTTAAGGAATATTTTGAT
Organism: Mustela lutreola; assembly: GCF_030435805.1. NCBI lineage: Eukaryota > Metazoa > Chordata > Mammalia > Carnivora > Mustelidae > Mustela > Mustela lutreola. The sequence continues at coordinate 121,036,861 of NC_081292.1, read as the reverse complement.
TTAAAATCAAATATGTCAGTTATAAATCATATAGAATAATTTCCGTACTATATTATTTTAATTACCACATTTTCCAAATTTGAAGAATTAATAGTCAATGATTTTATACTTACTGAAAATTAAAGAATGGATCTGGGGAAATGAGTTGGGTTAGTAAGTTTCAGTTTTGTTGTTGGAATGTGAAATGGATGTTAATGACTCTCTAACTCAAATCTTGAATCATATAGAGAAGGAAACATATTCAGCAAAATAAAGTGAGTTTTTTCTACTATAAGAAAAAAAATAGATGGTCTAATTAAGTAGAAATTTCTCAGTAATTTCTGTTACTTACACATTATTTCTATTTTACCAGTGTATAATATTTATGTTTAACTCAGTTAGTTTTAGTACCAATATAACTTTCTTCCTTTTTTGTTTATTTTTTTAAACTACTATCTGATATACCTTACTCTAGACCTTCCAGTAACATAATTGAAATCAGTACTGTCCAATAGAACTTTCTGTGGTTATGGAAGTGTTCTATATCTATGCTGTTGGATATGGTAGCCATGTGACATATGGCTATTGGGTACTTGAAACATGGTTAGTGTGACTGAGGAACAATACAGTTCATTTAATCTCATATGGTTTTAATTAATTTAAATGTTAAGAGTCACAGTTGCCTAAAGGCTACCACAGTGAGGAATGCAGATTCAGGCAAATATAATGTACTCCTCCATGAATCATTTTGAAGTTTTCATTGGTAATAAACCAAAAAGGAAAAAAAAAAATCTGGATAGTTATTCCTCCAACATTACATATGCAGCTTGAAGGCTCATTTCTGTTAGTTTTAGGGATCTGTAATTTGTTAATGTTTGTAGAAATAATGTTCTCTATACAGGTTTGTGTGCTAAAGGAAACATATTTAAAATTATGTGGATATTTCAAAGTGTGTTATTTGTTTAATAAAAATCATAAGAAAAACTTGTATTTAAAATATGCTTCTTAGAAGTTACAATTCAGAGAGATACCATGAATTAATTTGGGGAATAGCTGAGTAAATAAGTGAAATATTGTGTGATGTTTCACTCCCTGAGTGTCTGTAAACAAAATGGCTATTGATTTTCTTTCCTAGGTATTTGTATTGGATTGACTGCTGTGAGTATCCTCACATTGGCCGTGTTGGAATGGATGGAACCAATCAGAGTGTTGTCATAGAAACCAAGATTTCTAGACCCATGGCACTAACAATAGATTATGTCAACCATAGACTCTACTGGGCTGATGAAAATCATATTGAATTTAGCAACATGGATGGATCTCATAGACACAAAGGTTGGTCTGGTAGCACCAATGACTCAGTTTATTTTAATAGTGCATAAATTATTCATTTAGAAAATATGTGCACACTTTTAAAAAAAGAAAACAGGTGTACAATTATTTTTATTCATTATACATAATTTCAAATACATTTTGTAATTTAAGATTATACTGCTATACTCCTTTATAACAATATTGGTAAATAAGAATTAGGCATATTTATTCAGAGCCTCTGTAATCATGTATAAAAATCATTTTGACAATATTTTTTCTAATTGTATGTTTTAAAATAGTTTTTATAATAATTGAACAATATTTTTCTTAGTTAATATATACATAAATCCTGACTGGATTGAAACAGAAGATTACATGTTTATAAACATAAGGTTATTATTGCACTGGTAGGGCTTACTTTTTAAAAAATACTAAGTAAAGTACAGTTCTTTAAAGAAATGACATAATAGTATATAAAAATTATCAATTATACTGCACGCATTGAATTTATTGTTATCAACAGTGGCCACAAAAGTTAACATAGAAAACAAATTATGGTAACATTCAGATTATTTGAATTTCAGCAAATATAAAATTCTACAGATACCTCAATTTTCTGTTTTTTTTTTTTTTTTTTTTTTTTTTTAACGCTGAGTAGATTAAAAAACTCTAAATATAAAACAAATGAATGAAGCAAATGGGTATGAGGGAAGTTACACTAGAATTAGGGACAAGGGAGACATCTGAGGGGCGAGGATCTGAGGATGAGGGATTGGAAAAGAACACCAGAGAAGGATATGCCGAAGGGGAAGAGGGTGCGGCTGGAGATGACGGATGGAACAGAAACCACAAACAGTTCCGGTGAACACTCAAAATACTTCAGATGTGAAAAGATGATATTTTTCCCAGAATGAAGAAGATAAATGATTTTCTTTATTGATCTTTCTTGACGTAATGTTACCTTTGTTATTAGGTGTTTTTATCTTCAAATAGTAAAAGCCAGAGTTCACAGAGAGATCCCAAAGAAAGCCCACACAGTAGCCTGGTTCAGTTTCTCAGGCTGCTTTCTTCCCTGGCAGTAAGCTTAGGACAAAGCCCAGGGAGGAGGGAAATCAGGATAAGAGAGGATTATTGATAATTTCACTGGCAGGTGAGGCCGTGCAAGAGTGTACCAGTATGGAGTCCTGAGAAGGATGAAGCCATTGACTTAAAAAGTAAATAGAGAAATACATAAAAAATAAAGGAGATAAAAGTCACTGAAGTCACACCACTTAATGATTTTGCCTAAGTCCCCCTCAGCTTATATTTAAACAACTAGATCATTCTAACTAAAAATGCTGGCAGAAAGCTTTTAAAGGTGCTTGTTTCAGGGCAAGAACATTGAGATATCACAAGTGCGGTTGGATGAGTCACTTATTTAGGTGTTGGCAATCCAATTATAGAGATAAAGAAACTCATCAGGATGCAGTTTGAGTGAAGAATTATTTAAAGATGACTTTAGGATTTTAATTACAGCAAAAGTAATGTTGACAAATCAAAATTGCACTTAGCATTCAGCAGTTATATCTTCTCCGAAGAATCAATAATGAAATGTTCTGCAACATTCTTAGATGATATAATTGAAAGTTTTATTGTGGCAATCAGTATTTTCCCCATGTAACTATGAACCTGTCTATTTTTAGCATCTATCTAAAGTACTAGATTGTTGTGAATGCATTACTTTCCAGTAAAAACTTTCACTGAACAATAGAATTTAAACCATTTTTGGTTAAATGAATGAATATTAAAAATAGAATTTGAAGCATCAAATATTTGCCTATTCACTTGACACTTTATGTTTGAACACAAATTGTAGTTAAACATGTTATCTATTAGAAAATACTGTTTCCATCCCCTATTCATTATTTGGAAATTATGTCAGATGTGTGGGGGACTAATGTTTTGAAAACTTAATACAAAATCAAATGCGTATAAATAAAGTGTCTTGGAATCATGGTACTGGTGATGACTTTGAGTTGAGGGACATACAGAGCAAGAAGAAATAGCACTAATTTATTAGAGTGAAATATTTGGCTGAAAGATACCTAGGTATGATGTCATTAACAATTTATAGTTTGATTTTGAAAATACTTGGAAACTCAAGGGGGAAGCAAAAGAAACCAAAAGAGCTGTTGCCATCAGAAGTATTTTTTCTCTTGAAGGCTTTCTCAGAAAGACTAATGAAAAATTCATTAAGTGTCTTATCAGGCATCTGCCAATATCTGAATGCAAGCCAACAATTACCTAGTAGTTACTAATAAGCTACTAATTGTAGGTAGCCTAAATTATGCCAGCTCTACAGCCAATGAGGAAAAAAAGCCATTCATTTGCCGTGTTTGTAAAAAAGAGTAGCTTTTTCTACTTCTCGTACTTTCCCCGTAAAGACAAAGAGAATGCTGTGGTCTCTTAATTATGTATGTGGAGGTAGAAAATGAGACTTTGACATTAATAATAAATAAGTTTTGCATTAGTCTGGTCACTGATCTCTTTTTTTCTATTAACCAGACTAGTGTTATTGTTATTTATTCTGCTTGTTAAAAGTAGAATCAAAACTCGTCAAAACAGTGGGCTATGCCATTCATGACAAAGTAATTTGAGAACATGCAAAGTATATGAGAAATTTCAGAATTATGGTTCTTTTTGATAAGCCAAAACTTAATATCAGAGAAAAATAAACCCAGACATTTTTTTTCTCCAAACATATTGGGATTTAATCATTTTGCAGTAATTTCATAAACGAAGCTTTAATTTATTATTACTTATCCATCCTAAGAACTTCTAAAAATACAGAATTCTATGCCCTAAACAATAGGTCAGGTTACCTCCAATGTACATGTGACTTACAGAAGAATTTCCATCCATCTTTCTCTGCTACCTACTCTACCCAGCCACCCTCCTACCTAGTCTAAACACCACATTGCAAAATTAACTAAACAAATAAACAGTCAATTTGCCAGCTTTGGAGCATCTACATTCAATCTTAGCCAGGTGAACCTCCTCCTAATGCCTGTGTATTTCATTCTTCTGGTTTCCACTATAATAATTTTCTAATAATATGTTTTAATATAATGATGCCATTGAATATGACACATGATACTGGATAACTGATTCAAATATTTTATATCAAATTTTCATTAGATCATTTTTTTTTTTTTAAGTTTCTCTGATTTCTTCCCTTTAGATCTGGCCATTCATTCATTCATGTATTCATTCAACACTTAACTTTTGTCTCTTTCAATGCCATGCCTTATGTTAGGCCCTCAAGTTACAAAGTGAGTAAGATTGTGTTTTTAAAGGATTTATATATAAATGGTAAAAAAAAAAAATGATATGTAAGTAAAAACATAAATTAGTTTGGGGTTAGAGGAATATACGAAATGTTTTGAAAATGTAGGGAGGAGTAGAAAAGCCATTGCTGAAGTAAGGGAATCTTTGAAAAATCTGAGAGATTTAGTACAAGTTCTCTATATGGGGAAATGTATAAAGGATTCTTCACACAGAGGGAACAGCGTGTACAAAGATGTAATAGAATCTTGAACAACATGGGGTTTACACAATTTGGCTATGATTGGAAGTTGTATGAGAGGGAGATAATGTCACTAGATGAACAAGGGCAAATATGGGCCAGACTATGACACGTCTTAAATGCTGAGTAATTTGGAATTTATCCTTTAGGTCATAGGGAACCATTGATGGTGTTTAGTTGATTGAATGCTATCATTAGACTTGACAACAGCATGGAAAATGAAAGACCCTAGAAGGGTAACCACTTTAGAGGCTGTTAAGATATTTTAGGAGAAAAAATTTGAAGTGATTATAGCTGTGGGAATGGAGATAAACTATTACATACAAAAGTTATTTGGCAAGAAAAGAAAAGGAAAAAAAAAGAAAAGAAGAAGATTTGCATTTGTAAGCTCAAAATAACAGAAATTTCAGTGGTCTAGTTGAAAATATTAAGTGAATGTTTTATTTTATCACCCACTTAGCTGGGGAAAAAATAACATCATTTTGATGACAATAGTTTCACATATATTTGTACACTTTAAAAGGAAATTTAAAAGTACCAAACAAAGGATAACTTAGAGATTCTTCTTGAGAAGCTCTGTTTTAATGAGAGCTACATTTTTTTAGCAAAAGGATTTTAGTAAGAGAAATTCTAAGGATATGAATAAACAACCTCCATTGTATCTTTCCCTAAAAAGCATTTCACAATACCTGATCATTTATCTAGAAGAAAGGTTGCAAATGAGTGTAAAGAGGGTGGGGTGTAGGATGGACCATTAACTAGCTTTTTCATTTTAAAAAGCGTAGGTAATTCCCCTAGATCTCAGTTGGTTCTTCTATGGAAATAAAGATGCTGGGGGGAAAAATGGCATCAAAGAATGCCAGAACTAAAATTCTAAGCCTTCAGTTAAATGGATCGCACAATTTTTACAAAACATTTGCCAGATCACACAGTTTTAACCTGAGGAAGCTAGTCTTCAATTTAAACTTGAGACCAGCTGAGAATCTGTAATAAACAAATGTTCCCTACTTAGCCTTTGTGAAAATTTCAAATTACAGTCCAATCCTTAGTTCTCTCTTTCAGTAGAAATTTTCTTAGTCTGCTGCTGGCGTTCCAAGAACTGGGACCCTCCTCTTACAAACTCGTATTTCTATCTGAAGTCTAGCATGTTCGAGGAACTGTGCTTAATGCAATATATGCCCTTTTTTCAGTCCATCAACAAACACTGTGTGATAGGTAACATCAAAGCCATTTTGCAGCAAGCAAATAGGATTATAGAGATTAAGAAATTTGTGTAAAGCCAAACAACTAGTAATCAGGAGGACCAGAATTTGAACTCAGATCTAACTGGTTGCAAAGCTTGCTTTCCTTCCATTTTCCACACACTTCATTTTTGAGCAGATAATTGACTGAAGATTTGTTGCCTCCTTATTGCCAATTTTAAAAGCTACTGTCATAGTGCAAATAAACACCTACACAAATAAAGGTATATCCATACCTGAATTTCTTTTGATTGATTTAAATAATGGATGTAGTTAAATTGTGAAATATGTGAGAAACAAAAAAACAAAAACTTGAGCCACCAGAACATAATTACTGTACAAGAAAAGCATATATCTTATTAAATCCAAATTTTTTGGTATTGTTAAATTTAAAAAAAATAAATTTTAAAGGTCTAATTAGTTTCATTAGTTGATTTATGAATCAGGCAGCACCCTGTCTAGCAAGTGAGGGGAGTTCTAAAAAGCTACAGACGGAAAGGTTTTTAAAGGTAGTGGGGGAGTGGAAAAAAGGAGATTATTAGAAAGAATCCATGTTTTAGGCAAGGTTGCCCTTCTAAGAGGAACAGAAGGAGTCTATCAGTTAATTTCCTAGTGCTGACCAGGAAATTCCCATGTTGACCCGTTAAAGGGGATATTTCTGGGGGATTGAAACTGCAGTTACATTAAGTATGAAGTCTTGGTTTTACCGAGTTGGGTCCTTAACCTAAGTGATGCTATTTGGGGGCCTGTGGTTTTCTTTTGAACAGTTTATTTGAGATAGTAAAGGGAAAGTAATGTTGCTTAAAAATGTACACCCTGCTTTAGTTTGATGTTATAGTTTGTTATTTCCAAACTATCTCCTACCTAAAGGAAAACTTCCAGATCTTATTTGGAAATTCAGGCCAGAGAGTCTCTGAAATTTGACCAAAGTCAAGATCTTTTGTCATTTATTTCATGCTTTCTACAAAATTCAGGCTTCTCTAAATGGAGTATCTATAAAAGAGGTTATATACTATCTCCTGAGAAAGAATTTCAGCATACCTTTGTATATGTACCCTAACTCAGAGGCTTTGTTTTCCATTTAATGAGAAGGAAATTAAATTCTAGGAAATTCTAGTCTTTAGAACAAAATTTCATTCTGACAGCTTGCATCAAGTTATATAACAAGATTTCATTTTCCTCATTTTCTATTAGACGTGCCATTGAAGTTGAGTTATCTTAGAGAAGGAGATATTTTCTTGACAATAGTTTGTGATCCATATTAACAAGAGGGTGAGCTAGGAAAAAGATACGTCTGACCTTGAGTTTTACAATTTATTTGTTCTAAAAATAAATGAATAAAATTCATTTTTTCTAGTAACTTTTTTTTTTCAGAATACTCTTCTTTGTATCTCTGAATGATTTAACCTTGTGTTAAATCAGTTGGCCGTGTACATATTTTATCCAGCATCCTGGAAAAATATATACTCTTAACTGCTAATTTCTCTGAAGAGTAATAATTGGGTATGATTCCAAACTACAGTTTATCACGGAACGGTCTTTTAGTTTGTGGACCAATTGTTTAAAATTTCATGCAATTATGTAGACTATGGTTCTTCATTTTTTTCCATACTAGACCTGAAGGTCTTCACATGGAAGTGTCAGTACTGTTGTCTGCCTCGATCGTTTGTTTATTGCTCTGAGAATCCAGTTTGTGTTGTGAGGGGGCTGTTCTCTCTTTGGATTCAAAAATCCAAATCATAACCCATACAGTGATCACCTAATTAATGTTGGAAAAGGAATCCAGATCTCATATATATCTTAACAGAAATATATATATGACATTGTTGTTCTGTAGGGGAAACACACTGAAAAAGACAAAGGGAGCATGTTGTTCTCATCTACTCTGAAACTCAGTAGCTCTTGCATTTGGATCTTTAGAATATTTAAATGTACACTGAAACGCACCAAAAAAGGAGGAAATCTAATAAACACCACCCTCTGATTTTACAATATTCTAGAGCATTTCTTTCTTGGTAGGATATTTTATTTTAGTACTTTTGGAAAAAAAAAAAATCCCTATCATTCACAGTTCATTACAAACAGTAGACTTCACAAGCTATTTTATGCCAACGGTGTTGATGTGCTGCTGTTTACAATACAATAAAAGTTAATGGAAGGGAGCAAAATACAATTCAGTTACCATAGATAAGTTCCTGAAACAGTAAAATAAATTGAAATTAACTGCCATTTCTAAAAAGTCTTCGAATTTTAGTGCCAATCATGTCTTTCAGTTTTGTTCCTAGAATAGGACCTGTTACATTAAATTGTATATATGTTTCAATAGATTATTATTTTGCAAATGCCACATATGACCCATATACTTTCTTTTAAATGGGAAATTTTAAGTATTACCCTAGCATGAGTTTACAGCCACTTTCAACAATGTTCTACCTTAAATTGGAGACAGTGGAGTGTTGGGGATCAGTAGATCTGGCTTTGGTCCAGGTTGCTGTATAATTTAAACAAGTTTCTTTGCCACAGTATGTTTCATTGTTTTTATCCAGAGAACGGGGCTTCTAGCTAATCAGGGATTTTCTAACATTTCTTAAAGGAATTTAGCTGAGGTTGGAACTGGGACAGAGGCTGTTCTATCAATTCCTTCACTTACTCCTACTTATTCCTACAACTACCTAGAACATGTTTTGAAATGCTTGAAATATGTCACCCTCTTCACTTTTTATTCTAGAACCATATTTATAATTGTAGGAATGTGGGAAGACCAGATACCAAACTCATGAAAATGGCTCTGTTGAGATCTGTCCCAAAGGCAAAGGGCTTCCTGCCCCCACCCAAGGCTTCTGCTGTCATTAGGATCCTCAAACACATTCCTAATGCATGTGTGTGGGGAATATCATAACTCCTGTATTTAGTATTGGTCATCAGCTCTGAAAACACATTGCCAAATGTCTATGAAGGTTTGTATCACCAGCAAAAAAAAACCTCAGAGCCTTTCAAAGCAATAGGACTATATATTTACCAAGTGCATGGAGTAATGTTGCTTCATTTAGAGACTGCAGAGCAGTCCCCTGGTCAAGAGATAGTACTTTAGGCATAGTCTAGTTTTCAAAACAAATGTACAGACAATTCACATTGTCTGCTTTATAAATTCTCAAACTCATTAACAGAAATAACCCTTTCAGATCTTAAATATTGAATGGCTGTATTTGACATCTATTATGAATAACTTTGAAAAAATGTAGGTGAAACCAGGAAGTGGTTGACTTATATTAAACCACATATTTGTAATCTATATAGAAAGTATGTATTATTTGAAGTGACAAGGTGGGGAAAAAGAGGCAAATAATACTACAAAAGGATGGACAAAGGATGCTGTTAGCCTCTTACAAATGGCTTTAAAGAAGAACTCTAAATATAGCATTAGTTTCTATATTTGCCATTATACATGACATTTGTTTCAAAATCTTATACATTTAAGTGTCCCAGTATAAACTGATGCCTTAAGGGGGGTACATATAACTATTATTTGGGCATTTGTTCTGTGTCAGCATTTAAAAGATAGTCTCAAATAATAGACTCCTGGTAGTAGCAACTTAGATCTGCTATTCACTATGGCATATACTGAAGAGAAGAAACTTATTTCTTGTCTCATTTAAGGTTTCACTGATGGATGAACTTTTTGAAAGATTATGTTTATACTGGAAAAAATAAATTTGAAATTCTATCATAATATTTGTTAATGTTAGATATCCTTAGTATTCTTGCCATTTCTTAATGCCTTTATTCACTTTGAACAATGGACTTCAGATCCATTTGCCTGAAATTTTCTTTATAATACTATTACCATTAAGCAGAGTTGTATTAAAGAGTAGGCAGAGAAAATGATCATGGAGGCAAATATTAAATGGAATATTTTATATCTTTTTAAAAATGATTTTGAGGAAATACTTATTTAAAAAAAAAGGACTCTGCAACCAATAACACTGAGGGGATGTATAATTACTGACAAAGAATAAATGTCCTTGGCCCTAAGGTTATATAAAGCACATTCGTTTTGATGGGGTATTTGTAGCTATAACTACTGGCTTAGCATTCATTTTCTGGAGATCAGTATCCTGGGACCATTTTCCCATCCACTCTTCTCTGTCACTCTTCATAAAGAAAAGTCATTATCCACCAACTTACTGACCACTGCTTTGAAGCCCCCATTTTTTTTTTTTTGCCATGTTAATCCATTTTCTTCCATCATCTAATTTTATTGTTTATCAGTCTATATTCTTTCTGAAGCCTTGATTTAATCTCACCTCATTTTTTGAATGCTATTTGTTTTTCTTTGTTTCATTTCTTCCATTTTTTTTTTTTTTTTGGCTTTGATGCTGCTCCATTAATTTATACCCCAACTTCTCTACATAGGTTGTTGTACATTATTTTTTAGAACGATGTTGGAAAAAATGGTTAGTATCAGGGTCTCTCAGAATAGAGAGCATTTGGATCCTCTTCTGAAGACAAAGGTGTTTTCATCAAGCTCAAATGTGTGTACCATACTGCCTACAAAGGGGATGTCATTGATGGTTTTTGATTAGGGAAGAGATATGTGAGATTTAAAATAATATTGGAAATATTGAGTGGATGGAGCTCTAGGTTATCTTACCTCTACTTCTTTGCCATTTTCTAAATGCTAGAATGTGGATTTTTGTGGACTGTATAACCCAGGCTCTGTCATATTCTGACTCCAGGTTGAATTGTATCCATGAGATTGACAGGAGCTTGAATGGTGGGTGGAGGAAGATGTTGGACTATTTACTTATTTTCTTTCCCTCAGGCCCAACCACAGTGGTTTGGCAGAGGCTGAGTTCCTTCACTGAATGATCACTGTTCTTGTTGTGTGGTTCCTCTCCTTTAGCTATAGCTGTCACCAGATTCTGATAAGTGGCATAAGAAAAAACAATCCATCATCAGTCCATTGACCATGCCCATACTTCTGTAAATAATTCATTTATTAAAATATTTTAAATTCTCATTAAAAAATGTATTTTCTGTTTATAGGAGACCTGAATAACACAAAAGAGATTGGATGAGATTAAAAACAATGAAAAAAGTTAGAATAATTTTTCCGTATTTCAGGTGTAAGAGAATGTGAGCCTTTCCGTGGGATAATGGCACCAAGAATAAGACAATGGGAATCTTAAAATACAGTAAAAAGGGGAAATTTGGCAAAATTTTATGTTTTATTTGATATCCTTGTTTACTTTAAATTTTTAGATTAAATTTCCAAACCTAATCAGCCATACAGTGAAAACATTTAGGTATTTTCCTCCAAACAATACATAAATTCTTTATACTCAAAAAAAAGAAAAAAATAGTAATGCTCAAATTACTCTGTAATTTTGATTTACTTATAATAATAATTACTGAATTCGGTGGTTGTGTTCTATGAACTTTGTTTTACTTTACTTTGTTTACTTTACTAGAATATTGCTAAAGTTTTTAAAGTAATTTTATAACAATAAATTATAGGGATTGTTACATATAAAGTAATATTTTAAAATCACATTTAATTCTTAAAGTAAATCTTGGAGGGGATATAAGGGGCAAAAAAGAGAAAGAAATTTTACCTCTAGTAAAATTTCTATTTTAACCCCCTGGGCAGAGTCATGTTGTTTCTGCTATTATCCCAATATTATATCCTACTCATAGCACCAATTACCACATTTTAACTCAATGAAAGATGAATACTGTGTAACTGGTCCATTTTGTTAAGTATTTAAACTAAAGTTGAAATGCAAAATTTGAAAGATATTATCAAGGAATATACTTGTTTAGCATGATGAATGCTATCAAAAGATCAGTCATCAAGAGCATCATAATAGAATAACTCTGTGAGGCAGTGGTTAAGCCAAAAGCATATTCTGAATTGCCACCTTTTCTATTTGTTGTAATTATTAGAAATGTTAATAGGATAGCATCCAAATTGACCAAAAAAGAAAACCTTCACAAAGAGTATTTCTTTGATATATTTTTTTACCGAATACCAAGTTCTTTATTCTGATAGATATAGTCTATAAGATAAAAATTAGGAGCCTAATACTTGAGTGAAATGCTGGAAATGGTAAAATAAATAGTGCTGTTATCCAGAATAGAGACTTAACTGCAGAAAGCAGCTTTAAAATGTATAATAAATACCCATTACAGGCCATGCAATAGTTCTGTTTTTTTCTGTCTTATTTTGTATGTCTACTGTATAACTGTAAATGAAGTGTGCTTTAAGTTTATTTTTCACATTTCTCTTTTAATTAAGCAAGTGCAGTCTTATATATGATACTCAGTGATACTATTTTTCTTTTAAAAAGGATAGCCATTATTATTTTGAGAAAACATTGACTACTTTCTCCATAAACACAGCCACATCTCAGTGAATTTGTTAAATGTTTTTCTCATGTCATCACATCCCATGTTTATATTTATATGGACTTACTTATTATGTACTTATTATGAATTATATATGAATATACATAGATAAGTATATGTATAATGATATATTACAAATGTACACATATATAATATATAATTACATATATACATATAAATGTACATATTTACAAAGTAATAAGAAGATAAATAAGGAGACAACCAAAAATAAGCAATTTTATTTTTCTCATTCTAAATCAGGAAAGTTCCTTTTACTAAAATGATGATTTGGCTCAGAACATCTCTTTTAACCTCAATGTGGGCTGAATTCTTCATCTGTTGATGGAAAAGCAAACGTGGGATTCATTTATTTATACTTATCATTTAGCAGTTAATATATGGCTTCCCCCCCCCTCCAGAAGTTTAAGCAAATAGTCAAATACCTTGTTGGAGAGGTTTAAATCCTCAAGAAGAAATAAAGTGTACTGCCAAGTTGTAAGCTAAACTCCTAGAAGGCAATATAAAAAGATTTTGTTTGTGTTTGTTTCGCTTTCTTTTGTTTGGCTTGATTTTCATTGGCGTTGCTTGTGGTATTAAGTGAAGTTTCACCATCTCTTAGAGAATAGATTGTTGGAGCTACTATAGTGTTAGATATGTGGGACTGGATATCCCCTTGTTAACAAAAGTTGGTGTTTTTACTTTGTTTTCTCTAGAACAAACACTCTGGTGGTTGTATCTGATGCTCTTTGGGAAATACACTTGTTTGCCAAATGAACAGTCCTGGGAGTGAGCTTATAAAGCTAAGAGTGATAGTCTTGTTCTTTACTCCAGTATCAAACAAGGGATTAAATCAAACTGATAGTCTCTTTGAGCAAATAGACTAATTTTCCTTACTTTGACCTTTTCTATATTGATCTCTAATTTTCTTCACCTTGATCTCTATACATTTAGTTGTGTCCCATCTTCTGAAGTAAGAGTTCACCTTTCTGATCTCCATAAATTTATACTGATTATCTGATAACAGAGATTTTCTGATAGGTAGTCACTACAAGCTTAGAGAGAGGAAACTTGTCCAGTACTTAAATTGCCCCATGTCTGAAAACATAATGTAAATTCAATGAAGTAATTAAATAAACTGACTTTCAGGATGCCTGGGTGGCTCAGTCAGTTAAGCATCTGACTCTTGATTTTATCTCAGTCATGATTTCAGGGTTCGGGGATGGAGCCCCAAGTCAGGCTCAGTGTGGAGTTTGCTTGTCTCTCTCCCTCACCCTCCGCCCCACCCACTTTCACATGGAGCTTATGAAATCAGTCTCATGCTCTTATATATTTGCATTAGTTTGCTAAGGCTGCCCTATAAAGTACCACAAGCTGGGTGGCTTAAATAAACATTTATTTTCTCATAGTTGTAGAGGCTGGCAGTCCAAGACGAAGGTCGTGGCAGACTTGGTTTCTCCTGAAGCTTCTCTCTTCTTGGCTGTAGATGGCTATCTTCCTGCTGTGTCTTCACATGACCTTTTCTTTATATGTGTACATGCCTGGTGTCTCTGTTTTTCTCTTCTTATAAGGACACTGGTCATATTGGATTAGGACCCCACTCTTACCTGTTTCCAAATATAGTCATCCCGGGAGCTAGGGCTTCAACATATGAATTTGGAAGAGAAGGAAACAATTCAGTCTATAACAGTACTTTTGCCTATGAGGCTGGCTTTCTTGAAACCAGTGCTAGGATGTAAAATGGCAAAGAACTTGGCAGCCAGAGACTGTTTTAGATTTAAATACCAGTACCTTCATTTACTGGTTTTTAATCCCCCTCTTTGGTCAAGATTCTTAAATTTTCCAGATCTTATCTTGCTCATCTGTGAAGTGAGATCTGTCTGCTACTACACAGTAAAATGAAGCATATTCAATAAAATAAGGTGCATAAAGTACATACCTTACAGCAGAGTTTCATAACCTCAGAAGTATTACTATTTGGGCCTGAACATTCTTTGTTGTGGGGTCAGAATTGCCTGCCTCCACCCACTGAAAATCACTGCCAACTTCATGACACAAGAGTACTTAATAAACATCAGTTGTAAGTTACTTACTGAGTAATCAAAAAGACTATGCAACATTAGAGGTGTTAATAGGCAAATTCATAAAATAACTCCACTTTTTGTGTATAAATTAATTGAATCTCTGGTGAACTGAGACTTCTTTTAAATGACAATTAAGTTTTTGAGTCCATATTTAATGATCTAATTATTTCCTTTGCATCTAAAGAAATCCGAATTGTATCTTTCAACTTTTTTTTTTTTTTTGCCAAGTTTTGTTTTATTTTTAAGATTTCCAAACATACACATCTGTTGAAAGACTGTTACAGTCACCCATCACCAAGATTCACCTGGTGGTTAACATTTTACCACATTAGTTTTCTCTTTCTGGAATGAATTTATACAGTCAAAGAGGGAAAGTAGGAATGGTTTGTGTAAATAACTCAGATATGATTCATTCTAGTAAAGTATCCTCTTCATCTTTCTATCCTATTCCACTTATCATTCTAGCAATAGACTTCATATTTACAGGAGTGCACAGATAATTCAGTTTGAGTACTTGCATCAAAAGTGTACACTTAACAGGTTTTTTGGTTTTTTTTTTTTAAAGTTTTGTTTCATAGGCATAATATCTATTCTGAGACGGATTTCTGTCTACCCCCTACAGTGATAATTGTCAGTAGTTTAAAGTGTCACCTATTTGGAGAAGTTTCGTCTTACTGCTTTTATTTCTATTTTCTCTGTGTCACAGAGACAGACATTCTCTGTCTCTGTGAATTCTCTGATCACCTTTCACCCCACTGAGTAAAAATTCCAAATTGTTTTTGAAATTTTGATAGTTTCTCTGTTATTCCTGAATGAGGAATATGCAAACATTAAATCTTAGTCGTGAAAATCTAATTTATAAAAAAATACTTGTTATTGGGCTTACAGTACCTTTTTTCATTCGTGAACAGTCTCTCAGAATTTCTAAAAATAGATCTGAAAACAAATATGGGAAAACATTGTAATGCTTGTGCAAATTAAGGAATTTCCACTTCCTTTATTGGTAGCTTTTGAAACTGTTTTTTGAAGAAAACTATATCACATTTTAAAGTTACTTAAACCTTCGATCACCAAACAGATTTTTCATATCCCATATGCCTGATAGGACCCTGGAATCTCTTGAATGAAAAATTCACATTTGTGATGCTCAATCTACTATTTACATTTAAACCTAGTCCTATTATGAAAATATAATTATGAAATTATTTTAACCTGCAACTAAACAGTTTTATGACAGTTAAATCTGCCTAATACGTTGTTGTCTGTGACACTTATTTTCGTCCATCCCTATCCCAGCTCATCTTGCATGTAAAAATACTCATAAAATCTCAGCGACTGAAATAGTTTATAGTGGTCTTAGAGTCACTCTATCTCCAGATAGATAAACATTTCATCCTGGATATATAATTTAATCGATTTGGAAGTGGAAGAAAGTAGTAGTCAATAAACTGTAGTTGTAAGGGTTTAAGTTGGGACCAATTGGATGGATATATACACATATTTAACTACTGGATGGTATTTGTTTCTGGTGAAGCAACCATTACTCATAAGCAAGATAGCATTCACTTCCTCCCAGTGGTCGAATCGGGCAAACTCTGAGCGAAGTAAACTCCTGCGCCAGACCCTGCATTCTCTTAACCGGTAATAAAGAACCTTGCTGGCCTGACAGGTTGTCACAGCAATTATTCACATGAAGTTCTGTAGCAGTTGTATCTGTCAGCCCATGTAGTATTGAATATTTTAACTGGCAGTCTTCCAAGACTGAACATTAATCTTACCATCTCCTATTACAGTCCCTAATCAAGATATTCCAGGGGTGATTGCACTAACATTGTTTGAAGACTACATCTACTGGACTGATGGGAAAACCAAGTCACTCAGCCGTGCCCATAAAACCTCGGGAGCAGACAGACTCTCACTGATTAACTCATGGCATGCCATCACAGATATCCAGGTGTATCATTCTTATAGACAACCCGATGGTAATTATTCTTTCCATGATTTCCATAAGCACATCCACATCTTTTAGTAACATTCCACTTTTGTTTCTTCCATGGCTAAATGTAAATTTATTTTTGAGAAAGAGTACCAGATTTCATTATTTAGCTTAACTGTACAGGATGAATTGGGTTGATTTCAAGTTTGTCTATTAAGGAATATGATTAGAAGCTCAATAATAGTATAGAGAATTATTAATTTGTTGAAATACTAAGTTGAAATGATAATAAATGTAGTTAGAGAAGTAGAGAATGCATTCTTGAAATGATTTCTTAACAAAATAGTTATAGGATCCTTACTTTCTGGAATGCTGTGTGAAAGGAATTATATTTAAGTGTCTCTGGGGCTCTAAGAAGGAGAAATATATCAAGTTTTTTAAGCATATGTCTAGTAGAATTCTGTCAGGTCTTATGCAATAAAAGTTTGATTATTTTTGCTTAAGCCACTATTTGGCTTATAAAACAAAGCCATCTACACTATTAGTTGTAGATCATTGCTTCATTGTTTTATTTTACATTTATAATTCTAAACATATGTATGTCTTCATCCAAAATGCTTCTACTCTATATTCCTATGGACAATATTTTTTAATACTAAAATGCTTGTTTTTGTGGAACTACATCCTTAAAATTATTTAATGGTAAAATAAATACCACTGGGCAGTGAATAGAATTTACAACAGAATACAACAATATTTATGACCTTGCTGATCTCCTGATTACAAAATTTACAAACTATGAAGTTTTAATGCCCTGTTTCTAATCCCATATTATATTTTGGTCTTGATTTTTCTGTTTTGCTGTTTCTTTCTCATCTGTAGTCTCCAAACATCTCTGTATGATAAATAATGGTGGTTGCAGTCATCTGTGCCTTTTATCCCCTGGAAAGACTCACACCTGTGCATGTCCCACCAACTTCTATCTTGCAGCTGACAATAGGACTTGCTTATCCAACTGCACAGCCAGTCAGGTGAGTAGAGCCCTAGAAATTATTTCATAAGATGTATCATCAAGCTGTTATAAAGATTTTGCCTACATTTTGTTTATTGGCTTAAACCACTTGGAAACATCATTTTTTGTTGTTTAGCATAGTATGATGAACTTCCCATACATCATATAGAGAGTCCCATACATCTCTATACAAATTATAGAGAGTCATAGAGTAAGGGAAAAACAATTGATGTCATCCTGAGAACGAGACCTCAGGAAATAGGAGATACACATAGAGCCCAAAAAGAGAAAACAAACCTGGAAACCATTTTTACACAGCTCCACACAGAGTAAATGGTTCAAATCATGAATGGACATAGCAGAATCATTAGAAGAGATCAAACATATTTCAAGAAGGCAGGGTAATTGTGGCATAGGGTGAAGACTAAGATATATACAGTTTAAACAAATAAACAAACCTTCCTAGATAATCTGCTATGTCACCATGTATACGCTCCTCCCATCCCTTAACAAAGGATAGGCATGGAAGAAATGAATTGGACAAATGTCCATTTTCTAAATTTTTTATTGAAAAATTGTATGATCTAATTTCCTTCCCAAACTCTTTTTCTTCAACATGTAATTCTTTCTAGTAAAGATTTTTAAATGTATGCTCAATAGTATTTAGTTGCATGTTCTTGATATTACTACTAACAAATTTTGGGTGATAGATGACATTATAAGATTTGATTTTTTTATATTTGAGTTGCTCTGTTATATAAAATAAAATTGTCAAAGGGACCATAATTTGTTTTGAAAATGTCTAAAATTTGTTCTTAGAATTCTATGGGGGGGTATTTATTTTTATTTTTTGAATATATATATATATTTTTTTCTTTTTTTTTTGGACACACACACACACACACAGAGAACAGGCCTGGGGAGTGGCAGGCAGAGGCAGAGGGAGAAGCAGGCTCCCCACTTGAGCAAGAAGCCCCATGTGGAACTTGACCCCAGGACTCTGGGATCATAACCTGAGCTGAAGACAGATACTTAACCGACTAAGCCACCCAGGAGTCCCAGAATTTTGTGTTTTGAATCTTCTGGTTTCCTAATTTTAGCAGTGACTTCATGGTAAAATACTGAATTTCTCCTTGGGTGTGTTTATTTTCAGAACAGAGAAACTAATACTAGCTCACCCAGATTCTCAAGTTATCACTAGGAGTATCACCAGTAAAGAACTGTATAATGCCAAACATCAAACCATTTTGTGGTAGACAGTAGGTGTAGTGGTTAAGGGTACATTCACTGGGACTGTCACCCTGACTCTGCTTGAAATTGGCTGAATAATCTTGGGTTTGTTACTTACCTTCATGATGCTTCTGTGTTCTCATCTTTTGAATGGAAATACTAGTATTTCCAGGCCATTCTTATGGATATTAAATGGGAGAAGTTCCTGGTACGTAGTGTTGTTATTGCCCGTGTCCTGGGGTCCAACTAGAACACATGCAAGGATGTGTGTGAAATTAGTGTGCGCTGCCGTCAGGAGGTTCTGATGTGTTATTGGAAGCACAGGTCACAGTTTCTTCTTTTTTTTACAATGTGTATTGTTTTAATTATAATCCCCCAAGCATTTGTGTAGGTAAAATACTTTATCTTTAGAGAACTAGAAATTTAAATCACTGTGAATGTCAAAATAAGCAACCTAATTATTCCTAGAAAGAAAATCTAAGGGAGAAATCCTAGGTTCTTAAAACTTTTTAAATATAATTCCTGCTAGTACTATTTAGTTTAGAAAATGTCCAGTTTAAACTCAAAGTTATTCTGAAATAACTTGGTCTCTTGTTGGGGGTGAGATCCAAGAGTCTCTCTGTTGGTGCCTAACACTGTGGCCTTAGGTGACTTAGTAGAAATGATCATGCCTGCCTGAGCCTCTTACAGAGTGGAGAACCTCTATAGCCAACCAGAAATAGAGCAAATCCAAAGGATGCTTGACACACAGATGAATATATCAAAACAGCAGCCTTCCCATAATCATAAAGGGAATAAAAGATTTCAAATTATTATATTAGAAAACCTGTAGTTATGTCTATTCAATGCAAAAAAAATCAGATAAACTAAATGAATACCTAAATCAACCCAGAAAAATATTATTAATATAATTAAATTATCTCCCAATTTGGTATTACTGATGATATGATTAAGATATATAAAAAGCTTTTAAATACCCCAATCATGTTTTTTTTAATTAAAAAAAATTCTACTATAGTGAGACAGAACACTAACAATAACAACACAAATTGTGAATCATACATCTTTGTTGTCAGCAGTACATCCTGAAGAAAAGAGTTATCATTCATTTCATTTTTACAAAAAAAGTTAATGAAGAGCAGTTAATGTAATCCATTAGTAGAGATCCCAGTATGTCTTAGGGTTTATGCAGCCATTTATTTTTTTCCTGATGCGATAAAAGAAAAAAACTATCTACTATATACTTCTTGGAGAAAAGTCAGTTGATAGAAACACAATTTTAAATGAGGTTTGAGATTGAAATGAAGCAAATAATCCAAGTATTTCAGAATCATACCAGTTAGCATCCTGATAAAAATGTTACATTTTAAATTTATCTTACCACAGGATTTTTTTATTTTTTAGCATCTAAAGATATATCCCCCGAATAGCATTGACTTTTAGAAAAATAAAACAGGCAAATCACATCAGTAAGAATTCTATTAGAATTGAAATGAACATGAAAATCCTTTAAAAATCAAGATTAAATCCAATTATTATAGCATTTATCACTTTAAATATTAAATTTAAATCATTTTTATTTTTAATAAAAAGTAAATTAAAAATAGCTTTACTTAGTTTTTAAGTAGAGATTTTTCTATTTCAGTAAACCTCACTTGTGTATGCAGGATTTGTATTTTATACTTGTATCCATTTTAATAGACATGTATTTAGTAGTTTCTTTATAGCTTCTTCTTGTGGATGATAATTGCAGTTCGCAATTTATTTTATGAAGATATTAGTCTTGGAGAACATTTACCATGAAGAATGTTTTATATTTATATTTAGCATTTATCTTTTTTATGTTACTGTATTTAAGTATAAAAAATGAAGCCCAGATACAAAATAGAAGAAATCTTCCTTTGAGAGTAATGAATAAAATGTTGATTAGCATAAAAAGAAACATAATAAGTATATTTTACCCTGGCCTTCTCTTAGCTCAAAACCTTTTTATGTTCTTATTAAAAATGAAATGGCAAGCACAGTCATCATGTCATATATAATTCCAACAGTTGGTGTTTATTTAAATTGGGCATATGTAGTGAGTTTTAAAATATGTATTTTAGATATTTTTCAAATCTTGATTGGGAAGGCTTTGAATATACTCAGGAGACATGAAATCCTCTTGCTAATGTGCTTTGATATACTGTAATGACTGGAAATGTTTAATGTTCAGGGCAATTGCTTTCAGAGTTAGCCTTATATCCCCAGACAGTCACTATCTATAAAGGTAATATTTTTCCTGTAGTAATTTATAAAAACCACCACAGACATGACCACAGGCTAAGCAAGTACAGGAAAATCAGTGGAACAGTCAGATCTTCCCTTGTATTCATAGTGCTCTATTTCCTCCCATATCTCTATTGGGGGGAAAAATCACACCCTTATTTAAGAACATAATGTAGATCTGCCTTGAATCAACTTCATGGTATCCAGAGAGATTAAGAAAAAGCTAGCATCAAATTTTCTGTTACTTGAAGAAAGTAAGAGTACTTTAATTGAACAAACTTTTAGCTTGCTAATCTATTGCATTAGACAAAATTGAACCTAGGCTATATTTTTATAGGTTACCTATCTGTCTGGCATACAGCATGTTAAGTAAATGTAACCTTGCTTTCAGGTCACTCACATGAGAATTACAACAGAAACACTTCAAAAAGAAAATTAATAAATTTTAGAAAATTATCAAATATTTTCAATTCCAGATGAATTTTGTGATATATGTTTTTCACTGATTTTCTGTTGAAGTATAGAAGAAAACAATTTGATAGTGTTAGAAGAAAGTAAACTTTATTGCGTGGTTTTAATAATTTAAAGTAAATTTTTATGGTAACTATTTCAGATATATATACTCTTCATATAGAAAGCATGGTTTTCATTAGTTTCTTTTATGAGAATAAGCTTAAAACTGATTGAGATCCCTAAGTACTGAATTATCTTGGTCTCTGTCCATTTGGCAAATAGTGAAGTTTAGAGGAAACAATAATTCTGTGCTCTGTATCAGGAAAAGAATTCGAATTCAGATACCTTTCTTATAAAAAATCCAATAATAATCTTCTGTAATATTTTTCTGATAATATGTTACATGTGTGCTTAAGTGGCTTATAAGTAAATACTACCATATAACATTTTCAACTAGTTTCTCTGTTATTAATCTTCCATTTGATGTTTATTTCAAAAGAAAGGAGTTAACAAAAAAAAACTTCTGTAAATAATGGAATTTCTTATCTTATAATTGTTAACTATTTTATTTTATTTTTTAAAGATTTTATTTATTTTTTGACAGACAGAGATCACAAGTAGGCAGAGAGGCAGGTGGGAGGTAGGGAAGCAGGCTCCCTGCTGAGCAGATAGCCTGATGTGGTGCTCCATCCCAGGACCCTGAGATCATGACCTGAGGTGAAGGCAGAAGCTTAACCCACTGAGCCACCCAGACACCCCCACTTTTAACTGTTTTAAATAGAAGGGATGATAGGACAAATAAAACATATTAATAGGGGTGCCTGGGTTGTCCACTGAGTTGGGGAGTCTGCTTCTCTGCCTCTCTTCCTCTTCCTCCGCCCCTACCCCCAAAGTGCTCAGGCTCTCTCTCTCTCTCTCTAAAATAAATAAACAAATCTTTGAAAAAAAAAAAAAAAACCACACACTAATAAATATGTCAGTGAATATTTTTTTAATAATCTTAAGAATAAGTTTTATTATAGCAGTTTTCTTTAGTGTTTTATTTAAAATATACAATATTCAAAAATATATTCAGCAAAAAATTTTCTGCAGCCTTATTTTATTTTACTGTTTTTTGATTTGCAATGTTCATTTTAACTTAGAGATACCTACTATTTGCTAAGTTCTTTGCCAGGCTATGTGGGGAGGATGTAGCATATTGTGGTTAAGTCTTTGACCAAGATAGCATTAACAAACATTCCTCAGCTTGAAGGACCTTTAGACAGTTTCTTCCTGACTGTAGATCCCTGAGTCCCTTTAATTAGAGCATTCACTTTAGAAAACTTGCAATTGTGGATTATTTCTCTGCCCTTTTGAGATGTAAATTTTCTCCCAGCTTCTTCCCAGTTTTACAGCTTAGGAATGTCTTCCTCAAGGACTGGGAACTATCCCCTAGAGGTTTAATCATCAAGAAAGATAGTCCCTGACTATCTTGGTCCCTATTGGAAGGTTGGAGCCCACCTTTGATAAGTACAGTCTAGCAAATACAGACAGCCTAATCATGTTAACCAACATCTTCCATACTTTTCCATTAGTTTACCTCTAAGCTTCAACCTACCCCCACTTTTTGTTTCAGTGGAGTTCTGTTCACTCTCTTTCCCCTATTGGAAGTTTTAAACAAAGTCTTCCTTGCATGTTTAACTATCTAGTGCAATTTTTGTACCTATTTTTTAGTTGTGACAGTTTATTTACCCTCAAAGATCATGTATATTTATTAGGAATTCTGAAAACTGAAAATAACTGTACCAGTTTTAACTGCTTTAAAGAAATAGTCTTAAAACTTATTTGGGCAGATATTCATTATGGCTAAAGGCAGTATGTTCAGAAAATTCCACAGAATAACAGCATGACAGTGCCAGAAAAGATCATCCAGATTATATAACTCCTCATTTGGTGGCTAAGGAATAGAGATAGAGAGATGTTAATCCAATTGTCTAAGATTCCTAAGAAAATGGAGTTCAGTTAACTTAATTTGAATTAACTGAATTAATTCAACTTTTCAATACATTCAGGATAACTGTTCCTGATATTTCTGGTGATTTTTAGCCCTGTTCAGCATTTGCCATGCTTTCTGTAAAGGCTCAGATAATAAGTATATTAAATTTGCCGGCCACATGGTCTCTGTAGCAACTACCTAACTTCTTGTGGTGCAAGAGCAGCCAGCAGCCGTAGATCAAATGTAAATGAATGAGCTTGTCTGTGTTCCAGAAATCTCAGGAGGTTTTCCTGAACAATATGCTTTCCTGGAGGATCATTTTGCTGCTTGTTGTGCATTTATTCCCTATTGTGGAATGCTCTAAGACCACCACAGTTAACGTTTGCAGCGAGAGTATAGGCTAGGCTACTCTGCCCTGGTAAGTTTTTAAATATCAATTTTATATCGAGGTAGGGTTCTTCAACCTTTTTTTTTTCTTTCCTTTTTTCCTATTTTTTTTTAAAGTTTCGATGCAAAACTGATAAATGTATTCCATTCTGGTGGAAATGTGACACTGTGGATGACTGTGGCGACGGATCTGACGAACCTGACGACTGTCGTAAGTACACTGCTGAAATGCCCAGACCTTCTGATACTTTTACAAAATCTTTAAAAATACAAAAAAAAATTATCAACAATCTCTTGAGTATGTCTCTGTTAACTGTTACATTTAGAATGACATCATCAGCAATTTATATTAGTGTTTTGTTTTAAATTTTCTTGCTTACAGAAAAATTACACTCTGTGTAATGATCAGTATAAATAACAATAATTTTGCCTGGATATATCACCAAATCAAAAGCAAAAAATGGCAAGTTTGCAGAATGCCAACCAATAACTAAGATCTTACCTTTAAGGGATTAATCTTCACAGCGTTAAAATACTGAACATTCTTTAAAAGTGAGATTTTTTAAAAAAATATAAATCATTAGTTTGGTCTACTAATAATTTAGTATGCTCTTAGGTATTCCTTAAAATGACTGCTAATTTTACTTTGACTCAAATTGTGATTGGAATGGTTAGATGCCAAATACATACATACATATATACATACATACATACATACATATATACACACATACATATAGGTAGGTATGCCCATATAAAAATGTGTGTGTGTGTGTGTGTGGCTTATGTTTATGTTCACATATGTGTATATACATTTATTTATCTTTGATAACTTCGGTTATAATGGACAATCAGTAAACTTTTTCTTGATAGTCTTTTGTAGTTCACACTATCGGTCACTCCAATACAATCCTATCAAGTTTAAGATGCTTCTAGTTGATCATGATAATTCCCTCAAATCTCGGTGGATAGTTGCCATGATGTGGCCTTAACAATTGAGTTCAAGATCCTTAAGCTTATACTAAAGAAAGACAGTATACTAAGTAAAAGCTGGTTACTTTCTGCTGTAAAATTTTCTACCACATAATTACAAAAACTGTTCTAACCTTAGGGTCTCTTGATAGTTACTTAGATGAGATGTATTCCATCTCTCTGGTCACTACAAAGCATATAAACCATTTGAAGTTGTTTCACATTGTTCATTGTTTTCATTTGAAAACAGCTAATAATGTATTCAAGAAAAAGGAAGAAAAGTTACAGAAATAATTGCTTTTCTAATATTCTTCTTATGTTTTTGAAAGATCCATTGGTCTTTGATTTTTCAGTATATTTTTGTTTTCACTGTGATAGAAAATACATATGAGTAGTTTTTGTATGATGTAAATATACTATTATGCCTGAATTATATTTGAATTCAAAAGGCTATCAAAGGAACAAATTATATTGGTGATCAACTGAGATTTACTCATTAAAAGAAAGTTATTGATTTCCCTACAATAAAGTAAACTTTTAACAATATAATAAATAAAATGAATACAACCTATTTTGTAATTTATAGAAATAATGAAGAACAAATACATTAAATGAGTCCTCATATTAGGATAACTTTCCCTGCCCAGATTCACTGAAGTGTTCTCTGAGAAATACCCGCCATGATGACTTGAAGACACAGTCAGTGGCTCCCAATGCTTTCCCTTCTAAACTATCTGCAGCTACTTAGCTCTTTCATCTTGACTGGAGTATCATGCTGTAACCATACTGATATAAAAAAATAACCAAAGATTTTCATATTTACACCTTTTGAAAATATATGATGACAAATATAACCTTAATGTCTTTTAAGGGGAAAGCAAAGAGACATCTAGTATCTAAAGGTCTCTGTATCATCCTTATCCTAGTTAAATACCAGTACTACATGTTTTTATTAGTGACATTGTCTCTGTGATCTTTTAGTAAATAATCTTTTACTTGGGTTAATAGCACTGAACATCTGTAGGCATGAAGGCTTATTTTGAGAGTTATGGTGAGGTGGGTGGGAGTGATGTACATGAGTCTCTGGACTGTCTAGAATTCATATTTGAGTAGCTATATCTTCAAAATTTACAGGTACTAAGTTACTGACAGTCTCAATAATTTCATCTGAAAAGGCATGAAAAGTTAAACCCAGTTTCACATACTTGCAAACTTCAATAATGTTTAAATAAATGTGGTTGAGTGATGCATCATGAATTCTCTGGCATCTTAAGTTTTTAACTGCATTTTCTATGATGCTCTAGTACACAAAAGATCATTCTGGAGGCACATTTGAAGGTCAGATAGGCTTCCCAGCTATCTTCCAAGTATTGAAACTCCTCTGATAGTTAGAAATCTTATGGGAAGATTTTTTGTTTTTTGGTTTTTTTTGGTAGAGGACCATCCTTTGCTACCAAAATTGAAGAAATCATATGTGATTTCAAGAAAATCATATATGAAGCAACAAAACACAGAGGAAATGTATGAGTTTAGAATGTGAGAAATTAAGTATCACACAGTTTTAACACTTAGTGTGGTTTACTAAGAAATGTTAGAAATTGAATGACTTTCAGCATTTTAGTACTCACTTCTATGGAAGTCGAGCACATATTGAGGTTTTTTTTTTAATGTTAAGGAAATTTTTTACTTCATATTGTAAATATAAAAGCATAATTAATTTCCCAAAGAAGGTTTAAAATATCACTATTAATATTCATTCAGTTGACTTATCTGAACTACATACATTATGTTTATCAGTCAAAAGGTAAGTATTTTATTGCCAAGCAATATAGTTTGTGAGAAGACTCAGAGTCAGATCTAGATCTAATTTCCATATCTGGCACTTGAAACTTGTACATACTTGAGTGAGTTATTAATATCCATGAGACCTAGTTTTTTCATTTATAAAACAGTCATGGAGATGCTGAGGTGAGAAGGTTTTGATGAGATTCAGTTAGTACCTCTTTGTGAAAGTGTGTCACCCAGTGTTTGACACAGAGCAGATATTCAGTAGAGCCTACTTTATTATGATGAATATTATTATCATTATTTCATATATAAACTAAGAAATATGGCAAAGATGCATTATTGTCTTGGATTTCTTACTGTTAATTTGTGATATGTAATCTGGAGGCCATCTGAGTTGCTCATAGCCTAGTCATGCTGTACATCTGAACCCAATAGCTCCTAAGTATGAGACATTCACGGTGTGCTCTAGGGTATGTTTAATATAATGAAATAATAAATACCCATAACATCAGAAAAGCTCTATTTAAGAGGTCATGAGCAAAGCTTGGCATTCAATGATACAGTCTGTTTTCTCCCCTAGCTGAATTTAAATGTCAGCCAGGCCGGTTTCAGTGTGGCACTGGGCTCTGTGCTCTGCCAGCTTTCATCTGTGATGGAGAGAATGACTGTGGTGACAATTCTGATGAACTCAACTGTGGTAGGTGATTAAATTCTTAACCAAGGAGCATAAGTCCAATTCATACCTGATTTTGTCTGCACCAATTTAAATGCAGGCACAGTTTTCAGTGCAGATTTGTTGTTGTTCTTCTTTCTTTCTTTTAGACACACATGTCTGCCTGTCAGGTCAGTTCAAGTGTACAAAGAACCAAAAATGCATCCCGGTAAACCTCAGATGTAATGGACAAGATGACTGTGGGGATGAAGAAGATGAAAGGGACTGTCGTAAGTCACCTCAGAATGTTCCATCTTGTCTTACTTCTGAGTCAGCTGACATGGGTCTAAAATGTTTTATTGTGTGCCATACATACGCATAATGTAGAAAAATGTACAGTAATTATGGAACATATACCTCTAAATTGGCGCCTTGGGGGATGGGTTACTTAAGATGTTCCCTGTAAAGACTTTAAATAAAATTAAAACATGGGTGGTCTTTACTTAGATAGCTACCTAAAGATTACAACAAACATTAAACAATGAATATTCATTCAAATCATCCTTAAAAGAAGCAACAAAACCAACATTACAGGTGACTGTGGTGTTTTATTCATAAATTGATATTTTTTTTGCCCACATTAAGCAGCTACAAATAATTTTCTTCTGTTGATTAGTTACTTGAAATCAACTCTATTAATTAGAGATCATTTCCCCCAGAAAATACATGTCGAATGCATGATGAGAAAATCTGAGCAAAAAAACCTAACAAAATTATTTGTTTAAAAATGTAAATAATACTCTGTTTAATGTATCTTTGCCAGCTACTTCAAAGAACAATAGTAAAATATTTTCTACTCTTTTCACCTCTTCTTTTCATCCCCTACCAAAAATCAAACAGATTCAATGGAAGGCAAAACAATTTCCATCATATACATACATGCATGTAGGCAGACAGGCATGTCCACACGAAAACCCAAACACACAGAATACGATCAATAAAGTACCTGTCAGGTTTCAGGGTTTCAACAGAACTGCTGTCAACGTTTCTGTCTTGCTGAAATTTTATTTTATTCCCCTAAAACTTTTATCAGTAAATAATGTGCAGTCATCCAGCAATTTGATTAAGATGGTGCATTCAGAATAAAGTCAGTACCAGTTCTTTATGGTTAGTCATTCCAAGAGCTGATCCATTAAACTGACTAGGATTTGTGAGGCATTTTACAGTCTAAGTCAGATGTTCACCCCTTCCCTCAAAAACTCAATGCAACTAGAGATTTTGAGAAGTTTGATGCTTTGTAGTTCCTGATTCACAAATACCTTCTGATTTTATTATTCTTCTATTTATAGAAATGCATATGTATAAATTCTTATATTTATTTGGTAAAATTATTCAGAAAGTTTCCAAATTCTTTGTTTTTAAAATTTATTTCAAAATATAGCTAATCAAGGGAGGCTTGTATTGAGAACTCTGATTTTTATCAAATGTATCATTATAGAAATATATTTTATTTCTTTCTACTGGGAAGGATATTTGGAATATATGATAGATAATGAAAGTTAAAACCCTTCACCTTCAGAGCCTTATTAATTAAAAAATAATATATTTCCAGTTGACTTTTCTTAAGCATTTGTTCCTCTGATTGATTTTTAGATAAAATGTCTGTTCTTGTTCAAAGCTGCTTTTATAATACATGTTTTCCTCTTAAGCCGAAAACAGCTGTTCTCCAGACTATTTCCAGTGTAAAACAACTAAACATTGCATTTCCAAGCTGTGGGTTTGTGATGAGGATCCAGACTGTGCAGATGCATCAGATGAGGCCAACTGTGGTGAGTGTTTTGTGACCCCGGATCATACCTATTGTATTCGTGTCATCATCTGACATGGCCACAGTGAAAGGAATTTGAGCACAATTCTGGTGAAACTAAGGTCTCACATGAGAAAGTTTTGTCCCTGTGTTCACAAAGTCGTAGCAACCGGCTTTTCTGTTAAAAAAAAAAAAAAAAAAAAAAAAAATCTCAGGTTAGCTACTTTTACCCATGGAAGGGTAAGGCAGAAGAGTAATACTGCTGAAAATGACTCAAAACTATTTCTAAAAAAGGTGGATCTAAAAGGTAGGCTAAACTATCACCTTCTTGTCTTGTATGCGTGTGGCATTAGTATTTAGTGAATGGAAAGAATGAGACATTATCTTTGTATTGTTCCAGACTTTTCTTTTCCTTTTTTTTTTTTTTTTTGCTTAAATACATATGATTTTCCAGTCATGTGATGACTACTGGTTATTCTTAAACATGGTGAAAGTAAGGGAGAAGATAATACAAGTATCTGTTCTGTTTTAATAAATGACAATGATCATTTAAGTTAGCATTTATTCTGAAACACTTATCTTTTTACTTAAAATCAAGTACTTTTATTTACAAGAATTATTCGTTAATTAACATTGCAAAAATGGCGAACATATTTGTTTTGTTTAATGCATTTCGTTCTATCTTGAAAGTGTCAACAGCAAGACAGAAATGAAGAGTAATTGTCATGTGTAGTTCATGCTATCGGCATTTATTAAACACTAAGAGAGGCTATATTGTAGGTGAATACACCAAACTTAGCATTGTTGGGGAAGCAAAAAAATATTTAATATAGTAACTGATTAAGAGAAGCAAAGTTTGGAGCACCTGGGTGGCTTAGTCAGTTAAGCACCCAGCTCTTGATTTCGGCTCAGGTCATGATCTCAGGATTGTAAAATGGAACGCCTTGTCGGGCTCTACACTGGGCATGAGGCCTGCTTGGAATTCTCTCTCTGCTTCTCCCTCTGCCCCTCTCCTAACTTCTAAAAAAAAAAAAAAAAAAAAAGAAAGGTAGGTTTATTCAAACTGAGTATAGGACTTCCAGGTTTCATAACCAAAACTGTGTTAAATGCATCTGCTCTAGTCCACAATGCTCTTAGTGAACTCTTCTGAGGAAAAAGGAAATAATGAAAAACCTTTATGTTCTCTGAAACTCCATTTATACTGAACAACATTCATGGTCTATATGTGTAATAATTGACATTCATGTGCCTTTAAGTGTTTTTCCTAATACTGTCTCCCATATGTCCTCAAAACATGAAAAAAAAATTAGCTTATCATAGTATCATGAAACCCCATTTACCACTTTATGAAATTGGTACTCATCAGTTCATAAAGCCTCAAAGTATAGTCATCACTGATTATCAAGGACTGTTGCAGACTAGTTTATATTACTGGCAAGTTTGTCTTTAGTATTTTTTTGTTTACTGAAGCAAAATGGGATAATGACATGTTAGCTATATGAATATTTTTCTGGAATATCTACAATTTGTTCCTTATGATAATGTGATTTAACTGTTGCAGTATATTATACTGTTTGAACTGATCATTATTGATCATCATAATAACCATAATTCCCAATATTTGCTGTGTTTGCCATATGGCCCAGAAAATGTGTTAAAGGCTTTATATTCATTATCTCACATAATCCTTTACTATCCTTATTTTATTAATGTGGTAAAAGAGCCCCAAGGAGGTTATATAACTTACCCAAACTTTTATGGCTAGTTGATTGTGGAATTGGAACTTGAATCCAGGGTTATTTCACACTAAAGCATTTACTCTATGAACATAATATAAAGCCACTTCACTCTTTAAAAATAAATAAATAAATAAAAATAAAAAGATTTTATTTATTTATTAGAGAAAGGAAGAGAAAGAGGACTCATGTGTGCACACTCACATGCACCAGTCAGGGTATGGTAGAGGGGAGAGGGGTGGGAGAGGGACCAGTGCCCAGTGCAGAGCCACACACAGGGCTCGATCCCTGGACCCCAATATCATGACCCAGGCTAAAACTAAAAGTCAAACAGGTAATTGACTAAGCCACCCAGGTGCATCTAAAGCCACCTCATTCTTTATGTGTAAAGAGAAAAATATTTAAATGTTTTCTGTTATAAAGTTATATAGAATTCTCCTGGCCATAGTCATTGTTGTGAATTCCTGACCAGTATACAAGCACATACATACATACAGTAAGAGGGAGAGAAGAGGCAGGAAGGTTGCATCTGATTTGCCTTAGACCCACTATAAAATTTTATTGTGGACAGGCACTAATTTAATTAAAAAAAATTTTTCTTTTTTAAGATTGTGTTTATATATATGTTTGTTTGTTTGTTTAGAGTGTGAGAAAGAAAGAGCACCAGCTAGGGAGTGTGGGGGGAGAGGCAGAGGGAGAGAGAGAATCCCAAGCCAGCCCTGCATTAAGCCCATCCCTCTACCCTAAGTGTGGAGCCTGATCTGGGCTTGATCTCAAGGCCCTGAGATCATGACCTGAGGCAAAATCAAGAGTCAAACACTTAACAGAATGAGGCACCCCAATTTAAAAAATACTTCTACATACATTACAGTTTAGTATAGCATTCCTCGATCTTTATTCTTTTTTTTTAAAGATTTTATTTATTTATTTGACAGATCACAAGTAGACAGAGAGGCAGGCAGAGAGAGAGAGGAAGCAGGCTCCCTGCTGAGCAGAGAGCCCGATGCGGGACTCGATTCCAGGACCCTGAGATCATGACCTGAGCCGAAGGCAGCAGCTTAACCCACTGAGCCACCCAGGCGCCCTCTCAATCTTTATTCTTAATGGGCTAAAAAAACTACCTCCTTCTCCTTTCTTCTGTCCTCAATAAATGTAGAAATGCCATGTATTTTTACTAAGTCTGTTAAAACCTTTGTGGGATAGTTCACCTTTTAATACTTCATTGAGTGGGAAAAGAAAAACACTTGTCTCTCTCTCTCTCTTTTTAAAGATTTTATTTATTTGTCAGAGAGAGAGAGAGAGCACAAGCAGGAGGAGTGGTGGCAGAGGGAGGAGCAGGTTCCCTGCTGAGCAAGGATACCCTCCACCCCATGCAGGACTTGATCCCAGGACCCTGGGATCATGCCCTGAGCCGAAGGCATGTGCTTAACCAACTGAGCCACCCAGGCGTCCCCAAATACTTCCTAAAGATGAACTCTATCAAACGAAGTCCTTATTATTTGAATCTGAATTACACACGTTTTTGTGGGAACAGACCTTGCCTAGAATAGAAAGCAAATTTCACTATTTGTCATGTTGAGTATCCTCAGAGCCTCACAAGATATAAAATAGATTTGCATGAAGTGCTATTGAGTGACTGAACTATTCTCTTTTACAAAAAACTTCAATATGTGACTCGTTTCCATTGTTGTTCCCACATACTTCTATACTTTTTTAGTTCACTGCCAAATTTAGTGAATTTTACTTTTACTCTTGGAGTTCACTTAGCTCTTACATCTTATTTCTCAGCAGCAATTTTTCTACAATTTTAGATCTAATTGGCTTCTGTCAGTTCTAAAGGTCTAAAATTGTAATTTGTTCTACATTGACGTATCTTAAAATTTTTTTTATTTAAATTGTATGTATAATACCAATGTAGGGGTTGTGGTTCACTGAGACATTATGGAAAAACCTAACAAAATAGAGCAGAATAATTTGCAAACAAATAAAACACACATGTAGGACAGGGGATTATAAAAAAAAAAAAAAAAAAAAAAAAAAAACCTCTAAGGTGTAAATACTTCTAAAATTATTTAATCTTTATATTTACTGGAATATCATGTTTATTGAATTCTGTCCAGTGTAATTCTTGAGTTTTTGCAGTTCTTGCAGATTTAACAACTATCATTCAATAAGTATAAAAATTTTATATTAATCTAGAATTTAAGGAAGCCTCAAAACCACTTTGAATAGACATAAATATAGTTTAGGAGTCTTTCTCCAATAGTTTAGTTTTGGTGAGAGTGGATACAAATTTAAAAATTAAATTACATATTTTCTCATCTTATTACACATAGGTTTTGAGATGGCTGAATTTATGTGTAAAAACTGCATTTGGCACATTTGGATTTAAATTCATAAATATTTTTAAAACATCTTTTAGCTCTATTTCTGTGTAAGTAATGATTTAAATCTATGCTATAATCATATTTATGGCAAGATAAGTTCAACTTTGTGAGTTATTAATAGTTGTTATAAAATCGTTTATTTTTGCTTGAAGGTAAGATGTTTACTCTTCCTTTGCTATATACCCTGAGGATTAAAATAATCTTTATAAAATGTAAATGTAAAATTTTTTATTAAACTATAGGTGTTCACCCTTCTTGGAAGGCTGTTCCACTACTTATTACAATGTTGGACAACCACCAGATTTGAATGCCTGATCAAAATTTATGCAATACCTCAATTGTAGTAGCTCCAGGAATTTCATTCCAAATTTTAATCTCAAACTTCCCCCACTTTCTGCCTGCCATTTTCTATTTTAGGAAGGAAATGCAGATTTGGGATTTGACAAATCGGTACTAGATTCTTGCTTCTACTTTGTAGTCAGAGTTGAAACTTTTCTATAATTTAACTCTTATAAGATGATATCAGAATCCATGTCTTTCCATTATGTCCTCTGTCCCCAGTTTATAACTTACAATCTCTGTTCCTTAGATGTCTATGTGACATTCTCTTTTCATCAGTAGTTCTCCTTGGGCTTTCCTGGTCAGCTCCATACTCCCATCACAGCTCTCGGGAACACACTGTCTGCTCTGCCATATTGCTCTTTCCTTTGGCCATGTTTCCTGCTTTCTTATCTGGTCTCCCTCTGCCTTAGCTAGAATTCTTGATAATTCTTGGTTCAGCATCATTGGTTACTTTTGAGCAGTCTTGGTTTATAATTTGCTGTTTGGCTAATTATCTAAAAATAAGATGCTAGCTATAATCATACCACCTAGAGCTTATGAGAGGAACTTGAGTTTCCTACAGACACTTTGTACTTTCTGTTGCCTGGTTTTCCAATATGATACTGCACACATTGAACTAAAAGATAGGAGTGACCAATGTGCGCTTTTATTTTCCCCTTAATCTCTGATGAGGAAATTTGAATTAATCTACTTAATCTGTAAGAACATAAAAATTGATGTTTTAGAGTTAAAGCAAGTGCATAAATAATTATGAAATACTTCTACCATGCAGACTTGTACAGGAAATTTTATAGTAAGTAATGTATCATTTTTAATAGATTTTAACATTTGGCCTAAGGTATCTCTTTTAAAACATTCAGACCCCTACAATAACATATAAAGCCCACCTCTATCTTCTCTCTTTACTTGTACTATATTTGTGTGTATTCATTAATATATACGTAATAGTTAATAGTATCTTAAAAGTTTAGAGGGTATTATGCTTAGCGAAATAAGTCAATCGGAGAAAGACAACTACTATATGATCTCCCTGATATGAGGAAGTGGAGAAGCAACGTGGGGGGCTTGGGGGGTAGGAAAAAAATAAATGAAACAAGATGGGATCAGGAGGGAGACAAACCATAAGAGACTCTTAATCTCACAAAACAAACTGAGGATTGCTGGTGGGAGAGGGGTTGGGAGAGGGTGGTAAGGTAATGGACATTGGGAAAGGTTTGTGCTATGGTGAGTGCTGGGAAATATGTAAACCTGGCGATTCACAGACCTGCACCCCTGGGGCTAATAATACATTATATGTTTATAAAAAAATTTTAAAATTTTAAAAAAGAAAAAAATAGTATCTTTTTTTTTTTTTAATTTTTTATTTTTTATAAACATATATTTTTATCCCCAGGGGTACAGGTCTGTGAATCACCAGGTTTACACACTTCATAGCACTCACCAAATCACATACCCTCCCCAATGTCCATAATCCCACCCCCTTCTCCCAAACCCCCTCCCCCCGGCAACCCTCAGTTTGTTTTGTGAGATTAAGAGTCACTTATGGTTTGTCTCCCTCCCAATCCCATCTTGTTTCATTTATTCTTCTTCTACCCACTTAAGCCTCCATGTTGCATCACCACTTCCTCATATCAGGGAGATCATATGATAGTTGTCTTTCTCTGCTTGACTTATTTCGCTAAGCATGATACGCTCTAGTTCCATCCATGTTGTTGCAAATGG
Source organism: Mustela lutreola (assembly GCF_030435805.1). Classification (NCBI taxonomy): domain Eukaryota; kingdom Metazoa; phylum Chordata; class Mammalia; order Carnivora; family Mustelidae; genus Mustela; species Mustela lutreola. The sequence goes on along the minus strand of NC_081292.1, from coordinate 121,001,606 downwards.
CAAGATTTCATTTCTTTTGATGGCTGCATAGTATTCCATTGTGTATATATACCACATCTTCTTGATCCATTCATCTGTTGATGGACATCTAGGTTCTTTCCATAGTTTGGCTATTGTGGACATTGCTGCTATAAACATTCGGGTGCATGTGCCCCTTTGGATCACTATATTTGTATCTGTAGGGTAAATGCCCAATAGTGCAATTGCTGGGTCATAGGGCAGTTCTATTTTCAACATTTTGAGGAACCTCCATGCTGTTTTCCAGAGTGGCTGCACCAGCTTGCATTCCCACCAACAGTGTAGGAGGGTTCCCCTTTCTCCGCATCCTCGCCAGCATCTGTCATTTCCTGACTTGTTGATTTTAGCCATTCTGACTGGTGTGAGGTGATATCTCATTGTGGTTTTGATTTGTATTTCCCTGATGCCGAGTGATATGGAGCACTTTTTCATGTGTCTGTTTGCCATCTGGATGTCTTCTTTGCAGAAATGTCTGTTCATGTCCTCTGCCCATTTCTTGATTGGATTATTTGTTCTTTGGGTGTTGAGTTTGCTCAGTTCTTTATAGATTCTGGACACTAGTCCTTTATCTGATATGTCGTTTGCAAATATCTTCTCCCATTCTGTCAGTTGTCTTTTGATTTTGTTAACTGTTTCCTTTGCTGTGCAAAAGCTTTTGATCTTGATGAAATCCCAGTAGTTCATTTTTTCCCTTGCTTCCCTTGCCTTTTGCGTTGTTCCTAGGAAGATGTTGCTGCGGCAGAGGTCGAAGAGGTTGCTGCCCGTGTTCTCCTCAAGGATTTTGATGGATTCCTTTCGTACATTGAGGTCCGTCATCCATTTTGAGTCTATTTTTGTGTGTGGTGTAAGGAAATGGTCCAATTTCATTTTTCTGCATGTGGCTGTCCAATTTTCCCAGCACCATTTATTGAAAAGGCTGTCTTTTTTCCATTGGACATTCTTTCCTGCTTTGTCGAAGATTAGTTGACCATAGATTTGAGGGTCTATTTCTGGGCTCTCTATTCTGTTCCATTGATCTATGTGTCTGTTTTTGTGCCAGTACCATGCTGTCTTGATGATGACAGCTTTGTAATAGAGCTTGAAGTCCGGAATTGTGATGCCACCAACGTTGGCTTTCTTTTTCAATATCCCTTTGGCTATTCGAGGTCTTTTCTGGTTCCATATAAATTTTAGCATTATTTGTTCCATTTCTTTGAAAAAGATGGATGGTACTTTGATAGGAATTGCATTAAATGTGTAGATTGCTTTAGGTAGCATAGACATTTTCACAATATTTATTCTTCCAATCCAGGAGCATGGAACATTTTTCCATTTCTTTGTGTCTTCCTCAATTTCTTTCATGAGTACTTTATAGTTTTCTGAGTATAGATTCTGTGTCTCTTTGGTTAGGTTTATTCCTAGGTATCTTATGGTTTTGGATGCAATTGTAAATGGAATTGACTCCTTAATATCTCTTTCTTCTGTCTTGCTGTTGGTGTAGAGAAATGCAACTGATTTCTGTGCATTGATTTTATATTCTGACACTTTACTGAATTCCTGTATAAGTTCTAGCAGTTTTGGAGTGGAGTCTTTTGGGTTTTCCACATATAGTATCATATCATCTGCGAAGAGTGATAATTTGACTTCTTCTTTGCCGATTTGGATGCCTTTAATTTCCTTTTGTTGTCTGATTGCTGAGGCTAGGACCTCTAGTACGATGTTGAATAGCAGTGGTGATAATGGACATCCCTGCCGTGTTCCTGACCTTAGCGGAAAAGCTTTCTTTTTTTCTCCATTGAGAATGATATTTGCGGTGGGTTTTTCATAGATGGCTTTGATGATATTGAGGTATGTGCCCTCTATCCCTACACTTTGAAGAGTTTTGATCAGGAAGGGATGTTGTACTTTGTCAAATGCTTTTTCAGCATCTATTGAGAGTATCATATGGTTCTTGTTCTTTCTTTTATTGATGTGTTGTATCACATTGACTGATTTGCGGATGTTGAACCAACCTTGCAGCCCTGGAATAAATCCCACTTGGTCATGGTGAATAATCTTTTTAATGTACTGTTGAATCCTATTGGCTAGTATTTTGTTGAGTATTTTCGCATCTGTGTTCATCAAGGATATCGGTCTATAGCTCTCTTTTTTGGTGGGATCCTTGTCTGGTTTTGGGATCAAGGTGATGCTGGCCTCATAAAATGAGTTTGGAAGTTTTCCTTCCATTTCTATTTTTTGGAACAGTTTCAGGAGAATAGGAATTAGTTCTTCTTTAAATGTTTGGTAGAATTCCCCCGGGAAGCCGTCTGGCCCTGGGCTTTTGTTTGTTTGGAGATTTTTAATGACTGTTTCAATCTCCTTACTGGTTATGGGTCTGTTCAGGCTTTCTATTTCTTCCTGGTTCAGTTGTGGTAGTTTATATGTTTCTAGGAATGCATCCATTTCTTCCAGATTGTCAAATTTATTGCCGTAGAGTTGCTCATAGTATGTTCTTATAATAGTTTGTATTTCTTTGGTGTTAGTTGTGATCTCTCCTCTTTCATTCATGATTTTATTTATTTGGGTCCTTTCTCTTTTCTTTTTGATAAGTCGGGCCAGGGGTTTATCAATTTTATTAATTCTTTCAAAGAACCAGCTCCTACTTTCGTTGATTTGTTCTATTGTTTTTTTGGTTTCTATTTCATTGATTTCTGCTCTGATCTTTATGATTTCTCTTCTCCTGCTGGGCTTAGGGTTTCTTTCTTGTTCTTTCTCCAGCTCCTTTAGGTGTAGGGTTAGGTTGTGTACCTGAGACCTTTCTTGTTTCTTGAGAAAGGCTTGTACCGCTATATATTTTCCTCTCAGGACTGCCTTTGTTGTGTCCCACAGATTTTGAACCATTGTATTTTCATTATCATTTGTTTCCATGATTTTTTTTTCAATTCTTCTTTAATTTCCCGGTTGACCCATTCATTCTTTAGAAGGATACTGTTTAGTCTCCATGTATTTGGGTTCTTTCCAAACTTCCTTTTGTGGTTGAGTTCTAGCTTTAGAGCATTGTGGTCTGAAAATATGCAGGGAATGATCCCAATCTTTTGATACCGGTTGAGTCCTGATTTAGGACCGAGGATGTGATCTATTCTGGAGAATGTTCCATGTGCACTAGAGAAGAATGTGTATTCTGTTGCTTTGGGATGAAATGTTCTGAATATATCTGTGATGTCCATCTGGTCCAGTGTGTCGTTTAAGGCCTTTATTTCCTTGCTGATCTTTTACTTGGATGACCTGTCCATTTCAGTGAGGGGAGTGTTAAAGTCCCCTACTATTATTGTATTATTGTTGATGTGTTTCTTTGATTTTGTTATTAATTGGTTTATATAGTTGGCTGCTCCCACATTGGGGGCATAGATATTTAAAATTGTTAAATCTTCTTGTTGGACAGACCCTTTGAGTATGATATAGTGTCCTTCCTCATCTCTTATTATAGTCTTTGGCTTAAAATCTAATTGATCTGATATAAGGATTGCCACTCCTGCTTTCTTCTGATGTCCATTAGCATGGTAAATTCTTTTCCACCCCCTCACTTTAAATCTGGAGGTGTCTTCGGGCTTAAAATGAGTTTCTTGGAGGCAACATATAGATGGGTTTTGTTTTTTATCCATTCTGATACCCTGTGTCTTTTGACAGGGGCATTTAGCCCATTCACATTCAGGGTAACTATTGAGAGATATGAATTTAGTGCCATTGTATTGCCTGTAAGGTGACTGTTACTGTATATGGTCTCTGTTCCTTTCTGATCTACCACTTGTAGGCTCTCTCTTTGCTTAGAGGACCCCTTTCAAGATTTCCTGTAGAGCTGGTTTGGTATTTGCAAATTCTTTCAGTTGTTGTTTGTCCTGGAAGCTTTTAATCTCTCCTTCTATTTTCAATGATAGCCTAGCTGGATATAGTATTCTTGGCTGCATGTTTTTCTCGTTTAGTGCTCTGAAAATATCATGCCAGCTCTTTCTGGCCTGCCAGGTCTCTGTGGATAAGTCAGCTGCCAATCTAATATTTTTACCATTGTATGTTACAAACTTCTTTTCCCGGGCTGCTTTCAGGATTTTCTCTTTGTCACTGAGACTTGTAAATTTTACTACTAGGTGACGGGGTGTGGGCCTATTCTTATTGATGTCCCCTCCCCAGAAGATCAGCAAGAAATCCAGCCAAGACCAAGTTCACCTACCAAGGAGTACGGTTTCAATACCAAGGAGAGCAGCAGAATTCCAGAGGAGGAGAAAGCCAAGCACGGAACTCATGGCTTTTTTCCTGTGATTTTTTTTCTTTTCTTTTTTTTTTTTTTTTTTTATTCTCGCCTTCGGGTAAAAATTTTTTTTTTAACTGTTACCTTTTTCTTTTTTAACGATTTTTTACTAGTTTATCTAATATATATATTTTTTCTTTTTTACATTTTTCTTAGGTGTTTTCTTTTTTAAAAAATTCTTTTCTTTTCTTTTTTCTTTTTTTTTTCTTTCTTCCTTTTTGAACCTCTTTTTATCCCCTTTCTCTCCACTCACGATTTTGGATCTCTTCTAATTTGGTTAAAGCATATTTTCCTGGGGTTGTTGCCACCCTTTTAGTATTTTACTTGCCCCTTCATTTACTCTTATCTGGACAAAATGACAAGACGAAAAAATTCAACACAAAAAAAAGAACAAGAGGCAGTACCGAAGGCTAGGGACCTAATCAATACAGACATTGGTAATATGTCAGATCTAGAGTTCAGAATGACAATTCTCAAGGTTCTAGCCGGGCTCGAAAAAGGCATGGAGGATATTAGAGAAACCCTCTCGAGAGATATAAAAGCCCTTTCTGGAGAAATAAAAGAACTAAAATCTAACCAAGTTGAAATAAAAAAAGCTATTAATGAGGTGCAATCAAAAATGGAGGCTCTCACTGCTAGGATAAATGAGGCAGAAGAAAGAATTAGTGATATAGAAGACCAAATGACAGAAAATAAAGAAGCTGAGCAAAAGAGGGACAAACAGCTACTGGACCACAAGGGGAGAATTCGAGAGATAAGTGACACCATAAGACGAAACAACATTAGAATAATTGGGATTCCAGAAGAAGAAGAAAGAGAGAGGGGAGCAGAAGGTATACTGGAAAGAATTATTGGGGAGAATTTCCCCAATATGGCAAAGGGAACGAGCATCAAAATTCAGGAGGTTCAGAGAATGCCCCTCAAAATCAATAAGAAAAAAATAGTATCTTAAAAGTTCACATAGTCTTGTCTTTTCAGTATTAAATTAAAGCTTGATATTTTCTGGTATTCTAGTGTATTAATGTGAATAATGCATTTAATACTGAAAATTATTTTTACATATTACAATTATTACATACTCATGGGCAAATAAAGCACAAAACATTTCATACATTCTGAGCTACAGTCATCATGAAGTCTCAGTTCCCTGCTCAGGTTCTCTAATTGTCAGCTTGCATGAAAGTTTATTTAAAGTCATTGTGGGAACATCCAGAGGAAGGAATCTTTTAACTGTACAGTCAATATTGGGCTAAATGACACGTAGGATAGAGGGCTTGGAATGAGCCTGAACAGAGAAGCTCTGATACTGATGGCTACAATGACAGTAAAATAATTCATGATGTTTGAAGTTAGGTATTTTCAAAATATTTAATTACTTGCACTTAGAATAACATTCCCAAATGTTAGTTCCCTGATTCCAAGACAATCCACGGGGGAAATTTCTGTGCTCCTCACATACACAGTAAAGGATGATGTACTAAATTCTGTGTCTTGGAAAACTGTTCATTTATATGCATGTAGTTAAGGTATCTGTTTAGTGTTTGTAATCAATGTTTCCTGCATTTAAAAATAGGTTACAAATTTCTGTGTTGTATTTTGATTAGCAAACAAATGATGTGATCATCCTAAAGCACGTCTTCCCTGGTGCTGGATGGCTGTTGCTTTTGTCTGGGGCCAGGAGGAGGAATTTGCTGTTGAAGGAGGTTGCTGGGAGCCAGGTTTTAAATTTTCTAACACATGGCATCATGATATCTCAGATACTTAGGATGGTGGGATTATATATCTTTACATTAGCAGGTGGAAAGAGAAAGACCCTCCTTTCTCTGGGACCTGATTGGTCTCTGAAGCCTGATTAGTCTGATCTGCACCCCTACTGTACCCTGTGCTGTGGAGCACAGACATCACCACCCATGGCTGGAGCATATGCTTGGCTGTGTCCCTCCAAGTCTCCATTTCTGATGAGCCGCAAACTGATCTCAAGTTTCTGCTGTTGTGTAAAAGCTCTTGAGCTAAATGCAGAGAGACACGTGGTCCTGGAAACCTCCAGGTCTTGTGGGGAACCAGAAATAACATTTCTTGCTTATCAGTCTAGCTCCTACTCACTTTTAATGTCATAGAGTCGCCCCTGAGTTTTATTGACTGTGTTATGTACCTGATACTAGATGTTTCTCCTGGAAGCTTGGCATCCTTATGGAATTAGATTTGATTAGAGAATCAAATAGAGAATTAAAAACTAGGTGAAGGATGAGAACAGCAGTGTAACAAGGATGAAGATTTTCTTCTCACAATCTCTCAGGATCCAGAAGTGGGCACTTTACTTTCTCTACCTACCTAAAGAAACTTCTTCTACATCATATCTTACCATCATTGAGGTAGCACTTGCCTACTCCTCTCCTTACCCTGGCAAAACAGCTGTGGAGCAATACAATTCATGAGGGAGAGAAACGATAACCACATTGCTTTACTGTTTTAGATGTTTTACTCTTACACTGATTTGTCCCCAGATGATTTGTAAAATACCCTTAACAACAATCTCATAGAATCACTATCACTCGGGATATATTTTAGACATATTGCCTGCCATGTAAGTGTTACTGAAGTCTGTGTACTTTATACTCAATCTAATGCTAATACATTTTGTTTTATTTTACAAATGCATAGCTACTTTAAAAGCACAATGTGGACAAATGTCATCTCCTTTCTTTTTAAATAGAATTTTTTTTTTAAATGATTCAATTTCTGGTACATTTCTGAACTTTTAAAGTAGTTGCCATGAAAATTAATGTATTTTTTTTTAAAGCATGGTAATCTGAAGAGCTTATTTTCTGAGCAAAGAAGCTTCTGTTAATTCAGTAGGATGTACTTTTATACTAAGTTTATCATAGTTTATGGTAAATTTTTTGATGCATCATATGTTTTGCTGTCATCCATCTATTTGTTTGTTTTGTAAGATGCAATCTTTTCTCCATTTTCTGACAATTATATTTGTGTTTGAGTAACTCTCTCTTTCTCTCTGTATGTGTATGAGAAAAATCAAGAAAGGGGAAAATAGCGTCTTTGGCACTGAAATATTTTGGTTCTTACAGAGCCCTTGAGGGAAAACCTATCTGTATGAATAGGACCAGGAAATAGCCATCTAGTATTTTTGTGAAGAAATGAATGACCTACATGTGTATCCTTTAATAGTCTAAGTGGAACACATTTAGTCTTTTCATAACTTGTGTTCAGTAACTTCCATCCATTGACTATCTCTCTGTCAAAGGGTGTGCAATTATTTGCTGATGTTATTTTTTTTTTCTCTTCGTAATAATAAGAGGAAATCGTGAGATTTAACCAGAAAGTTAAAAAGGAGCCCACACAATGAGTCAGGAGATATGCCAAATACTCTAGATTACAGGTTGATCTGTAGTAAAAGCCATGAATGGGAACAGCTTTTTGCCCAGTGAGGTTTATAATTGAGTTTGTAAAAGAAAGAACTGTATATTTGTATTAATAAGAACTGTGTTGATGCAGCTGATATATTTTTAAGGAAATTGACTCAGGAATTTAACATTCCGTGATACTTCTGTTTGAAAAACTTTATCCTTGTTATACTGCTCGCTCATCCTTCACCAAGTTAATCTGATTCTCCAAAAAATGCAAAATAACATCACACACACACACACACACACACACACACACCCCTGATAGCAGAATGTGAGACTAATAGCAGAATGTGAGAAAAAATAAGTATTAGACACTTTGTAAAAAATACTTAAGAAATGTAGAACTTTAAAAAAAATACCTTTAGTCTACTCTTAGAAGAAAAATATTTGTATTTGTTTTAGTTTATAAGATTTTTTGATTACTATTTTAAAAAAGCAATGTCATTTCATTTAGGAACATAATAGATAATAAAAATAAAATGACCAGTGGTGCGTGCGTGGCTCAGCTGGTTAAGCTTCTGCCTCTTGATTTCTGCTTAGGTCATGATCTTAGGGTCCAGAGATTGAGCCCCACATCAGGCTCTGCACTTAGCGGGAAGTCTGCTTCTCCTTCTCCCTCTGCACGCTTGCTCTCTCTCTCTCTCTCTCTCTCTCTCAAAAAATAAATAAATAAATAAATAAATTTTTTTTTTTTTAAATAAATACATCTTTAAAAAAAAAGTAGAGGTGCGGAGAAAGACAACTATCATATGATCTCCATGATATGAGGAAGTGGTGATGCAACATGGGGGCTTAAGTGGGTAGAAGAATAAATGAAACAAGATGGGATTGGGAGGGAGACAAACCATAAGTGACTCTTAATCTCACAAAACAAACTGAGGGTTGCTGGGGTGAGGGGGGTTGGGATAGGAGGGTGGGGTTATGGAGGGTATGTGCTTTGGTGAATGCTGTGAAGTGTGTGAACCTGGCAATTCACAGACCTGTACCCCTGGGGATAAAAATATATTATATGTTTATAAAAAAAATTAAAAAAAAGTAGAGATAACAGAGTCTATTATCTCAAACTAAATCTTACATTACCTCTCTCTCCAGTTCCATAATTTCCCATATAAACACTGAACAAGGAACCATATACAACTGTGCCTTAATAACATGAAAACTCCAGCCCAGAGACTTGCAGTTTAGGCATTGAATCTAAGATGCTCAGAGTATAAGTATGTCTATCAGAATCATCATCTATATATCTGTCCACAAAGATTATAAAACTAAGTAGTAGTATAATTATAACTCTACATTAGGGCTTTTACTCTCATTAATATATTATTTCATAAAACTGTTAATGGCTAAAAATGGAGAGTTGTTTTGCAAGCAAAATCTGATACCACTTGTATCCTTAAGCTGATTTTAACATATAAGCACAAATCTAAGTTTTCTTTTCTTCTCTCTATCTCTTTTTTTTTTTTAAGGTTGGTCATTTTATTTTTTTAATATTTTTTGAAAGATTATTTATTTATTTTAGAGAGAGAGAGATAGAGAGTGTACCCATGAGTGAGGAGGAGGGGCAGAGGTACAGAAACAGACTTCCTGCTAAGTGCAAAGCCTGATGTGGGGCTCAATCCCAGGACCCTGAGATCATAACCTGAGCTGAAGGCAGATGTTTAACAGATTGAGCCACCTAGGTGGTTCCTGGAAGAAATTTCTTATATGACCTACCATATATAGCTTGATATCCCCCATTCTGAATATATTATTGGGTTACATTTTTAAAAATCAAATATGGAGGGGCACCTGGGTGGCTCAGTTGTTTGGTGGCTCCCTTTGACTTGGTCATGATCCCAGGGTCCTGGGATCCAGCCCCACATCAGTCTCCTTGCTGGGTGGGGAGCCTGCTTCTCTCCTGCCTGCCGCTCCCCCTGCTTGTGGTTGCTCTTTACTTCTCTCTCTTTCTCGCTCTTTCAAATAAATAAATAAATCTTTTTAAAAAATGGAGTCTGCTTATATTTTTCTTTGTAATTACCTTCTGAATTCTAAAAAAAAATAAACTCATAAAATGCAATATATTACTTAATGCCAATTAATAATCATTTTACTATAAAAGAATTATACAGCTATTTTAGTTAACTATACCTGTAAAAAGAAGTTTGACACATCCTGTGGATATTTCTATCTGTTTCTAGAGATTGTCCATAGATGTTAGAATGTTATATTATTTTATAAATACCTATCCTAGGAGCTCTATGGATGAACCTAGAGTTTAGAATTAGCATATACCAAGTCCCATGATGATTACTGCTTCAAGAAGAGAATCCTTTGGAACAACTGCTCAGATCTTTAGTTTGTTCCTTGTGATGGTTAAAACCACAATATTCTTCATATAAACATGCACTGAGCAGTAAAAATCTCAGTGGCTAACTATCAGGGAGTAACAGAAGTACAGGAAACTTACCTTTAGGAATCCTAATACACTGACAGTTTATTCAGTTCCTTTTCAATAAAAGACATTTCACTGAGTCAGAAAGGAAAAAAAAAATGGGAATCATTCAACTAAAATACAAGCAAATATATACATATTTTTCTTTCAGAATCCATTATGTCCATTTTGTAATGTCTTAATAAAAGTAATTACAGCTTACATTTTAAAATGTTTTTATTTTATTTTATTTTATTATTTTAATTCCAGTATAGTTAACATGCAGAGGTATATTAGCTTCAGGTGTACAACATAGTGATCCAGTAATTCCATACATCACCCAGTGCTCATCAAGACAAGTTCACTCCTTAATCCCCAATACCCTTTTCACCCATACCCTCCACCCCTCACCTCACCTCTGGTAACCATGTTTGTTCTTAATAGGTGAGAATCTGTTTCTTGTTCTCATCTCTCTCTCTCACATTCTGTCTCTCTCCTTCCCTTGCTTATTTGTTTTGTTTCTTAAATTCCACATATGAATGAAATCCTATGATATTTGCCTTTCTCTGACTGACTTGTTTCATTTGGCATTATACTCTCCACTTCCACACGTATCATTGCAGATAGCAAGATTTCATTCTTTTTTTATGGCTGTACATTGTTACACACACACACACACACACACACACACACACACACACACACACCATATCTTAATATTAGTATGGGAAATATGTAAAAGTTTGGTATCGCCAGGAAATATTATCAGTAGGTATGGGTATTACCAATAGGAAATTTGAAAGTTATCCATGAGGTTGAACATCAAGGGGCTCTCATACAACACCCCTTATCCTTCGCAGAGGAAAGCTAAAATCCCTGGCTATAGTTAGTTTATCCTACAACATACTTTGGGCACAATCTGTACTATTTGTTTTGTTTTTAGTATTTTGTATCTTTATAACATTCACTTATTTAAAGATTAATAAATACCTGTTAAATATGTCAAGTGAGCAACTATATTAGAGAATCAGGTAATTCAAAGAAGTCCAATAGGGATAATTAATAGTTTTGAAAGCTTATTACATGTAAGGCACTGTACTAAACTTTATGTGAAATAAACAACATAGGACAACAGTCCTATGCAAAATATACTATTATTATTATTATTTTATAGGTAAGGGTATAAGGTCAAAACACTTAAGTAATTTTCTTTACACAGGTTACCCAAGTAGGAAGTGGTTAAGCAGATTTTTGAATCCAGAGGATCTGGCTCCAAACCAATACACTTAACAATTACTCAACTGAGTAACCTGCCCTAATTTTATAATAAGGCAAGGAATTAGGACACAGATACAAATAATCCCAAACAAATTGTAATGATTAAATGTCATTGGAAAGAATACATACACAGTTCTTCAAAGGATCTTATCATCACTAACAATAAGTGAGCAAGATAGAAGTGGTAATAAAGGCATGTCTTATCTATACTCAATTTGAAAACAATAATAAACCAACTAAAAGTCAGTCTGAGTTTTATTATAACTTTTTTAATGGCTATCCTAACAATGTCAACAATAAAAACCCCCTCCCTGAAAGCACAAACCATTGATCATGACTCCAAATGGAAATCTATTAGCTTGCCATAAAGGTAATAATAAAAATAAGTACAATGAGAACAATGTCATTGAATTCTAGTTTGACTGAATTCTAGTTTGATGCTGACCTATCAAAATCTAACTCTCTCTTTGTGAAAAAGAGAGGTTATAGGTGTCATAGAAGCCATATCTTTTCATGACCGAAGTTTTAATGATGAAGAAACTAGAAAGAAGGAAAGACGCTTGAAAAAAGCATAAATTTCTCACCAGCCAGTATGAAATCATACTATATAGAACCATGTTTACATATTGTCAGAACTATCTCTTGCTTACTGTCTATGCCATGCAAGCTACACATGTGAAAACATCCTCCTCCTCTTGATTAACTGAAGGAATAAACATGAGTATAGTTTTATTTTTTGATCATGCCTTTGCTCCTTTCTGCAGCTTTTCCACTAACTATATATAAATTTTACTATATATATATATATATATATATAGTTTGTTAATATATAATGCATATAATATATTATACATAACATATACTACATATAATTATATATAAACTATGTATAGTTTATTAACATCTTATATTGGTTCAAATACAATAGAGTATTGAGAAGAAAATAATTATTCATGCCAATATTACTTTGAAATATGCTTTCAAATATTTTTGTTATGCAGAAGTGAAAGTCATCAACACTGCTTTGTTCCAGTTTTTTGAAAACTTTAATAAAAAAGCATTCTCTTTTTTCTAATTTTATGAAAGTTTGTAATTGACCACTGGGCATAAATTGTTCAAATTCTTTTTTGGAAGATACTGTTAAGTCTTGGCACTAAATGCTGTGTTTCTTGGCACCGAAACAGTTACAAGAAATGAACATGTTAAAATCCCTTGTTTGCAATAGTTAAGCCAAATGTAATTACATGTGAGTCTATTGACTGAAGGTATGATTGTTATCCAAGATTTGGCCATATGGGCTCTGGAGGTGACAATGCCAACCTTAAATTCCAGAGCTTTTTTCATGCTATTTGATTTTCACAGCTGGAATTTATTACTTCTTCATAGTGCAAAATTATCTATCCACTTGGTTTCATTTCTTGGCTCAATGTTGTGACTTAGTAATTTTCAGCATCTTATTGACAGATGGAAGGTGTTCCCTAAACATGTTGCTGAAATAACACAGAATGTACTTCTAAACTACAATAAAGAATGGAACTGAAAATGTCAAGTCCACTAGGTTCCATCTAAAGCCCATGTATTGTTATCATGGCATTTTTGGATGGAAATGGTTCATTAGAAGTTATGTGGTTAAAGCACCATACTCCTTTATGTCTAGACAAAATCCTTATGCTATAAATTAAACCTGCTTTTTTTTTTTCTTTCTATCCTTTCCAATAGAAATTTTGAATAACCTAGCACTATGCTTTGCGTAAAATCCCTTTGTTTAAGTACTCTCAAATTAAAATTCTTTCACATTCATCTTCAGGCCAAATAATTCCATTTTCTTTTATCTCTCTACATGGGTTCTATTTTCCATTCTAACAATCAGTTATTTCTCCTCTGAAACCTCCCCACATTCTATGCTTTGGCTATGATCTACGAAACAGAATACAACATTTTTAAGTACTGTGTGTCTCCTGTTCCCCACTGTATATAGCTGCTTTTGTATTTTAATATTGTGTTTGATTAAAAACAAAACCATGGTATTCACACTGTTGATCTGTGGCCAATTTATAGGAACCCCTAGTCTTAGAGATTTCACATACATTCTAACAGATCGTCAGTGTTATATATTTATGAACTGCATCCATGTTGTTGCTTTTTGAAAAGTTATAATGAAGTCTACTGTCTCTCTTGCCAAATTAGAAGTTCCAAAAGGGCTGGATCTACATATCTTCTAACTTCCTAATATATACCCAGTACATAGTCCAGAATCTGGCATAAATAAATATTTGAAGAATGAGTGAAGAAAGGAAATTTTTGTAAAAAGCAGACTATTTGGGTTCAGCCAAATATATTTCTCTTCAAATCTGGACATTGGGACTCTGTTTTCCTTTAAGTATATATGTATTTTATTACATTCTTATGTAAGTACTGCTTTCCCTCCTGATCAATTCAATAGTGTGGGCTTGATTTATATGCAAAATTGACTTAAAGTGTAAGGGAGTTTCAAAATATAAAATCACTGCCAGTTTCTTTCAAACCTGGGCAATGAGATGTGTCTCCTCATCTCTTGGAACGAAGGTGGGCTATGACAGTGCATTTGACAGCTCCATGAAAAGAGGCCATATACTCCGGACAACTAGGAGCAGAGCTCCCTTTTTGATTTCAAAATTTATTAATTGGGTAGGTTTCTTCAGATCTCTATTATTTCCTCATTTGTAAATGAATATAATAATTTGTCCTTAGAAAACTGATGAAAGCATCTAAAGAAGTGAAGATAAAACATAAAATAAATAAACACCTAGTAAGTGTAGATGTAAGTACCTAGTAAGTGTAGAAGTACCCATGAGTATGTAAGTATGTAGTAGGTATGTATGTACCTAGTAAATATATAAGGACCCATGAGTATGTAAGTATGTAGTATCTATGTAAGTACATAGCAAGTATATAAGTACCCATGAGTATGTAAGTATGTAGTAGGTATGTATGTACCTAGTAAATATATAAGTACCCATGAGTATGTAAGTATGTAGTATGTATGTAAGTACATAATAAGTACATAAGTACTCATGAGTATATAGGTATGTAAGTACATAGTAAGTATGCAAGTACCTGTAGGTCCTCAAAAATATTTTGTGCCCTTTTTTTCAGCACTTTTTTTTTCTAAATATTTTGTATTGACAGATTAATACACTCAAATTGTTTATTCTATAATGGGGATAGAAAGGAACAAAAAAAGATTTAAAGAAATATAAAGTTTTCGCTAAGCATGATACGCTCTAGTTCCATCCACGTTGTTGCAAATGGCAAGATTTCATTTCTTTTGATGGCTGCATAGTATTCCATTGTGTATATATACCACATCTTCTTGATCCATTCATCTGTTGATGGACATCTAGGTTCTTTCCATAGTTTGGCTATTGTGGACAAAGTAGTTCTATGAATTCACCCATTTCTTGTCAGGAGAGAGGAAAAATAAAACATCATTAGAATGCACAAAGAGTTTTTGATGTAACAGATTAATGGGAAATATGATAACAAATGTCAAAGAGAGTGTGACTAGTATGAAACTTCCAATCTGTGTTATATCATTTCCACAAAATGTTAGAATCACAATCACAATTCTGTATATGCACTACAATCCTCTATAAGTCCCATTTGTTTGTCTAACAGCTTTATTAAAGTATAATTGACAAATAAGAATCTGTATATATTTAAAATGTACAATCTGATAAGTCTTAACAGATGTATATGTCATGAAACCATCATCACACTTATGATAATGCACATACCTATCACTCTTGGAAATTTGTTTTCCTCTCTCTCAGCAGTTCCTATATCCTTACCTCCACAGACAAACACTTAACTTGCTTGCAGTCACTATAGATTAGTTTGCATTTAGGTAAACCTAGAGACATACATTATGCATACATTTTGTCTGACGTTTTCCACTCAGCTTAATTACTTTGAGATTATCCATGTTGATGATGATATCAAACGTTTATTCCTTTATATTGCTTTGAAGCATTCTATTGTATGGATAGACACTGTAGAATGAATATTTTGTATTCATTCACTCATTTATTATCACTTGGGTTAACTCAAGTTTTAGACTATTACAAATCAGGCTGCTATGATCATTTATGTAATTAGTCTTTATATGAATGCACACTTTCTCTTCTCTGGGAATTGAAGGCTAGGTCATATGAGTGTGTTTTTAGCTTTTTAAGTACTGAACTCTTTTCCAAAGTAGTTGCACCATTTCACATTTTGCAATTGTTGGAGAGTTCCCGTTCTTTCACATTCTTATCAATACTTGATACTTTCAAATTTTTGACATTCTAATACATGTGTAGTAGTATTTCATTCTGGTTCGAATTTGTATTTCATTTATGACTAATGATATTGAGTGTCATTCAAATGCTTATTTGCTATGTATCTCCCTTAGTGAAGCATCTGTTTAGCTCATGTTCCCATTTTTTTCCTGGATGGCTTATTTTATTTATTTATTTATTTTTAAAGATTTTATTTATTTATTTGACAGACGGAGATCACAAGCAGGCAGACAGGCAGGCAGAGAGAGGGAGAGGAGGAAGCCGGCTCCCTGCAGAGCAGAGAGCCCGATGCAGGACTTGATCCCAGGACTCTGAGATCATGAACTGAGCCAAAGGCAGGGGCTTAACCCACTGAGCCACCCAGGCGCCCCTTGGATGGCTTATTTTATATTATTGAATTTTACAAGTTCTTATACATTGTGGATCCAAGTTATTGCTCAGATAAATTTTTGCAAATATTTTCATTTTCTTCCCTTTACTTTTGTTTCAGTTTGCTTTCCTTATTCTAGCTCATTGGAAGTTGAAGTCACTAATATGAAATCTGTCTCCTTTTCTAATATAAATCTTTTATACAGATATTTTCATTTTCTAGGGTTTGGTCTATTTTGATAAAGATTCCATAAGCCTTTGAAAAGAAAATATATTTTTTTGTTGCTGGGTGAGATGCTCTATATATTATCTTAGATCTAGTTGGTTGACAGCACTGTTTAAGTGTCCTCTATCTTTACTGATTTTTTTGGTATTTATTCTACAGGCATTTTGAGATGAGTACAAATTTTTGACTATTATTGTGCATTTTTTAATTCTCCTTAAATTTTACAAGTTTTGTTTCATGTATTTTTGAAGTTTTGTTATTGGTGATTCAGGACTGTTAGGTTTCTCTTAATAAACTGACTTACATGTCATCAGGAAATGATTTAAAACAAGTAATATGCTTTGCAGTAAAATCTACTTTGATATTATTACAACCTCTGTAGGTTCCTCTGGTTTTATTACTGGCATGCTTTACTTCTCTCCATCTTTTTACTTCTAATATTCTTGTGACTTTATATTTAACGTTTATTTTTTCCTTTAATTTTTTTATTTTTTATTTTTTTTTGCATGTTTAATTTTTTATTTTTTATAAACATATATTTTTATCCCCAGGGGTACAGGTCTGTGAATCACCAGGTTTACACACTTCACAGCACTCACCAAAGCACATACCCTCCCCAATGTCCATAATCCCACCCCCTTCTCCCAAACCCTCTCCCCCCAGCAACCCTCAGTTTCTTTTGTGAGATTAAGAGTCACTTATGGTTTGTCTCCCTCCCAATCCCATCTTGTTTCATTTATTCTTCTCGTACCACTTAAACCCCCATGTTGCATCACAACTTCCTCATATCAGGGAGATCATATGATAGTTGTCTTTCTCTGCTTGACTTATTTCGCTAAGCATGATACGCTCTAGTTCCATCCATGTTGTTGCAAATGGCAAGATTTCATTTCTTTTGATGGCTGCATAGTATTCCATTGTGTATATATACCACATCTTCTTGATCCATTCATCTGTTGATGGACATCTAGGTTCTTTCCATAGTTTGGCTATTGTGGACATTGCTGCTATAAACATTCGGGTGCACGTGCCCCATTGGATCAC
Organism: Mustela lutreola; assembly: GCF_030435805.1. Classification (NCBI taxonomy): domain Eukaryota; kingdom Metazoa; phylum Chordata; class Mammalia; order Carnivora; family Mustelidae; genus Mustela; species Mustela lutreola. The sequence continues at coordinate 120,984,256 of NC_081292.1, read as the reverse complement.
TACGTTTGTATCTTTAGGGTAAATACCCAGTAGTGCAATTGCTGGGTCATAGGGCAGTTCTATTTTCAACATTTTGAGGAACCTCCATGCTGTTTTCCAGAGTGGCTGCACCAGCTTGCATTCCCACCAACAGTGTAGGAGGGTTCCCCTTTCTCCGCATCCTCGCCAGCATCTGTCATTTCCTGACTTGTTGATTTTAGCCATTCTGACTGGTGTGAGGTGATATCTCATTGTGGTTTTGATTTGTATTTCCCTGATGCCGAGTGATATGGAGCACTTTTTCATGTGTCTGTTCGCCATCTGGATGTCTTCTTTGCAGAAATGTCTGCTCATGTCCTCTGCCCATTTCTTGATTGGATTATTTGTTCTTTGGGTGTTGAGTTTGCTAAGTTCTTTATAGATTCTGGACACTAGTCCTTTATCTGATATGTCGTTTGCAAATATCTTCTCCCATTCTGTCAGTTGTCTTTTGATTTTGTTAACTGTTTCCTTTGCTGTGCAAAAGCTTTTGATCTTGATGAAATCCCAATAGTTCATTTTTGCCCTTGCGTCCCTTGCCTTTTGCGTTGTTCCTAGGAAGATGTTGCTGCAGCTGAGGTCGAAGAGGTTGCTGCCTGTGTTCTCCTCAAGGATTTTGATGGATTCCTTTCGCACATTGAGGTCCTTCATCCATTTTGAGTCTATTTTTGGGTGTGGTGTAAGGAAATGGTCCAATTTCATTTTTCTGCATGTGGCTGTCCAATTTTCCCAGAACCATTTATTGAAGAGGCTGTCTTTTTTCCATTGGACATTCTTTCCTGCTTTGTCGAAGATTAGTTGACTGTAGAGTTGATGGTCTATTTCTGGGCTCTCTATTCTGTTCCACTGATCTATGTGTCTGTTTTTGTGCCAGTACCATGCTGTCTTGATGATGACAGCTTTGTAATAGAGCTTGAAGTCCGGAATTGTGATGCCACCAACGTTGGCTTTCTTTTTCAATATCCCTTTGGCTATTCGAGGTCTTTTCTGGTTCCATATAAATTTTAGCATTATTTGTTCCATTTCTTTGAAAAAGATGGATGGTACTTTGATAGGAATCGCATTAAATGTGTAGATTGCTTTAGGTAGCATAGACATTTTCACAATATTTATTCTTCCAATCCAGGAGCATGGAACATTTTTCCATTTCTTTGTGTCTTCCTCAATTTCATTCATGAGTACTTTATAGTTTTCTGAATATAGATTCTGTGTCTCTTTGGTTAGGTTTATTCCTAGGTATCTTATGGTTTTGAGTGCAATTGTAAATGGAATTGACTCCTTAATTTCTCTTTCTTCTGTCTTGCTGTTGGTGTAGAGAAATGCAACTGATTTCTGTGCATTGATTTTATATTCTGACACTTTACTGAATTCCTGTATAAGTTCTAGCAGTTTTGGAGTGGAGTCTTTTGGGTTTTCCACATATAGTATCATATCATCTGCGAAGAGCGATAATTTGCCTACTTCTTTGCCAATTTGGATGCCTTTAATTTCCTTTTGTTGTCTGATTGCTGAGGCTAGGACCTCTAGTACTATGTTGAATAGCAGTGGTGATAATGGACATCCCTGCCGTGTTCCTGACCTTAGCAGAAAAGCTTTCAGTTTTTCTCCATTGAGAATGATATTTGCGGTGGGTTTTTCATAGATGGCTTTGATGATATTGAGGTATGTGCCCTCTATCCCTACACTTTGAAGAGTTTTGATCAGGAAGGGATGCTGTACTTTGTCAAATGATTTTCAGCATCTATTGAGTGAGTATCATATGGTTCTTGTCCTTACTTTTATTGATGTGTTGTATCACATTGACTGATTTGCGGATGTTGAACCAACCTTGCAGCCCTGGAATAAATCCCACTTGGTCGTGGTGAATAATCTTTTTAATGTACTGTTGAATCCTATTGGCTAGTATTTTGTTGAGTATTTTTGCATCAGTGTTCATCAAGGATATTGGTCTATAGCTCTCTTTTTTGGTGGGATCCTTGTCTGGTTTTGGGATCAAGGTGATGCTGGCCTCATAAAATGAGTTTGGAAGTTTTCCTTCCATTTCTATTTTTTGGAACAGTTTCAGGAGAATAGGAATTAGTTCTTTAAATGTTTGGTAGAATTCCCCTGGGAAGCCGTCTGGCCCTGGGCTTTTGTTTGTTTGGAGATTTTTAATGACTGTTTCAATCTCCTTACTGGTTATGGGTCTGTTCAGGCTTTCTATTTCTTCCTGGTTCAGTTGTGGTAGTTTATATGTTTCTAGGAATGCATCTATTTCTTCCAGATTGTCAAATTTATTGCCGTAGAGTTGCTCATAGTATGTTCTTATAATAGTTTGTATGTCTTTGGTGTTAGTTGTGATCTCTCCTCTTTCATTCATGATTTTATTTATTTGGGTCCTTTCTCTTTTCTTTTTGATAAGTCGGGCCAGGGGTTTATCAATTTTATTAATTCTTTCAAAGAACCAGCTCCTACTTTCGTTGATTTGTTCTATTGTTTTTTTGGTTTCTATTTCATTGATTTCTGCTCTGATCTTTATGATTTCTCTTCTGCTGGGCTTAGGATTTCTTTCTTGTTCTTTCTCCAGCTCCTTTAGGTGTAGGGTTACGTTGTGTACCTGAGACCTTTCTTATTTCTTGAGAAAGGCTTGTACCGCTATATATTTTCCTCTCAGGACTGCCTTTGTTGTGTCCCACAGATTTTGAACCGTTGTATTTTCATTATCATTTGTTTCCATGATTTTTTTCAATTCTTCTTTAATTTCCTGGTTGACCCATTCATTCTTTAGAAGGATGCTGTTTAGTCTCCATGTATTTGGGTTCTTTTCAAACTTCCTTTTGTGGTTGAGTTCTAGCTTTAGAGCATTGTGGTCTGAAAATATGCAGGGAATGAACCCAATCTTTTGATACCGGTTGAGTCCTGATTTAGGACCGAGGATGTGATCTATTCTGGAGAATGTTCCATGTGCACTAGAGAAGAATGTGTATTCTGTTGCTTTGGGATGAAATGTTCTGAATATATCTGTGATGTCCATCTGGTCCAGTGTGTCGTTTAAGGCCTTTATTTCCTTGCTGATCTTTTGCTTGGATGATCTGTCCATTTCAGTGAGGGGAGTGTTAAAGTCCCCTACTATTATTGTATTATTGTTGATGTGTTTCTTTGATTTTGTTATTAATTGGTTTATATAGTTGGCTGCTCCCACGTTGGGGGCATAGATATTTAAAATTGTTAAATCTTCTTGTTGGACAGACCCTTTGAGTATGATATAGTGTCCTTCCTCATCTCTTATTATAGTTTTTGGCTTAAAATCTAATTGATCTGATATAAGGATTGCCACTCCTGCTTTCTTCTGATGTCCATTAGCATGGTAAATTCTTTTCCACCCCCTCACTTTAAATCTGGAGGTGTCTTCGGGCTTAAAATGAGTTTCTTGGAGGCAACATATAGATGGCTTTTGTTTTTTTATCCATTCTGATAGCCTGTTTCTTTTGACAGGGGCATTTAGCCCATTCACATTCAGGGTAACTATTGAGAGATATGAATTTAGGGTCATTGTATTGCCTGTAAGGTGACTGTTACTGTATATGGTCTCTGTTCCTTTCTGATCTGCCACTTGTAGGCTCTCTCTTTGCTTAGAGGACCCCTTTCAAGATTTCCTGTAGAGCTGGTTTGGTGTTTGCAAATTCTTTCAGTTTTTGTTTGTCCTGGAAGCTTTTAATCTCTCCTTCTATTTTCAATGATAGCCTAGCTGGATATAGTATTCTTGGCTGCATGTTTTTCTCATTTAGTGCTCTGAAAATATCATGCCAGCTCTTTCTGGCCTGCCAGGTCTCTGTGGATAAGTCAGCTGCCAATCTAATATTTTTACCATTGTATGTTACAGACGTCTTTTCCCGGGCTGCTTTCAGGATTTTCTCTTTGTCACTGAGACTTGTAAATTTTACTATTAGGTGACGGGGTGTGGGCCTATTCTTATGGATTTTGAGGGGCGTTCTCTGAACCTCCTGAATTTTGATGCTCGTTCCCTTTGCCATATTGGGGAAATTCTCCCCAATAATTCTCTCCAGTATACCTTCTGCTCCCCTCTCTCTTTCTTCTTCTTCTGGAATCCCAATTATTCTAATGTTGTTTCGTTTTATGGTGTCACTTATCTCTCGAATTCTCCCCTCGTGGTCCAGTAGCTGTTTGTCCCTCTTTTGCTCAGCTTCTTTATTCTCTGTCATTTGGTCTTCTATATCACTAATTCTTTCTTCTGCCTCATTTATCCTAGCAGTGAGAGCCTCCATTTTTGATTGCACCTCATTAATAGCTTTTTTGATTTCAACTTGGTTAGATTTTAGTTCTTTTATTTCTCCAGAAACGGCTTTTATATCTCTCGAGAGGGTTTCTCTAATATCTTCCATGCCTTTTTCGAGCCCGGCTCGAACCTTGAGAATTGTCATTCTGAACTCTAGATCTGACATATTACCAATGTCTGTATTGATTAGGTCCCTAGCCTTCGGTACTGCCTCTTGTACTTTTTTTTGTGTTGAATTTTTCCGTCTTGTCATTTTGTCCAGATAAGAGTATATGAAGGGGCAAGTAAAATACTAAAAGGGTGGCAACAACCCCAGGAAAATATGCTTTAACCAAATTAGAAGAGATCCAAAATCGTGAGGGGGGAGAAAGGGGATAAAAAGAGATTCAAAAAGGAAGAAAGAAAAAAAAAAGAAAAAAGAAAAAAAAAGAATTAAAAAAAAAGAAAACACCTAAGAAAAATATAAAAAAGAAAAAATATATATATTAGATAAACTAGTAAAAAATCGTTAAAAAAGAAAAAGGTAACAGTTAAAAAAAAAATTTTACCCGAAGGCGAGAAAAAAAAACAAAAAATGAAAAAGAAAAAAATTAAATTAACTGCAACACTAAAAAAAAATCACAGGGAAAAAGCCATGAGTTCCGTGCTTGGCTTTCTCCTCCTCTGGAATTCTGCTGCTCTCCTTGGTATTGAAACCGCACTCCTTGGTAGGTGAACTTGGTCTCAGCTGGATTTCTTGTTGATCTTCTGGGGGAGGGGCCTGTTGTAGTGATTCTCAAGTGTCTGCCCCAGGCGGAATTACACCGCCCTTACCCAGGGCCGGGGTGAGTAATCCGCTCAAGTTTGCTTTCAGGAGCTTTTGTTCCCTGAGCGCTTTCCGTAGAATTCCAGAGGACGGGAATACAAATGTCGGCCTCCTGGTCTCTGACCTGGAGGAGCCGAGAGCCCAGGGCCGCACTCCTCAGTGCGCCCTCAGAGAACAGCGCCCAGTTACTCCCGTCTGCCTGACCTCCGGCCGCGTTCCGAGCTCACCGAGCCTGCGACCGGTTCAAGGTCACCCCGAGCTGCGAGCTTACTGTTGGCTCTGTCTCTGTAGCCGGCTTTCCCGTTCCAATACCCGCAAGCTCTGCGACACTCAGACACCCCCGATCCTTCTGTGACCCTGCGGGACCTGAGGCCACGCTGACCCCGCGTGGGCCTCACCCCGGGTAGCCTCTGGAGCGATGTCCCTCAGCGGAACAGACTTTTAAAAGTCCTGATTTTGTGTGCAGTTGCTCCGCCGCTTGCCTGGAGCCGGCCCCTCCCCCCGGGGTCTATCTTCCAGTCGCTTTGGATTCACTTCTCCGCCGGTCCTACCTTTCAGAAAGTGGTTGTTTTTCTGTTTCCAGAATTGCTGTTCTTCTTCTCTTCGATCTGCCGATGGATTTTCAGGTGTTTGCAATCTTTAGATAAGCTATCTAGCTGATCTCCGGCTAGCTGAAGTAGTCTCAGCCTGCTACTTCTCTGCCATCTTCTAAAGTTTATTTTTTTTATAGTCGCATAGAGTTGGGAATATATACAGATGGTATTTTTCCAAGCTGATAATTTTAGTCTTTGTAATTGGAGGTTTAAGACCATTTACATTTATATTATGAATATATCTAAGTTTTAGTCTTTTTTTTTTTTTTACTATCAGCTAAAGTCCACACTTTATTCAAATTGCACTAGTTTTTCTACTAATGTTCTTTTTTCAGTTTTAGAATCCCACATGTATTTAATTGCCACACCTCCTTAGTCTCCTTGATCTGTGATAGTTCCTCAATCTTCCCTTGTTTTCAATGACTTTGAGAATTTGAAGATTACTAGTGAGGTGTTTTTGTAAAGTGTCCCTCTATTTCGATATTCTTAATTTTCAACGATGACTGTTTTATTGTACCTAGCTTACCAAGGTGTTTGGGCTAAGGTGTGCTACCCAATTCAACTAGGTTGAAGATAGAAGTTTCTATCTTTGATTCTACTTTTAGATTCTAATTGCTGCCCAATATATTACAAATCCCTTTCTTTTCTTCTTAAGTTTGCCAGGGTTGGGATTCCTTAATTCACTGGGTCCCATGATTAATTCACAACTCAGATCTCCCTGTCACTCTTCCAAACTCTCATGATCTTTTCTGGAAACCTCAAATATATTAAATTCTTACCATGCAGAGATGCTTACAAAACTCCTTGACTTTCCCTGTTTGCATCATTCCCTGGTCTTACTCAAATGTCAGTGATAAGACCAGAAATAATTTTATTTTTTCCTGAGGATCACTTTTTTTTTCCTTCCAGTTTTATTGAGATATAATAACATTATATTAGCCTAAGGCTTACAACAAGATGACTTGATACATGTAGACATGATAAAATGACCATCAGGATAAGTTTAATTGTCTACCACATTACATAGCTATAAAGTCTCTTCTTTATTATTTCTTATGATCTTATTATTTGTTTTCTACTGACAGCATTTGAGCTTCCTTTTTCTTTTACTTTTTTTTCTGTTCTTTTTTTTTCACTTTTTCCCCTATTTCTGCTAGCCCTTTTATATTGTTAGGTGACAGACATTTTTGTTTTTCCATAAATATTTTTGAGGTTTGTTTTGCAATACTATTAAGTTATTTGAAACAATTTTATTCATTGAAATTTAGCTTTTAGGATTTATTAGATGGGACCAGAGCAGTGTTTTTGTTGTTGTTTTTCTCAGGACTAACCATTCACTCCTAGGGCAATGTAATTCTGAATGCTCTACCCAGAGTTCTATGCATCATATGATCGTCTAATCTGACTAGTGGGAACAGGCACTATTCTAGGTCCTGTTTGAGTTTTAGGAACTGTTCCCTATAACCTTTTCAGAAACTTTTTTTTTTTTTTTGTAGTATCAGGCAGTTTCTTTGGATGTATACTCTGATTGATTTTCTACTGTACACTCAGGGGTGATCCTCTGCAAATCTGTGGAATTCACAATCTAGGCAGCATTCTCTTCTCAATTAGTGCCTGAGAACTGCTATGGTCTCCTTGGACTCTCAGTTCATTCTCTCTCTCTCTCTCTCTTTTTAAAAATATACAATGTATTATTTGGTTCAAGGGTACAGGTCTGTAAATCATCAGTCTTACATAATTCACAGCACTCACCATAGCACATACCCTCCCCAATGTCCATCACCCAGCCACCCTATCCCCCCCACCAGCAACCCTCAGTTTATTTCCTGAGATTAAGACTCTTTTATGGTTTGTCTCTCTCCCCAATCCCATCTTGTTTAATTTTTTCACTCCCTTCCCCCACCATGAATGCCCCACCCTGCCTCTCAAATACCTCATATCAGAGAGATTATATTATAATTGTCTTTCTCTGATTAACTTAGCTCGCTTTGCATATTACCCTCTAGTTCCATCTGTGTCATTGTAAATGGCAAGATTTACGGGGTTTTGATGGCTGTATAGTATTCCATTGCATATATATATATATATATATATATATATATATATATATATGTGTGTGTGTGTGTGTGTGTGTGTGTGTGTGTGTATGTGTATGTGTGTATGACTTCTTCTTTATCCATTCATCTGTTGATGGACATCTAAGCTCATTCTATAGTTCAGCTTTTGTGGACATTGCTGCTCTAAACACTCAGATGCACGTGCCCCTTCACATCACTACATTTGTATCTTTGGGGTAAATACTCAGTAGTGCAATTGCTGGGACATAGACTAGATCTATTTTCAACCTTTTGAGGAACCTTCATACTGTTTTCCAGAGTGGCTGCACCAGCACACATTCTGGAGGGTTCCCCTTTCTCTGCATCCTCACCAACATCTTTTGTTTCCAAACTTGTTAATTTTACCTATTCTGACTAGTGTGAGGTAGTAACTCACTGTGGTTTTGATTTGGATTTCCCTGATGCCAAATGATGTTGAGCACTTTTGCATGTGTCTTTTGGCCATCTGGATGTCTTCTTTGCAGAAATGTCTGTTCATGTCCTCTGCCCATTTCTTAATTAGATTATTTGTTCTTTGGGTGTTGAGTTTGATAAGTTCTTTATAGATTTTGGATAGTAGTCCTTTATCTGATATGTCATTTGCACATATCTTCTCCCATTGTGTGGGTTGTCTTTCCTTTTGTTGACTTTCTTTTGTTGTGCAAAAGTTTTGATCTTGATGAAGTCCCAATAGTTCATTTGTGCCCTGCTTCCCTTGCCTTTGGCGATGTTTCTAGGAAGAAGTTGCTGCACCTGAGGTCAATGAGGTTTCTGTCTGTGTTCTTTTCAATGTCTCACATTTAGGTTTTTCATCCATTTTGAGTCTATTTTTGTGTGTGGTATAAGGAAATGGTCTAGTTTCATTCCTCTGCATGTGGCTGTCCAATTTTCCCAGCACCATTTGTTGAAGATACCGTCTTTTTTCCATTGGACATTCTTTCCTGCTTTATCAAAGAGTAGTTGATCATAGAGTTGAGGGTCCATTTCTGGGCTCTCTATTCTGTTCCATTGATCTATGGGTCTGTTTTTGTGGCAGTCTTGATGATAACAGCTTTGTAATAGAGCTTGAAGGCTGGAATTGTGATGCCACCAACTTTGGTTTTCTTTTTCAACATTCCTCTGGCTATTTGGGGTCTTTTCTGATTCCATATAAATTTTAGGATTATTTGTTCTGTTTTCTTTAAACAAATTGATGGCATTTTGATAGGGATTGCATTAGATGTGTGGATTGCTCTAGGTAGCATAGACATTGTCACAATATTTGTTCTTCCAATCCATGAATGTAGAATGTTTTTCCATTTCTTTGTGTCTGCCTCAATTTCTTTTATGAGTACTTTATAGTTTTCTAAGTACAGATTCTTTGCCTCTTTAGTTGGGTTTATTCCTAGCTATTTTATGGTTTGGGGTATAATTGTAAATGCGACTGACTCCTTAATTTCTCTTTCTTCTGTCTTGATCTTGGTCTATAGAAATGCAACTGATTTTTGTGCATTGATTTTATATCCTGACACTTCCCTAAATTCCTGTATGAGTTCTAACAGTTTTGGAGTGGAATTTTTTGCGTTTTCCACATGAAGTAACATACCATGTGTAAAAAGTAAGAGTTTGACTTCTTCTTTGCCAATTTGGATGCCTGTTATTTCTTTTTGTTGTCTGACGCTGAGGCTAAGACTTCTAGTACTATGTTGAGCAGTGGTGATAGTGGACAGTCCTGCCATTTTCCTGACATTATGGGAAAAACTCTCAGTTTTCCTCACTGAGAATTATATTCACTGTGAGTTTTTCATAGATGGCTTTTATGATATTGAGGTGTGTACTCTCTATCTCCACATGTTGAAGAGTTTTGAAAGAAGGGATCCCGTACTTTGTCAAATGCTTTTTCAGAATCTATTGAGAGTATCATATGGTTCTTGTTATTTATTTTATTAATGTATTGTATCACACTAATTGATTTGTGGATGTTGAACCAACCTTGAAGCCCAGGAATAAATCCCATTTGGTCATGGTGAATAATCCTTCTAATACTGTTGGATCCTGTTGGCTAGTATTTTGGAGAGAATTTTGCATCTGTGTCCATCAAGGATATTGGTCTGCAATTCTCCTTTTTGATAGGGTCTTTGTGTGGTTTTGGGATCAAGGTAATGCTGGCCCCATAAAATAAATTTGGAAGTTTTCCTTCCATTTCTATTTTATGGAACAGTTTCAGGAGAATAGCTATTAATTCTTCTTTAAATGTTTGGTAGAATTTCTCTGGGAAACCATTTGGCCCTGGGCTCTCGTTTGTTGGGAGATTTTTGATGAATGCTTCAATCTCCTTACTGGTTATGGGTCTGTTCAGGTTTTCTATTTCTTCCTGGTTCAGTTGTGGTAGTTTATATGTCTCTAGGAACGCATCCATTTCTTCCAGATTATCAAAATTTCTGGTGTATAGTTGCTCATAATATGTTCTTATAAATGTTTGTATTTCTTTGGTGGTGTTTGTGATCTCTCTTCTTTCATTAATGATTTTATTAATTTGGGTCCTTTCTCTTTTCTTTTTGAAAAGTCTGGCCAGGATTTTATCAATCCTTTTAATTCTTTCGAAGAACCAGCTCCTAGTTCTTTTTTATCTGTTCTACTGTTCTTTTGATTTCTATTTTATTGTTTCAGGCTTTGATTATTATTTCTCTTCTCCTGCTGGGTTTAGGCTTTCTTTGCTGTTCTTTCTCCAGCTCCTTTAGGTGTAGGGTTAGATTGTGTACTTGAGACTTTTCTTGTTCATTGAGAAAGGCTTGTATTGCTATATACTTTCCTCTGAAGATTGCCTTTGCTGTGTCCAAAGATTTTGAACAGTAGTGTTTTCATTTTCATTTGTTTCCATGAATTTTTAAAATTCTTCTTTAATTTCCTGGTTAACCCATTCATTCTTTTATAGAATGCTCATTAGCCTCCATGTATTTGAGTTCTTTCCAACTTTGCTTTTGTGGTTGAGTTCTATTTTCAAAGTATTGTGTTCTGAAAATATGCTGGGAATGATTCCAATCTTTTGGTACTGGCTGAGACCTGATTTGTGACTCAGGATGTGATCTATTCTGGAGAATGTTCCATGTTCCCTCAAGAAGAAGGTGTCTTCTGTTGCTTTGGGATGGAATGTTCTGGATATGTCTGTGATGTCCATCTGGTCCAGTGTGTCATTTAAAGCCTTTATTTCCTTACTGATCTTTTGCTTAGATGATCTGTCCATTTCAGTGAGGTGTTAATGTTCTTTATTATTATTGTATTATTGTTGATGTGTTTCTTTGATTTTGTTATTATTTGGTTTATGTAATTGGCTGCCCCCATGCAGGGACATGGATATTTAAAACTGTTAGATCTTCTTGTTGGACAGACCCTTTGAGTATGATATAGTGTCCTTTCTCATCTCTTATTATAGTCTTTGGCTTAAAATCTAATTTATCTGTTATAAGGATTGCCACCCCAGCTTTCTTTTGATGTTTATTAGCATGGTAAATTGTTTCCTACCCCCTCACTTTAAATCTGGAGGTCTCTTTAGGTCTAAAATGAGTTTCTTGCAGACAGCATATCGATGGGTATTATTTTTTTATCTATTCTGGTTTCCTGTGTCTTTTGATTGGGGCAGTTAGCCCATTTCCATTCAGGGTAACTATACAAAGATATGACTTTAGTGCCATTGTAATGCCTCAAAGGTGATTGTTACTGTATATTGTCTCTGTTCCTTTCTGATCTGTTACTTTTAGGATCTCTCTTTGCTACAGGACCCCTTTCAATGTTTCCTGTAGGGCTGTTTACAAATTATTTGGTGTTTGCAAATTATTTTAATTTTTGTTTGTCCAGGAAGCTTTTCAGCTCTCCTTCTATTTTCAACGACAGCCTGGCTGGATATAGTACTCCTGGCTCCATATTTCTCTCATTTAGTGCTCTGAGTATATCATGCTAGTCCTTTCTGGCCTGCAAGTTCTCTGCGGATAGGTCTTGTGTCAATCTAATATTTCTACCGTTGTATATTATAGAGCGCTTGTGCTGATCTGCTTTCAGGATTTTCTCTTTGCCACTGAGACTTGTCAGTTTTACTATTAGAGACTTGTCAGTTTTACTATTAGTTGACCTATTTTTATTGATTTTGAGGGGGGTTCTCTGTGCCTCCTAGATTTGGATGCTTGTTCCCTCCCTTCACCTAATTATGGAAATTCCCTGCTATAACTTTCTTCCAATATACCTTCTGTGCCTTTCTTCTTCTTCTGGGATCTCAATTACTCTAATATTGTTTCATCTTATGGTATCACTTATCTCAGGAATTCTCCCCTCGTGGTCCAGTAGTGGTTTACACCTCATTTATCTGCCTCATTTATCCTATCAGTAAGAGCCTCTATTTTTAACTGCACCTCATTAATAGTTTTTTTAAATATTTCAACTTGGTTAGATATTAGTTGTTTTATTTCTCCAGAAAGGGATTTTATTTCTCCAGGAAGGGAGTCTCTAATATCTTCCATGCTTTTTTCAAGCCCAGCTAGCACCTTGATAATTGTCATTCTTAACTATTGATTAGGTCCCTAGCTATTGGTACTGCCTCTTGTTCCTTTATTATTTTTTTTTTTTTAGGTGAGTTTTGCTGCCATGTCACTTTGTCCCAATAAGAACAGATGAATGAGAGGACAAAATACTAAAAGAAGCAACGAAAATAAACAAACAAACAAACAAATAAATAAATAAAAATTTTTAAAAAAAGGAGAAATTACCACAGAAAAATATATACTAATCAAAACACCTGAAACTGGGGGAAGAAGGAAGAAGGGGGAGATATATAATGTGTGTGTGTGTGTGTATATATATATATATATATAATGTATATACATTATATATATATTATATGTCTATACATATTATATATATATATAATGTATATACATATATATATGACTAGTGAATAGAACAGACCCACAAACTTGATTTTGGGTGTATTTTGGTCTATTAGAAGAACCTGCCTCACAAAATTTTAAAGGAAGAAAAAAAATTATATATATGTGTATATATATATATATATATATATATATATGTGAAGATAAGGGTAAACATGGTGAAAGGATGGAATATGACTATAAAAATGAAAATTTTAAAAGATTCTGAAAAAGGAATTGATAAGAGAAGTTGGTTTAAAAAAAATAAAAAAGGAAAGAATGTGATCAGGTTGGAAACTAGTACAAAGCCATGTGCTAGATTGAGGGTATATTTTGATCTGTTAGAAGAAATTGTATCCTAAAAATTTAAAGAAAACCTATATGTATACAAAAAATAAATTTAAATACAATGACAGGATAGAATATGACTATAGCAATGAAAATTTAAACATATTTAAACATATTTTTAAAAAGGTATTGATAAGATAGAATAGTTTAAAAAGTTTAAAATATGTATGAGAAAAATTAAATATAATAAGAAAAAATAAAATTTAACTTTGAAAGACTAAAAAATCACGAGGAAAAAAGCCATGAACTATATGTGCTGCATTCTCCTAGCTATAGAGTTCTGCAGTTCTCACTGATCAGTGAATGCTGTATTGACTGATGTTCTTGCTGATCTTCTTGGGGAGGGGCCTGTTGCAGTGATTCTCAAATGTCTTTGCCTGAGGAAGAATTGCACTGCCCTTGCCAGAGGCCAGGCTATGTAATATGCTTGGGTTTGCTCTCCATAACTTTTTTTCCCTGAACGCTTTCCGTACAGCTTTGGAGGAGGAGAAAGAAGATGGCAACCTCCCAATCTCCAGCCCAGAGGAGCTGAGAGTTTAAGGCCCCTCTCCTTAGTGTGCCCTCAGAGAAAAGCAGTCAATCCCTCCCATCTCCCTGGTTTCTGGCTGCACTCTGAGTTCAACCAGCCTTTGATTGAGCATTTCGACCTCTGACACATGGCCCCATTTGGAGTCTCCAAACCCAACAGATTCCTGCAGCGTGCTCCCACACTGATCCTCCCGGAGGAGAAGGAAGGACGGTGTCTTCCCAGATCTACCACGTGTGGGTCCCTGCTTGATGAGCAGTGTCCTGACTGTGCCTTGGATCATGGTTTAAGGTAACCCTAAGCTGAGAGCCCTTTCCTCATTTCCACGTCTGCAGCTGGCTTCCCTGCTGATAACTGGGAGCTCTGCCACACTTCAACACTCCTGGTCTTTTTGTGACCCTGCAGATCCTGACACCACACTGTCCCCGTGAGGGCTCCACCCCCACTTAGCCTCTGGAGGGATGTCCCTCAATGCAGCAGACTTCTAAAAATTCCAATTTTGTCCTCTGCTGCTCTGCGGCTTGCCAGGAGCTGGCTCCACCCCTGCAGCCTATCTTCCCGTATGTTGCCTCAGATTCACTTTTCTGCACATCCTACCTTCCAGAAAGTGGTCGCTTTTCTGTTTAGAATTGTTGCTCTTATTCTTTTCGATCTCCTGTTGAGTTTGTAGGTGTTCAGCATGGTTTGATAACTATCTGGCTGAACTCCTGGGACCTGATGATATTTAGGTCTCCTACTCCTCCACGATCTTGATCCTTCCCTCGGTTCATTCTTGTTAGCCCATGGAGTCCACTGGACTTTGCCTATCTTTCCCCTACCCCTGTTGCTGTCTGGAAACTTTCCCAAGACATTAAGTCCTGGCAGTGTTATTGCTCACCTTACCTCATTTGTTTCTTGTCTCTCATAGATTACTGTTCTTTCCTGCCTGATATCTCATATGTGGATAAAACATATTTTGTCTTTTGGGGGTTATTTTTATTCTTTTTGTTGTTGTTGTGGGAGGGTAAATCTGACATCTTTTACTCAGATCAAACCATCTATTTGTTTCTATATGAAGCTTTACCTATTTGATAAACATTCAATGCTTAGCATTATTTGTCGTCTCCTGACTTCTCTACCCAAAGTCTTACTGAGTCATAATCTGTCACTTTAATCAGATTTTATTTCCCCAGGGCTTTACCACCTTGTTAAGGCTTAGTTCAAGTACTACCACATATATAGAGAAGTTGGTATCAGTAATAATTTTGGAATAACAGAGACATTGAATATAGTCCTAAACAGGGAGAGAGTTCTTAATGCATTGTGGCTATTCCAATAAAACTTTAATAGTATGTTGTCTTTTTGGTCTATAAAGGGTACACATTTTTTTCATCAGGTTTAGGTACTTAGAGAACAGGTGTTGTAAGCTCTTGCTTTACAGGCCTCACTGGAGGAATACATGTGGCTGGGGATTTTTTAAAGATACTTTTGGAACTATTTAAAAGGGAAAGTGTAGATGAGGAGCTGACTGTAGCACTCAGTGTAGATTCCCTGGAGTGATAACTTTTCGAAGCATGTGCCAACCATGACCCTATACTATAGTCAGGCTAAGTTATAAAACTTGTAAGTGGAACTACAACATCAATGACTTGAGGACTTTCTCCTTTCACATTATATTTGAGGATGGTCTTTCTATACCCTTTTGCCCCATATTTAGTGCCCAGAAATGTCTCTCAGCATAGCAGTGATATGAGATAATGCTGAGTTGCAAAGCATGCCAGTATTTTATAATCATTTGTCCCACATGCAAGGACAGGTTGGAATGAGCTATTTCAAAATCTAGAGAATTATCTACGTGAAGAAAGTAAGAGTGGTGATTCTCTCCACAAAAGGAGACAAATTCAGGCCTGGTGCAGATGTGTCACATAGGAGTCCATAGGTTATTCAGGGCCAATGAATCAGTATCTGTGGTAAGGGGCCAGCAGCCAAACCTGAATTTGCAATTACTATAACTATACCAAGGCCTGCTATAGTAATTTATTGTCTCAGTGCAGTTGTTGCCACAGTCCTTTAAAGATTCAGGAAGAGTGTGATGAGAGACAAGAGAGTTATAAGTGGGTGGGCTCGAATCTGGGGGATGTGGGTGTATGTAGGATCTCAGGTTCTGTTCAGGAACCAGGCCAGGCTTTAGGGAAGAAGGCAGAGAACCTGTGGTAAGTGAAACATGGAAGTATCCGCCTTCTCTTTGTTGGTGAGAGCCCATCCCCATTCCACATAAGCATTGCCTTACCCAGGGCACATTTTAATGCCACTGGTATATGCAGTTGAGGTTATTTATTTATTTATTTGACAAAGAGAGAGAGACATCAAATATGACTTTTATTTTTATTTATTTATTTCTTAAGATTTTATTTATTTAACAGACAGAGATCACAAGTAGGCAGAGAGGCAGGCAGAGAAAGAGGGGGAAGCAGGCTCCCTACTGAGAAGAGAGCCGAATGTGGGGCTCAATCCCAGGACCCTGAGATCATGACCTGACCCGAAGGCAGAAGTTTAACCCACTGAGCCAACCAGGCACCCCTGCAGTTGACTTTTGAAAATGTCAGTTATTTAAACAATACAAACAATATATACAAACAATAAGGATATTAATATTATTAATATTAATATTATTATTTTTTTTTAAATTTTGGGCCAGGAATTTATTTGTGGAAATAAAAAAGGAAGCTGAAACTGAATCAGTATGATTTAACTGTCTTTAGGGATAAAGCAAAAAATATTCCAAATGAGTACAGAAGTAACGATGGTTTCTATAGTTAATAATGAAAGATGGACATTAGAGAGTACTTAGGGAAAAATATGAGCTGTCTTTTTAAGGTATTAAAAAACTCACTCGACTTAAATCCCATTAGAAATGGGATTCTCTTTTTATCAATAAACAGAGGACAGCATTGCAAACTCTTTGCAAAAGATCAACTTAATTATGCGCCAAGATCTCCTGCTGAGGTGGAGATGATATTTTGCTTAACGTGGAACAAATAGTTCTGCAAATGACACTATAACTAGCGTGGTCTCTGGTATGTGAATATCTGTCAAGTGAATACAAATAGTTTTAAGAAATGTCATTTTTCCTTTAAAAACATTTCTAATGGTATATGTGATTTTTTTTAAAAAAGCAAGTGCCTTCTTATTTAGGTGCTTTTACTTTAGAGTAAAAATTAGTACCTTTGCCTCTCTAGTCACATGTCAGCTAGGGAGAGGTAAACTTGTTGAACTAATGCCTTCTCAGGTAAGTGTTACATTTTAGCAGGCGACAACAGAGGTTCACAGTGACAGATTTCCTATTGAAAACCTCAGTTCAGATCTGTCCATTGAGGGATTTTTCTCTAAACAAAACAAAACAAAACAAACAAAAACAAAAATTCATAAATATTGACTAGAGAAAGGAAAGCCAACGTTAATACATCTGGAGTATATAAGAAATTTAAGACTGAAGATAAAGGATTAAGATGGCTTTAGTTTCTCCTTAAGCCTCCAAATATAACCTTGGGGATGTCAATCCAATATTTTAGGTCCAATATGATAGAATGTATGCTTGTGTTTGTGTGTATAAGTACATTACGTTTATCTTTCTTCAAAGCTAAAATGATGCAACCAATATATCATTATTTTGCTTTCTACCAATATAACCTATCATTATTTATTACTTTTTAATTTTTGTGTTTTTTTCACATTTTTTATTTAAATTCTAATTAGCTAACATATAGTGTAATATTGGTTTCAGGAGTAGAATTTAGTGATTCATCACATACATCTAAACCCAGTGCTCAACACAGCAAGTGCTATATGGCTTTTTAAAAACCCATTCTTATTACAGTATTTCCCAGTATATAGTATATATTTAAAAACCTCATGGTTCCTACATTTCTGTTAAATTTTTGTACTCTTATTAAAATGTAAGATAACAGGGGCGCCTGGGTGGCTCAGTGGGTTAAGCTGCTGCCTTCGGCTCAGGTCATGATCTCAGGGTCCTGGGATCAAGTCCCGCATCAGGCTCTCTGCTGAGCAGAGAGCCTGCTTCCTCCTGTCTCTCTCTGCCTGCCTCTCTGCCTACTTGTGATCTCTATCTGTCAAATAAATAAAATCTTTAAAAATAAAATAAAATAAAATGTAAGATAACATATTTATTCTGCCATCGTTCTATATCATAAGCATGCTTCATAAAAGCTTTTTAAAATCATTTACTTAATTAAATTTATAAAACTGAAAATGATGAGAAATAATCAGAATACTCTTTTGAATAATTATGCAGATACCACACTAATAGCATTATAGAATGTAAAGAACAGCAAAGAATTTAGCCTCAGGGATTATTGATCATGTGACATTAAGTGCATAAACCTCTGTAAGCATCAGTTTTCTTGGATGTAAAATGAACAATATCTATTATAAGGTTATTAAAAGGATTAAGAAAAATTATTTTCCCAGGATGAGTTATTTTATATCTGATAGGTGCTCTGTAAGTGAAATTTCTCCTCCTAAAAACAAACCTGTTCTCTGACACTGAGTCAATAGAGCACTCACTCTAACTTAAAAACAGAGAGAGGAATATGGTTTTCATCTAATATATTTAGATTAGATTTGGCTATATTTACTTGCATTTAGATACAAATTTTCCACAATATATCTTGTTCATTTGCATATGTGTATTTTTTTTTTGTTTTCTTGGATGAGCAATAACTCATTTGAGAGTAGCCAATGAGAGAGTTCTGTATAAAACTATTTTAAGTCTAAAACATTGTGAACTGACCCAGAAGTTACCTATAACCAGTGCAATTAGACTTGTAAAGGGAAGAAACCCTTGAGAAACTTTAACAGTTAAATTTTCTTTGATGGATTTTGTAAGTATTTCCAGTGCTGATAATTCCTGGAGAAGACAGGATGGAATCTTGTGGAAGAACCTAATGATATTGTTCTCCTTTCATTTTGTCATCAGACCTCAGTGACTGGGAGGAAGGGCTGTACTGAAGACAGGTCTTGACTAAAGATGTGAGCAAAGGGAAGATGAGGTTTTGTTATCAAATTAATCAAGAGTGACCAAAAACCAGCAACAGATTTGTGAGATTCTGATGCCTGAGAAGCTTTCCTAAATGTATTTTTATTATGCCTCCAGGTTCTTTACCTATAGTCAGGTTTGTTTTTTCGCCATTTGAATTAGGAACATAAAGTCTTGAATTAAATTACAAGATTCATTCCTTTTTCAGAAGCCAGAAGCTGGGATAACAGAAAGAGATGAAATAATTAATTTTAGCTGAGGCCCTAAGATGTGTCACTCACTTTCTTCCAATCCTCAGAGAAACCTTTATATTAGGTGGCATTGATATTATTATTATGGTTTTATTATTCCCATTTAACAGATGAGGAAACAGAGTCAGAATGGTAAGGTCAATGCCCAAGCTAATAAGTTGGTAAGCACTGATTTAAATTCTAGTGTATCTGGCCCCAGGGAACATTGTATCTCCACATCATTCCAATACAGAAAACATGTGCCTACTCATTGTTTTGTCTTTAGCACTGTGATGTAGACAAGTCATGCTAGACTTCTGAGGCTGTTTCTATACCTGAAGTTTAGTGCCTTGGATAATCTTATTTATAAAACTTCTTTCCCAGATAGGAACTTGAATCATCTGCAAATGGCAAGAATCTGAATATAGTCTATATAATAATAATGAAGCATAATTTTGATTACAAAATTTGCAATCTAAATTGTTACTTTTTTCATAATGATGAGTTTTTGTCCAAGTTAGTTTCAATGACTAAAAGGAGAAAAATTATATAATAACAAGAATGTGTACATAATTCACAAAAATTTCCATTTACTATTAATTGAGCTTGTTTCAAATTAGTAGTTTCAACTAAAATAATGAATGCAATGAAATATTTTGCCTTATAGATACAGAAATCTTGTAGAAAATGGATTTCTTTATGATACAAAATAAGTTTCATTAAGATACAAGAAAGGAAGTTTACTCAGATATCTTGTGGAAGACAATTTGGTTCACTGTTGCTAATTTAGCCAATCTGTTAGCTCACATTGGGAAGAAGAAAACCTGTTTTCTATGTATTCATTTTCACCCCAACAGATTTTACTATATAGTACAGAATGTATTTACATAGTGATTCATAAATTTCATTAATTCATAGACCTACAAATCTCAATTTTCTTTATCAACATTTTGAGGATCCTTCAATCTGAACAGAGTAAGATAAATTTTTCTTTACTTTTCTCAGGAAATTTAATTTCAGTTTATAACTACTCCTTCCTTCATCACCCTTCGAATCCTTCCTCCCATCACTCCATTTTCCATCTTTTCTCTTAGTTTTTTTTTCCAGTTTATTCCTGCTTTATTTCCATCCTTTCCCTGCCAAATTACAATAAGATCAACTCGTGAATGTGATGTGAAGTCCAGGTATTTTGTTTTCTTACCTCAGACATGTTACCTAAATGAGTAAATTTGGAATCTCTTTTACCATTATTTGAGATTCATGTATGTAATCTATATACCAAAAGGTATTTATCCAGTATTATTTATCCAATTATTTAGCAATATTGTGGGGAGGAAGCACAGAATTATGGTGATTATGCATTTTGTCATCTCTCGTATTTTGGTGACAATTTTAATGACTTTTCTGACAGCCATTGTCCAGTTGAATGTTTATATCACCTTAATTTACTCTTAATATGCAATTAGAATTATTAATACACTTCAAATTCTTTCCCAAAACCAGAACCTTGATATGTATTGTCTAATCATGGTCAACAAATTTGAGAAATAGTATTAAAGTTTTCTTGACCTTTGCCATTAGTCATTCATTTGTTTGAGAGACATAATATATCATATATAAAGTTATTTCATTTTATATAGTACTGCATCCCTGTGAAGATGATATTGGGATAATTATTTTAGAAAAAAAACCCAAGGGCACCTGGGTGGCTCAGTCAGTTAAGCGTCTGCCTTCTGCTCAGGTTATCGTGATCCCAGGGCCTTGGCTCCTGGGACTGGGCCCCCCCTCAAGCCCCTCTTCAAGCACCCCCACTTCCATGAAGCCCCATGGAGCCCAGCTTCCCTTCTGCATCAGACTCCCTGCTCACTTCCTGCTCAACAGGGAGCCTCCTTTCTGCCCTCTCTCTGTCCCTCTTCCCTCCTCACAGCTCACAGCTCCTGCACTTGCTTGCTATCTCTCTCTCAAATAAATAAATAAATAAAATCTTAAACAACAGCAACAACACCAACTCCCAGAACAATTTTCTCTCAAGTCTTAGAAATATTACTGTTCTCTTTGGAGGGGAAAAAGCTGGTATATTTAATCTCTTGTATATCATACACTTTGTTATTTCCTTTTATATTTATTAAAGTCTATTCTCTACCGCCCACCCCAGAAAATGAGAATATTTACCTCAAAATTACATCATGACATATTTCTCCCAGATTTGTGCCATTCTGCAAGTTTGTAAAGAGTACATATTATATCTTTATGTAATTTCTTAATAAAAAGTTTAATATAGTTGTGTCAAGGATAGATTTGTTGGCATGACATCAGAATAATCTCTCCAAGTTGCCATCAAAGATATAGAATTCCCACAATGTTATACTGAGATGTCATATCTGATGTGATTTCTTTTGTTGTGTATCTATTTTTCTCTATAACATTTGATTTTCTGTTTTTTCCTGGGCACTTTTCTTTCTTCCTGATTTTTTCTTAAGGAAATCTAGGTCAAATTCTAAGTCTTATGTTCAATATTCTTTGTGAACTTTGTGAAATATATTCATTCATTGCTAAGCATCCATCTTTGAGTTCTCCTTGGCTTATTTTTGATTTCTAAAATTTCTTATGTAAGAGAAATATGTCAGTGTTCTAGAAGAAAAGTTTTAAGTTTGGAATGAGAACATCTAACTATTATTTTAAGGACTCTGACTTCACAGTAGTGCCTTAAGTATTAGGAATAGAATAATTAACTAAAATCACGGATACTATCATTAGGATTTCTCTAATTCATGTGTCTGTTTATGAGTGTGTGCATATATGTATATTTTATATTTGAAAATATTTGGGGAGAAACTGCCATGAAATAATCATTCCTGATGTATAGCAAGTATATGTAAACAAGAAATTATTTACATACTGCACAGAATAATTATGTATTTTAAATATGTAATTAAAATATATAAGCCAGCATATCAGATCATGATATCAAGAATCTTTTGGCTCATAATGAAGCTAAATTTTATACAGTTAAACAGTTTAAAGAAAAATACTAGATAAAACCACAGCAGAGGTGATATTAGCAAATAGCAAATTTGTGGAAGTGGCACACCAGTGAGTGAATTGGAAAATATGGCTCTTGTAAGGTTGACTAGGCACCTGTTCTGTGGGTTCTTTGCTGCCTTTTTTACGTAGTAGCTGTTCCCATTCAGAAGAGTCAACTTAGTCTTGTAACAACACCTGTCACCAACTTTCACTATGAGTAAAATTTTTATTAATTTGATAATACATCCTATATGTCATATATGTTTTGAAGTGCCAATTATTTTCTTTCTTATACCCAAAAGACTATAATGTGAAGGACAATTCTGTTTCTTCCTTGTTTATAGTGAGACATTTAGAACTTGAAGGAATATTTAACTGAGCTAAATTAATGCAAATTTAATGATGATTTATATTATCCATTGAGATACTTTACTTTCTGCATGCATCTAATGGCTGTATTAAAATGTGAATTTTATTGACACCTTTATTTGAATTCTCATATTAAATTCAGCTCAAGCATTGGTTTTTAAAATTTCTTTCATAGCCTGCTGTCTCTCTGATAAATATCATTCTACAGCAGATGCAGTATTATTATAGGAGGCAAAGCAGGCTTATTAGAAGGTGAATAAAGACATCTAGCAGGGAAGTGCACTACTAAGGTTTTTAAAGATGTTTGGGAGTAAAGCCAAGCAAACCATCATGTACTGTAAGCAGAATCTTAAAAAAAAATCAATACCTTGCTGACCAGGCAGCCAATGAGGAAATGATAAGATAAAGGCTAAGGTGATCATTTATTGATATGTAGCACCTAGCTGAACTCTAAGTCAAGTAAGGGGCATGTTCTATATTGAGAGAGAGACTGGTTTTTGTTGTTGTTGTTTGTTTGTTTGTTTGTTTTTTAATGAGCTAGCTTGTTTCCCTCAAAGTTTAAAGTATGCCAGATTATGAGAAATAACAACAACAATTATACGTAGTTCAGGAATAATAAATCTTGTCACTGAAGGCTTTGTACTACTGTCCATATTTATCTCTGAGTGTAAATTTATAAGCACTATGTAAATATAGTTTTCCCCCTCTCTTGTAGATCTACTACAGCTTTAGGGTTATATGGTGAAGACAGCTATATTCTTCCTGAACTCACAACTTTTGACATATATACAATTTTAGTCAGCTCTTAGTGTCCATAGAACTGAGATCTTGGTATAAAATAGCAAAAGAAAGAAGCAAGGAGGACCTTTGTTTTGGGGAGTTATTTGTGTCCCTGTTGCAGAATAGTTTTTAGAACAGATACTGGATCAAATGATACAGATCCAAGTCCTGGTTCCAGATTTTAAGAGCTGTGGGTTTTGAGACAAGTAATTTACTGTAACCTTAGGTTTAGTATCCTCAGCTATTCAATGTACTTTCCTTGCTGAGTTGCTAGGAGGACTCCATGAGTGAGGCTGAGCCTTAAACCTAAGAAAGAACAAACTGTCAATAAATATAAGCTGTTATTAGTGTCTCCAACCTATAAAAATCTAACCTGGGATCTAAAAGTACCAATACCAGTTTTAAAAGATGGCCATAATATTTACTTATGAATCACTTCAGTTATACAAATTTTACTGTATTGATTATAATGAAATAACAAATACCCATGTTTTAAAAAATAAAATATAATTCTAGTTGCAATATTTGTTACTTCCACAACAATACATCAATAAATCTAGTCAAGAAATCTAATTATTGATCTGTAATCAATATAACTTATTAGACACATTTTATTTTAAGATTCTCAATATTCTTTCAAAGTAGAGTTTGGCTTGTTACTACCTATTGTATACTTTATCAGTATATGCCATCCTGCTAGCTTTGTAGATAAGAATAAAAACCAAAGCTGAGAAAAAGGTAATTAGAGTAATTATCCAGAATATGTACAGGCCAAAGATTTCATCATGGCAGTTCCAAAATCTGGATTAATATATTGCTGCAGTCATCTAACAGTCTTTCAAATTTTCATCTTTATTTTGACATAAATCTAAAAAATTATGTGAAATTCATTTGTCAGGAAAAAAAAAAGAAAGAGTTCAAATTTATATGCTCTTTCAAAGAGGAGAAATAGCAAGAGAAGGTCCACACAAAGTGTTCTCTGGTGTGAGTGCCCTTCCTTGACAATGGATTATCTTCCTGACCTCTCTTACCACTCTTGACCCTCTCTCTCTACTTCACCTATCTTATCTCCCTGCTGTTCCTTGGACACTCCAGGCCTGGTTATTCCTCCAAGGTCATGGTTCTTCTTGGAATGCTCTTTCTCCCAGAAAATGCAGTGTCTCAATCATTTTCTCTGTTAGTCTTCAAGGTCACTCCTTAATATAGCATTTTCAAACTCTCTTAGTTGAAATTCCTCCTTCACACATATTCCATATTCTCTAATGGGAACTCTAGAATGATTCTGAAGAGTGGTGCCCTGCCAACCTCTTCGTTTACAGAGATTTGGGTCCCTCTTCATCTGAGGTTCACAAATGCAAATTTGTTTGTACAATATTACCATACAAACTGTCAAGACAACAGGCTGTTGAAAAGAGAATGATAAATGGAATAGAATGGTTTTGGCAGATGATATACAGTGTGTTAGCAAAGAGGAAATAGTAACTACTTTTGCCCTCTCCACAATTTACAACCATAGAGTTACAATACAACTTTCTAAATAAGAAAACACACACACACACACACACACACACACACACAAATTCTTGTCAAGTGCAATAGATAGTATTACAGGATTTAATATGACACTTTCTAAAACTGCATAATATGAATTCAAAAAATTTCCAGTGAAAATTACATTGCATTGACATGCAATTTATAAAATGTCATTATTGGAGCTTCCAGAGAGCAGGCTTCTTACAGATTCACCTCTTTATAAAGAAAATATGTCATTGGTAGTTTGTTTTACTTTATAAGCCTTTCTCTTCTCTACCTAGAAGAATAATGTAAAAGTAAAAAATAAGTAAAAATGCAAAAGTGAAGCAGAAGTAGTAGGATCCCTCTGGGACAAGCCACATCTGGCATTGTTATTCTCAACTATTGGTGCATCCACAGATTCTTTCCACTTCCCCTAAAAGAACAGGCTGTGCATGTAAGTGTTCATTGAGGAATATTACCCTGATTGATGGGAAGTAACATGAATTTAATTTTCAGATCCACCAAACACTTTACAATACAAGGCAACCTGCAGCTTTCCAGATAATCAATATCACAAGAGGCTGTAACAGCATATGCCACATAGCGAAGAAGTAAAAAAGGGGGGGGGGTGTTTGTACTGTCTCCCATCTTCATGGAAGCCTGGATTTGCAAATTACTTTTAAATAGAGACTAATTCTGAGGCTTCTTGTGGAAAGTGATTACATTTCCCAGGTAATTATAAACCAATGAAATAGCCTAGGAATTATGTAAATCAGCACATATAGGTAAGAATATTAATATGAGAAGTCCCTCATTTTTTTTAATCAATAAAATAATATAATGCTTGCATTAGTCAGGACTCTTGTCTGTAAATGACAGAAACCCAATGCAAACTAGTGGCAAAATAAATTTTCTGCCTCAGTTCCAAGGAGTGGATGGAGTTGACTTCAGGAACAATTTGAATACAGGTATTTACATAGAATCATAAGAGCCCTATCATTTTTTTTCCATTTCTAAGCTGTTTGTTACTTTGTTGGTGTCTTCTAAGAATGGTACTTTCTATGTGGATTTTTATTTTTATTTTTATTTATTTATTTTTTAAAGATTTTATTTATTTATTTGACAGAGAGAAATCACAAGTAGATGGAGAGGCAGGCAAAGAGAGAGAGAGGGAAGCAGGCTCTCTGCTGAGCAGGGAGCCCGATGTGGGGCTCGATCCCAGGACTCTGAGATCATGACCTCAGCCGAAGGCAGCGGCTTAACCCACTGAGCCACCCAGGCGCCCTATGTGGATTTTTAAATGACCGATGGCAACTTGATGCTAAACTACTTGTAATCTCAAGAAACAGTCTCTTCCAGTAACCATTGAAATCACCTCCAATGGCTTTATTTGACCTTGTTCAGTATTTAACAGAGACTCCTAAAATGCCTGTCCCTATACCCAGTTTTTATTCCACCCTGAGAGACAGGACTGTAAGTCTTAAGTCGACACGTTCCTATTCAGAATAAGTCATCACATCTTCATCTCCCCTTATAGCAACATTTTTTTATGTGACCAAATTCAGACCATTGAAATGTAAGCAGAGGTGTTATATCAAACTTCTAGGAAGTCTGTTTTAGGTTTTTGTTTTTTGTTTTTTGTTTTCCTCCAAGTAGAAGGGCTTCTTTTTTTTTTGTATTTTTGTTTGTTTGCTTAGAGAGAGAGAGCACGTGCCTGTAGGGTGGTGAAGTGCATGGGGCAGGTAGAAGAGGAGGGAGAGAAACAATCTTAAGCAGGTTCCACGCTCAGTGCAGAGCCTAATGTGGGGCTTGATCTCATGAGCCTGAGATCATGACCAAAGTTGAAATCAAGAGTCTGATACTTGACTTTATTGAGCCACCCAAGAACCCCTCTTCTTTTGCTTTTTTTCCCCCCTCCTTTATTTTTTTATTTTTTTATTTTTTGCTCTTTTTCAGACCTGCTAGGAGATGATGCAAGCACTTGTTATCATCTTGGGCCATGAGTGACTGAGGACAATGGAGGTCATTAGTTAAGATGGTAGAGCAGATTGATAAAAATCAGTGTTCCTCAGGATATTGTCTAGCCACCATACAATCCTTGCACTGCCTTCTTCTGTGTATTTAACATTAAAGAAGAAAAATGTATCAGGTTTAAGCTATTAAATCTTTTTTCTTTCTTTCTTTTCTTTTTTTAAAAACATGAATAATGTGACACTTGTAAACTAATTGTGGTCTAGAATAAGAGGCCACCAAGGGTCGTATGGTCCTCTCCTGTGACAGAAGAGGTAGTGACCCATGTGTAACAGCTTCGCCAGCTATAATATGGAACAGTAATTTCAAAAAAGACTAAAAGACCCAACCAATAATAATGGTATATATCTATATAGATATATCTACTATATTCATATTACCAAAAAGTAGGTGCCAGTGATCCTATCAGCTAAAGAAAATAAGGAAAAAAACATGACCCCTTGTATCATCGTTGTTGAGGAACTCAAAACATCAAGGAGCTTTAGAACATTTGGGAAGCAACTTATATAGGTATTTATTTCCATATATGGTAACAGAGACATTGAGGAGAATTTAGACTGTGAGATCAGAATTAAGGATTAAAAAAGGGGGGGGGGCGCCTGGGTGGCTCAGTGGGTTAGGGCCTCTGCCTTCGGCTCAGGTCATGATCCCAGGGTCCTGGGATCGAACCCCGCATCGGGCTCTCTGCTCTGCATAGAGTCTGCTTCCTCCTCTCTCTCTCTGCCTTCCTCTCTGACTAGTTGTGATTTCTCTGTTGAATAAAACACATGGTAAATTTACAAGTGACATTTTATTTTCTAAAGCAATAGTAAAGTCTTACTAGTGAAACAGTGTATAATTTCAATTTGGTTAGATATCTATTGAACCACTAAAATATTATTTTTTTAGAGCATTTAATATACAGGGGCACCTGGGTAGAACAGTCAATTAAGGGTCCAACTCTTGATTTCAGCTCAGGTCACAATCTCAGAGTGGTGAGGCAAAGCTAACTACTTTTGGGTCAGAGTGATTCCAGGTACAAACAAAGTGCATTTTATGTCTTAGGAAATCCAATGCTCTTATTACTACTGAAATCATCATCCCAAAAATGAAGACAGATAATTACAGACTGATACTACAAATGTCTAGGACAGAATGAAAACATGGTAGCTTCAAATGCCAAATAAAAAAATCTCTGGAGACATTTGGATGTGAAACATACATGCTGTTGTTTACACTTAATGTGGAATATTTAAATTTTGAGACTTTAAATAGTTTTTTTAACAGAATGTTCTTTCAGACTACCCTTCAGTTTTGAATATACCTGAGCATTGAGGGACCAAATGAATAATTCTTTACCATAGTATAAATGTTTGGATTTTCCAAATGCCTTGCGATCTAATAGTGAAGTAATCTTTAATTAAAATATAATTATCCAGCAGTGCCTGACACACAGGAAGTCCTCAATAAATTTTGCTCAGGGGAGAATAAAGAAAAAAGAATAAAAATATAAAAAAATATATAATTAAAATTATATGCTCAGATCTAAAATGTTCGCTTTAAGTTTGGCAATTTTATACAGCATTCAACAAACACCAAAATAAGATCCAGAACACTTCCATCCCCCTAGAAAGTTCCCTCATGCCCCTTTTAGTCAATTCCCCTAACATTCCCCTTTGGAACCCAATTCCTCTCCAACACCACAGATTACTTTTGCTTGTATTTGGATGTCATATACATAAATGCATTTAGTATTTACAATTTTGCCTGTGAATTTTTCATTTGCATGAAGTTTTAAAAACATTTCTAAGTTATATCTCATTTCTAAGTTATATTCATTATTTTTTTATATCTGAGTAGTTTTCAGTTGCATGGATATATTTTCACTTGGAATATCTTAGATGCTGATTACTATAAATAAGGCTGCTGTTACAAATTTATTCTTCTTGTACAAATTTATTTTGTGAATGTTTGTTTTCATTTTTCATGAACACTTAAATGTAAAATTGCTGGGTTATAGGGTAATTATATGTTTACCTTTTAAGAACCAGAAGAGAGAGTTTCAAGTCCTTTGTAATCTCATGAAAATTTAGTGTGGCCTTTTTGATTTGAGCAATTTCACTAAGTATTTAATGGTATCTTCTGGTTTGAATTTGCACCACATTCATGATTGATGATTTTGAGAACCTATATTTGGCATTCAAATATCTTTTATTTGGTGAAGTATCTTTTCAAGTCTTTTGTCTGTTAATGTATAAGATATGAGAATTTCTATATATTCTGGACCAAAGTAATTTCCCAGATATATTGTATGCAAATATTTTTTTTAATATGTTGCTTGCCTATTCATTTTCTTAATGGTATCTTTTAAAGAATAAAACTTTTTAATTTTCTGAAGTCAAATGTACCAACTTTCTGTGTATTATTAATTCTTTTTGTGTTCTGCCCAAGAAATATTTGCTTACTCCAAGATTATGAAAATATATTTCCATGTTCATTATGTTTATGATCACCTCAGATTAATTTTTTTGTATGGAGTATGATGGGTTGAGATTTGTGTTTTTCTTATGGCTAGCCACTTTTTTCATCAATATTCACTAAAAAGGACTGTTTTTTTTTTTCCATTAAATTGACTTGAGTCCTTGTTGAAAATGACCACATTTTTGCTTATATTTCTGGTTTCATTTTGCTTACTACTACATTTTCTCAATTACTATAGCTTTATGGAAACTCTTGAAATCAGATATTATAAATTCTCCAACTTTTTCCTCTTTTTCAGTATTGGTTTATTATTCTAAATCCTTTACAATTCAGTATAATTTTAGGATAATCTATTTCTTTAAAAATAACAAGTTAGAATTTTGATAGAGATTGAATTAATTCTTTATATTAATTTGAAAATTTTTAAAATTTCAAGTATTCTAATTTATGGGCATGATATATTTTTTCATTTTCTTAAGCATTGTTCAATTTTTCTCAGTGTTTTACAGTTTCTCAGTGTTTTACAGTTTTCAGTATGAAGATATTACACAACTTTCACTAGTTTTATTCCTAGGTATTTGTTATTTTATTGTAAAAGTTTTCTTTTTTATTTTCATTTCTGGTTATTCCTAATATAGAGAAATATAATTAAATATATTGAGTCCTTGTATCCTGTAGCCTTACCAAATTTACTTATTGCTTTCAGTAGTTTGTACATTCCTTTGGATTTCTTTTGGCACAATGAGAAACTTAAATTTCTCTTCCACTCCTGTATCCCAACCCACTTCCTCAGTTCTGGCTCAAAAAACATCGCAGACACCAGATTTTTTTTTTTTTTTTCAGAAGTCACCCTTATATAAGTGCCAGTAGTATCACAGTATACACCATATACAGTTCTACATTTCGGTAGCACCCCTGGGAGGATCAAATTTTAAGTAGTATCTGTATTTCATGTGAAACTATTTTAAATTAAAAAAAAAATACAAGTTTTCAGATACTTACTTGTTTTCTCTATATTTATAATATTTATAATACCCTCCAAAATAACACATTGTTCCAAAGCTATATAATAATTTGAATTAATAGAAAACTTCATATTGTGAACATTTTTTACTAATTACTGTAGAGTATTATATAATGTGGAATTATATATGTTCTGTTCTTCAATCAGTTTTTTTGGCCAGTGATTTTCAATCTTGGCTGTTCATTGGAATCAGTCATATAGTTTTCATAAAAATACCGATGTCTAGGTTACACCCTAGAGAGTCTGACTTTATTGATTTGGAATATTGACTGGGAAAAGGGATTTTTAAGTTTACTAGGTGATTTTCATGTGTAGCCAATTTGAGAACTGCTGTTTTAACTTGATCATACATTTCTCTATTAAAAATACACTTACATTTATATTTGCATTAATCTCCTCAAGGGAGACTTTAAATACAGAACAAGGCTATACGGATTGTATAGCTTGCATTTGTAATTTGTGTAAACAATGTCATGGATCAAAAAGTTAAATAATTTGGAAACATAAAATTTGAATAACCTTGCATAAGGCAATTAATCTTTCAATGTTACTGTTTTTGCATGCCCCAATCTTTGCAATGAACTGTGACTTGTTTTTGTTAAGAAATAAATGCAGATCTCTTTCAAACACAAAATATGATACAAATATTTAACGTAGTGGGGAAAAAAGTACAAATAGGATGCAGAAGAAAAAATAAAAAATACTTCTTGTTTCAACACTTTGTATCCATGGGAAATTGCTTGGAGCTAATGTTGTAATACTAGGTCCTATAGTCTATTTGTATGCTCAGGTCTGATCTTTCTGACTTTCTTATATTCTAAAATTTTAAAATAATACTTAAAAGTAATGCAAGTAACACAGAAAGAAGAATAAATAAAGCCGTGTTAAACAAACATGGAA
The DNA here is from genome assembly GCF_030435805.1 of Mustela lutreola. NCBI lineage: Eukaryota > Metazoa > Chordata > Mammalia > Carnivora > Mustelidae > Mustela > Mustela lutreola. The sequence goes on along the minus strand of NC_081292.1, from coordinate 120,953,331 downwards.
TAGTGGTCTCAGAGAATTTTGTTTTAAATGCCAAAATATAACGACCATCTACAAAATTCAGTACCAATTCCCAAACCCCATATTTTCAATGGTCATTATTTAAGTTTCCCATCATCATAACACAATTCTTGATTGCGTGAAATGTGCCTAGTGCTATGTTAGAACATCTACAAATTTTAAGCCAATTTTTAAATCTAAATTTAGGTATAACATAGGCAAAAAGGATATATCACCAAACACAGCACTGTGTGACAGAAGTTGGGATCTGAGTAATCATTAGCAGGCAGGTAGGCTGCAGTGAAGAAAGGGAGAGAAGAAGGGAGGGACAGACAGGCTTTTTATATATGGACATATATGAAGATATCTATCTATCTGTAGACATTTGACAAGTTTGAAAAATTTGAATTCTGTCTCGAGAATTTCCACAGAAATGTTAAAATTTTTTGGAGTAAGATCTGGATATAAGCTTCTCCATTGCCATTTAATACCTTTTGTAATATTGGAGAAATTACTTAAACTCTTTGAGAGTTATTTTCTCATTCATCTAAATGCATATAACAATACTTCTGAGGGATGTTATGAGACTTGAATATGATCATGTTTATGAAAATGCTTGCCAAGAGGTGGGTTGGATCCTCAATAGATGTTCATTATTTAATTTTCTAATTATATCTAAATCACTTTTGCTTTCATAATCTTATTTGAGTTTGAATTTTATAAGACACATTTTAAAGAGTACCAACTAGTAACAAATAGCTTATCTTCTCCTTTAATTAGTTTATTTTACTAGTCTGAGTTGTTAAACTCACTGTAGATCTCTAATACCGGTGAGAATATGGAGTCGATCTAAGTATGTGAAAGGAGAATGTGTCCTAAATTATACTTTGACATTTATAATTTTATTATCATTATATTATTGAATTTATCCCATCTTTATGTTTCAGGCCCTTGCTACTCAGTATATTTCATAGACCTAAGGAGAATGTCATCACTGGAGAGCTTCTTAGAAATCCAGATCTACTCAATCACTGTCTTCATTTTAGCAAAATTCCCAAGTAATTTATGTATATGTACATTGAAGTTTAAGATGCAGTGCTTTAGACAATATACAGTTAGCTATTACTCTTACAGAAATTTAAGAATGAGTGATCTAACTTTAAATAAATACTTATTGTATGCATTCTGATTCTGGCTCCATTATGGACACAGATTATGTTGTAAAGACTACTAAAGCAAGACTAAAATCACACAAATATATATGTTGACTATGCCACTTAATGATAGTAAAGATTCATCAAGCTTCTAACCTCTAAGTCTGTCTTTCATCATCTGTAAAGTGAAAGGCAATTAATACCATCGTTGCACCCAGTGGGATTATTAAGGAGTTCAAGTGAGATGGCACTTTATTATTTTTCAAGGTCTGTACACATTAGATTTTATTATACTCTCTGAGTTTAGATCAGTTGATAGGTAGAGAGAAAGGTAAAATGACAATCTCAGGTTCTGACTAATAACCATTTCTTTAGGGAGGGAGTGCTAAAGAGAATGTTAGTTCTTAATAGTTTTGATTTTTTTTATTGATTTATATTGACTTTATATGGGTGGGCCAATCAGTTGCTTTGTCATTAGCTAGTGATGAAAGCAAGACTAGAAAACAACATAAAACAAGACATTACTATGAATTTTATTTAGCACTTGCCTTCGGCTTTTTTTAAAGATGCTTCTCAGTTAGTACCTGAATTAAGGTCTGAGGAAATGTCAGATACCCTGGAATTGGCATGGCGGTGAGGGTATTATGAGGGAAGTCTTCATGGAAGTCAACAACACAAACTCTGGCTCTTTCTCTTACAGATAAAAAGACTTGTGGGCCTCATGAATTCCAGTGTAGAAACAACAACTGTATTCCAGATCACTGGCGGTGTGATAGCCAAAATGACTGCAGTGATAATTCAGATGAAGAAAACTGTAGTAAGTAACTCTCGCTTGAGAACACGGTGAGCTTGACAGCATATTCAATAAGCAGGATAGCAATTTTTAGTTCAGTTAAGGTATGAATTTGAACCTATCTGTCCTGCAGCTCACATTTTTATACATATATTCATATTTGGGCAAGAATATCCAGACTAAATTGACCTGAATCTCAAATGGTAGAATTATTGAAATGCACATACTGGGAGTTATTTTCTTATAGTTATCAGAATTGGTATGAAAGTATCATGAGGTTTAATGCAACCCATTAGCATGCAATGAAGTGAGCCCTTGATGCAAGTTCATACAAAGGGCTGAATGATGTAGAGACAGAACAAAACATATCATTCTTTAGAGGATGGTATTCATTTCATTTCAGTCTCAAATCCTTTTACACTACAAATTTACCCATGAGCATCTTTCAGCGAAATATCATTTATTCTCTCTGGAGTGGTGAACACCATATGTATTCAGGATGCTTTTCTCTGAAAATAGAATAACACTATTATCATCATCTGCCTCCTGCATTTTTATGTAATAAATTTAAAAGACAATAATTGTCCAACAATTTTATTTTCTAAAAAGTATGGCAGTATGTAAAATTGTGACAGCATCTTTATATTCTAGCATTAATTTCTGAATATATTTCCTACAGTGCTGTTTAAACAAAGAAAGCAATATAGTCATGTTTTAAAATAAGATAATAATCAAATTCCATTTGTTAAATATTTATATTCTGCTTACTTCCAGAAAGGATTCAATCGATGATAACTATAGTGTCTACTCTTACACATTGGACTAAGAGTATTCATTTCCCAAGACACAGGAGATGAAATAGATATTGTTATGTTAAAACATAGGAACATTTTCTATGAAAGCGTATAATTAGTAGAGTCACAGCCTTAATAAACCACTTTGATATTCAGTTTGCAAATTATCAAATTTTTAAAAAATAACTTTTGAAACTTAATCTGACTGGTGTTTGATCATCAGGTACATTAAGTATGAAATCGCTGGATCATTAAGATTATAGAATACTCTGATTTGGGGACCTTTTATTACTCCTTCACATATAGATATCTCAACTGATCTTATTCTTTAAAAAGGTAAAAGATATTGCTAAGAGGGATGCTTGGGTGGCTCAGTCCTTAAGCATCTGCCTTCAGCTCAAGTCATGATCCTAGGGTCCTGGGATTGAACCCTGCATCAGGCTCCCTGCTCAGTGGGAGGCCTGCTTCTCCCCCTCCCACTCCCCCTGCTTGTGTTCCTTCTCTCGCTGTCTCTCTCTCTCAAATAAATAAAATCTTTAAAAAATACATATATGTATATGTATGTATACATATATGTATTTATATAGAGAGATATAGATATATAGATATACATGTATATCTCAAAGATACACATTAGGGTGTTCCAGATTCTTTTTTAAAGCAGGTTTTCAGATTCTATCCAGTGATTAAAATAAAAACCTAATGAGATAAGAGCGGCAGGAATAGAAGATCAAATATAAAAATGAAGCAATTATATACACACTTTCTGTTTAATTCACTTCTGTTTCAGTGCTTAAATATACAGAAAACTATTTAGCTTAATTTTAGATGCCTTGAGTGTTACTTGTCAATAAGGCACCTGAGAAGAAGTGCCTTAAAATTGAAGGATGTTGAGAATAGGAGAAGGGAAGTGAGAAGTTCACGCTGGAAACTTACATCTTTGAAAATACTTTGTTCAAGGGGTGGATGAAGCTGTGTTAGAAGTTAGGTTACTGCCGGGGGGAGGGGGTTGGGGAGAAGGGGGTGGGATTATGGACATTGGGGAGGGTATGTGATTTGGTGAGTGCTGTGAAGTGTGTAAACCTGGTGATTCACAGACCTGGGGATAAAAATATATGTATATAAAAAATATATGTTTATAAAAAATAAAAAATAAAAAAAATAAAAAAAAAAAAAAAAAAAAAAAAGAAGTTAGGTTACTGCTAAATTGGAGAAGAAGGGGAAGAAGAATGAAAGGTGGAGATAACCTGTTTCTGAGTCTGCTGGGGTTTCCTAGGTGGTTGAGAATGGTTTTTCGGGCAACTCCTAAAAGTTTTTTTTTTAGGCAAGAACACAAGAAGGAACACACCTCTCACTCATCACTGGAAAAAGTTAGTGATAAATCACTGTAGCCATAGAACCCTTAAGAAAAAGCAAGAGAGTGGCTACAATACCAAGCATTGCAGTATAAAATACCCAATTATGTGTGACTCAGTATTAGTTCCCATGTATTCTGATCATGTGGCGTAAGACAGCAACATTGATGAATTTGCAGGGGACTAATGACCGTGAACAAAAAGGAAGCATGTTATAGTTGTGACATGGTGGGATAGAGGGCATGCACAGGACCAGTATCAGAGAACTGGTTACATGGTAAGCATGTAAGAGTGTGTAAGAGGAAGCACTGAGGGATCTCAATAACTGAGTGGTGTTTGAAGATAGCATATGAATAGACCCAAAGAAATGATAATGTTCAAACATCAAAAATACTAGGAGTTCTACATGGACAGAAGCTCGGTCAATGAAGAAAGAGAAAATAATACATAATAGCTATATAAAACACCCAGAAGTTGGTTATATGGAAGTCAGCTTTAGAAAAGATACTGTTCCCATAAAAAATGCTATCAAGATATGTTCAATTTCTCATTATCTATTGAAACTATTATAATTTCATGTATATAATTATAATAAATTATTATTATATATACATATAAATTACTATTTACATATTGTGATCAGAACTCTCTATATAACACATCACATATATAAATTTAATTTTAATATGTATATAGATGATAACAGTATGCCAAAAAAGATAACAGTGTACTGTTACACATTTTCTAAATATCATTAGTCAATTGTGTGCATTTTGGTTCACTTTTGGTGGTTATTGTTGGAAAATATTAAGTAGAGAAGTATAGCAGAGACAATAAATTAGCCTTAGGGTTAAAAACAATAACAGCATCTTTTAAAAAAATTTGACCATATTCTGTCAACCAACCACTCCCCTGCATTCCATTATACCACTCATTTCTTTTTTGCATGTATCTTAGTTCCTATTTAAATATCTGGAAATAGTGTATGGAGCAGGGCTATTTCTCAGGGTCCAGCACAGGGCCTGACACATTTATAATATTAGCAATGTATTGTTAAAATCACTTTTGGACTTACTTGTTTATGAATCTGATATAATGAGTTTATTCTTTAAATTATGTTGGAAATACTCCAGGCATAGATATGGGAAGAATCTGAATCATAGTGGAGCAATGAACTACAATGATGTTTTAAATCCATTATGCTTTCTACTTTTTTATATTTATATGGGATAATTAGTCCATTGTCATTTTATTTTTTTTATCATCTGCTGATGATTTCCCTTGTTAAGTGTTCAGCAGGGACACTGTGCTCCAACAATGATTTAGGCTCTTAAAAACAAGAATTTTTTTTTTTATTATTGAAGTTATTTTGTCATCTGTATCAAAGGTTTGGAAATATCTGACGAATCTATCATCTATACTATCTTTATCAGCAACAAATACAATATATATGGCATGTATGCCCTCTAAGTAATTGATGTGCAAAATAAATTATTTTACATCTTTGCATTATTAAGAAGTAACTAACAATCCAATAGATTTAAAAGCACCAAATAACTTGATCAACCAGATTAAGGTTTTTGTAGAGAGACAAGCTGTGTCTGCCTTATTTGAATTTCTAGTACTTTCACACTGAATTTATATCAGAAGATTATTTGTATAGCATGTCAGTTATACTAATTGTATTCTAAAAATTCTCCTCAGATGCTTACACCCACATTCATATAACTTTTGAACTTATCACCAAGGGTTTATGATAATATACTCAGCAGAGAAATTGAAGTCTGGAAGCCTTTCTGCTCTGCCACTAACTCTGTGGTTTTGAAAGTCACTTTTATTTTCTAAACTTAGTTTCTTCAATTTTGTGCAAGATGGCTTCCAAAGCTTTTTTCAGTTCTGAGCCTGTATGTTTTTGCCTCCTTTAGTATTGAGGGAAGTGACTTTTCCATACAATGTCCCTATTTTTTATTCTTACTATAGAATCCAGAACGACCTTCCAAAAGATGTCCTGAAAAGGCTTCTTTTTGTTAATTTGGCATGTTTAGATAAGATTTATGGAAACCTGGTCAATTATTCGTGCATGAGGTTCCCTATCTATTTTAGATCTGGGGACATAGGTAATATCAGAGAAAGTTAATGTGAGAAACACATTTTGGAAATACTGGGGAAATTTTCACACTCAAGTTTTCTTTCCAAATGGGTTATCTTCCAGATAAAATCATTTTTTGTTAATTTTGTTTTTAACAAGAAAAATGCTCACTATCATTCCAAGATCTAAAATAGGTCTTATACTTTATCCAAAAAAGATCAAAGGTAAGAAACAATAAGAGAATATAATCCCTCAGTACCTTCTTTCATAACTAAATTACCTTTTCCTCAAGAGAGAGTTTCCTTTTGAGACATCCAGTGGCAAAAGATTCTGAGGCATATAGATGAGAGTTAAAAACAGACTAGCTATAGCTATCCCATTCCTTGATGACAATTATGCATAAATAATTCATGATTATTATTCAGAAGTGGTTTTGCTGGCATTCTTAAGAAATGCCAGCATGCTTTAAAAGCATGCTACAAACTTACAGAATTTCATATGCACTGAAAAAACTTTTTCCAACAAATCACTCAGTTCGTCTGAATAGAGTAATTAATGATATTAACAAAGTCTCTATAGAACAACCCTCCTGTGGAATTATTGGTCAAATGCTTTGAAATACTTTATAACATAACTTGTTATCATCCTAGATCAACAACCTTCAACCCTTACTATAGCAAAATGTGTCAAAGTTTGTGAATCATTGTTGTTTGGCATATGATGAACACACTTATGTTTAAGATAAAGTCAAGTTAAAATATTAAAGGAAAAAAATCCCATCCAAATACTTCCAACTCCATGAAATTTGATATTTCTACTGCTGTTACTTGTAAACATTTAAATACAATGTGTTTAAAAAATACTCTCTAATTCTTTAATGAAAATCATTTTGATTGTTATTTACCACTATTAAATAGATTAAGTACTTCTTTATTAATTAATTTATTAATTTCACTATAATTTGTTTTCCCTAAGAAGAAAACTGCATGTCTGCAAACAGGAGGGTGAAATGGCTTCAGTATGGAGGAATGATAAGAGAATTTTTTTTTAATTTTTATTTTTAAATGAACTAGACATTGCTAGCCATGTACCTTTAACAAGTAACTTGCTCTCAGGGCTTTATTGTTAATCTCTGTAATATGTGAACACCTTATTTCCTCAGTAGTATGGGGGGCAATGATATGGCCTACTAGTAAATAGTACAGGCCCTAATATCAGATTGCATAGGTTCAAGTTCAATACTAGCTCTTCTGTCTGCAGGGTGATTGGGAGAAAGTTCTTTATCCTCTCAGTTTACTCATTTACAAAAGGGTTCTATACCTCATACAGTTGTTATGATTAATTGTTGAGTTAATTCCTGTGCTTAGCATTAACTTCACTTAGTGCTTCACAACAAATAAGCAATCACTAGTTGGTAGGAATTATTATTGTTAAGTACTGCCTCAGTATTTATACTGTTGTTTTTGAGATTAAAATGTGGTGTATGTACATCAATGCAAAGACAAAAGGAGAAACTGTAGTTGTCATGCTCACTAAACAAAGGAATGTTGAGAAATGAGGGAGATCCTCCTGTTAAGTGGCTTTTTCTCATCGCCCTGAATAGCATTTTGTCTTATTCATAGACTGAAAGTCACACTGGAGATGAAGGTAAGTCCCAAAGCAGAACAAAATGCTGATACATATTACACTTTCTATATTACACTGGTCTCAGGAGGGATTTTTCTGTGGAAATATAAGAGCCCTTATGATACCAAACATTGATGCCGTTACCTGACAGCTAGAAACTGAGTGATTGTTTAGAACAATATTCAAATGCAGACTGAAAGAGCCACAATCTTTATGCAGATAATTGGGCTTCATGTGGATACTCCTTAAATTAAATGTCTGTTATACCTATTCACTTGAGTAAGAGTATCATTGTGTGTAAGGCGGCTATAAATACAGTTAATGAGTAGAGAAAACAAAAAGGGGTCTTCCCTCATGCCAGATATCACTTCTATTTAGAGAATAAGAACTAAACAAGAGATGATCTCTAGCAGTCATATCGATTACCCACAGGGAAAAATTCCTAAAATCCTATTTCATTGTTTAGAGGAAACATACTCCATATCAGAGGTAAGCCAAGTAGCAAGTCATATTCTTTGGCTTATATCCTGTGTGGAAGATGGTGAATCACAATTAAATCAATAACGGCAAATTATCTAAAATGGCAGGTAAATGATACAGAACATCAACAAAACATTGCATAAACAAAGAGGCAGTTTTTCAAAAGAGCCTCCTTCTGTCCCTTCCACTCTTACCCACCCAGTCATGTCCAATAATATCGCCATGTGCCCTTCTTTTTTTAATGAACTCGAGATTTTCTGGAGACAAAATTGACGAATTCGGAAGTCATTAGAATGCAAAATAGAAGTCAAGAGTCAAAGACTGGACTTACTACTCAAGTAGTAAATAGCCCCATGAGTACGGTCATAAAACATCTTACTTACTTAAACTAAATACATAAAATGACAGAATTCCAACAGCTGAAAAAGATTTGTTATTATGTAATATGTAGATTTCTGTGTCTTTTATTTTACTTTGATGTTACATTTTTACTGAACAGTGGGCTGTCTATTGTCTTTTTTTCTTATACTTCTTATACTTTTTTTCTGAAATACCACTTTCTATTCATAACTGTAAAATAAATGTGAAAAATCATTATATTATATCCCAAAGATGCTTCATGAAACAATTTTTTCTAAACAATTGATTGGTTCTGCTTGGCTAACCTCTTTTTTCTTAATGCTACCTCATACTATATGTCATATAAATTTAGAATGCAGTTGCATATAATAGAATAAAGCTGTGCTATTTTTTTGTGTGTGTGTCCCCAGAGCCACAGACCTGCACACTGAAAGATTTTCTCTGTGCCAATGGGGACTGCGTTTCTTCAAGGTTCTGGTGTGATGGAGATTTTGACTGTGCAGATGGCTCTGACGAGGTAAGTTACTTTGCCAAGCCAAACAAAAAAGAAAGTTCTTTAGAGTCACATTTATAGTTATTATTATTCAATCCAGTGAGGTGTGACATGGACAGTTCTGAAATGCATTTTACTCCTGACACAATGAGATAAGTAGTATTATATCTAAGTGCTGTGTGGCACACACCAGCGCAGGGAATAGCTCTTGTGCTACTATTGACAGTTAATTTTATAATCTGTTTTACCTCAATTGGTGAATGGCTGGGTTGGGAATAAGATGTTTGGATATCTTATTCCCTATAGCTGGTGCCTTTGCCATCTGTGAATTTGTTCATAAATTTGCTGCAATATTTATAGTCAGGACTAATATTTTTATGCATTTTAAACAGTTTCTTTTCCCCAGTCTCTTTCCTCAATAGATATACTCTTACAGACTTCGATGTAGGTCATCAATTTTCATGAAACCACAGGTTCAGCTTTGCTTAGATGATGAATCACAACCCATTTATAATAAAGTCTATGTGAAAAAACTCTGGAATATTTCTGGATGATTCTGGAAAATTAGACTGTGTTAACACTTATAATGTTTCACACAATTTATTATTTATGCCTCTATGTATTTGTGTCTCAGCTGTTAATTACTCCATGAATCTTTTTAAAAAATATATGATACACAGTTAATATCTTTTTATCAATCAAATCTAAAGTGAATTGTAATTCTTTACTTTCAAATAGAGAAATGTCCAGTAATAATCACTATTCATGATTTTCTCTGTTAATGATTTTCCATATTAATATCAGGAACACAGCACTGGTGAAATCAGTCCTACTCAGAGATAAATGAAAAATGAAGTGTCTGGTACTCAGTGGCCACCATGGTTCGTTCTAGGGTACAATGAATTTTGAGAGCTCTGCTGCTCTGGAAGTTCTCACATATGAACTTTCCCCTCATGAAGTCATCCCATGGACTCTAGGTTTGCCTGGAGAGAATCTACTCTGCTATTCTAGAGGTTTCTGTGTTTCAAGTCAAACTTCCTTACTCATCCACTGATTTTCTGCATCTTTGGCAGACATTGTAAGTCTCTACTATTTATAGAACCCACGCAGACTGGTTGTTTTCAGTCTTCAGGTATCCTTATTAAGATTGGACTCTTCTCCATTCTAACACTGTGTTGGAAAATTCCCCAGTCACATTCAGGAGCCTAGATTTTGGAAACAAATGTTTTTAACTTCTCATGTAAAGGCCAGAAAACCTTAATCTTGGGAGTTGCTAAGGTCTCTCAGGAGAAATTGAAAAATACCACTTATATTCATGGGGCTGTTCACAAACAAGTCAAAACAAAATTAAAAAAAAAAATTCATAGGGGAGCTAAACTCTTACATTGCCCAGCTACATATTTACTTAGTATCCATTTATTCAAGAATTATATTAAATGTTACCCAATGAAACACTTTTCACATAAACTCATACATACCATGGAAGTTTGTTTCACCTACCCTGTGTAATCCCTAAAACCTCAAGAGGTAAAGATATACTGCTTAAGGCTTATGATTTCATCTTCCATGTTATTCACTAGATATCCAAGGTACGTAAACAGACTCAAACACTTCTTTTTTAAAATCTTAATTCAAATGAAAGTAGATTAGGTAGTCTTATTAACACATTTATCTCATGCCCTAAGTTAATGGAAGTTATGCAGTTCCTTGATAGCTGACTAGAACTCCATTACTCAGACATTTTCATGATATGCCACTAGGGAATCTAAATTTTGTTCTTTTTATTTATTTATTTATTTTTATTTTTTGATTTAACTTAATTTTTTCAGTTTTCCAAGATTCATTGTTTATGCACTGAACCCAGTCTTAAAGGTGGTCTTCCTCTACATTCACAGCCATTTAGTATAGTCTGTAAGTAATGAAGTGTCTAATGCTACAGGCAGTTGATTCCTCTTTCTTTTTAAGGTTTAGAAAGCCAGGTTACATTGACAAACAAAGAAGCAAGCAAAACAATGAACTGAACGGGGTTCTAGGTGGTTCAGTGGGTTAAGCCTCTGCCCTCGGCTCAGGTCCTGATCCCAGGGTCCTGGGATCGAGCCCCGCATCAGGCTCTCTGTTCAGCAGGGAACCTGCTTCTCCCTTTCTCTCTCTGCCTGCCTCTCTGCCTATTTGTAATCTCTGTCTGTCAAATAAATAAATAAAAAATCTAAAAAAAAAAAAAATGAACTGAACAAATGGCTAGAAAGCCAAATTACACACAGGATACTCTCATCTTAGAAACAAAAGATAAAATTTTGAGGTTTTATACAGATGTTAACTGATAATGTAATTAGCTTGTTCATATCCAGCTAACCAATAATAATAACTTGGATCAATGTCATTGTGTATCACATTAATAGCAGAAAAGAATTATTTAAAGTGACTTTAAAATACAGTACTTAGGGCCTGGGTGGCTCAGTCATTAAGCAGCTGCCCTCAGCTCGGGTCATGATCCCAGTGTCCTGGGATCGAGCCCCACATCGGGCTCTCTGCTCATCGGGAAGCCTGCTTCTCCCTCTCACACTCCCCCTGCTTCTGTTCCCTCTCTCGCTGTGTCTCTCTGTCAAGGAAGCAAATTAAGAAAAAAAAAAACAATACAGAATTTAGCCTCTGCATTAAGTGTATTGCGCTGTGTGGACAAAAAATGCAAATGAATCTTAAACTGTGTTCATATATTTGGTAATAATATTGGTTTTGCTAATTTGAAGCTTGCGTATATTGAGAATAGGATAGATCAAATGCTTAGTTGTTTTCATATTATTCGCACTCAGAATTTTTAAGTAAAAGAAAGGAGATACCAATGTAGGAACAAAAAAAGTAAATAAAAATTCTGTAATATTAAATTCACAAGTATCAGTAAGAGATTTTGATTTATCTTACTTTCTAAAAATATATAATTCCTAGCTAAACTGATGACATCTCAGTATTATAGATTGATCCTAACATTCACATAGTGGCCTCTAAATACCATTTTCCAATTAAAGGAGACAAAACTCCTTTGAGAAATGTCCAGTTCTAGATCTGAAAAAGGAAATTGACAAAATGAGCCACTAACATCTTGTTAAGCCAGAACGAGGCTATTACTATAACGTCCAGAATACATAGGAGCTAATTGAAGGGGTTTTCTGCTAATCAAAGGGACAACTTGAATACCAGGAAAAAAAAAATTGACTGTAATGGATAGAAATACAATACATGTATAAAAATACATGTGTTTATAATATTACTTTTAAAAAACAAAAATCTCATTAGTCACTTTAGATGTCACAAAAGTATCTCTTTTAGGATTCAATCAGCCAAATTCAGAACCAGAGGCATTCAACAGGACAAATAACCTAGTGTTTTCAAGTAGTAAATGGCGTTCAAACAAACAAACAAACGAACGAACGAACAAAAAACCTAGGAGAATGGGAATTAGTCATTCATTTAAAGAAACTCAGGCCAAATTCAAAGTGTAAACTTCTTTTAGATCTTTATTCTACCAAATACTATCTTAATGTAGTTTAAAAATGAGAATATTTTGGATATTGATCGGGAATTACTTATACTAAGGAATTTTTGCAAATTTTCTGATATTATTAATGTTCTAATACTATCACTATTATGTTAAGTAATCCAGACTATAAATAAATGTGGTGGAGGAGGATATATGAAACATGAATAGTGAAGTGTCTATCATTGTTAAACAAGCAGGATGGGCTCATGAGGTTCATTATTCTATTTCTTTCTGTATGCTTTTAAGAATCTAAAATGATAATTAAATAACCTGCAAACACACACACACACACACACACACACTCATCAACAATACTGTAATTTATTTTAGATTAAAATCTTCTAAGAGAAAAAGTATCTAGAAGTGCAATCTTCTATATTGTTGACAATACAGATATACCAGTGCCATTTGTTATAGAACTATTTTACTCAAATTCCTTTAGTGCTGAGATAATCATTAATTCTACAAATACTTCCTAAGCAGTTATTTAAATCATGGCACAGTATTAGATATTTGGTTCACAACACACATGATCCCTGTTCATACAACATGTTCCCTTTTCTACTGAAACTGAATTACATGTAATTTTAATTTATATTCCTTGTTTTTTACAGTTGTGGTGGGTATTTGGAGGGCACATATTGCATGGAGCACTGGATGTGGTACATAAACAATGAATTTTGGAACACTGAAAAGAAATAAAATAAAATGAAAAAAAAAAAAAGAAAGGGACCCAAAAATATATCTACTACTGTCTTGTTTGAATTCCAAATAAAATCTGTATGCAGCTAGTAGAAGTGATAATTGTGACAGTTCATTTCACGAGTTCTTTAACAACAAATGTTGGAAGAGCGGTAAGGATTATAAACAGCAACTAATCTGTGAAGGGACAGGTAGTGAGGAAAAAGCATGGGAAGGAGAAAGGAAGGTCATGTGGGGAAGTTGTGCCAACACAAAACAGATTTGCTTTTGGGTTCTTTGCTTCACATTCATCCTGTCATTCGATTCACAATGAACTGAATGTATTTGCTTAGAAATAATTTTTTAACACTTAATTTCCCCCCATGATCTTAATTGTCACCTATAATTATCTTTAAATTATCCCATAACTGTCTATTGGAAAATGATCTCTGATATAATAGAACTATGGGATCTAGGTTCTTTTCTCCTTTTTCTGTTTTATTATGACTTGCAAAGACAAATGAAAATAGAAAATTGTTATTCTTTTGCTATATATAACCATAGACTTAAATGACCATCTGAGCTTCTTGTATGTGGTAGTCATGGTTTCTACACTTCTAGGTTTCTGTTCATGAGGTTTCTAGCTGTCTTTTGGGCTTGTATATGTTTGTCGAAAAGCTTATGTTATATGCTTTTAATCTCAGGAACAAACGGAGGGCTTCTGTCGGGGGAGGGCAGTGAGGGATAGGGTGTCTGAAGTATGGACATTGAGGAGGGTATGTGCTATTGTGAGTGCTGTGAGTTGTGTAAGACTGATCATTCACAGACCTGTACCCCTGAAACAAATTACACATTATATGTTAATTCAAAAAAAGGCAAAACAAACAAACCTAGACTTAGAAACTCCAATAGCAACCCTCTTGGGTCCCCTCCCTCTTTTGGAGCTTTGTACTATCAACCAATAAACTTTGCTTTGCTGCCCCTCAAAAAAATAAAAATAAAAATAAAAAATAAAAGCTTATATTAACTGCATTGTGTGATTTTGACAGAGAAATTGTGAGACAAGTTGTTCCAAAGATCAGTTCCAGTGTTCCAACGGTCAGTGTATATCAGCAAAATGGAAATGTGATGGCCATGAAGACTGTAAATATGGAGAAGATGAGAAACACTGTGAGCCAGGTAAAATGACTGAGGTGATAGTTCGTTTAGCTGATATTTTAGCTGATATTTTAAGCAATCATGTACAGAAAACAATGGCAAATGCACACACACACACACACACACACACATTTACTATTTCAGAAATAAAATTTTAGAAATATTTGTAGATGGATTCATTGGTGTGCCCTTGCTATGTTTTGAAACTATTTTGGAAGGTAAGATCATTACTATGTTGGGGATCCAAGCATTAGACTCCTAAAAATTCGATTTTCCAGTTTCTCTCTCTTTCCACACCATTTGGAATTATTTTTCCAAGATGGCAAAATGAAATATGTTGAAACTGTAAGTGCAATAAAAATCAAGTTTTCAGTTAAGGAAATGAAGGTTATGAAACAGAATTTAGAGTTTCAACATGATACCAACTGAGAAAATGTGTAAATGTATTATTTCTATTTCCATCTTGGTCCAAAATCAAAATAAAATTAGGAAGCAAGACCAGAGTACAGGAAAAGAATACCCAATTTATGATACATTCTTATTCTTTAAGTATGGGATTTATAAATATGCTCATTAAAACTTAATTTTTATACCTTAGGTATTTTAATAACATTATCTTACAGAAAAAAGAATTCCTGGAAGAAAATTATGTTATAATCTATGTATAACCACAAAAGCATTACTTTGAGAACCCAGGTGGGAGTAGCAGATACAGGACCCACACATTGTTACATGTCTGTACAATGCACATAGTTCATATTGGTAATTGATTGCATCTTTTTTCTTACTGAATTTAGTTCTCAGACTCCATATGAATACAGACCCCTAGGCAAACACTGTCAATTAAAAGGAGTTAAAACTCTAAGAAAAAACTTATTAGAATCCTGGAAATAAGCATTTCAGACCACAGATTCCTTATATAAATATATTTGGCTCCCTAGTGGACCAGTATAAGGCCAAGAACCCCGGAGGTTTGAATGTTGGCCTAGCAGATTCGAACCCATAGACAAAGGCAACAATCATAATTACTGTGTCAATTAATTAGAATTAATATTGATAGTAATTTAAATATCCACTTGTTATTTTTATTTTCTATGTCATAAAGTTGCTATAGACTCAGTTAATTTTGTGTTATTCATGTTTAAAACCCCAAAACAAAAGTACTTCTCAGAACTTATGCAAATATGACATTTATGTCAACACAGCCAGCTAGATATCATGGGGTCTATGAGACTATGCCAAGATTTCTACTTTTAGATTTATATGATACATATATAAATTAACATTTCCAAGGGTCACTAAATCTCTTTACAATTTTAAAAACAATTTAAGGCCTTTGTTTTTAAAATAATTTAATTTAAAGTTATGGAAAATTCATTTAACTCTTCAAAACTAAAGAGGTGGAGACTATATAGATTTTTTTCCTTCTTTCTTTAGTCTGGTGAGTTGAATACTTACTGAACAGGTTATTACATAATTTTTTTAGGTATATTTAATGAAATGCGATAATACTGTGAAACACATTTTAAATAAAGTTTTGATATCAGATATGGACTATAGTTTAAATAATATAAACTACCTTCATTGCTGCTTTTGCATTTTTTACATGCTTATTTATGTTTTTATCTATGAAACCAATCATTCAATTTACCAAATCTAAATCTTAACTTTATAATTATATTCAGCTTCTCCTACTTGCTCATCAAGTGAATATATATGTGCAAGCAGAGGATGTATTTCAGCATCTTTGAAATGTAATGGAGAATATGACTGTGCTGATGGTTCTGATGAGGTAAAATCTATCATTTGATTAAAATCTCTGAATTACATGAATTAGGTTCGGGAAAGCAAACATAATAAAAATAGAGTAAAGAGACAGATTCTTGATTCTTAGCAATGTCTAAAATGTTAGGACAAGTACACTCAATACAGAAATTGCAACAGATACCTGAGTCTGCCTGCTGTTCATTGTCATTTGCAGAGGTTATACTCATTTAGTCAAAATAAAAGAAAGCCCACGGTGTAATCAATCTCCAGTATTGTCAGCTGCATGTTTATTTTGCCTGTGACTATGTCATTATCATTAATGAAAACTGCAGTGCCTATTTGTATTTGAACAGATGGACTGTGTGACTGAATGTAAGGAAGATCAGTTTCGATGCAGAAATAAAGCCCACTGTATTCCAGTTAGATGGCTCTGTGATGGCGTTCATGACTGTGTGGATGGCAGTGATGAAGAGAACTGTGACAAAGGTAAGGTATCTGTGTGTGTGTGTGTGTGTGTGTGTGTGCACTTGCAGTTAAAATGACAGTTAAAATGTTGTGCAGAATCAATAGGGCACTAGGGCCATAGGATGGAATCACCAAGTGATTCTCTATACCCATTCCTGTTTCGTTATGTAACATCTCGGTCTGAGTAAGCAAAATCTGGGTAATTTTCAGACAGAGTAAATGTCAAGCTTCATATGACAAAGGCAACCAAAGTGCAAGTGTTTAATGTGTCCTACCCCAAGCCTGTCCTCGTATTGGAGGCTGGGTCAGGAATAGGGACTGGAAAAGGATGCAGGGAACATAACTGCTAGAGCCCTTACTACAAAAGTACTTTTGAGATACATTTCTCTTCCATATTGCTTGCCTTACTATGAAAGAATAATAACTTAATACATACTATATTACACATACTAATTTGCTAGATCGTACATAGGTTGCAGCTTGTGCCCCAAATTTCCTTTTAGCCATATGGCTGAGAAAATAATTTACATTTTTTGTCAGTCTGGAAGTCAGCTTTAAATTTTGTAGTTCATTATTTTCTAGTTATGTGAAAATATTTCCTGAAAAATAACAACTTTTTAATTGTAACTCACTACATGACTACTTTAAGGTTAATGAGATGAACGCAAAGAAATTGTGGGCAAAGCTTAAAATGATAAAAAAAAAATGATCACAAATCCTATACTTCCTATTATTTTCATAATGTTAAATATGTTGGTTAAATGAAAAATTATTTTAAGCTGCTTTAAGAAGTCAATAGAGGACACCTGGGTCACTCAGTGGGTTAAGCCTCTGCCTTCTGCTCAGGTCATGATCCCGGGGTCCTGGGATCAAGCCCACATCAGGCTCTCTGCTCAATAGGGAACCTGTTTCCCTCTCTCTCTCTGTCTACTTGTGATCTCTGCCTGTCATATAAATAAATAAAACTCTTAAAAAAAATAAGTTAATGGACTTTACATTTCAGAGTCTTTGGAATATCAACAGAGACAATGCTAATTATTGATGTATGTTGCAGGGCATTTGAACATGTACTCAGGGTTTATACTGTTTCAATATACCTTTGCAACCACATGGATGGAGTTAGGGAGTATAATGCTAAGTGAAATAAGTCAGTCAGAGAAAGGCAAATACCATACGATTCACTTATATGTGGAATTTAAGAAACAAAATAAATCAACAAAGGGAAAGCAAAAGAGGCAAATCCAGAAATGGACTCAACTATGGAGAACAAACTGATGTTTACAGAGAGAAGGTAGGCAGGAGACAGGTGAAATAGGCAATGGGGATTAAGGAGTACACTTGTGATGAGCACTGGGGGTTGTATGGAAATGATATCACTATGTTGTACACCTCAAGTTAATATTACACTGTTAACTAACTGGAATTTGAATAAAAAATTTTAGAGGCACTTGAGTGGCTTAGTCATTCGAGAATCTGCCTTTGGCTTGGGTCCTGAACCCAGGGTCCTAAGAACAAGCCCCTCTTATGGCTCTCTGCTCAGTAGGGAGCCTGCTTCTCCCTCTCCTCCCTGCTTTTGTCTTCTCTCTATCTCCCTCTCAAATAAATAGACAAATAAAATCATTTAAAAGTTTTTTTAAAAAGAAAAAAAATTTACTTTTATAAAAATCTAGTCATTCAAAGAAAAATGTCCTCCATTTTCTTTAATATTAGATCAAACCTTTATTATTTCCTAAAATCTCCATACCCAACCTGATAAAGTATTGCAATATTCACCAGAAGAAATCCTAGTTCTCATTTGGAATCTGCAGTATATTATATAGAGCCATAAAAGGTTGCACTTCCCTAAATAGCTGTTTCTACTTTTGGTTAAGTTCTCACATTCACATTCTATAATTGGTCACTTTAGAGAGAGCAAACTTTGTAGACACTCTGGCACCAAAAGCTCTTAAATAAATCATATTCTAAGACTTCAGGACAATTAAGTAACTCATCTTTTTCCATTTTCTAGCTAATAAGCTCCAGCCCCTCAATTTCAGTCTCTGTCACCAGTCTGGCTCTTTCTCTCATTGCTTCTTGCCTGGGTTCATGTAATGCCATGTAATTGGACTCTAATACATTCCACTCACTGCTGCCAGGTTGATCTTATTGAAGTGTAACTCTGATTATGTCGATGTTAGCTCGAAGCTCTTTCTTTCTGGTTATATATAAATATGGCAGTCAGGGTTACAAGAGAATGAACCTGTTCTACCTCCCTCCCCTTATACTTGATTACTTCTCTTTATATCGTATATCCTAGACCAAACTGAAGAATAAATCTAGTAACATTTTCCATGTTTTCCAACGTCTGTCCTGATTCCTCTGCTATTTCCACCATCTCGATACCTTTGCCAATGAAAATTATATCTTTGTTTTCAAGTCCATTCAGTTGCTACTGTCTTCTACCAAATCTCAGTCTCTTATGGAGCTTCCCTAACAACCCTTTGATTACATTCCTGTTACTGTATTCTTTCTTCTAGTATAATTGCTTCTGTATTAGTTGACTAAATTTCCCCGGTTGGAATGTGAGTTTCTTGATGTAAAAAATTAGGTATGCAAACAGAACGAGGAAGTGCATTCCAGGCAGTGTTATCATTATGCACAGAAGTCTCAGACATGAGAGAAACTTCAAGTGATTAGGAACTATAAGAAACTGTAAATAAATGCTATAGAATTTGGTTTTAATATTAAGCATAATGAGAAGTTTCCCAAGGCTTTTAAAGAGTCTTCAAATATTTTTTCAAAAAGAAAGGGTAAAAGAATTTGTACTAAGTAAAGCACAGAGAATTCATTGAAATGAGAGTCAAGGAGATCTAGTTTCTTGTCTTAATTCTAGAAACCTTTCTGTACTAATTTTTCATACTATCATATCCAACCACAGTGAAGTGTCTCCAGGAGCCATAGGAATATCTAAAAAGTGAGTGACTGTATGAGTGTGTGTGTGTGTGTGTGTGTGTGTGTGTAAGGGCAGTCCTGTCAGGATTTATCTATTTTTAAAATATTAAATTTCATAAGAAATGTTTGTTTGAACAAAGAATTACAGATTAAAAATCAAAAATTACAGTAAAAAATAATAGAACATTAACATTGAATGATAGCATTTGAAATCTGAGTTATCTTTTAGATTTAAACCGACTCTCCTAAGAGTTTAAGCTTACTGATTAAAAAGATGAGGACCTTTAATTCAATCATTTACAAATGTGTCAAAGCTCCCCTTCCATCAATACTCATGTTTCTAACTTTCCTTGAGTTTCTTTGCTGCCAGGTAAATTCCACTGAATTATCTTGGTGGTTAAAGTATTTGATCCTGTAAGGATGTACCTTAAGGCATGCTCGAATTCAGATTTCTAGTATTTCACTTACCTCCATCAAGTGGTTTAGGTAATGGATAAATGTACTTTAAGGCTTTGAGGAAAAGGAATCTCAGAATAAACAAATCTCACTTCATTCATCCCGGATCTGGACACATGAACAAGGGTTGGTGTTGGAAGGCAATAGGGATGCAGGAACATTTTCTAAAAGAACCAGCTTTACTAGTTTACTTTAAAAAGTCAAACCCCCAAATACTGTGGAATTAAAAGCAGCACTCATACTTCCAAAGCTAAAACATGTTTCCTCAAGGAAACTTGGTATTTGTTTTGGTCTGAGCTCCCAAACTTTTATTCTCTAGCAATTTTGGTGGACAAGATTGAGAATTATTCTTTTTAGTAATCACCAGCTCAAAAATATGTTAACTATTTATGAAAATTATAAAACATTACCATATATTAAACTTTCCCCCCACCTAAATTAAAATGGGAACTCTAGATGCTTAATTGTGATGATAATGCCCTGTCCAGATTTCTATGATCCTGCCAAAAGTTCAATTATATTTAGACATTGGTTTTTGTTTATATATGTATATATACACTTTTCTATTTTTTCTTAAAGATTTTATTTATTTATTTGACAGAGAGAGATCACAAGCAGGCAGAGAGGCAGGCAGAGAGAGAGGAGGAAGCAGACTCCCCGCTGAGCAGAGAGCCTGATGCGGGGCTCGATCCCAGGACACTGAGATCATGACCTGAGCCGAAGGCAGAGGCTTTAACCCACTGAGCCACCCAGGCGCCCCACTTTTCTATTTTTCTAATAATCTTCTGTTGAGCTTATTAAGAACATGACTAGTGACTAGGAAGCTGGAATTCTGTTGGTTATGTGTGCCTCATGCCATTTCAAAATAAGCATTTTATGTTAGACTCAAGATGTCATGGTAGCCCCATGATGCATTTTTTTTTTAATACAAATTCTTCATGGTACAATAGGAAGCCTTTAGTAAGTTATCACAAAATGTTTTTCTTATTCTACAATTGTGATTTCATTTATATTCCTCTTCTTCTTAATAAAAATAATAATATGCCCATTTATGGGGGAATTATGTTATCTAATGTGATACTTTTGGGAACTCATTTTTTTTCCCCTTTTAACAATACTGATGGGCTACAAATAGACTTTTCTAAAATACTCAGAAGATGTCAAGAGGTCACAAATTTTGTTTGAATATAATCCATTGTAAAATGGAACATGCAATGATATTTAGTCATGAGAGCATCTTTATTCTGAAAGAATATAACTTTCATATTCCATGGATTTTGATACTGAATTAAGCAAACACTCACCTCATATCAATATTCATATCTTAAGTTTCTTTAATAGTAAAGACTATACATATTATCTTTTTTATTGTTTTCAGACAGAGTTGTTAAATGGTAATATATTTTCTTGCATGGGTTTTGATCATTGAAATTATTCTTAGAATTAGGGCATTTTAGAACTGACCATTCCAGAAGTTGAAAGAAAGAGGCACCCCAATGCCAGATATTATATTATCAGTCTTACATGGTGATACTCACCGTGGTGGACTTACCAGGGACTTGCCTTTTTCCGTATTTTAGAGTTTGCTAGTCTGCAGAGATGCCAGTGTGGATGTGCCAGTTGTGTTAAGCATTTTTGCAGAAACTCTCAGAACTGTTCAGATTGATACCACTATAATATCTTGGCCTCAGCTTCAACTATTAAGATTCTAAGCCATCAAACTATATGTCCCTAATCATCTCTCTACCATTAACCCTATCGAGTTTTTAAAATGTCGAATTTCTTCCTCACCTTTAACTTCACAGAAATAGTTTAAAATCTTTAGCTTTATTCAACATCTGGTCACCAAACTAACAAATCTACCTAGTGCTGTGCCTAGCCTAACCTTTCCCCCATTCCTCCCTCTTGAAATGGGAGACTTGTTTCACCTCCAATCTAAGGATAATCCTTTTATATTAGTTTAAATCTCAAATCCTTCACAATTTCTGGATTCTCAAAGAATTCATCGTATCAATTACCTTTTCTCTCTTCTGTATCTTCAAGCTTACTCTGTCTACTGAGTTATTCTCAGAGGGATTTAAGTATATCAGATATCTATTTTACTCCATTCAAGGAACCAGCCTCTCTTATTCACTAACTTCCTACTTTCTTCTTTGCCTTTAAGGCCAAACTCCTGGAAAGGGATGGATGATTACAGTAACTACTACATTTTCATCTAATAATAACGAACTACAAACACATCACTAAATCCACCACCAGTTCACTGAACCTCCTCTTTTAGCATTATATAAATGTGCTCACTACTACTTCCTTGTTGGAACACTTCTCAGGTATTTCTCCAACAACTCTGGCTACTTTTTTGCATCTCTTCTGCAGACTCCTCTTTATCTCTCCAGTTTTTAAATGGTGATTTTCTCTGTTTTGTTTCAAATTTCAAATAACAACTACATTCGGATCATCCCCGGCTACATATTTACAGCTCAGAACGTGTCCTATATTTTAAACACATGTATCCACTATCCTGTTAAATATCACTATATGGTTGTCTTACTAGTCCCTAAATGAATTGTGTAATTATTTCTATTAAGCTCGTTCTTCCTTCTGTGTTTCTTTATTTTTGGACAATACCATTTTTGGACAATACTAAAAACCACTAAATGGTCCAAATAAACCAAAAATAGAGTACTATGACTGCTCATTCTCCTTGCCACCTTCATCTTTTTAGCCATCAGATACTGAGGATTCTACCTCCTGAAGCACTTTCAAACATAGCTACTCTAAATCAAGTACCAACTCTTTTGCATTGCTACAACCTCTCTTCAAATTGGTCTTTTTCCTCCAGCCTTGGCTTTACTCTTGCTACCTTTATTTCCAAGTTCTCCACATTCTAGCTAGTGTTATCATGCTAAAATCCAAACTCATTCTGTCATTTGCTAAATTAAGTCTTTGCTGCTGTCAGGGAATTATTAAAGATTCGTATACAAGTCAAAACCCAACAAGACGAGCTGTTTGACCCTCCTAAGTTTAGGCTTATTATTCCCCCTAAAGTGCAACCACAAAATGAGCAATACTTCCTTCCAGGATTTTCTAGTCCCACAAGGATGAACACTATCACTCTCCAGCCCCATGATTTAATAAACATGTCCACTTTTAAATATGTTAATGCCTTCAGTCATCAAATCTATCCAATATGGAAACCATATTTATTATCTTACGAGGTTGAAATAGGTAGTAAAATTCTCTGAGAGCAATCTTATTTATCTTAATTCTGAATTCCCATCAGGTTGCTTTGGGTTGTTTCCCCAGGTACTGCTTGTAAATATGACCTTATAAATTACTTTAGCCGTACCTCTCTTATAACATAGGAAGACACTGAGTCCCAGAGAAATTAATAGGCAACACAAGGGAAGTTCCTAATTCCCCAGCCATTGCAGTTTCCACTATATATTATTACATATCTAAACATACAACCAAAGCTGATTAGTATTTTGGTTCCTTTGCATAGAATAAATATATTTAATTTTAAGTGAGCATATCTTTGTATTCTTGGTGTTTTATATTTAATTGTGAAAAGAGAAAAAAGCAAACATTTACAAAATACACAAAAAATCAGGTACACTACTGTATATTTTTTAGAAGTATGACTGAAATATTTCCCCGCCTCACCAACTTCTTTTTTTTTTTTTTAAAGATTTTATTTATTTATTTGTCAGAGAGAGAGCGAGCGAGAGAGAGCATAGGCAGACACAGTGGAAGGCAGAGTCAGAGGGAGAAGCAGGCTCCCTGCAGAGCAAGGAGCCCGATGCGGGACTCGATCCCAGGACGCTGGGATCATGACCTGAGCCAAAGGCTGCTGCTTAACCAACTGAGCCACCCAGGCGTCCCCCAACTTCTAATTCTGTATAAAATTAACTGATTATCTGTGACCACAAAAGCTTTTCATTGGTTATTCTGTCTTCAGCAACTCAGTTTGTCAGTTTCCAGATATAACCAAATTGAACTAATAATTTTGCAAGTGTCTTTTCTTTCCAGAACAACACAATATATATAATGAAAATTAATACCATTTAAAATCTAAGTTTCTTTACAGTAACATAAAAAATTTTGTGAGATAATTTATATTTGAAAAAACTTTCTTCTACCACCTTACCAGTATTTTCCAAAGTAAATATGATATACCTGGGTAATATCAGATTGTTTTGAAAAATAAACCATGAGTAACTTGAAAAAAAAAATAGTCTGGGTACTGTGTGTCCCTCATATTGTACAGGAAAAAAAATATATGGAAGTGAGAAACTAGGTACCGTGCAAAGATAATTAGAGGAATATGTGTCCTGTTGACTGGCATTAATTAATTATGCTACATCTCTGTGTCTCTTTTTCTGTTTTGTTTGAAAATAAAGGAGGAAATATTTGTAGATCAGATGAGTTTCTCTGCAATAATTCCCTTTGCAAACTACAATTTTGGGTGTGTGATGGAGAAGACGACTGTGGAGACAACTCTGATGAAGCCCCTGATATGTGTGGTATGCAATTCACCTGGGTCTAGATTATACTGTCATCTCCAGATCTAACATGCTGGCGTGAATCAATAGAGTGGTGAGGCAAACCACAAAGTCTACCATTCTGGGGTTAGGTAGATATAGATACAGCTTTCATTCAGGTAGCAATAGATTACCCTACCCAAAGTTGATGATTTTACAGAGATGGCCCCTAAATCTGAACTTATACATGTCAACACTATTCAAAAGATAGTGTATGGCCTATCTGAGAGGACTTATAGTGGTTTGGCTTTTGAATTGTGTGAGGTTCATATAAGGACTCGGCTTTGTACCAAATTGGTTACTGAGGCTAAAACATTTTTTTGTGGGGGACAGATAAGTACATGGACAAAATGTGAATAATAAAATCATGTAGCCCCACAAGTTACCCACCACTGAGACCAATGTCAGGGAGATATATATGGAGATAATATGGAAGTATATTGATAATATTTTAATATGTAAGTATATGGATGTATTTTATTACATAAATACATTAATGTACTTAAATATAGCATATATTATTTCTTCATATATGTCCTATGTTATAAATATATTAATATATTTATATATATAGAGAGAGAGAGACTTAGGCAGAGAACTGCAATTAGGAGTTATATAACCTTTCAATCTGAAAATCTTAACAAAAGTTATTGCTTCTTCAAATTCAAGCTACTCTTGACTCTTGATAATTGTCAGGAGTGTACTTACGCAACCAGCAACTGCGAATGTCTGTTTATATCACCAAGTAAAGGATTTCTTCTAGGTAACAAACATTTTCAGTTCCTTCTTCTCATTCTTTGTATCTAATCTCAGTAAAAGTGTATTTTACCTCTAATTTAAGGAAAAATACTACTGCTTTGGATATAATTAAGTAGCACTTCAGGTGACTTAAAGAAGACATAGCATGAGTGTATATATACTTAATTCTTTGTCCTATTTGGTACACCAAGTTAAAACAATATTTTTTGATAGACGATGACATTGACTATTTACATTACAATTTTGTAGCAACATGGATGGGACTGGAAGAGATTATGCTGAGTGAAGTAAGTCAAGCAGAGAGAGTCAATTATCATATGGTTTCACTTATTTGTGGAGCATAACAAATAGCATAGAGGACAAGGGGTGTTAGAGAGAAGAAGGGAGTTGAGGGAAATTGGAAGGGGAGGTGAACCATGAGAGAATATGGACTCTGAAAAACAATCTGAGAGGTTTGAAGTGGCGGGGGGTGGGAGGTTGGGGGAACCAGGTGGTGGGTATTAGAGAGGGCACGGATTGCATGGAGCACTGGGTGTGGTGCAAAAATAATGAATACTGTTATGTTGAAAATAAATAAAAAATAAATTAAAAAAAAAACAATTGAATAAAATATCCAAAGCATGGAGGAAGCTTTATTTTTAAAGGGATTTAAAACTTAAAAATGACAGTCTTTGGAGAGTGTTCTCTGTAGACAAAACTAATGAGAAATATAACTAAGTTTCAGTTTTAGTTCAACATCATCTTACACAATGGACTCTAGAAAATCACCAGAGATTATATTGTTTCTGAATTATAATCCATGGAAAAATATAAATTCACCTGCCAATATTAAGCCAGAATCAATTGTTTTTATAAAGTATGTATATGTATACATATATGTGCATATATATATATATAGAATATATATATATATATTTTCCTATTCTCTATTCCACTTCAACACACAGCTAGTGAGTGGAATAGGAAATGGTTGCTAATTAACCATGTGAGGCTCCAGTGTCATACTCCCAGGACCACTTCTAGGACCAGGAAATTATTCTCAGTGACATGCCACACAGCTGCTGGAAAACCTAAAATACAAACAGCTTGATGCTGTGCATGTTTTTACATTCCCCTAGGTCATCAGTATAAACATTGAGTCAAGCTGTTATGTACCAGGGACTGTGCTAAGTAATTGGAATGAGAAAGAAAAAAAAAAAAAAAAGAAGAAGAAAGAAAGAAAAAGAAAAAAGAACAGCACATGGTTCTCATTGACAAGATCTTACTCTGATTGTACAAATCAGATTTTCATACATTATATTTTAAGCAATGGTGGAATTAAGTAGATGTACAGATAAGGAGGAGAGGAATAAGATGAACTCTACTTAAGGAGGAATTCAGAAAGCTACAGTTTGAACAATCCAAATTAAAAGATACTGTTATTATTTTGGGGATAGGATAGAATACTGAGTGCCACCAAACTTCTAAATAAATATAAGCAGCTGGAAGAGACAGGTGAGTTACCACAAAAGAATTTGGGGAAAAAAAAAAAGGTATGGCAAAAGAAATATCAAGGTAATGAAATGTATCAAGAGAGATGGAATGGTTCCTGAAAAGGCAGAAAAAAATGGGCTTCAGAGCAGATGAAAACTTAGTTTTAGATAAGAGTAGTCACCCCTTCTCTGTTATTAAAAATATTGACATGAATTGATAGATTGTCTATAGATGCGGGCAGATGTCCAATGATATAATGAGGTGATAACAAATTCACCATTTTATTTCATTTTTATATATGCAGTAGAAAGTATATTCATATATAGAATATGGAAGGTGGTTATTTTAGAAAATTTGAAAGGAATACAGATCTAAATTGTTATTGCAAAGGGTAAGAGACTAATATGCTATCTCTCTGTATTTATATCTATATCTATCTATCTATATATATACATGTATATCTGTATTTATATCTATGTAAATATAGATATATATGATTTCCAAGTAATATTTAGGGCCCATCTATATTCATATTTGTGGTATCAGTTGGTCTTGTGGCATGATCATCTGCAATGTTGCTGGTCTTCTCAGAATGCAGACATTGGAGTAGCAGATGGTTTTATTCCTCTAAGCTTAGGTTTTGTTAGATAACTAAATGAAAAAGAGAGAAGGTCCAGATAATCCAGATTATTTGTACTAAAGTGAGTTTCTAAATGAATTCTTAGAACATATAATAAGTTACCAATAAATATTTGTCAACTGAGTAAACTGAAAGATGGAGCATGGGATCTTATGTCAATGCAGAGGTAACTAAAGACAAAAACACTGGAGAATAGGAAAAGGTAGATCTATCAATGGACTAAAGTTTCACCTAAGACAGAAAAAAGATTTAATGAGACTGGCTGAATTAAAAATTTGGGAAAGTAAGAAATGCTGGACAGAATTTGTAGCATTCAGATTAGTGACTTTGTAAATGAAGCCGTTGGAGGAAATAGTATATCCAGCAGCACTCATGTAGATCAATTAATATTCTTACCTGCAAGCAACTCGAAATGTCATTGGCTAAATTAAGAAGAGAAATATATTAGAATCTACCAATCTTCACAACCTTCTAGGATACTTGCTGGCTTAGGTGAATTAGAGTAAAACGTTACTGGGTATGAAAAACTCAAGGAGCTAAGAGGCACAGCTATTGGTTGGTTTGTTCATGTAGATGTTAAAGTCATCTAGAATGTTGAAATGAGTTTGGACAGAGAGCAATAATGATGAAGGAAGGTGCTACATTAGTAAACTGGGGAGGGGATGATGTTTATAAGGCCAATAAGAAAATAGCAATAAGGAAGATATTTAATCAAATGACTGGCTATCAAAATAATAGGGTTTTTTTTCAGTTTATTTTTAAAAATTGAATGTAAGGTATAGTAACAAAGTTCTGAAAACTAAAGTAGGAAATTAAGGGGTATTTAAATATAAGATAACATGAGGCTTGAGAAATTTAAGAGATATTCCTAAAAGATCTGAAGAGGAGGACCTATGCTTGGAGTGGGAACCAGATTTCAATTAAACCATGGAGGTCAGGCAAGAAGGAGTATGGCATATTTAAGAAGCTGATAAAGTAGTATTGCTAGAATATTAAGAGTGACAAGGGATTTGTCTGTAAGAGCAGCATGGACAGAGTAGTGATCAGTCCATTATGGCAGGTGAAGTGTCTTAAATTTTATTCAGAAAATGCTGGATAACTATGGAAGAGATGATCAGATTAATGTCCAAGGTGCGTTGCTCTGGTGCCTTTTGGAAGATTTTAGGTTGGGCAATGAAATAGAGATATTTGGGATTGTACTGCAGTTTTCTCTGTAAAAGATAGTGCAGAACTGAAATGTTATAACTGATATGTATGGAGAGAAGAAGGCAAATTTGGGGATAGAATCAACCAGATTTGTTGACTAGTAAGAGCTGAAGGTCAATAAGAGAAAGGCATGTAGAATAACCCCAGACTTGCAGCTATGGTGCTACTAACTGAACCATGGAAATAACACAAAGCTTATGTTTGGGGAGAAGGCTGATAAAGCATGGAGTTCTGAATTTACTGAATTTGAAATTCCTGAGAGAATTCTATAATCAATTGTGAGATGCTAGAATTAGATAGTGAATTGAAAGTTTTAAGGGTATAGTATCAAGTAAATCTATGAGAATATCAGCAAAGAATTCAAGAATGAAAAGATTAAGAAACCAATGAAAACACCTGGAGTATTCCACATGTAAAGATAAAGTGTCATGAGAGGTTTCCTCCTCTAGGGGTAGAAGTCTTCAAATTAGATAATGATAGAAGTGACAAGGATAAAATTCTCTGGCTTTCACTGCTGTCATTATAAGTCACACACACTGCCCCCCCCAAGGCTACATATACCCACAAAAATTAAACATAAATAACAAAGATCACCTATGTGACTCAAATACATATTTATGCATTTGTTTACAGAGATACAGAGTAAGAAAAACAGTCATAGTATCCTCCCCCCCCCACTGGAAGACCTATTTTCAAATTTGGACCTGTAACGTATGCTTGCTCAAGATCTGCTCTATGTGAAATTGCTCTTTCAAATAGCTAATTGTCCTGCCATGTTGTTATAAACTGCAGGCATAAATTAATTTGGTGTACCAAGTGAAGTCAGCTAAGATAAGGCAACTGGAAATGAGACCATGAAGTCTGGCTCTTTTTCTTACTTCATTTCATTTCAGCTGTGTACTCTTTTCTGTAGTTAATATAAATAACTAAGATCATAGCTTCTATTCTCACACAGTTTCTAGTACCTACATGAAGGCAATTTCCACAAAAAAAAGATATTCAGAAAAGCCAGATTATGGATTTGCAAAGAAGGAAACAAAATAAAATAAACAAAATGAATAAATAAATAAATAAATAAAACGAAACAAAACAAAGAAAGGAAGACCCCCCCCCCCAAAAAAAGGAAGGGGATCATTCCTCATAAGTCAGTGTACTCAAAGGAGCAGCTTTGATTTTTTTCTTTCCTTTTTTTTTTTTCAGCCAAATTTCTTTGTCCCCCAACAAGACCTTACAGATGCAGAAATAACAGAATCTGCCTGCAGTCTGAGCAAACGTGCAATGGGATTGATGACTGTGGGGACAACTCCGATGAAGATCACTGTGGTGGTAAATCCGTTTAATGTGAAATAATTGATTTAGTGACAGCTACAAGATAATACCATGGTTTGGGGGCTCAAAAAATGACAAAGAAGTATTTTCCATGTAGCATGTCTGAGAGTGTTTTTTTCAGACACTTGATCTTCTGACGAAGTATGAAAAATAATCTGCTGACATTCACTTGAATAGTAGAGCTGTGCAGCTTTATCCAAACTCTCTACTAGTCTGTAAATCTCCATTGATGATGCACAGTTTATTTCTGAAAATACTGCATGAGAGAAAAAACAGTGGTTTAAAAATGTTCTCTGTTAAACAGCTCCTTGAGGGGAGAGTGTTAGTAAGGAGTTTATGTCTGTATACACAATTCCTTCTTCACAATTCGGAAATTAACAAAACTTTTAAAACCAAGGCTTTACTAATGTGTGTGGCAAAATCATTTGATGAAAAACCCTGACCTGAACTGGTCTGAAGCAGTTTTTATTACTTTAAGAACAAGGTCTCACTTAGGATGAATATTCAGACATTTTCCGGTGGAAATGTAGTATTACTTATTATAGGGTAAATACACTGCTATTCCTCTAAAAGTCCAGAATTTCCAAACATTTTTCGTTTGGCCCAAGACCTTCAAATAAAGGACTGTGGAGCCATGTTTTTCATACTGTTCAAATAAAATCTTGAATGTGTTAATGAACTCAATAAATTTGTTTTGATTCTGTGAAGTACTGATCATTTTTTAATGACTCTATAGGTAAGCTTACATATAAAGCAAGACCGTGTAAAAAAGATGAGTTTACTTGCAGCAATAAAAAATGTATCCCCATGGACTTCCAGTGTGATCAACTTGATGACTGTGGAGATGGTTCAGATGAGCAAGGCTGCAGAATAAGTAAGTTTAGTTTCTGTTAAAGTATAGCAACATGCAAGTTCAATTCTCCTTCAACATGACTAAAATTTTCTCTACTGGTGTGAGAAAATATCATTCTTCACAAATGTACTTAAGTGTACGTTCTTTTTGGTAAGCCCTTACCAATGCAACCTTAGAATGCCACTTAAATTAATATCAGAAAGTATGAAGTGGGAAAGGTCATTTTCACAGTGAGTACCCTTGTTAGACCTGAATCTGAGATCTCAATATCCAATTGCAGACTTTGTTATCAGCAAAGATATCTATATTCCTTAATTTTATTTCATAAAATATAAATTTACTATTTTTTCTTACAATGTTATTTAGTTGAAATATAATAAAGGTCTTAGTAAGTTATTCAGTGTTTTAAGATTTTAATCCATTGCTGAGTTATTCTTAAAGAAGACATCATTGTTTAATTTAGTTGGAGTTTGATGCTATTTGAGTTATTAGAGCTTGGTTATTTTCATGTTTAATGTTTGATATCTCATTTTTCATATTAAGAGAAATAACCAAACTTATGACTCTAATTCAGATTGCTTATAAAAGTCATAAAATCCTTCCTATTATGGGGTCTTTCAGTTTTTCTCATTTATGCATCTAAGTTGTTCCTCTGGGTTGATGAAGCATTACCTCCCACAATATGGCCACATATACCTCAAGGCTGAGGTGAAATTCCAGTGGTGTACTTTAATTAATTATAAAATATTCAAGAGTCGGTGGGGACCAATAACCATTATAATTCTGATAAAGTTTTCATATTTCAAAATAATTTGATATATGTAAGTAAAAAACAGATAATTCAACATCTATTTTACAATAATGTCCCTCTCATTTATTTGCATTCTAAAATGTTTTCTGGAATGAGAGATAAAGCTATGAAATTGTAATTACTATGCTGGGAATGGCAAATAACACATAGTCTGTCGTAAGTTGTTTAACAGCCCTTGACCACTGGCGCATACTGCTCTTCCTATATATTTTTGGGCTAAAAAACTTTAAGAACTGATGATTTAGCCTACTTGTTTGAGTAACATGGTAGTACCCTTGATTGAATTCCTGAATACTAAATTTAGGTTAGCAATTAATGCCCACATCTCTGGGAGCTTCTAGGAAACCTTTTGTTTCCTAGAGAAGGATATAGTACTCATACATCGTAACATTTGTAATGATAACCTGTTATTAGAAACATTGGCTCTCGACTTCCTTCCACAAGTAGTGTACGTCAACAGCTGTAAATATCAGCTATTGGCAGTTTGGTCTGAAACTATATTCAGTGGAAATGGGCTCAGCTTTTTATCTGCTTCTATACTTTTATAAGAAATCATGACTTAGAAAGAAGGTCGTAATCTTATAAATTCAAAAAATACTTATCTGTAGAATAATAAATATAATTTCAAGTTAAGAAAAAAATGTAAACTCCCACTTCAGGAATTAGAATCATATTAGTTTTGATGGTATTTTTAAATCCTAGCTCCCGCTGAATATACCTGTGAAGATAATATGAATCCATGTGGAGATGATGCATATTGTAATCAAATAAAAACATCTGTTTTTTGTCGCTGTAAGCCTGGATTTCAGAGAAACATGAAAAACAGACAGTGTGAAGGTATAGTACATTTCCTCAACAGCTTGCTCTTAAATCTTTAGGTTATAAAAGACTCACAGGCTGTTAAATTGTGAGATGACATGGGATTGATTTTCATCAGATTGGTGTGTATCTACGGGATACCGTTTTACCTACAAGAGTGAAAGTCCCTGGGGTCAAAAGCCTGTTTGTATGGCTAAGCTAACCATCTCTGAGACAACAAAGCCTTTTCTATAGCAGATTCAGACCTGCAGGAATTTCAATTGTACTGTTACAACTCTGTTTTGAAATGCAAATAAAAAAATTACTGGTTCAGGAACTATTGGAGAATTAGAGACATTTCGTGAAAGAACATGTTTATGATGACCCATCTCTCCCGAGTTGTGGCATTTGCCGTACTGCAGTAGGCAATTCACTTTGAGAGAACTGTGGGCTTTTGTCCTAATACCATGTCTCAAACAGTGCTTTATATTATTAGGAATGCCTTCTAAAATTCAAAGACAGGATCTAAAGAAATCTCTATCAACTTACTTGAGATCATTTAAAATTTGAGCATGATAGGATAGCCAGGATCTCATAGTAAATTATAGGTAAATATAATATACATTGAAGCTTTAGTGAGAGAGCCATGAAATACAGACTTATATGTACTTACTGCCAGTTTCTCCATTAAAATTCATGTTATTGTGATTAGAGCCAAGCCTAAATTGTTTAAGGCTGGCTTATCTACTGTAAATTCAAGTTGTAAAATGCTTTCACCCACCATCTGCCTTCTCTACTGTCCATGTTATTCTTGGATAAAGAAAAGTGATTTTTGCTTTGTGTCAATCAAAATGAGATTATTGAAGTGAATTAATTATATCCACCCAAAAGGGAAAGAATTATGGCCATGTCATATTTACGTACATCTTGGATTATATACTTGTTTGAATTGCCTATGGCATTTTATTTCTCCATTAATATGGAGCGAGCACTGAAAACTAACAGCCTTCTCTATTTTTTTAATATATTTTTTAAAGATTAATTTATTTGTTTTAGAGAGAGTGAGCAGGGGGAGGGGCACAGGGAGAAGGATAGAGAGAATCTTAAGCCGACTCCCTGCTGAGCATGGAGCCCAACCTCAGGACCCTGAGATCACAACCTGAGCCAAAATCAAGAATCAGACGCTCAACCTACTGAGCCACCCAAGCACCCATAAGTTTTCTCTATTTTAATTTAAGAAGTAAATTATTTCTCAAGGCTATATTATTTCTTTCTTCCCCAGAAACTTTCTATCAATTATATATAAACACACACATATACACACAACCTCTTCAAAATTTTAATTTCAATATCATTAATTGTCTAAAATCTATTCATGAATAATGGGCTGAATTTCCTTATAAACTTAATATTTAAAGCTCATAATTCTCAAAATTTTCTGTATTTTTAATTGTTCTATGTCAAATAAAAGCTGCAACTTCTCTCTTCATTTTAAGTTGCTACAAATCCAGTATTCTTTTTGTGCAAATTAGTAACTTCTGCACTCCAATAAAAATTGTATCCTTATTAAAGGAAGCTTTGATAGCAAGGAAAAGCAATTTGATTTGGTATGGAGGAAGGGAAAGACATGACTTTGGTTCATAATTCAAAAAATTCAAATGTGTTTGTGCTTTCCCTATATATAACTCAAAAAGAGACTAAGAAATCATTATGTGATGTTAAAGCCAATATGCTTTAATTAGAATATGTAAAGGGAAGACAAATTATAGAAAACAGCAGAGAAGTGCAATGGATTAACAGTTGCTCTGTGTCAGGCACTGTTCTATGTATTGGACATGTGTGAGATTCTTCCACCCCTTATGAAAGCCCACAGTATCAACATTAGTGTGTGTGTGTCTGTGTGTGTGTGTGTGTGTGTACTTTTAAGTAATCTCTCTTCCCAACATGGGACTTAAATACCCGACCCTGAGATCAAGACTCACATACTCTACAAACTGAACGAGCTGGACCCCCTGGCATTAGTATAGAGATGAAGAGAAAATGGTGATTCTGGACAATATAGGGCCATGTGAGGGGCCCGAAATTTTTATGAAATCATGTAGATTTTTGCTTATTTTGACTCCATATCAAAGGGAAATGAAAGATCAAATAACATGCTGTTCAAAGCTACAGATGTCAAACAATCAAATGTATTTATTGTAATACTTTTTTGATGGCCAGGTGCCAACAAAATGCATTTTGCTTTGTCCCTGGTATGGTATTCACTAACAATACAGCTTTCTTTACCTCTTTGTCCTATATTTCAATGGAACACAGAAATGAATTGTCATTGAGTGCCTAAGTTCACCTTGGGCAAAGTATCATAGTAGACACAAAGGAATCAGAAAGCCTGTGTTTGAGCCTCGCCCTTGTCCTTGCAAGTGTCCCTGGCAAAGTCCTGATCTCTACCACTAAGGCTTCAGAACACAGTTGAGAGCTAAATGAAAGAGTATTATTGCTGTGCTTATTCTTAAATTTTCTAATTCAAAAGAAGGATTTATTTCACAGATTTATTACATAATTAGGGTGACATGAAAAAAAAAGCAGAAGAATTAAGCTGACTGAAAATAGAGAGAGTGTAGTAATTCACTAGAGTCACCTGACATTATTGCTGGCTCTGCATAAGCCATTAAAATTAGAGGCATGTGCTAAACAACAGAATATTGCCTGTGATTTGTTTATTTATTACTTATAATGCACATGTATCCATTTATTTGTAGACATTCAGGGTTTTGTTTTATTTCACATAGCCCTTCTTGTAACACTGTTTCTTTGTATATAGGAAGCCAGAAGTGTGTTACAGTTGTATCTGTATCTTCATTTGTTGGCCAGGAATTATGTAACACACAGACAAAAAAATTAATAATAATTAATGCCCTCCAGGGGCTGACAGTCAAGTAGGGGGTATGTATATATGACTACATATATAATATATAGTACATATAGTGCTGTAAGAGAGAAACACCCAGATAGTAAACAGCAGAGAAACTGTGGGATGGATGTACGTTGGTAGAGAACAAGAAAGGTTTTATGCATATGGATCTTAAGAAATGAATAAAAAGTCTTTAGGTCAAGGTGGGCAAGGGGCTTATAGGACAGTATATGATATGTACAAATGTATGGAGGTAGGTAATCAGAAACAGTCTCAAAAGGAAACCTCAAGAAGTGTTTGAATGAATGAAAATACTAGGGAAGTTTGAAAGGGCTCTTTCAATGTGTTAAGTGGATTAAAAAGCAGTGTACAAACAACTGATGAATTATTACAGTGAAACTATTGTAAAAATTGTTACTGTCAGAAAATATGACATAGCAAATCATATACTTGAGAGTTTTAAAAGGACAGTGAAAGAAATAGAAATAAGTTGAAGGAAGAAAAGTAAATTTGTCTTTTTTTAAATGTGGAAAGAACAGAAACGGAAATTGGAGGTATGATGATGCTATTTGGAGCTCTTCTCTTCTAGATCTTAATGAATGTTTGGTGTTTGGCACATGTTCCCACCAATGTATCAATATGGAAGGGTCATATAAATGTGTGTGTGACCAGAATTTTCAGGAAAAGAATAACACCTGCATAGCAAAAGGTAAGATTATAACAGTTATTTCAAATTCTATTATAACTGCTATAAATATCTTATGGGGAAAACAATGCTTCATATTATATTTTAGCAATAGCTCCATGCCTGAAAATATAACAAAATCTCTTTTTAATATTGGCTAATTGACGAAATTGGTTTGTTGTCATTCTTAATCTAATCTGGAATGATTTATAGACATGATTATCAAATATGTGGTTATTGTTAAAACCACATTCATGTTTAAAAAATCTGTCAGAAGAAGGGAAAAGTTTACAAGCCAACGTGATAGAATATGAAGCATCTCTCTTTATGTTCTGCTCTCAGTGTATATGAAAAATATTATTATATAATGGATAAAAATAACAGTTTAAAGGGTTAAAGGTTAGCACTATAAGGAGAATGGAATTTTGAGTAAGAATTTAAAAGGTTTTGAAATAAAATCATGCTTTAATTCAGACCTCCTTTACTTAGAAATATCATTTTTAAAACTTAAACAGGTATTTGGAACTTTTTTGTTTATGAATTTTCATGCTCTGGTTTTTACTAAATAATATTATAACAAATATTGTTAAGTTACAGGACATGATTGGACAATGTTAATAAAACAGTTATTACAGGTGGAAAACAACATGATATAGTGGATTAAGGATGGGCTAGAGAGGTAAATGTACTTGAATTTGAATGCTAGCATTATGCCTTTATGATCTGTGGCCTTGGGGAAGCTAAGAAACTCTTTGAGCCTCAGTTCCTCATCTGTAAAATGGAAAAATGAATCTCTACTTCCTATAAGAAGAGGAGATAAATTATGAAAGTTGTAGAATAGTGCCTGCCATAGAGGAGACAAACATAACCAAGTAAGAACCATTAAACCCATAGGGCTGAACTAGAATTCATAGTCTATTTTTTCTAATTTGAAGATAGTGTATATATAATTCAATCTTCATGGTCTCATTAATAATTTATTTAATATATTCCTAAAAATTTAGGGTTTTACTTGTCTCAATATACAAATGACATTAGTATTTTATTGTAGGTGTCAAAACTTCAGATTATAGGGATCCACTAGCAAGATGCTAAATAATACTGACATGATACTTAAATGTAGTAAATCCTGATAAATTTTTATAATAAAATTAGAAGAATATTTGAGATATATGAATATTAGAAGAAGACTCTCCCCCTCTTAATTTTCATTTCTTAACCTAAGAAAATGATGAATTGGATGCATAAACTAAATGCTCAGGAATGTTTGAGGCTTAATGAGTACACAACATAACATCTGAATATTGAGGATCAAAGCATTAGAACATAATGTATTGCAATTTATCAAATAGAAATCCCTCTTTATGAAAAGAATATCTACCACAAATACCTAATTCCTAGCCATAAGGTAAGCTGTGTCTTGGGAAAACCTACATCAATAACTCTCATTAAATTTAGGTAAGTGTGTTTTAGAAATAAGTCACAGAGACTATAGTATGGTACAAAGCTGGTTGATTTTTACTGAACAAGAAACTGTTAAGAATAATAATTAAAGATAATTTAAAAGTATAATTATTGCTTTTACATTAGTTGAAATTTACTTTATTTTTGTATTTTATTATAATAATCTCCAGGCTCTGAAGATCAAGTTCTCTACATTGCTAATGACACTGATATCCTGGGTTTTATATATCCATTCAACTACAGTGGCGATCATCAACAAATTTCTCATATTGAACATAATTCAAGGATAACAGGGATGGATGTATATTATCAAAGAGATATGATTATTTGGAGTACTCAGTTTAATCCAGGCGGAATTTTCTACAAAAGGATCCATGGCAGAGAAAAAAGGCAAGCAAACAGTGGCTTGATTGTAAGTAAATAACATTGACTATTTGAAGGCTCATACTTTTCCACCTCCTTATTTTTTTAATCTATCAATCACAATATCTGATTATAGGATGTAATTAATATGTACAGTTATTTCTCCCAATATTCTCCCTATACAGAAATCAAGAATTTCCCTACTTTATTCTCACAGCTGCATATAATTTAATTGCATGATATTATGTTTTTCTTTAAGTGCCTTTGCTTTAGCTATGTAAGAATGGTAATGAACAATACCTAATATTTCTAGTACATTTTATATTTTATATTCTATAACATTATATAATGTGAGGTTTTTTTTCATTATGAGATGAGGTTGGGAATCATTACTTTGTTTTCATGTTAGAAAATAAACTTAAAACATGCAGGGAATATTATTTCATTTTGAGCAATATCAGAAATACACCACTCTTCTAGGGCAAGAGATCAACTCAGTTGTGTAACCATTTCTTCTGACTCCTGATAACTATATTTCAGGGAACATCCAAAACAGAGTGATATTATTTGCTGGTGTATGATGGACATGTTGATTACCATGGTTATTCCTTTTGAGAAAAATAAACTAGAGCATTTGTTTAGATTTGTGGTTGTAGACTACCTTTTTTTTTTTTTTTTTTTTGGCTTTAGGGCATGTCAATTATTGTGTATTTTGTATTTTGAGGTAACCAGGGAGAAAAATGACAGATAAATACTTATTTTTGTGAGGCCTGGCCCATTCACATACAACCAAAAAGTCAAGTGCTGTCACAGTAGGATATAATTGAATCTTTGTATTTGAATAGAATCAGAGGAACCTATCTGGAAGTCCTTACTATCCTTTGTAGTAGTATCACCCATAAAGATTTGAACTGCATGAATACCATTTAATAGAAATCTGGAACACATTTTTATCAGGTAGATCGCTGTAATCTGGTTTTAATGAAGTTATATTACCTTTCTAATTCAGGTTAGATTAATTTCACTGAGAGCAAAATATATACATGTATTTTAAATATGATAATATATATGATATAATATGATATATCATATATATGTCATATATCATATGATATATATATATATATATATATATATATATGTCAGACTATTCAACTCATCCTCTGCCAAACACAGTGAGCGTTACACAATACCTTTAAGTTGCAGTTCTAGGAGAGAGCCATAAAATTTAGTAGATCCCTCTGCCTTCCTTCACTTACTCACTTGCTATCAGACTAAAAAGCTGGTTCAGTCTTGCCTAGCTTTAGCTTTCATTATCTGTGGAACACAAGACTGCTTTGCAAAAACTTTGTTCCCAAGGTAACTGTTATTAATGAAGTTATAAAGAGTATGTACTATGGAGTTACATTGCCTGGGTTTTTAATCTTGTGTATATGTATACAGGAACTGTTAACTATGTGTACAGTTCCTGGCACATGATAAGTACCCTCTAGATGCTTGCTATTAATGGGGTGATGACCACAATGATGCTTCTGATGATGACAATGATAGTGTTGATGATTGACAAGATGTTCTTCTCTAAGATGCATATAATTACATGAAAATTATTTACAACCTAATTTTCTCTGAATTTTATTTTCTAAAAATACATCTTTCATTTGGTAGATTTTTTTCAGTAAAAATTACTGGGTAATTATTTTAGTTTTATCTGGGGAGATTAATAATTAATATATAACCAGTATCTTCTAGTGAAAAAAAGTTATTTTAAACCCAAAGCCAAATTTGCCTACAGTTAGATAACTAAGTTTTTATTCTTATACATAGAAATATATAAATGTGTATGTTTTATTTGTATTATATATATTTACCTATATATATCCCTTTATTTTTAAGATTTATTTTTGTTTGTTTTTTGAAAGAGAATGAGCATGAGAGGGGGAAAGGGTAGAGAGAGACAGAGAAGGAGAAGGAGACTTCCCACTGAGCAGGGAGCCAGGACTCTGTGATCGTGACTTGAGACCCCAAGGCAGAAGCTTAACTGACTGAGTCACCCAGGCTTCCCCTTATATATTTTAATTTTTAATTTTATAACTATGGTATAGAATCTTTTGTAAATGATGGCAAAGCTACTAGATTAGTCTTTTGCTAATAGGATATGGAACTTCATTTTGTCTTTTTTTTTTTAATTTAAATTCAATTAGCCAAGGTAAGGGTAATGATTACATATGTTATATCTTCTAGACTTTATTTTTCTCTTTTCAGACTTAGTCATGAATGACAGGATTCACTAGGAAGAAAGTGGGTAACACTAGGGTACAGTTTCTAAGATTCCATCATAGCTAGTCAAATGTCAAGATTATAAGATTGGAACCTCTGAGCCATGAGTTTTAGGACCATGTTCTTAGCCACTCAGCATTCCATAAAAGTTCCAATCAAGGCATTGCAAACAAAATAAAACAAAACTTAAGACTATACAGATGAGGGCAGTTATTTGCTTCCTAAATCTTTTTGTAATTCTGATTCCTCAATATTATAAATATTGGAATAAGTCCATTCTTACATTCTTAATAATTAATATGCATTCTTAGATGAGTAAATGACTCATTTATGGCCATGCAGCTAGAATGTAACCAAATTTAGACTTTAACTTGAAAGAACAGTTACATCTCTGTGTCTCAACTTACTTATCTAAAAAACAGCTATCATATTGTAGTAGAAAATTTCTAAAGCCCCTTCCAGAGAGTAAATATATATGATTTCCAAATGATGCGTGACGTAGTTTATGTCTATCTAGTTGTTTACCTGGAAAATTTGTTTTCTGAAATACAGCCTATGGATAAAGATTTGATGATTTCTTTACCCTGCTGAATTACTCTGCAATGTATGGTATCTGTTTTTTTTTTTGTTTTTTTTTTTAATCAGTCATCAGCTAGTCATCCAGTAGTTTAATGAGCATACAATCTATTGCATCTTCTCAGTTTTGACACAATGCCAGGAATGGCCAGCAATGCCTTTACCAACAGATGAAATTACTCCAAACTTTGCTGTGAAAGGAGAGAAGAAAGCAAGGAGGTCTTCACTCAGAAACGAAGACACTTTGCTCTTCACTCTTTTTTATTGGCCCTTCAGGATAATCACAAATCCTTATCATTGTTTCTCAAGCAGGGGATGTTGACCTGGGGTTTTACTGAAACTGAGAGGATCTATTTACAGGGAAGATACAATGCCTGGGGGAACTGGGTGGCTTAGTCCTTAAGCATCTGTCTTCAGCTCAGGTCATGATCCCAGGGTTCTGGGATTGAGCCCCGCATCAGGCTCCCTATTGTGTGAGAAGCCTACTTCTCCTTCTCACACTCCCTCTGCTGGGTTCCCTCTCTAGCTGTGTTTCTGTCAAATAAATAAATAAAATCTTAAAAAAAAAAAAAAAAGATACGGTATGCTAATTACACGTTCTACTAAACAGAGTCTAAGGGACAATACATACATTTCTTAGATCACAGGGCAGCCAGCAGTCTAAGCTAAGAAAGGTTAGGGGAAGGTAACTCCCCGTGATATTCCAATTACCGAGTGATCATGCAAGGCTTGGTGTTCCAAAGGCTTACACCCTTCTCCTAAACCCTCAGTCACCCCCAGGAGCCTCTGTGTTAACATTTTAGCAAGCCAGATATTATGGCTGATTTCATGCTCTACATTAACCCCAACAACACAAATAGTAAATGATACTGACTTGTGAATTCCCCACCCGGGGGAAAATGAAACTCAAAGATTTTTCCCTGAGCTGAATATGGAACATCAGTTTCCATTTCTGAACCAAGAGGTGAAAGAAAGAAAAATACAAAAATCAAACTATGGGCACTTTAGTTAAATCCCCATTATCAGTAAACCAAATGGAAGAAGTTAGCCATGGGATAATAGGATGTCTTGAAAGCATGTTCGGAGAAACTGAAAATATTGGCATATTTTCATCTCAGTAAAGTGTAGAAAATATGTTGTATCAGAAATCAGAAGAATATTACTCAGACAACTAAATGTTAACTGAAGTCCATTCCAAAGGAAGATAATTTTCAATATGATGTTTTTTGGAAGTCGTGAAGGGAATACTCTTCTGTAATCTGTGAAAATGGCTTGAATACTAATTATGATTATAAATTTAAATTTCAAATACAGTCTAAGTTATTTATAGATAGAAATGCTTATAATTTTCTAGTCCCCTGGGCTATACAAAATGGATAATTTTTTTTTCCTTTAAGAAAATTAAATAATTTAAAACTTAAAAGGCTGACATGATTCAATCTATATGTAAAGCATAATGAGATTTCTGAATTTGAATTTTAGTAGTCAGAACAGAATATGATAGCATTATATAACAATTGTACATACTTTCTGGCAATTTATCATTTCTAGTATGAAATGCTGTACAGCAAAGTACATGATGACAAGCACCATAAAATAGGTCAACGCTTGGAGAAATGCAAATGATTTTAAAAATACAGATTAGATTTTTACCATTAAAGAGCTAAATATTCCAGAGCAAAACAAATGGTTTATCTGATCTATCTAATTTTGAGAAGTGAAAATGAGATACCATTTTTGGCATATTCTCTATTATGCAAAAGAGTGTTTCAGAACGAACATGCTTATAGTTTTATTCATTAATAATCATATCTTTTCTTCAGTAAGTTGATTAGGCAATTATTTTTTCCCTGAAAGCTTTTAAGAAATATCCAGCGAAGTTTTATTTAATAGGTTTCCATCTTTAATTGGGGTCCTAGCTATAAACCACAAACCCCTATATATGGGTTTGTGTGTACATCACACACACACACACACACACACACACACATACATGCACACACACTCAAGTGCAGAGGTATGCAGGTGTGCTCACAAATAAGTTTATGTCTGTATATGTGTGTCACAAGTTTTGTCAAAAACAAAGTCTAGTTTTAGGATTTTGGAAACTAGTAGAAATTGATAGTTTCTTTTTCCATTTTTTAATTTATTTTTATAAATTTATGGTAATCTTTATAACTTTACCTTGAAATTATCTACACTTACTTGTCAAGAATACTTTTCAAACCATCTGAGTTTATTCAAACCATTTAACAACAAAAATCATTTATTTTGATTTCTTTGGAAAAAAAATTAAACTATCAAATCATGAAGTTATTGCTATTTTGTGACTTGATCATTGCTGATTGCATAAGACAGGCATTCAACAATATATGTTTATTGGAGTTAAATGGTTCTGTAACAGTTGTGATCAATGTTTAAAGTTTTATTGAACATAGATCTTGTAGGACTACATAAAACATAAGATTCCACAATTAATAATCCTAAGGATATTATTGAACATATTTAACAGCATTTTAAGGTGAACTAGTCAAGTTTATCATTCATACCAAAGCTTTATTTAAGAAATTCTGTTTGTTAGGTTTAGTGTTGTGTTCCTAGGATACAAAATGATAAGAGTCTTATTCTTTTTTTTTTTTTTTTTTTGAGTCTTATTCTTATGATGCTTATATTCTGGAGAACAAAGACAAAGTCAAGTAAACTCACAAATAAATAAATAAATAAATACCAAAAATTCCAATTTTGAAAATTATATTGAAAGTAATACAGAATGGACCAAGAAAGAAAAACTCAGTTGTTGTTAAGACTTCTTTGAATAGGAT
Source organism: Mustela lutreola (assembly GCF_030435805.1). Classification (NCBI taxonomy): domain Eukaryota; kingdom Metazoa; phylum Chordata; class Mammalia; order Carnivora; family Mustelidae; genus Mustela; species Mustela lutreola. The sequence continues at coordinate 120,909,686 of NC_081292.1, read as the reverse complement.
GGTCCATAAAGGCCCATTTAAAGAGATTTGAGCAAAGACCTAAAAGATAAGGAGAAAGTAAAGTTATTTATGTATAAGACAGCTACTTTACATTTATGTAGAGAATGGATTTGGTGGGAGAAAATCTGGAACAGAAAGAGATCACATCGGAGGATTGTGCTCCAAGTTGGTGCAAAAATAGTGGAGGTTACAATATTATAGTCTCAGTGAAATGGGAGGGAGAGAGTAGAAGTTTAACAAAGTTTGAAAATAGAATAGATGTAAGAAATAGGAGAATGGGAAGTACCTAAGACCTAGATTTTACAACTTGATGAATAGGGAAAATAATAAATTCTGGGTTCACTTTCGGTCATGGTAATTCTGAGCTCCAAGTGAGGGGTTGTAAGAAATCCAAGTGAGTTGTCAAATAGTCAATGGTGTATTTAAGGCTTTATCTTGGTCTCTGGATTAGAGATTTTAAGGAATAGAAGAATAGAGAGATGTCTAGAACCATGAAGCTTGACTAGATTAGCAAGATGAGAGTACAGGTGACATAAAAAAGCACTGGAACCAAACTCTGAAGCCAGATTAAAATGACAACAGTGAGTGGGAAGTCCATTAGGAGAATAGAAGAAATTGTAGTGTCACAGAAACTAAGATAGGAGACTATTTTGAGAAAGAGATTGAGCTTATATTTCTAGCACTGCCAAAAGATCGAGTAAATGAGGACAAGGAGGTGTTCGGTAAGTTTTGTGACATATTAGTTAAGGACCTTGATAAATGCTGAAAGTTGCAGAGGAAGCAGACATCAGAGAACACTCAGTGGTTCTACGTCAATGGTCCTCAGCTGAGAATGACACCCCACTGCAGGGGACATTTGGCAATGTCTGGAGATATTTTTTATTGCCACATCTGAGGTGTGCTGCTAATCTTTGGTGAGTAAAGTAGAGGCCAATGAGATTGCTTAGAACTCTACAGTAATAGGCTAGTTCCATTATAGGAATGATCCTGACTTAAATATCAAAAGTTGAGATACTGTTTTCTACATAGTAATATCAGTCTTTCCAAACAAACTTTAAGTAGATCTTTTGTGTCTGTTACATCATTTTATGTAATAATAACTCTGAATAGAAAATGATTCTAAGATGAATCACTGATATAGTTATTATTTTATTGGTCTCTTACTTTCTCTCACACCTGAGTCTTTTTTACTTCATCTTTTCTCCTTCCCTCTGAATATTAGAATGCATGTAGGCCCTGACCATGATCCTCTTTTTTCTACCTTTTCTCACTTCCTTATAAAGTTTACATAGTTTAATATGTACCTGCATGCTAACAACTACCAAATTGCTATCAGGCTCTGTTCAACTGCTTACTTTGCTTTTTCTTTTGGAGTTTTTAAAGATTTATTTATTTATTTTAGAGACAGAGAATGCACTTGAGTAGGGGGAGGGAGAGAATCTTTAAGCAGACTCCCCAGGGATAGGGAGGTAGAGTAGTTTTAAAAATGTTCCTAAAGTAGCATGCCTAAAAATAAACTTCTCTTGATTGACAAAATCTACTTTCTCAGTCTCATTTAATGATAAATTAAATTTGCTCAAAGTAAACAGCTTGGACTTACAAGGAGCCTAAGTGACTCAGTGGGTTAAATGGTTGAGTCTTGGTTTTGGTTCAGGTCATGATCTCAGGGTGTAAGATTGAGCCCCGCATGGGGCTTCTGCACTCAGCAGAGAATCTGCTTCAGGATTTTCTCTCCCTCTGCCCTTCACCCCCAAAATAAATAAATAAATTTTTTAAAGAATCTTCGCGTTACTATTGGTCCTTCTTCTTTCAAATCAGGCTATCTTGTTGAATGTACCTTCAACATATTCTAGGAGCTAACTACCTTACATCAGTTTGACCTTAAGTACCTACTTTTGAACCACCATCATTTTTCTTCTGATTTAGTGCAGTAGCCTCCTAACTGGTCTTCCTACTTTCTTAATCACTGCACAATTGCCAGAATACATCTTCTAAGACATAAATTAGATCACAAGACATCTCTGATCAAAGATATTTTGTGGTTCCCCATTAAAAAATACAAATTTCTCATGTCTTGCAAGGGTTTAAAAGATCTGGTCTCCTCTCTGACTTCATCTCCTATTAATTTCTCCCTACTCTTCTCCAGGGATGCTTTGGTATTTGTAAAACCCATCAGTACCTATTAATGTAAGGTCTTTCCTGAAATGTTCTCTTGGCCTAAATGTTCTCAGGTTGGATATCCTGTATGGCTCAATTTCTAGATTTCTTCAAGAATTTGCTCAAATTCCATCTACTGAATGCATAATATATTGATAATTGCAATCTACTGTCCTACTCCCACCCTGGATCCTCAACACAATACTCTTTTTTTTTTCACTCTCACAGTGCATATCTTTGTTAAATTGCTATATGATTTACTTACCTATTATGCTTATTAGCTACTCTGTAAATTTCTTTGCTGTAAGTAAATTTTGATGGCAGTTAATTTTTGCTGTTTTGGCCATTACTATATGTAACCCTAACATCTAGAATAGTATCTGTCATGAAGTAGGTACATAATATTTTTAAAGAGTTAAAAACAATGAATTAATTGAAAATATTTGGTAACAATGAATTAACGTGACAATAGTATATTGATCTTGAAAGTTATACTTTACAATTTATTCTTCTCATCCTTAGTATTCAATTCATCACAAGATCAAATATTTTTATCTCCAGATATATCCCATTTTATCCACTTTTGTCTCATTAAAACTTAGATTACAATTCTACATTTTCATTTCTGAAATCCATTGAGTAAGTCTCCTTTGATTATCCTGTATCTACTTCTCATCCCCAGTTCTAAGCCATTCTTCTCATTATAGCCAAAAAAATTTTTAAATATTAATGTAATCATCATATCTCTCTCACTTAAATCTTTCCAATGGATTTCCATTGAATACTCATTGGTTTATAAGCCTCTCTATGATGTTGCATCTCATCTTACACCACACCCTTCCCATTGCCTTATACACCTATGAACATATACATATATACCCACCAACATTCATTTTTTCCTAGCCATTAAATATACCATATTTAATTTCCAGTAATGCAACTTCATTTCAGAATCTTCAAGCATGCTCTTTCCCTTGCCTTTCTTAATTATCCTGGTAAACAGAAGCTCCTTTATTCAGAAGACATTGTTTTCATTATCATTGCAGTCATTAACATTGGTCTTGCTTAGACATTATAGATCTTAGCCTACATAAATTTTTCTTTTTGTGAGTCTTTCAAAATTGAACCAACTGTTACTTTTTGAAGAGACAGGCCCCAGAAAGATTGGCTGTCATCTAAAATGTCAGTTGAATGGCTAGGAAATTCCTTCAAGGTGGCTTCATGATTATTCCAGGTTCTATTTGGATCTGGGAACTGGAATGGTAGGGAGTAATAAGACAGTAGGAAACTAATTTTAATGAAGCTAGCCAGAAAGTGATGTATGAAACTCAGCATTATGTATTATTTACACACACACACACACACACACATTTACAATCTGAATATGTTTGATGTAGGAGCTACATTGAATTACAAGAGCCCAATATATTTATTCAAGTATATAACATAGAGTGTTATATAAGTTTTAGGTGTACAATATAATGAATGATTCAACAATTCTATACCTTAGTCAGAGCTCATCACGTGATAAGTAAACTCTTAATCCTCTTCACCTATTTCACCAATCCCCCCTATCCACTTTAGCAACCACTACTTTGTTTTCTATGTTTAAGACTTGGGTTTTTTTCATCTCTTCTCTTTGCTCAATTGTTTTGTTTCTTAAGTTTTACATTTGAGTGGAAATCCTATGGTATTTTTTTTCTGACTCATTTACTTACCATTATATCCTCTAGGTCAGTCCACGCTGTTGCAAAATCTTTTTTATATCTGAGTAATATTCTCTTGTATATATACACCACATCTTTTTCCATTCATCTATGGATGGACACTCAGGTTGCTTCCATATCTTATTTATTGTAATAATGCCACAGTAAACATAGGGATGCATTTTTGAATTAGTGTTTTAGTTTTATTTCAGTAAATGCACACTAGTGGAATTACTGGATCATATGGTGATTTTATTTTTAATTTTGGGGGGAACCTCTATACTGTTTTCCATAGTGGCTATACCAATTTGAATTCCCACCAACAGTGCAAGAGGGTTACTTTTTCTCCACATCCTTACCAACATTTTTTTCTGGTGTTTTTGATCTTAACCATTCTCACAGGCATGAGGTGATATTGTGATTTTGATTTGCATTTTCCTAATGATTTGTACATCTTTTCATGTGGCTATTGGTCATATGTATGTCTTCTTTGAAAATCTGTCTTTCCATGTCCTCTGCCCAAATTTTAATTGAACTATTTGGCATGTTGGTGTTGAGCTGTGTAAGTTCTTTATACAAAAGTTCTTTATAGGAGCCAAATTTGTACATAAAGAACTTTTGTATAAAGAACTTATACAGCATATGCATATATCTATATCCTACATATACTGAATATTTCTTTTCATCCACAAGATGCTTACTTAATGATTTTGGAGACAGTATCAACATTTGCTTCTGTGATTCTTTTTCTTTGTGTTATATTGCTATCTTAACTCCCTTTTTTATTGATACATGATTTGTCCAATAAGTTCAACTTCTTTTGTCTCTTTAAGGCATGGGCTGCAAACCAGCTATATGGGTAAAATAAATGAGTGATTGAGATTGACATAACACTAGGGACCCAGGTAAGAGGTCATATGCCTCTTGTTCCATTAAATCAGGAGGCAACAGCTGATTGACTCTGTTATTCTGGAATGTTGCCCTGATTTTTATATATTTTCTTATATATCCTTAATTCTTAAAGATTTTATTTATTTATTTATTTGACAGAGAGAATCACAAGTAGGCAGAGAAGCAGGCAGAGAGAGAGGAGGAAGCAGGCTCCCTGCTGAGCAGAGAGCCCAATGTGGGGCTTGATCCCAGAACCCTGGGATCATGACCTGAGCTGAAGGCAGAGGCTTTAACCCACTGAGCCACCCAGGCACCCCTATATCCTTAATTTAAAAAAATAAATAAATAAATAAAAAAGAATGAATACCCATGGCCACACACAATAATCAAGTCTGGAAAGGGTCTAATGCTTAAGTCAACACTATCACAGTACAAAGAGTGTTCAGGAATGATTTCCAAAACTATGAAATAGATTGTTAATGTCTAACATACTAGATTCAATAAACTGAGCATTAAACAAAAACGTAACAGCACTTGTTTCTTCCCACAAAATAAATAAATAGATTTAAAGACCCTAAAAAAAAAAAAAAACAAAAAACAACTTGTCCTTTTTTTTCCTTTACATCGTTGGTTTTTGATATAATGTTCAATGAATACTTAGTAAATGCTAAACAAACAAACAAACAAACAAAAAAACACCTTGACTTAAGGTTATATCTTAAGTTTAAACTTAAAATATACCTAAAAGTTTTATTTACTTGAACTTAAATTTAGTCCTCAATCTACCATTTTGCAATCTCTGCTTTCAGATAGCTCTGCTTCCCATCTCAAGTGTTATGCGTTTTTTAAATTGTAAATGCCAGAAGACACCTTTATTCCTTAATTCTAGGTCACTCACATAGGGGATGATATCAAAATTGTTCCCATAAGTACCAACAAATTTTTCACATACTAATGCATGAAAATTCACTGTTCACATTAGATACATCCTTAAAGCTATGTAAAAGTCAGGTTAATAGAATGGTTAATATTTTAAACTGTTATATCATTTAATGCTTAGAGTCTGAAAAATTTTACAGATAATCTAATCCAAAGCCTTTATTTATACATCACATAATTTACGAAGAAACTAGAATTAGGTTTTATACCATGTTTCTGCTTCCAAATTTAATGTGCTTTTAAATCTTCCATATTTTTTTTTACCTGATAGTGTGAAGTAGGTTTTCATAGCTAGTTTTGCTCTTTTCTTGGGCAGGGGGGTAGTGGTAAAAGATGAATAAGTTTAAAGAACACTAAGTATGCTAAAAAAAAAAAAAAAAAAAAAGATAAAGTCACATTCAAATTTGAGTCTATAATCCAAAGACAAATGTGGTCTTTTTTGGAAATTGTCCAAGAATTATATAGTTTCTTTTCCTCCTAAGGAGAGTTTTTTTTTTTTTTTTTGAAGATTTCATTTATTTATTTGACAGACAGAGATCACAAGTAGGCAGAGAGGCAGGCAGAGAGAGAGAGAAGCACACTCCCTGCTGAGCAGAGAGCCCGATGTGGGGCCTGATCCCAGGATCCTGGGATCATGACCTGAGCAGGCTGAGGCTTTAACCCACCAAGCCACCCAAGCACCCCTCCTCCAAGAAGAGTTTGTGCCAGGTGGACATGGTTTTAAGGTAGATAAGTAGAGGTTTAAAATTACCCAGATTGAAATAACCTGTGCTTCAGAATAAATTGTAGGTAGAAAGCAGAAATTTCCTTCCTGAAGTGTTTTAGGAACTCATAGATTCTAGTTCCAAGTATAACTTTTTCTTCGCTTTTTTTGGATTTCCCCATTGCTGTATGAGCTTCTAGATTGAAATAATATATATCTACATATCTTATTATATTATTAAGTCATATAATTTAGTAATGTTCAGAATTTGCATAGTCATTATTTTACTTCTATTTCCTGGTTTATGAGAATTTAATCTGATTCATATATTATCGGCCAAGAGTGTAAATAGCTTTTTCATTTAGTGAAATGAAACACACACACACACACACACACATATCTTTAGAGTGGCTTCACATCTTTTTTTAATAGTATTACATTACAGGATAATTAACTTTAGTAATATAAACCAAATTTTCTTTTCTTAGATGAAAAAATAACATAGATAAAATATGTGACTACTTCAATCTACCCCCATGTTAACTGTATTTTTCTAAAGTATATTGTTAACTATAGGAATTTTTTTTTAGAAAGATGGCAGTATTTCCATGGTTCAAATGCTTGAAGTCCCACTTCATAGGTTTTCCTCTTTCCTTAATTTAAATCAAATGTCTCCAGTGACTTATATCTTTAGTTTCCTGAAGCTGGAATTGTGACTGATACCTTGCAATCCACAGTTGTAAAGGATTAGTAGTTTAAAGTAGTAACCTCTAATTTTGTTACAATCAAGCTGCCAATTTTTCTGTAAGATTTAAGTGTTTCATTCATTGGACTAATATATCTCCACAAGGAAGAATGCCTCAGGCCTCAAAACTTTGGCTGTGTATTTAGAGAGCTTATTAGGAAAGAAATCATCTGTCTGGAGAAAGCAGTCAAAATGTGTCTTCCACTTTGTGCAATAATATGAGTAACGTCTTTTGTTCTCAGGGTAACCACTTGCCTCTACAGTCTCTTCAACACTACATATTTCATTAGTGCCTCTAGCTCATAGGCCTATCTGTCTAGTAAGCTAGCCAAAAGGGCAATGAGAGTTTTATATTTTCTTTTTCTTTTGAATCTGATGTTTGTTTGTTTTGTTTTGTTTTTCACCTCTTTGGAAGCAAATGGCTTAGCTTTCCCATTTCTATTGTCCCTTGTCAGACTCCATTCCACGCCCCAGAACCTCAGTTTACTTTTACTTTGCCCTTTTGTACTCACTTGTTTGATTTTGAACCTCTCCATAAATTCTTTTTTTATCGTATCAAGATCCGACAGGAATTTCTACCTTCCACTCTCCAGCCAACATCCATTTAATACTAGAGTCCCTTTTATTTTTTTTTTATTATTTTTTTAAGATTTTATTTATTTATCGGAGAGAAAGAGGGAGCGAGCCAGCACAGGCAGGCAGAGTGGCAGGCAGAGGCAGAGGGAGAAGCAGGCTCCCTGCTGAGCAAGGAGCCCGATGTGGGACTCGATCCCAGGACGCTGGGATCATGACCTGAGCCGAAGACAGCTGCTTAACCAACTGAGCCACCCAGGCGTCCCTAGAGTCCCTTTTATATGGCTAATACTATTCACAATCCTGGTCAAGCTGTGGGTAGTAGAGAGGGGGTATTATTTCATTCCTATGGAGCCCATTATAAGGGGTGATTTTTTAAAAAAATATTTTATTTATTTATTTGACACAGTGATGGGAGAGAGAGATTACAAGTAGGCAGAGATGCAGGCAGAGGAAGAGGGGGAAGCAGGCTCCCTGCTGAGCAGAAAGCCCTATGCAGAGCTCCATCCCAGGACCCTGAGACCATGACCTGAGCCAAAGACAGAGGCTTAACCCACTGAGCCACCCAGGTGCCCCTATAAATGGTGATTTGATATGATATAAAGGGTGATATGATTTCGGTCTTAGTTTCCTTGAAAATAGGAGCATCCTGTTGCTTTCTTGTTATTGCTGTTTTTCTGTTCAGTTCTTTTCTCTTCAGTGTTGAGAATCATTGAGCATTCGGTATGTTGTGAAATTGATGAAGATGAACATCGGGTAACATCTTCACCCTGATGCCAGTATTCTCTGAGAATCATCTTGTCACTGACGATTTATGTCCATAGGTTGAGTTTATCGGGTGTGGTGTCCTTTACCCCATATTCTAACTACTTTAGTTGATACTGGAATGTCATTGGGGATCTCTTGATCAGGGAACCAGAATATAAATGTATAGATTTAAATGACTCCATCGGTATCTCTGTGCTTCACATTGGAAAGTAACATTTTTTCCCTTCCCCTAAGCCGTATTTTTTACCCTAGTAATATGACACAAATCTAATTTATACTTCTAGAATTTGCCATTAGTAGAATCTTCACAAACCTGCATACTTGACAAAGTATCACTTAATCAATCTTCTGCATGTTCTAGGGAAATAAAGAATTTGGGTTTTTAATTGTCCACAGTCCATGTGTAGAAGTATAGAATGGAAAGATAATCAGACTTTTTTTTTTAGAATGAGTAAAACAAAATGAAGATCCTAAATACAAAAAGAGGAACTTTGCATGGAATTTGTCCTATTTTAGCAAGGATACTATTAGGATAAGAAATCGTGTGTATATTTACATCGGATAAAGGGAAACTAGGTATTTTTCCATGCTCATGCCAGATAACCAATATCATATTTTTTTGCATGTTGATGGTTTGCTTTACTAGTGTTAGAAGATGATAAATATACTCCAACAAACTCTAAACAGCTTATAATGGTTATTTTCTCCATAGTCTGCCATATTTATAAATTTATGACTTACACTGACATGTCCATGCCATTTGTTCATATATTTACTTTTAAACACTGCCAAATCAGGGTGAAAATTATAGTTAATTTAAATACTGGAACATTTGAAAATAATTTTGTGGTTTAGCTAGGACAAATATTTATGTTCTACCCACCTGTGACTATTATTTATATTGTGTTTCTAAAGCATATTGTATCGCAGAGTGCTTTTTGTTAAACATCACTGAGCTATCACTGGGTAGATGGATAGTACCTACTGTTAGAGTTGAGAAATAGGTAACTATTCATAATTTCAGTTTTTAAATCAATATGTGAAAGGACTGATAATAAAAGTTGTTAGGAATTTCTATTGGTTCTGCGTTTAGTTCAGGCCGCATTTTCCTTTCTTGAGATCCCAGTAATCACACAGCAGGCAGTGGCTTGTAATTCTTGTTTATTGACATCTCATGTTCTTTTTTGAGTTCAGTTTCTCTTCTTTTAATCCAAGTCCACTCACTCCTTCAGTAAAATTTGTTCACTAGTAATTCACTCAAGAAACTATCATGTGTTAAAAACCCATATTTCCACTGGTTGCCAGGTCCTAATGATGCTATTACACATTGACCACATGTCTAGTCATAATCACCTTCAAATAATTGTTTCCATTCATGATATAATACCCCTGGGTATCCTTTCTCACTTTTGGTTATGCACAATAAACCTGACCATGTCAAATTAATTATGACACTAGTTCCTACTCAAATTGTCCAGGTTAATTGAAGGGCACAGAGTGTATGTTATTTTCCTCACTGTCTATTTGCAAAGAACTCCTTTACTTTTCTGTCTTACAATAACTCAATAATACAATATAAAGCAGAAAATCCAAGCTTGTGTATTTAATATAAATGAGATATATTGTAACTTCCCTTAAAATATGTTTAAGTACAGTACCTTTCTAAATAAGTACACATTTACTAATATTTTTTCAATTTTTAAATCAAATTATATATGGTGAGAATGCAGAAAAACTGGAACTTCCTTACGTTGCTTAAAAGAGTGTATATTGGTAAAAAACTTTTTGAAAAAAAAAATGCTAGCAGTATCTACCCAAGCTAAGTATATGTATACCTTAAGACTCACCAATTCTATTCCTTGTTAAATACTCAACAGAAATGAATTTTTGTGTCCACCAAAATGCATGTACAAAAATATTCATGGCTTCAGTTCAGTGGCCTAAGGCTATAAATAATCCAAATAGATATCATCAGTAAAATGGTGAAAAAGCTGTTAGCATATTCATAAAATGAAATACTACCCATCATAAAATAATATTAGTAACTGACATATACAACAGTATTAAAGAATTTCATAGATACAATGTTGAATAAAAGAAGTCAGAAATAGAACAGTATGATGCTATTTATATGGATTTCTTAAACTATTCTATTTTGTTAGACATCACAATTACGGTTAGTCTCAGAAGAATCCTGACTGGGAGAAGTCACAGGTGAACTGTCTACAATTCTAGAAATAGTCTAACAGGATGGTGTTATACAAAGGGAGTGATAGGTTAAACTCCCATGAATATTGCAATTAAGATTTGTGGAAATTATAATATCTATAAAAATTAAGAATAAAATGGAACATTTTAGATATTTTTAAAACCTGTGTAAGACACCTGACCATGTTGATATTATTCCCATACATTATTAATGTATACAGACCTCCCCTCCACCACTTTGCTTTTGAAAATACTGTGGTGTTGTTTTGTTTTCTTTCAGTGTCCTGAATTTAAAAGGCCCAGGGACATTGCAGTTGACTGGGTTGCTGGAAATATTTATTGGACTGATCATTCAAGAATGCACTGGTTCAGTTACTACACCACTCACTGGACCAGTCTGAGGTACTCTATCAATGTGGGACAGCTGAATGGCCCCAACTGCACCAGACTCTTAACAAACATGGCTGGAGAACCCTATGCTATCGCTGTAAATCCTAAAAGAGGGTAGGTTAACAAGTTGACTATTTATATTTCTTGATACGCATATCATTTTTAGAGATTGTTTTCCCACCTCTTCTCTGTAGTTTTCCTTCTATAATAAACGTTCAACATATAATAGATTCACAAGGCTTCTAAAATTTCCTCTACTTCTGTACAAGAGCATGAGCTTTTCACAGCAAATCATGGCACAAAATACATGTTTTCCTGAAAGCCTGCTGCATGATATATTCTATGTATGAATGTGTGTGTGTCTTATGTGGACATTTCAATAAACACATAACCAATATGGTTAACTAAGATTGAATTTTCAAGACATTAACTATAATATTGAACGTATGAAGTATGAAGTATGGAGTATTAGTATTTTGGCCATTGGTGATAATAAAAGATGAAGGTGTACATAGGAACAAATTTAAACAATTTTAACACAAATATTTCCTTTCCTTTGCTGGAATTGTTCTTTTTTTTACTCTTTTACTTTTTTCATTTACAGGCAGTAACCTAAAAGGAAAATAGAGAAATGTTAAATAAAACTCCTAATCATCTACTCTTATTGGAAATTCCCTGTCTGTAGGTTTAGAGTTGGGTCCAGGAGTCTGCATTTTCAGGGACTCGGGGGTGGTTCTGATGCACATGGTCTGAAGGAAAACTGTTTTGAGGAGCAGAGCTGAGAGCTGAGTTAGCTGCAAGCTAATCCATTTGACTTGTCTCGTCAGGATGATGTACTGGACTGTCGTTGGGGACCACTCCCACATAGAAGAAGCAGCCATGGACGGTACTCTGAGAAGGATTTTAGTACAAAAGAATCTGCAAAGACCCACAGGTATGATGTATTTCTGATGCAGTCTAGAATGTGGAGCAATATGTTCAGCATATTAGTGTTACAATTCTTTCCAGGTTTGTTGGCAATATAATCATTTTTATAAGCAGATAAGATAATTTATAGATCACTTTATGAAAGTCATTAACATTTCATGTTCTATTTTTCCAACTTGAAAGTCAAGGCCTTACCATATTGCCAGTGATATTATGGGGATGTTATTTGAAAATTGCCCAAGTTGCAAAGCCATTTGTAGGATTTCATATATGTGGAATTTTGACAGTTTATAATGTATTAGGGTATTTTTTACTGATATATGTTAATGATGCTGGGACAGATGATAATATTCCTAGAGGATCAGAAACTAAATGGGCAAAGAGGTGGGAAAACAAATAATTTCTGTAAAAGGCAGACATTATGATTCCTTGCCCTTTCATTCACAGCTCTTTTTAACCAGACTTTAATATCCCTCCCAACTGTGTCATCTAAGCTACCACTCCAAACTACCTATATTCCCACAACTGCTCAGGAGCCTGCATGTTTTGTTCTACTTGCCTGTTTTTCTCCCATTGCATTTTCCTCCCAGGCTCCCCATCTAGAATGTCCTTCTGACTTCTGTGCACCCAGATGATTCTTACTCACCTTATAAGGTCTAAGTTTAACACTTCTTCAATGAGACATTTCCAGAACTAAAGGAGCCTCAAGGCTCCTTCCTTTTCATGCCATACACAACATCCCTCAGCACTATACCCCGAAGTAGAGAATACATGTCTAGAGTACATATTACTTAATAATTGTGCTTTATAGTATCTTACGTAGTTGCAATTTTATTTATATTTGGTACCTATATTCTTATTAACTGTTAATGTGCCATAGAATTTTTCCTTCAACTACATTGTTTTTACTCTTTATGGAAAGGAGCAGTCTTTGGGGAATTAGTTCATTTACATAAGTGTGTCTCCAGTCACTGATTTAACAAGTACCAATTGAGCACCTACCTACTGTGAGAAATTGTTCAAGATACTGAAGACAAGTTCTAACCCTTGTGAAGAGATTACCAACTGTCATGAAACTTACCTTCCTCCAGAGAATGGAATATTTAATATAAATCATGCCAGATACTAATAAGTGCTATGTGAAAAAGAATGAGGACTATGGGGGGGGGGTAGAATTATGAATAAGATTATCAAAAAAGTCATCTCAAAGGTGATATTTGAGAAGAGAACATCATAGAGGTAGGAAGCTATATGAATATGTAAGCAAATAACTTTCCAAACAGAAAGAACAGCATGTTATGAGTTAGGAGTGAGCTTGGCATATGTCAAAAACAGCAGGGATGTTAGTATGCCTAGGAACATATGAGCAACTCAGGAAAATGTTGGAAATGAGGTTGCCCAGGTGCCCAGGTATAGATCATCTAGGACCTCAAACAGACAGTTAAGGAATGAATTTTATTCTAGCTTTAAGGGGAGACACGGGAGGCAACTGAAGAGTCAAGTGGCATAAGATGCTCAAATACTATTTTCATTTTTAAAAGAACTTTAACTGTCTTTTTAACTTTTCTATTTTTAACTAATTCTGGACCTACAGAAAAGTTGCAAAATTAATTTTATAAAAAAGTTCCATGATATTAATAAATAACATAACCACAGTATATGTAACATAATTTTCATCTTAAAGAGGGATTCTGGCAGCAATTTTTAGAACTGCCTGTTGGAGGGGTCTTACGAAGGCCTGAGACAGGAATTCTAGTAAAGATTATTTATGAGGGGAGTGTCATTCAGGAGAAACCTGTAAAAGATGGAGAGATAAAGGGAAAGACACCAGAAAGACTGTGTTTCATGGAAACTCTCATTTTTGTCTTGAGCCACAGGGGATGTGCTTTGGAACATAAATCCCACAGCAGGGAGGGGTCCTGTTTTATATGCTCCATCAGTCATTTGTTGACCTTTGGGCTCTAACTTCCCAGCGAGGCTGCTGCAGTCAGTTGAGCACAGTTCTCCGGGAAAGAAGGGCAAGTATGATTCCTTAGCTCTAAACCAGCAAGTAGTAGACTAGTATTTGGTATTATCTCCAAGACTGGAAAACGACCTGAAAGATGTTACTGGAACAAGTACTTGAAGGATAGGTAGGCATTTGAGAGGTGGACAGATAACCCATCATGGTGTAGATGTTATAAAGGTGTTCTTTGAAGTCAAATATATCTGGTTTTGAATCCTGAGGGATTACTTATTACCTGTGAGATTTCAGAAAGGAACTTATTATCTTGAAACTTTGATTTTTATCACTGGCAACCAAAGGATATTGTTGTATACATTGAATGACATAGCTCTAAACCAGGAGCTGCAGTGTAAAGCCACATGGCACGTTCTGTGATATTTGGAGTCATGGCACACCTAGAAGGGGACAGGATAGGTAATGTAAAATGAACTGAGACTAGAGAACTTTAAATAACATGGTGTTCTGCCATGACTTTTTTTTTTTAATATAATTTTTTATTTTTTATAAACATATATTTTTATCCCCAGGGGTACAGGTCTGTGAATCACCAGGTTTACACACTTCACAGCACTCACCAAAGCACATACCCTCCCCAATGTCCATAATACCACCCCCTTCTCCCAAACCCACTCCCCCCAGCAACCCTCAGTTTGTTTTGTGAGATTAAGAGTCACTTATGGTTTGTCTCCCTCCCAATCCCATCTTCTTTCATTTATTCTTCTCGTACCCACTTAAGCCCCCATGTTGCAACACCACTTCCTCATATCAGGGAGATCATATGATAGTTGTCTTTCTCCGCTTGACTTATTTCGCTAAGCATGATATGCTCTAGTTCCATCCATGTTGTTGCAAATGTCAAGATTTCATTTCTTTTGATGGCTGCATAGTATTCCATTGTGTATATATACCACATCTTCTTGATCCATTCATCTGTTGATGGACATCTAGGTTCTTTCCATAGTTTGGCTATTGTGGACATTGCTGCTATAAACATTCGAGTACACGTGCCCCTTTGGATCACTACGTTTGTATCTTTAGGGTAAATACCCAATGGTGCAATTGCTGGGTCATAGGGCAGTTCTATTTTCAACATTTTGAGGAACCTCCATGCTGTTTTCCAGAGAGGTTGCACCAGCTTGCATTCCCACCAACAGTGTAGGAGGGTTCCCCTTTCTCCGCATCCTCGCCAGCATCTGTCATTTCCTGACTTGTTGATTTTAGCCATTCTGACTGGTGTGAGGTGATATCGCATTGTAGAGTGGTTTGTTATTGGCTCAAAAGTCATGGCAGAGTGATATGAAGCACTCTGCCATGACTTTTGAGCCAATAACAAACCGCTCTACAATTTTGATTCAAAGAGTGATGTGAATAAGGTAGGTTTCCAGGCTTATTGCTTTGGTAGTATTGTGCCAATGAAATAAATAAATACAGAGCTAAGAGACCAGCTAACAATCCATTGAGTTATCTTGTGGAGAGCCGAGAATAGCATAACTCGAATAGCAATGGGGGAAAAGGGGAGAATGTATGGGAGACAAAGCCGAGTTTGCATAGTAGAATTTACCAAATGCATATGAGAATAATGGAAGAGATAAAAAATGTGTCAAGGAGGGACAAAAAGTCATTAAATTAAAACTATTCATATAATTATCTTATTTCCTTCATTTATCCATCCATCTCTCCTTTCATTAAAAAAATATTGGATGCTCACTATATGCTAGATACTAGTGGTCATCAGAAATATGGATCTGTGCACTCACTGAGCTTAAATTTAGTGTGGGGGACCATAAAAAGAAAAACCAAAAAAGTGTATGTGCATGTGTGTGTGTGTGTGTGCATGCACAAATGTTCGTGTGTGTAAATGGCTCTGATAGAGAGGAGTGGTTCAGCATGCAGCAGGTGCCACATTAATTATAGTGGGGAGGAGAGGTTACTGATGGTTACTGAGAGTTACTGATGGTTAAGGTTAATTGCTAAACTGTATGAAGGCATAGACATGGGGAATGATGTTGCAATGCAAAGTAAAGAATGGATTTGAAGGCCCTGAGGTAGTAAAGGCAGAGTATAGTAAACAAATTGGAAAATATCATGAAACAAGGCTTAGAGGGGTGGGTAGGGGTCAGACCACTCAGGATGTCAAAGACCATGTAAAACAAATACTATTGCTTTACGTTAAGTAGATAATAGGATCTGAGCAGACATCCATAGGGACATGTCAAGAAAGGAGTTAATGTGGGGCTCTCTAGCCGATGTGACTGGGTATGTGTGACTTTTCTTCTCAGCAACTCTGCTTTGAAAACTTCTGCCTCACTTACAGGCAGTAGACTCTTGGAAGCCATTTATTCACTCATCCAACTAATACTTTTTTGTGTGCTTACTATGTGTCAGGGGTAATGTTAGGCATTTGGAATAGAGGAGTGAACACACAGGTCCCTCTTCTTCTAGTGGTTATATAGTAAAAATATAATGTTTTAAAAAGTAAACTACAGAGTAAGTTACAAAGTGTTTTGTGCTATGGAAAAGAGAGTGTTAATAGAGCAGGAAAAAGAGTCAGAAATGGGGGCACCTGGGTGGCTCAGTCGGTTAAGCACCTGCCTTCAGTTCAGGTCATGATCCTAGGACCCTGGGATCAAGCCCCTCATGGGGCTCCTTGCTCAGCAGGAAGCCTGCTTCTCCCTTCCCTCTTCCCCCACCAACCCCCCCACACCTTGCCCTTGCTCTCGGCTCTCCTGCTCTTGTGCGCTCTCTCTCTCTCTCAAATAAAATCTTAAAAAAAAAAAAAAAAGACAGAAATGATGGAGAGGAGTTTTCCATGTGACATTATTAGGTCTACAGAGTAGAACCTTGAGAAGGTGCCCTTGAGCCCACTGTGTGGTGCTGTCAGTCACAGGCAAGTGTTACAGGTGTGGATGTGACCCTGGCTGAGTCAGTCAGTGGGAGAGATGGCACAGATAATTGAAAATTTTAGTTCTGGAGCTTAAAGCTTAGGGCTTAAGCTTAAGGTTTGGGAAATTAGCAAAGAAAGCTGATATTTAAAGCTGCTGGAGTTGTTAAGATGGACAAGGGAGGGGAAAACAAAGAGGCTTCTTAGGGTAAAATTTTGTGAGATGCTTATATTTAGAAAAGACCCAGTCATCTCGTGCCTGGTTGGCTCAGTGGGTTAAGCCTCTGCCTGCGGCTCAGGTTATGAGCTCAGGGTCCTGGGATGGAGCCCCACATGGGGCTGTCTGCTCAGTGGGGAGTCTGTTTCCCCCTCTCTCTCTGCCTGCCTGTGATCTCTTTCTCTGTCAAATAAATAAATAAAATCTAGAAGAAGAAGAAGGAGGAGGAGGAGGAGGAGGAGAAGGAGAAGAAGGAGGAGGAGGAGGAGAAGGAGAAGAGAGACCCAGTCAGCATTGAAGACTGCAAGGGTGTTTGAGCAGTTGGAACAAAGCAACAGATTTCAGTGTCACAACAGCTGAAAAAATAATTTCAAAAGAAAGATGTAGACCTTATTGGGAATACCATAGTGACTTACATAGAGAAACTATAAATTAGCAGGAAGAGCATAAGCCCTCCATTTATATAGGCTTGAGTTAAAACTGAGAAGCCTGTGTAAACTTCTGAGGATCAAGTTTCTTATTTATAAAATGTATGTGATAATACTAACCTTATAGAGAATTCATAACAATGTATTTTTTTAAAGATTTTATTTATTTATTTGAGAGAGAGGGATAGAGCACAAGCATGGGGGAACAGAGGGGGAGATAGGAGCAGACTCCCCACTAAATGGGGAGCCCAACACCTGAGTAACCTGGGGTCATAACCTGGGCTAAAGGCAGATGCTTAACTAACTGAGCCACCCAGGCATCCCTGTAACAATTAATTTAAATCAGATGTTAAAACCAATATAATTAATTAACATAATTCCTTTAATATCTAACAAGCTAAGAATAATTATTCGAAACAATATGTCATGTATTATGCTAAAGCCTCATATTATTCCATATAATGTAATTCCATATAATTCCATAACCCCCTAGCACTGATAATTATTTTATTCATATTTTAAAATGTCATTTAGTATATTTTGTTAATTTGATTCATTTTCTCATT
Organism: Mustela lutreola; assembly: GCF_030435805.1. Lineage (NCBI taxonomy): Eukaryota > Metazoa > Chordata > Mammalia > Carnivora > Mustelidae > Mustela > Mustela lutreola. The sequence continues at coordinate 120,891,582 of NC_081292.1, read as the reverse complement.
GTATATCAATTAGAATTCTGTAAGATTTTTAAAAATCCACAAGCCATATATAAAACTCTATTACTTCATGCCTCCTTGCTTAATAAGTGACTTTCTTCATATTGGAAATGCTGGTTTTGTATTCCTAAGCAAGATTTTATTCTATCAGGCGAAGCATCTCCCAATGTTGTCTTTATAGTGATTAATAACTCCTGAGTATTGTTATGCTAAATGTTATTGATATAAAAATGAGTCAAGAACAAATCTCATGCGAGCTTTAGGAAATAATAGATAATTTAGACTTCATAAATAGCATAGTACTAGAGAGTGATAACGAAGAGTTGGCAATGAATTAGTCATTGTTCTACCTCTCTCTACATGCACACCTTATATGTGGAGAGGCCCATGTACTCATGCATATGTACCCTTGAGATATCCTTCTACCGATGTACGTTTGTTACTTCTGTCTTCCCAGAAACATCTTAAGACTTGCTTGTACCATTTTTTCTTGGTCTTTTTCCTTGGTGTATGTTGATAAATATTTGCCCTGACTCCAACATTAGTATATTGAAATCAGTAACTATAATGACACTTCTGTTTCTCTCCAGGTGCGATATGCTGTTCTTTACATTTTGGGTTCATTGGAAATTCTGTCTTTCATTTCTGAATTCATGAATGAATATATGCATGGAATTGCAACACATTTGATGAGACTCTGTACTTTCATAGGGTGTAGATCATATCCGCAGGAATGAACAGCAAGAGGAACAGATATGTCTGTCTATCCCTTGAGATAACCCTTGCATTTCAGGGTTAGAATTTTACTGTCCAGTAATAGTTAGTCCACCACTTACTTAGCTAGCATTATGTTTGTTCACTATGAGCACTGCCATTACAGACTTTCCAAAACCATGATGAAAATATCTCAGTTCTCTGGGCTTTCATAGCACTCATTATCTCCATAGATGATATTTCATCATCTACTGTTTCAAATGATATAGTAGAGGATGAACTCTTTCTTGTATATTTTGTGTATCCAGTAAGACCAAAAACAACTTAAATCAAAACATTTACTTGTGTTTATATGTACACTGAAGAGTATTACAGTGCCCCTACTTGATGTGTGCTTTAGAGTAATTATGTACGGAATGAGTGAAGAGATGAACGCCTACAGTTTTTAACACTCTAACCCATAGTATGGTTTTATAGCCTCTTTTGACAAATGGCATACTTGTTTATTTTATTAGACACTAGGTTAAAAACAAAAGGTGTAATTTATCTTCTGATTCAATCCATTGTGTGGTGGTTGAGTAGCATGCTCCATGAGATTAGGAACACGATCTATTTTGTTCTTTGCTACATACCTAGTACCTGACAGTGCATAGTACAAGAGAAGTGTCTTATGAATATATATTGGGTTAATGAATAATGGGTCAGGTAAGGACAATTTCCAGTTCTCCCTCCAGTAAGAGAGCATGTAAGATTATGAGTTTGATTTGAATAACATTTTATTTGATACCTAGCAGTTTATTTATGTTGCCAAATCCTGGCAATTTCTGAGATTTTGAAGAAGTACACATTGACCATGCACTGGTTATAATTACTGATTGCAAATTCTTTTTTCCTTGGACAACAAAGGTCTCTAGTTAAATGAAATGGATAAAACAAGAGGATCATAGGAGAAGGGAGGGAAAAATAAAATAAGCTGAAATCAGAGAGGGAAATAAACTGTAAGAGACTCTCAACTATTGGAAACAAACTGAGGGTTGCTGGAGGGGAGGTAGTTTGGGGTAACTGGGTGATGGGGATTAGGAAAGGCACGTGATACAAGGAGGCCTGGGTGCTATATACACTGAAATATATCTCTGAAACTAATAATACACTACACATTAATTAATTGAATTTAAATAAAATAAAATAGGAAAAAAATTTAAAGCTATTTTTGGAACTCCTTAATCCATTTATTTTACTAACACTCAGATAAGGGTGTGTGTGTGTGTGTGTAACTTTAGTTTGGAATCTAAGACTGTAAGTAAGCAAACTACTTCAAAGAATACTTTTTTTTTTAAAAAGATTTTATTTATTTGAGAGAGTAAGTGAGGGAAAGCACAGAGGGAGAATGAGAGAGAGAAGCAGACCCCTCGATGAGCAGGGAGCCTTAAGTGGTACTCTATCCCAGGACCCTGGAATCATGACCTGAGCTGAAGACAGATGCTTAACCAACTGAGCCACTCAGCCACACTTCAAAAAATACTTTTAACAATTTTTTAAATAAATTTGACAAAGAGGTAAATATTTTCAGCTTTTAGATCCTTTTTATCATCTTTTAAATCAAGAATATGGTATTGCACACTTGCTGGCTAATACTACCTTACAAATATTGGCTTTCTTTTAGCACAGAATCTATATAGTCTTTTTCTCTATTTCTGGAAATACAGTGATTTTAATTTATTACTCTCCACCTGTTCTTTCTTAACTATCACATTGGTATTAGGGCCATTTCTCGTAAGATTTTGCTTTAACATTTTCTTTCTTCCTTCTTCTTCTTTTTCTTTTTTTTTTTTCCCCCTTTAAGACCATAGTGGAAATTGGGGAATTAGCGGGAGGATCTTGGAAATTTTCAGAGTTTACCTAAAGTGAGATTCAAAAATCCCTAAAATGTAATCATAGCCTTTGATATCATGGGAAATGTTGAGAAAATGACTATATAACTAGGTTTATTATTATACATTCCTAAAACTTAGTGAGCCTGTCTTTATCTTTTAAAAGACCTCCAAATTGTGATTCCATAATGCTAGATTAACCCAAATGGCACTTTATTTTAAATTTTCTGTATTTACACAGACTTGGTTCCAAATATCCATCATTCCCAGTTCAGCTAAAAAAATGACTTTCTTGGGAATTGATTTTTTTTTCATTTTATTATTGGTACTTTATTAAAGACAAAAAGGAGATGTGATATTTTAAAGATAGAAATGAACTTGTTCTTTCATATAAAATTCACTCTCATCTCTATAACAAGAGAAGTTAGTTGATTCCTTTATTAACTTTTTAATTTAAAAGACTATCTCTTTTATTAAAGGGCTTAAGAAAAAATCAAAATCATCGATTTGTGGATTTTGGGCATATAAACTCCACTCATCTGAAAGCTTTGTTATATAATTTTTATCTAGTTATAATACCATCCAATAGTAAAATATGTGACCGGAGCTGATAAAGATGGGTATGTCTTAGACAAGCCTAGACTAATAAAGCAATATAGGACATTTTTGATAAATTATTTACTGCTGCGGAATCTAAAGCAACAATATTGGTAATTAGATTGCATGGCATACGTTTCTTTTCTTTTTTTCTACAGTTAACAAATTTAATATCCAAATGTAAAGACCAATTTGGGGGACAGCTTATTTTAATCTACTATTTTATTGTATTGCATCTGTGAAAGAGAAAGGAAAGTGATTTCAACCTTGCTTAGACAACTGTTTTGAAATATAATGGGGGCAGCAGGAAACTGGTTCATTTTATGGTTCATGTTACCTGTAATTATACATGAAGAAGCAAAATCATAGCTCCCAACATGTTCACATTAGCAAATCAATCATTGAGCAGAAATTGATAAAACATAAGCCACTTATTTTAATTGTTAAATCATTTCTCAGAGACTGATTGGACATAGTACGTCTTTATATTACACTTAAGGAACATAATTTGTATTTAGTTTGATTGCATTTGGGCTAGATCTACATGCTTAACTAAAAAAAAAAAATTGATTCTTATTTGGTTTTCACTGTGAGTTGAGTGTTTTTGTATGTTTTGGTTTTGGTTTTGGTCTTGGTTTTTCATTCTGATTGTCAAATCCTGGACCTACCTACACAGGAATCCAGTTAGCACAAATTCAAAAACACTTCCGATTCAGTTGCCTTGCCATGGAGGTGTATCTTAGTTCTTACTGACTGTTCAGACTGGGAAAGCTATTTAACTTTCAGCTGCCAAGGGTATTTTAATTTCTTTATATTGTTTTTATTATGTAATACATCATATATAAAAGACTAGCTGTGTCACAAAAATTAGACATCGGCAGTGAAGTCTTACTATAGAATTCATGTGTTGTGATCTTACTTTTCTATATCGAAGGAAGTTTACTTCAGATATCTTTTATGTTGGTGATATTTTTATGAGAAGATACTGCCTAGACTCAAATCACATTATGAAATTAAAAAAATAAAAAATTAAATAAGTAGAAAAACATGATTTTTCCACATCTTTTAGCCCATTGTTATTCACTGACAGATAGTGATGATAAAAAATAAAGACAAGCAGTCCCAGAGAAATTTTAATGATTAGAGTGAAAAATTTAAACACAACTAGAACCTTAATTAAGGAATTTGCCATTCATTCTTCCCTATGATAAACATCCATCTTTAGTCAGTTTAAACTTGAACATGCATGCAGGTGGTTCACATCATTGGCCAATTTCAAATGGGTGAGAATGTCTTATGAGTAAGCCTTTTGTATTCTGAGAAATGTACCTTCCTGAAGATACTAAAAATATAACTAATTACACTGAATTATTAGAAATAAAGTTTGGATAAATTATTGAAGTAATGAATTAATTCTGCATGTATTATAAAGATAAAAACTAAAAGATTACGGAAAAGTATTTTAGAAAAGAGCTATAGTTAAGAGACCAGTAATTTTGGAAAGGAAAAATATATAGGGTACTTTTTCCTTTGTGAAGTAAAGTTTTTAACTACAGCTTAATACATTCTATGTAAGCTATACATATGTATTGCACATAAGGAGTAATTATTTCATTTTTCCCCTAATTTTTACAGTATGATGATGTAGACTGGGTAATTTCTTTGAAACCTGAAGAACAGCATCAAACATGATTATACATTAAGAAGTAAAAACATAATTTTAAATAATTTCAATGTTATTTTTGTTATTTGTCCTCATGTATTGATTTTTCAGGTCTGGCTGTGGATCATTTTAGTGAGCGAATATACTGGGCTGACCTTGAGCTTTCTATTATTGGCAGTGTTCTGTATGATGGCTCTGATTCAGTAATCTCTGTCAGTAGCAAACAAGGTTTGTGAAGCGCTTTTGTTTCATCTTTTAATTATTATCGAGAGTGTTAAATAATGGTACATAAGTATAAATACAAAAGCTTTACATTTTAAACTTCCTCAAATTCTTTTTCCTTGCAACTTGTTGCTCTTACTAGAGAGCATAATTTTCATTCCTACTAGAATAACAAGAGGCCAGGCCAGAATTTCCTTAGCATAGGACAATCACGGCCCATTGCTGCCCATTTTCAGAAAATATTCATTCTGTTCCTTCTGTAGATACTACATTCTGAGGTGAACACTTTAAGTAGTCAAGATTAGAGCCTTTGAACACAAGTTTTTCCTTCAAATTGCAGTGATAGCAGGCAGAAATGAATTACTGTGTATAATAAAACATCATTGTAACAATTGTACATCCCAATGAAAAGCAGTGTGTAAAATTCACTTACCTCTACTTTCAGTGAGTACAGAATCTACTTGTGCTCTTCTTCTGTAGTACCCTTTTGTATCCCTGCCTCTATGCCTACATCCTGCTATTTATTCTCATTCTTGACTGTCTATGCCTCACATTTGCCTTGCCTGGAAACCTCAGTTCTTTCTGCTGAAACTGATTTCTTTCTCTTCTGTTTTTCTTGCCCCTCCCCACAACAACATCTTCATTTATTTACCACAAATTGTTTATAATATGTACTGAATATAGCTTTTCTTTTCTTTTTTTTTTAATAGAAGCAGAGGAGTTGAAAAAAAAAATAAATAAAGTGAACTTTCATTGTGCCTTTGCCCAAAGTGTGTCTTTTGTATGATGACCCTAGATAGCAAAAAAAAAAAAAAAAAAAAAAGTTACGCATTGCTATAACTGATCACTGTAAAGTTAACCTGTTTCAGCTTAAGTGCACTGAAGAAACATATATTTTTTAAAAAGAACTTTATGTTTTACAACCTCTAGATAAGAACTAAACTATAAATGTCTTTTTGCATGTTATACATTTCAGTGTCAAAGGTTAGATTAATTATTTCTATCATAAAAATCTCTTAAAATAAGTCATTTCTTAAAACGTACAAAATGATAGCCTCTCTTATTGTTAGCCAAACTAGTCATAGGCATCATTACCATTTGCTAGTTTGTTTTCTTTAACCCATTTCTAAAACAATGGTAATGTCTTTTTTTCTCTATTTTTGGTCAGTCAGGCCATCTAATTTGTTCATTAATTTGATCTAGAACAAATTTAGAATTTTGTGAACTGTCTTTCTGTATGCAATGGGTAAGGCTAACCTATAGCTTTTCTTTTGTCTGCAAACTGTACAGCAGATCACTCTGCATACAGTAAACCCCCAGCAAATGCTTTGTGGTGGCACAGATGGTTAAAGTGATGATGGAAATGTTTTTCATGTTGTGAGTGATATGTTTAGGATTTCACATATTCCTACTGCAAAGAAATTAATTCTAACAACTTTACAGCTAATATTAAAATATTATAATTCTGAAAGATTTTTTTTAAACAACAGTAGTAAAATTTTCTACAGGATCTTGAATAAACTTGGTTTTAAGTCCAAGCACTTATTTCCATTGCAACTTTTATAACTCCACCTTTTAAAAATTCTAGGCTTGTTACATCCACACAGGATTGATGTCTTTGAAGATTATATATATGGAGCAGGACCTAAAAACGGTGTATTTCGAGTACAAAAGTTTGGCCATGGTTCAGTAGAATACCTAGCTTTAGATATTGATAAGACAAAAGGTGTTTTGATATCTCATCGCTATAAACAACTAGACTGTAAGTATATTTTTTATTGTTTTCGACAAAAGACAGTATCTTAAAATATTTAACTATTTCAGTATCTTAATCCTTTGAGCTAAGAAACTTTAATGTTGATATTATAAGACTTTTTAATCACCAAAGTCAAGATGTAAATCATACAAAATTTTATTTTGCATTTGATTGTGTTTCCTTGGCTATATAAAAAAAAATACCATTCTGTTTTTCAATAAAACCTCTGACTTTATACATTAACCATGCAGGTATTGAAATTCATCATTAGCCATTTTGACTCTTGTTACTGTTAATAAGGAACAATCATAGCATCAACATTCCATCTTTAAAAGCAACTGAGGAGGGGGTGCCTGGGTGGGTCAGTCATTAAGCATCTGCCTTTGGCTTGGGTCATGATCCAAGCATCCTGGGATCCAGCCCCAAATCGAGCCCCACATGGAGTCCTACTTTGGGCTCCCTGCTCAGGGGGAAGCCTTCTTCTCCCTCTACTGCTTCCCCTGTTTGAATTCCCTCTCTGTCTCTCTCTGTCAAATAATAAAGAAACAAAATGTTTAAAACTTAATTAAATAGATAAATGAATAAACACAACTGAGGAGTGCTGTTTTCAAGGGTTATATTTTCTCTGTTTATTTTTTATTGTACTTTCATTCTAGAAAGGAATAAATCATTGATGCAGTTATCTTGAAAACCCAGTTTCAAACACAATTATCAAAAATATTGAAGAATAAAGTAAAAAATAGTGTGTCTGAAATTCTAATGATCTGTCTTTATGTATGAGTTTCAACTTCAAGAAACTTTAAGATTTATTGATAAATTTTTGCTGCAAATAAAAAGAAACTTAACCCCATTTGGTGTAATTATATGGCAAGGTAACAATTGATATTTGTCCAAATCAGTTTTGGAAACAGATTAAAATGAAAGATAGTCCCCTAAGAACTTCCTGAAATCCTATCCAAACTTTTGTGGCTCTTTACCAATGATCTGACATTTTTAGTTCCAGGGTTAGTATGAGGACATGGTATCATCCTCTAGTTGTCATTCATTCTTTCCCTTTTCCTGTTTCTTTCTTTCTTTCTTTCTTTCTTTCTTTCTTTCTCTCTTTTTTTAAAGATTTTATTTATTTGTTTGACAGAGAGAAAAGAGAACAAGAAGGGAGAGTGGGAGAGGGAGAAGTAGGCTTCCCGCTGAGCAGGGAGCCTGATGTGGGGCTCTATCCCAGGACCCCGAGATCATGACCTGAATTGAAGGCAGCTGCTTAACCAACTGAGCCACCCAGGTGCCCCTGATTCAGAGTCAAATATTACCACCTTCATAAAAACTACATAAGTAAATAAGGCTTTGCCCTGGATAGAATAGGTATTTGAGTAATGGTTTTAACTCAGTCAAAGCCATTCTCACAGTCATCATTTCACTAGTTAGGTGTCATTTCTGTTTCATTCTAATGACAGATTCTCTAAGGAGAGCCATGGAGCAGTTATGACTGCAGAGGATGCTAATTGGAGAGAAATTTAGACAAAAATAAATGTGGCAGACATTTACATGTACACAGACTGCAACCTGATGGAAAGGAAACCATGTTATCTCTGGTTTTTAGAGGAAAAGAATCCTCTCCCTTGTTTGCGTTTTGAACAAATACAGATGAATTTTAATCCTTTGTAAATACAAGGAGGAAGTTGTTTCTGTCTGTTCAACAGTTCTGAAACTGCCTAAAATGAGGAGTAGGTCCCCCAAACCCTTCAGTTGGCTTTACCTTTTTTTTTTTCTTAACATAAACCCAAAATCTACTTGGATATCTCAGACCATCTCTTTTAGCAAAAATAAGTCAGATGAAAGAATGACAAAATATATGTTTGAATAATTCCTTCTCTCTTGTGGGAAGTGTAAATCAGGGTAAATTACCTGTTAATGATGGGTAGTGGATAAGAATTTCTCTTACCTATAAAGGAGAATGGTAACACTGAAATAACATATACCCAGTGGCGATTGTTAGGATTTCAACATTGCTAATGTATCCTTTCACCTTGTTGAATTTTATGTTTCTGAAAACTACGGTACTTACAGTCATGCATTTCTTTGTTTTCTTTGTTTTAATCAGTGCCCAATCCATGCTTGGATTTAGTATGTGAATTCTTGTGTTTGCTGAATCCCTTTGGAGCTACCTGTGTGTGCCCTGAAGGCAAATATTTGATTAATGGTACTTGCAATGATGACAGCCTACTAGGTAAATAAATGTCATTATTCTGTAAAGAATTAATTTGTATGATAAATTTTCACCCCTCTTGAAACTGAACAGAATTAGCTACTCAATCATCAATGTAGTAGCCTTGATATCATTGGTTTTTGAATGCCTGCATAAACTACTCTCCCTGGTGATGACTTCCTAACAATTCATTCTATAGTCACAGAGCTGCACTGAGCACTTACTATTCATTTAACACTAGATTAACTTTGAAGTCATACACCAAATCAAGATAATTTTATATAGCTCTTTATCAGTGAAGATAACGGTATTTCTAAGGGCACCGTTTCCTTATAAATTTAAACCCAATCTTAAAATTACTTATTCATTCATCAAGTTCATGATGAACAACTATCTTGCCCAAATGCTAATTTAGAAACTGAGGATAAGAAACTAAGTTGTACTTTCTTCTGCATAAAATTTAATTCACAATACATACTACTACCAACATGAATAAATATTTTGAGGGCTTATGAGAAAAGCGTAGCAGTAATTTAGAAACAAAGGACTAATTTAGAAACAAAACTGACAAGATTTCTTTATTCTTAGAGCTCATATTTTAGAAGTACATTAACATTGAAACAAACATTTAAAAAAGTAAAACAGTATTTCAGTTGCTTATTATAAGTATTAAGTAGCAAAAAATCACAAAATAAAATAACAAACATTTAAGAAAATAGTATAAGGAGAAAGAGAAAAAGGAGACATTTCTCAATTAGCCAGGTAGACTGATGAGAAGTTCCCTCATAATCAAGACACTAACTCTAATGGAAAGACAAATTACTATTAAGTGAAAAGAAAATCCACACTTACTAAATTTTATGACACAGACAAAAACACCATGCTCTAAAATCCCTTGAGGATCACATTTTTTCCAATGCGGTACACTTAGGATCTCTTCATTGCAGGACTTCCTACCTGCAGTATTTTTCTCTGTTAGAATGAACACCTCACATGAAGACCATGTCTTTGCCCTCAGTCAGCATCTCCACTCCCATATCATTTTCTCATTGTTCTTTACTGGGAGTTACAGGTAATCTGAAGACTTTTACCTTCCAAGGCTCTAGGTGTCTAAAAGTACCATAGTTCCCTCATTTAATATATATTATTTAAGCATTGGATATGCAAGGCGGAAGAGGCTGTAAAGATGATACAATGAATGACGTAACCACCAATAGATATTCTTGTGCATAGTGATAAGAGAAGAGACAGAAGAGACATTCTGCTAACACCATTAGCCGAATTCGGGCGATCATCCAATTACAGAATTGATTACAATTTTCTATAGAATATGACCCTAGGACAAGGTCTGCCAAGACAGAGGGGATTCAGATTAAGTGGGCATGAGGATCAGAACACGAGACAGAGGAACTGAAAAGGCACGAAAGTAAGGCATGTAAAGAAAATAGTCATTTATTTTAGTTAGTCTCTAACACGTCTGAAACAGTGTTGTGGGTGACAAGGTTAGAAATTTCTTAACAGAGAGCTAATTGTGAATCATGATTGGTATTTTGGATGAGTCCTTTAGTGCCAGTTCTTGAAAAGGGAACTGTCACTGGTACTAGACTGCACCCTTTCTCTTTATTGATTATCTTTCCAGTGAGAGTGGCTGTGATCTCAGCTGTGATGATCAAATGGGAGAACTAAATGGACATTTTCAAATGTTATTAGGCACATTTTTCACTAGCTGCTCTGACATGGTCATGTAGGTGAGCGATGTGTGGCCGCATATTCTCCTTAGCATCTCAGAAACAGGTTGTTTAAAATAGCAGTCTTTCCCTGTAGAAGATGTGCCACGCTTTTATTAGTTCCACACACACTCAAAGCCTGTGATCAGTGATCTCCACAGGTGTGCCCCCACCCTGCCCCTGTGTACTGTGTCCACTTACACTATTGGCAGGGTGGGAGAGACCCCTGAGACAGAGATGAAGATTCTGCACAGACCTTGTCTACTAATGCCACCAATGTGACTTTTCCATTGACTCAGATGTAGTGATGTTTTTATGGTCAAGTTGCCTATAGTTTTTGTTGTTTTTTTTCATTACAACTAGACATTAATATCCTTTTTTTCTTCTTTCTTAGTATAAATTATGTATCTAAAACCCAGATGTATTTATCCAATAATCCAGCAAATACACAGGAGGAAGTTGGCCTGGAGTGGATCTGAGGCAGAGCTTTGGTATAGGCCGAGATCTATCAATTAACTAATGTGTTTGGCCCTGTCATCCCTTAGTCTAATTTCTTTTGCATAAAATTAGATTAACAATGAATATTACTACTACTTGTAATAATAAATATTTTGAAGGCTTATGAATAAGGCATAATTTAAGTATATGTATTATTATATTTAATTTAATTTAATTTATATTTAATTTAAATATATTTAATAATATATTATTATATAATTCCCTCAAATCCCCAAAGATAGTATGGTCATTGCCCCTGTTTTTATAGATAGAAAATTGAAGCATGGAGAGGCTCAGCTGATGGTCTTACATTGCTTAATAATGGTGGGCCCCCAAGGTGAACCTAGGCATTCTCCAGTCTTCACCAGCACATAGTCCACCTCAGTGCCTCTATAGCTCCCAAATCACCCATATCCAGAGTCACTGAAAAGACCAGAAATGACATATGTAAAATGCCTAGCACATTGCTTTATAAAAAGTAGACACACAGCACTCTAAGATAAATCTATCATTAAGTAAGTAAGAAAATGAAGTAGATTTTGGTGTATTAATTCATCAAATTTTATAGTTTTATGTTTGGAATGAGAAAGCATGTTTGTCTAAATGTACACTTACCCAAGATCTAAAACGTTTTTTGTTTTAAATTCAATTAGCCAACATATAGTACATCATTAGTTTTTGATATAATGTTCCATGATACATTAGTGGCATATAACACCTAGTACACATCACATCATGTGCCCTCCTTAAACTTTGTAAGAAATTTCAGTTTTACTATTTCAGATTTGATTGAAAGGCACGGTTACAGAATCCTCCTAAAAGTTCATTTTGTAATTTAAAATAAATCTTATGTTTAAATAATCAGAGTGTTAAAAAATATTCACATTGGCCTCTATGCATATGAGCCTTGGTAGCAGACAGTTTAGACCACCTTGGTGAGGAATATAAATAAATAGATAGCAGAATTATTGATTGGTGTAGATAAATGCCAATTAATTTTTTCCTGACATTAACATTTGATGTAGCCAAGTTTTTCTGCCCTTTGTAATTACTTGCCTTTCTCTAGCTGCTATTGTTAAATGATGAGACACTGAATATTTTTAATCTTCATGGAAGAAATTTGAAATTCAAATGTTACTCATTCTTGGAGAAGTATTCACCTGCTTTTTCCTATAGTTGATTATAATTGCTGGAGCTTGGCTTCTGGGGATGATTTAGTTATTGACAAATGCAGCCTTCTTTTTCATTATAGAACTATTACAGTTAGGTTTTGAAGCTCCACTTCTATTTCATCAAGCAGGGTTCTATTTTAAAATTTCTAGCGCCTAATGAGGCACATTATAGAAATGCACATGTCCTAACATGTAGAGATTTTGAATATCCATGTAGTTTACAGAGAACATTTACAGATGAAAATTGACTCCCCTACAATAATCTTAACTATGATCATAATGCCTTAAATATTTATCTTCTCTGTTTACATTCACAACTCCAGTCAGGGATATCTATGCTGAACGAATTAGAAATGTTTGGTTGAATTTTAAACCAAGGAAGTATGTATTTCCATTCTAGATCTTTCTTGATAATTCAACCTCTGTATTCAACTCTTTGCTTTACAAAGAGGCAAGTCTCGGAATTTCTGGTACTGCTCATAAATAGTCTCTATTTATCATAGTGGATGTGATATTTGAGTCATTTTTTTTTTATTTGAAGGCACTGAGGCTCTTTAAAGTGCTCTTGTGATTCTTGCAGTGATATATATTAACACTTCTGCTATGTGTGGGCCAATGGATCTTGAACAAAGAATACAGGCTGTTTTGATTTTACCTTACTTTATAAAAGAGGTGTGGCTTTAGTAGAAGGCATATTCTAGAACAGAATGCTTCTCACAGTACTCTCAATCATTTGTGTTCAATTGGGCATCATGTCCTCCCCTAAGTAAAGCAGTATTTCTTTTTTTTTTTTTTTAATTTTTTATTTTTTATAAACATATATTTTTATCCCCAGGGGTACAGGTCTGTGAATCACCAGGTTTACACACTTCACAGCACTCACCAAATCACATACCCTCCCCAATGTCCATAATCCCACCCCCTTCTCCCAAACCCCCTCCCCCCAGAAACCCTCAGTTTGTTTTGTGAGATTAAGAGTCACTTATGGTTTGTCTCCCTCCCAATCCCATCTTGTTTCATTTATTCTTCTTCTACCCACTTAAGCTTCCATGTTGTATCACCACTTCCTCATATCAGGGAGATCATATGATAGTTGTCTTTCTCAGAGCGTATCATGCTTAGCGAAATAAGTAAAGCAGTATTTCTAATGGAGTAAGACCGTGTAAACAGTAACCTGAAAAAATTATTCCAAACTAATTCTTATCATAAATAAGACTCATCATATTTTTAAAAATAATTTTGTGACCCCAAGAAATGACCATCTTTTTCTTATCCTCAGCCATAATATATTAAGCAAACAGATGGTATCTAGTCATTTTCCATATGGAAATTTTACATATGGAAAATTTCTGACACTGTTTTATCAATATCTTATACCAAACCTATGTGACTTTTAGTTTTGAGTTGTTTACACATAGTTACTAAGGATGTATATCAAAGAATGTATTTTCATTGAAATATTTTTCTATACTATAAATTATGTGTGTTATATCTGTATTTATATATATATAGATATATATCTAGTATATTTCCATATTCATTAAATATTCCATATCTAATAAGTATACTATATATATACTTTATATGCATATATCCTTCACACTATAAATTTATCTTATGTATTTCAGTTTGGTTTAATATCAAACAGTCCTAAAACTAGGCCATATTTGCTTATATCATAAAGAAAATGTATTGATTAGAAAACATTTCATTTTTAGTAAGTTTCAGTTGGTTTTGTTATGTAATGTCTTAATAAATACAAGAAATGGTTAACAACTCTTTAAGCCTAAAGAAGAATAAAAATTAAGTCAGTATTTGTATTCACCATTTAACAGCGGTTAAAATCTATTTCTCTATTTTCAAATAGTATTTATAGTAGTTTTCTTCTTCTACTTTTATATTAGAGGTACTTATGTGGGGAATTTTATAAAAAATTTGAATATTTGATTTTTATATAGTGAGTTGTTCTTATTCTATCATCTAATGAAAAGCATGCTAATTTGTACATTCCTTCTTATAACCAGATGATTCATGCAAATTAACTTGTGAAAATGGAGGAAGATGCATTTTAAATGAGAAGGGTGACTTGAGGTGTCATTGTTGGCCTAGTTACTCAGGAGACAGATGTGAAGTCAATCACTGTAGCAACTACTGCCAAAATGGAGGAACCTGTATACCCTCAGTTCTGGGTAAATATTTGAATTTCATTGTGCATCCAAATAATTTGCCTTTTTCCTTACATGTGAAAATATAAAGAGGATACTTAGAGTTAGAAATTTAATTCCCGGTGTCTTTATAAAAATAGATTAACACAAATTACATTTAATTATTAATTCAACATAATAGTATTTGTTCTAAATTCGGTATATTGAAGTTCAAGTCACAAAATGTCACAGTAATAATGCTCATTATCGTGAGATGACTGTGCACCATGTAACAGGGGTCAGGGCTTACAGGTATTCTGATACTGGCTTAGAATGATTAAGTAAAGGGGTGTCTGGGTGACTCAGTGGGTTAAGCCTCTGCCCTCAGCTCAGGTCATGGTCGCAGGGTCCTGGGATTGAGACCTGCACTGGGCTTTCTGCTCAGCAGAGAGCCTGCTTCCTCTTCTCTCTTTGCCTGCCTCTCTGCCTACTTGTGATCTCTGTCTGTCAAGTAAATAAATAAAACCTTTAAAAAAAAAAGAAGAATGATTAAGTAAAATCATTTCTATAAGCTTTATATGTTTGATTCCAAAATCTTTCTCTTTTTTATTTTTTAAATTTTATTTTTACATTTCAGGGTAAAGTGTTTTAAAAAATATTTATCTAAGTTTCAGTTAACATTCAGGTGTACAATATAGTGATTCAGCACCTCCATATAACATCCAGTGCTTATCACAAGTGCTCTCCTTAATCCCCATCATTAACCGATTAACCATTAACCAATCCTTCACTACCTACCTCCCAGCTGGTGACTCTCCATTTGTTCTCCATAGTTAAGAGTCTGTTTCTTGGCTTGCCTCTCTCTTTCTCCTTTTTCCCCTTTTTCTCATTTGTTTTATTAAATTCCACATATAGAATCATATGGTATATGTTTTGACTGACTTATTTTACTTAGCAAAATATTCTCTGGCTCTATCCAAGCTGTAGCAAATGACAAGATTTTGTTCTTTTTTATAGTTTAGTTATATTACATTGTATGTATATACCACTATTTCTTTGATCTAGGCTATTTCCGCAATTTGGTTCTTTTTTTTTTTTTTTTAAGATTTTATTTATTATTTGACAGACAGAGATCACAAGTAGGCAGAGATGCAGGCAGAGAGAGGGAGGAAGCAGGCTCCCCGCTGAGCAGAGAGCCCTTTGTGGGGCTTGATCCCAGGACCCTGAGATCATGACCTGAGCTGAGGGCAGAGGCTTAACCCACTGAGCCACCCAGGTGCCCCCATAATTTGGTTCTTAATAGATAATGCTGCTATAACATTGGGGTGCATCTGTCCCTTTAAATTAGTATTTTGTATTTTTTTGGGTAAATACCTTATAGTCCAACTGCTGGATCATAGGGTAGTTCTATTTTTAACTTTCTGAGGAATCTCCATACTGTTTCCTAGAGTGTCTGCACCAGTTTGCACTCCCAACAGTGCAGGAGGGTTCCCTTTTCTCTACATCCTCTACAACACCTGCTGTTTCTTATGTTGTTGATTTTAGCCATTCTGACAGGTGTGAGGTGATATTGTAGTTTTGATTTGCATTTTTCTATTAATCAGTGATGCTGAGCATATTCTTACGTGTATGTTGGCCATCTGTATCTCTTATTTGGAAACGTGTCTATCTACGTCTTCACATTTTTAAGTTGAATTATTATTTTTTGGATGTTGAGTTTTATAAGTTCTTTATATAGTTTGGATACTAACTCTCAGATATGTCATTTGCAAATATCTTCTCCCATTCCATAGGTTTATTTTTAGTTTTGTCGATTGTTTTCTTCACTGTGCAGAAGCTTTTAATTTTGATAAACTCCCAACAGTTTATTTTTGCCTTTGTTTCCCCTGTCTCAGGAGACCTATCTAGAAAGAAGTTGCTTTGGTCAATGTCAAATAGGTCACTGTGTATGTTCCCCTCTAGGATTTTTATAGATTCCTCCCTCATATTTAGGACTTTAATCCATTTTGAATTTATTTTTGTGTATGGTATAAGAAAGTGCTCCAGTTTCATTCCTTTGTATGTTCCTTTTTAACTGAACAGTTAGCCTAATGCTAAACCTCATTTTCTATTGAAAATTAAATTAAATTAGGTTAAATTTAAAATTTAAGTTAAATATAAATACACTCCATCAGTACGTCTGATAGCATCATAATTCATATCTAAAATCATAACTGCTTTATTGGCATTGTAATATAGTGTACAATATGCTTTGAAAATATCAGGATAGTATTATGTTAAGGTATACTTGTTATATGTATATATGTAACATACATATATGTAACATACATATATGTATATGTATACTTGAAATTCTTATTAATTTATGCAATAGCTCTGTTTGCAAAAAGTGTTTGCTACAGTACATAAGTGAACATTAAAATATAGTTTTCTACTTAGTGCTATTATATTTAAAATGTGTTCCCATGGGAAAAATTAACCCCAGTGCATAATAAAAATATAATTTGTAAATTCCAAAACTCAGTGCAAAGGACACTGAGCAACTATTAAAATGAAATTTATGCAGATTTAATTCTACTACAATAAATGCAAATTTAGTCAAGTGGAAAATTAATCCATATGATCTTCACATCCCTTACACTGTTAATTTCTGTCTTACTGGGAGTTTTCACTGCTTCTATTGCTTATGCTATTCTTTGAAGTGTTTAGCATAATGCTAACTGAAAGAACCACATGAGGAAGTATTTTCAATGGAGTTTAGAGGAACCAGACTGTTTCTGATTTGCATTCTAGTAGTAAAAGCATTACTCTTTCTTTAAATATGATAATTTTATGTCTATAGATATTTTTGACTTATGATTAATTGATAAATTAAGGTTTTCTAGATACTTAATAGAATTCTGAAAACCTATGCAGCACCTTGACTGAAATAAAAAGGCACTAGGTCTTACTACATATTTTCATTCTAAGAGAAGCTACTCCTTACAGTAGAGTGTATTCTATTGCTGTGGGAGAAATTGCAGTACTGGGACCATGCAAGTGAAAATTGAATGGATGTGTGGTAAAAGGATACAACCTGTAATTGTATTTTAGCAACACAGATACCATTTCCTTTAGGAGAGAAGTTTTTCTTGCACAAATGAGTTGTTTAAAGATTTTATTATTTGATTGTTGATTTTCTCATTAAAATAATAAAATTCTGGGGGCGCCTGGGTGGCTCAGTGGATTAAGCCGCTGCCTTCGGCTCAGGTCATGATCTCAGTGTCCTGGGATCGAGCCCCGCATCGGGCTCTTTGCTCAGCGGGAGCCTGCTTCTCTCTCTCTCTCTCTGCCTGACTCTCCGCCGACTTGTGATCTCTCTGTCAAATGAATAAATAAAATCTTTAAAATAATAATAATAATAATAATAATAAAATTCTGGAGATTATAACCAGATAATTTTCTTTTATTTACCTTCAGAAATATTTAAATGGAAAAAGTTTGGTACTCCAAACCATGAATATCTATTCAATCTGCAATGGATCCACAAGGACAAATCTCTATGAAACACTGAATTTGCTGTTCTGTTAATGGATCCTGAACTATAGGTGGATACAGCACAACTTCTAATGTTTTGTTCAAATCATTTGCCCAGATCTTGCTGTATCCTTAAAATCTATAATATATCAATTTTATCTTTGCACCCAGATAATTAGATCTTGATTTACATAGATAACATGTTCAGAAAAAATATATATATTTCAAATCAGTAATAGAAATGAGTCCTTATATGAATTTAACTTGCTATGTGGCCATGTAGTTTATTGTCATAGAGCATCTAATTATTAATAATAATATCCTATCCAATTAAATCATACACAAAGCATTTTTTATGTTTAAAAATATGGTTTTATAAAAACATTATTTGGTATTATAGACTGTAGAACCTCATTATCTCCACACAAATGTTAATTTGTGTAACAAATCCCCATGGGCAATTCATGGATTTATTCATTGTTGGTTTACTTATGGTTAAGCCTTTTGGCAAATTCCTATGTGGACAGTATATGACTAGGGTCTGGGGCAGCCTTAATTAAAATTTATAAGTTATGACAGTTGTATAGAACTGTAATAACTGAACAAAGGAAATGTCACCAGTTAATTAAAAGCACACATCTGAGAGGCATAATTAAAAAATTGAGTGTTTCTTCATTCCTTAAGTTTTTTCTTTATAATAGAGAAAGCTAGAAATAAAATATATGAACTATATTCATATAGGAAAGTACTGCAAAATGAAGTTTGACATTGATTATATCGACAGGTGTACATGTACTTCATATCTATGACCTGCTCATAGGAGGATATTAAGATAAAGTTTGCTTGGGCAAAATAATGGAAATGAGGGTAAAGCACTGAATTACTCTATCATTCTATTATAGAAAATTGAGAATAATTGAAGAGTTTTTCTCATCATGATTATGAGGATATTTATGTGATTATCTATATATATTTACAATTAATCTTAACTTTTATAAATATTTATTCTCCAAAGTACATTGATACTGTTTGGTCTTTTCCTTTCTGTTATTTAGACTTTTCATGTTCATATCAAAATGAAACAAGGTTTTCTTTTTCTTTTTTTTTTTTAAGATTTTATTTATTTATTTGACAGAGAGAGACACAACAAGAGAGGGAACACAAGCACGGGGAGTGGGAGAGGGAGAGGCAGGCTTCCTACAGAGCAGGGAACATGATGCGGGGCTCTATCCCAGGACCCTGGGATCATGACCTGAGCCAAAGGCAGATGCTTAATGACAGCCACGAGCTACTCAGGCACCCCGAAATAAGATTTTCTACACAGCTGATTTAGAGTAATAGAGCGAGAGAGTTTATAAATTTGGGACAATATACCCAAATACTGCCATGCATAAAGTTTGGAATTGTGCAGAAGGGAAGGCCACTCTGAATTTAGGGAGTTTGAAAGTACACAGAAGGACTGCCTAGGAAAAGGAGTGATGGTGCAATTTTTTATAGTAGATAATACATTTGTATTGGATGTCTTAAATGAATATAGAAAGTAGAGCACAGAAGCTCTCACTGTAACCCTCTCTATTACCATATCTATGGACTTTGACAGTGAAAGGTTTTGTCCCCAGAACTAAATAAAATAAGAGGAAAGTGCCCCCCAATGAGGGTTGCGGGAGTGTGGGGGGAGGGGGATTCTTCTCACTACTTCTCACTGCAACAGAAAGGGCCTTTATTTTTTATTTTTTCTAAATATTTAATTAATTTATTTATTTGAGAGAGAGTGAGAACAGAAAAGGCAGTTCAGGGTGCAGCAAGGAGAGGGAGAAGCAGGCTTCTTGCTGAGCAGGGAGCCCTACGAGAGACCAGATCCCAGGACCCTGGCATCGTGATTTGAGCCAAAGATAGAAGCTTAAAGACTCAGCCACTCAGGCACTCTAGGAAGGGCCTTAAAATAATAAGTAGACGGTGAGTCTTTTCTTTCTTATTAATTCAGGCTCTTTCTGCCCACAACACTGTCCCAAATATGAAGGTGACATATATGGCTGCCATTAAATAAGATCAAATATAGCTGCCCTAAAAATGTTTGCTCAAAGACAAGTTAAGCTGGGAACTTTTGGATACCCTCAAAACATCATGGGACTAATGACAAAATGTAAATACTAATGTCCCTCAAGTCACATCTGTACCAAGGACATGAAGTACACAATCACCTAATTAACAGCTTGATAAAGGGTGAACATGCACATAAACTGCCCATCTTTGTTTTTCTTTCACTTTTTATTTAAATTAGAACTTTTTAAATTGAAATTAATCTTGATGTCCTAGCTTCCTTAACATAAATATTGTTTATATTTAAGGAGTGCTAAGAGTTGGGTATGTGGTCCTACTTGCTTTTTAAGGATCTAAGAGAATATTATATTGAAAATATAAAATTGAAAACATAAAATAGGGTATATAATTTTAACAAATAAGTGACATAAAAATACATAGCCATCACAAATCAAGTAGGGGGGAAAAACAGCAAAATGAGTAAATGGCAAAAGATGAATCTCACACACATATGCACACAAACATACAAAAAGAGGAGAAAAGAGGAAAAAGAGGAAGGAGAAGTTTGGCGAGGAGGAAGTACAAGAGAAGTCGAGTCACACACAGATGAAACCAGCATCTTTAAATCACTATCAGAAGAAAATGTTCACGTGCATATCATGAAGCAAGCAATTTTGAAATACTCACCAAGAGTTTAAAAGGTTTTGTGTCCTTAAAATAATGAAATTTTTAGAAACATATTCTAAGGATTACATAATGATAAAAGCCAAAATATTTAGAAGTGAAGTTGTTCAACATAGTGTTATTTAGAATATAAAATTGGAGATAATTAATATGTAGGATAAAGCATAGTTATAGCTAAGCAGTTATAGCATAGCAGTTCAGGGCTAAATAGTTAATATGTAGGATAAAGCATACCTAAAAGATCAATGTTATATGACAAATAAAGCCAGATTTGTAGAATATATGATAATATAGTAAAATATTCACATTGTATCTATCTTATTTTTACTGAAGTATAGTTGATACACAATGTTGCATTAGGTTCAGGTGTACAATTAAGTGATTTGACAACTCTAATTTATGCTATGCTCATCACAAGTGTAGCTGCCATCTGTCACCATGCAATGCTAGTCCAGTATCATTGACGATATTTCCTACGCTGGTACCTTTCACCCTGTGGTTTATTCCTTCCACAACTGGTAACCTGTATGTCCCTCTTCCCTTCATCTATTTTGTCCATCCCCACTGCCTCTCCTGTGGCAGGCAGCCACCAGTTTGCTATGTATTTGTGGGTCCATTATTTATTGTGTGTTTTGTTTTTCAAATTCCATATATAAACAGAGGCATATGGAATTTGTTTTTTGTTTTTTGTTTTTTGGAAGAGATTTTATTTTATTTACTTGACAGAGAGAGAGGCATGAGCCAGGGGGAGGGGCAAGCAGAGGGAGAAACATCTCCCCACTGAGCAGGGAGGCTGACATAGGGCTCCATCCCAGGATTCTGGGATCATGACCTGAACTGAAGGCAAATGCTTAACTGACTGAGCCACCCTGGCAAAATAAAGCGGCCTGATTTACTTCACTTAGCATAATACCCTCTAAGTCCATCTATAGTCTAGGTCCATCTGTGTCATCAAAAACTACAAAATCTCCTTCTTTCTTATGACTGAGTAATATTCCATTGCACATATATATCACACCTTTTTTATTCATTTATCTATCAATGGATACTTAGATTACTTCCATATCTTGGCTCTTGTAAATAATGCTGCATCACTAATCACCAGGGAAGTGCAAATCAAAACCACCATGATATATGACCTTACACCAGTCAGAATGGTTAGTATCAAAAAGACAAGAAATAACAAATGTCAACAAGGATGTGGAGGAAAGGGAACCTTCATGAGCTGTTGGTGGGAAGGTAAATCGGTACAATCACTGTGGAAAATGGAATTTTGAGGCTCCTTAAAAATTAAAAATAAAAACATCACAAGATCCAAGTAATTCACATTGTACATTTAAAGTTTTAAGGGACAAGAAATAAAACTGTTTATACAATATGAGCCCAATATGGGAAAAAATGCATACATAAATTGTCTGTGTGAGGAAATAGATCTTTCCTTGTATGTCTGTATTTTCCAAGTTCCACAATTAACATGCATTGCTGTGAGAATTAAAAATTAAGTAATGATAATAATTATTAGAATTTAAAATAATAATAATAATTATTATTTCCAATATCATGGTAATTAGTCTATATTTGACTGCTTAGTGAGTGCCAGGTGATGTTCTCAGTCCATGCACCTTCACAAAAAACCTTTGAGAGTTTGAAAGTAAGATTCTAATTCTGCTGTGGACTTTTTTTTATCAGTTACTTGTTCATTTGGACCACATCGTGAAAGCAGCACTGAAGTTAAGTCTTACGGCTTTCTAAGCTAATCTCAGGTTTGAGGTGGCTTCCTTGTATTCACAGAAAGGACAAAAATATTTCAGTCTCATTTTCACAAAGCTGGCTGAAAACGAACTTTTCAGAAGTATAAATAGATTGTGACCTATAATTTGAAACATGTCGGAATATATTAAGTAGCACCTGGGAGGGAGCTTGCTAAGGCCCACAGTTCCTCGTTTTCTTTTTCAGGCTTTACTGAATAGTTCTCTGTAATCTTTATGATACTTAAGACAACTCGACAGCTATAGTCAACTTACTAAAATTATATATAAATGGGCACTCACTTTCTGTCCAGGAAGACATTATATAAAGTAGAAAAGTGGAATGTCAAATCTCTTCATCAAAAAGTCTAGCAATTTTTTTAAGCATTCAAAACTTTGATTACTTGAGTCTAAATCAGAAGTGAAGACAGATTTCACAAAACAGAGTGGTCTTGGGGGCAAGGGGTCAGGCAGTGGGCATTCTGATTGCCACCTAGTATCAAACAGAATGAGGCTATGGTGACTTGTCTCTCAGTTTATTATTTTTATCCTATATAAAATAACAAGAATGTGGTTTTTGTTCAAATAGTAAAGATGTTGTGAGTAAAGAGTGTGTAACTTTTAGACACTATTTTCATAGAGCATTAAGTGTCAGCATTTGAAAATATGCTCTGCAGTTTAAATGTCAATTAAATTATATTACTTAGACTCAATGCATTTATCAGACTGTTTGAACTAAACAATGACTATAGAAAACTAGTTAGGTAGAAAACATTACAACCAGGGATAAAACTTTACAAGGAACAGACTCACTCAATGAGTACCAAATTAAACAGAGTAAGATGCATGGTTCACATTGATAAATAGTATGAATTCCAAATAAATTGCTTGAAAAGAGAACCTACTAATGATGCTCACTAGCAGGTATCTTCCCCTCAGAAATAATAAACACTGTCACTGTCTCATAGGATGTTCACGAGTAATTGCTTGAGCTAGAGCATTCCTTCATGGCAATCAACCACACATTTTTCTAGCATTATGTTTATATAGAAAAAAGGAGTCATGATTTATTTGTCCAATATTGAGCAGAGATGTAATTTTACCTACTTAAAGTCATACAGTATTGATTAAATCACACTGATGAGTAGCATCTTTATAATCAGCTTAAATACTGTTTATTAAATAAATCTAGCTTTTAAAAACAGACACCGGTATTACATCAAATTACTGAAAAATGCCAACAGACACACTTTTATAATATTCAAATAGGAATGTATGCTTTTGAGCATTGATTGATATTTATCCATATATTACTTGACCAAAAGCTATACTGCAAATTTTACTCTAAAATCATTAGCAAGTAAATAGCCTTTTCTATATGGGATATATAGTCAGTGATTATAATACTTTGGAAATTTTGCAAGCCGTATTTTATTATAGTGCCCACTACATTTTGAATGCTTAATAAGTGCCAAGAACTGTGGCAAATTCCTTAAACATAAGGCCTTATTTAATCCTTATCATTCCATGATGTCTACATTGTGGTAATTTTCAGATGTGAGCTAGAATAGTTAAGTAGGATAAGTAGAATCCAAAAATCTAGATTATTCCAAAGTCAATGCTCCAAGAAATTGTTACCCCCAAAATCAGCAATATTATCTACCCACATCAAAGAAATAACTGGTTATAACTGTATAACAAAAGTAAAATATAGTCATATAGGACCATCTCTCTAGAGGTAAACTATAACCAAATCATAAAAATTTAATGTTTCATTTAACAAGGATTAAGGACTAATGGTAAATCATTATAATATTCATGTAGTTACCTATCTATATAATAGAAAAGATTCCATCTTTATTATACATTTTAAAACATTATTTTGAGTTGATATATATGGATATATATTTATGTTATTTTCTAAAGAATACATATGGAAAAATGTGTATTGGGATTCCATATGTAGTTTCTTAATAAAAACACATGTACTTAGTTAAGTTTAAATAATAGCCTCAGTTGATAATTTGCTTAATAAAAATACTAATAGTAATAATACCAATACAACTACTAAAAATAACACTACCAATAAGTACTTGCTATGTGGCAGACATTGTGCTGCGTGTTTTACCAGCATATAATACAGCATATAATAGCACCTTTTTATGTCTAGTGAGTTAAGGTAAGTTTTGCAAAGCCACACAATTAATAAATATCTAGTAAGATTTGATTCCCAGTCTGTCTAATACCAAAAAACAAACAAATAACTTATTATTATTTACCAAATTTATTAAACTCATTTAGTTCCTGTTAAATATTCTTATGAACTATTTCAGAATTAACCATTTTTACTGAGACTAGTTTTGGTGTGTAAGGGCCATGTAAGATCAGCAAAATTTCAAGAACTCTGTGCGAATCCAAGACATTTCCTTTCTTCTTATGAGCAATACAATCTTTAGTTGTATCAATGAATATTCCTTAATGTATATTACTGATTATAGATGATTAACACCTTTAGTTATATTTTTGCCATATTTGACATACTTGGTTATCCAGTTAAATCTAAACAGTTTATTTATTATTTAACTTGATGCATAAAAATTTGCCGGCACATTTTTGAAGATATATGCAACCAGTTTCCATTCGACTATGAACAGAAGCAGATAAATTAATAATGAATTAATGGAGCAAATAAACTAAGCTTCACTTGTTGTACACAGCTAGTAAGGCACTTTGCTAACATACAATGTCGAACTTGAATATGGAGCAGACCTAGTACTAGGAGAACCTAGTCTTCAGAAATTGTGTAAGCTACCAGGACAATATTTATGAGAAGAATTTTCTCTCTTGTGGGTCATGGGAGAGTTGAACCTACTGAGCAGCCAGAGACACATATACGAGACATACAACAAAGACTGAGACTGAAGACCTGTCATTTAGGAAGGCGAATGAGCCCAGAGTCAGGAAACTGATGCTAAAGTATTTGAATAGAGAAACAATTATTGTAACCATGAAAGTGTATCACCAAAAAGAAGTCTGGAATAATATATTTTAAGAGACAGAAAGAGAAAACATAAAGGCAACTGAAAAGGAAAAACAGGAAATCAACAATGGTAGTGTCTTAGAAACCAAGAATTTTTTAAGAGTAGATGTGTAATAAAATGTGTAATAAAAAAGAAAAAATAAATTTCAAAACTAAAATGTGTAAATTATGCAGACATTTAAGGAGGAGGATGATTGAAAAGAAATCAGTGGATTTAGGGATTAAGAGATCAGAGATAAGCTTTGCAAGACTATATAAATACACATTAACTTCTCCATCCCTCAACCTCTTTTACCGCTAGGGAATCAGAATTGATTTATGTGAATAATACATACATGTTGAGGGATCTGTCCTCTTTTCTGAAATAGCAAAGAGAAGTAACAGGTTAAGACACATCTTTTTGTATACTGAAAAAAATAAAAACTGTAAATCCACTGAAGGATTGGAATGTGACTTTATGATCAAAGATTTTTTCATGCATTTGATAGAACTGAAAGCTGTGAGTGTAGACTCTTAAAAAGCTCAAGTATATATCAAAATTTGAAGTTATTCAAGTAAATGGACTTGATAAAAATAATAGGTGTGATTATTTTTTTGTTTGTATTTGTTTCGTGGGGTTTGTATGTGTGTGTTCTTTCTTACTAAAGTGTAGAATTAAGCATGTTGAGAAAGTAAAGAGAGGAAAAAGACCCATCTTCCAAAGTTAAAGATGTTGAAGTCTGAGACTTAATGGAGTTTTTCTGCTTTATACTATCACTTTAAAAAATATAACGTATAATGTATTATTTGTTTCAGGGTACAGGTCTGTGATTCATCAGTCTTACACAATTCACAGCACTCACCATAGCACATACCCTCCCCAATGTCCATCTCCCTGCCACCCCATCTCTCATACCCCCCTTCCTTCCAGGAACCCTCAGTTTGTTTTATCTTAAATAAATAATGGAGATAAAACGTGTAATTTAAGACAGTTTTCCAAAAGATTTTCTTAGAATGTTACAGTGTCTCTTTAGGACACAGTCACAAAATGAAGAATGGTGAATCTCAGTAGAAATAACAACGGTAATAATAATAAACAGAGCTAAAGTGTCACTGAGTGCCTTCTGTGTGCCTAGTACCTTTAGAAATGCTTTGCATGCATAATCTCATTTACTTTACTTGATTCTGCAGAACAACCCCATATTATTACCCCCATTTATTTATTTATTTGTTTTTCATGGGGGAAAGAAACAGAGAAGTGGTGCTCATGGTTCCACCACTGGTATTTGGCACAGATAGCATATGTCCAGGGGACCTGACAACCCACATTTTAAACGTCTAAATGCTACAGAAAGCAGACTGATTAGAGGCAACAACCTGATCCTCCCCCTCCTTCCTCCAGTTAATTGATGCTCTTCCTGATTATACTACCCTTGTAGGCTGTCAACTCCCAAGCTCCCTGGACGCTTCACTGCTATAAATCTATACCTTAGTCATCGTAACAGTATTGTTGCCTTTTCAAATGCCAAAATCAAATTGAGTTACCTAAAAAATCTTTATAAATAAATCCAATGCAACTTATTAGGGTACACCCAGAGAGAATCCTGAAAATATTAGATGGAGCCCATTATAAAATTCTGTAACAGATGGTTCATTTCCCATCAGCAAACAAAAGATCTGCTGTTATCAACACACAGCTTCAAATTGGTAATGTTCCCCTGAATATGAAGATTTCTTCTTGTCAAAAAGAAATCTTCTCTTTAAAGGAAGAGAAAGAAGCCTTTTGAAAATAATTCAGCCAGAATCTAAATGATCTGAGGCATATGCTGGGGGTGGAGGTTGGGGAAAAACTGGTCACTCTGCCCTAGTTTCAAAACAGCTGTAAATGAGATAAAGGCATGGCATCATTCTCTCAGTGACTGGGATAGAGCAGTTTTCAAGTGCCTTAGTGGGTTGCATTTGTTTCTTTCAAACTTCTATCACTTTAATGTTTTTCACTCCTAATTTTAAAAAACATGGAAAACAATGGGGGAAAAAAACCCATAAATCTATGGTGCTTAAGTCCTACCACCATATGGCACTTTTTGAGATTATTCTAATTCCTTTTGATTTCTCGTGTACTTTGTGGTCTATTTTTTTTTCCACATTTAGCTCATGTTAATTTGTATTCCTGTTTATCTGTTTTATTTCTCGGTAAGGTATTCACTGGTTCTTGTTGATGAAGAGGAATTACTTCCTTTGTTCAGGTCTTTTATTTTCCTTAGTACTTGTGTTCTAACAATTCTCTATCCTCTTCATCTTCTACCACTATTCATTCTCTTGTTTGTGTCTTTGTTTTTCAACCACTATTGTTCCTGTGAAGATATTTTGTCTATATGTAAGCAACAACTAGAAAATTCACTACCATTATAAGAGAAATAATTAGCTAAAAATTTTAAAGCCATTTTCTGGAAATGTTAAACATGATATGACTCAGCTTTTAATGTATGTAAAATTTACCTTGCTTCTCAACCTATTAATAGGCATTTGTCTGCCACAAAACTAGTAAGATTTATACATAAGCTATAAAGCAGTGCTACTCACCATAAAAAATGTATGTAACTTTGTTCATTAAGAAGCAATAGCTTCAAGTGTGCTTAAGTATGTGGAGAGCTTTCAAAGCAAAATAAGTAAATAGGTTGTGGAACCTCAACTTTTTATTCTCTTGGAAATACGTGTGGATTTTATTTGGAGGCATTTTATTCACTTATGAGTGTTTTTCAAAAAATGTAAAATGTAGAATCTATGGCAGTAGAGAAAACATATCATTTTCACACTTCAAGTCTAAGCCTTATACTCATACATTTTTATGACCAATCTAATTATGCTTCATGTCTACAAAGTTGAGAGAGGAGATGGTTGGATATTCTCTGATGCTAGTCAACTGAGTAACATTTCCAAGTCCTAGTTAATTCAGATCTATAACTAAATTTATTTTTTTATTCTCTTTCATGTTATTTCTTTACAGTTTCACAACCTCTAAACTTCATTTTTACCATTACAAATGGTGGCCATTATTTCATTTTGTTTTCCTTAATCTCTCTTACAAGAGCTAGCTCTATACTCCATTTTTCACCCAGTCCTTGACATCTTAGGCAGTTAGAGAGACTCATTCTTGATATAACAGTTAACTGTGTTATGTTCCAAACACCTTAAAGGATTTTTCACCTTTACTTGTGGTGTTATTGAGCAAATAAAGAAAAATATCCATAGATGATCCCTTAGATTTGCTCTAGTGTGCTGTTAATATTAGACTTTAAATCTTCTTACTAAATGACAGTCCTTTCCCATGCATAAATAAAAATCTCAAAATGAAATAAAGTAGGGCTTACTAAGTGCTTATATACTAAATGCAGTATGTATATTTAAATCAACTAAAATAACTAATTGCATAAATATAGGTGGCATGCCCACTTTGAACTTATTAGAATATTTATTTGTAAGTCTGAGCTCATGCTTTAGCAGTGGTGGTACATGATGATTCAATACTGAGAAACATGATTGTCTGAGGGGATTATACTAAGTGAAATAAATCAGGCAGAGAGAGATAATTATCATATGGTTTATTCATATGTGGAACATAAGGAATAGCTTGGAGGACCATAGGGGCAGGGAGGAAAACTAAATGGGAAGAAATCAGTGAGGGAAACAGCTCATGAGAGCTCTGGACTCCTAGAAATAGGGGGTTCCAGAGGAGAAGGGAGTGAGAGGATGGGGTACCCGGGTGATGGGTATTAAGGAGGGCACATGGGTGTTACACGCAGCTAATGAATCACTGAACACTAAAAAAAAAAAAAAAAAAAAAAAGAAAGAAAAAAAGGAAAAAATAAAAGAAGAGATATGATTGTCTCTATTTTATATTCTAATGGCTAAAACAATCTGCATTGCTATACGAATGGAACAAAAATAATTGAAAAAGCAAAATGGACATGAACAGAGAAGTACAAAAAATAACACAAACACTTCAGAGCACAACACACCTATTCAAATATGTAATTATGCATAAAATGAGCTCCAGTTATTTTACCTGATGTGAACCTGAGTTGTCTTCTAATCTAGGCTTCACTAGAACATGGGAAAACTAAGACACACAGAGGTCAAGTTACTGCCTAAAACCACAGGTTAACTAGTGGAAAAACATTGACCAGAATCTTGGTCTCCTGTTTCTTATCTAGTGAGGATTCCATGAAAATAAACCATTCCAGTCAAATAATTTCTTTTTTGTTACTTTTTCTTTTGCAATAGGGAGACCCACCTGCAGCTGTGCACTGGGGTTCACGGGACCAAACTGTGGTAAGACTGTCTGTGAGGACTTTTGTCAAAATGGAGGGACCTGCAGTGTGACTGCTGGGAACCAGCCCTACTGCCACTGCCAGCCCGATCACACTGGAGACAGATGTCAGTACTGTAAGTGAAAGCAAGTCCCATAAGACGGTCTGACAGCATACTTTGATGTTTACGCTAAGTAATTTTCTTATCTCGATGTTCCTTCCATTATCTCATTTTCAGCAACCCCTTATTTTTCAGGGTCGCTCCCTCCATCACCCCAGCTCCAACAATTTTTTACATTGTTCCTCATTCTTCTCATTTTAAAGATTCCATGTTTCTTCTTTCTCAGCTGAGATTCTATAATCCATCATTGTAATCACCCCCTCATATAGACCCTCAGTTCCCTTGCTCTCTCTTCCCTTCTATTATACTTTCCTTGAAAACTCTAACCATGGTTAAATCCAATTCTCCATCTTCTCTGAACTGGTACCCCACTGATGGATGCAACTGA
This sequence comes from Mustela lutreola, assembly GCF_030435805.1. Classification (NCBI taxonomy): domain Eukaryota; kingdom Metazoa; phylum Chordata; class Mammalia; order Carnivora; family Mustelidae; genus Mustela; species Mustela lutreola. Next base: position 120,861,192 of record NC_081292.1, on the reverse strand, counting down.
AGAAAAGCACATAATCATACAGACTGGGATCACTTGAGTTTTTACCACTAATTTCAAATGGGCACTTACTATACCTTCAACTGTATTTTGCTAATCTACTGACTCTCCTAGATGTTTTGGTCAGATCATCTCCTTTCTCCTCAAACCTCTAATACCTGTTCCCCAAATTCATCCTGAACTCAAGAACTTGCTTTCTGTTTCATTGATTAAATAGAAGCTTTCTAAAGAGAACTGCCACAAGCTCCCACCATCACCATCATCTCTTGAACTACTTTATCTTTTAGATCCATAGACTGTCTTCTTAGGAGCCAGAACCCCATGCTACCTCCAATGTTCTACTGTCCACTCATACATTCAATCCCTCTTAGCTACTCATGGATATATCTCTTAAAACTGTCCCCACCTTTCTTCTTTATCAGTATTTTCCTCTCCCCCTAGCTGTTTCTTGAACAACTTTACCTTGTGCCCATATCTTTCTACCCACAACTTTATTTTCCTGGTTGGTTTGTTTGTTTTTACCCATAGCTTTATTCTAAGGAGTTGTTACATGCTACATTCCTCTCATTTTTCTTTTGACCTCACCTCTGGCAAGTTTTTATCTTCACTATTTTGCTAAAATATTGTTCATCAGGTCAAGTTAATTTATTTCATTGTTGTCCACGTTCTCATATTCAATGGCCAATTATCAATTCTTATTTTATCCCACAATCCGCAGTTAATCACTCTCCCTTTAAAACACTTTCATTTGTCTTTACCACTCTCTTCTTTTCATTCCCATTTTACTGGGTATTCCTTTTCACTGTCTTTTGCTGGTTCCACCTCATCTCCCTGACCTTTAAATATTGGAGTGGCTCATGACTGTCTCTTATCTCTTTTTTCTCAAAAACTCACTCCATGAGCCTGTGATTTCCATACAAATCGGAACATTAGGTTAAACATTTTTACATACAGTTTTGTAAGACACAGTTTCCCAAACATAACCCCCAAAGATTCTGATTCTGTTAGGCTTCAATACCATGTAAAGTTTCCACATGTTTCATATGTGTGACTGCGATTGAGACCTACTTGCTTAGATGATTTAACTAATCATGTGACTTTTTGTATCATCCAAATACAAACAATTATGAATGTATATCTCTAGCTGAACCTCCCTCCTGAATTCCAGATTTTTATACCTAAGTATCTATTTGACAGTTTGAGTTGGCTCTAACTTTACCTGATTTTCTCACCCCAAATTGCTTCTACCCCAGTTTACCCTGCGTCTATAAAAGGAAACACTCCTCACTTGAGTCCAAGTATCTTGGACTCATCCTTTTTTTTTTTTTTTTTAAATCTAACCCACTTTATTATTTTTTTAAAGATCTTCCTATCTATTTTTTTGTTTTAATTCCAGTATAGTTACAAACAATGTTATATTAGTTTCGGGTACATAATCCAGCAATTCAACAATCCCAACAATCTGAGTGCTCATCACTACAAGTGTACTCCTTAATCCCCATTTATCTATTTTGAATTCATTCTTGACTGCTTTCTTTTACACACCAACTTCTTTCTCACTTGTTCCTTTAAAATATGCCCAGGACCTGAACACTTCTCACCAGCTTCATCCCCACTATCTTCATTGACGTTTCCAGCATTTCCTACCTTCATTTTTACTAACTGATCTCCATGCTTTCTCTCCGCATGCTCTGTACCTATTCTCAAAAGAATAGCCACAGCTGTATGTTGTATCCATAATAAGAAGAATGGTTTTCTGTCTCAATCACATTTACTGAGATCTTTCTATATCCAGGCACTATGTGTTTCATTCTTTTTTTCCCCTTAATTCTACTAATCTGTTTAATCTCACTAATGAACCAGGTAAGCTCATGCTTTAGCAGTGGTGGTACATGATGATTCAACACTGAGAAATATGATTGTCTGAGGGGATTATACTAAGTGAAATAAGTCAGGCAGAGAGAAACAATTATCATATGGTTTCATTCATATGTGGAGCATAACGAATAGCTTGGAGGACCATAGGGGAAGGGAGGAAAACTAAATGGGAAGAAATCAGTGAGGGAAACTCATGAGAGACTCTGGACTCCTAGAAATAGAGGGTTCCAGAGGAGAAGGAAGTGAGGGGATGGGGTACCCGGTTTTATTCTCATTTTGCAGAGAAAGCTACTGAGGAATTATCTCTTAAGTGGTATGTGTCATAGGCCCACAGATTTTATCTAGCAAAAAACAATCTTGTCATATGCTGGTATCACACCTTGTTTACACACCTTGCTTATGACCTCATGGCTCTTCCTTCCTCTTCCCTCTTCTCAACAAAGCAGAATATTCCAGTACAACTCCAACCTACCAACTCATGGGTTCTTTCTCAATATTCTCACAACCCTGAAAGATTTCCAAGTAAATCAGGGACAGCACCAACTATTCCCCTGCATAACACAGACCCTTATTACTATCCAGACTACTTTTGCAGCCTCTCTCTTATTCTAGTAAAACCACACTTACCCTGCTTCTCCTCACGTCAGTTTCCTCGGCATTGCAACTTTCTCCCATTATTCTTTTCCTCTGGAATGCACTTTCTTTGGATTCTTCCTCACCTTCCTCTCTCCATGCCAAATCCTATCTATCTGTCCCTGTCCAGTTTTAAGGCCATTTCTTTTGTCAAGATCTTCACATCTGCCCAAGAGAATGCATGGCTTTTTCTTTCGAATTTTCAAGTCACTGCTTCTTTACTTCTGTCTGTTTCTACTCACTTTAATCTGGTATTATTGTTAATTGTGTGTTTCCTTCCTATTTGTCTGGGACGACCTCTTTGAGATTATACCCAACAAAGGCATTTGTCAAATAAATAAATAATCATAGAAAATAAATGAAAACAGTTTGGAGACAAGTTAATAAAAGAACAATCAACTTAATGTACAAGAGCTACATTTAATCAGGCTACAACCATCTGGTATTTTTCTGTGCAGCTTATCTCTGTTCCCAATTGGTCTATCATCATAGAATGTTGATCTTTTTTTTTTTTTAACTTGAAAAAAAATGTTTTTAAGCTCAAGCATGGCCATTTTTTTTTCTTTTTGATCTAAGTTTAAAAAAAATATTATGTGGCCATCATCATAGCGATTTGGTTTCTGAAAAAGAATAAATTGAGTAAGCATATATTTTAATTGGCAACTTAATAGAATCACAGTCTGAGGTAGCCTGATGCATTATAAAAGGCTGCATTATCATTTTATTATCACTATTAGCAGTCATAGCACTTCCCACCTTTTACTGCAAAGCACTTATTAAAATTAACCAATTAATCCTTAGACAGAGGTTAAATAACTTGCTCAAGGTCCCAAAGTAGTAATATTACAGTCAGAATGGGACCCCAAGAGTTGTTGATCAAGATGTCAACAAACATTCCTGCAGTATGGTGATGCTGTTCTTTGGCAGCAAAGTAAGTCTGTGGACAGTGTCATTAAAATGATAAATCCAAAAACTGACAAAAGCATAATAAATTTAGGATCTATTATATGTGAGTCGGCAAGGTTCAGTGGACCTGGTGTTCTGTCAAAATTGTATCTTGCATATACAAAATCTTATCTCCATAAATGAAGGAATGACAGAATGGTTCATTACAGTGCCTAATTAAAGGTCCATTAGTGGGAGGTAAAACATCAGTTCTTAGTTGTGCTGAGTAAAAACATTTCATGATTCTAATGGCAATATAAAATCCTGAGGTCTAAATGCAAATTAATTTTAACAGAAGCACCCAGGGAGGAGAGACAGAGATAAATACTGGCAAAGTACAATGGAATATTCTTTTAGAAAGTTGTTTAAGAACAAATATAGCTCCATTTTGTACATATCTGGAGCAAGGATTTCTAGTATAAATAAAAAATAATAATAAGCATGGCATTTCACACTTAAAGCTGAATGTTAAACATGAGGCCAATAATACCTGAGGTTATTAGTACTTAATAACTTAAGTTATTGAGGACCAACTCAATCTGTGTCTAAGAGCCCAGTGTTAAAATCAAATGGAAATCTGTTTGTTCTCTCATTGGTATTTTTAAAGTTCTCTAGTAATCTTCTTGAGAACCCATTATAATTTCAATTAGAACTTAGTTTATCAGAGGAGTCAAGATGGCGGAGAAGTAGCAAGCTGAGACTGCTTCAGCTAGCCAGAGATCAGCTAGATAGCTTATCTAAAGATTGCAAACACCTGAAAATCCATCGGCAGATCGAAGAGAAGAAGAACAGCAATTCTGGAAACAGAAAAACAACCACTTTCTGAAAGGTAGGACCGGCGGAGAAGTGAATCCAAAGCGACGGGAAGATAGACCCCGGGGGGAGGGGCCGGCTCCCGGCAAGCGGTGGAGCAACCGCGCACAAAATCAGGACTTTTAAAAGTCTGTTCCGCTGAGGGACATCGCTCCAGAGGCTAAACCGGGGCGAAGCCCACGCGGGGTCAGCGTGGCCTCAGGTCCCGCAGGGTCACAGAAGGATCGGGGGTGTCTGAGTGTCGCAGAGCTTGCGGGTATTGGAACGGGAAAGCCGGCTACAGAGACAGAGCCGACAGTAAGCTCGCAGCTCCGTGTTACCTTGAACCGGTCGCAGGCTCGGTGAGCTCGGAGCGCGGCCGGAGGTCAGGCAGACGGGAGTAACTGGGCGCTGTTCTCTGAGGGCGCACTGAGGAGTGGGGCCCTGGGCTCTCGGCTCCTCCGGGCCGGAGACCAGGAGGCCGCCATTTGTATTCCCGTCCTCTGGAACTCTACGGAAAGCGCTCAGGGAACAAAAGCTCCTGAAAGCAAACCCGAGCGGATTACTCACCCCGGCCCCGGGTAAGGGCGGTGTAATTCCGCCTGGGGCAAAGACACTTGAGAATCACTACAACAGGCCCCTCCCCCAGAAGATCAACAAGAAATCCAGCCGAGACCAAGTTCACCTACCAAGGAGTGCGGTTTCAATACCAAGGAGAGCAGCAGAATTCCAGAGGAGGAGAAAGCCAAGCACGGAACTCATGGCTTTTTTCCTGTGATTTTTTTTAGTCTTGCAGTTAATTTAATTTTTTCTTTTTCATTTTTTTTTTTTCTCGCCTTCGGGTAAAATTTTTTTTTTTAACTGTTACCTTTTTCTTTTTTAACGATTTTTTACTAGTTTATCTAATATATATATATATTTTTTTTACATTTTTCTTAGGTGTTTTCTTTTTTTAAAAAAATTCTTTTCTTTTCTTTTCTTTTTTTTTTTTTTTTTCTTTTTTCTTTCTTCCTTTTTGAACCTCTTTTTATCCCCTTTCTCCCCACTCATGATTTTGGATCTCTTCTAATTTGGTTAAAGCATATTTTCCTGGGGTTGTTGCCACCCTTTTAGTATTTTACTTGCCCCTTCATTTACTCTTATCTGGACAAAATGACAAGACAGAAAAATTCAACACAAAAAAAAGAACAAGAGGCAGTACCGAAGGCTAGGGACCTAATCAATACAGACATCGGTAATATGTCAGATCTAGAGTTCAGAATGACAATTCTCAAGGTTCTAGCCGGGCTCGAAAAAGGCATGGAAGATATTAGAGAAACCCTCTCGAGAGATATAAAAGCCCTTTCTGGAGAAATAAAAGAACTAAAATCTAACCAAGGTGAAATCAAAAAAGCTATTAATGAGGTGCAATAAAAAATGGAGGCTCTAACTGCTAGGATAAATGAGGCAGAAGAAAGAATTAGTGATATAGAAGACCAAATGACAGAGAATAAAGAAGCTGAGCAAAAGAGGGACAAACAGCTACTGGACCACGAGGGGAGAATTCGAGAGATAAGTGACACCATAAGACGAAACAACATTAGAATAATTGGGATTCCAGAAGAAGAAGAAAGTGAGAGGGGAGCAGAAGGTATACTGGAGAGAATTATTGGGGAGAATTTCCCCAATATGGCAAAGGGAACGAGCATCAAAATTCAGGAGGTTCAGAGAACGCCCCTCAAAATTAATAAGAATAGGCCCACACCCCGTCACCTAATAGTAAAATTTACAAGTCTCAATGACAAAGAGAAAATCCTGAAAGCAGCCCGGGAAAAGAAGTCTGTAACATACAATGGTAAAAATATTAGATTGGCAGCTGACTTATCCACAGAGACCTGGCAGGCCAGAAAGAGCTGGCATGATATTTTCAGAGCACTAAATGAGAAAAACATGCAGCCAAGAATACTATATCCAGCTAGGCTATCATTGAAAATAGAAGGAGAGATTAAAAGCTTCCAGGACAAACAACAACTGAAAGAATTTGCAAATACCAAACCAGCTCTACAGAAAATCTTGAAAGGGGTCCTCTAAGCAAAGAGAGAGCCTACAAGTGGTAGATCAGAAAGGAACAGAGACCATATACAGTAACAGTCACCTTACAGGCAATACAATGGCACTAAATTCATATCTCTCAATAGTTACCCTGAATGTGAATGGGCTAAATGCCCCTGTCAAAAGACACAGGGTATCAGAATGGATAAAAAAACAAAGCCCATCTATATGTTGCCTCCAAGAAACACATTTTAAGCCCGAAGACACCTCCAGATTTAAAGTGAGGGGGTGGAAAAGAATTTACCATGCTAATGGACATCAGAAGAAAGCAGGAGTGGCAATCCTTATATCAGATCAATTAGATTTTAAGCCAAAGACTATAATAAGAGATGAGGAAGGACACTATATCATACTCAAAGGGTCTGTCCAACAAGAAGATTTAACAATTTTAAATATCTATGCCCCCAATGTGGGAGCAGCCAACTATATAAACCAATTAATAACAAAATCAAAGAAACACATCAACAATAATACAATAATAGTAGGGGACTTTAACACTCCCCTCACTGAAATGGACAGGTCATCCAAGTAAAAGATCAGCAAGGAAATAAAGGCCTTAAACGACACACTGGACCAGATGGACATCACAGATATATTCAGAACATTTCATCCCAAAGCAACAGAATACACATTCTTCTCTAGTGCACATGGAACATTCTCCAGAATAGATCACATCCTCGGTCCTAAATCAGGACTCAACCGGTATCAAAAGATTGGGATCATTCCCTGCATATTTTCAGACCACAGTGCTCTAAAGCTAGAACTCAACCTCAAAAGGAAGTTTGGAAAGAACCCAAATACATGGAGACTAAACAGTATCCTTCTAAAGAATGAATGGGTCAACCGGGAAATTAAAGAAGAATTGAAAAAAATCATGGAAACAAATGATAATGAAAATACAACGGTTCAAAATCTGTGGGACACAACAAAGGCAGTCCTGAGAGGAAAATATATAGCGGTACAAGCCTTTCTCAAGAAACAAGAAAGGTCTCAGGTACACAACCTAACCCTACACCTAAAGGAGCTGGAGAAAGAACAAGAAAGAAACCCTAAGCCCAGCAGGAGAAGAGAAATCATAAAGATCAGAGCAGAAATCAAAGAAATAGAAACCAAAAAGACAATAGAGCAAACCAACGAAACTAGGAGCTGGTTCTTTGAAAGAATTAATAAAATTGATAAACCCCTGGCCCGACTTATCAAAAAGAAAAGAGAAAGGACCCAAATAAATAAAATCATGAATGAAAGAGGAGAGATCACAACTAACACCAAAGAAATACAAACTATTATAAGAACATACTATGAGCAACTCTACGGCAATAAATTTGACAATCTGGAAGAAATGGATGCATTCCTAGAAACATATAAACTACCACAACTGAGCCAGGAAGAAATAGAAAGCCTGAACAGACCCATAACCAGTAAAGAGATTGAAACAGTCATTAAAAATCTCCAAACAAACAAAAGCCCAGGGCCAGACGGCTTCCCGGGGGAATTCTACCAAACATTTAAAGAAGAACTAATTCCTATTCTCCTGAAACTGTTCCAAAAAATAGAAATGGAAGGAAAACTTCCAAACTCATTTTATGAGGCCAGCATCACCTTGATCCCAAAACCAGACAAGGATCCCACCAAAAAAGAGAGCTATAGACCGATATCCTTGATGAACACAGATGCGAAAATACTCAACAAAATACTAGCCAATAGGATTCAACAGTACATTAAAAAGATTATTCACCACGACCAAGTGGGATTTATTCCAGGGCTGCAAGGTTGGTTCAACATCTGCAAATCAGTCAATGTGATACAACACATCAATAAAAGAAAGAACAAGAACCATATGATACTCTCAATAGATGCTGAAAAAGAATTTGACAAAGTACAACATCCCTTCCTGATCAAAACTCTTCAAAGTGTAGGGATAGAGGGCGCATACCTCAATATCATCAAAGCCATCTATGAAAAACCCACCGCAAATATCATTCTCAATGGAGAAAAACTGAAAGCTTTTCCGCTAAGGTCAGGAACACGGCAGGGATGTCCATTATCACCACTGCTATTCAACATAGTACTAGAGGTCCTAGCCTCAGCAATCAGACAACAAAAGGAAATTAAAGGCATCCAAATCGGCAAAGAAGAAGTCAAATTATCACTCTTCGCAGATGATATGATACTATATGTGGAAAACCCAAAAGACTCCACTCCAAAACTGCTAGAACTTATACAGGAATTCAGTAAAGTGTCAGGATATAAAATCAATGCACAGAAATCAGTTGCATTTCTCTACACCAACAACAAGACAGAAGAAAGAGATATTAAGGAGTCAATCCCATTTACAATTGCATCCAAAACCATAAGATACCTAGGAATAAACCTAACCAAAGAGACACAGAATCTATACTCAGAAAACTATAAAGTACTCATGAAAGAAATTGAGGAAGACACAAAGAAATGGAAAAATGTGCCATGCTCCTGGATTGGAAGAATAAATATTGTGAAAATGTCTATGCTACCTAAAGCAATTTACACATTTAATGCAATTCCTATCAAAGTACCATCCATCTTTTTCAAAGAAATGGAACAAATAATGCTAAAATTTATATGGAACCAGAAAAGACCTCGAATAGCCAAAGGGATATTGAAAAAGAAAGCCAACGTTGGTGGCATCACAATTCCGGACTTCAGGCTCTATTACAAAGCTGTCATCATCAAGACAGCATGGTACTGGCACAAAAACAGACACATAGATCAATGGAACAGAATAGAGAGCCCAGAAATAGACCCTCAAATCTATGGTCAACTAATCTTCGACAAAGCAGGAAAGAATGTCCAATGGAAAAAAGACAGCCTTTTCAATAAATGGTGCTGGGAAAATTGGACAGCCACATGCAGAAAAATGAAATTGGACCATTTCCTTACACCACACACAAAAATAGACTCAAAATGGATGAAGGACCTCAATGTACGAAAGGAATCCATCAAAATCCTTGAGGAGAACACGGGCAGCAACCTCTTCGACCTCTGCCGCAGCAACATCTTCCTAGGAACAACGCAAAAGGCAAGGGAAGCAAGGGAAAAAATGAACTACTGGGATTTCATCAAGATCAAAAGCTTTTGCACAGCAAAGGAAACAGTTAACAAAATCAAAAGACAACTGACAGAATGGGAGAAGATATTTGCAAATGACATATCAGATAAAGGACTAGTGTCCAGAATCTATAAAGAACTTAGCAAACTCAACACCCAAAGAACAAATAATCCAATCAAGAAATGGGCAGAGGACATGAACAGACATTTCTGCAAAGAAGACATCCGGATGGCCAACAGACACATGAAAAAGTGCTCCATATCACTCGGCATCAGGGAAATACAAATCAAAACCACAATGAGATATCACCTCACACCAGTCAGAATGGCTAAAATCAACAAGTCAGGAAATGACAGATGCTGGCGAGGATGCGGAGAAAGGGGAACCCTCCTACACTGTTGGTGGGAATGCAAGCTGGTGCAGCCACTCTGGAAAACAGCATGGAGGTTCCTCAAAATGTTGAAAATAGAAACTGCCCTATGACCCAGCAATTGCACTATTGGTTATTTACCCTAAAGATACAAATGTAGTGATCCAAAGGAGCACATGCACCCGAATGTTTATAGCAGCAATGTCCACAATAGCCAAACTATGGAAAGAACCTAGATGTCCATCAACAGATGAATGGATCAAGAAGATGTGGTATATATACACAATGGAATACTATGCAGCCATCAAAAGAAATGAAATCTTGCCATTTGCAACAACATGGATGGAACTAGAGCGTATCATGCTTAGCGAAATAAGTCAAGCAGAGAAAGACAACTATCATATGATCTCCCTGATATGAGGAAGTGGTGATGCAACATGGAGGCTTAAGTGGGTAGAAGAAGAATAAATGAAACAAGATGGGATTGGGAGGGAGACAAACCATAAGTGACTCTTAATCTCACAAAACAAACTGAGGGTTGCCGAGGGGAGGGGGTTTGGGAGAAGGGGTTGGGATTATGGACATTGGGGAGGGCATGTGATTTGGTGAGTGCTGTGAAGTGTGTAAACCTGGTGATTCACAGACCTGTACCCCTGGGGATAAAAATATATGTTTATAAAAAATAAAAAAAGTATAAAAAAAAAAAAGAACTTAGTTTATCAGAAACACACCTGTATAGTTTATTGCATTAAATACCAACACAAAGTAATATCTCAAGATCATAAAATTAGAAGTACCTGACAGTCATCTAAATATTTCATCTATTGTAACTGGTATTAGAACCATAGTCTATCAAGAGTAATTATAAAAGTTATGAAATATAGATGTGTGTCTACAATATGTGATGACATGATGGAATTATTTTTACTTTGCAGATTAATTTTGTTTCATTAGTCAATTGATTAGTAAACAAATTTGGTACTTATCATGGACCTGTCACTATTAGGCATTGAGAAAACAGTGATGTCAGAGATATTTCCTGCCCTCAAAGGGTTTACAATCTAATGTGTAATTCTGGAAAAGATACAAGTTATATTAAAGGTAGTTTAGTGAAATACAGTGGCTAGCACAGAAACACAGAAAGAGAATTCAGCTTATAGGAAAGATTTCTTGAAGGAAGCAGCATGTAAGCTGAAACCAGAAGAAAGAAGCAGCTAACTGGATGAAGAGAAGTGGTGAGTGCAGAAGAATTTGCAAAAGGCCAGAAGGGAAAGTCTTTTGAAGTTTATCTTTTCTGTTTCTGTTTAATTTTCCTATGGGAAAGTTGGCGAGAGAAATAACGAATCACTAAAAATGTATAATGTCTTGGTCACAGAGAAATAAGCTTTTAAACATAATTTTCTCTGAACATACACTGTTTTACCAAATTCTCACACAACCCTGTGAAGTATTATTAGTCCAATTTTGCTATTGCCAAGAATGAGATGAAGACATTCTCCCTTATCTATTCCATTGGAGAACATAGGAGCCACAATTTATAGCCTTGTGGATCTGTCTCCAAAAGTAGCTTCCCCTGGTGTGTTTTCCTGTCATCTGATATCCTGCCCATTCTGCACATCTTTTGAGGCTCACTATGGGAACACTCAAAGCTCAGGTCATGCACTGGTTCAACCTGATGGTTACCAGTTTCTACTCCATTGAAAAGAGGCATTAATAAGAATTGTAATTAAGGTTATGGCAGCAGGTCCATGCAAAAGAGACCAAAGGATTTTAATAATGACCAGGAAAGAATAAAATGTTTTCAGTTGTCCCTATTGGTGTGAAGGCCAATTAGAACTGAGCCTAGAACTCCAAGAAAGGATCATGAGTTAAAAAGTGAAATTATCAGAAGTAGCCATTTCCTCACTGAGCAAGGATTGAAGATTCTTAGAGCATTTATACCTAGAAAAAAAATGATTTGGAGCTCTGGCTACTGAGGGCCCTCCGTTTTGTTTGTTTGTTTGTTTGTTTTTGTTTTTGTTTTTTCTCTTGATGAGAAAACATGCACTGCTTTTATTCAGGCTTCTTGCCTGGATTACAACACATTCACTGTGTATCTTTTTTTCCAGCCATGGAAATCTGTTCATGTTCTCTAAAATGTGCCCCTTTAAATTGTTCATACGGCTTTGTCTTTACATGTGGGTTCTTCAGCGTCTGCTAACCCTCTCTAAGCCTCCCACTTTGTCTTCTTAAGCTGCCTCTGCCCTAGGACATCCAACACGTCTCCTTGGCATTTTTAAGCTGTGTTTATATCATCAGTCATGTTCTTGACTTTCTACTGCCCCAGAATATGAAACAGGCCATGGTGAGGCATACCTCATCCATCATGGAGGGGCTGAACTCAGGGCTTGGATTTAGGAGAAAGTATTAGGTATCTGAATGAATGGTAACAAAGTAGAAAAGTCTTGTTTCCAGTCAGCCAGGCCATTTTTTTGTCTGTGCTCTGACACGATACAACTTAAAACAGTTCCAGGCCACCTTTACTTAGCAGCTCATGAAGACCTACATTCCATGAGAAACTCTGTGCTTGCATTTCCAGTTTGGAGGGGGAAAAAAATGGTATAAAAATAGAATTAGGTTTGAATTAATGTATGTAAAGAAAAATAAATATATTTATTTTCTCATGTGACTAGGATGGAGAATGGTAGGCTAAGGGTAAGGTAATGTATTAATTGTATTATCTTACTTTGGGTAGTTTAGAGAAAATTGTCAGAATTATAGAAATATTATTGAAGGTAATTTTGATCTAACATAAATCTAGAATTGTTAAAAACATATCTTTACAATAATGTTATGCTATTATTGGGAAATGTAAAAAATAGTAAGAGGGAAAATATTTAAGGGAAATATGCTCATGTAAAAAGAATTTATTGGACACTGAGGCAGTTTTTTCCAAGCAGAGAATATATCATACATGAGTCAGCGTACATATTCTGATTATTAAAATTAATTTACTTAACTGATATATATGAACTCTTGTGGGTACTATTTATTGTTCTAGGCATCACGGATATTTCAGCGTAAAGGCTCTTAGAAGATACTTGTCCCCATAAATTTTGGTGAATAAAAAACCAGCATCATATCTTTGTAGATTAAAAGCCAGACAAAGCTGCAACTTAGACTTACATTGACAAAAAGGATCAAAGATCGGAAATTGACTTTATTCCATACTATTTAAGAGCATACCATTATTTTATATGCAATTGTTTCAAATCCCACCCAGCAATGTGTTTATAAAGTTAATTTTATGCAAGACAAACTCTGGGGCACCTGGGTGGCTCAGGTGGATAAGCCTCTGCATTCAGCTCAGGTCATGATTTCAGGGTCCTGGGATCAAGCTGTGCATCAGGTCCCCTGCATCAGGTCAGCGGGGAGCTTGTTTCTCCCTCTCTTACCCCCACTGCTTGTGTTTCCTCTCTCTGGCTGTGTCTCTGTCAAATAAATAAATAAAATAAGTAAGCAAGTAAGTAAGTAAATAAATAAATAAATAAGGGTTTTTTTTTTAAAGATTTTATTTATTTATTTGACAGAGAGAGATCACAGTAGACAGAGAGGCAGGCAGAGAGAGAGAGAGGGGGAAGCAGGCTCCCTGCTGAGCAGAGAGCCCGATGCGGGACTCGATCACAGGACCCTGAGATCATGACCTGAGCCAAAGGCAGCGGCTTAACCCACTGAGCCACCAGGTGCCCTTTAAAAAAAAATTTCAAAGATAAACTTTTATCTCTATGTAATGTAACTTACAATTGGAATATTATTAATTATGTGTAATAATTTCAGAAACTACTATTTGAAAAAATCTTTAAGAATACTTAATTTCAAAAACAAATTAAAAAAAAAAAAAAAGAATGTTTAATTTCTTTTTCTGGCATCTTAGCAGTAACTTTTTTCCATGCCAGCTTCATTTGATTTTGAGACAACTTTAGTCTCACAATACTCTTGAAACAGTGTTTCAATCAGTAATCATGCCAAGGTTAGATGATTTATTCTTCTACTTTTATGCCGCATTAGGGATACCCATTAGTTTTCACCCTTCTTTTTCCAAAATAAGGAGGAATGAATATACAAAATAATATGAAAAATAACGAAAGCCTTAAGATTGAAAATAACTTGTCATACAAGTAATGATTACTAATTGCCTAAAGAGGGATTTTATAGAAATAAACTAAAGATACCCAGGTGGAAGCCCTGGGAAGTAAGGGAAGACAGGATAGAGGGAAGGAAGGAAAGAAGCAAGAGGGAGGGAGGGAGGGAAAGAGGGTTCAGGGAAGGAAGGAGGGAGGCGGGAAGGAAGGAAAGGAGGAGGCAGGCTTTGCCTGAAGAGAAGGCATCCATGATTGTTATTCTGCTATATTTGGTGTTAAGTAAACTGAATGGATTCATAAATAATCATCTGCAAATAGAATTGTGTACTTGAAAATAATATATTACACAAATCATGCACTGATAGAGACACAGGTTGAACAAAAATATTTACTTGAGGCTTACCTCAAACCAAGCAAATTGTTTCTATTTAAATACATCTGCTAACATCACTTTTAAAACAATTAATTTAGGGACGCCTGGGTGGCTCAGTGGGTTAAAGCCTCTGCCTTCTGCTCAGGTCATGATGCCAGGGTCCTGGGATCGAGCCCCACATCGGGCTCTCTGCTTGGCGGTGAGCCTGCTTCCCGCTCTCTCTCTCTCTGCCTGCCTTTCTGCCTGCTTGTGATCTCTGTCTGCCAAATAAATAAATAAAAATCTTAAAAACAAACAAACAAACAATTTAAATGTAAATTTAAAAGTAATTTTAGACACATTCTTGATATCAGATTTGGAATGTCAACTGATATGTCTTGAAAAAATATCATGACTCCGGAATCTTAAATCTTTTAAATAGAAGAAAACAAAATCAGATTCTTATCATACAGTTAAAGTGATAATCTTCATATTTGTCATTATTAAAGATTTTGTCACTATAAACTGGTATTATTACTCTCTTTCATGCAATAATTAGACATCTTTTGATAGTAAATATTATGCTAGGAAAAATGTATTCATCCTGATTATTGATAAAAATGACAAGAGAATCAGGATGCCATCATTTGTTCTCAAGACGAAAAAAAAAAAAAAAAAAAAAAAAAGAAATCCCTAAATCTTAAACTCATAGTTTTGAGTCCCAGGGTGCAAAAGGCCAAAGATAGATGGGAAAAGTTATAATTTACCCTATGATTATGTAACCCATCAGGTGAAGAACAGATCTTTGCTTAAATCAAAGCACTGCATGAATAATAGGCTTTATTGGGGTGCCTGTTAAAGCCTCTGCCTTCGGCTCAGGTCATGATCCCCACATCGGGCTCTCTGCTCAGCGGGGAGCCTGCTTCCTCCTCTCTCTCTGCCTGTCTCTCTGCCTACTTGTGATCTCTGTCTGTCAAATAAATAAATAAAATCTTTTAAAAAATAATAATAGTATTTATTTGTTCAGTTTTATTCTCATTAATGCAAATATATAACTTTAATTTCAATAAATGCATATACTTTAAAATCCATTGTTTTCTAATAGGCAACATAACACTAAAAAGAGCAAAATTAAATAGAAAGGAGATAGCCAATAATTTTTCAATATATAGTGTTTAATTATATGAAAATTAACTGATAGGAAGGAAAAAAAAATTGATTGAGGGTTGCCACCAGAGAATCAGATACATCTTAAATATAAGACAGAGAAACAGAAATAGAAATAGAAAATATTTGGTTCAAAATAGTACTCGAAGATGAAAACAAAGGTCAGATATCTGCATTTGAATTTTTAGACTTGCATTACCTCTTGAAGATCCATGACTAAATGCATGGTAACAATATGATTTAATTTTCAATTTGCTGAAATAATTTGCACTTTATTTATTACTTTTCAGAAATGAGAAAACCTATATTATAATAACCGAGGGCAAGCTTTTCTTGAAAATCAATTGGTAGAAATTGATATAAAAGTAAATAAACCAATAAATGTAAATCAACCTAGTGGAGGAAACAAACAGATTGGCATATGACCAGTAATGAATGACACCTATTTAACTCTGTCACTTATTGTCTGAGTCCAAGAACTCATGTCCCTTCCATGGTACCTTCCAGACCACCCTCCAAAATATGTAAAATGTAATATAGTTTCAGTGGTTTTCTGGATCGTCACTGAACATACTCTTTAAGTTCACTCTTCTGGAACCTGTCAAGCTGGAATCCAGATGTGAGGAAGAAATATGGAGTTTTAGAGGTGGTGATATGGAATTAAAACATTTTTTAGATCATTTAAAACTATGTAAAGTAGAAAATTGTCGACTAATAAATAGTATTCTACAACTTTGGCTTTCAAATTATTTTCATTGTCATAGGTGACACATGATTTGTAAAATAAATAATGATAATACTTAAAACTTTATCTGCTTCTCAGAGTTTCAGGTGATAGTTTTTAAGAAAAGTTCTCTACAAATTTTTAAATCAAATGCTTTTTTCAAAAATTTTTCATTCTAATAGATATTTTGAGTGCCTATAATTTATAATATGTAATTAAAATATGTTACAATATATATTTAAATATTATGTATATTTAGGTAATATATAATTTGGAAAATAAAAATAATTTATTCCAATTTGTTCAGATAAGGAAGCCACTATGTAAAAAAAGATTTATTATTTTTGTGGCATTTATTAATATGGTCTGAGCTTCTTTTTAAAAATAATTTCTGAAATGATCCATAAATTTAGAATAGAATTATCTATTGAGTCACAAGAAAGTAAGTAGATCAAACCACTGAAGAAAATCATTTCTTTCATAGGTATACTTCCACACATAGATTAGACTATGACTACACAGTGGAAACCTGTAAGAAGCAGAAAAGTTTAGTCGAATTCTGTAGAATGCCCCATTTCTAAGAATTTGGCAGGTCACATCCTTCATTCACATGGCAGCCTGGAGTATCTAGTAGTTGTTGTTTTTTTGATACAGTGGCTAAGTATATGTTTAATGCGAGGACCAAATTTCCAAGGGCCTGTTTCCTGGGCCTTGATGACGTCTGTCTCTGCTGGCCATAGGTTCTCCTCTCTTTCATCTCCCGTCCTCCCCTCCCCGTCTGAACACACACAGACACGTCCTGGCAAACTCCAGTTAGTTTTAGGAGTGGTTGGCTGATTCCATATTTACATATATTTGTAACTGCCTTTGGGGTTTTAAAAACTAAAACATCAGCTCTTGTTCTCTGTCTTCTGAAGTGCCCTGCTTTCCAATGGCCATTCATTAATTCAACAAATAATAACAGAATATCTAATGCATGCCAGCCACTGAAGCTTGGGATTTACTCATGAATAAACTGAAAACAACTTTCATGGTACACCTTAGTATTTATAAATAATACACAAACATTGTTAGATGTCAGGTGGTAAGAAATGAGTTGATGGAAAAAATTAAGAACCAACCTACTGTCTGAGTGGAGAGAAGAGTCAGTGTGTTTCAGAAAGAAAACGCATTAGTTACTATATCAAAAGTTTCTTGCTACAGTATTGTTTAGTATATTGTGTGCATAAAGAAATAATGACTTTATCTCACTGCCTTAAGGATGTTTTCAAAGAACAATAATCTTTCTAAACAAAAAGGATCTTGGATTAAATTACTTTAGTGACTAATTACAGCAATCCAATGCAGACTTCCAATCATGTTAAAAGTTAAAGGCTACTAACAATAAAATTAAAGTGATTATCATCTTGGTATTATTATAAATCTTAGCAAAGTGGAAAGCTGGTTATTTTATATCAATAATCTGTTTAATTCCCACAGATCTGACCTAAAGGAAACTTGCACATTTGACCAGTGAAAATTTTTTATAGTGTACTACATATTACTTCTGTCAGGTGACCTTTTCAAGGTGACTTTCTCAGTGTTTTAGTGAAGTCTGATTAAATAGTAATCACGTCAATATAAATCATTACTTTTCTTCTTGCTATCACACTAGTGTAGAAACATCTATCTATATATATCTATACTGATCAATATATTGGTATAGATATATAGATACATATATATTATGCATTCAATAAACAACATATTAAAGGAAAACTAGAAAAGAGGACACATTTAAGTATATCAGAAATCCTTATTTTGACATTTACATTTGAAGTGAGTAGCTTAGAAGAGGGAAGGTAATAAGGATGGAAGAATGAAAGGAAGAAGAAAGAGAATTATGCACAAAGGAACTGTACGTTTTTCTAGGATGGCCTCATCTTCTCCCAGTATGATGATGTGGGACATCTCTGCTCTCTAGTTAGGCTACAACGTGAGGACAATAACTTTGTTAATGATACTTCATTTGAGAGGATCTTTCCATGATTACCTTCTGTCCAGCATTCTTCACCTCCCATCTCTCCATGAGACTTGTTCCAGTTTACTAAAAATGAGTAACTACTTTGTGATTTCAGTCATCTTTAAAAAAATATATATTCCTGGGGCTCCTGAGTGGCTCAGATAAGGGTCTGTCTTCCATTCAGGTCATGATTCCAGGGTTTTGGGATCGAGCCCCTCATAGGGCTCCCAGCTCAGCGAGAAGCCTGCTTTTCCCTCTCTTCACCGCTACCCTCCACCCCTGCTCATGCTCTCTCTCTCTCTCTCTACTAAATAAATAAAATATTTAAAAATAAACAGGTGGGGAACCTGGGTGGCTCAGTGGGTTAAGCTGCTGCCTTCAGCTCAGGTCATGATCTCAGGGTCCTGGGATCAAGTCCCGCATTGGGCTCTCTGCTCGGCAGGGAGCCTGCTTCCCTCTCTCTCTCTCTGCCTGCCTCTCCATCTACTTGTGATTTCTCTCTGTCAAATAAATAAATAAAATCTTAAAAAAAATAAGATAAACAAACAGATAAATAAAATCTCTCCATGTTCTGATTAGCTAACAATTTTTGTTGATCTTGTTTTTTTAATTTTTTTTCAACTTTATTAACCTTGAGCATTCTATCAAATTATGGGCATTCTGAGGGCATGAGCACTATTAACTCAATAGATATTATTAACACGGTAGATGTTGGCAAATTTTAGTAGGTTGAAATTGATTGAAACTTACTATATACTCCATGCCCTGACAGAGAAATTAGGGAATAAATATGGCAGATAACTTGTTTATGGTCAGAAAAATGCTACCTGGTATGAGCCCACTTTATTCTTGTTTTTTAAGCCATCTTCTGCTTATCCCCTTATTTGGTTTTCAGTTAGCCTCATCTTATAAAATCTTACTTAGCTGTCATTTGCAAGTCAGCTCGCTTTCAAGTCTCAAGTGACTCTCTACCACTTTATAAATAGTTACTTGCTAAAACCTTTTATAGCTGTATTCCTTTAAAAATAGAAGAACACTCAACCCAGAAATAATTACTTGCTAAAATCTTTTATGGCTGGATTGCTTTAAAAATAGGAACACTCAACCTAGAACATGATTTATAAACAAACAATATGGAATTGGGAGGGAGACAAACCATAAGTGACTCTTAATCTCACAAAACAAACTGAGGGTTGCTGGGGGGAGGGGGGGTTGGAGAAGGGGGGTGGGGTTATGGACATTGGGGAGAGTATGTGCTATGGTGAGTGCTGTGAAGTGTGCAAACCTGGCGATTCACAGACCTGTACCCCGGGGGATAAAAATATATTATATGTTTATAAAAAAATTAAAAATTAAAAATTAAAAAAATTTAAAAAAATGCAAATCTGGAAAAAATAAAGTTATATATAGGCTTATTGATATTTGAGAAAATATTGCCATGATAATTTTATGAGTTAATTTTTGATTATTACTAAAATTTTTTTTTAAAGATTTTATTTATTCATTTGACAGAGAGAGAGAGATGACAAGCAGGCAGAGAGGCAGGCAGAGAGAGAGGGGGAACCAGGCTCCCTACTGAGCAGAGAGCCTGATGCGGGGCTTGATCCCAAGACCCTGAGATCATGACCTGAGCTGAAGGCAGTGGCTTAATCCACTGAGCCACCCAGGCGCCCCAAAAAATGATTGATGCCATCATTGTTAATATGCATTTTGAAATAGCAATCTGTCAGAGATTTAATGCTGGTACTTTCAAAATTTCACCCCACATGTCATACTTAAATCAATGTTTTGATAACTTGGCTTTCTCAACTTTACATTTTCCTTTTACCTGGATACTCAGAGATAGCACTGTTGGCTCAGAATGGATTTCATTCTTCTAAATGTTTCATTGTTCTCTAAGGAAATACTTGGGATATATTTCTATTTTTAGTAATAAATTAGAAAATGCTAATTTTCCTAGACATGCTTTCCTGATGAAAATTTATCAGTTCTAATCAGAGTTTTGCACACATTTTTTCCCTAGTGAATATTTAATTGGCATACCTGGATTCAATGTTTGCCTACTTTATTAAACTCAGCTCTGAAATTGGAAGATCTATTTAGGACTATGCAATAAGTTTAATTATTAAAATATTTTGGGTTGTGCAAAACATTTAAGGACTGTAAAAAAGAATAATTTTAATATTTCTTAAATCTGTTTTCCCATTGCCTTATATAAGCTTTCAAAGACAACAATCATAAAATTCTAAGCATTTTATACAAGTTGCTTTCTCTCTTCTGCCTCCTTAAACCATGCAAGATGAAAAACTAACTTGAGAGAAGGAAAGGCCACAATCATTCCTGTAATCATATTTAAGAATCTTAGAGCTTTTCCAGAATCCTTCTAAATGTTTTCTTCCTAAATTAGATGTCAGTAAATGGTAACACTCTAGACATGCCTCACTTTTGTGATTTCTTGGCTGTAGTTTCAGTTTCTTATTTATGTGGAGGGACCCAGAGTTGATCCTGCTTGATAATGAAGAGATCGTCATGAATAGCTAGAAATTTCCTTCGAATACCAGAACCCAGGGCTGTAAACCAATTATCAGTGGCTGGAGAGGCAAATATCCAACTTGGGTTGGGATGGGAGGCTGAGAATGACCTGTGAAATGTGAACCTGTAAGTGAGGTATCCCCACCTCATGTGGGAGTCCAGCTTGATTCCCGAGTTCTGATATTGAAGACTCTGGGGGCACCAAGTAAGCTTTTCTGGGCCTGTAGCTCTTGAGCTACAGGACCCTTTAACATTCTGGCTGATGAGGAGACCTTCAGATATCCATGTAGTTAGATGGCGGCATGTTCAGTTTTAGATACACAGAAAGGAAAGGGAATGCCAAAGATATTTAAAATTACTTTCTAGAGGTTTGTTTCATTTTGTTTTGTTTGGAGGTTTTTTGTTTTGTTTTTGTTTTTGTTTTTTAACAAATGTATTACTTGTTAAATAAGAAAAGAGTTTATTCTCTCATGTTCAAGAACCCAGGGCTGTAAACCAATTATTAGTGACTGGAGAGGCAAGTTTGAATTTGCTGGAGAGGCAAGTTTGAGTTTGAATTTCTGTTCTCTCACTTACTGCTGTGGGATCTTTGGAGGGTGCTTAACCTCCTTTGGTGCCTCAGTTTACTCATCCATAAGATGTGAAAATGTCATATAATGCATGAGGCCATAAGAACAAATGAGCCCAACACGAAGAAGACAGGTAAAATCGAGTATTTATCATCATCATCATCATCATCATGTCCATCATTTTATTTAAAACAGACCCTAGTTGGCCTTGATGATATCAAGGGCATTGTTGAGGATAGGTAGGGAAGGAAGGACTGGTGAAGTAATTTTAGGCATGCTTAGGAATATTGCCTCTGTTCAAAGATGGTTGGTGGGTGTATTGGATAAATTAGTCAAGTAACTCAGGTAAGATCACACTCTTAGCCAGAATAAATACTGAATTTAACCTCCAAATCCTTCACAGCCAATGATTTTCTTTCTTTCTTTTGTTATGTCACTTTAGCATCAAAAGTTTATAAAATACCACCATTGGCTGTCTTCCACATTTTATATCTACATGGAAGCTGCCATAAACCTCCCTGTAGGTACAATATTAGCAAAATTCATAGAACCTACTACTCCTGGGACACAATTAAATATCAGAGAAGATGGAGCAGGAATCACACTGAGAATGGAGCTCGGTTATAGGTGCCTAGGGATATGCACTATAGATAATTCTACCTCATCTCCTTTGTGAAAGTAATACAGTCCTACTTCTGGTTGGTTATTGTTGTTGTGTATAATCCTCAATTACCAAATGCTTACTTTAATCATGAATCTTAAAATGAATTCACATAACTTATTTTTTTAAACCAGGTCAAAATTTAGTGAAGTAGAACAATTGGTATTTATACATGTAATTGTGTAATCTAGTCTCCCCTGTATGACCATCTGTATTACCCATTAAAGACTCTCCAGTTTTGCAGTATTCTTACTGAGTATCTTCAGCTCCTGCTTAGGTGGTATTATTTTAGTTTGGTTTTATTCTCTTTAAATAAATTTCACACTTCACTAACTATTACAATGTGAATAGCCCAGTTGCAAATATGAGTTAATAGCTAAATAGTCTTGGCAATTACTTTTCAATAGAAAGAAATATTTGGGAAAGAAGTTAAATGCAGCTAGAGATTTTATAGACATCTGGCTCACCATGAATATTCATAAACCTGTATATATACCCATACAACCCATATTTTTATGGAGTCTATTAAGATTCTCTAAAAAAGATTAAAGGGAGAAGTATTTCCTTATATCTCTGGTTGCTGGAAAAGGAAAGAGAGAAAGAAAGACAGAGTGCAATGATGGCATCCCTTGAAAATTATTTTATTTCTGTTGCAGAAAATAGCCATTCACTTATTCTCCAGTTACTATTCACCTAATTACCATATGAATACTCTGTAATTATATATCCATCGTTGTCCTTTAGATTACATGATTGTGTTTAGTGCTACTATGCAGTTCTTGGTGTAATTACCCTACAGAGGTTGTAACAATTTTTATATTGTGAATATAAAGTGTTATTATATAATTTCATGGTAATCTCTACTTTCTTAGCACAGATTAATTACATTTTATTATTGTTCCTTCTTACCATATGTGGAACATCTCAATTGTCATGCCATTCAGGTCAATAAAATACTTTGAAAATTAGGGGATGAATGTTTTATAAGAAAGAAGATTTTGTTGGTAGTAATATTTGTAGGCTCTTGCCACAGTGGATATTTTTCAGATCAGTTCTGGTTCTTTTTCCTTCTTGTCTTAAACTTTCAATTGAGTTGTCAGCTCTCTGAGAGCTGGTGGCCTTTCTCTTATTTCTGTCCTCTTCCTACTGCTCCCAGGATATAATTAGGCAGATGCATGTTCCTCAGCAAATAATCAATTATGGATCCACCACTTCCATTTCATTGTCACAGTTAAATTACTTATGTTGTTCAAAACAGGACCAACCATATTGTTTTACCAGCTTTCCTTTCCGTAAATTCAAACTGTTCTTTCTGAATGCTTACTGGTTGATCTGGCTAGACTCCTTAATCTTCGGCATTCAATTCCTTCCTCATGTCATGCCCTCCAACAAAAAGTGTCCTCTCACTTACGTTTTCTTTTAACTTACCTTCTTTTGGTGTACATTTCTTTTCTTTTTTTTTTTTCCCCCCAGTTCCAGTAACTATTAAGCCAAAGTTAAAATTGGGGGGAAAAAGGTAATTGGGGTGTGTGACTGTTTGTCTCTGTGTCTGTGTATTTGTGTCTATGTCTGTGTGTCAGAAATCAGAAGACAATCCCTTTGCTATAAACCTTGCTGTTAACCAGCCACCAACAACCCTAACTGTTTTCTTTGGGAGGAATTATTAAGTGTTTTTTGTTTGTTTGTTTTCCAGTAACATGTCACTTAGTCAAAGCTAAAAATGACAACAAAAACAAAAACAAAAAGCAGAAGGCTATAAAACTTCTGCAGAGATAAGTTCATAGAAACAATTACAAATTATAGTGTTACAGGAGCCATTAAAAATATTGCTATATTATGGGATGCCTGGCTGACTCAGTTGGTAGAGCATATGACTCTTGATCTCAGGGTTGTAAGTTTAAGCCCCATGTTGGGTATAGAGATTACCTAAAAATAAGATCGTTCAAAAAAATGTATTTATATATTTAAGAAAATGGGTATCTATCTTACAGAAAGATTACCTTCAAAATGGTTTTAAACCATTCTTGGTGCTTAAAGTGGTAAGCTCTATAAGGTTACTAGTTTTTAGTGCTGTGGGATAAGAAAAGTGTTCTTTCAGTGAGTGCTAAAATTTTCTGTTCATTTCAGAGCTTATTAGGTCAGGGTAGAATCCTTAGAATCACAAGAAACGTACCAAAGGAGCCTTCTCATACTTCATACTTCTTCATACTTCACTAAATTTCTGATGGATTAGAAAGTGCCAATGAAGAATTCTTCTTCTTAGATAAAAA
Organism: Mustela lutreola; assembly: GCF_030435805.1. Taxonomy (NCBI): domain Eukaryota; kingdom Metazoa; phylum Chordata; class Mammalia; order Carnivora; family Mustelidae; genus Mustela; species Mustela lutreola. Next base: position 120,837,003 of record NC_081292.1, on the reverse strand, counting down.
TATGAAGAGAGAGAATTTAAATATGAGTGTGTAGTAATTATTTGGGAGTATATAGAGAGGTGACACTGGTAAAAATATTGCACGTATTTATACAAGTTTTGTATAGATGTTTATAATTCAAAGTGGGTTAAAGCTGAGAAGAAAATGAGAGAGAAGTTAGGTCACTCTCCACTGACTTATTATACATTGTTGTCCTATACTGAGATGATTGCAGAGAACGTGAACTTTGGTTGAATCATCCATTTTAGAAATAGCACCATCAAATGTACCATTTTTTTCCCATGATATGTGTCATGAGTAAAATTGAAATAACAGAGAACAACTGAAGGGATTATTTTGCTTTCTAATTTACAAGTATCAAATGCTTACATGGTAGGATTTTGTTGTTGTTGTTTTGTTTTGTTTTTTTAAGATTTTATTTATTTGTTAAAAAGAGAGGGGAGTACAGGCAGGGGAAAGGCAGAGGGAGAGGGAGAGGAAGAAGCAGACTCCCCGTTGAGCAGAGAGCCCAATGTGGGGCTCAGTCCCAGGACCCTGGGATCATGACCTCAGCCAAAGGCAGACACTTAACCAACTGAGCCACCCAGGTGCTCTGCTTATGTGGTAGTTTAAATAGCAGATGACGAAGTCTCCTATTAAATAAGGTTACTTTCTCCTGTGTTAAGGAACCTTGGAGTGAGAATTGAGTATACTGAAGTCTTTAAGACAGAGAGAGACAGAGGAAGGAGAAGAAGAGAGACTATGCATGGTAAGGGTTGGGCCCTAGAATCCTAATAGTGGTGCAGAAAACAATCCAGCTGAACAAATAAATCAAGCGAGTTCTATATGCTCCACATCTGAAGCCTAATACTGGAAGATAGTCAGAGAATTTTCAAAGAAAGTCTCTGGGAAGCAACACTGGCAGGGTCAGAGTATAGTGAGCGACTCTCTGTCCCTGAATTTCAACATAGTGTCAAGTGTAAAGCATGTGAACTGGGGAAAATGAAGTATCTCCCATTTGAATATCTGTAGAGAAAGGGTTCTGAGTCTAAAATGATTTCTGTCTTTTTTAGAAGAAAGTGGCATGGCTTAACAGCTTGCAATTTAGAATTATTTATTAAAGTGCAAATTCTAATATCTTCTTATTTCACAATTTTATCTTAAGAAAACATTTCTTTTACATTCTTTTGATTCCACTTCTATGCCATGAGGCCAATCAACTGCATTGATTTTTGTGCATATGACACGCTAGGAAAAAAATACTGAAAGCTTTAAAGGGTAGAGAATTTTCTTTAAAGCATAAAAAGTAGATCATGAATTCCTTTCAATAGAACTGTTTATAAAGAGAAAATCTGTTTACTCTAGTTAGCAAATTAACTCGAATCTCTAAAATATTGTAATTGTAGTTTGTTTGCCATTAGGTTAGAAAAAATCTTTTTATTGAAGCATAATATAAATAGGAAAGTTTAATCACAAGTTTACGGTTCAATAAATTATCACCAGGTGTACACAGCAGCGTGGACCAACACCCAGGTCAAGAATAAATACTGTTGGTACCTCAGGTGCTCCTTGATGGTCTTTCTCACTATACCTTCCCTTCTCCCCCAAAATAAGTTCTTTTTGACTTCTAAAACCCTAGATTACTTTTGCCTTTTGAACTTTATGTAAATTAAAAAATAGTGTATATATTTTTGTGTCCAGCTTTTTTCTCTTATTACTTTTGTGAGATTCATCCATGTTGTTACTTATAAGCTGTACTGCTTTCATTTTTTATTTATGTGTATGTATACATATATTTGTGTGTATATTTCTCTGTGTGAATGAAACACAGTTTATCCTTGCTTCTTGCAATGAACATTTGGATTATTTTTAGTTTGGGGCTGATTCTATGCATAGGTTGCTGTGTATATTATATACATATTTTTGTGCACAAATTCATGCTTTCCTTTTGGATATATATTGAGAGTGGAAGTGCTAGGTCATAAGGTGTGAGTATGTTCAAATAGAGTATCTACTAATTGACAGTATCTACTGTGAATGTTTTTCCAAATCAATTGAACCAATTTGTATTTCTACTAGTAGTGTATGAGAGTTTGTTATTTGTTGTCAGTTAAGTGAAAGTGCAATCGTATATCTTTGAGGTGTTAATTTGCATTTCCTTTTGTTAAGATTTTATTCATTTTTTTGAAATAGAGAGAGAGAGGGAGAGAAAGAGAGATTAAGCATGAGAGGAGGGGGAGGGAGTAGCAGATACCTCATTGAGTGCAGAGCCCAGTGTGGGGTCCCATCCCAGGACCCCGAGATCATGACCTGAACTGAAGTCAGACGCTTAACTGGCTGAGCCATCCAGGCAAGTAATTTGTATTTCTTTGAACACCAATAAGTTGCATATATTCTCACATTTTTTTAAATCTTAGCCTAAGGCAGATTTAATCCATGCACCAAAATTACTTACAGTTAGTAAATTGTAGGTGAGTATTTAACTTTACCCTTTAGCACTCAGGCAAATGAAAGGTATTCCTTGCTACAGTGTGTTATAGGGCAATCATCAAACATCAGAATGCTAACCCAATTTTTTTCCAGTTTCTCAGGCCTTCTCTGTGATGTCATCATGAAAATAAAATGGCCCAAAATTTTGGATTAAAATTGCATTTTAATTAAGGCTCACATAATTAGTTAAGAAATAAGCTATTTTAGGAGCACCTGGGGGACTCAGTTGGTTAATTGCCAACTCTTGATTTAGGCTAAAGTTATGATCTCAGGGTCATGAGATTGAGCCTCACAACTGGCTCTGCAGTGGGCATTGAGCCTACTTAAGATCGTCTCCCTCTCGCTCTGCCCCTCACCCCTGCTCACATGCACTCTCTTGAAAGAAGAAAGAAAGGAAGGAAGGAAGGAAGGAAAGAAAGAAAGAGGAAAAAATGAAGAAAGAAGTTATTTTGGTTGAATCAAATCCTTTTACAATTACTGAACAATGTAGTCCCTATGCTAATCAGTAAAATTTGTTTTTGGGTCATCAAAATGTAAGAAATTACATTCCCCAGTTCCCAGATTGTAGTTCCTCAGCCAGTCACATGGAAATCACCTGGGCCCAATTTCAGATTCATGAATTAGAATGTAGGCGTGAGTGGGCAGTAGTGACAGGGATGAGCACTGGAATTTACATTTGCAAATAAGTCACCTACTTGATTTTGATGAGTTATCCACTATGGATAAGGATGTACTAAGAAGATCTTAGAAGGATACATAAGCCAATTTCTATGCCCCATCAGACAGCTGAACCAGGATCAGAGTATAGCATTTAAAGCAATTGGGGGGTGATACGAAAATAGCTCTTTGTCAGTAAGATGTATTGAACAACCTGAACTACTGAGAGTTGTTTTCTAGAGATTTCTGCACTGAATGGGAGAGAAGCTCATATAGGCAGCTGATCATACATTCTTCATAAATAAAAGCAGAGTCTCTGATGTGTGCTCTCTAACCACCAAGCCTGGAGCAACTGCAAACAGACACCATCATGGATAGATACTAACACCGCCTTAGTTTTTAGATCTTCAAGTCTCTCACCTTTTGAAAGTGCTACTTTTTTTTAAATATAGCCAAAACCTTGCTAATAGACTTAAGCGCTGAATCTCAATGAGGGTACTTGGCATAATGCAAGAGCAAGCATAAGAATGCTTGAAATAAATTTCCATAAATATGAAGCAGCCTGTCAATAAATTTAATTTCTGTCTGATTTAATAAAGGGCTAGATAAATATACAAACATGAGAATTATAAATTATGTTTTAATTTTCCTCACCCGCTATAACTGTCTTACAGCAGGTTAAAGTTTATAAATTGAGATTTTTATCTCAGCTAATCACATTTAACATTGCTTCACAATTAGTTAGCTAAAAGGAAATTGCAGCTTCTAAACACAAAGTCTGAGACTGATCTAATCAGTTCTTTTGCTTAGGATTATTATATTATGAAGTCCAATATTTTGAATGTGATAAATTGTAGCATGTTGATATACAAACGTACATATATACTTGTCTGCATTTCAAAAGACTGAGTCAGAATATCTAATTATAAAGATAGTGTGGTTATTGCATTATTACATGGTCTTTGTTTTATTATTCCCATTCAAGAGGTACAGAAATATTTGAGGAAGTGGTTTGTGGTTGAGAAAATTGTCTATAGTGTTCAATAAGAAACATCTTTCCAAACAAAAGACTCACATCACATGGAGGTGGTTTTCCCTCTGACTGGGATGTTAGGTTCTTACCTAGAAGGGGAACAATAGCCTAGACCTCTGCTCACTTCCCAACCATGATCGATCAGTTTCCTGGTTCACTTTTCTTTTGGTGTTCCATGAGAGGCACATCTCCTTGTTTGCTCACCTGCCCAGGTGTTCAGAAGTAGTGGGCCTTTTCTGCTGTGTGTAGAGGGACGCTTCTTTGCACCACAAAGGGCTGATCCACTTATCACATATTACCCTGTTCTCCAGATGAAAAAAGTGCAAGGAAAGGAAACAATAAATGACATCCAAAGAAATCTGGATTATTTCTGCTCATTTCAGAATAATACTAATATTGCCCATGAGAAGGAAACTATGGAAACTGATCAACTTAAACTTTAAAATTCAGAACCAAAAGACTTCCTCAGCTAGCATGATACCAATATAACTTACTTGTAAATAACGCCTTACTTATAAATAACTTATAAATGACGCCTGACTGGCAAAAAGAAGAATCAATAGCATTATTAAAGAATCCTAGTTACATTTAATCACAAGCTGATTTTGTAAATTAATCTACTTACTGACTGGCCATTTTTTAATACTTAGATGTTTTGATTAATTTACTTATTTTTACATTTGCTTAATGATTCACCATCTTTAAATACCAAATGAAATGATAACATGGACTGTGACTAAAGAAAAACATCTTGTAGTATAATTTCTTTTTCTCTGTTGTGCGTTCTTCCTAGATGTGTGTCACCACTACTGTGTGAATTCTGAATCCTGTGCCATTGGCGATGATGGAAGTGTTGACTGTGTCTGTCCAACACGCTATGAAGGTCCAAAATGTGAGGTTGACAAATGTATAAGGTGCCATGGAGGGCACTGTATTATAAATAAAGACAGTGAAGATATATTTTGCAAGTAAGTGGACATCCAGCTTAATCTATAAAAGCATTCAAACCCAAAAGGATGTAACAGTTCAGCCACAGAAGTGAAAATAATGCAAATTGTTTTTATCCTAAGGTTTTCTATAGTGACCAGTGCATTCTGTTCTCCTTTTGGTTGCAGATAAAATTCAGTTCATGTCAATTAAATGAACTTATTCGACATCTATTATATGCAACTGGGGAACATGAAAATTAATCATGCCATCATGTAATGATATGATCAGATCATTCCCTATGTAGAATATTCCGAATAGTAAGCAAGAAATAGTGAAATGTAACATATCTTCAAAAAGCTATATGTAATATTCTTAAATTTGAATAGGTCAGGCTTTTAAATGTTTCATCATTATTATTGACAGGAAGTGTTTCCTTTCTGTTGTTACAAAATGAGCCTGTGGGGGAGGAGCAAAAGAGCTGTCTAATGGGAATACATATTAATCTTTGGGTTTTTGTCTGACTTTAAGCATAGTAGTCCAAAATTAGGAGAAGGAATAATGTGTTCTAGGAGGCACCTAAAATAAAAATGTTCAAGTTAGACCTTGGTTACGTTGCCTTTTGCCCTTTGGCTTTAAGACCAAGTGACTGGAAAACAGAGCATCACAGCTAAAGGGTAATGCCGGTCGGGTTCTGTTGTGAAAAAGTTTATGCTGCTGAGGTTAGATAGAGTTCAGTCCTCACTCTGAACTTCTTTTCACAACCTTTTAAAAGAAGGACTTAAAAGTACTGGAGTCCATCACTTGCCTTGCCGAGGAGACTCATAAATGAGAACATGAGGTAGAAAAGCATGGCATCAAGTGTTCATCCCACAGCTTCCCCTGAGACAGCTCTGTGAGTGTGCCAGCCCTGAATGATGTTGCTCTGCCAAACAAGGCCCAATAAAATTTCATTAGAGACAGCAGCAACATCTTTTTATTTTTTATTTGCTCACATTTTAGAATTTACGCTAAGTATGATTTGTGTTATCATTAAGAATGACATTTACTCAAGCCCTCAAATTGAGTCATTTGAAAGTACATTATTTTTTAAGTAAAGTAATTGAAAATATAACTAATTATAAATATGTGCCTTTGATAAGTATATAAAAGCAAAGGCATTTTCACATAAATGACCAAAATCATTTTTGGTCCTTAAACTCGTCAGTTCTTTGTGATGAAACTTGAGCAAGACAGAACTTGGTTTCCATGAGTGAACATATATTTTTCTCTCTGTCCAGTGCACTGTATCAGAATGCATTGTAGTCTCTTGCTTATGACTGCATTCCATTCACACAGGAAATAATAGATTATCATCTAAGACAAGCTATATGCCACAATTTCCTTCTGTTTACCTTGGAAAAGTTCATGCAGAGACCTATACCGTGTTTCCATTACAAGAGGGAGTTCCGTATGAATAAAGAAGGGCGAGACTCTTTGGGCTCTCAGGACTGCCTACTCTTCTGAGAAAACTGGCTTTTCCAACCTGGAAACACTAGAACCTCATAACCTGAGTAGGCCACGAAGACCCAACATTGTAGTTCTTGATCCTTAAAAGATCCTTTTTTGAAGAGTATGTCAAAAGGATAAATATTAGTTGCTAACAAACAAGTAGATAGTGGAAGCTTATAATAGTATAATACTTGATCAAATAGACTATCTAACATATGAGCATGATAAGACAAACAAGACTGGGTATTCTGAAACTTATTAGACAAATTTCTTTTCATTTCTCACACTTTTCATCTCAGCATAAATGGCATTTACAGTGATGGTAGAATTTCTGTCTCATAGGTGGGAAACTGATACTAAAACAACCACAACTGAGTTACAGTAAATCTTTTACATAAATAGGAGAATTCAAGCCTCCATGTATATGTGTGATGCCAAATAGTCAGGTGTGTTTCTAATGCACTATGAGCTGTCAACTAGAATAGATACTCTGTCAAGTATAGTAAATATGATCTTTAAAAATGGAGCTAATTGTATATTTTTCTCTTTTGTGGAAATCTAAGTAAATATTGATGAAGAATGACTTAATCATAATTTTGAATAGCCTAAATAATACCTTTGCAATGTCAGTTGTTATGGGAATTCTTTGTGCATATGGGACAACTGGTAATTAACTTTGGAAAGTGATATATCACAAATTATGTGTGTGTGTGTGTGTGTGTGTGTGACACAAGCCTCTAAGAAATAAAATTGTGATGAAAACTGGCATTAAAATATGGGTTGAAGTCTGATGCATTATAGTGATTTCAGTAATTTGTATTTCACATTTGAAATATACACAAATGTCTGTCTTCAATTAAGGATTTAAAGAAGACCTTTAGAAGGCGAAAGAGACAACATCTTTTATAGCTCTTGAAAGCAGGAGTTTAAAAGCAATCAATGCTTAGAATTTTTTTTTTCTCTTTGAAAAGCTGATATTTGGTATATAGTTATCTTTTTTGATAGGAAATCTTTTAATGTATAATGAGCTTTTTTTCTCTTTGACGTTGTCCTTTTGATAGAACAAGAAACTATAACTTACTGCTCTTTGATTTTCAAGTAGGCTTGGATGAGGACAAGGAAAAGTCTCTGAGATCCATTTAACATATAAGAAACTAATAGCACTATGTATATTTGTCTCACTTTGCATCCATATTCAGATAACTCTAGATTTAAGACATTCTCTGTTACATCTTGGAAATGTTAAACTACTGGTTTCTTCTCCATGTTGGTTCTACATTCATATATATCCATTCTGTAACCAGTACATAGCTGACTCATGGTTTCTGTTCATCTTGAAAAGAGTTACAACTTTAATATCTTGGCTCTTAAAAAATATCTTTAAATTAAACACCTGGAAAAATGATAGGCCATTTGGTGTATTTCCCACAGGCTTACCACCTACAGGAGGTGAAATAAATATTCACAGAATAAATTAATCAGGATCACCAACTGATCATAGCAGGAATCTAACCAATCATTGAGAATTACATTTCAATGGATGTAACATAATAGATATCCATCATGGAAAGGATCAAAATGATCAGTGATATTGCAATCTGATTTATGAGTCAAGCTTGTGACATCCACTGATTGCTTCATGGTACCTAGTGCCAACATGATCTCACCATGAGAATAGTGGCATGATCTGTTGTAATTCTGATTTGGGCCACGGCTTGTATGATTCTATGACCCTACTTCTCAAGAGATCTCTTGATAATTTAGAATGTCAATGCACCTTTGTCTGTTCCCCAAACAATTTTCAATGTCCAATCTAATAGTATTCATTTATGTCAAAATATAACATGGCAAGTAAGAAATTTCTGTGTTTTTCCTATTATTATTATGCTTGTTTTCCCCCATGCAGCAATAGCCGTAGTGTTTGTTCTTATTTCAGACATGTAATGTAAATTACATGTTGTAAATTAGAGTTGCTTTCATATATTTTCCAAGAAACCCTACCTTGTTACCTTGTTGCCAGACTACATATTGTTCCTAGTACACTACTGTTTATTTTTGCAATGAACATTGCATGATTTTTTTATATGCCAGAGTAAAAAAAATGACATTAATTACAGTACATAATCAAAGAGAAGCAGTGGGACAAAATGACTACCAGATAACCCTATACTTTCTTATAAAACCTGGAATCTAAAACTCCTAACAGTTTTTTTGGACCAGATTTTCCAGTTTACAAGAAATAGCTGAAGCATTTGCTTCCAGAATATTAGATCATGTGGTTTATAATTCACACTGATGTCACCAAGCCCTGGTTATATGAAAAGGGAATAGGATCTTGATGCTAATGTTTCCCTGCAGTGTAAGTGCTAAACATTAAAGCATATTTTTCACACACATATATAATGATATTAAAATTTTATATTAAGCAAATGGGTTGAAAATTTGAAAATTACCAAATGAAAACATTTGTCTGTCATCATTTTGTCAAAAAAAAGTACATATATATATATATATGTATGTGTATATGTGTGTGTGTGTGTGTATATATATATATATATATATATATATATATATATATATATATATATTTGCCTCCAGGACGTCTGTCTTTCTGAAAACTTCCTTTTAGCCAGGCATTCCATTACTCCTCTGTGATGAATATTCTCATCTGCAGAGAGTTTATGTCAGCTTTCAACAATAATGATGCCAGTAACAATGAGATCTCTCTCTTCTTTGTTGCTGCAGCTGCACTAATGGAAAGATTGCCTCTAGCTGTCAGTTATGTGATGGCTACTGTTACAATGGTGGCACATGCCAGCTGGACCCTGAGACAAATGTACCTGTGTGTCTGTGAGTATTATAGGATGTTATGGGCATTTTGTGGAATGACTTTGTATGTACTTGGAATCCCTCCTCTATTGTTCTCCTTTCTTGGGCTAATACATTTTATTGGGGGGGGGGCATAATACATTTTAAATGAATGTTTCATGGACATCTCTGATCAAGTATTATTCCTTAGTGGCTCATATGCTGTAGAATCTCCTCCCTTATCAATTTACTGGTAATTTCATAAGGAAGAGCTCATTCAATTCTTAGTATCATACCCATTAAAGACATTCATAGATCTTTAAACTTGGAAATGCCAGGGAAAATTAATTTCATTGACCTTATTCAGATATGAGAAACCCAGGCATAATCATATTTACGAACACTTGGTACTTACAACCATTCTTTCCAAAAGAACTTGTGGTATGTTTTCAAATGTATAATGCTATTTGATGTTTGTATCAGGTGTAAAGTGTTGTATTATGTAAGCCTATTAAGCCTGTGTCCACTTTGGAATTCATTAACTTGAATCTGGGTTTCTAAACATTTGGAAAGTGTTGGAGATTCTCTGCTCATGAGAAAAATCTAGAATTTAGTATTTTTCCCTCTGGACAACTTGAAATAAAACCATTCCACTTACATGGTTTCTATTTTGAGTTTTCTTTTATCACTGCTTGACTAGAAGGATGACGTCCACATAGGATCCACATCCACTTTCTGTCCCCATCTTGTCAAAGTAGCATGTGATGAGTGTGAATGAGAGAGAAATGAGCATACCTGATGAAGTTTTATTCATATGTTACTATCTCTGTATGAAATAATTTTGAAACATATTTAGGAAAAAAAAAAAGTCAGACGCTTTATTTAGCTGTATTTTACTGAAATTCTGCAGATGCTCTGTGGGGTTTAAAAGTCAGCGCTGTGACCAGAAAGAGAACCCTTGTGATCACTACTGTCAGAATGAGGGGATTTGCACTTTAACTGCGTTTAATGAGCCAAGATGCAAGTAGGTTTAACCTTCCACTTACCACTGCGCTTCGTGTGACATCATTTCAGGCCACAGTTCATTGGTTTAAGTCATGAACATCCACATGCATTTCACAGTGTATACTTAATCTCAGGGCTCATCTGTGTCACACACACTTAACCTTTGCTTCGCTCACCGACAAGTGTATGCACCACAGTCAGCTAGAGTGTCTGGAAATATAATGGAGGGAATGGAAAAGCTCATGGAACTGCCTAATAAAAACACATTTGCTAGAATAGTGGCTTTTAATTAAGGAAGTACAGAAGCGGGTGTTTTTAGACTATTGCTATAGTCTGTACTGTATTTGGAATAGTGGTTTTTATTTGGTAACTGATTGTCCATTTCAAGTACTGATGAAATAATACATTATTTGCTTTCCCATGTTTTTACTGAGAACACTCTTTCCTTAACCAGAAAGATTTCTTCATGGAAGAAATAGGTACATGGTAAAAATTTGGTTTCCTAATAGTTTAAATTTTTCCTTTTGTCCATAACAAACAAACTTATTATCTCTGAGAAATTTCAGGGGCCACCTTTGGGGTGACTATCGATGTTCATCACAACGGAAGTAATTTTTGCACTTTGTATCTGAGCTTTAGAGATGGCTTATATGTGACATCGCCCATAATACCTAGTGTCATAAACAGCCATGCCTGGTACCTGATGGCAGCCCCAGGGTGGTGTCACAGTGTACTTCTTAATAGTCTTTAAGCACAATTATATTGAAATTCAGATTGTTCATTATCAAAACTCTATGGTTTTGTTCACAAATTATCTATATTGTTATTCAAGAAAATGTCATTCTTTAGATCATACTAAAAAAAAAAGCAACTGATTAAAGTAAGCACATAGGGAAAAAATGGTATTCTTTCTTTCCTTTTTTTTTTTTTTCCTGGAAGATATTTGAATATGTCAAACCAATATTCCTATATAAACTACATCCAAAAGTAATACTTTAAATGTTAGCCTACAAAATGTATATAAACTGATCTATTAAGGCACTGATTCACTTCTCGGGTGAATCAGGTCACACTCGGGTTTGTATCTTGTTTAAGTGAAGACAGAGGAGACTCTTCTTCAGTTCTACCTCAACCTGGCTCCACCCTAAATTCCTGCAGCCATTCAGCAAATATTTGTAGACCCTGAAAGTGTGCTAAATCCTAGACAAGTGAAGATGAATTAAATTAAAACCCACCATCAAGAAGCCCATTAATTAATGGGGTGAAAAATTTATAAACAACAACTTAACCTATAAGAATGTAGGTGTGAACACAGGAAAAAAGAGAGGGCAATAAAGTCATAGCAGAGCAAGTGATTTGTTAACAGAAATGGAAGGTTTATAGAAATGGCGATTTTTTGTGGTTCACCTAGTTCATGTATTTCAGTGAGGTTGGGAAGAGCCTTCTGAAAAGGAAGAATAATATAAGCAAAGACATGGATGTGAGACTTAATGGGCTATTTGCAGAACTGTGTGAGTGGCTGCATATAGTTAGACTGAAGGGTGTCTGTAGTTGGGAAGGGGAGGGGTGTGAAGACATAAAACAGAAATAGTAAATTAGAATCCTATTTATGCCAAAGTTAGAGGATTATGTAGGATCCCAAAAAGAATGAATAGCCAGACATCAGAGATCTGAGCTGAAGGAGTTGGCTTTTGAAGGTGATGAGCATGTGGGGAGAGCCCTGGAGATCAGCTGCTGGGACTCCCTCCACATGAGAAGATTTGGCACCACTTAAGGAGAAAAGTGACAGGTGCTTGAGCCTGCATAGGGCAACTGGAGGGTAGAAGAGCAAGGGCAAGAAATTCATGGGTATTTCAGAGTTAGTAAGTCCAGAATGATCCTTGGCTAAACATTGATGTATACTTCATGTATACTTCATGTATACATGGTACTTCATGTTTGGGACAATAGTAATGACTGTTCTGGAGCCCAGTCTTCATTATTCTTGTCCCTCTTCATTATGTCCAGGCAAAGTATACATAACATTTCAGACCAACCCTCCTTCCTCCCCATAAATAGGTCTAGGAACATGTCTGCCAAGAGAATGCTCCTGTGTCCCCAGAATCGATATCTCTCATGGGAGTAGCAGCCTGTAATAATGTTCTCTTCCACTTTTTACTCTTACAAAGTATCATCAGGGGCGCCCAGCCCCTGATTATCACCTTTCAAGCTGATAATAAGCCTATTTCATAAGTTCAGTGAGGAAAAATAACTTAATTGGAAAGGTTTAGCACAAAAACATTTTACTTTTATGTATGTTTGTCGTTATCTCTATATGCATTTGGTTTTATGGAAATTTTGTCTGCACCTTTGTTTTTTAAAACCTAAAATTTATTCTGATGGTAGCAGTAATGCTTACTGAATCCCTCAAATTACTTAAGCTATAAAAGAAGCATAGGAGAGATAATGATATTCTGCTATCATCCATTCATTAATCCATTTGCCAAATGTTTATTGATAACATAAGATGAATGATACCCTGTGTAAATTTGGAAGAATAATTAGTAAGAGCTAAAACTGACTTAGCAAATACTTTCCACCAAGCACTATGTTAGGCACTTTACATATTTTATATAGAGTTGGGATATTATTATGTTATCATTATCATTATCATGATGTAATTATTATCCCCATTTCACAGATGATAACTCTGAGGTTATATACTAGGAAGCTATGGATACCTGAGATTCAGATGATACTTGCTTGGTTCTGAAGTTCATGCCCCCGTTGTAACTCTTACTTTGTACTACTTTCTTTACACTCTACTAACTCCAACATGGTTTTTACTTTGAAGAATTTAAAATTTATCTTTTTGGGGCACCTGGGTGGCCCAGTGGGTTAAGCCGCTGCCTTCGGCTCAGGTCATGATCTCAGGGTCCTGGGATCGAGTCCCGCATCGGGCTCTCTGCTCGGCAGGGAGCCTGCTTCCCTCTCTCTCTCTCTCTCAGCCTGCCTCTCCATCTACTTGTGATTTCTCTCTGTCAAATAAATAAATAAAATATTTAAAAAAAAACAAGAATTTAAAATTTATTTTGGTAGATGAATGGATTTAAAAACCTTAAAATTCCATTTGACAATTGTTTTAATAGTTAAGTGGGTGATGTGTGTTAAGGAAGGCATTTGTAATGAGAACTGGGTGTTATATGTAAGTGATTAATCACTAAATTCTACTTCTGAAACCAAAATTACACTATACATTATCTAACTGGAAGTTAAATACAAAAAAACAAACAAAGAAATGTAACCAAAGTATTATAGGAAAATATTTCAATGGAGATCAATTAATAATTTCTTATTGGGGAGAGAAAAACTTTATAGGTGAAGTGATATTTTCATAGTATTTTGGAAAAAAAAAGTGTAGTATTTGTACAGATGGGAAATGATTAAAAACTTTTTTTGAAAGAGGAAGAGTATAGGTCTGAATATTGTTGAATATTCAGAATAGGTCTGAATAGGTTATTGAGAACAGAACATAGGCTACATGGCAAACTGGGAAGAGAGAAAACTAGAGAGATATGTTGGGGTCAATTGATGAAGTGTATGTTATGCCACGACACAAGAGTGGGTTTACAGAAAGAAAAGTAGAGGATTAAGGATCTAGGAAATACCGCTGTTTGATTCTGTGCTACAAAGGAATCAGCAGAAGCAAATGAGAAAAAATAGAAATTGGGGGGAACTTGTCCAAGAGTAGATTCCTCCAAGTCAAAGGAGTAGAGAGTGTAAAAGAATTTGAAAAGAAAGGAAAAAAGAAAAGAATATAGATCAACTCTAGATAGTTTAAGGAGGATAAAAATTATAAATTTTGGTTTATTGGATTTTGCCATTGAATGGCCATTAAGGGAGATGTTTTGAAAGCTCTATATGACAGGAGAATATTAAGCCCTTGGGATATCTTTCTAGTGGTTGATTTTCCTTATAAGGGGAGCTTTTTGGAAACATGGATTTCAACCTCAGATTTCAATTGGTAGTGGCCATGTATCTTTAATGAAAAGATAGTATGTACTTGTTTGTCTAAAAGCCTTACAGGAAACAAAAAATTGATTTAAGAGCTAAGATATAGTGCTTGCTTTTGTTTGTTGATAGTACATTTCTTTTTTTCATAGAGTGGAAAACTATTTGAATGTGCAGAGCTTATATACATTTGGAAAGTCTATAAAGTATTGAGATCTATGAAGGAGACAGATTTTTTTTCATATAGAAATTTTATTACTGTATCCTTCAATTTAAGGAATACATTTGTTCTTTGAAAGCCTTCACTTTTGTCTCTTGATGGCCATGTTCTCTTATTACTATATGTAGAGGAAAAAGAAAACTCCACAGAATAGCCTAGAAAAACACAAAATCTAGGAATTTTTTATTCTTATTTGGCAAAAATTTTGATTTTTTGGGGGGGGTAATACAAAAGAATTTATTTTTTTAATTGGAGTATAATTAATATGCAATATTCTATTAATTTCAGGTATACATTAGAGTGATTCAATATTTTTATACACTATGAAACAATCTCTATGATAATGGTAGTTACCATCTGTCACCACACAAAGTTATTACAATATTCCTTATGCTGTACATTACATTCTTATGACTTCCTTATTTTGTTACTGGAAATTTGTCCTTCTTCATCCTTTTACCTATTTCACTTGCTCCCTGACCCCTCCCTGCTTTGGTAACTAAAAAAAAAGGAAAAATTTTGATATTTTTTAAAGTAAGTACATCACATTTTGTTAAAACCAAGTTTTTAAAAAATTCTGATGTATATATTTTGCCAGTATTTGGGCTGCTTTATAATTTTTGTTGTGAGGGTTAGAAATTATTAATACTGTGAAGAACTACTCAACTCAGTATCAAGTTAATAGTGTATTCCTACTTGTAAAAATATCTTATTAGGGCCAGACTTTTATTTATATTACATTGTTGTCTTCCAGCAATATTTAGAGTATACATTTCATTTTCCAATAATAAAATCATGTTTGTAGCATTCTGAACAGCATTCCATGTCAACATATATAATTAGATGCTTTTATTCTTAGTTGTTGTCCAGTGTTCCATTGTCTGCATTTTTCCTACTTTACAGCCATGTATCATTCAGTTATTAGGTATGTGGTTTTGTTTTTGTGTTATGTTCTTTTGTTAACTTTTTTCCAAAGATAAAAACATGTATGCAACTATCTTTGTACTTTCTCGATAGTTTTCTAGGATTAACACCCAGAAGTGGAAATATTGGGTCCAAAAGTATATAGACTTTATGAACGAAATTAGCTATGATTTTGAGAAATTGATTAATGACTCTTTGTGTCACTTTTTCCTTGTCTATAAAGTGATGTTTGGACTAAGTGTTCACTTATATTAAGTCTATATGGCACAATATATTTAAATCTGAGTCCAATCTGATTTTTTTTTTGTTTGCTTGTTTGCAATCAGGTTTAAAATTGTGTTGGAGTCACAACCACAGACACAAATTCTCCCCCAAATCCTTCTAAGATACATATGAAGACACTGAAAAGACTAAATTTCCATTAGCAGCAATATTAAAAATAATAAAAAATCTGTTCATACTAGAATCCCAGGTGTATGACCTTTGATTGGTTCATATTTTACCCTTATAGAGAACAAATATACTGTCAATCTTCTCTTCCTATACCCATTCATCAACAACCATTTATTGAGCACCTACTATAAACCAGACAACATCCTAGGCACCAAAGGGTTTATCAGTGAACAAAATACAATAATATTTGACTTGCATAGCTTAAAGGCAAATAGTTATCTATTATTGGTTGAATTTGTGTAATATTTACTTTTCTAAAATAGTAATCTGTGTAATTTGTATTCTTTTCCAAGAAGAGAAGAGAAAAGGCAGTTTTTAAAAATATTTGTGTCATCTGAAAAGGGAGAACCAAAAAGATCTCTGATAGTGCATTGCTTTTGAAATAATATCAATTCAGGAAATGACTGTTTTCAAAATGACAAAACTCCAAGATATTTCTTATACTATATATTATTTCTTTTTGCCCATAGCAGAACAATTCTCCATTTGGTCAAAACAAGATGACAATGTTAGTTTTTATGTTTTACTTGTTCATTTCAAACAAAAGCTAAAAATAAAATACGATGAGAATTTTCCCCCAATCTAATACTTTTTCTTTTTTTTTTTCTTTTTGGTTTTGTTAGATTTATATGGGTATCTGGGTTTTTTGTTCATCTTTTTTTTAGGAAAAATGGTTTTCCATGAAATTATCTCCTTTCTTTGATCATGTGTGTGTGAGAATATCTATGCGCTTAACATTGCTCATACTCCTCCCTGACATTCCGTATTTTATGGATGGAATTGACCTCTCATCTTTGTGTGGCCTTTGGACATGGAGCATATTTCTTTGAAACTGGCCTGGGAATGCTGCCTG
Organism: Mustela lutreola; assembly: GCF_030435805.1. Classification (NCBI taxonomy): domain Eukaryota; kingdom Metazoa; phylum Chordata; class Mammalia; order Carnivora; family Mustelidae; genus Mustela; species Mustela lutreola. The sequence continues at coordinate 120,820,173 of NC_081292.1, read as the reverse complement.
TTGTACACTCCACAGCCCCTTTAAATTTCTATGTCTGTTTCTCTCTGGTAGTTTGTAAATTCCTTCAAGTAAGAAGTTGAGTATGAGTTATCTATTTGCCCCAATAGCTAGTATACATTCTGCATGTGGTATGTTCTTAGCTAATGTTGCTAAAAAATAGTATCTTGGTGTCTTTTTGTACTGTGAGATCTGACAGCCTGTGATATTACTATCATCATAGTAATACCACTCTTACTTTGTTATTAAATTTTCGAAAACTGCAAGAGTCAGAAAAAATAGAAAAATGATTGATTTTATCATAATTTCCATCTAATGCTACCCTGGGGTGTTTCCTGAATGCTCTGAAACTCAGGTTAAATGATTCTCTACAAAAACTAAATAGGCTTAATTCACCATCTTACTTATTAGAAGAACATAATTTTATTTGTTTTTGTTCTCTCTTCTCCTTGCCTTTTGTTTGTTTATTGTTTTTAGTCTGGAAATCTCTACCAAAAATGGACAGGGAAGAAGAGGAAAGTCAGGATATATAGCCCCTGCCCTTGAAGGACTCTGAGTCTATTTGAGGGAAGAGATTAAGGGAAGAAGGAATATGGCAGGGACTCTGGGAATTGTAGCTGGGCAAGTAAATTATGCTAATAAAGGAGCATTGAACAATAATATTACACAGTAAAATAATTCTGAGGAACATAGAATAGCTACCTAGAAATTTGAAACCCATTCCATTAGCAATAGGGGAACACTGACAATGTTTGAAATATGGAGTACCATGATCATCTGAATGTTTCAGAAAGGTCTTGATGACATGGTGCTCTGCAGGAACAAGAAGCCACAGGTTTGGGGGGAAAAAAAAAGATTTAAAAGATGAATCCAAGTTTGTAATGAAAAGGAAGACAAAGATATTTTTCAATTAAAAAAATGGCTTTTCAAAAGTGGTTTGTGGTTAACAAGACACACAAGAACCAAGTGACAGAGGACATGCTATCTTGGGGACTGCAGTCTGTTTTGCTTGCTTAGTTTTTTCTCCTTTCGTTCCTTTGTCATCTTAATATGGAAATGCTCATAGCATGCACTTTCTAAAATTGTTCTAAGGATTAAGAAATATAATATAAGTAAAGAACATAGAGTATTGTTCTTCAACATAAACATTAAAAAAAAATTAAAAAGGAAAATCTTAAAGCCGATGTAATACACTAGACATAAATGATCAGAACCTGGTATAATTTGGGCTTCTAGGAGTCTGAAGATGAAAAATAAAGTGCAGATGTTTTGTTCATTTGTTTGTTTTGTTTTGGTTTGGTTTTTTAAGTGCTTGTTATTGAAAATGAGGTGATATGTGGCATAAAGAAAAGAGGAGTAGTCCAAGGAGAGTTAGTGAGAGGGGAATTACATTAAGTAAAACCCAGCTCCAGTCCTATGGAGAAAAAAAGGACAGTAGGGGGCACCTGGTTGGCTCAGTGGCTTAAGCCTCTGCCTTTGGCTCAGGTCATGATCTCAGGGTCCTGGGATCGAGTCCCGCATTGGGCTCTCTGCTCAGCAGGGAGCCTGCTTCCCTCTCTCTCTCTGCCTGCCTCTCTGCCTACTTGTGATCTCTCTCTCTCTCTGTCAAATAAATAAATAAAATCTTTAAAAAAAAAAAAAAAAGGACAATAGGTGTGCCCTAATTTACCTTAGAAAACACACAGAGGAAGTCACTTCCTAAACATTTGTAAAACAGAGGTTTTAAATGCAGAAGGATGCAAAACAAATACATAAATACCAAAGGGACATTCATTAAGAGAAAGATCTACATTAGGTCTTTTGTCATTTTCTTTGGTTTTGTGATTCTTCCAATCTAATCATTTTATTAAAAGTTCAGCATTATTTTCTAAGTCCTAAGGGTGAGAGGAACACATAAGGAAATGTGCAGGTACTACAGAAGCCTTTGTCTGGACTTGTGGGAAGAGGATGATGAGTTCTGTTTCTGTCACAGATTTGAAAGAGATGGGAATCATTCTCTACACTCCAGCTAATGAAGGCCTTAGTTTCTCAAAATGCTGGCCTTGCAGAAAGGAGACTACACCGTTTGCTCTTCCCCAGTCTTGCTGTCAAGCTGAGCAGCGCTCCTGCATGTGGACCAGCGACCTTGTGGCCCCATAGAGAATATTTGAGAAGAGCCCAAGGAACTTGTCCTGAGGGATTTCAAACAGATCACAACTTTCCAGCAGGGGTATTGAGCAATTCAACTTTAGCGGCCTGTATTGTCCCTATTTCAAGAGTCAGGTCATTGCACGTTCCTTATTTGCTTTCCTGCCCCTTGGCATATTTTCAAAGCAGAAAATAGGAGATGTGCTTGTCTTTTGGAGTAGTAAAGGCGAAGAGAAGCTGTCACATCAGTATCTATCCTTTATGATCCTAGGTAACAAGCTCGTCCTGACTTTCACATGCTAGTCGTGCTGAGGGGAAAACATGCAATACAGATATCACATCTTTCTGTGCAAATTTTAAGTATAGTTTTTGCTTTGAGAGTATAGTGGCACTGCTTAACAGAGAACATTTATTACAGAGTTACATATATGGGGTGGCTATTTTTTTTTTTAAAGATTTTATTTATTTATTTGACAGAGAGAGATCACAAGCAGGCAGAGAGGCAGGCAGAGAGAGAGGAGGAAGCAGGCTCCCTGCTGAGCAGAGAGCCCGATGCGGGACTCGATCTCAGGACCCCGAGATCATGACCCGAGCCGAAGGCAGTGGCTTAACCCACTGAGCCACCCAGGCGTCCTGGGGTGGCTATTGTTATAAAGCTTTGATGTTGTCACATTATCTTCCCTTGATTTGGAAACATATAATCATATATGTGACTTCATATAATCAGCAAATCAGAATAAACAAAGAAACTAAGCACAATATAACTACATAATATTTTCATTTGTTAATGCTACCTCTTTAACAATTTAAATTTTTTTCCTATCTATTTAGACTACTTTCCCCAGATTTTATTGTTATAGAAAAAATTCATAATTTCAGATGCTTTTAACAACAGAGATTTATTTCTTTCTCGTATTCCATGCTGGAACAAGTAAAAAAAACTGTATCAGTCAGCCTTTGACCTAGTACCTGATCCCAAACTAATTTTATACACTTCCAAGAAAAGGGTCTGGCACATACAGTTTAACTAGCAACATTGACTTAGGGTAAAAAAAATAAAGATTCTTCATACTATCATTATTCAAGAAAATACGTTCTTTCTCCTTTTTTATCGTAAGTTAGTAACAGAAAGAAGTCATTATGTTAAAGGAGTTTAAAGCCTTAAGCTAATACTTCTTCCCGTGGGCGTTACAAATAAGCAATTACAATTACATAGATATTGGCATGATATATACAGTCTTTAAATTTAATAATTTAATATTCATAACATCATCATTTGAGTTAAATTAAGTTAAATGATATTTAAATTTTATATACATCATATGTCACTTAATCTCCCAGGGAAGGTTTTTGTTTTTGTTGTTTTTGTTTTTGTTTTCGCTTCTATAATTATCAATTTACCTCCCCCCACCAAAAAAAGAAGTGAAGAAGGAAAAATCTTTTGAGGCAGTAAATGGAAAACATAAAAAATAGAAAGGTAACATATACAGTAAAAAGGAAGTGGATTTAAGAGGAAAACAAAGGTAACGTCATATGAGACTGTATCTGCAGACAATGTGTGGCAAAGCAGGAAATATCGCTCACTCACTCTCTCCATTTTTATAAACTAAAAACTGAAATGGATGAAATGCTGAAGGATACATCCTTTTTGTGAGGAGAGGAGACTAGATTACAATACAGGTAGGTCTGATTCCCAAATTCACCCGTGCTGTTTGTGTCCCAGCATATACTTTAGTTTCAGACAACAGTTTAAATTAATTGATTGAATTAAATTATTTAATTTAATACCAATAACTGGTTTCCATACCAAAGAATTCATCAAACACTTTTATAAGTTTTGTCATAGAAGGAAAAACATTTCTTTGTTGTCTGTATCCTGAGACAAGAACTGAATTATTACACAATTTATATCACTGAATAAGTAAAAATTTTACATCCCCAAGTTGCTAGAATGTGATCACCTGATTTTATAGAGGGAAGAATTAATAAACGGAAGGGGGAAGTGAGGAAAGAGGGAAGCAAAAAGAAAGAAGGAAGAAAATATTTGCCTATTACTGTAGTTCTTACATCTGAAGTGTTTCCCGTGGTGGATCAATATTACTTTCAGTGAGAAATGGCTGACTGGTAACTAGCTGATAGCATATTCTTACGAATGGTGCTGTATATTCTTCATAGAATGAGTACGGCACATATATCTCTATATGTGTGTATTCGTATGTGTTCAGCCATGCATCCTCCATGCCTCATGGGTTCATTCATTCATTTTGTCAGATGGCAAATATTGATTAACCAGATACACACATTGACTATGTGCCAGATACTGTTCAAGAAATGAGAGAATACAAAGATGAATAATAATCTCCACCTTAAATTAATCACAGTCTAGCATAATTATGGGCAAATGCATACTTAGATATCCATGAATACATATATAGAGAACAAAAAATAGAAGTTACCCTATTTATGATTACATGTTGATCAAATGCATAAAAATATTTAGAACTACCCCCAAATGGCAGTATTCTCCATAGTGAAAAATGCTACCATAATACTGTGTAGCATTTTAGATTTATTGAAGACATTTTTCTCTACTTCCTGAATCAATTTTTAGCCCATTGCCTGCATAAACCTTCTCACCTTGAGTCAGAAAAGTAATCTAACACTTGGATTAGGAAAGAAATGTGTGTTAATGGGCATCTTTGTTCTAAAACTTCCTATAATTCTATCTGTACCATGCTTCTATAAGTGTTGAACAAATCTGGTGACTGCTGTATGACTAACTTTTAATAGCATACACAAATTTGTTAATTCATACTGAAGCTTGACTTTCGCAATTAATCTATCTCATATTCTTTTTTTTAAATTACTCCTTTTGTTTTAGAACAATTAAATGTAAAAAAAAAAAAAAAAAAAACTTTGAAAATTCAGGCCCTAGATTTTAAGGAAGCCTGAAAGGCTGTAATTGGGAAGTTGGTATCCACACTAATACAAGATACTAATACAAGGTCACCTAACAACAAACGGTTGGTGGGAAGATTTGGTGATACCTTTTGGTATATATATGGTAATCTTGTAAGTAGAACAAAGAATATGCAGAAGTACCATAAAGCCAAAGTCCATTTTTATGTCAGAATCATTTTTCAGGGATTTAGGTTATAAATTAGCATGACCAACATCAATATCTCAGCTCATGAGCACTGCAATAGAAACTAAATTAAATATTTTTTAGAGAATTAAAGTTATATTGGACTTAAAGATATTCACATACTCAAAACATTGTGGTAACACTTTCTGATCTTCGTCCCATTGTCCCAGATTTGCATGGGATTAATATGTCTTGAACAATAGTTAATAGGTACTGTTGGATATGCCAGACATCCTCATAATAATTTAAGATTTCACATCCTGTACCACAGAAGCCCTAAAAATTAGGAAGGGCCTTGATGAAGTTGTATGTTTGTTTGTTTGTTTGTTTTGTTTTTAATAGAAAAGTCTTTATTGCATACCCTTATTTTGTGCTAAATCACAAAATATGGCAAAGTAGTTACTTTGTGTTCATGGCACTAAGAGAATTTTGCCCCCCACGGTTTGCTGTCTTTTTAAGACAGTTGTGGGACTGGCCTTTGATCTGGGCAATGTATACAGAGAGCTTTCTACTGATATTACAGGGTGAATTGTTTTTCCTCTCACCTTTAGCTATAGCATTGTAACCACTGTTTCTAACCTCTGCTTTTAGGTCTTCAGTTACATCCACCATATTACTTAATACTAATTTTATAATTATTCCTTTTAGTTTTCATTTGGTGCATGTAATGTATTCAGTGAAGTAGAAATTGTCTATCCACTCTAAAAAAACACCTCATGCTTTTTTGATCTGCTTTCAATAAAATTTTCTGGGGAGTATTTAGATGATAAAAATTTTCCATTACTAGGGACTTCTATTTTTCTTTTCTTTTCTTTCTTTTTTTTCTTTTTTTTTTTTTTTTTAGTATTTATTCAGTCATCATTTCACACTTTGGTAGCCATTTCTGCTCAAGTGGCCTGTGCAGAATTTTATGTTTAAACATTTCTAACTTAAACCACCCAATCTTAACAAACTTCCTTTTATGGGTAATTACTTGGCAAACTAGATTTCATCTTTTGTTTTATAGTCCTCCTTACTTCTTAAAATAAATCATGTTAAATAATCCATTCTGTTACTTTTATTTTATTCATGGCCACCTCTTCAATTTCTTATTAATTTTTACTTTTCCTAAAATAATTGTGGGTCAGAGTTTGTTTAATATCCATTTTTTTTTTTTTACTTTATCACTTTAACAATTCTGAGAAACCAAAACTCTTTCTGCCCCAATTCTCTTAATATTAAAGTAAGATTAGTTTTGTCTTACTAATTTTATCAGCATAAATAACACAATGATTTAATGTAATGTTTTCAAACTATGTATTATAATATGTTCTTATAGAGTAGAATAGAGTATACTTATAAAAACCAACTAAATCCAAGCTTCTACTTTAAGCTTTCTGAAGAAAATAAAACACAGTAATCCCTAGCTGTTGCCATGTAAGAAGTAACAGTTAAATTTCGATTGAGACTAATACTGCATAAATAGAAATTGTAGTACAAAATTGTATGTAAAAAATACCAAATAGGGACGCCTGGGTGGCTCAGTCAGTTAAGTTGGTTCCTTCAGCTCGGGTCATGATCCCGGGGTCCTGGGATTGAGTCCCGCATCATGCTCCTTGTCCAGCAGGGAGCCTGCTTCCCTCTCTGCCTCTTCCTGTGACTCTGCTTGCTCTCTCTCTGACAATAAATAAATAAGAAATCTTAAAAAAAAAAAAATTAAAAAATAAGTGAAAAATAGAGTGAATAGTTTTGGAAATTCAAACCTGTACTGAGTAATAATATAGATGAATTTATAGATAATGGCTCTTTGAAGGTATATTAGACACACTTACAATATTTTGGAACCAAAATAAAAATGCAAAATTGATATCAAGAAGGATGTAAACACTTTTTAATAATATGTTCCTCATTGTTACTGCTGGAGACATAATGTTAAACATTACTGACCACAGGTCTGAGCCAATATGGTGATTCCTACAATTTTACTACTTAAAAATATATATTATTTCCTTTTGTTCAGACAACATTTTGGGTTTCCTGTTGAGGGACTAGTACTCTCCTGGACATGAGGGACTAAAGAAAGGCATTTCTTCCTACTCCTGAGTTGAGTTAGAAGGATCAAGGGCATTGTTGCAGAATAAGAAATAATAACACCATGTTTTATTTCTACCACTTATTAGCTATTTTTTTTCTGGCAAATTATTTGAACAAGCACTTCCTCATTTCACGCACTGAATAATTCCAATTCCTACATTATTATAGAATTGAATAAGAGCATTTTTCATATGAATATATTTATCCTAAGATCTGGCACAAAGTTAGCAAATGTTAATTGGACCTTATGCAAAATTTCCCCTTAAAGTTAGAGTAGGAAATTTTGGGGACATATTACAAAAAATATGAATCATTATGAATATATGAAATAATTTTAGCTCAGAAAGCTTTGAAACAATAAAATATCTAAAAGTGTTTTCAAAAAAGTGTTTTATGATAAAATTAACAAACAGGTGACTAAATATCTAGATAACTGTCTATATAACATTTTGCAATACTACTGTCTGCAAAGAAAAGGGCACAAAAAGGTACTGTAAGAGTATAGAGATTCAAAGTTAGAACACCATGCAAAAATAGTCATGATTCAATACTGAAAGACTAAAATTTGCCCAATTAATTGGAAAAAATATTTTGCTGACTTTTTTTTTAAATTTTCTTTACATAAATATGGAAGTACTACTATATAAATCTGGTAGACAAAATGTAGTATTTTTCATTTTTTATTGAAGTTCTTGGAGCACAAAGGGATGGATGACACTATGCATGAGTTTTCTAAGGTTTCCTTAATCCCTTTGTGCCATTCCCCCCCCCCCCCCCCCGTGAGGCTTTCTTTTTCCTTCTAAATGTCTCCGTCTTCATGGTTAATAAGGGCAGCCTAGCACATATAAAGAAGAGGAGAAATTCAATTCCAAATTGCTTTAAGGTTCACCTTTGAATCTTACTTTGGTCAGAAGAGTCCCATGACCTTTAAATTTGATGAAAAGAGGGAGTGGATATTAATCAGATTATTTTATTTTGAAGTTCTCCCAAAGCAAGTGACTTTAGACGACATTTCTACAAAAGGACATTTGTGGTCCATGTAAGTTGATCCTTGTTACATGGTGAAAGGCAGTATCTCAGATTTTAATACATCTTTAGTGTTCTGTATCTGATAGTCTCAATTCTCAATCTGTGCTACTTCAGAGCTAGCATTATTGTAGACAGTTTAAAATTTTTACTAGTCTTCCTAGTAATATCTGCTATACTATTGCCTTTACACAAAGGTGTTCCTTTGTGCTAGAAAATATTACAATTGAAACAGAGTATATATTAACTATACAATAATTTCACAAACTTTTAAAGGGCACAGTAAATCGACTAACTACATATTTCATATAGTAACATTCAGATGAGAATTAGTTACCTAAATTAAAAACCTAGCCAGCTTTCTAGTACTATGTAAAGAACTTCTACCAATATAATTTAATCTTTTGAACAATCATTCTGGGCATGAATATTATTATGTTCATCCTAAAAATTAAAAAAAATAAATAATCAAATAATATTTGATATAGTCCCACAAAGTCTGTGGGACTATAATAATAATTTGTCTCAAATATTTCTTGAAGTGTGATTTGCGAATTATTTCCATCAGAATCACTTTGTTAAAGATTCCTGACCCAGAGGCACCTTGGTGGCTCAGTAGGTTAAAGCTTCTGCCTCGGCTCAGGTCATGATCCCAGGGTCCTGGGATAGAGCCCCACATCAGGCTCTCTGCTCAGCAGGGAGCCTGCTTCCTCCTCTCTTTCTCGGCCTGTTTCTCTGTGATCTCCATCTGTCAAATAAATAAATAAAATCTTTAAAAAAAAAAAAAGAAAGAAAAGAAAGATTTCTGACCCAGACTTCAAACTGTTTAATGAAAATCTCTGGTATATGGGACTCTAGAATTTCAGTTTTAGCAACTTTTTTCAGTTTGATAATCATACTTCTGTAGAACATAAATGAAATATCATAAAATATATTTAAGACTTTTATACATATAACTATAATGAAAGTAGAAGAATAAAACTAGGAAAAGAATGCAGCAGTAAATAATCATTCTTTTTAAGGTCAGTAGCCTTAGAGAGAAGGGAAGAAGTCAAAATCAGTGTGAAATCTATAAAGCTTTACCAAGCAGCTATTGACTTCAAGAAACTGTTAGGAGCCATAAAAAAAGAATGGAATCTTGCCATTTGGAACAACATTGAGGGTATAAAGCTATGTGAAATCAGTCAATCAGAGAAAGGCAGATACCATATGATCTCACTCATGTGTGTAATTTAAGAAACAAAACAGATGAGCAAAGGAGAAAAGAGAGATATACACATACACCAAGAAACAGACTCGTAACTATAGAGAACAAACTGATGACGACCAGAGAGGAGGTGCGTGGGAGGAGGGGAGCAAGAGAGGATGGTCATTTAACAGGAGATTTATCACGATGGGGGGAAAAGAAAAAGGTAACAACAACAACAAAACCCTGCCCAGGACAATATATTTATATGATGATGTAAAAAAAGGATGAAAGATAGCTTAAATAAATAAGTCTCTCTCTACCTCTTTCTCTCTTTCTGTATCCACATTCCAAAAATACTTAGTTAAAATTCACCAAGGTGTTTAAAAAGTTAAATAATTCAGACTGTCATAGAGATAAACATAAGAAAACGGGGATTTTTGTTGCCTTAAGGTTAAGGATAGTGGAAAACAGCCTATAGAATAAGTGTAAAAGTAATGACATAGAAGTGTTCTGGTAAGAAATAAAAAATGGGGGGTTGGTGCTGGGTAACTCAGTCAGTTAAACATCCAACTTTTGGTTTCTACTTAGGCCATGATATCATGGCTCATGAGATAGAGCCTTGAGCTGGGCTCTGCACTCAGCAAGGGAGCACTGGATTGCAACAGTACTGATTAAAAATGACCAGGGCATGGACTATGGATTTTGCTTGAGGAATAATGAAAAAGAGACAGATGCCAGAGATACTATAGTCAGCATGATAATGCAAATGATTCAGTGAGGAATTGGACAGGAAATTTTGATCATCTTCAGACATTCTTATTGCTAAATGCTATGCCATTAATGGCTTTGATCACTGTAGTCAACTCAGGGTATGAGGATTTATGAATTTCTATAAAGATGGTAAAAATACCTGGTCTTAAATCAACCACTGGAAGAAGAACTCATGGAGCAGCAAATGTCTTAAGTAGTCATTTTGTAAGGTAGGCAACAAGAATAATGATTTCTATTTGATTTAATATCTCAAAAGAGATTATTTTTAAAAACTGTAACAAATGTGGAACAGTGGAATATATTTTATCTTTGGCCATAAAATAATTGTTTTATAAGGAGTATAGGGAAAATTGCAAGGTTCATCAGCTGATTAAGATGTATAACTATTAAAATTAATTATATCTCTGACACAGTCTTTGAGAGTTATATCCAGGATATAATAAGTAAAATATTCCTTGAAGATTAGGAATTTAAATGTGGTTCCACAATTTAAAAGAGAAGGGCTTTATCACCATGAGCAGGTGATTTCTTTTATCCATCATAAATACTAGGTTCCAAGCTATGGATAAAATAGAAAATCAGTACTGTTAACAAATACCACCTGTCCTACCTAAATAATTCCAGAATTTGGAATTAAGAATCACATTATCCTTATCTTCTTTGTTTAAAAATCTCTTTATTCTTCTGGAGTTCTCAAGCCATATTTTTCATAACTTCCTAAAGTACTTACGATACATGATGTTCATGTCAGAACACAATCTGGTCAATTAGCATTTAATCCTCCCATTGCTGAGCAATTTCATTTTTTGACTTCTCAGCATCTCAGTGTAATGATGAGCCCTGAGGTTCTTACCTCTAGTAAAGGATCAAAAAATGTATCTTAGGTCACTCCTCTTAACATGAGCCCTGATTTAGGGTTTTTTTGTTTTTGTTTTTGTTTTTTTGTTTTTTTGTTTTTTTGTTTTTGGTTTGGTTTGGTTATCAAGGGAGGTAGTGTAAAAAGCCACTTTTTATATTTTAATCAGTAATGCAATATGCCTACACAAAAATAACCTTTTATACATAAGCACTATAATAAAACTATTTAAAAGTCAGTATTGTTTTTCCCCCATTGGAATATATAAAATATCCTTAGGAAGTTTTGATAAATGTAAAGCTACATAAAACAAAAAGAATTTTGCAATGATCAGAATTCACTCCAATGACATATATACACAATTATCCTAAATACTTTATTTGGAATTATTGGTGAACTGTGTCAAGAATTAGAAACTTTAAAGAATTGGAACAATATTCTAGATCATTCATCTGCAAAACTGCAACTGAAGAAAAAAAATTATTTTTTAAAAAATCAATAATTTTATCCATTGTCCCCTTTATTTAATTATGTGAAAATGTGCTCATTCCATTACTTCATTTCAGGAATGTAGACAGAGTCACTGACCTGTCCTTAAAATTTATTTATCTACTTTAGTGATTTATTGCATTATGGTATATAGTAAATGTGAATAGGAAGTATGTATGTAAGCTTTTTATAAAGAATCTAAACAAAAAGGTAAGATGATGCATAAATGTTGACCTAATAATATATTAATTTTCATTTAAATCATAATTCATACTCATATTTTTATAATATCATTATTAATCAAATAGCTCTATTCTTGAATTATAACATTACTATAAATTATGCTGACATTAATATATGCTTTAATGAAACAAATTTTTGTTTCATGATTTGAGTTCTTCAGTCTTGATGATTTTATGAGGTTTTGCCCATGTTTTAGGACAGCCAATACCGTCTTCACGGATATCCCAAATAATTCACATGCCATCATTGAAGCCTAGTTCCAAAAACAGCTTCAGTTATCTGAATTGGCTATGACAGAATTGGCAGAAACCTTGAAATCGCAGCTATTTAGTTTGGCCACCATGCCCAGAGAGATCTACTTGGAATGGTCTGGAAGCTGTTCTTTCATTGTGTGCAACTATTCTTAATATGGTGGCATTTGACAGTCATTTGAAATAAGAACCAAAGCCAATGAAATGGTCTCTCTGTGGATTTCCTCTGACAGATGCATAAAAGCATCTTATTTTAGCCAATGGGCATTATTTAAACATAGCTAAAACCATCCCAGCATTTATTTCGATGCATCCAGCTAATTATATGGCTGTGATTTATGTTTAAGTAAAGGATTTTAATCAGATCTCTTATTTCCATCCTCTGTTAGACTTCTCATCATAGTATCATGGTACCTATATGGGGAAGACAACCTCTCCCACTAAAAACTTGGGCACATTGTTTTGATTCTATGGGAATGGACTGCATTTCCTTATCTGTGTTTAGAAGAGTTAAAATTCTGCAGCTTGAACTGAGACAGATGACCATTTGCTGTTTGATGGTTAATTACACGTTGGACATAGAACAATAAGGGGAAAAAAATCCCAGAAACTTAATAAAGATGTATTTGCTCAACAGGAAAAGTCAGTTTTTATCATGGCTACTTATAATTTTCAGTACTTCTTAAATTAATTCCGAGTTCTTAATTAAGTTTTCAGGTTTGCTATAAAATCAGCTAAATTTAGGATAAGGAAAATTACTATTAATCTAAATTTTGAAAAAGTATTTCAACAAGTGAAGTCCAGTTGAAGTTACCCTCAGCATACTGGCAATATGCAGGACATTAGCAAAACTAATATTTATGAATCTATCTAATATTTATGAATCTGTGGCTGGCTTCTCCATTTCATCTGGTTGAAGTTACTACTTAGCAGATTTGTAAGTTTTGTTATGAACTAATAATTCTTCCTCCTTCTCTTCTTCTTCTTCTTCTTCTTTTAAATTTTTTTAGATGCTCCACCAACTGGTCAGGCACACAGTGTGAGAGACCAGCCCCAAAGAGCAGCAAGTCTGATCATATTAACACAAGTAAGTTCTTCAGGTTAACATCTTAGGTGCTCTGTACGGTACAGAAATCATTTTCCATGCCATTCCTGGGGGACATGAGTCTTGGAAAATCTTCTTCATGGAATTTTTCAGAAAATGCATTTCAATCCAGGTCGTTTTGGAAAAGATGGGGCACTGAGTTCACCTGGTGACAAGAACCAGCATTCACGTGCTAATTTAGGCAGCAAGAGTTCAAATTCTGGCAGTTTCCAGAATGCACATCTGCAAATCTAGCATAATCTTTTCTGAGGAAATGTACATCAGCTACAAAGGCTTCATATATCACAATGGGTATGAGAATGCTCCAAGAAAAAAAAAGTAATTTCATATTTTAATTAGAGAAAAGTATATTTTCTTGAATTGAATTTCCATATGTTGTAAAGCAGACTTTACTGGTTAGTCTTAAAGAAAAGTGTATTAACAAACAAATCTTAATCAGTATCATGGTTGATTAATTGTTTCTTTGTCTTCAAAATATTTGTTTTGAAGTGTATTAAAATATAGTTCAACATTTTGCAAATCTTTCTTTATGCAGCTGTAGTCTTAGGACAGATCATTGATATGAAAGTCCATCTACATCATCATTGTGTGTCTATTTTTAACAATTCTAAACGATTTTATAAAGATTTCCAAAAATGAGGGGTGCCTGGGTGGCTCAGTCAGTTAAAGATTTTCAAAATGAAAGTCAAAAATAGTTTCCCAATTCTCACATATTATCAATTATTTTATTATGACTGAAGAAATTTTGAAATATGTAATATCTATCAAGTGGCTAAATATATTCTTTTTTTTTTTATACTTTTTTTATTTTTTATAAACATATATTTTTATCCCCAGGGGTACAGGTCTGTGAATCACCAGGTTTACACACTTCACAGCACTCACCAAATCACATGCCCTCCCCAATGTCCATAATCCCAACCCCTTCTCCCAAACCCCCTCCCCTCGGCAACCCTCAGTTTGTTTTGTGAGATTAAGAGTCACTTATGGTTTGTCTCCCTCCCAATCCCATCTTGTTTCATTTATTCTTCTTCTACCCACTTAAGCCTCCATGTTGCATCACCACTTCCTCATATCAGGGAGATCATATGATAGTTGTCATGCTTAGCGAAATAAGTCAAGCAGAGTGGCTAAATATATTCTTAAAGAAGAAAAATAATATCACTGATGGATAAACATTTACCTTAGGAATTTTTCTCTAGTCCATTACTGCTGGTGAAAAAAGCTTTCATGAAAATAATAAAAAACATACTACAGAGTTTGTGAAAAAGGAGAGGCACTATTGAAGTCAAAAGTATGTAATTTTTGAATCCTACATGCAGGATCCCAGTATTTGCTGATCTACTTCTTTGTTATTCTTTGCCCCGTCACTGCTTAAGATCTTTCAAGCAAAACTGCCCCAAATCCCACCATTTAGAGATTAATTTGGGCTAATAAGCATGATCATTTTAGAAAAATAGCCAATAAGTCTCAAGTAAATAGCCTAGACATGAAATTCGAATTTGCAGAAATGAGTAATCTTTGATCATAGAGTGTTTGGGGTTTACCCTGGAATTTATGTGTTGTCTTTGGGGAAGGCAAGCGGGAAAAGAAGGCCTTTGGAAAGCTATGGGCATATTATTGTAGGAATAGGCACTGGGATTTGAGGAATTGGTTCATAAAAACTAGCAGAGGAGACAAAATATACCATGGTTAATTTAATATTGCAAAAAGAAAGAAAAAGAAAAAAAGTTCCTTTTCTCTCTTCCCAGGATCTAGGGCTCATATCTAGGTTATCAGTTATTGTTCTGGAGACACACTAATTTACATATGATTTTGTGAACCAGCTACAAAGCTCGACAATTACCAATAGTATTGTTTTTAAATGAAAAATGCTTTTCAAGTTACCAACCGGTAGACCACCCTGAACTTATAAGTTGAGAATTATGGAGACAATTTACATTAGCCTTTAATTTTGGTGATTTCTCAGTTGTCTAAAATAAATAAGAAATACAGCCTTTGAAAGAGTCAAAAACAATTATAAGTATTGATAAACTCTGTAAAAAAACGTATATAAAGTACCACATCAATTGAATTTTGACATTTTACATTAAGTTTCTCCCACAAGGGAGAGTTTGGTGTTTGGAAATGGTTTGGAGGAGAGAAACAAGAGGTGTTTTCATTGGAGGGTGGTGTCTCCAATTATTTGCAGGGGCAAAAACTCCCTTATAAGGCAAATGGCTCTAATTCCATATGGCGGTTATAAATAGGGACTATCAAACAGAAAGAGTGCAAGTATTTGCAGCCCTTTTTCCAAAGATTCTGATGTCCTTCCTTCCATCACTGATTTAAAGTCATTAAATTTAATGGAAGTATCAATGCACATTGAAAGGGCTATTAGCTATGTAAATGTCAAATTTCTTAAATTTGAGCAAAGTTGACCACAAAATGACACTATTAAAAGGCACTTATCATCAGACATTTATGCTTAGAGAAACTTGCCTCAGTAACTCTGGAAGTAGGAAAAAAGGTAGTTAAACTAATCCTACCTAAAGTAAAGCCCAGTGGTTTTGAATGGTTGTCAAATGTTCCCCAAACTTGGGGAAAAGTCATCTGCTCAGTAAGAAAGATAGATCTTTAGCAGTGTGTTTCAGATCTGCATTTCCACTAACAGTGAAGCATTCCATAATGATCGGACCTTGGGGTAATGAAGAATACACTGTATCTGTTGGCCTCACTACTGTCAGCTAGTATGGAGATTTCCCTTTCTAATTGATGCACAGCTTTCTTAATCATCTCTGAGTAGTCATGCTGATGTTTTCTGGCTGTTGCTGTTTAAAGTATCAAAAAACTTAGCCAGTGGTATTAAACAATCTATTATCCTAGCATGTTCTGCTGAGGTTCCACTTAAAAAAAGCTAGTCTGACTTTTCTGAAGTTATTTTAAAGATTTTTAAATTAAATATGATAAAATATTGCTTGGGTACTTCTATTTAAATTTTACCTAAAGTTTTAAGGGAGTGAATGCTCAGTGTTTGAATTATGCTGTTCATATTTGCTAAAATTAAAGACGGTAAGAATATACTCAGCATTTGAGAGGCAGTAATATTGAGATGCTTTACTTTAGTACAGTGACAACAGAGATGTGATATCTGTTAGGGAGTTGTGTTTCCTCCTTTCCTATTTTGCCCTTATTTCTTTTATGCCATCTTGTTTTAAAATAGAAAAAAAAAAAAAAAAAGAACCAACAAACTTTGTGACACCAAGGAACCAAAAATTTGAAAATACAGAGAAATAACTGAAACATGTAACAAAATAATGCCTTTGTCCTAATTCTCCCAAAGCAAATATTTATCAAGCCTTAACTAAGTGTCCGACTGAATGAAATCCCAGAGACAAGTCAGTGAAACAGACAGTGCCTCTTCTTTGAAGCTGAGGTTCTAGAAGGGTATACCGCAATAAAGCAAGGAAGCAAAAAAATGAGTAAACATGCAAACTTATGAAATAAGAGTAAGTTTTTATTGGTTCTGTGAAGGAGGCAAAAAAAGGAAGCAAAAATGTAAAATGGCAAGTGAGAATTAAGGTCAGGAATGATTTTTCTGAGGTGATGACACAGAAGCTGAGATTTGAAGGATTAGAAAGAGAAGACCCTGAGGGTATTTCAAACACAAGGGACAGCAGGCACAAAAGCACTGGAACAGGAAATAGAACTTCTCAAAGTTTTGAAAGACCAGTGTGCTGGGATCAAGGGGACAGGAGGGAGAGTGGTACAAAGTGAGGATATTTTCTTTATGACCTTTAAAATTACAGTTCATCACAATGCTTAAGAGAAAACACCCTAATCACAAAAACATATCTACATTCACATATATGCCTATATGTGAACATGCATTTAAGAGCAGAATATATAGCAATATATCAAAAGAGGTTAATTGTAATTAACAATTAAACATTAAATATAACAACATAAAACAATAACATTAAACATGTCGTCATAATGGCATGTTTAATATTTATATTTTCCACTATAAATTCAACCAATAAACAAAAGGTTCTCTTCCTGACTTCCATGACACTGAGTTATTCTGGTTCCCTTCTTACCTCTCAAAGCAATTCTCTTCTTTATGAGATAAGTTCTCCCTGTCTGTTCTGGACAACTCATTCTCTCCACTTACACTATACACACTGTTCTCAGTGGACCACAATTCTTAACCTTACTTACCGACTATATGTTGATTACCCCTACATTTCTATTCTCAGGCCTAGTTTGTCTCCTAGTTTGAGCCATGATCCCACTGCACAATTGCTATACCCATATCTATATCCATGGCAAGGTCTATATCATCTGTATTCCATGGGACACTCAAATTCAACATGTCCCAAAATGATCTCACCACCTTCCCCTACTCAAGCACGGTGCTATGGCAATATGTATGTTTAATTATTTAATAAACATGTATGTTGCATTTTCTGCATAATAGACAATCTTATTTACATTACTATGAGGTCGTATTAATGATGACTTTCATTTTATGGATGTGTGAGTTGAGACAAAGGTAACTACTTTGCCCAAGGATATGTTGCTAGTAAGCTGAAGTTTGAACAAAGATAGCCTGGCTCCACAGTCGATCATCTCAACTGCCGAACTATACTGCCTCTCCCAAGGAAAGAGTCTCTTCAATCTAACAATCTGATAACACAGTCCTTTCTAACAGGAAAGTGTTGTGTAATGAGGCTTCAGAACAATGTTACAAAGAAAGACTTATATTTTACATGACAAGGTCATTGAGATATCCTCTCCATCTGTAATAAGTATAGAATGTGCTTTTTTAAAAATCAGTTTAAATGATCTGCAAATAGCTCAGGGGAAAAAAAATAAACACCTGCAGTAAATTTTGATTGATATGTTACAATATATTTACTACTATATATTCTACTTATTTTGATAAAAGTCTTCTAATTCTTTTAAAAATATATGTTGTTACCAGTTGCTCCACTTGGTAAAATTTTTTTTAAAAATCCAGTTTTAAAACCTTGCCCAGTTGCCACCTGCGTTATTTATTGGCTACAATAAGCATTATTGCGGTTACCTTAATAGGTTATATAAACATCTTAGAAGTCTAGGCTCTTAAACAAAGTGCTGCAATGTAAGGATTTGGAACTGCCATCACAGATGGCAGAAAGAAAAAGAAAGATCGGTAAGTTTTTTTTAGCATGTATATATAATAGAATTTCTATCTTATATAGGAATCAAAGAAACTATATGGAACAAATAAAATCTTATTTAAAATAATATACAATTGGCAGTAAAGGGAAAGTAATTTTATATGCCCAAAGATTAGAATTAGTATTTTGTATCTACTAATTTACCACAAATTTTAGGGGAGGATAAATAATGAAGTAAGGATATTTATAAAGTGATGAGCAGTCAGTTGAAGTCATAGTTTATGAAAAGACCAAGCTGTTCACTGGTATTTAAAAATTTGTGAATAAATGTTAATTACTATCCAAGGTGCCAGATCTCTGCTTTTATTAATTACTAATAAATGACACATTCATATAAAGTTCACTTTCCCCAAACCAAGAAGGTAATATAATATAAAACTCACTAAGATGTATGGTCCTGGTAAGAACATGAAATAATAAAATGAATTTTATATTTTAGAAACTGATTAACTTAGGCAAGTCATTTTTTTGTCTTGCATGGAAGTGGTAGTTATTTGGTTATTTTAAACAAATAATTTTTAAAGTTCAAAATTAGAAGATTATTTTACACATGAGACTTCCTTAATAAAGACCTTTTGGTATTTTGGTAAGCAATCTCCAGGATAGACCATGTCACAGAGATATCACCTGTCTAGAGCTATCAAAACTGATCTATATTACTATTTTGTAGTCCCTAAGCAGCCGCTTATTGTGCTAAATATTACCATTCATTTCTACCACAGTATTTTTATACGCATGTGTATTTGTAGAGAAAAATTTATATATTTAATAACTCCCGATATTTCGTTCTTGAGCCATTCAAGATCCCCACAAAAAATTTCAATTAGTTTTGAGGTTTATTTGTATTAGTTTTTAGCTGACTCAACTGAATCAACCAGATGCTTATTCTAAATAGACAAAAACCTTTGTCTCACAGACACTAGATATTTATCTGCTGGAAAAGTTAACATTAGGTACTTGATAGAGCTACTTAATACCTCCTTGTTATTAAGCAACCCTCACATTCAATTTTCTTCCTGCTTTAGTGACATAATTGTTGGTATATTTTCCAGTGGATCACATCACCAGCAAAGGGGTATTATCTCCTTCCTCTGGGGGATGGGAGTGGAGAGGGGAGAGATGGTTGCTCTTATCGCCAAGGCAGAAATGGAGTTTCTTCTCCATTTTGTTTTTCCCCTATGCTCAAATGCATAAAAACTAAGACCTAGTTACTCTGACTGTTCTTGGAGATCTATCTATTCCATAGATCTTTTATTACATTTTGAAGATAGATGATACAACCTGAGATCACTTTTATAAATATATCGAAAAAGGTGAAAATGGACATTTACAACATAAGCCAAACCCTCAGATTTATTTTGCTGAAATTATTCTGGAAATGGAACTTAAGAAAGATTCCTCTTTGGCTCCCCAACCCCCATTCTGCTGAATCAAGTTAATAGCCCTGTGCAGTATGTCTCTTTGTCTCTCTTTTATTGGCGAGGAACATGAAACTCAAGTTTTAAATAACTTATCACAACTTATCTAAGTAAGTTGTGAAACTGATCAATAATTAAGCTATGTCTATCTGAATCCAACACCGATGTCCTTCTATTTGGCCAACCTGCCATCTGATTTGTTATACATGTATTCATTGATAGGGAGTATTTATAGCTAAAGGAACAAAACTATAAGTGGGATTATAGCCAGTGGAACTATATAAATGTTTAGTCACCATTGATTTACAAGAAGTTACCAACATGTACTAAATTACATCATTGCAAGTAAATGTGTGTAGTGAGAATCAGACTCAGACTGACAAAGAAATCAACATTTCTAACCTCAAAGTATTTAACTGCAACATGTAAATGAAAGATATCTAAAGAAACATTTCCAGTGAATCAAGTATTTTTTAATTTTTTTAATAGGAGAGTGATTTTCCACTAACATATATATGAACTAAGAATATAGATATTTGGCTTTAGCTTTACTTTTCATTACATCCATGGTCAAAAGATTTGGTATAATAAAGTATTCAGTTATATCACTCTTTAATTCATTCTATTTATGTGTTCACCTATTAATTCATTTCTTTTTCAGGAAGCATTGCCATCATTGTACCTCTCGTTCTCCTGGTGACTTTGATAACCACCTTAGTAATTGGTTTAGTGCTTTGTAAAAGAAAAAGAAGGTAAGATTCAATGGTTTAAACAAAAGGTCAGTCAATACATTACACACAGAGTTACAGAAATGTAGTGTTTTTTCTTTTCTTTTTTTTTATTCTTAAAAAGTGATTTAGTTATTTCAACTGAAAAATCTTGTTTTCAAACCCCTTTATCCTTCTATTTCATTTTAAAGTGAGTATAATTCAGAATGTTCTTCTCCCTTGTTATGTTGACAGAATGGCTCTATTTATATAATCTAATAAAACTAACAAGGGAACATATTAATTAAAATTTCAACAGAATTTTACATTTTTGGCAGTTTTTCTATGAAACAGGAGGAGTCTCTGAAGCGCACCCTGTTATCTTAATGTTTAAGATTAGTAATGTCAATACAATGATCCTGTATATGTATTATGTATCACAACTTGTGCATTTCATTCACAAATTCTGCATTGGTTTATTTTATATATTCCTGAGAGTAAAATTTTTCAATTTAGGTGAACCTATAGTTATAAACATCTAGAAGATGTAGGTTATCTACAGAGTTATTACCCAGAACCAAGTGTTTGTGAGTCAGAGTCAGTTTTTTAAAAAGCATGACATGGGGATTAAAAACGATTGATTTCAGGGGTGCCTGGGTGGCTCAGTTGGTTAAGCATCTGCCTTCAGATCAGGTCATGATCCTGGGGTCTTGGGATTGAGCCCCTGCTCAGTGGCGAGCCTGTTTCTCCCTCACCCTCTACCCCTCTTCTTCCTCTACTCCTCCCCCTGCCTGTGCTCTCTCTCCTTCAAATCAATAAATTTTTTAAAAAAGAAAACAATCTATTTCAAAGATTCTTTATCACTACTTTTTAGTCATAGTTTTCAGAAATAAAGGGTAAAAGTGCATTTAAAAAAATAATGAATTTGTGAATATTGTTTCAACTGATGTATTAGCTATTTAAGAGGAATATGTTCCAAGTGCATTTTTTACTGTCAAATCTAAATAATTTAGAGAAATAACTTATCACATTGACTTTTTTTGTTCTTTCATGACTAGATAAATATTTGTTTTGAATATGTTTTATGAACTCTCTGTGAGTTATATTAAGTCAGTAAATCTATGAATGTGATAGCTTTATGTATCATGATTGTAATATTGAGTTAGTTTACACTTACATTAATGTTCACATATTCTAGGACAAAAACTATTAGAAGACAACCTATTATCAATGGAGGAATCAATGTAGAAATTGGGAATCCATCTTATAACATGTATGAGGTGGATCATGATCACAACGATGGAGGTCTTCTAGATCCTGGTTTTATAGTAGATGCAACAAAGGTAATATGTTTTAAGATGGCAGACAGTAAGCACTAACATTTCTCTGTCATTTATCTATAATGCAGTCATGAATTTTATCAGCACTTCTTTTATCTGAAGTTACAGTAAAGAATTTTAGGATATATTGAATGTTATAGTCTTTTTTAAAAGAAAAAAAATAAGTTATGGCTTGCTTTCACCTGAAGCATGAAGTTGAAAAAACATGTTTTGGAAAATAGATATGTATTCATTCATTAAGTTGATAAACATGTATGAGGAAACTATATGTATAAGGAACCTCAAATGCATTGAGATTCTAGCATATCTAAATGTATAGCCTAGTATAAAAATACTGATTTATTTTTTAATAATAAAAGGAGTACAGGATTTCATTGTCAAAACAGGTATTTTATTTCTAGTAGTATTTCATTGATTCAACTAAGCTGTGCCTTTGGATTTGTTCATAATCAAATTACTTTTGAAAAATATTTTCTACTATAATAGCCTTCCTATCGATTTGAGTTGTATCATTGATAGACACAGCCTAAAAACCTAAATCTTTTGGTAAAGTTTCTATTCTTATTATATGCTCAGATTAGCAGCTTTAAAGAGAAATAGATAAATGATACAATTATCTCGATAAAGTAAACTCACAAAGATTCACTATACTTTATTATCTTTATATTTTATATGAGAATGATAGACTATTTTACTGTGAATTAAGAACATCAATTTGCTATTATGGAATGATTTTTCTTAGCTTATTCATTCATTTATTGAATAGCTAATTTATTTTCTGATATATTAAACGTCCTTTGTTCAAAATGCACCTTTACATTGTAAATAATCACAGAAAACAATCTATGTCCAAATGGGTTTGCACTCATAGCAATAGCTGTTCCCAAAGATGTTGAACAGAGTCCCAAACATTCAGGCTAGTACTGAATCCATGGCCGGATTGTCTGAGCCTGAAATCAATGGTCAAATAGTTATTTCTCAGAAAAAGAATCCATTATTAGTGCATGTATAAATTTTTTACACTATCAGAGGATATTAGAGTGACTTTTTCCTAATTAGAAGTAAATTTATATTTATTTTTCATTATTCATTAATTAACTCCTACATTTGAAATTGTTAATGAAATAAAACTTAGAAACCTAAGTTTCAGTGTTTTCTACTTTAAAAATGGTAGACTTTAGGTCTTAACCCACTGAGCCTAGGTGGCTCAGTGGTTTAAGCCTCTGCCTTCGGCTCAGGTCATGATCCCAGGGTCCTGGGATCGAGCCCTGCATCAAACTCTCTGCTTGGCGGGGAGTCTGCTTCCCCATCTCTCTCTCTGCCTGCCTCTCTGCCTACTTGTGATCTCTGCCTGTCAAATAAATAAATAAAATCTTTAAAAAAAATGGAAGACTTTATATATGGTACACATTGTTATCTGATAACTTATCTATGAAGAAGATAAATAATAGACTTCTGATATTCTTTGAATTTTTCTTAGGAAGAAGTACACTGTCTGTAAGTATAATATGAACTGATGAGGACATACTTTATACACTTTTCATAAGGAGAGTTCTCATTTTCCCCATCATTTTTATTCCTAGTGATAGAATTAAGCCAATTTTGGATACTTAAAGAAAATGGTTTTTTAGTATTCCATTTAAAAATTTTTCCATATTTACTCTAGGAAAATAAAACTATGCTTCAGTGCCCCTCAGATACACTTTTAATATACTTTGCACATAACATGCAATAAATATTTATTTACCAATTTGTTGACTGATTGATCAAAATTACATTAATGTGATTTAGATGGCTGAGTCTAGCTAGGTTCTGATTTTTGAAATGTAAATATGAATTGTTGCATAAGAAGCAACTGCAAAAGATACAGCTAGTCCTAATAGGTATAAACACTTATAGAAAGCAGAGAACCACACCAAAGCAACCTTAATAATCTAATGCTTTTCATAGGGTATCTGCTGAGTCGTGATGGTTTGATATAGTCCTGATGTGATTAAATACAAACTGCATTACACATAAAGAGGATTTTATAGAGCATTTTCATTACTTTCAAAATGAATAAAATTTATACTTCAATCATACCTTCTAATCAAAATAACTGGAGGAGTAAGTAAAGTTGAAAAAAAGATTTGACTATGGAGGCAATCACAGAACAGTTTGAAGGTTACAAAAAAGGAAATTAGTATTCACTGGGTTTATGTCCAAATTCATCTCAAATGTTACTTAGATTATTTTCAGTATTTTTTCAATGAAAACTTTGTGGGAAAAAATGAAGAGGCAATATTGACCTGATTTTATATTTAAAATCTTTTTCTGAGACCCTTGCCCCCATCCCAAACTTTGTGATTATTCATTAAGAGTCAATAGTTAATGTTTTTTCAATTCACCTTTAATTTTCTTCAAATTTGTACATTAATTTTTTATGCTTTTCAAATTTTTGCCTAGTTTTCCCCCCATTTGGATCACTAACAAATACTTCATCCCAAATATGAGTGTACCAGTTTGGCTATTCTGCCCTTAGATCCAAGAAAACTTAAAAGTCAGTGTTCTTGTACAGAGACTTAGTGAACTAGTTTAATTAATAATTCATCTGGAGAGTCAGATTTCCAAAATAAAGATTTTTTTAAAATGTAACATTTTTAATTCTTTTTAAATATAGAGTGGTGATGAATCTTTAATTAGAAGCAGTCATATATTTGAGTGTTCAAAATGGGTTACCATCAGAACTTTTCAAAGGGACAAAACCTTAAGTGGGGGAGTGCTGTATATTTTTCACAGAGTGGTTAACAAAGATGTGCTTTATTTGGGAAGGATGAAGTTAAATAAATAGAAATGTATGGAGATATCTTGATGTATGGCGTGTCTATCAGTAAGCTGTATGTAACAGAAATGTCTACTTTAAAGTCACAGATCCAATATTTATGTTTTTTTCTCAATCTATTAAAGCTATGATGAACACACCATTTGTGTCCCAGGGCTAATGAGAATTTTTATGCTATTTTTATGACTTAATATGAGTTTATGTCAATGAAAATCATTCTATGATATTAGATTGGAAACTAAAATTCTCTGTTTACATACAGGCCAGGTATATAGGGGGAGGGTCCAGTGCTTTCAAGCTTCCGCACACAGCGCCTCCCATCTACTTAAATTCTGATTTGAAAGGACCACTAACTGCTGGGGTGAGAGAAGAAAATTCATTATTCCATATCCATTCCATCACAGAACCCCTCGCAATGAGAGATGATGGCTAGACTTAGATAGGGGCTGTCTTTAATTGAGTTTTTAATTAACAAGAGATTTCAAAACAGCATTAAAATCAGAGGCTTATGTTAGATGTCCTGCTTATGCAAGATTTCATGGAAAACATGTTATCATTTTAGACAAGCTATTAAGTAGAAATATCTCTTCTGCTGATTTTGAAAATGTCACAGCACTTTAACAATAAAAATGAGTATTTGTTATTCTTAGAAATCTCTAGCCAGAAATTTAAACTGAATAATTTAAACTTAAATTCATGTTTGGCTTTATTCATTTCCTATTAAGATATTTTGTTTAGTATTTGCAACTTTGATGTCAATTTAAATAAAAATATACTACAAAATGTGGCATCATGTTGAGAAATTAGAAATGGCTTAATGAGACCACTTTTAAATTTTTTTTAATTAAATAACTAGTTTGTAGTGGAAGGTACTTGATTTTTTGTTACATGACTTATGGTAGAAGGAAGAGGGATCAAAATAGGGGTATAAAAATTCCTAGGGATGAGTATGTTTTCTCTCATACCTCTCTCCCATCAGCTGTTTTTCATTCTCATTTTTTATCATGGTTGTTTCATTTGCATGGCTCAAAGATTATATGTTTCTTTGTTGGAACTAAGACTTAGTGTTCTGCATTTGGGAAGATAAAACTAAACAAAAAGTAGGCAATGATTTCTTGGGTTAAGTTGCAATTAATAAAATAATAAACATTGTATGTTTTTCAACTGAAAGAGATCACTTCTGTATGTCTCAATTCTACTTCAAAGTGCTCTGAGTTTCTATGAAAATTAAGATGACAATGAACTTCACAATTCCTTGGAAGTGTCCAAAAGTACTTCCAGTAATAAATACATATGAGTTATTTGAAGCAAAAATACTCTTTATTTTAAAGTCTATTCCACCAATATATTTTATTATTATTTTCTTTTTGGTTCTTAACTTCCTATTGAAACAATTATAAGCTTCAAGCAATTAGATTACTTTCTGTAAACACCTCCTTCCTGCCACTGCTGTGGTAGTAAGTGGGCAAACACATGGACTGGAAATAAGATGATTTGTTTTAATGTTTTATGCTTTTAAATAATGTCTCAGTAAATATTGTCTTCACAAAGATATCCTTGGGCTTTTACTATTATGTCAAAGTTCTACTTAGATTCACAACTTACCTGAAAAATGTACAATTATGTTTTTATCTAATACCAAACAAAAGTCAACTAAAACCTGTAAATAGAATTTAAATTACATATGTATAATTACTATTTAGAAAATTAAATGTATTGCATATAAGTGTTAATACTGAAAGACAGATATCCTAGAAAATAATTAAGGTGGTCAGAATTGATGATAAAAATTGAATCTATTTTTTTTCTCCTGCAGACAACAAATTACTCCAATCCAGTGTATGCAAAACTATATATGGATGGGCAAAATTGTCGGAACTCCTTAGGAAGTGTTGATGAAAGGAAAGAACTGCTTCCAAAGAAAATAGAAATCGGGATAAGAGAGACAGTGGCATAATCAGCGATATCTTTTATATGCTGTAAAAATGTATAAAATATAAGGATTACTTTTGTATGTTCCAACAGTATTATACTTGTTTTGGCATCAGCATTACCTCCTTCTTTATCTTTCTCCTGGTTAATTGTTTTCTGAGTTTTCTGGGTTTTACTTTTTGCTGATGACTATTGATTGACCATTTGTATGGTATTTTTATGAAAAAAAAACTGCACTACAATACAATTTACAACAATGCTGCTGATATGATTCACCTTTGGATTTGTTAAAATTAAAAACAACATATTCCTTTGTAGTGTGAATATGAGCAATCTATTTTATATGGACTTTTTTGTTTCTACTTAATCAACAAAGAGAATCTCGGCACTTTTTCATTATATGGTCTGAAAGCTGTAATACAATGTCATTTTACTTTTCCATTTAAACTGATGGAAGAATGATTGAATGGTCAACTCTCTTCTTTGTGCCCATTAAGGTTGATTCAGACTGCTGAAAATATCTAGCCCTCACAAGTCCAGCATCACCTGCTTTGAAATTAGTCTTAGATTGCCAAGCGATAGATGAAAATTCTGAGGAAAAACTTTAAAAATATATACAATTAATAATTTGCATGAATACCTATGACTACATTTGCCAAAATTTAATGGACTGTATGTGATATACTAAACATATACACCCTATAAACAACAGTTACATTTAGGTGGTAGAACATAGCAAAAATATAACCAGAAGTAGAAAGACCACACTTGCTATGGGATAAGACCTTTTGTTCTCCCTCAGGCCTGAGGTAAATAGCCAGCCTAGAGCACAATAGGCCAATGGGTACTCATGCCTTAGGAAGTTCTTCCTAGTCATGTGCATTTTGTGGA
Source organism: Mustela lutreola (assembly GCF_030435805.1). Classification (NCBI taxonomy): domain Eukaryota; kingdom Metazoa; phylum Chordata; class Mammalia; order Carnivora; family Mustelidae; genus Mustela; species Mustela lutreola. The sequence goes on along the minus strand of NC_081292.1, from coordinate 120,792,588 downwards.
AGATTAACCCAATCCTTTACCACACAGAACACAGAACAATAATATATAAGCACACAAATTGATGACAGAACTTCAATTATGTGAATGCATTCTCTTTGCTAGGTCAAGAGAAAGAGGTAAAGCAGCCATTATAGTATAGAGTAGTTGGTAAATATTTTCAGTATACAGTATGACTAATCCAATATTTGCCCTATTCAAAATATATTCTTAAGGGACTTAACAGGTTATAGAAGAACAATTATTTGTCTATAATCAAAGGTGGAGAGTGTAAATGCTGACCAGTTACTCTGGTACTCTAGTTTCTTTTGGTTATGCAAAACACATGGACCCCATTCACTTTTTTGTTTTTTTGTTTTCAAATTTTGATTGAAATAAGTACGATTTATTTAAGTTGTATAAAAAAAGGATAGCATTTTTATACAGATATCTTTAAAGGCACAAAAGATTTATTCACAAGGTATGGAGGGCTTTTTGTTCCTCTGATAGACATGACTGACTTTTAGCTGTCATAATGTATTAACCTAACAGATGAAATATGTTTGTGGTTGCTCTTTATCCCTTTGTACAAGCATTAAAAAACTGCTGTTTTATAAAGAGACTTTTTGTTGTACTATGTGCATGCATACTACCTATTTCTAAACTTTGCCATATTGAGGCCTTTATAAACTATTGATTTATGTAATACTAGTGCAATTTTGCTTGAACAATGTTATGCATATCATAAACTTTTTCAGGTTCTTGTTTAAGTACATTTTTTAAATTGAACAGTATTTTTCATTTTGGTTATAATAGTCATTTTGCCTATGTTTCTACAATGAAGTGTTAAAGACTTTATAAAAAATTGTTGACTGACTTATTTAAATGAAATTCTACATATTTAAGTGCTTGTGTTGGGTAGTTTTTAAAAGTAAGAAAATTCTTTTCTTTGTGGACTGTAATATCCGTAGGAAACTATTTTAGTAAACATGAGACATAATTTTTGTTATATCCTTAGAGCATACTTTCTGGGTTGGGTTGATTTCATTACATCACTTTTAAAAGCACAATAGAGAAAGCGTTTTCTCTCTTCTTGAAGCAGAAACATTTTCCTTGTTTTGTATTTTCCCCCAAGATATATTGTTTATTATGGATTCTTATATGCAATAGAAAGAGAGGTAGGTTATACACACAGTAGTGTGACAATTGTATTAAAATAAGCCAAATCTCTTCCTGCCTTTCCCATTCTCAGGAAGTGCACTTTATGGAAAACTCAGATTCCATTAGATTCTGTGTAGGCATTATTTTGTAAGTGGAATGATTATTGGTATATATCATCCTGGAGTATCATGCTGGAGAAGCAATACAGGAAGGTCTGATTTACTGGAGCTGTCTTTGAGTTATATAAAGTGGACTTTTTATATCAAAGCTTTATAAATGTAACTGAAATTATTATTTGAAAGAAACAGAACTTAGAGATTGAGATGATCTTGATGCAATTACCAGTGTTATAAATATTAACATATCATATATGATCTACAGATAACTAACACCCAAAGTCTGGCACAACAACCTGGTTTCTCACTACAGCATTGATGAAAACCATAGTTGAGAGAATTCAGGATATACTTTTTAACCCTGAGGTCCCATCTACATGATCATGGTCATTATGTCCACATTATGCTTCACCATCCCATGCTGGTTCATTCAAGTCCATATCAGAGTTCATAGTCTTTCTTTTTGCAATTATTTTGCCTTCAATCTTTACAGGACAAAGATAATTTTTAAACTACTTAAATTTATTCTACTTATATAGCTCTAGCTCTTTCAATTCTCTGATGCAAAAACTCATATAAATGCAAGAAATTCAGGTGTATAATTTTCCTCTGCATTTACCATTCTTTATAAATGCCATAACCAATCACTTCCTAAAACCTTCCTTCAAGCTTTGATGGAATATATTCTCTAAAAATGAATGCTTCCTGGTGAATTCTCCTTCTTATCTAAAATGACTATTCATCCAAAGTATGTGGTTCCAACCTGTAGACATTTAGGCCCAGTTAAGTCTTTATTGTCCTTTGTAAGGAAGGATATTTAGCAGGATCTCTGCCTTCTATCCACTAAATGTTACTGACACCACCCAAAGTTGCAACAACCAAAATGTCTACAGACTTTGCCAAATTTCTTCTGAGGAAAAAAGTTACACTTATGAAGAACAAATGGTCTAGGGCTGTGTTCTACCTTCCACTATTAAAAAGCTCTCAGATGAAATAGCGACGTCAAAAAGAGGGAAGGAAGGAATGAAGGGCACCTCAGCATGAGAATCATGGCGCTCCCTCCAAGTTTTAAGTTTTTAATACTGATGATACATGAGTTATAGAAACTTGGTATTAGTAAAGTGCCTATACAATAAAACAACAACAACAAAACAACACAAAAAGGGAGAACCAACTAAGGGAGAAAGTTTCATTTAGAAACTCTCACAGTTTTGTGTTTATTTGGGCTATTTTAATTTACATACATGTGTTTTATTTGGCCATTTAATGCCATTTATGATTATGTTTTATCTTGTTTTGTATTCGATTATATGCTTATTTTGTTGGTTCTTGAGATTGAGATTTAAACTTGTACTTTTCTTGTACAAATGTTACTTTCTGTTTTTATGATGACTCAGATATGAAGAAGTTCAATTCTCAATGTATGTTATATCTACTATAAATGAACTAAAATATGCAAAATACTCATAATTTCCAAACCCTAACTGAGGAAATTGGTATATGTGATGAAAGGAATAGGGAAAAAAAAATACACTGCTTATTTTCCCTAAGCCTCTCACACGTCCATATCTTCAAACAGATAATCATGATGTGAAATCTGATTCCTCTCTAAGAACACTATTATTATTTACAGTCAAGCTTTTCATGTAGTATTACTTTAAAAATTAAAATATAAAAGATTAGGAATCCCACTGAGTTGAGCAAAATATAGCTCACCACTTTTTTAAAGCTGTTTTCTTCACCTAATGCTACATTCCAGTTTCCATCAATTTAACAAAACCTTTTTCAAAATTAGATGATATAATTTGATATAAATTAGGATCATTATTTAAATAAAAATCCTTGAATTATAACTTGTAAGAAAAAGAGAGATTCCAGAAGTTCTCTGTGAAGATGACTACCAGATAATATAGCACACACAAAAAAATGATTTTTCCATATACTTTGAATGTGAGAAAAGCAACAAAAAGAGCGAGAAAATGGTACTTTTTTGTTTTGCTACCAGTTCCATTGCTAATATACCCAGAAAGTTAACACATCAAGAAGAAGATATAGATAATTAACAACATACAGAAAGAGTTTTATTTAGACCAACATTTAGTTTTTGATAATGTAATATCCACAGGTCCAGGAACATGTACTTCATAATGAAGTGAAATGAAGTGAAATGAGTTCTTTGGTTTAACTTTTCTGTAGTAGTTATACCTCAATGACTATAACTTATTCTGAAAAATAGTTTCTAGTGAATGCTACCATTTTTTTGTATCCAAAGTGATCAAAAATCAAAAGAAAGATTGGTACTACAGATGGCCTTTTTGATAAATTCTATGTTTAGAATGTGTTTATTCTCTCTGATGGATAGTCTGCCCCTTTTACTGGGGTTTGTAAGATAACAGTGAACTGAAGCAATGCAGTACTGAAGCTTTATTCATTTGTTCACTCCAAGATAATTTTGTAGCTGTAGTTTCTTCTGAAGTTTTAATACATAAAATATGAGATCTTGATGCAATTGATTTCTAGCTATTTATGCCATAGTAACTTGGGAAACCAATAATAAAACTCATAAACTTTCAAAAGATAAGGTTCATAACAAAAATCATACACATCTTATTCAGGTCAGTAATTTAACTATAAATGAGAAAATATTTTTTTTACATACAGAATAAACTGTGAAATATGATTGAGAAAAAAATCAGGAGTTTGAAATATGAGACTGTTTATGGAGATACTTAAAAAACAATACACAGGGCGCCTGGGTGGTTCAGTGGGTTAAAGCCTCTGCCTTCGGCTCACATCATGATCCCAGGGTCCTGGGATCGAGCCCCACATCGGGCTCTCTGCTCAGCAGGGAGCCTGCTTCCCTTCCTGTCTCTCTGCCTGCTGCTCTGCCTACTTGTGATCTCTCTCTCTGTCAAATAAATAAATAAAAATCTTTAAAACAAACAAACAATACACAGAGTTTAAGTTTAGAGTGAGTTGTATTTGTCAGTAGATAATGTCAAATGTTAGGAAGTAACTGAACACTGAGATTGCAAACAGGAATAACCTCTGTCCTTGCAGTCAGCCAGCATCAATGGTAAATTTGTGGTAATCCATATAAATACACAACAACAACAATAACACACACCCCACATATTTTCACACACTGACTCTGATGACCCGTTAATTGTGAAGATGGCATTTCTCTCCTATTTTATGTAAAATTCAGTCATGTTTAGCTTCTCTGGCTTATAAGTTCAGAAGTCACTACTCTTCTCCAGAGTGATAATTTCAGAAGTCACTACTCTGCTCCAGAGTGATAACTTCTCCATTTGCTTCTCTTTCTTTCCTATCCAAAGTGACAGTACAGAAGCCCAGTATTCCTCATCGCCTTTTGTTATAACCTGTATCCCATATTGCTTATTCTATTGTTAAAAAAAAATCACTTTAGAAAATTTAGAAAATAAATATAAAGAAAAAAAGAAAAACTACCACTAAGTTAAAACACTAGAAATAACCAGTTACCGTTTTAAAGAATTTTCATTTGTTGTAAGCTCATGCAAAAATTTAAATTTTCTACCCTGCTTCTAAAATATAACAGAATATTTGTTTTTATGTCTTTCCTGGGCTTTTATTTGGTAGCTTATTTTTATTCAGCTTCTGTTTATCCTATACAGACTCCATATTGCATGGCTTTATTTTTGTCTTTTGATTTGAAAGTTATTTATTTATTATGTGTTTTACTGTTAAATAATTTTAACTTTAAAAAATGTACTAATAATTACATCCAAAATTTTAAAATGTCTCTCTCTTTTCCCCTCTAACATGAGAAGTTTAATATTCTTAGACTCCCCTAATCTAACTTACCCTCATAGTTTTGCTGCAGTTTGTGGTTTTATTTTGACAAATATTAAATGAAGTAGTATTTTTATATTTTTGTCTTCTTTTTATTAATTGGAATATTTTCAAATTTAAGTGTTTCTCTTTTTAATCTTCATTCCTTTTACTACACGATATTTTCATTCTTTATTTTTATTTAAGTCTAATTTTATTGGTATATTTCATCAAGTATACTTACAAAAAGCCTTTATCTGTGGTATATTGCTGAGCTGTTGTATTTATACAAACATTTCTCTAAGGTCTTCAAAAACAAATGTCAACTCAACTCAACGTATGGAGATTTTCCATTTCCTGCAAAATTAAGTTGCACCTGCCCCACACTGCCTGCTGGTATTCAATGTTGTTAAGGATAAGTCTGAGACCAAACAGATTTTTCTTTTTTTGTAACATTTCTCCTCAGACTTGAAACACAAAACAAATTATAATAAAAATATTTTGCCACATATGCACTTATGTTTTTTTTATTAATTTTGTCTACTTAAAACAATGTTTATAGATGAGATTCATTTTCTTCAAGATATTTTTATCACTTTTGTCCAAATTGATTTAATACGCAGAAGTTCTTAGGTTAAGTCTTTTTTTCTCACACTTGTATCATTTTAATAATTTTTTTCTTTCATTCTAGAAGGGATTTTCAAGTTTCTGCCCTGCATTTTTAATTGATCTTTTCCCCTGCAGATTAAACTGATTTTTCATGTATCCATGTACCTCAGGAATGAGTCCTTTCTTTTTTTTTAAATTCAGCTTCCTTCTTAACTTAGTTTTTCTTTTGTCCTGTTAAGTGTATTTTTTTTCTCATGGCTTTCTGCTGAGGTGTCATAGTAACTGTTTCCTACTCACAATACCAACAAGTTTTCAAAAGTTCTCTTTTTCAACAATTCTGTAAGCCTATGGAACAATACCTTCATGTCCCTGGGCCATTAAATTAAAAGTAGTAATAGCCAAAGGTCCTTCTTATGTTTTTCTTTTCTATTTACTGATTTTTATTTACAGAGAAAACACTGTACTTCTAGTGCTGTCCATATACATAGTATATGCAATATGTACTTGTTCCATCAATTTTATGGCTCTTAAATATCTCTCTTAGGCCTACAACTCCTGGACCATTTCTCCCTCTTAAATCCTAGTGAGTCTCTCCTAGAACCCAGTGTGATTACTTTCATTTTCATATCACTATATTTTCATTTACTTAAATAATGAAACAAAGAAGTGCATAAAAATGTCAATGCTCCTGTTTGCCATAGTACCAGGATTCTTTTCTGTAATCCACATTCAGCTACATCCCCAAATATCATTTCCTATGTTGTGCTCTAACCTATAAATTCAACAGGAGAGAGACAAACTTCTTCAGTACATCCACACCACTTCCCTTTCTTAGAAAGGGTCCTAGGTATCTATTTTCTGGCAGCATCACTCTTTGAAAGACTGTAGTACCATGGATTGTGGGCAGTGACTCTTCAGTGGAAGGATGGCTACCCACTTCCTTTTCTAATACAGATCCCAGGGCTTTGCATCTTGATAAAAAATATAGGGGGGGGGGATTCCCCAGAACATTCCAGAACCATGTTTCATATTTCTTTCAGATTTATAATCTCCCTGGTTTCCCTGTTGCTGATCCGTTCCCCCTTCAGCCAGAGAAAGTCCGTTGTGTTTAAGTGGTCATGGATTTAGATTGAACCAACCTAGAAAATCTCTTCATTTTAAGGTCCACAACCTTAAATAAATTTGCAAAGTCCCTTTTAGCAGTAAGGTAACATATGCACAGATTTCAGGGATTAGGTTATTTGAGAGGCATTATTTGGCCTCTAATGTACTCTTGCTTTCTGCCCTGGGGCATCTCTGAGTTAGTGCAAAAGACAAGTTCTAGATGTTCTCCCCATGATGTTAAAAATTCTCTTATATTATTCCTCACTGGTCCAACATTTTTATGATCTATTCTAGAATGTGCTCCCCCACCACATCATCCAGGTTTACAGTTCTTCTGTACTCAAGCTGCACTCTAAGTTGACGATTATTTGACAACAAATGAAAAAGGACCATCCATGGAGAGAGCAAGAAAGTCTGCAGGAATCCACCTGGAACTCAGGCATGTGTGATCTGGGAATTTGAAGGTGTCACTGCTCCATGGAGCAAATATTAATCAATAGAGCAACAATTAACCAATAAAAAATACCCCTTCCTCATTTTAGACAGCTAATTTTCTGCTTCATTCTTCCTGTTTCTTCTGAAGTTCTCTGAGAAACCAGCCCAAGTTTCAAATAGCAGCAATCAATTTGAAAATACCCATCTGTATAACTTTCGTACTAGTCCCAGTTTTCCTTCCATAGTCCCCAGATCACTATCCAGTATAAACTGCATAAAGCCTTTGTATCAAGCTCTGCTTTGGGAAATATGAAGGAGCCTGCCAAAGCGAAATATCAGGAAGGAATTCTAAAACAAAGTCACCCACCAGTCATATATAATAAAGACCTCATTGTTTGGGATCAGTGGGGTGATGATTACCCTGATATATAGAACACCACAATTTCTAACAGTCCCACTAGCAGGGACTGGGTTGAATTATAGATAGATGATCAAGGGCCACCTGTTTGGCTCGGTTGGTTAAGTGCCAGCTCTTGATTTGGGCTCAGGTATGGTCTCAGGGTTGCGAGATTGAGCCCTGTGCAAGGCTCCAGGCTCTGAGGGAATTCAGCTTGAGTTTCTTTCCTCTGCCTCTTCCTCTGCCCTTCTCCCTGTGCCCCTCCCCCTGTTTGCACTCTGTCTCCCTCCAATAAATAAATAAATTTTTAAAAGAAAAGAAGATTAAGCATTGACTTATATGACAGCTATGACTCTTAAACAATAGGGAACAACAGTAATTATAAACATTGTATTATTGGATGACTTATTTAAGGCTTAAAAAACAAAATAAATTCAGGTTGGATAATAATCAACTTAAGATGCACAGTGTAAGTCAGAAGACCCAAGGGTTCTATGTCAATTACTAGTCTTAACTTTGCAGTAAAAAAAGGGAAATACTCAAAACTTGTGAGAGTTGTTGAATATAGCATCCAAATGGATGAAGATAACAAGGTACCTTAAAATCATCATGCCTCCCATTTAGTGGGGGCCTGTGAACTCCAAGTAAAGAATAAAGTTCTGGCCCGAGTTTCTCATATAGTGGATTAGTACATCCAAGGATCTAGCCAGAAGTTATTCTCTGTCCCTTCAGTACACAATTGGGATGCATATACTGAGGATCTGGCACAACTCTGACATGCATTGGGGGAGGAAAAGTCCTTATATTAAGGGTTAAGTGGACATTCCCCAAACTGCCCTTTGCTCTGGCAAAATAGTAAAATAAAAACAAGAACAAATTCCCAGAGAAATTTCAGAGATCTATGCCACAATTAAAGATTTAAAAGATGTGGTGGTGGTGATTCCCATCTTAAACCATTTGTCTAAATAATAAATAAACCAAACTAACAAAACTGTGGCACTTTGTTTGCAGCTATTGATCTGACAAATGCATTTCTTAAATCACTATCAGAGGAAAGATTAAAAATCTCTTTAATGCTTGAAGAAGAGTAATATGCATTCACTTTGACCATAGAAATATGTTCACCCACCCTTTTTTTTTTAAAGATAGATAGATTGATTGATTGATTTTAGAGAAAGAGAGTGTGCATGCGCACGCAAGAGGGGCAGAAGGAGAGAAAGAGAATCTTCAACAGACTGCACTGAGCATGGAGCCCAACACAGGGCTCAATCCCATGACCCCGAGATCATGACTTGAAAATCAGATGCTTAACCAACTGAGTAACCCAGGTGCCCCTACCCTTTTCAGGATCCGAGTCATCTCACATTTTGTAGAACCACTCAGTGACATGAGGAGATCATTCAAATGTTTAGTAAATATAAGCATGCCACATGCAAACTTTCTAGGTTGATATTCATAGGTTTATAATTGAAAATCATTTGCAAGACTTACATTAATTATCGTGACCATTTTGGTAGTGCTATAAAACTCCAGACATAAGGTGAAGTTTAGAACTAAATTAATTTTTTTTGCCTAAATGTTTTTATTTTAAGTAACTGCATGAAAAACACTACTTCAATTCTACATTCCATTTATTTTCTATGGACTCTTCAAATTTGGTGTTACTTGCACTTTATTTTTAATATAAGTTTTGTTCTATTAAGATATAATCTTTGGGGACACCACACCTGGATGGCTCAGTAGGTTAAGCCACTGCCTTTGGCTCAGGTCATGATCTCAGGGTCCTGGGATAGAGCCCCGCATCAGGCTCTCTGCTCAGTGGAAAGCCTGCTTCTTCCTCTCTCTCTCTCTCTCTGCCTGCCTCTCCACCTACTTGAGATCTCTGTCAAATAAATAAATAATATCTTAAAAAATATATATAATCTTTGCCTATAGATTTCTCTTTTGCTTGCTTAATGATATTTAAAATAGTGCACTTTTATTCACCTTAAATATTGCAGCAGAAAACATAAACCTTTTTGAATATTTACTTTGCCATCATTATTACTTGCAGCATGATGCCAGCACATTCATGGAAATGCTCCTTTTTGGCCTATATTAGATTGTAAAATGAACTCTGAGTCCTATGCTTGTAAGTGGATGTATATAAATATTTGAAATGAATGTCTTCAATGGATTCTGCAAGACAAGATCCTGACCCTTGACTCTCAATTAATTAGTTCAAAGAAAGAAAATCTAGACAAACAGCCTCCTAATTCATTTGATAGCTAATTAAAATGCATTCTCTGTAGAAGTCACTTGACTCTCAATTACAATTAAATATGCAAGGTTATCAGAACATTGCAAGCAGAAAGCTGAAAGTAATCTTCCCTGTTAGAGTGAACACATCAAAGATGGTTCTGTGTGGTAAGGAAAGGTTTCATGTAACACAGCTAGCTGTGTTGTTCATTTACTGTTCCCACAAGACCATAGAAATAATAATGTCACTGCTGATTCTAGGATCCCATCAGCTGTAGTAGTTTCAAAGTTAAAACCTAGTGAACTGTTCAAATTGTTCGTGGACCCCTCAAATATCAACTAGAATGGTCTAAAAAAAAAAATAGCTGTCAAGATTTGCCTGTTGCTCAAATGGTGTTGGGTTAATTTTGTCATAAAATTAATGATGCACTTAAGATGAAGAGATTTATGATATCTGCAAGCACTTCTAATTGAGTTAACCCCACAGAGTAGCTTACAATTCATACAACTCCAAAAAAGAATGATTAATAAGGTGCCCAAATTGTATCCTCCCTTTTTGACTGAAATCTTCAATAGGATATTAAAATTATTACCTCATTTTTACTTCCATTACTGTTTTTTTAACCCAGAATACATTTTTTTTCATAAGATGACAGTATTTTTCATGAATTTCAAGCTCAATTGTTTCCTTAAATTAACCTATGAATAAAAGCTTTTTTGAGCCTTGGGAAAAAACCTTACTATCTATATGTAATTAAACATGGTCCCTTTATTTAGTTTCTATTCTTAAAGTGTAGGATGATTTTATTTGACATCACCAGCTGAATTTTTAAAAGGCATTCGTGCATTAAGTGGTATACTGAAGAGACATTGATAAAAGGCCTATACCTAAAATACTAAATACCCTGCATATTTCAGTGGAACTATTATGATAGGGATAAAGAACAGGGACACTCTGCTCCCTTTGATGGTTGTATCTGAGATAGAAATGGCAGCTTGAAGATTTTAACAAGCTCTGGTTAAATGTGTGTCATTTCTTCTTTACAAAAAATCACTTTCATGCCACTAGACTTATGATGTGCCAGTTTCCCATTACAGACCATTTGGCTAAGATGCGACATAGTTATCACTATGGCCAGTTCACTGTGTGGCAAGAAGGAAGTGCCAAATTTGATTTATCTTCTAGTGCAGATTTCAACAAAAGAACAGTTTTGTATAAATGAAACAACTAGAAAAATCTGGCAAATCATATTTGATATTTAAAATGACACATACTCTACATATCAAAACTTACATGAAAAGATGAAGAATTTCAGACTTTAGGCCCTTATAATTGAATATAAGTCCATAATTAAGCCAATAGCATCTGTTGACCATTAAGTACAAGGCCTTTGTTTTTTTCTATCATTTTGAATTATCCATTTAAGTAACTATAATTAATAAAGATAATTTGTGAATAATAGAACTTTTGTTTTTAAAGTGCTATCTATATGGAATGAATCTAAAATCTACTACTATCTGTTTCTGCATTTGTATTAATATTAAGGCCTATTTATGATATATGTAATTTAACTTATTTAAAATTGCTTTCTTTCACCTGGGCTTGGGGATTAAATCATGGATGTTAAATCATAGGTCATCATTTCAGTGATCCCTTGAAATCCTAGTTTCGTCTTCAAAGGTGGTATTAAAACACCCATGGACAAACATGGCAGTTATGTTTTTATCCTAAAATCAACCCCAACCTATCCAAGCCATGCTCAAACAATGTAACACAATGCATGTGATAGTAATTTTAGCCCTTTTTGAGTACATATTTTTTATCTATAAAAACCCCTAAAGTGTTTCTTTCATGGATTTGTTTTCACTACAGAGATAACATATATACTAACTATATGTTAACATGTGTAAACTGGATGTTAGCTAAAATGGCTCTTTTAAAATATGCAGGGTACCATTCAAGAATCCAGTATTCAGGAACACATTATAGACATAATATTCCAAATTTCAGAAGGCATGTCCAACTTACCTAATTGATCTCATTGTATTGAAATAAGGCCTAACTTACCATGGTTTCCAAAAGACATATGCAATTTCTTTGGATACTATTAAAGAAGTTGTATGTGATGGGGTACATTTTGCCTACTCTCTTCAAGTAAGCTCTGTGTTTAAAATGTCTCTTAGTATTATAGAATAATCTGAAATTACTTTTTTTCCCACTTTTAATGTAAATACAGTGTAGTATTAGTCTCAGGTATACAATATAATAATTCAAACCTTTCATACAATAGCTGGTGCTTGTCACAAGTGTCCTCCTTAATCCCCAAGATGTATTTCACCCATTGGCCACCCATCTCCCCCTGGGAGCCATCAGTTTCTTCTCCATAGTTAAGAGTCTATTTCTTGGAGTGCCTGGGTCACTCAGTCAGTTAAGTGCTTGCCTTTGGCTTAAGTCATGATCCCAGGGTCCTGGGATTGAGCTCTGGTAGGCCCCTTGCTTGATGGGGAAGCTGCTTCTGCTTCTGCTTGTGCTGCCACTTGTTGTGCTTTCTCTCTCTCACTCTCTTTCCCTCCCATTGTCAAATAAATAAATAAACAAAAATCGTTCAAAAAGGAAAAAAAAAGCAGAGAGCCTGATTCTTGGTTTGCCTCTCTTTTACTTCCCCTTTGTCTGTTTGTTTTGCTACTTAAATTCCACATATGAGTGAAATCCATTCTATTTGTCTTTCCCTGACTGAAAATACTAATTCAAAGGGATATATATATATACCTCATGTTTAAGGCAGCATTATCTACAGTAGACGCATTATTATAGAAACAGCTCAAGTCTGAGATTTCCTAACAATATATTTCAGATGAAGATAATAAAATCCTCCTTGATCATAAAGCTTTTCAGATTTCTGTATTTTCTTAGAGGATATTAAAAATGGAGTACAAAATCGCTTTGGGTTTCAAGAACCTTAGTAAATCCCAGAAAAATCCATGTTGACATGAAAATCACAGATATGGCTGCTTTTTTTTAGGCAAATTAAAATTTAGATGCATCACTGAAAATATCTAATTCCCTGGAAGTTACATTAAGAAAACTTGCATACATAAGACATAAAATATGTTGGAACTGGGACAGGGTGAGGGGCAGCGGGGAAGTAGAAGGAATAGGAGACCTAAATATCCTCAGGTCTCAGGAGTTCAGCTAGATAGTTATCAAGCCATTCTGAACACTTACAAACTCAACAGGGGATTGAAGAAAAGAATAGCAGCATTTTGAGGAATAGAAAAGTGACCACTTACTGGAAGGTAAGACTTGCAGAGAAGTGAATCCCAGGTGATATACAGGAAGATAGCCCATGGGGGGAGGGGCCAGATCCTGGTAAGCTTTAGAGCAGCAGAGCACAATATTGGAATTTTCAAGTCTGCTCTACTGAGGGACATCACTCCAGAGGCTAAGCAGGGATTGGAGCCCTCACAGGGACAAGGAAGTCTCAGGACCTGCAGGGTAACAAAAAGACCAGGGGTGCCTGAGTGCAAAAGAGCTTCCAGGTACAGGAGCAGGGAAGCCACCTGCAAAGACAGAGCTGAGAAGTGGACTCGCAGTAATTACCTTAAACTGTGATCCAAAGTACAGTCAGACCACTGCTCTTCAAGCAGGGACTCCACAGGTGACAGATCTGGGAAGACCCCATCCTTCAACCTCCAGGAGGAATGACACAGAAGCACAGTGCAAGAATCTGCCGGGTTTGGAGACTCCAAAAGGGGCTGTGCACCAGAGATAGAAATGCTCAGTCACAGGCTGGGTGAGCTCAAATTGCAGCTGGAGACCAGGGAGGCAGGAGGGATTGACTGCTTTTCTTTGAAGGTACACAGAGGACTGGAGCCCTGAGCTCTCAGCTCCTACAGGACCAGAGATTTGGAGGCTGCTGTCTTCATTCTTCCCCTCCAAAGCTGTAGAGAAAGCGTTCAGGGAACAAAAGCTACCACAAGAGCAAATCAAGAAGATTACTTAACCTGGCCCCTGGTAAAGGAGGTGTAATTCCGCCTCAGGCAAAGACATTGAGAAAAACTGCAACAGGCCTCTCCCCCAGAAGATTGGCAAGAACATCCAGCCAACACCAAGTTGACCAATCAATGAGAACTACAGGACTCCAGAGCTAGGGGAATGGAACACATAGAATTCATGGTTTTTTCCCCATAATTCTTTAGTCTTTCAAAGTAAATTTTTTTTTTAATTTTATTTTTTGCTTATTTGATTTTTAAAAATTTTTCCTCTTTCCTATTTGAACTTTTTGAACTATTTTATCTTATCAATACCTTCTTAAAAAATCTTTTTACATTTTCATTGTTTTAGTCATATTCTATCCTTCAAGTATTTAACTTTATTTTTGTATACATGTAAGTTTTTCTGTCTTTAAAGTTATGGGATACAATTTCTTCTAACAAATCAAAGAATACTCTAAATCTAGGGCATGGCTTTTTTCTCGTCTCCAGCCTGATCACATTCTTTCCTTTTTTTTTTTTTTAACATTTTTTTCCAACCAACTTCTTATAAATTACTTTTTTAGAATCTTTTTTAATTTTTATCTTTACAGTCATATTCCATCCCTTCATCATGTTTACCCTTACTTATGTGTGTGTGTGTGTGTGTGAGTGTATATATATGAGTTTTTCCTTCTGTAAAATTTTCTTCTAACAGACCAAAATACACATAAAATCAAATGTGTGACTTTTTTCTATTCACCAGTCTAACGTGTATATATATATTACCAGTCTAACGTATATATATATATTATATATATAATACATTATATATATATATATACGTTATATATATACGTTAGATATATATATATATATATAATTTTTTTCTTCTCCTTACTTCTCCCACCAGTTTCAGATCTCTTCTGATTTGGTTAGTTTATATTTTTTCTGGGGTCATTGTTACCGTTTTAATATTTTGTTCCCTAATTCATCTATTCTAATATGGATAAAATGACAAGACAGAAAAAAGAAACCTCAAAAGAAAAATAAATAAAAGAACAAGAGGCAGTATTGACAGCTAGGGACCTAATCAATATGGACCTTAGTAAGATGTCAGAACTAGAGTTCGAATGACAGTTATCAAGGTGCTAGCTGGGCTTGAAAAAGGCATGGAAGATATTAGAGAATCCCTTTCTGGAGAAATAAAAGAAATCTAAACAAGTTGAAATTAAAAATAACTATTTATGAGGTGCACTCAAAAATGCAGGCTCTTACTGCTAGGATAAATGACACAAAAGAGAGAATTAGTGATATAGAAGACAAAATGATGGAGACTAAAGAAGCTGAGAAAAAGAGAGATAAACAACTACTGGACCACAAGACGAGGATTCGAAAGGTAAGTAATACCATAAGATGAAACAATATTAGAATAATTGCGATCCCAGAAGAAGAAGAAAAAGAGAAGGGGCAGAAGGTATATTGGAGCAAATTATAGCAGAAAGTTTCCCTAATTTGGCAAAAGGAACATGCATCAAAATACAGGAGGCACAGAGAACCCCCCTCAAAATCAATAAAAATCGGTCAACACCTTGTCATCTAATAGTAGAACTCACAAGTATCAGTGACAAAGAAAAATCCTAAAAGCAGCTTGTGACAAGAGGTCTGTAACACACAATGGTAGAAATATTAGGTTGGCAGCAGACCCATCCACAGATACCTGGCAGGCCAGAAAGGACTTGCAAGATATATTCAGAGCACTGAATGAGAAAAATATTCAGCCAAGAATACTATATCCAGCTGGGCTGTAATTGAAAATAGAAAGATAGATAAAAAGCTTCTAGGACAAATAAAAACTAAAAGAATCTGCAAACACCAAACCAGTCTTATAAGAAATATTGAAAGGGGTCCTGTAAGCAAAGAGAGAGCCTAAAAGTAACAGACCAGAAAGGAACAGAGATGATACATAGTAACAGTCACCTTACAGGCAATACAATGGCTCTAAAGGCATATCTTGCAATAGTTACCCTGAATGAAAATGAGCTAAATGCCCCAATCAAAAGACACAAGAAACTAGAATAGATTAAAAAAAAAAAAAGACCCATCAATATGCTGTCTGCAAGAAATTCATTTCAGATCCAAAGACACTACTAGATTTAAAGTAAGGGGGTAGAAAACCATTCACCATGCTAATGGATTTCAAAAGAAAGCTGGAGTGGCAATCCTTATATCAGATTTTTAAGCAAAAAAACTATAATAAGAGATGAAGAAGGACACTATATCATACTTAAAGGGTTTGTCCAACAAGAAAGTCTAAGAGTTTTAAATATCTATGCCCCTAACATGGGAGAAGCCAATTTTATAAACGAATTAATAACAAAATCAAAGAAACACATCTACAATAATACAATAATAGCAGTGGATGTTAACAATTCCTGCATTGAAATGGGCAGGTCATTTAAGCAAAAGATCAACAAGGATATAAAGGCTTTAAATGACACATTGGACTAGATGGACATCACAGATATATTCAGAGCATTCCATCCCAAAGCAACAGAATATACATTCTTCTCAAGTGCACATGGAACATTCTCCAGAATAGATAATATCCTGGGCCACAAATCAGGTCTTAGCCAGTACCAAAATAGTGGAATTATTCCCTGTGTATTTTCAGAACACGATGTTTTGAAACTAGAACTCAACCGCAAGAGAAAAGTTGAAAAGAACTCAACTACATGGAGGCTGGAGAGCATCCTATTAAAGAATGAATAGGTCAACCAGGGAATCAAAGAAGAATTGAAAAAGATCATGGAAACAAATGAAAACAAAAACACAACTGTTCAAAATATTTGGGACACAGTAAAGTCGGTCCTGAGAGGAAAGTATATAGTGATAAAAGCCTTTCTCAATGAACAAGAAAGGTCTCAAGTACATAACCTAACTCTACAACTAAAGAAGCTAGATAAAGAATAGCAAAGAAAGCCTAAACCCAGCAGGAGAAGAGAAATAATAAAATTCAGAACAAAAATCAATGAAATAGAAACCAAAAGAACAGTAGAAAAAAATCAACAAAACTAAGCACTGGTTTTTTGAAAGATTTAATAAGACTGATAAACTCATGGCCAGATTTATCAAAAAGAAAAAACAACCAAATTAATAAAATCATGAATGAAAGAGGAGAGATCACAACCAACACCAAAGAAATATAATTATGAGAACATATTATGAGCAACTATACACCAGCATATTTGTCAATCAGGAAGAAATGGATGCATTCCTAGAGACATATATACTACTAAAACTGAACCAGGAAGAAGTGGAAAACATGAACAAATCCATAACCAGTAAGGAGATTGAAGCAGTCATCAAAAAACTTCCAAAAGACAAGAATCTAGGGCCAGATAACTTCCCAGGAAATTCTACTAAACATTTAAAGAATTAATACCTATTCTCCTGAAACTGTTCTGAAAAACAGAAATGGAAGGACAACTTCCAGACTCATTTTATAAGGCTAGAATTAGCTTGATCCCAAAAACAGACAAAGACCCCATCAAAAAAGAGAATTACAGACCAATATCCTTGATGAACATGGATGCAAACATTCTCACCAAAATACTAGCTAGAAGGATCCAACAGTACATTAAAAGGATTATTCACCATGACCAAATGGGATTTATTCCTGGGCTTCAAGTTTGGTTCAACATCCATAAATCAATCAGTATGATATAATACATTAATAAAAGAAAGAACCATAGGATACTCTCAATAGGTTCTTTCTTGATCAAAACTCTTCAAAGTGTAGGAACAGAAGGTACATGCCTCAATATCATCAAAGCTATCTATGAAAAACTCATAGCAAATATCATCCTCAATGGGGAAAAACTGAGAGCTTTTCCCCTAAGGTCAGGAACATGGCAGGGCTGTCCACTATCACCACTGCTATTCAACATAGTACTAGAAGTCCTAGTCTCAGCATCAACAACAAAAAGAAATAAAAGGCATCAAAATTGGCAAAGAAGAAGTCAAACTCTCACTCTTTGCACATGATATGTTACTTTATTGGAAAACCCAAAAGACTCCACTCCAAAACTGTTAGAACTCATACAGGAATTCAGGGAAGTGTCAGGATATAAAATCAACACACAGAAATCAGTTGCATTTCTATACACCAACAAGAAGACAGAAGAAAGAGAAATTAAGGAGTCAGTCCCATTTATAATTGTGCCCAAAACCATAAAATACCTAGGGATAAACCCAACCTAAGAGGCAAAGAATCTGTACTCAGAAAACTATAAAGTACTCATGAAAGAAATTGAGGAAGATACAAAGAAATGGAAAGACGTTCCACACTCATGGATTGGAAGAACAAATATTGTGAAAATGTCTATGCTACCTAGAGCAGTCTACACATTTAATTCAATCACTATCAAAATGCCATCAATTTGTTTTTTTTAAAAATGGAACAAATAATCCTAAAATGTATATGGAATCAGGAAAGACCCCAAATAGCCAGAGGAATGTTGCAAAAGAAAACCAAAGTTGGTGGATCACAATTCCAGACTTCAAGCTCTATTACAAAGGTGTCATCATCAAGACAGTATGGTACTGCCACAAAAACAGACCCATAGATCAATGTAACAGAATAGAGAGCCCAGAAATGGACCCTCAACTCTATGGTCAACTAATCTTTGACAAAGCAGGAAAGAATGTCCAGTGGAAAAAAAAGACAGTATCAACAAATGATGTTGGGAAAATTGGACAGCCACATGCAGAAGAATGAAACTAGACCATTTCCTTATACCACACACAAAAATAGACTCAAAATGGATGAAAGACTTCAATGTGAGAATGGAATCCATCAAAATCCTTGAAAAGAACACAGACAGAAACCTCTTCATCCTCAGCTGCAGCAACTTCTTCCTAGAAACGTCACCAAAGGCAAGGGAAGCAAGGGCACATATGAACTATTGGGACTTCATCAAGATCAAAACTTTTGCACAACAAAGGAAACAATCAACAAACCGAAAGACAACCCACAGAATGGGAGAAGGTATTTGCAAATGACATATCAGATAAAGGGCTAGTATCCAAAATCTATAAAGAGCTTATCAAACTCAACACCCAAAGAACAAATAATCCAATCATGGCCAGAAGACATGAACAGACATTTCTGCAAAGAAGACATCCAGATGGCCAACAGACACTTGCAAAAGTGCTCAACATCACTTGGCATCAGGGAAATCCAAATCAAAACTACAGTAAGATACCACCTCACACTATTCAGAATGCATAAAATTAACGAGTCCTGAAACAACAGATGATTGTGAGTATACAGAGAAAGCGGAACCCTCCTACACTGTTGGTGGGAATGCATGCTCATGAAGCCAGCTGGATAACAGTATGGAGGTTCCTCAAAAAGTTGAAAATAGAGCTACCCTATGACCCAGCAATTGCACTACTGGGTATTTACCCTAAAGATACAAACATAGTGATCTGAAGGGGCACATGAACCTGCATGTTTATAGCGTAATGTCCAGAATAGCCGCACTATGGAAAGAACCTAGATGTCTATCAACAGATGAATGGCTAAAGAAGATGTGGTATATGTGTGTGTGTGTGTGTGTGTGTGTAATGGAATACTATGCAGTCATCAAAAGAAGTGAAATCTTGCTATTTGCAACAATATGAATGGAACTAGAGGGTAATATGCTAAGCGAACTAAGTCGATCAGAGAAAGACAATCCTCATATGATCTCTCTAATATGAGGTATTTGAGAGGCAGGGTGAGGGGTTCATGGGGTGAGGGAAAAAATAAAACAAAATGGGACTGGAGAGGGAGACAAGCCATAATAGTCTTAATCTCAGGAAATAAACTGAAGGTTGCTGAGGGGTGAGGGGGAGGGAGGGATAAGGTGGCTGGGTGATGGACATTGGGGAGGGTATGTGCTATGGTGAGTGCTGTGAATTGTGTATGACTGATGATTCACAGACCTGTACCCTTGAAGCAAATAATACATTATATGTTAATCAAAAAAAAAAAAAGAAAGAAAGAAAGAAAGAAATATGTTGTAATTCAATAATGATTGACAAATATCTGCAAATGTTATTGGATTGATAGATGAATAATTAGTCCTTCTAGATACACAGCATTGATAAGTAAAATCTCTGTTATTTAGAATGCTATAATTTAAGATTTCCTAGATTATATTTCAGTCTGTACATTAGATTATGCCATAAAAGTCAGAATTTTATCCTTGTTCTGTGTAAAATACAAATAAATTTTGGAGGAGAATAAGTTTAAAAATCATCCGTGTTTATGAAACTGAAAGGTGACACTTACACTGACAGCATAATTTTAGTGAAAATTCACTTTTCACAAAAAGGATATATCCCAATTTCTATCAGCTCTTGTGAATTTCAGACCTTAATCTGAACATAGATGGTTCCTAATTTATAATGGTTTGGTTTACAATTTTTCAACTTTATGATGGTGCAAAAAATATGTGCATTCAATAGAAATCATACTTCAAATTTTGAATTTTGATTTTTTTTTTTCTGGGCTATTGATATGCTATATGATACTCTCATGATGCTAGGTAGCAACAGTGAGCCACATCTTCCAGTCAGCCATTTGATTATAAGGGCAAACAATGGATACATTTAGAACCATTCTGTACCCAGACAACCATTCTTCTACTCACATTTAGTAGAGTATTTGATCAATTGCATCAGATATTCAAAAAACCTTATTATAAAATGAGGTTTGTGTTAGATTATTTTGACCAATTGTAGGCTACTATGAGCATCCCCTGCACTTTTGAAGTAAACTAGGCTAAGATATGACATTCAGTAGGTTAGGTGTATTAAATACATTTTCAAATTTTTATAATTTCAACTTACAATGGGTTTATCAGGACACAAACCAATTGAAAGTCAAGAGAGATCTTTAATTGCTGCCTACATTTCTCAGTTTTTCTTCCCTGTCTTTGTTTTCTTTTCTTTTTTTTCTTTTTTTTTTTTTAAGATTTTATTTATTTATTTGACAGAGAGAAAGATCACAGGTAGGCAGAGAGGCAGGGGGAAGCAGGCTCCCTGCTGAGCAGAGAGCCTGATGCCGGGCTCAATCCCAGGACCCTGAGGCCATGACCTGGGCTGAAGGCAGAGGCTTAACTCACTGAGCCACCCAGGCGCCCTTTCTGAATTTGTTTTCCATTCTACCACACCATTGTTGTCAGTGCAATGAACTTCATACCCAATTTATTTATTTCATCGAGGGGTTATAGAATCTTTTTTAGTTACTTAACACTCAATCCATATTATCCCTTGGGGATTTTCTTCCATTTTCCCTATCAGAATAGTTATGTGCTCATTTACTAAAAAATAATGGAATAGGAGAGAAGTTTCAATACATGCTAGGAAAGAATGATCTGGATGGAAGATGGGACTTGGAAAAAGAATGAAGATTTACATTATCTTTGAGATTCAATAGTTACTGTTTTTTAGTTATTATTGTTAATCAAGCATTCATAAAAACTAACTCTTTCATGCAGTTTTTAAAGTACCTTCATAACTTTTACTTTTGCTTCCATTCTCTCATACTATAGACCAAATGAACCTCCTGGCTACCACAAAGAATCCGTATTACAACATACTGCTTAGTACTATAACCAATCAGATCTAAAGCAATTAGTAACATGGTTAACTATAAACTAATACAACATCTTCAACAAGGAGCTCCTAAACAAAGATTATCTGTTGGATGAGTCCCAACTTGGGCAGAAATAGGCCTTTGTATCACCATCTTGTTTAGTCGTTGGATAGCTTCTCTAGAAAAGTTGATCTTGACTCAAAAGCTGAGGCAGACTAACACTAAAGGCTTTTGTACAATCATGCATTTGCAGCTAATCACTGAATCCTTTCTAGAAGCAGGATTGGGGTTGCAGATCTCTATCTCTGGAGCAACAACATTTTTTGGTTTTCACTAGATATTTACTGGATACCTGAAAGGTAAAACAGTATCTGTAATTTGTAAAACAAAAAATGCTAAAACATGTTAAATACACTAAAGAATTTGTAATTATTTACTTAATTAGAACATATACATGGTGTACTTGGGTGCCACAGCTGGTTAAGCATCCATCTCTTGGTTTCAGGTCATGATCTCAGGGTTGTGGGATCAAGCCCTGAGTTAGGTTCTAGGTTCAGTGTGGAGTCTGCTTAAGACTCTCTCTCCTTCTCCCTCTGCATCTCCCCAGTTACTCCATATCTGAAATAAATAAAGAAATCTTTTAAGATGAATAGGTAGATAGATAGATATATGATAGATAGATATAAATAATTCTTTCTATATTTTTCCCTGAATTTGTCTTTTCCACAAAGGTCTCTATCTACAGTCATTTTTGCCAAAGTTATCGATGTGTAGTCAAGTGATTACCTCTGGGTTTCCATTTTGTGATCTGCTTTGTCTCCTATCTCAGGATTGTGCTTCCACATTCTTTTACCTTAATCCTGATCAGCTAGTAGTATGATATTGAGGAATATTTTGGATCCCCTAGGAACAGCTTCACTTGTCTGTACAAGGGCCTTAATTACCCCGCTTTTCTTAGGACATTTTCCCAGAACTAGAACCTTCTTCTGTAGCACCTTTCATTTATCTATACTCTTTTATAGATTCTCCAGAACTATTAATCCCCCTCTTGATTCCTAATTATTTGGGTGTCCCTCTAGATTCTTTCTTCCATGGCCTGCCCAACTAATGAGTGCTTTTAAAAATGACCACTTCAGAATGCAAGGAAGACTCCTGGCCTCATAAACCCTGTG
Organism: Mustela lutreola; assembly: GCF_030435805.1. Lineage (NCBI taxonomy): Eukaryota > Metazoa > Chordata > Mammalia > Carnivora > Mustelidae > Mustela > Mustela lutreola. The sequence continues at coordinate 120,769,947 of NC_081292.1, read as the reverse complement.
CCTGTACTATATGTTCTCATTCCCAGCTCAGCCTCTTAAGTTAAGACTCTAAGCCCCATTAATGTGGAGAATTTCCTTTAAAAGAAATACATATATGGATTGGTAGGATTATATATCTTGGAGGAGAAAAGAAAAAATGTATTAAATAGGTGCTGGTTGTTAATTGTTTAATTAGATGAAGTATAGGTAATTTTAGACTCATCATCAAATGTTTTATTTCATGTCATTTTTGAATATTTTTTCTCCTAAATAAAACAGTTGGTTCATTAATAATTAAGCCCCCATCTCTCCAAATGAGTGTAAGGAGTAAACAAGCCAATTAAAGTAATTCCCTTTGCAATACTGGTATAAAAACCCTGGAGGAGATGCATCAGGGAAAGCAGGTTCAGCTTCTTATAGTCGGGGCTGATCCAGGGAATCTGCGAAAAGCTTGAACTCAAGAGATGTGAATGTGGAAGGATTCCTCTTGTTTATAGGGAGCTGTTAAAAAATTTTTATTTAAGCACCCCATGTAGTAGGCCCTTTGTAGTGTGACTTTGAAGCTCTTCTTATAAATAGAGTGAGAAAGAAGTAATGGTGTAGCCATTCTGAGGTCAGACTTCAAGAGCCATTGAATATTTTTGCTTATTTTCTTGGCATCCTGCTCAGCTGCTGCAGGAGGGCCTGGTTGAACTTGATGAAAGATGGAAGACCATGAGGATAAGAGGTAAGTCACTAGCTGAGGCTCCTTGGAGTTCTCAGCTAAACTAGTGAGTGATGAGACCAGTCTACCCAGAACTACCCAACTGCGTCCAGTCCAAGTTGCTATGCCACAGAGTTATATTAAGACACAAAATGTTAAGGTGGTTCCTTATGCAGATAAAGGTGACTGATAATACCCAGTGATACCCAGAATGGTTTAAAAAAATGTCACTGTCTGTACGATTATTGCCAATCACATTCATTCAAAGCAGAATGCCTAGTCCATGAGTATCTTGCCCTGACACTAGTGGTGGGAAAGTGTAGAGGACAGAAAATTTGGTTCCTTCCATTTTTTGTCCACTAGAGTAATAAGCACATATGTTTTCATTAATGGTATTCTAGGTGCACAAGTCAGAGTATGTATGTCAGACTATACACACACATAATGGAATTTTCAGTTTCCATTTAGTTCAGAGTTATTTGCAGTATAATCCCAATTAATACAGTCCCCTCTCTACTGGCCAAGATATAGTTAGATCTGAAATCTAACTAACTTATGTTAGGAAGTATCATGAAAGAGGTCAAAATACTATGGCTTAGAGAGTTAATGACCACAGGTGCTCAGTGATTATTTCATAGATAAAAGGAATCTGTGGCAATCCTGAAAATATGGATAGAATCTCTGCAGGGGAAAAGAATTAGAGAAAAATATTCAAAAGCATAGGAATTATTTAAACCTAGAGCATATGTTTGAGATCCGGCAGAGGGAGAAGGAAGGATTTCATGAAGGCAGGTGGGGGGTTGGGAAGAATAAAACAGGCTAGGAGTCAAGAAATGGAACACCCCAGTGGCAGACTGAATTTGTACCTGACTTTGACTGATGTGGAAGAGTCTACTCTTGGAAGTTTCTGAATAAGCAAAAGATATAAGCAGAGTTGGTCTTTATAAAGCTGAACCATACGGCAGATACAGAATAGATTTTAGGAGTTGGGGATGGAATGACCTACTACAATGTCTAGTGAAGAGTTAATGGACTAAAGAAAGAGCAACAAGTATGGTGAAGATAATCAGAAAGATCTGTGTGCGACATGATGTAGCATTTTAGGGACTTGAAAAATTTAAATTCTGGTTCCAATACATTGATATGTTTCAGGCAAGAATACAAAGCTGAGATAAACAGTTGTTTTGAGACTAATTCTTTGTTCAGTTTGGAATATCATGAGTTTGTAGGTCTGAAAAAAATATGTCAGATATTGGCAAGAAAGGTGATAGCAAATCTTGGGAGATGAAGTATATAATGTTCCTAATGGTTAGTTATTCTAAGGTAGACTAAACTTCTTGGAAAGTAATTGAGAAGCAGAGCTTCGGGAAAAGGGGGAAAGGAAAGGAAAAAAAATATTTAAAGAATGTGTTTGGAAAATTTGTTTCATAGTTATGAACTTTAATTTGCTTGCTTTTTGTTTTATTTTTTGGAAAGAAATCAAAGAAAGCAAGCAGTATAGAAAGAAGTATGAAAATGTGACAAATTTAAAACTGAACATCTGCATACCACGGAAAGGAAAGTGAGAGAAAAATTTGACAAACATTTCTTTTAGCTCAGGATTTATTATGAGGTGTTTGCAAATTATCTCTCCAATTTTGAATATAAATTACAGAATAACTAATGCACACTTGTTATTGTGTAGTTTGTGTCATCTTATAATTTGAGCCTTGGAGCTTATTAACTTTTCTTTCTTATAGAAGCTTATTCAAAGAGCAAAATAACTCCTGAAAAAAGAAATGTCAAAATATAAAAAGCATACTCAGTGCTTTGGATGGAGGAGGCTGATGATAAATACATGACTGATCTTTAAGTAGACTTCTTTGTCATACTATAAAATAATTGTAGATATTATATGTATTTATACATCTATATATTTTACAAGAATTCATGCTCATATCTAGCAAATAATTTAGAAAATAGATTTATATTGACTGAAAGGAAAAATGGAATAAAAGTGTGAAGGAAAAAAATAACAGCCTTTTCTTGCACTTTTTGAATATACTATTAAAGCCAAATGGTTTGGAAGAAACAAATCATAGGATGATGCATGCTATCCAGTTACATCAGAAAACCATAGAGTGAAGTGTCAAGCTGGAAAAAAATAAAATAAAACTGGTGTTTAAATGTACCAGTTGCAATCAGAATTTGATGAATATGAATATATTCCTACTATTAAATCTTTATTTTCTTAATCAATGACCTAGAAAATACAAAAATGATAGGTTCCAGGAAGAGTATGGTGGGAAAAAAACAAAAACAAAAATATCTGACCATCCTTCAGAGCGCCAGCTTGGAATTGCCAGCCTATCAGACATGCTTATTTCAGATGTTGCACTTTTAAAAAATAAAATACTAGACTGTTCAAAGTAGGAAAAACGAGAGAAAAAAGCTCTCCACCCGAAGAGGATGTATTTTTTTTTTTTTTTTATCTGTGAGTTTGTTAACTGTGTGTGGTATTCATGTGGTTTCTGTGGGGGTTTGGGAATGGTAAATGGGATAAAACCACTCGTCGGAGTTGATTCATTTATGTAGTTACCACTTATCATTTATGTAGTTATCATTGTGTGGCTTGCTCTAGTTACATTAGAGAAAAATATTGATGTATTATCTGATCTGAAGGAAGTAGCCATAAAGACAATGAATAAGAAAACAAGTGCTTATGAATTGTGCTCAACACCATGAATACCATAAACAATGTATGTGAGAAGTACAGAGAAAACGGGTTGGGCGGGCGGCATTTGTATTTAGACATTTAGACATTGTGGTTTGAGAATGCCTCCCTATGTAGGAAATGGTTAAGCTGAAATCTGAAAGATGAGAAGGAGCAACAAGTCCACCCATGGGAAAGAAAATCCAGGCAGAGTGAAAGCTTGCCCAAGGGTCGCAAAGTCAGAATAAACGTACTGTGTTCAAAGACATCAAAGAAAGTCAAAATTCTTGGAACACTGAGAGTTACAAGTGGGTCTAAAATAAGTTTAGAGAGGGACCAGACCTACTATCTCTATTAGTGAACAGTCTACCTTTGCTATGTAACAGCCTCAGAAATCATGGTGTCAAAATACAACGAGCGTTTGTTTCTAGTAAATATTTAGTTCAACTGCAGTATTTCTGCTTCAGTTTGGTGATAGATGATGATCTGCTTTCTGTGTCCATTGGGAATATGTTCTCATGTCACAAAGAGGACATCCACTGAACAAGCCAGTGTTAAGCTTTTGTTTGCACAATGATGATAACATCCTCTTGGCCAAAACATGTTACAGGGCAAGCACACTGGCAACCAATGGAGAAGAGAAAGTCCTCTGGTAAGATATGGTAAGAGAAATGTCAAAAATACATTGTGAAGAGTGAGAACCATGTCTCCTATATCTTTATAATGTATATTTATAACATGTTACCTTACACATAGTATGTACTCAAAAAAATCTAAGACATTTTTAAAATTGAGGATTCAAGATCTCAATAGCATTGGTGTTTGCAGTCCCCTCACCAATGGGAAATGTCTGGGGCCTTTTTAGTATAGGGAAACTTACCAAGAGTTTTCACAGCTCAGAGTCTTCCTGTCAGTCATCTGCACAGCTAAAGTTAAGTGTAAGCAAAGCAGAAATTGCAGCAGCCACTGGAAATATAACAGTTACTTTCTGTGAGCACCTTACGTATCTGACTGATCTCATCTCTTTATTATTATCCTTCTGGCAAATATACCTTTGTCTTTTTTTTTTCTTTTCCTTTATCCTCCTCCTTGTCATCTTACTTCTCCTTCCTCATTATACTAAAAAGGGAGAGCAAAGGTTTACGTCCTGAGTTTGGAACTGATTCTACCCTATGAGCCAATCTCAGTTTAGGTCTCTGCTGTAAGTGTTAGGCTGAGTAAATAGTACAAAGTGATATCATTGGAGACAGGCATATAGTATGTGCTATATTTATCCTAAAAACTTATCATTGTGATCACTATAAATACAGAGAGATGAGAAACCAGAATAACTTTGAACAGAATGAAGCTACTGACTGAGAATAACACAGATTAGAATTCCTAAATATCTAATTCATGACTGGCTTGGATTAAGCTAAGTGATGCTATTGTAGTGTCTTAAACATAACCTACTTGGCTTACTTATATATATGTAGTTTATATTCAAGGAGGTCCTCAAAATGTCATGAAGAAGCTTTTTATATTTTAACTTTGCCATGGAGATTATCTGAGATGAGCAACCAGAAAGGACCCAGTCTTCAGTCTACATTGCAAGGGAAATCCTTCTGTGTTCCATTAATGGAATTTATTAATAATGGAAGAATCATCCCTGGAGACCATTTTTACCAGAAGCCGTGAATTTTTAAAATTTTTGACCTAGATGTACAGGTGGCCAAATTAAAGCAGCAGACCTATATACTACTTTAATGAGAGACTGTTGAAGACAACTAATCACTACTGTGACCCAAATGCATTTAAAAACAACAGGGAGTGGCACCTGGCTGGTTCAGTGGGTTAAAACCTCTGCCTTTGGCTCAGGTCAGGATCTCAGGGTCCTGGAATGGAGAGCGTCAGGAGCCCCATGTCAGGATCCCTGCTCAGTGGGGAGCCGGCCCCCCCACCCTCTGTCTGCCTCTCTGCCTGCCTGTGATCTTTGTCTGTCAAATAAATAAATAAATAAATAAATAAATAATGAAAACAACAGAGAAACCCACTGAGTTTTGGTAGTATTTTAACTCAAGGTGTTTGTGAAGCTGACTTCCCTTTCAACGAAACTTCCAATATAGGGAAAAAAAAAAAAGACATGTATTTCTTCTTTTAATTATTGACTGAATTCCCTATGCTGTGTTTCTCATTCTGATAACCTATTTATTTTGTAACTCAAAGTTTGTACCTCTTAATCCCCTTCTCCTATTTCACCCATCTCCCACCCCCATCCCCTCTGGCAAACACTAGTTTGTTCTCTATATTTATGAGTCTGTTTCTTTTGTTGTTATTTGTTTTGTTTTTTAAATTCCACATGTAAGTGAAATCAAATGGTATTTGTCTTGGGCTTATTTCATTTAGCATAATAACTTCTAGGTCCATCCATGTTGTCATGAATGGCAAGATGGTAAGAAGTTTTTTTAAGTAACTGAGTAATATATGTATACACACACGTACATCTTCTTCTCCATTTGTTTATCAATGGACACTCAGGTTGCTTCCCCATATCTTAGCTATTGTAAATAATGCTGTAATAAACATAAGGGCACATATATTTTTTCAAATTGGTGTTTTTATTTTCTTTTGTTAAACACTCAGAAGAAAAATTACTTTATCATATGATACCATATGATCCTTTTCTCCTTTTTTTTTTTTCTTTTGAGTAATCGTCACTCTTTCCTCTAGTGGCTGCACCAATTTACGTGTCCACCAGCAGTATAGGAGAGTTCCCTTTTCTCCACATCTTCACATCCTCTCTAACCCTGTTATTTCTTGTGAAAAGAACATGGCTTGACAGTCACCAATAGTAAAAACGTCTCAAGAGGGTAGAAGTGAGGGCAGTGGCCAGGATTTAAGGCATGGTTAGAAAAAGAGGGAGGATTTGGGCCAGGAATTAGAAAAGCTTTTTTGGAAATGTTAATGTAGCTGGAACTGCACATACATTTGAATGATGAGTCATGGAGATTGCAAATAATGGATGTTTTTATGGTTTTGGATAATCAGTGATGATGGTCTCCTTTGTCATAGATTCATTTCTGTTTTTGTTTTAATTGATAGCACAGTGGATAATGGTTTTCATCTAACTATTGGGACATTAATTTGTGTTTAATTAATCTGAGAGGACCAGTGTTATTCTAGAGTTAAACAATCAAAAGTTACATATTTTCATGGAAATAAGCAAGATTTCCTCCCACTTTAAAGACTGGTGGTTTATATTTAGCCACCAAACCTGTAGGAAAAGTTATTAAGCCCAAAGAAATTGGCATTTATTCATTTATATAAACTTGTTACTGACCTAAACCTTCTGCCTTTATTCAGGGTTTTTCTTTAAGGAACATGTATTTCAGGTACACAAGAGTCTATTATTTGTTTAAAACTTGTGGCCAAGATTATTCTAAGAATGTTCTTGTGCTATCTGCTGATAATCAAAGAATCCCACACATATTCTGCATTTCTATTTGCTAACATGAATAAATAAATGCATTTGCTAGCAAATGTTAATGACCACTCACAATAAATAGAATTCACAGAAAAAAATCTGCATTAAAAGATCATTAGCATTGGGGATTGAAAACACAAAACTATGAAAATGAGTTTCAAGAGCTTAATTTTCTCATTCTATCTTCTCAGAGTTAGATACATACCACGGGGTAGAAATGAATCCAGAGGGCAATTTTGGTGGCATATGGGGTAGCATATTCCTTTTTTGCATTTGTAATTAGAAATCAGGAGTTTGGGGTCTCAGCCACAGTACTGGTTAATGCCTCATGGACATTTTCTGAGTTTACTCAAAGACAGCACACCAGCTTTGGGTAGCTCCTATACCAGATGTCATATGAACACATCACACCATACTAACACTTTGCTTTTAGTTCAAATCTGCCTTTACTATGAGATGAGAGGGTATAATAGTTCTAATTTTCTTTCCCTCTCCTGGTCATAGGCAGAATACCCGACTTCCCCCCCCCCCCCCCCGGGTACTCCCTCATTGGTTTTTATCAACCACTAGGGTCCTGTGAGCCTTCAGTGAGCTAACACATCAGAGTGCTCCACACCCTGAGCAGCCTGTGTTTCATCCAGCAAATATTTACTGAGCATGTACATGTGTCAGCGCTGTTCCCGGTGCTGCGGGCACAACACCAAACAAAACTCATTTCCCTCTTCTAGGTCTCTTGACATCCAAGTGAAGAAGAAAGGCAATAAACCAGGAAGAAAGGTAAAGCAGTATGTGTAAATATTGATGGGGTATTAAATTAAATAAGGTGGCAAGGGAAGGCCTCCCTAGAGAAATGACATTTGAAAAGAGATTTGAATCCAGTGAGGATGTGAGTCATGTGAACAAATGTAGGGGGTGGGTGAAGAGTGGAGATGGAAGGATGCTCCAGGCCTAGTGACAGGGACACGCAGAAACAAGGAGGAGAGTGTGATTGTTCATTTGGCATGCACAGAAGGGCCAGGGTGTCTGGAATGGAGTGAGAAAATGAAAGACATGTGAGAATTGAGAAGGAGGCAGTCTGTGGTAAGGCCATGGAGACCCTATGGACACTGAGAATGGTTTAATTGTGTCTTTAGACTAAAAAATACTATGCCACAAATATGAAAAATGAATTTATTATGATTGTAGCATTAATAGTTTAGATATATTCCTAGGGAAAATGTTAATGATTAAACACTGAAATTAGTTTTCTTACTTGTAATCAGTTCTGGATGATGATATGACCTTAAATTATGTAATATAAATGCCATGAAAATCCTTCTGAACTGTCCTTGTGGGGCGTTTTTCAACCATAAAAACCAGCAAACTGGCCAGCAGTGAATGTGAATGCATAAACACAAAGAAAACTTCTGGATTGAGGCATTTCTTAAGGTCACATCCAGCATTATTTTTTAATATGAAATGCATTTGAAATGCCCTTTAGAGATTGTCTCTTTAATCCAAAGAAAACAAAAATAAATATTTGTATTTGTATTTTTAGTGGGCATTAACCTTCAGGGAATTGAAAGAGGTTGGGGAATGAAGCGGCATTTTATATGAAATTAAATGTATTCAGCACATTCGATGGAAGACATTTTACTTTTTCTTTTTTTGGTATTATTTTTCCTACACCTTAAAATAGTCTGGCTTAGAAACTCTGTAAACACAGGTAGATATCTTGGTCCCAAAGAAACATAAAATAAATATGGATTTGCTCCCTAAATATACGCTGCTTTCTCCCCAGGTTATATTAACTAAAAAACAGCAGGCTTTGGGGTTACTGGAAAACTGCATAAGTCATCTAAAATCAATACTGTTGGCCTCGCCTCGTCTAATAGGAGGTGATGTCAAACTTAGAGTTTAGAGAGAAACGGCTCCACTAATTAAATGTCTCACAGAAAAATGACTTTTTTTGTCAAAGAAATGATGCCTTACTCTGGATGCCAACCTTACATAAGGAAGAATTTTTTTTAAGTTCTAACCTGCAGATTTTATGGGCATGGATTCTGCCAAAAATGTAGATATTATCCCAACTGTTCTGAACTTCCATAGTGAAGGTATGAGCAACTGTGTCACTGCCTCCTCAGCACCTGCCAGAGCCAACTCCTCTCTTCTCTTCCCCTCTTTCTCCACACCCCCAAAGCAGCTTCTTAGCTAGCTGCCACTAGAAGTTTTCTTTGAAAATCTTTTCATTTGAAACTTGCCTACATAAAGCAATCACAGCTAGTATAATGTTAGCGATGACACGATTTAGTGCTACAAGCGACAGTTTTTAATTTTCAGGATCAGAAAAGGAAGTCAGAGTAGATGCAAACGGTCAAGAAAAGTGGTTGGGACTTGTGGCGTTTCTTCAAGGTTGGGCACAGATTGCATGGTGCACTGGGAGTTATATGCAAACAATGAATCATGGAATCCTACATCAAAAACTAATGATGTACTGTATGGTGACTAACATAACAGAATAAAAAAAATAAAAAATAAATAAATAATAAAATTATAATTAGTTGCCCCCCTCAAAAAGGCTGTAGAACCTATAAAAAGGAGCTTCTGTTGTTAAAGGAAGACTGCATTTCTACTCCAGTATGTAAACATTTAAAAAAAAGTCTCACTATGAAATATCAATTATATGCTTTTTACATTAAAAGATTTTATTTGCTTATTTGACAGAAAGAGATCACAAGCAGGCAGAGAGGCAGGCAGAGAGAGACAGGGGGAAGCAGGCTCCCTGTTGAGCAGAGAGCCACATGTGGGGCTCGATCCCAGGACACTGGGATCATGACCTGAGCCGAAGGCAAAAGCTTTAACCCACTGAGCCACCCAGGCACCCCTGGAAAGCACTTTCTAATGTCTATGTAAACATTGATCTTGTCGGACCTCCACTGTTTCAGACCTGAATACTGGTTTGTTTATGGATTGAATTTTATTGTGTATAGAAAGGTTAGTAGATGCAAATACATGCCCATTCCAAAGCTTAAATAATTCTGATCTTTTTTCTTTTTTTCTTGAAATTATCTTTGGAGTAGCATGCATGTGATAGGACAAACATACTTAAATCAACCCAATAGAAGTAAGACTTTTCTGTGATTTTTCAAATCAGAAGTACAGTTCTCAACTGCATAAAAATGTAAAATATTACTTTAAATTACAACCCTATTTTACTATTACATAGTCCTAGTGCTACTCTGCACATAAACAAAATTTGTAATTATTATAATTTCTTATCATCATCAGATGCTTTAGAACCATGAGTTGTTATATGAATTATAAACACGTTGATGAACAGAATAGTTAGCATTAACATCATGGTCAATAGTAGGTTTCTCACAGTTAATGAAGTTTTGAAAAAGGTAATTCATTAATTTTCTCTTAGAAACTTGCATTTTATTGGTCTCTTAAAATGTGTTGTAAACTCTGTTATTAGAGGATAATGATAGTATGGGGGGAGAAGATAGTCTGAACAATATCTACTGAAATCAGTGAAACCTGAGTAGTTGTGCCTAATGACAGGTTGTAAAATGATCTTTGTACAGAATATTTCCTTCGATTATGTTGTTCTTCATCAGTTCATCAGAACTAAAAGAGAAAAAATCAACCTGGCATGACTAGAGCTGAGTTTTTAATATTCCTTATATAGAAGTCCTGAGATGCTCAGGAAAAGCATTTTCCAATGTGCAGAAACCAAGTATAAGTTTCCAATGAAAAAGCAATTGGAAGGTTGAATTAGTATTACAAGGTGTTTGTGTCAGAGCACAATGGTATTTACAGAGTACTATCTATGTGCCAGGTGCTATGCCAGGTAATTTATATTAATTATCATATTTATAATTACAGAAGAGGACACTGGAGCTTAGAGAAGCAAGGCCAGTGTCTCAGAGGAGAGAGCTGTGACTTGAACTCAAGCACTACTACTCTGAAACGATATTCTGGTGTTTCTTCCAAATTATAAAGTATGATAGCAACATTTATTTAAACATTTCCTATGCTAAATATCTATATGTTATTTAATTTTCATAAAGATAATATAATTTATAACTATGCATTATCGCTTACTAAATTTTCTATTTCTTGAGAGTAGGAATACTGTGTTAGGCATATATGCCTCCCATACTGCCTTGCAATGACTTATAGGTATTCAAAAAATATACATGAAACATAAATCATGTTAACTTTATAACACGAGAGAAAAAGTAACTCTATGTGTTTGGTAGCTTCATAGTTATAATTATATAGTAGGTTCTACATTCCTGTTGTAATTTGTCTCTGGATTTTATTTGCATTGTTATTGCTTATTAAACCCTAAAGGTTTGCCGTACAAACATCTTTTTAATAAAATCATATTATAGCCATTAAGGCCAAAGTCTCTGTTTTATGTAACATATTAACTATATTTCATGTTTTTAGTAAAAGAGACAAATATACTTCACTCCAAACAAATCCACGATTACAGAATTCATAAAATAATCTCAATTACCTTCTAATGACATCATCATAAACAGATTAAAAACAACAATAACAAAATGAAAACCTTTTAGGTTTGTCTACTTAATTCACTTTCTGAGAAGCCATAATAGTAATCAAAACAAAGTGAATAAAAAGTCCTTAGGCTTTCAAGGAAAATAATTTAATTGCTATGGACAATATATCATTATGAACTGTAGTCTGTCACCATATGTTGAAATGCTTTGAGAAAACAATGTCTCATTAGCATTAAAAACCTATTGATTACTGAAATTTTAGTATACTCATCATTAATTTACTTTATCACCCATTTTAAATAATTCCATGCATATGTTCACCATTAACTTAAGTCTCTTAAATTCTGTTTCAATTTTTTTTCTAATTTTATTTTCATTCTTTATCTTCCATTAAAAAAATTCTTTATTTTACTTTCTATTTGACACATTTTCTTTCTCTTAACCTTCATGTTCTCTGCCTGTTCCACATTTTACTGCCGCTGTTCTCCATCTTAAATAGGAAACTTACTTAAATTCCCAGGATATCCCTAAGCAACATGCTGTTCTTACTGGATTCTAACAAAATAATTATATCTAAATGGCCACACTGATCTTAGCATTCACTATTGTCTTCTATATGCCAGGTATGTTCTAAGTGTTATTGCTAGAGCAGTGAAGAGAATAAGCTCTCTTTTTCTAGTGAATAATCTAATAATAATAAATACAATTTATTGTTAATTAATGATACATGCTATAAAGAAAATCAAACAAGGTAGGGTGAAAGAGAGCAATAAAGGAAGAGGAGGCTATTTGGTGATAAGAGAAGTTATGTCCCAGGAAATAAAATCCGAGCAGAAGAATAAATTAAGAGAAGGATACAGCCATGCGGTTATCAGGAAGAAAACATCCTGAAGAGAGAGCCACAGGTACAAAGAACCTGAGGTAGGAATGAGCTCAGAAGCACCCAGCAACTCTGGTGGGATAAGAACAGAAGGAAGACAGATGTGAGGGAGAAGATCACATGAAAGTCTTTGGATTTTGTTCTAACTGTAAAGGAAAGGGCATGGGAGATTTTGAACAGAGTATTGATAAGAGCCACTAACCTTTTGAAAGGACTATGGGGCTGTTCCATGCTGAAATGAGCTATTGAGGGGCAAAAAAATATATACACAAGTAATAGTAGAGAAGATTAAATGTAGCTAGATTTGGAGTATATTTTTTTTAAGGTAGAGCTGATAAAACTCTTCAGGCCATTGGATGTGGGGTGTAGGAAATTTAAAGATGCCACAACCCAATCGCACTGTCATATAGAAACCCAAAGAGTAAATGGTATTTGGCCTTAGCAAAGATACTCTTTTAGAGCAGAAATTATTAGAAGCACTTAAGAAATTATTAGAAATTATTAGAAGCACCCATTAAGTTGCATTTCAGTGGAGACTAGAAATGTAACATGGGAAAAAGACTGAACATTTCCAGTGACACCAAGTGTTGTTCCTAAAAAAAGCAAGATGGTTGTAGGAATTTGAAGCTGGGAAATTAGAAAAAGAGGAAGGAATTCCAAGATCATGGTGTTTCTTCTCACCAAGCACCAGGCAACCAGGCAATAGTAAGGTAGGCAGACAGCAAGATGGAAAAGGGGAAAACGTAATCTGCTGACTCAGCTTGGATATCCCCGTAGAGAGAATATCAATCCTCATTCTCAACAAGTATCACCAACCATTCTTTGCTGTAGTCCTGATGATATTAGCAATACTAATATTATTTCTCAGTTACCTAAGTTCCATGGATTCGTCTGGGTATATGCTCACAGCTATTAAACATTCTCTTTTTAGGAATATCCAAGCTGAGTTCTCAAAGACTGGCTTACAAACACTGTAAACAGGGTCTGTGTGTATATTTGGAAGCTGCATTTCCTCAGCTCACTTTGTGAACTTCTTCCCTAGAACATTCATATTTACAGCTATCACAGCTAAGAGCCCTACCTCAGAATTGCCCAACATAGGGGAATTGGTTTCCCACACTGGGATAGGAGTTGAGCTTTCTTAAACGTGTATTATGTATTTTTGTGACTGCAATTTTTGTCAAACTATAATGTTAAAAGGAATGATTTTGTAGAAGACTCTTTGAGATTAGATTTGCTCATAACATAGAAGTATCTAGGTCTCCACTGAATCTGGTATCCCACACAGGTCTTCTATCTCTAAACCTGGGCCTTTTCTCACCATCCTCCACGATTTTTCTAGAAAATTGCATTGAGGGTTACATTAGAAGAGAAATTTTAACAAAAGGCAAGGTTCAGAAAGAACAAAAATAGGATGCTCTCCCTCAATCACTCTATAAAAAGGCTGTCCTCAGCAAGAACAAAGGATACATAGCGAGTCCACCAGATGGGGTTGTCATGGAAGAGGGGGTGGAGTGCAATGGGATACAAAGGCATGAGTGAATAAATAAATATATAAGTTATAAAACCAAGTAAATGCCTGAGATGGACAAATGACAATGATGCCTTGAACTGAGGCATCTGCATCTGAACCCAATCAAACCACCACCATCACAAACAGCAATGAGATGAGCTGATACAAAACTTTGAGAGTTGAAATGCATTTTTCTGAAGAAACATATTTTTACAACTCATTTAGAAAGCTCACATTTGGCCATCTATTTTCCTGCCTATTTAGGTGTCCTCTACCTCTCTGTTCCAAAGGTGATTCCAAACCATGTGGCTAACACAGCCTCCATCCTCCACTCCCATTTCTAGAGATTCCTAACTCAAAGTGTTTCTTCCACATGTGTCCTCCCTCTATAGTTCCTGACGGCACATTGTTACCCATTTTATTTTAGGGTCATATGTAAGAGAGCAATGGAATTATGCTCAGAATGCATCTAATTTGGACTTCAAGTTGGTTTGTGCAATGTTCTTAAAATAATATACACTGTTAATTTTTCTCAACAGAGAAGAAACCTTTCTGTTCAAGTTGAACATGCTGATTAGGAAGCAGGAAAGGGAAAGATAGAGATGCCAAGAAAAACATGCTATTTTAACATCAAGCAACAAAAAAGAGGCATAGGGTTTTTTTCAGCCTTAAGTTGGAGGCTACATTTGGAGCAAAACTCTCGGATACCAGATGCTTAACTCAATCTTCTTTTTTCAATTGAGGTGAAATACACATAACATAAAATTAACCATTTTAAAGTGAACAATCCAGTGACATTTAGTACATTCACAATGTTATGCAACTATTACTTGTATCAAATTCCAAAACATTTTCATAATCTTTGGGTTATGTGCCCATCAAGCAGTCTCTCCCCATTTCCCTCTGCCTCAGTCCCTGGCAAACATCAAGCTACATTCTATCTCTATAGATTAATTGATTCTGGATATTTTGTATAAACAGAATAATATAACGTGATGTTCTGTGTCTGGCTTCTTGCATTTAGCGTAATATCTTAAGGTTCTTCTATGTCATGTGAGTTGGTTGAGCATCACTATATCATTCAGGCTGAGGGCTTCATAAGTTTTCATTTTATGTATTTACCAAAATTGCTTTATTCATTAATCCATTAAAAATCAAATCTTAAAAGACACCTGGAGATGAAAATGTATCTATTTTTAGACTTAATAACAAGGTTTACAATTACTAGAATTTCTTAAATATGGCCAATCAATCAACGTGATTTTTCAGATGCCAAAGAATAAAAGTATCAGCAGCAATATTTTTAGGATTCCCTTATTTTTTAAAAAGATTTTGTTTACTTATTTGAGAGAGAGAACAAGTTGGGGGTGGGGGGAGAGGCAGAGGAAGAGGAAGATGCAGACGCCTGCTGAGTGCTTAGCCCAGCCCAGGGCTTGATCCCAAGACCCTGAGATCATGACCTGAGATAAAGTTAGACATTTAACTAACTGAGCCATCCAGGCACCCCTAGGATTCCCTTTAAACCTCTTAAAAATTGAGTTTCTCTTTCCTCTTGTGGTTTTAAAGTTACAGTCTTAGAACATGATAAGGAGAGGAATATTGAATCTTTTTTTTAGCCATATATATCTGTGATTTGTTTTATGCTTAATTCATATCTCAATGTTGGAAATGATCTAGGAATCATCATTAAAAACAACAACAACAACAACAACTTGGCTTTCTACTGCAGAATCAAGTTGAATTAGGGATAAATCATTCTGTAGTGTAGTGGAGAGACCCCAGACCCAAGCAGCCACAGCCTTGGCTTCGTGGTCTAGCTGTATTCATTACTTCCCCTGCTTCTCCTCCAGAGGAAACACTTTCCTCTTCATTAAAATAAATAAAGTTTAAGAACTTTCCCAAAAGTATGCTAATTTTTTTCCACATTTAAATAATATGAGAAAATACACGTTTCAATAATGAAAAAACTTTGTATAACACTTTTTGCAACTTTATGAATGAGCATTGCTGATTTTGAAAGATGGTTAGACTCTTGACTTTTCTCAAACATATTTGATAATGAAAACATAGTTTTAAAGCAAAATCTAATAGAACTGCTATTCAGCAGAAATAAAATTAAGATAGTTTTTAAACCCCTCTAAAAGTTTAAGAACTAATGCATATCAAAATGCATCTTGTCATAAGAGTGAAAGCTATAAAATGGAAATGATTATTGTTTAAAAAGGAAAAAAAGTATGACTATTCCTTTTTTAAATTTTGAATTTGAATTTTATCTCCTTCCTATTAGTGAAGTGAAAGCTTAAGATCTTGCCAACAAAGAACAATATGGCAATCTTGGCTGCTACATAGGAGCAAAGAGAGTTCCAGGGCTAGTGAAATAGAAAGAGCTAAGCGAGGAAGACTAAATTACTGAATCTTTTCAGCAGCAAACTTCATGACATTCAAAACTAAACAGACTCTCTCCTCCTCCTCATTCTGCTTAGATTTAATCACATACATGTCTATTCACACATACACACTCAAGACACACACAAATCCTGATCTGCTGATGTTACTGAATGGTGATGATAATGAAATAATTAAAATATTCTATTTAGTGTTTCACTGTCCCTGAATTGAAGCTGTAAATTCCCTATCATCTTCCCCACTGATTAAAAAAGATCATTATCTCTGAATTTATGGTTTTCATAAATCAATATTTATTCACTGCCAAGAGGCATGGCATAAGATGCTAGTGCTTTAGAAACACTGGCTTAACAAAGACAGCAATTCCTGCCCTCTGTAAATCTGCAGTTTAGAACACATAAGAGACAATGAGAATTTGATTAAAAAATTTTCAGGGAAGTTTAGCAATAAGAATGAAGGGTTGGTGTTTGTAAACACACTCATATATCCTATCGTTAAATACACTCCAATTACTCTGAGTTCCTAGGTGACAGACTGTGAAATAAAATAGGATCCACCTTCTTAATTTCTAATAAGAGTTAATAAATGAAACCGACTACAATACAGAAAGTACTCATTAAGGAACAAGAGAATGTATTCTCTATTGCATTAATAGATGAAAATAGCATAGACATTTTTACTATAACAACTAGTTTCAGGAAAAACATATTCAAGAATCCAGGTAAATAACTGAACAAACACAAATTAATGAAGAAGGTCCATGTAGTAATCAAGCATACATGCAAACAAAAGGAGAAAGCAAGTTTCTTATATCCTTCTTATATTCAAAGCTCTTTATGTATCTTCTGGCTGGGAAAAGGTATGGCCAGAGAGTATCTGGGAGCTGAGCCAATAGTAGTCTGGGGGTGGGGTAGGAGATGAGGGAAAGTCTCTATCTGAAGGAGATTTCTTCACCATTCTGTTTACTAATAGTCCAAAGAGCAGAATGTCCATTTTCTTTTGGGATGAGAGGGTCAAAGATAGGTAAAGAAGGTATTATTTTTGTTACCTTCTATTTTTAAAAGTTTTAAATATGAACTTAAATAATTTAAAGGCAACATATGTTTTGCTTACAGCAGGTATTTGGGATTCACTGGTGAGTGTCTGTCCGAGATAATATTCCTTTCCCGCTAGAGTAAAATTGAGCAGTAGGAATAACACATAATATTAACAGGAAGCTCCTCTCCCACTTGTCAAATCTGGCTTTGCTTTCTCTCGTAGAGACTGTCAAACACCATGTACCTTGGGTTAGAACAAAGCATTTGCTATTCCTTAAAGGGGTCCTTGCCCTTATATCTCCTTTTTTACCCTGAACACTTCCAAGCAGTCCCTCTGCAGGGCAGGACCCTTACTAGGCCTCTGTGGACCTGGCAAATGGTTTTCCAAGGTATTTCAGGCTCATTTTATTTTCCAACATTTTATAGAAATCTGTAATCTTTGGGTACTAAAAGTTACCAACAACAATTATTCTGTAACTAATATTTTTGAGCACCTACTGTGTGTTGAATATTGTTCTAGGAACTGAAGATACCACAATGAGCAAAACAGACAAGAATTTTTATTTTCATGAGACTTAAAAATAGTAGGAATGGTCAAATGATAACCAAATGCAGGCCTGTCTCAGTTTTATTGCACTTTGCTTTATCACACTTCACAGATATTACATTTTTTACAAATTGAAGAGTTAAGACTTCATTGGAGGAAGTTAACTGCAGGTGTGCTGTAAACAGCAAAAGAAGTGGAATTAGAAGTCAATCTGAAGATGTAACCGAATAGTTGAAATCTCATGATAAAACTTGAAAGGATGAGGGGTTACTTCTTGTAGATGAGCAAAGAAAGTAGTTTCTTGAGATGAAATCACTCCTGGTGCAGATGCAGTGAAGACTGTTGATATGACAATAAAACATTTAGAATATTACATAGAATATTACATAGAATATTACATTAAACTTCCAGCAATCATCTTAGAGTCCCATTAGAGGCAATGTTGCTCCCCTTGCCTCTAGTCCTGTATTATTTTCCCTTTCCTCCTCTACCTCATTCTGGGAAATTTCCTTACACTCTTCTCTCATCTTCTCTCAGATTCATTGAGAATCCCTATACCATTCTCTTAGGATTCCTTGTGCCAACATTATCATTATACTTACTCATTTATAGTAGCCTTATTATATGTCTGCTCCTACCAGACAAGTAAAGAAACAAACCAAAATAAATGAGGTTTTTACCCCCAGTCTTTTAGCACTATCTTTGAACATTTTAAATGCATGAATGAATGATTAATTTGCTAAAGGGAAAGTATACAACATTATAGATAACAAAAGAGATGAAATGGAAAGATAAATATTTGAATTAGAAGCTGATATCATAGAGGAAGCTGATGTAATATCCTGAAACTATATTTTGAAAATGATCTGGATGATGCAGACAAGATAGTGATCATCATGGTTTTTAATAAGCAGAGTTTCTTAAGAGATGATAAATTAAGAATGGCCTACAAGTAACAGCAATCACTTGTTGATTGATTCTTTTTGTTTCAAATATATTTGTGGAGTTCCCCATATGAGTCAAACAGCTTTTCAGGCATTAGGAATAAAATGGTGAGCAAGAAAATGAGCTGTTCTTGCTTTCCTGGAGTTTAATATCACAGTAGTGAAAGAGATATAAAACAGACACATTCATTTTGACCCTGAATAAAAACAATATCGTCCTTTGAAAATAAATAACCTAAGAATCTGACCTAGTTGAAAGGATCAGGGAAGACTCAGCTGAGAAGTGAAAATTAGGCCATGCTAAAAATGCTAGGATATCACTGAACAGAGTCTGGAATTAGAGAAGAAAACAAAGAGCAGAAGGAGAAATATTAACATAGGGGTGTTCGAAAACAATAGAAGAGAACAAAGGGAAGTAGCGTATTATTAGTATGTCATAAGAGGGCAGAACAAGATACTGACACAGGAATAATTACAGCACCAGCTAACTTTATTGGCTTATCATGTGTCAGATACAATGCTAAATGTTTTTGCATTGTATTTTCACTTTATAATGGCAAAAAACAAAACAAAACAAAGCTATGTGGAAGCATAACAACTTTTCTCATTTTTCATACAGTGGAACTATGTGGAGTATTAAATTATCTATAGTCTCAGCTAGTGAGTAACAAAAGCCCAGCGAGAAACTATGGACCATGTGTTTAAAATCAATATTGCAGAGTGGAGGAAGGGCTAAAATGTCAGATAATCGTGCTCCTTCATTCCTGGGGCTCCAGAAACTGATTTGTTTCTTGAATAAAATTTTATATATCTATATTCGAGAGAAGTTTTCCACTTAATACTTGAGTCCCATCTCCTGTGAAGGGCAAAACAGGAAGGATAAAACGTGGAACTTCTGGCATATCACTTCCTAGTATAGTCTCTATACTTTTCTTGCTAAAAAGGGATTGCTGGTGGACAGGAACAAGACATATAGCATTGAATCCATTTTATAAAGTTCCTTTGAAAACTCTGGTTTCCATGAATTTCAATGATATGAACAGAGACACTGCCAGCATCTTGTTCTCTAGTCTTTCCCCCACAGCATGTCCCTGCTCTCCTGAAACTGCTGATTCCTGTCATCCGACACGTAACTGAGGCAGGAGTTTGAAAGGTGGAGAGGAACAAAGGAGTAGGTCCTGGAGGTGGCTTCAGATATCTCCCCTTCCCAAGGCCAGCTGTGAACATTGCAGCTGCCTAGCAATATCCAGTTTTCATGAACTTACTTTGGAGAAAATAGGTCTTGAGATGGCCTCAATTTGACTTGGAAAGGTAAGATATTTTACATATGTTTAGTGTCTCAATGCACCAAAGAAATAAAATACACTATATTCTTCAGATAACTAACCAGAATCATTACAGTAATGGTGGCTGGTGTTCATAACAGAAGAGAGAGAAAGGAAGGTTTATGGGATGGTTCTAAAATCTCCAGAGATGATACACCCAACCTAAAGTGACAATGGCTATGACTAGCCAATGTGGCAGCTCTTACAGACTTTGACCACATAGGATGTCCTGACATCCAGTGATGATGTGCTTACAGGGCAGAAATACATGAGGACTTTGAGGCAGGCTGTCAGCAAGCTGGCAAGCATTTCTCTTGCTGATATCACCTCTCCTGACCATGTATTTTCTTTACTGAAGCAGTAGTTACATTAAACACTTATGTTTTCACACTAGCATTTTATTTTTTAAATAGAAAGGGAAATGATCAGTGTTATATAACCTCCATCATTTGGCAATGAGGAGTAAGAAAACACTGATAGCTTTTGAAGCTTAGAGAAAATAATTTAGGTGATTAAAATCACTTCTAATACCATCTTTGGTTAAAATATTTAAGTGCATGGCTTTTCAACTTGGATATATAAATGGTGTCAGGCAAAATGCAAATCATAGTGAAATAAATAATTACAATGTACTGTCTTTGGTTCAGGGATGAGGGAGGGGAGCATACTTTTTCTTTTCAGTCACCAGAGGGAAAGGAAAAATTGGTGCTGTTATGGTTATATGCTATTTCAGAGGCTGCAAGGATTTGCTTCCAAGGATTACTCCAAATATAGTTTATGAGAGCACATTTCTCCCTCAGATTCACTGTAAGTCAGTTTCACTGCATGGAAAGCAGATGCTATTGGAGACAGAAAAGCTGCTTTACTGACACATTACTAAGTATTCTACAAAACAAAAGCAAAAAAACAAAAAACAAAAAAACAACAAATTATAATGCACACCTCTGAAGACCAAAGTTAAAACATTTGCTGCAGAATCATGCATTTTTTATGACTTGTAGATTTCTTTTACTTAGGGGTCCAATGTCTTAATTAAAAGTAAGTGACATATTTTAGCACTTACCCATCCACACAAATGGACTGAACTTAGCTAAACTTTCTCCACTGAGCCTGGTGATAAAATATAAATTGTCACTATGGGTTTAGGGTTGAATACCATTACTTAACATTTATTTTCTGTTCACTGAAGATATATAGAAAACACTTACACACACACACACACACACAAACGGCTTCAGGTTTCAGTGAGGAGTACCTAGTTGGAATGGTCAATATCTCTGGCATTATGGGGAGCAAATGAAACAGATACACCTCTGTGAAAGGAGGTGTCTCTATCGCTTTTTGCTCTGGTTCATCTTTCAAGAAAGGGGGAAGCTATGTTTTTCTCCCCACAAATCAATAATTTTAATGCTGACTTTATTCCTGATACTTGATGGTCAGGGTGTTCCAAGATTTTGCAGTCCTCAAAATTCATTTCAGAAAACACCTTTGGGAGATATCCTGGCAGGAACTCTGGCCTAAGCATCAAAATATTGGTCATAAAATTCTTATTTATTGCTCTTATTCCTATAATGGGAAGCACTCTGATGCTTATCTCATACCCTATTGGGAAGGGAGTGTTTGAGATTAGAAGAATCATGCCAACAGCTTTTAATAACATGCTGAAAATAAGTGTTGGCTCTGCACCATGTCTCTTCTGGCCCTACTTCTGCCCTTTTGGGGGGTTCACTATCAGAAAATCTAGATTCATTTAGAAAAGATGGAGAGAGAATGTTAACAAAAACTAACAAATAGTATCTAGGAGTGTTTTTGTTTTGTTTTCTTTGAGTGGCATTTGTTATTCCATTGTGTTTGTGGAATCCAACAAATAGAACTCTGGGTTATTAGTCCATAAGCAGAGAAAAGTATTCATGCTCACACACCACACTCCTCTTTATCTTTTTCCAGGCTTCCCTGCTCCAGTGTCTGTTTTGAGGGATGGATGTTGACTTTGGCTATTTTTCTTTGTTCCACTAACCCAGGTGTTTGATACTTGTGCCAGACCAGATTCCCAACAATTGTGTGTTATGCATTAATACTTGGTATTTAGTCTCCTTTGATGGTGATGAGTAAATGGACAATGAAGAGTAAATGCTCAGGGCATAAAAGAGTTCACACAGGGAGTTCCAGGCAAAATTAGATTTTATAGTTAGTACTACCAGTCATCTTTTTTTTTAGTGTAGATTCCCTTCTCCTTTTGTGCTCTATTTCTTAAATGACCTCCCCCTTAAACTCTTTAAACTCCTCCTCTGTATACTCAACCTAATTGTAAGGATTTTCTAATTATGTATCAGTAGATAAGAATAAATGGTGTGTACCATCTCTGGGGGTGTTTGTATTGAGAAGTATTCTGTGTCAAACCCCTTGAATCATAACTTTATAGATCCATCCACTCCATCTACTCTAAAGGCTGATTTTGCTTCACACATAAAAGGATTTGACTATGTGGCCAGTAAATTCAGTTAAGGTATATAGACAACCTTATAAAGTGTTCTGGCTGGAATTTATAGGTTGTTTTACTCTGTTGAGCAGTCATAATTTCAGAAGACACAAGATCACAAGTTTCAAGGTTGAATAATCACTGGTGGTGTCCTGACGAGCCAAAATGTCACAATAAGGCTAAATAGCATATGCTTTTGACCCAGCTGTCAGATGTTATTAATAGGCTGACTTTAAAAATGAAAGCAGTAGGGGTGTCATCGACATTTTGAGGCCCATATGCTTAATGCGGTAAAACACCTGCCAGGGCTAGTTTCTGGTTCCAAATGAAGTAAATCAGCCTGCCTTTCCCCCCACAGTTAAAATCACATCAACACCTACTCAGAATGTTACAATGTGCCATAACCCTCAGGCTATCACCTCTTCCACTCTGAACTGCTTGTGATTCAAGGTATAGAAACTGTTTCAATTCTTCTTGCCTTTAGAATAAACTTTTTAATATATATTCCTTTACTTTCTCTGTGTGTGCTTATTGGACTCCTCACCTTACTCATCTTTTATTATCTTCCACATTTACTAAGTTGAAGTGGAAAGTCTGTGCACTTACAACATGGAAACCAAGAAGGATTTGGGAAATCCTATCTCAAGATGCGAAGTTGTGTTAGTGATTGGATATATCAAAAAGTAACTCACACTTACAAACTGTTATTTGTTGATCTATAGTAGTTCTTTCCAGAGGTGGTTAATCTGGTTTTAAAATCATTTATTTTCTATGGCTTCATATAAAAGAGAATATTAAGTTGTTCGTCATTCTGTGGGGGAAACTCATTGAGTGTCATTAGGCTAGAGCTGAGCAGATTGGAGTTTTTATTAAGATTTGGTCAAGCTGAACAATCTGAAGACATTTAGTTCACTTTTGGATTAGAATAGGTTCTCCATACTTTTGTAACAATGACATTAGTAATTATCCCATTTTAGCAAGAATCTATTATTCCTTGTGTCTACTAGTCTAGGGAGTGTCTAGGGAGTACTGGACTGTAGGGGAAGGAAGAAAAGCAGAGTAGAGTGTTGGTGGTAATTCATGCTTTATCCCAAACCCTTGCTTGAGGCTATTCACTTTGGCAGCTTTGATTATTCTGCTTCATTTCCTTTGGTAATCTTTTAGTTTGAATTTTCTACATTTTCTTGGATAGTGCTAAAAACTTACTCCCAGGACAATTCCAAAAGAGCAGTTCCCCAAATTTTTATCAATGATATACATATTCTATTACTGTACATTCTTCCAGACTGACTATTTGACAGGGGAAATTTCATTTGACTAATAATGTATTTTCCTTTTTTTAAGTCTTATTATGTTTCCCATCTTATACTTGTTACTTTAAACACCAAATCTTTCACATTATTTAACAAATGACTATCCAGTACTGACAACTGCCACTGAACTTTCATATGCATTGGATTCACAGCCAGCTGTTGACTGCCAAGTTGAGAGAATCTGATTTATTATTATCTACCTCATCTTCCCTCTTTCCTCTCCTGAGAAATAATCAATCCCACTTACAGTCATCTCTCCTTTGCCTTACCCAACTAATGCTTATATGATGTTGAAACAGCAATGAAAGTTCACGCCAAATTCCTATAGCATTTCTAATGTTAGAGATGAACTAAGTTTACTTTTCTGTGCATTGTGGAAAAAAATAAAGGTAGTAATAGGATGTCTCAGCAAAGATTGTTGGAAGATAATTTCATGAGTAAATGTCAGATCAATAGCATTATATTTTGCTGACATTTCTTCCCTTGCAGTGCCTCCAGCTCAGTTGGAATCTAAACTAGAATCACCTAATAAGCATAACCAAAGAAGTACTGCCATTGATTGTTGGTCTAATTGAGTTCTTTTTCAGGTGTTTACACCACCAGAAAGGGGGGAAAAAAAAAGAAAGAAAGAAAAGAAAAGTATTTCCTTTACTTCTGTGATCTTAATGACACCTTCTTAATTCTACATTCACTGTGCCTTCTATCCTTTTTTCTTCTCTGGTTTCACATTGCATCCATTGGATTGCTTTATTATATCACTTTTACAGTCACACAAAGACACTTACAGCTCAAAAAAATGGTAGTGTCCTTGATGATTATTTTTATATTACTCTTCAATAGCCTTAGTTAAAACTCTAACTTTATACATGCATACTGGATAAAAAGAGCTTACGGGGGGGGGGGGGGCGCCTGGGTGGCTCAGTGGGTTAAGCCTCTGCCTTCAGCTCAGGTCATGATCCCAGGGTCCTGGGATGGATCCCAGCATCAGGCTCTGCTCAGCAGGGAGCCTGCTTCCACGTCTCTCTCTGACTGCCTCTCTGCCTACTTGTGATCTCTGTCTGTCAAATAAATAAATAAAATTAAAAAAAAAATTTAAAAAAAAAGAGCTCAAGGTCTTCTCAGGCAATAAACATGACAAGTCCGGTCTTTCACAGGCTATGAAAGTAGCTTCGTTCTCCCAAGAATCACATCTGAGGCATTATGATTGCTTCCTACTGCTAGTCATTTGGTGTTTCACTGGCACTGGATTAAAAAGTGAAAAAAAAAATCCTGATTGGAAATTTCCTTAAGACATACTACACTCTCACTAAGTATGACAAGTACCAATATAAATAATAAAATAAATTAAAGATTCACTCTGATAAACATTTTTTGAAAGTTTTTGAAATAGCAATTTTGACCACTTACATAATTTATCCCCAATATAGACTTCTCCTCAAATAATATTGAAATATCAAAATTGTATTACTATATAGAAATAATGATAAAGTGTATTAAATATTTTCACATTGTACTGAATCTTATTAGACTTTTTTTACATGTCCATTTTACATATTGAATCAAGAACAACAGTGGTATTTTACCTTTGACTCCTTTTTCTTTCACAAACTACATCTAATCCATACCAAATTCTTTCTGTTTCCTATTTAAAATATATACAAAATTTCTGCACTTTCATTATCTACACTGCCACCTGATTTTAGTTACCCCAATCTCTGACATTAATTATTGAATACCTTCTTAACTAGACTGTTTCTGGACCTTGCTACCTTGAAGTATTTTCTCAGTAGCAAGAGAGATGTTTTCAAATCCTATCAGACTGTGTCATTTTTCTGCTCAATAATTTTCTAAACCATGTAAGTCAAAGTCTAAGAGTGCCATCCAGCACCCTACCCAGTCTGCACCTCCAACCCTAACCCCTACCTCTCTGACTTCACCTCCCACTAACATTCCCTACCCTTCTCCCATTCCTGCTATGTTAGCTTCCTAGTTGTCCACATGCCAGGCAGCACATGATGTCTCTTTCCAAACCCAACTCAAATGTCATGGAGTAAGACCTTCACTACCACATTATTTACAAATGCAACCCTTCCACTTGCCCACTGCACACCCTCTATCCATTCAGACATCATCTTTCTCCATAGTTCTTGTCAACCAGTGTATTATGAATTTATCAATTTATTGTCTTCTCCTTTTTCTCTTAAATGTAAATTCCGTAAAGGACAAGGACTTTTTCCTGTTTTATTTATTGTTAATATTCCCAGTCACTAGAATATTCCTGGTTATAGCATGAGATTTATAAACACTTGAATGAATAGAATGAAAGAAATGTGCTTGGCACAATATGTTGAACATAGTAATTACACCATAAATGGTAGTCATCATTATAAAGATTTTTTTCCAGGAAAGCTTTATTATACATAATATCTAATACTCTAGCTGTGGAGTCAAAACTATATTTGAATTCCACTAATAATGAAAACTTGGGAAAGTTATTTAATTTCTTTTTTTTTTTCTTTTTTTTTATTTTTAATTTTTTATTTTTTATAAACATATATTTTTATCCCCAGGGGTACAGGTCTGTGAATCACCAGGTTTACACACTTCACAGCACTCACCAAATCACATACCCTCCCCAATGTCCATAATCCCACCCCCTTCTCCCAAACCCCCTCCCCCCGGCAACCCTCAGTTTGTTTCGTGAGATTAAGAGTCACTTATGGTTTGTCTCCCTCCCAATCCCATCTTGTTTCATTTATTCTTCTTCTACCCACTTAAGCCTCCATGTTGTATCACCACTTCCTCATATCAGGGAGATCATATGATAGTTGTCTTTCTCTGCTTGACTTATTTCGCTAAGCATGATACGCTCTAGTTCCATCCATGTTGTTGCAAATGGCAAGATTTCATTTCTTTTGATGGCTGCATAGTATTCCATTGTGTATATATACCACATCTTCTTGATCCATTCATCTGTTGATGGACATCTAGGTTCTTTCCATAGTTTGGCTATTGTGGACATTGCTGCTATAAACATTCGGGTGCATGTGCCCCTTTGGATCACTACATTTGTATCTTTAGGGTAAATACCCAATAGTGCAATTGCTGGGTCATAGGGCAGTTCTATTTTCAACATTTTGAGGAACCTCCATGCTGTTTTCCAGAGTGGCTGCACCAGCTTGCATTCCCACCAACAGTGTAGGAGGGTTCCCCTTTCTCCGCATCCTCGCCAGCATCTGTCATTTCCTGATTTGTTTATTTTAGCCATTCTGACTGGTGTGAGGTGATATCTCATTGTGGTTTTGATTTGTATTTCCCTGATGCCGAGTGATATGGAGCACTTTTTCATGTGTCTGTTCGCCATCTGGATGTCTTCTTTGCAGAAATGTCTGTTCATGTCTTCTGCCCATTTCTTGATTGGATTATTTGTTCTTTGGGTGTTGAGTTTGCTAAGTTCTTTATAGATTCTGGACACTAGTCCTTTATCTGATATGTCGTTTGCAAATATCTTCTCCCATTCTGTCAGTTGTCTTTTGATTTTGTTAACTGTTTCCTTTGCTGTGCAAAAGCTTTTGATCTTGATGAAATCCCAGTAGTTCATTTTTTCCCTTGCTTCCCTTGCCTATGGCGTAGTTCCTAGGAAGATGTTGCTGCGGCAGAGGTCGAAGAGGTTGCTGCCCGTGTTCTCCTCAAGGATTTTGATGGATTCCTTTCATACATTGAGATCCTTCATCCATTTTGAGTCTATTTTTGTGTGTGGTGTAAGGAAATGGTCCAATTTCATTTTTCTGCATGTGGCTGTCCAATTTTCCCAGCACCATTTATTGAAAAGGCTGTCTTTTTTCCATTGGACATTCTTTCCTGCTTTGTCGAAGATTAGTTGACCATAGATTTGAGGGTCTATTTCTGGGCTCTCTATTCTGTTCCATTGATCTATGTGTCTGTTTTTGTGCCAGTACCATGCTGTCTTGATGATGACAGCTTTGTAATAGAGCTTGAAGTCCGGAATTGTGATGCCACCAACGTTGGCTTTCTTTTTCAATATCCCTTTGGCTATTCGAGGTCTTTTCTGGTTCCATATAAATTTTAGCATTATTTGTTCCATTTCTTTGAAAAAGATGGATGGTACTTTGATAGGAATTGCATTAAATGTGTAGATTGCTTTAGGTAGCATAGACATTTTCACAATATTTATTCTTCCAATCCAGGAGCATGGAACATTTTTCCATTTGTTTGTGTCTTCCTCAATTTCTTTCATGAGAACTTTATAGTTTTCTGAGTATAGATTCTGTGTCTCTTTGGTTAGGTTTATTCCTAGGTATCTTAGGGTTTTGGATGCAATTGTGAATGGGATTGACTCCTTAATATTTCTTTCTTCTGTCTTGCTGTTGGTGTAGAGAAATGCAACTGATTTCTGTGCATTGATTTTATATCCTGACACTTTACTGAATTCCTGTATAAGTTCTAGCAGTTTTGGAGTGGAGTCTTTTGGGTTTTCCACATATAGTATCATATCATCTGCGAAGAGTGATAATTTGACTTCTTCTTTGCCGATTTGGATGCCTTTAATTTCCTTTTGTTGTCTGATTGCTGAGGCTAGGACCTCTAGTACGATGTTGAATAGCAGTGGTGATAATGGACATCCCTGCCGTGTTCCTGACCTTAGCGGAAAAGCTTTCAGTTTTTCTCCATTGAGAATGATATTTGCGGTGGGTTTTTCATAGATGGCTTTGATGATATTGAGGTATGTGCCCTCTATCCCTACACTTTGAAGAGTTTTGATCAGGAAGGGATGTTGTACTTTGTCAAATGCTTTTTCAGCATCTTTGACAGTATCATATGGTTCTTGTTCTTTCTTTTATTGATGTGTTGTATCACATTGACTGATTTGCGGATGTTGAACCAACCTTGCAGCCCTGGAATAAATCCCACTTGGTCGTGGTGAATAATCTTTTTAATGTACTGTTGAATCCTATTGGCTAGTATTTTGTTGAGTATTTTCGCATCTGTGTTCATCAAGGATATCGGTCTATAGCTCTCTTTTTTGGTGGGATCCTTGTCTGGTTTTGGGATCAAGGTGATGCTGGCCTCATAAAATGGGTTTGGAAGTTTTCCTTCCATTTCTATTTTTTGGAACAGTTTCAGGAGAATAGGAATTAGTTCTTCTTTAAATGTTTGGTAGAATTCCCCCGGGAAGCCGTCTGGCCCTGGGCTTTTGTTTGTTTGAAGATTTTTAATGACTGTTTCAATCTCCTTACTGGTTATGGGTCTGTTCAGGCTTTCTATTTCTTCCTGGTTCAGTTGTGGTAGTTTATATGTTTCTAGGAATGCATCCATTCCTTCCAGATTGTCAAATTTATTGCCGTAGAGTTGCTCATAGTATGTTCTTATAATAGTTTGTATTTCTTTGGTGTTAGTTGTGATCTCTCCTCTTTCATTCATGATTTTATTTATTTGGGTCCTTTCTCTTTTCTTTTTGATAAGTCGGGCCAGGGGTTTATCAATTTTATTAATTCTTTCAAAGAACCAGCTCCTAGTTTCGTTGATTTGTTCTATTGTTTTTTTGGTTTCTATTTCATTGATTTCTGCTCTGATCTTTATGATTTCTCTTCTCCTGCTGGGCTTAGGGTTTCTTTCTTGTTCTTTCTCCAGCTCCTTTAGGTGTAGGGTTAGGTTGTGTACCTGAGACCTTTCTTGTTTCTTGAGAAAGGCTTGTAGCGCTATATATTTTCCTCTCAGGACTGCCTTTGTTGTGTCCCACAGATTTTGAACCGTTGTATTTTCATTATCATTTGTTTCCATGATTTTTTTCAATTCTTCTTTAATTTCCCGGTTGACCCATTCATTCTTTAGAAGGATACTGTTTAGTCTCCATGTATTTGGGTTCTTTCCAAACTTCCTTTTGTGGTTGAGTTCTAGCTTTAGAGCATTGTGGTCTGAAAATATGCAGGGAATGATCCCAATCTTTTGATACCGGTTGAGTCCTGATTTAGGACCGAGGATGTGATCTATTCTGGAGAATGTTCCATGTGCACTAGAGAAGAATGTGTATTCTGTTGCTTTGGGATGAAATATTCTGAATATATCTGTGATGTCCATCTGGTCCAGTGTGTCGTTTAAGGCCTTTATTTCCTTGCTGATCTTTTGCTTGAATGACCTGTCCATTTCAGTGAGGGGAGTGTTAAAGTCCCCTACTATTATTGTATTATTGTTGATGTGTTTCTTTGATTTTGTTATTAATTGGTTTATATAGTTGGCTGCTCCCACATTGGGGGCATAGATATTTAAAATTGTTAAATCTTCTTGTTGGACAGACCCTTTGAGTATGATATAGTGTCCTTCCTCATCTCTTATTATAGTCTTTGGCTTAAAATCTAATTGATCTGATATAAGGATTGCCACTCCTGCTTTCTTCTGATGTCCATTAGCATGGTAAATTCTTTTCCACCCCCTCACTTTAAATCTGGAGGTGTCTTCGGGCTTAAAATGAGTTTATTGGAGGCAACATATAGATGGGTTTTGTTTTTTTATCCATTCTGATACCCTGTGTCTTTTGACAGGGGCATTTAGCCCATTCACATTCAGGGTAACTATTGAGAGATATGAATTTAGTGCCATTGTATTGCCTGTAAGGTGACTGTTACTGTATAGGTCTCTGTACCTTTCTGATCTACCACTTGTAGGCTCTCTCTTTGCTTAGAGGACCCCTTTCAATATTTCCTGTAGAGCTGGTTTGGTATTTGCAAATTCTTTCAGTTGTTGTTTGTCCTGGAAGCTTTTAATCTCTCCTTCTATTTTCAATGATAGCCTAGCTGGATATAGTATTCTTGGCTGCATGTTTTTCTCGTTTAGTGCTCTGAAAATATCATGCCAGCTCTTTCTGGCCTGCCAGGTCTCTGTGGATAAGTCAGCTGCCAATCTAA
Source organism: Mustela lutreola (assembly GCF_030435805.1). NCBI lineage: Eukaryota > Metazoa > Chordata > Mammalia > Carnivora > Mustelidae > Mustela > Mustela lutreola. The sequence continues at coordinate 120,739,232 of NC_081292.1, read as the reverse complement.
TATTTTTACCATTGTATGTTACAGACTTCTTTTCCCGGGCTGCTTTCAGGATTTTCTCTTTGTCATTGAGACTTGTAAATTTTACTATTAGGTGACGGGGTGTGGGCCTATTCTTATTTATTTTGAGGGGCATTCTCTGAACCTCCTGAATTTTGATGCTCGTTCCCTTTGCCATATTGGGGAAATTCTCCCCAATAATTCTCTCCAGTATACCTTCTGCTCCCCTCTCACTTTCTTCTTCTTCTGGAATCCCAATTATTCTAATGTTGTTTCGTCTTATGGTGTCACTTATCTCTCGAATTCTCCCCTCGTGGTCCAGTAGCTGTTTGGAGTCAAGATGGCGGAGAAGTAGCAAGCTGAGACTGCTTCAGCTAGCCGGAGATCAGCTAGATAGCTTATCTAAAGATTGCAAACACCTGAAAATCCATCGGCAGATCGAAGAGAAGAAGAACAGCAATTCTGGAAACAGAAAAACAACCACTTTCTGAAAGGTAGGACCGGCGGAGAAGTGAATCCAAAGCGACGGGAAGATAGACCCCGGGGGGAGGGGCCGGCTCTCGGCAAGCGGCGGAGCAACCGCGCACAAAATCAGGACTTTTAAAAGTGTGTTCCGCTGAGGGACATCGCTCCAGAGGCTAAACCGGGGCGAAGCCCACGCCGGGTCAGCGTGGCCTCAGGTCCCGCAGGGTCACAGAAGGATCGGGGGTGTCTGAGTGTCGCAGAGCTTGCGGGTATTGGAACGGGAAAGCCGGCTACAGAGACAGAGCCGACAGTAAGCTCGCAGCTCGGTGTTACCTTGAACCGGTCGCAGGCTCGGTGAGCTCGGAGCGCGGCCAGAGGTCAGGCAGACGGGAGTAACTGGGCGCTGTTCTCTGAGGGCGCACTGAGGAGTGGGGCCCTGGGCTCTCGGCTCCTCCGGGCCGGAGACCAGGAGGCCGCCATTTGTATTCCCGTCCTCTGGAACTCTACAGAAAGCGCTCAGGGAACAAAAGCTCCTGAAAGCAAACCCGAGCGGATTACTCACCCCGGCCCCGGCCCCGGGTAAGGGCGGTGTAATTCTGCCTGGGGCAAAGACACTTGAGAATCACTACAACAGGCCCCTCCCCCAGAAGATCAACAAAAAATCCAGCCGAGACCAAGTTCACCTACTAAGGAGTGCGGTTTCAATACCAAGGAGAGCAGCAGAATTCCAGAGGAGGAGAAAGCCAAGCACGGAACTCATGGCTTTTTTCCTGTGATTTTTTTTAGTCTTGCAGTTAATTTAATTTTTTCTTTTTCATTTTTTTTTTTTTTCTCGCCTTCGGGTAAAATTTTTTTTTAACTGTTACCTTTTTCTTTTTTAACGATTTTTTACTAGTTTATCTAATATATATATATATATATATATATATTTTACATTTTTCTTAGGTGTTTTCTTTCTTTAAAAATATTCTTTTCTTTTCTTTTTTTTTTTTTTTTCTTTTTTCTTTCTTCCTTTTTGAACCTCTTTTTATCCCCTTTCTCCCCACTCATGATTTTGGATCTCTTCTAATTTGGTTAAAGCATATTTTCCTGGGGTTGTTGCCACCCTTTTAGTATTTTACTTGCCCCTTCATTTACTCTTATCTGGACAAAATGACAAGACGGAAAAATTCAACACAAAAAAAAGAACAAGAGGCAGTACCGAAGGCTAGGGACCTAATCAATACAGACATCGGTAATATGTCAGATCTAGAGTTCAGAATGACAATTCTCAAGGTTCTAGCCAGGCTCGAAAAAGGCATGGAAGATATGAGAGAAACCCTCTCGAGAGATATAAAAGCCCTTTCTGGAGAAATAAAAGAACTAAAATCTAACCAAGGTGAAATCAAAAAAGCTATTAATGAGGTGCAATCAAAAATGGAGGCTCTAACTGCTAGGATAAATGAGGCAGAAGAAAGAATTAGTGATATAGAAGACCAAATGACAGAGAATAAAGAAGCTGAGCAAAAGAGGAAAGTTATTTAATTTCAATGAACATTTGTTTCTTTATCTATAAAATGGAACTGCTAACACCATATAGATTCTACTTTTCACAAGCAGTGGATGAAATGACAAGTTTGAAATGTCTGTTACAGTGTTAGCTCTAAATCAATACAGATTTCTTTTGTCTTGGCTTCCTACTCATCCCTTCTTAGTGCTCTTTGATAATTACTTTTCAAGTGTCTACCTTGTGCCAATCACTGACTGCCATTGGATATCAAACTATGAGATACAGTTCTTGCTCTTGAAGTGCTTACAATCCATTGAGGAGATAAGTATATGAACTAAAAATTTTTTTCTTTAAAATAATAGAGAAAGTAAAGTAATAGAAGTTGTCTAGATTAGATAGTACCTAAGCTAAATTCTGAAGGATGGCAGACATTTATCCAAGCATCCAAGCTCAGAAATGAGGGAAGCTTTTCCTGGGGAAGCAAATATGCAGAAGCACATGTGAAGCATGTAAGGGAATAGCTGTGTAAGGTGAGCCAGCAAGGTGAAAACCAGGAGTGGCAGGAGACAACCAGGGAATCTGAAAGACATCAGGCTCTTGAAAGACCTGTATGTCAGACTAAAGGACTTAGTTTGCATCCCCATGTCCCCACTGGTGGGGGCGGGGCTGAGGGGGGTGCGGGGGAGGGAGATGGAGATGGGATTATGCCAAATATATGAAAGATGAATTTCAGTCAGGGGCAGCAACAATAGTTCTTTAGGAGTGTGGAATTTGCAAACACACTTTTTTTTTTTTTTAAGATTTTATTATTTATTTGACAGAGATCACAAGTAGGCAGAGGCAGAGAGAGAGAGAGGAGGAAGCAGGCTCCCTGCTAAAGCAGAGAGCCCGATGCAGGGCTCGATCCCAGGACCCTGGAATCATGACCCTGGCTGAAGGCAGAAGCTTTAACCCACTGAGCCACCCAGGCGCCCCTGCAAACACATTTTTACCTTCCAATCTCACTAGTTCCACCATTTCCATTAGTTCCCAACCTATTAACAGATTTGAATTCTGCCAGCAACTTCCATTTACAAGCTAGATGTCCTTTAGAAAGTTATGCACCTGTCTTAATATCTCTATCTGTAAAAACAGGATTAAAACTAAGATAGCTTTCTCTAAAGTGTTATTATGAGCATTAAAGGCATTAGACTTATAAATTTAACTTGCAAAATTTTTACAAGTTATATAACTTGCAGAGTTAAACAATATATTTAACTAAAAGCATTAAATTATAGGTAATTATATGTATAAAATATATATAACTATATATGTTATATGTAATTGCATACATAATTATATATAAATTACATATAAATTATATATAATATATAAAAGTTGTATACATAAAAATACAGGACACTAATTAGAAGGTCATTCTTTTATTTTATTTGTAAAATTAAAAATGATTATAGGAGTCTAATTAGTACATTACTTTTTCCATTAAGATATTAGTGGTAGTAGTGATGAAGAGGAGGTGAATTCACAAGTATTTGTGAAGTAAAACCAGCAGAGCCTGATTTTAGCTTTTAACCTCACACAGTTGGTCACAAATTCCCACAAATTCCCATGCATACTATGTTTCTTTCAGAACTGGTGAGTGATTGGCCAGATTGGGAGCAGCAGTGGTTGAAGGAGCCTGGGACTTCTTAAGTAGAGTTAACACTCCAGGGGTTTCCAGTTTAGACAATTCTGAATGTCATTTAATGAAATTTGGAATATAGGGTGAGATATTTTATACATTCCAGTTCTATACACCTACTATTTCACCAAATATTTATTTGGTACTTAGTATGTACCTGTATCATGCTAGGTACATAGATATAATTTTTGCCCTCATAAAGCTTAAATTCTAATTAAAGAAAAAATATAGTTGATATAAGGATCCAATTAATGAAATAAATACCAAATTAAATAAACAATATTCAATTACAAAGATAATGTTATAAAAATTATCATAAAATAACTTATTTAAGAATGACAGAAAACAGACTAACGAGGGCACTGATCTAGTCTAGAAATCAGCAAGATTGTGACATTTATAAAATTTCTGGAGATAAGCAGCAGATAACAAGGGTATATATAAGATCAAGCTAGTAAGACAAGCAAAGGTCATGAATTCCTGTAGGGTGGTATCATTGGGTGTCATTTCAAAGTCTGTCACAAATGGGGTAAAGTCTCTGGGACTTTGTGAAACAATTCTTTCTGTTTAACAGAACTTTTGCCTTCCCAGGAACAAGGGTATTGTCAGAGAGTAGGTAACTTCTGATGTAGCTTTCCTGCCCTCTTCATGTATCCAGCCTTTTTCTGAGTACATGAAGCCCAACGAGCTGTCTGCCTTCTTATTGATGGTGATTTTTCTTCTATGTTCCTCTTGTTCATCCTGAAAGTCTTATCTTTGTTGTCTTCCAAGTCCCTCCCAATTAATCAGATAAATCTGGGTCTAAAGCACAGTGGTATACATGGTTCAAGTTGTATTCTAGTAGATTCTTAGATATTAGGCAAATCAGAGGAACTGGCCAGAACTAATTTAATCTCCATATATCCCATCCATCTAGAAACTTAAGCTGGACTTCCAAGAGACTGTCATCTTCCTTTAGAAGTCAATACATTCAAGTATCAGTCCCAGCGCAAATCAACACCTTGCAATACTTACTATTCATCATATTTTATCATGGAATAAACAGGTTATGTTTTTATATACTGGTTCATGAGTTCAGAAATCTACAATGAACTGGCTATTTTCCTCTCTGGTTTGTGATCACATTAAAACAAGTACAGCTTGGTATGACCAAGACTTATATAGGCTGGTTCTCAGAATGATTCTGCCTCTGTCACCGTTGAAAGAGCAGAGGGTAGAAAGTGGAGGAGAAATGATGTGATAGATCAGTAGCATGAAGTAATAATGACAGTTTGGGATTCTAACATTCTAACATTCAGAACAAAAGCTTTATAAAAATGTCAATCTTCGGGGCGCCTGGGTGGCTCAGTGGGTTAAAGCCTCTGCCTTCGGCTCAGGTCATGATCCCAGGGTCCTGGGATGGAGCCCCTCATCGGGCTCTATGCTCAGCAGGGAGCCTGCTTCCTCCTCTCTCTCTGCCTGTCTCTCTGCCTCCTTGTGATCTCTGTCAAATAAATAAATAAAATCTTTAAAAAAAAGTCAATCTTATAATTCACTGATATAAATCCTTAACTCTTCAATATTATTATAGCTTTTAAGATGAAGTTTTAGCCATCTGAGGCACAGGGGCTTTCATTTTCTGGCACCTGCCCACCTCCATTCTCAGATTACTTTTTTCTCCTGGAGCATTTTTCTCTCTAGCCCTTTTGTGCCATATAGAGTGCTGCCTCAAGTTTATGTGCCTTTGAACATGCAGTTCTCCTGCTCCCTTGCCACATTCCTCCCTAGTCTCCCATCCTTCTAAGCCCAGTCTGTTCAAATGTACCATGTTTTAGACAGTTTTCCTTGATTCTCCACTGTGAAGAATCAGATATCCTTTAGAGAGACGACTGTACTTAGCTCAAACTGCCGTTAGCCGACAGGCTCCAGCTGTTAACGCCTTTAGGATTCATTTTGGCTTTTGAGGAGCATGATGCTTTAAACTTGTCTCTTACCAGAGGCCACACACAGTTCATTGCCATGTGGGTCTCTCCATGAAGTAGCTCAAAACAAGGCAGCTGACTTCATCTGACCAAGCAAGCAGGAAGAGCCAGAGGGAGTGCAAATGAGATGAAAGCCACAGCTCTTTGTGACCTAATTTCAGAAATGAAACCCTTTCATGCCATATTCCCTTCATTTGAAAAGTGCCACTCAAGGAAAGGGGTTATACAGTGATGTAAGTATCAGGAAGCCAAATTCATTGGGAGCCTACCTCATGTGGTAAGCTCTTTGTCAATACTCTGGTTTCTCTTTTCATCTTTTCCATAAGAACATTTTCAGCTCAGATCACAAGCATTTACTGAACACTTTATTTATGCAGGCATACTTCAAAACTATAACACGTGTCTTCCTCTCTCATTACTTTATTTAGCACTCATATTATTCTGTAAAACTTTAATTCCTACTCATTTAATTTACATTTATTAAGCATATACTATGCACCTGGAATTGTACTAGATATTGGAATTTCCAACATGAATAAGAACTCAGAAACAAATTTCTAACCTCACCAGTTTTATGTATAATTTTAATTAGCTTCATTTTACAATAGAAGTGACCTTTTAAAACTTAATCCTGTTACTGTATTTTTATAGAAAAATAATTAGTCTTTGATATAATGCATACTTCAAGAATTATGCTATCACGTTAGTTATGTGTTTGGGTTTTTAGAACATAGCAGGATAAATACCCTTAGTTGAAAATGCATTATTGCTCCTAATTTTGTTGTTCCTATTAATGTTTTGTTTATGCCTTTAAACTGGCTACCATGATTTAGATTCCTGTTTATAATAATGTGTGAACCCAGACATTTATAGTCAGAACATGAAAATGAACTAGCCTAGTCTATCCACAACAGTTGCAGTACTCTCTCTTTTAATACTGTTGATTGATTGTACATTAGTTTGCATTAAACTTAAATTTGTATTCCCCTTGCTAATTGCTTTTCTCCTTTACTCCAAAATATATCATAAATTAATTGCAAAACTACTACTACAGGATGGAAAACAACTGCTTTTAGACAGACCAAAATGATACATGTGGTTCCTAGAGGTCTATCTCTGTGTTGTGTATCACATTAAAACAAGTACAGCTTGGTATGACCAAGACTTATATAGGCTGGTTCTCAGAATGATTCTGCCTCTGTCACCGTTGAAAGAGCAGAGGGTAGAAAGTAGAGGAGAAACGATGTAATAGATCAGTAGCATGGAGTAATAATGACAGTTTGGGATTCTAAGTATAAACAATCTGACAATAATGGAGCCCAAGGAAAAATAATGGAAATGTAGGACTGGCTAATAAAGAGATTTATCCAGGGAGAGCCATAGCTGTTGCTGGGCTATTTTGAAAAAGTGGAATACATACAAAATTTAAAAATAAATAAATAAATAAATAGATAGATAATTGCATTGATTAAAATCTTAGAAATGTTTTGATTACTTAACTTTTTACTGTGAATCATTTTTTAGATGTTTGGTAAAACTATTGGGGAAAATGATATATAAACTACTAACTTGTGGCACAGAAGCACTAACCATTGACAAGTATTTATTCTGCTGACCTCTGACTCAATCTTAAAGATTTGGGGTTACAATTACCCCTGGGATGTAGAGCCTAAATGGCTCAGTCGGTTACATGTCTGCCTTCTGCTCAGGTCATGATTCCAGGGTCCTGGGATCAATCTCCATATTGTGAGGAGGAAGGGTTCCTGGTCACAGGGACTCTTCCTTTCTCTCTCCCTCTGCAGCAGCCTCCCCCGCCCAGCTTGTGCTCTCTCTCTCTCTCTTGTTCTGCTCTTTCACATAAATAAATAAAATCTTAAAAAAAAAAAAAAAAAAAAAAACAAACAAACTTCTACCTGGGGGACAAAGGAGAGATTTTTACCAGTGTTCAGCAAATAAAAGATGTCAATTAACTCTATAGTCTCCCTGAGATTAGAGAAGAAAAATAAAACCTAGATTCTAGGTATAAGATTAAAAATATTTTTAAATGAATTTATTTTGATAGAATCAGTTTATCTCCTTTGCCCTGGAGTAGACAAAATTGTTACTTTGTGGAGAAAGCGGTAACGTCGCAATTTACCTACATGGGGCAATTAGCCATGTCTGAACACATTTTTTATTATTATAATTGGAGAGGTGATAGTGGTTTCTAGTGAGTAGAGGCCAGGTTGTTGCTAACCATCCTACAATGCACAGGACATCCTCCCACAACAAAGAATTATCAGGCCTCAAATGCCAACAATGTCAGGGTTGAGAAACCTGAGGTAGTCATGAAGTGCACACTGAGAGAAAAGGTAGAGAAAGGAAGAGTATTTGTGGTATTTGTGTCCCCTCTTTCAATGCAAGTCAAGAGGAAGGAACACAAGAGTTCCTTGTAAGACCAGGACAAGTCTAAATGAAGAAGAGACATGTTTTCTAAGTACAGCCCAAGAAAGGAAACCCACAAATATGCCCTGGAGAATGACAGTGACCTCTAGGCATGAGAGGTTCTTAGATAAGCTTATTAGTTTTCCACAGGTCTAAAGGTGGCATGAGAAGATCTGTAAGTTCCCCCAGAGCCCTAAAGTGAACTGTGGGACTAGCTGGGAAAGTGAGTCAAGAACTACTCCAAGGAAAAGGGTGCTCACCTCAGAAGGGTACACATGCCCTGCCCATAGGGAACTCGTAGGGGCTGGATATGAGCCAAAAACAATACCTGGCTCGGTCCACGATACAAACCTAAGCATGGGCTAGGCTAGACCAACTCTGTTCAGCTAAGACCCTAAAGGGATAAGACATTTCCTTCTCTTGCCATCACCTCACATGCTCTGTGCTGAACCACTAGTGGGAACCAGTGCCCACGGACTGTTTCACATGACTTTACAACTAAAATGGGAAGGAAGAAAGACCTTTTACAGAGAAAACAATGGTATAAAAATGAAACTTTGAGCATCAGTGACGTGCTCCTGAAGTGGCTAATGTCTTCTGAAGTGATCTGAAAAATTGTGCAGTAGGACTGAATTTACCTGAAAGCTCAAACAATAAGTCATCTGACAAAGCTTCAAAAATCAGTCAAGAAAAATTACTTTTTTTAATACCTCTGTTATATGGACTATTGTAACTGTGAAATATTATGCCTCTTACAAAGCTTCTGATGTTTTTTTAATTTCTTGACATTGAATAACAAACTGTGAGAGACAGGACCTCTGATATAACAAATTATAACCTTCTCTTTGTTTTACTGTTTCATTCTTAAAAGTTGCATCCCTTAATGACATGGGGCCACCTGCCAATGGTTTACGTTTTGGCATCACCCCTCCCTTTTCATCTCATTAATTCTTACTCCTTCCTTTTGTCTAAACTTAACTTCTCTTCTACCTGAAACTTGCCCTAACCACTTCAGATTAACTTAAAAGCCCCTGAAATACATTTTCATAGTACTTAACAAACTTTACTATAATTCTTTATTACATTTTTCTTTTTCTTTGAAGACAAAGTCAATGGTTATGGCTTGTCATGGACTCCCCAGTACCTAACACAGTACTTAACACATTACAGGCATTAATAGATGTTGGTTTTTCTAATTAAGCTATTAAATATGTTGAAAATTGCAATGGTAGTTAAGTTCTAACAGCTAATTATAGTCCTTGTAATCTTTCCCCATTTCGCTACATTCAAAAGTCCTGTTTGTGCCACCCATATGAATATCATTTTTGAAAATTATTTGTTTATAAGAATCAATTTTGAGACTGTGTTGCTTCCTATTTCCTGGGTGATAAAAAAATAGGACCATGGTTTTTAAAGGCGGGATGACAAATTATATATTTGAGCTGGAGGCTCTCAAGAGCAGGATTTTGTGTTGTTTCATAAAATTAAATGCACATAACAAATATTAATTGGTTTCCCTTGAATGAGGGAGAAAATGAGAATATCATATAGGCTTTTGAGGCTGGCACAACCAATGTAGAGTATCGATTCCAGTGCTTACCAATTTTGTGATCTTGGAAATAACACCTATTCAAGTATCTGTTTCTTAATATGAAAAAATGGGCATAATAATTCTTAATTATATATTTGATGATTATATATTTATGTGTGTGCAAGTAAGAGAGAAAAAAGGAAGATGAAAAGAAAAGAAAAAGAAAGAGAAACTTTTCATCTAGATCCTAGTATAGGGTAAATAATAATCCAATTTCTCCTCATAAAAACATTAATTGTCTACCTCAGATTTCTAACTCTGCTGATGGGAGAAATCAATTGTGTTTTTTTTTTCCTTTTTCTTTTTTTTTTAAAGAGAGAGAGTGAGCACGTGCACACTTTGGGGAGGTAGAGGTGGGGGATGAGGGAGAAAGAATCCTTAAGCCGGCTCTATGCCCAGCATTGAAATGAAGAATCAGATGCTTAAAAGACTGAACCACCCAGGTACTTCAGTCATTTGGTTTCTTAAATGATACCTTCTGAACCATTATTATTATTATTATTATTATTATTATTATATAAATTATAATATAATTAGAATTATAACAATTACTATTATTAAATCTTTAAGCTCCTCACAAATGGGAATAACCCAAGTTGTTCTGTACTCCTAAAGCCATAGTTTGTGATACAACATTTGTTGGATTGCCAGTGATTAATTGAAGGGGGTGGGATTATGGACATTGGGGAGGGTATGTGCTTTGGTGAGTGCTGTGAAGTGTGTAAACCTGGTGATTCACAGACCTGTACCCCTGGGGATCAAAATATATGTTTATAAAAAATAAAAATAATCATAAAAACATAAAAAAAAACCATTTAAGTCTGGGGAATTCCTTAAAAATAGAGAATTCCTTTTGACAAAACTTACCAATGCGGGTTAAAAACAAACAAACAAAAAAAGCATGTTCTCTTTCCTCTGGATGAGCTGAACTGAGGAAACCAAGATCCTCAGAATGTCAAGAAGTGGGTGACTTCTGGAGTTAACAGAATGGAGGTACTGAAACTGAGCTATTTTGTGGTAGAACTGATGACTAAAGATGTAATTTGGATAACTTTTAATCCTACAACACTGAATTGGAAGAGAAAGAATAATTACATATGGTCTTGAAATCAGTTATTAAAAAAATCCTTTAGGATACAAACTTAATACCCATTTTATGATTAAATTCTGCCATTATATTCCCAGAGCCTCTGGATAAAGTCCCATTCCTATTGTTTGATATAGCTTCCTGTGACTTGCCTCTTCCCTGTCTTTCTACCTCCTTCTTGTTGCTCATGCCCATTTAATACTAATTCCAGCCATGCAGAAATACTCATGATTCTCAAATAAACTGTGTTGTTTTACCCTTTTGTGACCTTGCCCTCTTAAGCAGGGTTTATCGCTCCCACCTAACTATACTTTGCATTTCAATTTATTTATTCAATCATCATTTATTAAGTATCTTCTGTGTCTCAGTTATGGCAGAAGGTTCTCGGGAAATACAATGCTAAAAACATGACCTCTTTCCTCAGACGGCTTAAGATCTTATAAAGGAAGACATGCAGGTAACTAAATGTTCAGAGATGAACATACAGTGCATACAGTGGAGGGCATGGAAAATTCTGAAGGGGTAAGAAGATTTGAAACAAGAGTCAGAGAGGTGATCATGAGGGAAAGCTGGTCTTAAATGAAGGCAAGAAGGCAAAGAGCTGTGGAGTAAAAGGTAGGGTTATGAAACTCCCTGGTGTTTTAGGAAAAAGTATTGTGAAGAACTACAGACATAATGGCATAGTGGTGAACAATTAATAGCACAGGTCTAGAGTCTAAGATCAGAGTCTGGATTCAGAATTTTAAGAAAGAATTAGAAAGGTAAAATGGTGCTAATCAAAAGGCAAAATATGTCATATATGGTAGATCAAAATATGGTAGACAAAATAGGTATCCATGTCCTAATTCCCAGAGCCAGAGAAGCTTATGTGGCAAAAGGGACTTTGCAGATGTGATGAATTTAACAGTCTTGAGATGGGAGACTATCCTGTATTACCTGGGTGGGCTCAGTGTAATTGCAATGGTTTATGAGGGGAAGAGGAGGCAGTAGAGTCAGAATCAGAGGAAACATGAAGAGGGAAACAAGTCAGGAAGGAGAGAAATTTGAAGATACTTTACTACTGGGTTTGAAGATGGAGGAAAGCACCATGAGTTAAGAAATGCAGGTACCCTCCAGAAGATGTAAAGGTGAGGAAACAGCCTCAAAAGCCTCTAAAAGACACTATGGACATCTTGATTTTAGGACTTTTTGAACTTTAGAAACTATAAGATAATAAATTTGTGTGGGTTTAAGCCAATAAATTTGCAGTAATTTGTAAGAGCAACAATAGGGAACTGTAACATACCTAAACATATAATGGATATACCCTCTCCTATGTTCAATGGAAAATTATTTGTATTTTAAAAAATAAATCAAGCTCTTAGGTATGCAACTTAGAAACAATTTCAGAGTTAAAATTTTTTAAAAAAGGTTGAATCAGAGATGAGCGATACTGAAAACAATAGAAGACAGAAGAGGAAACTTTTCAAAATCTAGGATGAAGTAAAGAGGGTTGGATAAAAGTATTATTCAGAAATGGAGGGGCACCTGGGTGGCTCAGTGGGCTATGTGTTGACTCTTGGTTTCCATTCAGATCATGATTTCATGGGTCATGAGATTGAACCCCATGTTAGGCTCCACTCTCAGTGGAGAGTCTGAAGATTTTCTCCCTCTGCCCCTCCCAACACTCTGTCTTTCTAAAAATAAATAAATAAATCTTTTAAAATAAATGGAATCAGGGGCTCCTGGACGGCTTAGTCAGTTAAGTGTCTGACTTCTGATTTTTGACTCAGGTCATGATCTAGGGATCCTGAGATGGAGCCCTGCTGTGGGCTCCATAATCAGCGCAGAGTTTGTTGGAGATTTTCTCGCACTCTCCTTCTGTCCCTCCTGCTCTCTCTCTGCAATAAATAATATCTTAAAAAAAAGAGAGAAAATAAAAAGAAGAGAAAGAAATGGAACCAGATTTTATTAGCTCTGAAGTATGTATAACTTATAAATCTGTGCAAAAAAAGTACCAAATTACAAATACAAAAGTGAATAAGGAAATATTTAGAATGAGAAACAAATTAGAAACAAATAAAAAACTTTTATAAAGTGATGGATACCACAAACATCACAAAATTTTAGAAAAATGTGATTTTTCCTTTTATCGATCAATTAATTAAAGTTAATTAATTTTTATTTGAGCCCTAACACAAATCTATAATCTCTTCCCCTCAGTAGGTCTGTAGCCCATTCCAAGATCTTAGTAGAGACCAAAAAAGTGACAGGGCCACTGGAGTGTAAGCTTCATTAGTTTTACAGCAGATATGCTTCTCATATGGATATAAAGACTAGAGACATTCAATAGAAGCAATAGAAGGGTGGAGAACATTTGTGGGTTATGATTTGAGTACTTGGGTGAAGTGCTTCTTCCCCTGATACAGCATTTTTAAAAAATATTTTGTTTATTTATTTGACAGACAGAAATCGCAACTAGGCAGACAGGCAGTCAGAGAGAGAAAGGAAGGCAAACAGGCTCCCTGCTGAGCAGAGAGCCCCATGCCAGGCTCGATCCCAGGACCCAGCACCCTGGGATCATGACCTGAGCCCCTGGGTTCATGACCTGAGCCGAAGGCAGAGGCTTTAACCCACTGAGCCAACCAGGCGCCCACCCCCTCACCCCATACAACATTTAGAATATGAAAATAATGCCTTTTGAAGCTTACATCTAAATTCCTGGAGGACAGAGACTGTATTCAACCTGGTACAACATTTGGATGAATGACTATTAGATTGCAGCTTTAACTGAAATGTACATACACATTTGCATTTTAAAGTACAGCTTATGTTTTGTGGCAATATTATATAAACTAAAAAATTAGGGTAACTTTACTTAATGTAAAAACTCTTTGCTATGATATGTACCATGGGCTATAATTACAGTGAAACTATTTTACTTTTTCATTACAGAAGTTTTTTATTTGTTTTAGTGAAAACCTGAAAATTTCAAAACAATAATTTCAGTCATATAAAGTTATGGTTAGAAAACAGCTGACCACTTTGAGTTTAAAAAATCAGCTTTCATTTCAAAAAATATAAAAAACATATTATTACACTATGAAAATAATTGATAACAAAATCAAATTTATTTTTTGGCATAATAATTTAATTAGATTGTGAGTTCATTATAATCTCTATTTCCTTATTTAGTTGTCTGGGTAATAATCTATTACCTCTAAGTTTTATTTTTTATCAAGTCCTAATACAATTTTAGGTATAGAAACAGACTGTCACTCTATTGCAAATAATTTATTATATCCATCCAATCAATTGCATTTGGTCCATCAAGGGTGATAACATCCACCCACAAAATATTTTACCAAGGAAATTTTACTTAAATTTTGGGAACACTACACCAAAAAAAAGTTAATTCTATGGTGTTAATTAAAGCATTATAGCCAAATATGTCCTTGTAAGCCTTGAAAGAGAGTATAAAGGATGTAGGTTGGAGAATAATTTTGTATCTTAACCAATATCATTCTAAAGTAAATTCAGGTGACTAAATAACAATTCTGATTATATATTTTTGTCAAATCCATTAATGTCATTTTAGCTGTACTTGGTATATCACTGAGAACGTTCATTAAAGGTAAAGAATGATTCTTGCAACGACCTTACTTTTGTATGTGTATGTGTGTTCAAGTGCACAAATATGGGACCAAGAATAGGAAGGCCACAACTTTAGATTACTGTGAAACAAGTCAGAATTTTCCACGCTTGCCACTTTGGAGTTCCAAAAATCAAGTGGCTCACCAAATATTGTTTTGACTATGACAAGTAATTTAGTTTTTTAAGCATCAACTCTGTGTAGGATACTATTTTGTGATGTTCAAGAGATAAAATAATCTCTGAAATTTCAACAAACTCTCTAATATCCATCTATCCAATTTGTTATGCCCAAGATAAAGTTGAGTACCTGAAAATTATATAATTTAAAGGATGTCATTTTTATTCTCATTTTTTACATCCATTTCTTCTAAAACCTGAGACACAATCACTATAATATCCTTGAGGTGAGCAAATCTTCCTTGTTTGAGAATGAATTTTTTTTTTTTTGAAATAGCCAAAAATTTGGATGCCATCCTGGTGAATAATGAGCCTCATTAAACATAAAAGTTTTGGTCAGAAACCAGGTATCACTCTACATAAATAAATTTGATTTATTTTTGTGGCTGCAAAGGTAAGTAAGGTAAATTTAAAATGGTTTTGAATATAGGCTCATGAAAAAATATGCAGTGCCTTCCCAGGCAGTGATTGGAAAGGGATGTTAGGATTTTGGTTATGGAAGCTAATGATATAGAGGTTTCTGTTGCACTCTGTCCTTTTTCCTTTACAATCCTGACTCACTTCATTCTTATATGATATGCCCACTATATTATAAATACCTGAAGTATGGAAACAATATTGACTTTATTTTCCACAAAGTATTTACCTTATATCATCTTAAGACCCAAATAACCTGATTTAATTCCAATTAGCAATTAAATAATTGAATTCTAATGATATCAAATGAATTCTAGATACTAAAAAAATTGCACAATTGATGTATAATTTATCTACACCAATTAGGATGATGCAATTATATTATTAACTTCACATAATCCTCTTCTAGGAAGAAGGTTAAACCAGAAAATACTGAACAGTGATTCAAATGATACTTGATAGAGACTTAGGAACCTAAATTAAAAGTTAAAAAAGAGGGTGCCTGGGTGACTCAGTGGGTTAAGCCTCTGCCTTCGCCTTGGGTTATGATTTCAGGGTCCTGGGATTGAGTCCCACATTGGGCTCTCTGCTTGGCAGGGTGCCTGCTTCCTCCTCTCCCTCTGCCTGCCTCTCTGCCTACTTGTGATCTCTCTCTGTCAAATAAATAAAATCTCTAAAAAAAAAATTAAAAAAGAAAAGAATATAGCATAGTGTTCAAAGAAAGCTCTTCAAAGTTCAAAACTTTTAATTATTCAGAGGCAGAAACTTAATTCAGTAAATAGAAATAGCAATTTATCTTCAGATGTTGTGGCTAATGTGTTGTATTTCTTGGTGTGGTGGATTAAAAATGAAATGTGACTGGCATTCTACACTGATAATTGGAACCCTTTCTTGTCTCTTGTTATACCTTGCCAACCAATCACTGGAGTACATTTACAAAAAATTAAAAAGTTAAAAATTTTTTTATAAAGTCCAAACCCTCATAAACTCACAAAACCAAAGATCTGCCTAGAATTTTTCTTTTCTTTTTTTCTCTTCATATTTATTATCATGGAATTATTTTACATGGATTGATTATATATTAGCTTCATTTACCTCAAGCTCACATACTTTTATAATTTGGCTACTTAGAAAAACTCAAAACATACAACTATAATTAGTGAGGCCTATATAAAAAATTTATTTTTTTCTGTGATCTATAAATCTTCATATTTATTTTCATTTCTCCTTTATTATTTTTTTAATGACCAGCTCACATGGATTTGGAACAATGTAAAATTCTACATAGATGAAAAAAAATTTGTATAAGAAATATAAGAAAAAATACTGAATCATATTTATTCTACTTGGTACTTGGTTTAGAAAATAGCAAGTATCCATTTTCAATTAAATATCATTTGATTCGTTAAATCTCCTACCCATTGAAAATAGGTTATTAGAGCAACTCAGGTCCCTTGAATACTGTTGGTAGAACCAAAGTCTTTTAGGAGAAGTATGGAAACTCTTTAATATATATTATTATTGATAAAAATAAATTATTATAAAAATTATCACTGACAATTTTAAGGCTCAGTTTTTACTGAGATATTTATAAAGCATGATTTATTTGTGGTAAATGGAAAGTACACACATGTGCATATATGCAGGCACATGTACACACACATACATATCCAGAGTTTCCAAATCTCATTTTTAAAAATTCCATTAAAAATTCATTTTATTTAATTTAATTTTTTATTTAAATTCAAGTCAGTTAATATATGGTGTATTATTAGTTTCTAGGTAGAGTTTAGTGATTTATTCCTTTGCATATAAAAAATCATTTGAAGATAACCATTACCAACAGGGGGTCACGTCAGTGCAGAGTGCACTGATGAGCTGGAGAAGGGCATGCCTCTGCCTTATCAGCCCAGTCTCCCACTGTTTTTCTTTCCTACAGTGGGAGCAGTAGGAAGGTAAGCTTGCCCAGTACCTACCTGCCAGCTTTCCATCACTTTTTTTCATTCTAGATCATCTATCATTCTGTCCTAGTTGTCATTTGTTTATCGTTTATAGCCCTCACTTTATTTTTTTAAAGATTTTATTTATTTGACACAGAGAGAGATCACAAGTAGGCAGAGAGGCAGGCAGAGAGAGAGGGGGAAGCAAGCTTCCTGCTGAATGGAGAGCCTGATGTGGGGCTCAATCCCAGGACCCTGAGATCATGACCTGAGCCGAAGGCAGAGGCTTAACCCACTGAGCCACCCAGGGGCCCCTATAGCCCTCACTTTAAATAAATACTCTTGTCACTGCCTCTCCTCCTAAGCTTTTCAGTTTCTTTTATTTTTAACTTTAAACTGATTTGTTCCATACCAAGACATTTTCAGAAAATTCCCCTTTTATTAATTGAAGAAATCTGAAACTGAATTGCTTGAACTGTCTAACCTTAAAATGACAAACTTCAGGGACAGGATTGCTGTATTTCTTCTAAATGTTTTGCAGAATCTAGGGCATTCCACGTGCTGTGTTTCCACGTAAAGGATTCCTTTCTTTACTCACAAAAAGAACAGGCAAGTATTTATGAAGCTAATGCTGAAAGGCAGAATAAATCCTTAAATCCTCCTCAACTTAAGACTGTTGAGAAAATAGCTTACAGAGGACTTACAGTCTTGTTTCTGAAACACAGCTCAATTCTCCCCAATGTATTGCTTTATTCATAATGTGAAATTTTAGTATCAAAGTGTCAAATAAAGGGGAGAATATTATTTCTACAAAAGTGAGCACACAAGAGGGAAGACAAGTACCAGGAGAGGAATTCTGTTTCTTAACAGACTGATTAAGCATGGTGCATATTCAAAAGTACAACTATGTATACACAGACCCACCCCCCCAAAACAGTTCAAAAGTAACCTAACCATGGTCTGTTCAGAATGAAGATCTCTATATTGGTATCAATATAGATCTTGATCCGACTTCTACGTTTGCCTTTCTACATTTTTCTCTTTTCTGTTTATTTTTATTCGGGAAATAAAGCTGGGGAGAGTATTGTAAAAAACCTTCCTGTAATCTTATACAACTTCAGTACTATCAACAATTTTTCATTTCTGTTTCATCTAGGCCACTCCGACTTTTTCCTGGAGTATTTTAAAGAAAATTTCAGATTTCACTTGAATTTGTTTATAAACATTTAAGTCTCTGCATGTTATTAATGAGGAGTAGATCTCTGATAAAGGTGAAAATAGGCAGGACTAGGCATGTATGGACTGGGTGTGAGAAGCATGTAATCAGTCATTATGATAATCTTGTTTTTTATTAGGGTTATTGACATACTAAAGGCTTAGGAAGTAAGGAAATATTCAACCTGTAAAATGACTCAGTTTTATCAAAATCAGATCCAAAAGGTCAGGCTGGAGCCTGCAGGCCCACTGTGACCTTACTTAGCTGGTTCTCCTAAATTTCTGCCAAGATCTAAGGTCCTGATTCTGTTATTTCCCCCATTTGATGGCACCTAAGATAAACTGCACTGCCGAAAGAACACATTATTAATATTAGTCAACTCTGAGCATACTGTGTTTTGAAAATAATGTAAGCTGTTTATTTATTTTTCCCATCAAGTTATCTTTCTGTTTGTGTAGAATTTAGCTCATATGTGCAAAAGGTCTTCTGTGGCTTGAGTGTCATGTTTTCATTTATCTCCGCCCACTCACCCACCCTAATTTCTTTCAGTTATGTCTTCCCTCTGTCCTCCTCCTGAGTCACACTCCATGCCAGGATCATACATCCTCTGTAGAAGGGGCTTTATGGAGTGCTAAAAAGCACGGGAGTGGGCACAAATAGAACGGTATTTACATCCTTCTTCTAATGTATAGTACCCTTGAGACTTTGAGAAATGTGCTTCATCTCTGCAATTTTCATTATTTGTTAAAAGGTATAGGAAAATAACTCAAAAGTTAATTGTGTTAAATAAGGAATGTGAAATGATTAACTCAGTGCCTGGCATATAGCAAGAATTTCCTAAATAGTAGCTACATTATGGTTCTTCTTATTTTGGTAATACAAAAACATCTAATAGCTTGTGAACATCAGCTACACATCACCACTGCGAATTGATTGAGAACTGGAAAAGGAATTAGTCCTCTGTAGCATTCTTATTACAGTCCAAAGTAAGTTTTTGTTCTCTAAGCTAAACTGGCATATATTTTATGGCAGGCATTTTATACTATATTTTCTCTCTATAAGTCTAAGAATAATACTACATGTACACTAGATACTGATGACATAATTGCTAAATTTTATTTTTTTTAATTTTTAAAAGTTTTATTTACTTATTTGACACAGAGAAGAAGAGAGATCATAAGTAGGCAGAGAGGCAGGCAGAGAGAGGGGGGGGGGACAGGCTCCCTGCTGAGCAGAGAGCCCATGTAGGGCTTGATCCGAGGACCCTGAGATCATGACCTGGGCTGAAGGCAGAGGTTTAACCCACTGAGCTACCCAGGCACCCCTAATTGCTAAATTTTAATATTACCATTGCTGATATGCATATCTTAAAGATGATGGAACTACTTTAATCAGATTTAAAATATCATTTTCATTAGAACACAATGTTTAAATTACTCATAACTTTTATTTTCTCACGTATTTTTATTTTTGTTCACCATCTTCCAGTTATTGTACATAGACATTTTTATGTAATTCCTACTACATCATATATAGACTCTAAATAAGATAATTAAAAATGAGATAACCCCTTCAATCTAAGATTATATTAGATTAATACTAAATTACTGCTATATTACTATATCATTA
The DNA here is from genome assembly GCF_030435805.1 of Mustela lutreola. Lineage (NCBI taxonomy): Eukaryota > Metazoa > Chordata > Mammalia > Carnivora > Mustelidae > Mustela > Mustela lutreola. The sequence goes on along the minus strand of NC_081292.1, from coordinate 120,719,525 downwards.
CTGATTTTTCTTTTGTCTTACATTATTAGTCTTGGTCCTTATCCAACGAGCTCAGAGTTGAGAAACAAGAACAAGAATATAGCATCCATGTGCTGCCTCTGCATGATTCCATGACTCCATTTTGATCCTTTTAGATTATTCTCCCAACTCTCAAGAGAAAAAAAAAGGTGCAGTAGTCCTAGTAAGGTGAATTCATGTACTTTCCTTTTCAGCAAAGAAAAACAAATTCAAGATGTTTAAAATTCAAAAAAAATACTATCAAAAAGATACAGTATTCATGGGTTTGTGTTAGTGTGAATGGAAATCAATTCTCAACTCCTGTATATAAACAATTAACCTAGTGTTTAATTATTTAACTATCATGCAAGACTAGGAGAGCTATTTGGGGAAAAGAAACTATATATAATACATGGAGTATATAATTTGTTATTTTCATGCTCAAATGCCTTCTTACTCAGAATTGTATAGCATCAGAGTATATACATAGTTAAATCCTGCTGTGTTTGAAATTAACCACATTAAACACCCATTGGTGTGATTAGTACAACTCAGCAGACTATGGGTTGCTGAATTAATATATTTATTTGTATCTATACTCTTATAAGACAATGATTTGGTTGATTTTATTATTTACAATTTTTTAAAGTATATCAAAATTCGACTACCAAAGGGTAGAAGAGAAAAATAATATGGATAAGCACATAATATGTGGGTATACTGCCAATATCTCACTCCCAGTTGGAGACACTCACTGATATTTCCAGTGCAGTGAATAGAAAAGCTGCAATCACAGTTGTATTTTGCCAAGAGCAATGGAACTGTTAGTTCTTATAAATGAGTGAACCTAAAAACAAATTAAGTAAAATGATTACCTTCTTCCCCAGCTTGTCAAGAGTTCCAAAGCGTTCATTTTCAATGACACTTGGTGGAATCTTACTCCACCCTCTTCTGAAGGCCCACATTCTATTGAAATGCTAATGAAACTAATCAGGTTGTTTCTTTTTTGAACTTTTTTGTCTTTCAGTCTAAACTCTTTCTATCTGAGATGCTGATTCATTTACTGATTTATTGTTTGTCAAGTTTATACATTTCTTTGTCTCTCAGGGTAGAAATTAGGGAAGGGGGAGGAAAAAAAGAAAGGACTATGAAAGAATGTGTCTAGTTTCTTCAAAGTGATAAATCACTTCCAGATTTTGATTCCACCTGGATGACTGCAAATTTGGGTGCATCAGAATGTAAAGACTAAACAACTAACAGAAGGGCTGTCAAAGGATTATCATTTCAAAGTTAGATGTGGCAGAAGGCAACTCCCGCAGATTCTGGAAAAATGGCTAGGCTTGGGCTATATTTAGACAGTAGATCTAACAAGTAAGCAGAAAAAGGTTTTGGTGAAGGTCAATATTCCTATTTAGAAAAGAGAATGTCACTTGAGACAGGTGAGGTGTTCTTGACATGGTTATATTCATTTCATTTCCTACTTTTTTTTAATACTTTCTTCTTTTCTTTTTTTTTTTTCTTTAAGCAGGCATAGAACCTACAAAGAATAGTGTAGACAACTTTCAGATCTGATCTCACTGATCAGCAGTTTAGAAAACCACTATTCTCACAGGACTGTGTGTAGTTACACACCAGTCCTAAATTCAGAATATTCAGAAGTAGAAGAAAATGGTGCAGTTTGGCAGGGAAGGTGAATTCTAGATCTACAACCTTAGCATCACAGATTATATTCTGCAAGTCTCTGAGCTTCAGTTTACTGTGTTCAATTCCAGGGGCATGTAGGAATAACATGCTGCATGTTATACATGCTACATCCTAGAAGGAATATATGTGTGTACATATACGCAGTTGTGTGTGGAATTTTACATAAAAAGTTTTGAAACATAAAGGAACACTTCTAGTTGTTTCCATGGATAACCTATTAGAAGTTGGCTGAAAAAGATTTAACTGGTATGCCTAATAAAATGCTTTTCTCTACTTGTTTTGTAGGGGGAAATTTGTGCTTCAATGGAAAATTATGCATTGTTAGAGCTCACACATCTTGGTTATTCAATTCTAGCATTATATTGCTTTTGAGCTATTTTAAAACTCTAAATTATAGATAATTGATAACAATGCAAAATCTTGTTTATAGATATGCTAATTCTGTCCTGTAGAGGTTCAATTTACTTCCCTCTCCCAATGTGAAAGAAGCCAATTTTGCCTCTATTTGCATATTCCTTCAATGTTTCTGATATATAAATGTGCGTTTTCTTTGGATTCTTCTTTGAATGGGTCATTAACATCTTACCAGTCCCCTCATTAATAGAGTTAAATAAACTTTATAATAAGTGTTATTATTATATCTGTATCCCTTCCCAGGCCTAATAGGCTTTTTTTTAGATTTTTTTAAATGTAGGTGATGGAACATAGAAAATATATGTGTACTTAGAAATATACACACATTTAATATATATATATTTTGCACTATATGTTTTATTCCTACCAGTTTTGTTGAGGTATAATTGACAAACAAAAATTGCATATGTTTAAGAGGCACAATGTGATGTTTTAATATACACTTTTTTTTTCTATTTCTGTAAAAAATGCCACAATCCAGCTAATTTACATATCCATTACCTTACATAATTACCACATTCTTTTGTGTGTTGTGAGAATACTTAAGATATACTCTCTTAGAAAATTCAAGTACACAATCCAGCATTAAAAACTAGTCATCATGCTGTATGTTAGCTCTCCAGAATATATTCATCCTGCATAACAGAAATTTTGTCTCCTTTGACCAACATCTTCCCATTTCCCCCACCTTCCAACCCCTGGTTAATATAGTTCTACTCTCTGTTCTACTCTCTAACTCTAAATGAGTTAGACATTTTAGAATCCACATATTAGTGAGATCATGAAATATTTGTCTGTCTGTATCTGGCTTATTTCATTTAGCACAATGTCTTCTGGGTTTATCCAAGTTGCAACAAATGGCAGTTTACTTACTTCCTTTTCTTAAGAATGAGTACTAGTCTAGGGTACCTGTTTACCACATTTTCCTTATTCATTCATCTGCCAACAGACACTTAAATTGTTTCCATATGTTGGCCATTGTGAATAATGCAGCAGTGAACATGGGAGTGCAGATATCTCTTGAAGATACCAATTTCATTTTCTTTGGATACATACCCAAAGTGGGATGGCTGGGTCATATAACAGTTTTATTTTTAATTTTTTGATGCAATTTGATACTGCTTTCCATAATGGCTATACTAATTTATATTCCAACAACAGTATACAAGGGTACTCTTTTACCCACATCTTTACAGACACTTGTTATCTTTTGTCTTTTCAGTAAAAGCCATCTTAACAGGTGCGAGGTAATGTATAATTCTGATTTTGGTTTGCATTTCTGTGATGATTAATGATGTTGAGCACTTTTTCATGTGCCCATTCCATTCGTATGCCTTCTTTAGATAAATAAAGTCCTTTTTTTTTTTTTTTAAAGATTTATTTATTTATTTATTTGACAGAGAGAGAGAGAGGTCACAAGTAGGCAGAGAAGCAGGCAGAGAGAGAGAGAGAGAGGAGAAAGCAGGCTCCCTGCTGAGCAGAGAGCCCGACATGGGCCTCTATCCCAGGACCCTGAGACCATGACCCAAGCTGAAGGCAGAGGCTTAGCCCACTAGCCACCCAGGTACCCAATAAAGTCCTTTTTAATCAGGTAATTTGCTTTTTGATATTGAGAACCATGAGTTCCTTATATATCAGATGTGTGGTTTGCAAATATTTTCTTTCATTTTGTAGGTGGTCTCTTTCACAAGTTGAATGCTTCTTTTGCTGTGCTGAATTTTTTAGTTTGATGCAATTCCATTTGTCTATTTTTGCTTTTATTACCAGTGCTTTTAGTTTCATATCCAAAAAATGACTGCCCAATGTCAAGAAATTTTTCTCTGTTTTATTATAGTAGTTCTGCATATTCATGTCTGACATTTAAATCTTTGATTTATTTTGAGTTAATTTTTGTATATGGTGTGAATTTTTTGTACACGTATGATAGTTTATTTATTTTTCCAGATATGGATAACCAGTTTCTGCAATGACCATTTATTGACAGGCTGTCCTTCTATTTATTTTTTAATTTTTTTATTTGAGACAGAATGAGAGAGAGCTGTGGGAGTGGGAGGCACAGGAAGAGGGAGAGAATCTCAAGCAATCTCCTGATGTGGGGCTTGAGCCCAAGGATCTTGAGATCATAGCCTGAGTCAAGAACAGAGTTGTACGCTTAACTGCCTGAGCTACCCAGGCACCCGAAAACCATGCATCTTTTATTCTATGCTCCTGGCACCCTTGTCTAAGATATGTTGACTGTAAATATGTGGATTAATCTCTGGGCTCTCTGTTCTATTGGTCTATATGTTGTTTTGATTTTAGTCCCTTACTGCTTTGGTTACCATAGCTTTGTAATATAACCTGAAGTCAGAAAGTATGATGCCTCCAGTTTGTTTTTCTTGTTCAAAACTGCTTTGGTTATTTTGGACCTTTGTCATTTTGTAAAAAAAACTGTGATTTTCTTTTTCTATTTCTGTGAAAAATACCTTTGGAATTTTAATTGGAATTGTATTCAATCCCCAAAATATAGTATGTACAATTTAATATTAACTCTTCCAATCCATAAAAACAGAGTATCATTACATTTGTTTGCATCTTCTTCATTTTCTTTCATCAATATCTCATAGTTTTCAGTGTACAGGTCTTTTACCTCCATGCTTAAATTTATTCTTAAGTATTTTGTTCTTTTTGAGGCTATTGTAAATGGAATTGTTTTCTTAATTTTTTGATAGTTTATTGTTAATGCATAGAAATGCAATGAATTTCTGTATGTTAATGTTGTATCTTGCAACTTTACTTAATTTATTAGTTTAAACAGTTATTTAGTGGCATCCTTAAGATTTTATGTACTTAAGATACGTAAACTGTAAATAAAAACACTTGCACTTTTTTCCTTTCCAATTTGGATGCCTGTAATTTCTTTCTCTTATCTAATTGCTCTGGTTAAGACTTCCTGTATTTTGTTGACTATGAATGGTGAGGGTGGGGATTCTTGTCTTGTTCTTGATCTTAAAGAAAAAACTTTCTGCTTTTTATCACTGGGTTTTATGTTAGCTGTGGGTTTGTCATATATAACTGCATTCTGCTGAGTTATTTATTTTCTTCTATTCCTACTTTGTTAAATGTTTTTTATCATGAAAGAGTATTTTTCAAAAGATTTTTCTACAGCCATTGCAATGACTAGATGACTTTTAGCCTTCATTCTGTTAATATCTATTAGCTTCATTTGCTTTATAGTATTATTCAAGTCCACGGTTTCCATATTGGTTTTCTGTCTGGATGATGTATTCTGTGTTGAAAGTGGAATATTGTTGTATAGTTCTTTATTCCCCTTCAAAGTTGTTAATAGTTGCTTAATATATTTAGGAGCTCCAATGTTGGGTGCTTATATATTTACAATTGTTATATCCTCTTGATTAATTGACCCCTTTACCATTATGTTATGACCTTTTTTTTTTTAAAAGATTTTATTTATTTATGATAGAGAGAGAGAGAAAGAGAGGGAACATAAGCACAGGGGAGCTGGAGATGGAGAAGCAGGCTCCCTGAAAGCAGGGAGCCCAATTTGGGGCTCCATCCCAGGACTCTGGGATCACAACCTGAGCTAAAGGCAGATGTCTAATGACTGAGCTATCCAGGTGCCCCTATGTTATGCTCTTTTTTGTCTTTTCTGAGAGTTTCTGACTTAAAGTCTATTTTGTGCAATGTAAATATAATCATTCCAGTTCTCTTTTGGTTATCACTGCATGGGATATATATATATATATTTATATATATATATATTTTTTTATCATCCCTTCACATCAGCCTCTGTGTGCACTTAAAACAATATATATTTAATTAAATGCAGATATTTAATATATAATATAAAGATTCATAGAGAGAGGTAGAATATTATCTGCTAAACTGTTGTGGTGAGGCAGGAAGGTGAAAAGTTGTGAAGGTTGTTTTTTTGGTTTTTTACTTTCTATTGTATCTGTTTATGAATTTGACTTTTTTATGTAGGATGTGATATTTTTATAATTAAAAAAGAAAACATAAAACAAATAATAGCTATTCACCCAATCAGATAACAACTACACGAGGAGATTTGTTTTAAAATTTTAATTCTTGCTCTTAATGTATATATAAGAGCAAAACACTTTGAATATTGTGTATTAAGTTACTTAGTAGTAATGAAAACATGAAAAGATGAGGCATCTAGATGGCTCAGTTGGTTAAGCATCTACCTTTGGCTGAGGTCATTATCCCCAGGTCCTGGGATGGAGGCCCACTTTGGGCTCCATGCTCACCAGGGAGTCTGCTTATTCCTATCTCTTTGCCTTCTATACCCCTTGCTTGTGTTCCTTCTCTCTCACTCTCTCAGATAACATAAGTAAAATCTTTAAAAAAAAATATGAAGAGAAAATGAACCAAAGTTCACCATTACTCATAGATATAACAAAAATAGTCTCAGTTTATATGATACTTTATTTTTCCACCTTTTCCCATGTTGGTCAAAGATAAGGCTGTAAGCATTTTGTACTTTTCATCTTATCACCATAGTACAGTCTCAAGCACTGGAAGTAAATGCAGACCTGTCAATATTTTTAGAAATATTTTTATCTCTGCAGTATTCTTGTGGCTCACAGATTCCTTGCACTTTTCAAAGTCAAAACCATGTTAAATTTTCATTTTCTATAATACAGTTTTAATTATAATAAATTGTCCTTTGAATCTTACTTATAGGAGGAATTTGAGAATAAAAGTTGACAATTTGTTCTGTCCTATGGGATATTAAACACAAGCTATAAAAAATAATGATAGCTCTATTTGCATGTGGGATATCATTCACTGAAATCCATATCCAAAACTTATTCATTGGTTCAATTAATAGTTAATATAGTTATTTCTTAAAATACAAACAAGCAAGCAAAGAAGCATATTAAGCATTTTCTGTGTACCAAGCCCTGGTCTAGGCTTGGGGATTCAGAAGTGGACATAATCATACCCTTATTTTCTATTCCCATTCAAAGTCCAAGATATAAACTTTTTACTTTCTTACCTATGATTTCTCCAATCTCAGTTCTATGTCAGGGCTTTGAATTTTCTATTTCTTCTGCTTAGAATACTCTTTTCTCCATATTATTAATGAGAGTTTTTTTTTTTTTTTAGTTTTGAGTCTTATTTATTTTTTTATTTTCTCAACTTAAATGCTATCCCTTTCAAGAGTCATCCCTGCAAATCATTCTTGATATACTAGGCTTTGGCACTTCCTATCATGTTACCATATTTTATCTTCTTAAATACCTTTTACACAACTGCATTGTTTCCTTTATGTATTTGCTTTTGTATTCATTGTCTTAAGTTCTCTATTTGTATATAGCTTCTCTGGGGTAGGAAATAATATCTTCTGTTTCTATCACAGCTTTCTTAGTGCTTCCAGAATAATTCTCAATAAATATTTATTGACCTGTAGAGATTATATTTTGTGGGTGGGAGGAATACTGGTAAACTACACATCTATCTCTATATAATTTGATATACATCCACATCTACATCTATACATCTATACTCTATCTATATCCTTTTGATGCTGAAATGATCTACCACAGCTACAAATTCAAGAAAAGGAACCAGTAAGCCCTGGCATGCTACTATGGCCAACTGCTCCACCCTGGGGAATCCCAAGGGCTGGACAAATTGGAAGCACTACTCTTGGCTGGGTTTGCCAACACTGTTGCTGAACAAATTTTGATAAATTCATCACAAGAGAATTCAATAATAACTCAAGAGATGAGGGTTTGGAAAAGACAAAAGGAGTAATTTTTTCAGGTCCTGGCACCGGAGAAGGGAGCAGGTTCAAGCCTCAACAACTGACATCTGCCAGTAAGATGGATACCTATAGTTTTAGAGAAAAGTTGGGAGAGGGTATGTGCAGGAGAGCAGGCAGGGAACATGTGATCATTGGTAAGGATAAGTATGTGTACATCCCATGATCATGGACAGGGAAGGGGTCTTCTAGGCATTCTGTTCTTACCATGGTGTTTCTGGTCTGGTGGTTGGGATTTTCTAGGTCATTGCAAAACATCTTCAGTGATGCCTCAATGTATGATAAGAAATAAGCACAATGGGTTTTTGTTTGAGTGTGACTTAAGCAATCTTGTCTATTTCTGGTTTTAACTATTCGGTCTAAATTTGAGCAAGAAGACTCTATTAGCACTTTAGAAAGCTGTAACTCTGAAGTAATAAACTAGAAGAGTAGAATAGAGCATGATTTGCCAAGTGGGGTCCTGGACCAGCAGCATCTGAGAAACTGTGCAATTACTGTTTTTATCTTTACCAATTCCAAATCAGAACTCTGAGGATGGATTTTAGCTATTTATGTGTCAACCCTCCAGATGATTCTAATGCAGTCAAAAGTTTGAGAACCAATGGAATGAAAAACTGGGGGTGTTTTCATAGGTGTCTATTGTAACAATGAGCTGCACTTTGTTTCTTGTAATCTAGCCCTTTACATTGACATTGGATGTTTTAAGGCTATCATGTGTGCTTCCTGTGCTTTGTTTCTTCATCATAACCTCCTCAACCCACTTTAGCCTATTCATTCCATAAGTCTGTAGGTCTGAGGTCAAAAGACTTGCAGATAATCTCACTATAAGCACTATGGAAAACTTTGATGGAAGAGGAGTGATTTTTTAGTATAGTGAGTTCAGTTCAGGTAAGCTGTGTAGCTTTTTATTTAGAACTTACAGTGTCAAAGACAAATATAATCCTAGATATCTGATATTTCCATGTTTGACTGATTTTGAGAATTTGTATGCTTTATATTCAAATGCTACTTTAAAGGGCTTAGTGCCTAGTTGAAAATGACTTCTTTAAAACTAACATTCAAACATGTTTTCCAGTATACAAGCTGCAAAGTTATAATGAAAAGCAAAGAAAATATTAGTGTATAATGATGTAGGAAAAATGTTAGAGTTTGAAGCTGATGGCCAAGAAATTCTTGAGATGTCTTTGGTGCAAAAAGATGACTTTATTAAAGCACAGGGACAGGACTCGTGGGCAGAAAGATCTGCACTGGGGTCATGAGGAGTGGCCCATTATATAGTTTCAAGTTAGGAGGAGGTTTGGGACAGCATAAGTCTCTAAGGCATTTTGGAAGCAAGATTTCCAGGACCTTGGGGGGCCAGCTGTTGTTGGGAAAATGTCATTTATTATTGCCTAATAAAACCTTAGTCACGAGATCCTTCAAATGTATATTGGTAGACCATATGCTTGGGGGGTGATTGCCAACATGTGTCTTGGGGGTTTAGAGATAAAGGAAATTTCTAAAGGAATTTTTATATGCTAAAGTAGATTTACTGGATCCTGGTGGTGGGGGGTGGGTAGACTAGGCTTGCCTTTTGCCCCTAGCAAAGGCAGCTGAGTCCCTAGAAGAATGTCACTCTGCCTGTTTCAAGGAGTGGGCTGTAGGTAGTAAGGAAATTAAATAATTTTTCTTCTGACTTTGTTTCCCACGTCATATAATACAGAAAGAATCTTTCTTTCATTAGGTGTGCTACTAACTTTGAGCAGGTTACCTGAACTTTTTGGCAGGGAGCTTTATTTGTTCATTTCTTCTTTTAAAACATAAAGGTGTTATAGTTAAAATAAAATGGTCCAGAGACCTTTTTTACCTTTCAGATAGAGGGATATTAAATTAGTTGTATATGTCCATCTATGTAATTCTACATATATGGATAAGTATATTTCAAAGGCCTGATACTCCATAACAAATAAAAATTGGTATCAGCATTTTAATTTTAATTGAATAAATTAAATTATTCTAAAATAATTTATTTTAAATGAATAAGTTATGTTGCATTTTATTAATTTAGCATATTATTTAATTAAGAAAAAATTTGGCATTTCCAATTATTTATTAAGACAATAATTTTAAATGATGCTCATTAATTCCAAGCTCCTGATGGATCAAAAGAAATTCTGCTATTGATTGCCTAACTTCTTCTCAGAGATATTGTCTCAATTTATCTCCTTACTGACTGGATTGAAAAAGCTTTTCTTAGCAATGTGAAATAACATTATTGTTTTTACCTTTACCAATAAGAAGGTGGAAAAAAAATGGCCCCTCACTCTCATAATATTTAATACATTGATAGAAAATTATAACACTTTTTACCTGATTATTAGTAATGCCCCTTTTCATTTCTTCCTCTGAGAGTTTTCTGATAATAACCTTGGTCCATTTATAAAAATTGTTATATGTGTGTCCGTCTTAAAATTTTGTATATTCTCATTATATATCATTATTAAATTACATGGTATATATTCTTTAATATTTTATAAATCTGTAGATTATCTTTTTAAAAACCTTTTAATGGTGCTTTTCAGCGTACAGAAATATATTTTTTTAAATATTTTATTTATTTATTTATTTGACAGAGATCACAATTAGGCAGAGAGGCAGGCAGAGAGAGAGAGGAGGAAGCAGGCTTCCTGCCGAGCAGAGAGCCCAATGTGGGGCTTGATCCCAAGACCCTGGGATCATGACCTGAGCTGAAGGCAGAGGTTTTAACCTGCTGAGCCCTCAGTATAAGAAATATTATCATCTAATTAAGTCTTTTACTTTTTTAGTTTATGGGTCTTGAATTTTGTGTCATTCATAGCTATGCCTCCTCAGTTTACAAGGAATGTGTGTTCTGCTTCATATTATATGTACTTTATACCTTTCCATTTTATCTCATATCTCATCCATATTTCATTCTGGTGTTAAGTTGTAAGTTAGGGACAAAGATAGTTTTTCCCTCAAATATATGGTGGAAAAGACAAAATATGCCATGGCAAAATCTGGCAAAAGGATTATCTAGAGCTGGTTATTTCTGAGAAAGAGCAGATAAAGACAAAGCTCTGAAACTGCAGGAATGGAAGTTGACCTTTTGTTAAAAAAAAAAATTAAGTTTATAAGAAAAATCTTCATTTGTAAGGGTGTCTCCTTCTCTGTACCAGGAAGAGGAAGATGACTAATATCTTGAAACTCCTATCAATGGAGAAGGCCAGCACTTAAATCTGCATCACAACTTTGTCCTTGTTCACTTTTTCCTGATAACCTTCAATTAACAGCCCCTTCCTCCATTCCCCAAATGTTATTAAACTTGTTTGTTTTTCTCCTGTTAATCTATCTTGTATTAAGGGGAGAGGTGTGTTGCTCCACCAAGAATCTAGAAAGGTAGAGGGAAAATTAGTTTTCCTCCCCTACAATTATATATATATTATACAAATATATATATATATATATATATTATATATACATGTATATAATATATATATATTGTATGATATATAATCATATCATATTATGTAGCCACACATGCATGCAGCATTATTATCTTCCATGTTTTAGGCTCTGCTTTATAGATGGAAAAACAACAGTGGAAACCACAGGAAAGGGATCTATCTAATGATGATTAGATACCAAGGAGGAATTACAAAAATAAATAAACTATTAAAATTTTAAAAAGGTAATAGACTGATAACTATTTTAATTATTCAGAAGGGATTTTAAAAAGGATAGGATGGAAAGCAGAATTTTAAGATGACATCAAGATTCCCACTGACACAAGAAACAACAGGTATTGGTGAGGATGTGGAGAAATGGGAACCCTCTTACACTGCCGCTGAAAATGCAAACTGGTGCAGCCACTCTGAAAAACAGTATGGAGGTTCCTCAAAAGATTAAAAATAGAGCTGCCTTATCATCCAGCAATTGCACTACTAGGTATTTACCCAAAGAATACAAAAATATTAATTCAAAGGGATACATGCACCTGATGTTTATAGCAGCATTATCTACAAAATACTCAAAATATGGAAATAGCCCAATGTTTATCAACTGATGAACAGATAAAAAAGATGTGGTGTACACACACACAATGGAATATTAGCCATAAAAAAGAATGAAATTTTGCCATTTGTAACAGTATGGATAAAGCTAAAGAGTATTATGCTAAGTCAGAAAAAGACAAATACCATATGATTTTACCCATATATGGAATTTAAGAAACAAAACAGAAGTAAAGGGAAAATAAAAACAGGGAGATCAACCAAGAAAGAGACCTTTACCTATAGAGAACAAACTGATGGTTACCAGAGGGGAAGTAGATGATGGGGAGGGGGGAATGGGAAAAGAAGTGATAGGGATTAAGGAATACACTTGATGTGATGAGCACTGGGTGTTGTATGGAAGTGTTGAATCACTTGTATATATTGTACACCTGAAACTAATACTACACTGTATGTTAACTAACTGAAATTTAAATAAAAACTTAAAAGAAAAAAAAAGATTCCCACTGGCTGGCACACGTATCCTGTATACTTACTTCCTTTGCTTCTGAGTGTAGGCAGACCTGTAAATATGATGGGATAGGTGCCCCCTGATTGGGTTACATTCTATGGCAAAAGTATGGCACCATAACTCCTTTTATTCCATTATGTTGTGTAAGCTTCCATCTTCATCAGTTGGAGAAAGAGTATCCTACTGCCTTCGGAGAAATATCCCTGGTTGTGAAAGACTCACATAAGGAAGACCTGAGGGCAGGCTCTAGATGCTAACTCTAATCAACAGGCTGCAAAAAAAATGTGAACCTCAGTTCCACACCTGCAAGAAATTAGCTTATGCCAACCACATGAATAATCTTAGAAGAGGACCTTGAGCTATAGATGAGAACACAGTCCAGCCAGCTGCTGGATTACTGTGTTGTGAGACTCTGAGGAGAGAACCTAGAGCACAGAAAAAGAACAGATGAGAATAATTAAAAGAACCAGTCCTGCAATCAAAGAGCAGGCCACTCTGTTTTCACATGGGAGCAATGTGATCCAATGTATGCTTTTAAAGATCATGATGGCTAATTCAGGGAGAATGGATTTTAGGAAGGCAAGAAGGGAGCAGGAAAACCATTGCTGTTGAAATACCACAGGCAAGAGAGAAGAGTGACTTGGAACATAGTAGTTGCAGAGAAAATGTAGAAAATTGGACAGATACAGCATGAGTTTTAGAGGTTTCTGATGAACTGGATGTGAAAGCTGAGAGAAGTAGAGGAAATAAAATAATTTTTTGATTCTTTTGGGGGGGTGGCAGAGGGAGAAAGAGAATCTTTTTTTTTTTTTTTTTTAAGATTTATTTATTTGACAGACAGAGTTCACAAGTAGGCAGAGAGGGAGGCAGAGAGAGAGGGAGAAAGCAGGCTCCCTTCTGAGCAAAGAGACCAATGTGGGGCTCGATCCCAGGACCCTGAGATCATGACCTGAGCCGAAGGCAGAGGCTTTAACCCACTGAGCCACCCAGGCACCCTGGAGAAAGAGAATCTTAAGCAGGCTTCATGCCCAGTGTGGAGCCCAACTCAAGGTTCAGTTTCAGCCCCTGAGATCATGACCTGAGCCAAAATCAAGAGTCAGACACTTAACTGACTGAGCCACCAGGCATCCTGGAAATAGGATAATTCTTTCATTTTTGGCTTGAACTTTGGATATGCAATAATTTCATTATCACTAATTTCTAAATAAAGTCTGATACCCATTGTGAGTTTCTCTTTTTATTATATGAAATATTTAAAGTTATGTTCAACACCTATAACAGTTTCGGATGTTTCTAGTTATCGTTTTGTTCTTGATTTCTAACAGTTGCATGTAGCCAGAGAATGTGATTTGCATGGCAGAAGTTTTTTAGAATTTGTTGAAACTGGATTTGCAGCTTAGTATCTGACAGTTGGGTAATAGTTCCATACTATTCTTTTGTTGAATACACTATTATGGAACTGTCCATTAAATTAAACTTGCTGATTGTCTTATTGAAACTGTACAGATGCTTACAGATTTTTTTGCTTGTCAGATCTCTCAATTACTAAGATAGATGTGTTGAAAATCTCCTACCATGATAATGAATTTATTATTTTCTGCTTTAATTCTGTCAATATTTGCTTTATGGTATTTTAAGACTGCTTCTGGGAGCATACAAATTTAGAAACATTATTTTATGCCAAACCAAACCTTTCTTTTTTCTTATTTCTCATAAGACTTTTTACATTCAGTCTATTATTTGGCTTACCAATACCAGCTTTTCAATTGGTATTCATCTAGCATATGTTATTATATAATTTTGTTACATGTTTTTTGGTGTGTATGTGTCCTTAGATTGTAGGTATGACTCATAAATTTTACATGGCTAGGATTTTTTTTTTCATTCTGATAATCATTCTTTCTTGAATTGGAGAGCTTACTCCATTTACATTAATTGTGATTATTGACAGATTTTTTTTATTGTAAAAAAATTCAAAATGTATAATGGTAGATTAGTAAAATAAACCCATCTGTTGGAGTCAGTAATCCACAGATCTCCTGTATTTCTGCCTGTCTTATGAGCAGAGGAGTTGACTACATTTGTTCTGGACTATCTTTTAAAAATTGTTTCTTTCTATAGTGAACAGCCTTGGAAGTTAGAGATAATGTCTATCTCTAGACTGAAGGACAGGTTTATTTTCTGTTCATATAATAAAGATAATGTCTCCCTCTGGCACAAAGTTAAGGTAAGCTTATAGCCCATTATAAAGGATTCCATTCCCCAAGCTCAAGATTCCTTCTCCCATAACATGATATATTTTATGTATAAGTGTGACTTGGCCCTTTTCACATTGCCTTATGGGAATTGGGGCACAGGGACCAGCTCTGACACTCTGGCTACAATTGCTATTATTGTGAGGGATAAAGACCTTTGTCTTTGACCATGAAATTCTATATCTTTTGCTAGCATTCATAAGACTGTGGCAAGCTAGTTTATTAGCTTATAAGTAGGGTGAAATCTCACAATCTTCACAATTCTTAACACCCCCTAACCCCAGTATGTTAACCACTGGCTGAGGGATGGTTCTTGACTGGAAAAGGCCATTCTCATTTGATGATGGCCAATTCTTTGCAGAAGGAAATAGATGTGAGCTACTAATAGCCACAGCTATAGCATCTGTGTGTACTGGCCCTATAAAAGGGATCTGGTACACCACCAACAGCATCCACTGACAGAAAAAATAAATAAATAAATAAATAAATAAATAATCTACAATTTCACTGTAGTTTTAAGTGTGGATGTTCTACAGTAAACCCATGGAGGATGGGAAGGACTCCTTCCAAAGGAATTGTTCAGACATCAACAGTGCTGACACCATGTGCACTAAGAGCACATGCCAAGATTTATTAGTCACTCCATGAGACTTTCTGGGGAGAACAGGGCAGGTGCCAGTTGGTCCTGATGGCTAGAATGAAATGAGAATGAAAGTTAGAATGTGGTTGAGGGGTGGGGCTGGAGTAAGTGTTCCACTAGAGGGCTTGGGTTTGCTGGTTTTGACTTCTCCCTGGCACCAAGGGAAGGAACACGGTGGGTTTTTTTATTTTTTAATCAGCTTCCCCAAATGTGAGGCAAAGAGGAAAGGGGAGTTGTGGGGTTTGAAAGCTGTCATTAGTCAAAAATCAAAACTGAAGTCTTTATTATGAAGCATTTTAGTCAACTCAGGTGACTTGAACTTAGTTTACAAACCTACTTGGAGTCTGGCTTATGGTTACAAATTCTCAGGATAGAATTCTTGGCTCTTTAAAAAAATATATTTTTAGCTCTTCATTCAGTACAGAGTTGAAGCAGGTAAGTTTTCTTGCTGTCCTATTCTGTATGATGTACTTTTCATTCTGTCTTATAAGGATAGTATGACTCTTTGGGACCCCAGCTTTATACATAAATCTCTTTTTTTTTTTTTTTTAAAGATTTTATTTATTTATTTGTCAGAGACAGAGCGAGCGAGAGTGAGCATAGGCAGACAGAGTGGCAGGCAGAGGCAGAGGGAGAAGCAGGCTCCCTGCGGAGCAAGGAGCCCGATGTGGGACTCAATCCCCGGACGCTGGGATCATGACCTGAGCCGAAGGCAGCTGCTTAACCAACTGAGCCACCCAGGCGTTCCTATACATAAATCTCTTACACCAGTTTTTATCTTACCTAGGCCATAAACCTAACCACTATACCTCATAATACTTTGGGAGGCCAACAAAATACAAACCATGGGTCTATAGGTGCCTTAATTTATATCCCAGGACTCCTCCTTTCATTTTGGTTTATAGATTTCATACTTCCTTGTCAGCTTAGTTATGCGCGCATGTGTGTGTATAGAGATAGACAGACAAACAGAGGTGGGGAATGGAGAAGGAGGGAAAGAAAGAGAGAGAGAATTTCAACACTTACATCTGTCTTTAGCAAAAGGGCTATTCAGAGTGTTTAGACTGTCATTCTCCTGGAAACAAAGTTTTTGTTATCTTTTTGTACATTGTGAAATAATTTATATGAGATTAAAATACATGTCACTAATAAAACTAGAAGTTATCAGGGATGCCTGGGTGGCTCACTGGGTTGAGCCTCTGCCTTCAGCTCGGGTCATGATCTCAGGGTCCTGGGATCGAGCCCCGCATCGGGCTGTCTGCTTAGCAAGGAGCCTGCTTCCCCCTCTCTCTTTGCTTGTCTCTCTGCCTACTTGTGATCTTTCTCTTTGTCAAATAAATAAAATCTTTAAAAAAACAAACAAACTAGAAGTTATCAGTTAAACTGATGAGGGACAGAAGCAGAAAAATGTTCTCTTTTAGCCTGGAAGGCTGGCCTTCTGCCTGCATAGTTCTGATAAGGATCAAATACATGCTGGTTGCTACATTCTTAAAGGGTCTCATTACTGCCTATCTCACTGAAAGTCAATAAAAAAGTGAATGATAAGCACTAGAGAAATCTTACAAAGGTAGTTTTATGAGTAAAACTTCGAAGAAGACATGTATGATATAATACTCCCTGCATGTCCCCTCCTCCTTGAGTATTAAGCATATAACTACTAGCTTAATAGAGCAAAGGAGCACCCTTTTGTTCATGGGCCCTATACTGTGCTATTTAAAGATTTTATTAATTTATTTGACAGAGAGACAGTGAGGGAGGGAATACAAGCTGGGGATACAGGAGAGGGAGAAGCAGGCTTCCTGTGGAACAGGGAGCCCCACGTGGGGCTCGATTCCAGGACACTGGGATCATGACCTGAACTAAAGGTAGATGCTTGACAACTGAGCTACCCAAAGCAGTACTATACTATGCTATGCTATTTAAGTAAAATTACTACGATGCACTTTACAACATCCCAAGAATTCTTTCTTGGTCTTTACATTCCATGATCTTGCAACATTTTTTGGTTGCCCCACTCAGGGATTACAGAGTGAATCCAAGAGCTCTGGTGCAACTTGGTGAGCCTCTTTTATTCTTTTATCCCCTTGTTCTTTTCTGGAAATGTCTTGAATAGTATGACACTTCATGCCTTGTCTGCGCACTCCTGCCTGTGGCTACACTATGCACTCTCCTGCCTCCCACAGGCACACTAGTACCTTGGTAACAAGGGCGCTGGGCTCAGAAATCAGGGTATCTCTATTTTACCTGTTCTTTTAATCCCTGTACTCTTCTTGGGCATGAGATGGCCGCCCATACATGTTGTTAGGATGGCCATGGATCTCAAGACTACTGTGTAAGGTTTCCTCCTAAATAACCTGGTGTGACCTTTGATGAACATAAAATTTAAGATATGTCTTACTGAGATATGTCATTCCCTTGGGACTGGATCATGATAAAGCTCACAAGAAAGTTTCCCAGATTAGGTAAGAGTTCCATACTTTCATTTTTTTCTTGTCTTTCATTTGTCCTTGCCATGCTCTGTTTGGTATTCTAAGTCCTGCTCTCAGATTAAAAGTACTTCTAGCTTAGATATATGATGCTGAATTAAAAAAAAAAAAATAGCTGCCCTCTTCTTAACAAAGGCAAGGACCTTTACCCCGGCTATTTATTAATAATAGAACTAGAGGCCTACAAAGGGTATTATTATTGGTCACCAAATATATGGACTCCCCAAAATGCAAAGAGGTAGCCCCAGTCTCTGTGGCATTTCAATCCATTCACAAGCACCCAATTTAGTCTAGAATGGAGTAGGGAAGTGAAGGGAGTTCAACATCCTTTTTCAGAACAGTCAAGAAAGAGGAATGCCTCCTGCCACTCTGAACCCCAGGAACATTCTGCAATATTCCTGATGGGACACCATTGGATGTCAACAGATATTTTGGTAATGTAGTCCTAGTTAAAGTACTCACCTCATTTTGTAAAGTACTCACCTATATGGTCAGGATTTTATGGCCCTTTATCCAAACTCATTTGTCCATACCTCTCACTCTCTAACCCTCAATCCACCATCAGTTCAGCTGCTTCAGGCTTTTCTACTTCCGTTAATCCTCTACTTTCTCTGTGTTCTGTCACATTCTCTATTCCCTCCCACCACCACAACACCCACTATCTCTCTTGTAAAGGGGTTGCTGCCAAGATCCCATACATGTCTTCCTCTGTTCTTCCCAAGTCACTCATCTCTTCCGTGTTTATTCTTTTGTGTGTCAGATCTAGCATGTATCTTGAGAGGATTAGATGAATGTTGCCTGACACTTATTGTGTGGAATTTTCTTCCTCATTCATTTCCTGGGTTAATGGCTAGGAAAGCTGGACTCAATCATCTGTGGTTAGTTTATCTGGGACAGATCTCAAGGAATATTACCAAACAGCTACTGAAACTCCTTTTGTTCTGGGAAGACTCTCTGTCTTCTTTGACCTAACTTGGACTGCCTATTTTTTTTTTTTTTTTCTTTTTGGTGGAAAGAAAACATGTCTTCTTCTCTGTTTGAGCTGACCAGTTTTAGGACTGGGAATCCTCTTTCTCTGCCCTCTGGGCTTTTATCCACCTCCAGCTTAGCCAGGAGCACCCACATCCTCTGCCTCCACCCCCCTTCTATTTCTGTACCATCATTAAGTGCAGCTTGCATAACCCACTCATAAACCATCTTCCATACCTCCAGCACCATTGGCTCCTGATCCTCCTAACTTTGGTATCAAGGAGCAAAGAACTCCCCTCACTGGACTAAAACCACCCACTTCAGATCTACCCTCATGTACCCAAGGTAAAAAGTGACAATAGGGAACAAACTGACTTTTCGAGGACCCAGGTATAACATATTTGGTATTTAAGCTCATTAAAATTTGTTAGTTTAATTTACGCATTTCTTTAGATTTATCAGCATAAATTAATATTTTTAAAGATTTTATTTATTTATGTGAGAGACAGAGTGAGAGAGAGAGAAAGCATAAGAGGGGAGAAGGTCAGAGGGAGAAGCAGACACCCTGCTGAGCAGGGAGCCCAATGTGGGACTTGATCCTGGGACTCCGGGATCATGACCTGAGCTGAAGGCAGTTGCTCAACCAACTGAGCCACCCAGGTACCCTAAATATAATATTTTTATTCTAGCAAGGTTTACTGAAGGTCTAATAAGTTCATGTTATCTCTGTTGCACTTTGTCAGCAAAAAAGATGACTTAAAATGATGGTTAGTTTTGTCTGTCTCACAAAAGAGAGCAAGTTAAGAATTTATTCTTTACTTTTTAAGAACAAGTAGGCTGAATAAATAAAAAGGTTTATATGTAAAACTTTCAAATAGCTTTCAAAGTCTTTGGTAACCTGAAACTTTGAAATTTTGCTAAATGATAAACTGAATTCATTGGATAGCTATGTCTTTTCCAAAAAATACTAAAATATTCTTTGCTGAACATAAGTTTATCTGCTTTGACTTCTCATTGCAGAATACTTGGGCCTGCTGGTAAATATGCTTGTTTTATTAAAAGAGTACACTATGAAAAAACATCTGTTTTTATGAATTATGAAATATATTTATAAACTTGCTGATCTAAAGAATTCTGGTGTAACAAACAACACAATTTGTTACTACTTAATCTTCTTTGGAGGCTAAGATTTCTAAGACTTAAAATTCTGCTAAGTTTAATTAAGACTGATGGAAACAAGGGAAGTCAGTCTGTATGCAAGAAAGATGTGTTTTTAATAAGAAAAAATTAAGAAATGGGAATGGATTTTGTTGAGGGAAAATAAATTATTTTTGCTCTAAAAGGAGATTGGTTATTTAGAGAGAAAAGTCTTGGGACAAAATCTGAATGAAGAAAGTTGTAGATTTGTGAAGGGAGAGTTTTGGAAAAAAAACTTTATGTGTGGTCAGGACTAAAGCTGAAATCAGTAGATTTTAAAAGCACAATGGTATAAGACTGAAATTCTGCTTTTACTTTTGTTAAAAGACAGTTTTCTTGGGTTGATGGTCTGCTCTTAATAAGAAAATGTAAACAAAGTTTTTCTCTTTTCTTTATCTTCCCAGAAAACCAGTTTCTAAGTTTAGTTTTTATTCGGTCTTTGAAAAGTTAAAATTCTCAATGTTAGGGAGCTTGTTTTGCTA
Source organism: Mustela lutreola (assembly GCF_030435805.1). Lineage (NCBI taxonomy): Eukaryota > Metazoa > Chordata > Mammalia > Carnivora > Mustelidae > Mustela > Mustela lutreola. The sequence continues at coordinate 120,699,069 of NC_081292.1, read as the reverse complement.
ACAACTATATAACTTCCTATAGAACCCCTTATTGCCACCTTAATTAAATACAAATATTAGATTTATAATAATCTTTAATACTATTTAGGGATGTACTTTAAAACTTTCTAAGGTTTTTAACAAACTTCTCCAAGATTTAAATGATAAAGGAAATCTAATTAGTCTTGTTTATTTGCTATGTTAAGTTACATGGGAAGCACGGTCAAACAAATGATGATAAAACTTATGTTATGCTGTATGGGTAAATGCAAAATTGTTCTAGAAAATATATGAAATTCCCAAAGTTTTAATATGCTCCATCATAAAGTCATTATTTGGCATTCTAATTATTAAAATACAATGTTTCACAGAAATAACTGGGCTTCCTTGTCAGATACATTTTTTTTTTCAATTTTCTTCTTTATTCTTTTTTTTTTTTAATATAATTTTTTATTTTTTATAAACATATATTTTTATCCCCAGGGGTACAGGTCTGTGAATCACCAGGTTTACACACTTCACAGCACTCACCAAAGCACATACCCTCCCCAATGTCCATAATACCACCCCCTTCTCCCAAACCCCCTCCCCCCAGCAACCCTCAGTTTGTTTTGTGAGATTAAGAGTCACTTATGGTTTGTCTCCCTCCCAATCCCATCTTCTTTCAGATACATTTAATGAACTCTCCAATCTAGAACTAGGTCCATTTCTGGGTTTTTTGCTATTTATAGTTATTGTGCAGATGCTTTTGCAAAATGTGTTTTGTCTTCAAGGAGATTCATAAGAAGGGCCTTTGACAAATAAGGCTTATTTTATATCTTTAAAAATCATAAAACTAAATGGGTAAGAATTTCTAGAACTAATGGGGAAGCTGCATTCAAACAAAACCAAAATTAACAGGACTGAATGGAAGAAGATGATAAAATGTTCTTTTATAAACAGATTGAAGCACTTAACTTTTCTTCCACCCAAACCCTCCAGATTTCAGAAAGCCTTTTCTTTCAGGGTCATTTTCATTATTTGCACAAGTTCAAAAAGAATCTGTTCTCTTTGCAAAAGGATATAATTGGAAATATTGGTTATATTATCAAGGCTTTGACTAGAATATTATATTTGAGAGAGATATGCATAGATTCAGATACGACCAGATAGCTTTAAGGGATTAAGGCTGACTTTATGGAGCCAATGCAACCACTTGGAAATGTTGGCATGATACTTTGCTTACAGAATTCACAGCAGTCTTACTAGGTGAATAAAGAATGTCACTTCCTGGCAGGTCAGGAACCTCAAGATATTTTAGGGACCTCGAGAACAAAAATTTGCCCAAATTTACAGGTATTGAAGGCAAGTCTGATGACATTATTTGGCTTTTTTCTGGCCTTGAGAGGATATTAAAAGTTCAATATAGAGATTCCTTATAAAAAGTTCCAACAAAGAACATTTTAAAGGATCCATATGATCAATCAATTTTATCTCTGTGTTTACATATATAATTAGGCCAGGTTTGTTAAAACTGGAATTGTTTTATAAACAAATTAGTCTTGATTTGGCTACCTCAGGAAAAAAGGGTGAATTTAAAGAGAAAAATTATGTTTCAATTTTCTTAAAGATTTTATTTATTTATTTGAGAGAAAACACAAGTTGGGGGGGCAGGTGGCAGAGAGAGAGGGAGAAGGAGACTCCCCTCTGAGCAGGGAGTCCAAAGCAACATGGGGCTCCATCCCAGACCCTGGGACTAGGACATGAGCTGAAGGCAGATACTTAACCAACTGAGCCACCCAGGTGCCCCATGAAAAATTATGATTCACAGACCTGTACCCCTGGGGATAAAAATATATGTTTATAAAAAATAAAAAATTATATAAAGCAAAAAAAAATTATGATTCAATAACACACCTTGGTTGATGTTAGAATCTAGTTCTAATTATTTTTGAATATGACTTGAGGTAAACTTCAAAGAAATTGTTGCAATAGCTCAAATACAGACAATCTTTGGGTTTTTCCTCTGTGGGGACAGTAATAGAGACCCTATGGGTATGTGATTATTTAAACAGCTAAAGAATGGGATAGACACTCCTAATCATTGTATAACTCAATTATCACCTCAATCAATTCTATGTGATATCACTCCTTAAAAGTTGGAGTGCATCCCACTCCATGGGGTTGACTATGAACTTGTGGTGATAATGGATGCTAATTGGATTGGATAATGCACTTGGGGATGTCCTTATCTTCTGGGACAAGTCATCTCCCACTTGCTAGTGATTCCTCTAATTAAGATATTGTTAAGGCTAGATATCAGGTAAAGAAGGCTTCTTAATGGTTTTATCCCTTAGCCATATGTCCTGGCAGCCACCACTATGGATATAAAACTATAGGTAGAGGCTTTATCAAACATACAGCAGCTACCTTTAACCAAACCCAACACAAAGTCACCCACAAATTCTAAAAGTAGCCCTCCAAAACCTAATGGCTCTTGATATCCTGACTGTAAGTCTAAAGGAAAATTCTTATGCTAATATTGACACTAAATGTTGTATATATATCCTAAATGGCTCTGCTAATGTATCCAAAATTTTGGCAGACAAGCACACCCAAATTAAGGCAATGCCTGACTCCTAATTCTCTCAATGACTGGTTAAATTTTTGGTTGGGTGGGAGGTGGACTATGGTTTACCTTAAAAGGTCTTCTTATCACACTTCTTATTTTTATTATAATCATAATCCTAATGTGTGTCTCTTTTGCTTTGTTCTCTCCTATTGTCAAGATATGTGCAAACAGTTCTGACTCCACCCAGCCAACAGATGACTCTTACTACTCAAAACAAATTTACCCCAACATCCACTCTGAACTCTACAGCAAGGTCTTCTATAATAGTTACTTGTAGGGACAGATAGTGGCCATCTCTATGACCCCTGACAACTTGAAGAGTTTACTGAAGATGAGCCCTTCACCCTTCAACATCTTAAAGATTTAAAGACTGAAAATTGGTTGGGGTGGGGGTGGGAGGATGATGGGGTATAGAAGCAGAAAAATGTTCACCTTTAGCCTGGAAGGCTGACTTGCATAGTTTTGAAGGATCAGATATGCCCTGGTTGCTACATTCTTAAAGGGTCTCATAACTACCTGTATATCTCACTGACAGCTAATATTAAACTGAGTGATAAGCACCAGAGAAATCTTCCAAGAATAGTTTTATGAGTAGTATTCAGAGAAGACATTTATGATCTAATACTCTCTGTATGTCCCCTCTGCCTTGAGCACTAAGAATATAACTGCAAATTCATACAGCAATGGTGCAGTTCCTTCTTCCCATGGGTCCTGTCTCTATGCTACTTAAATAAACTTACTAAGTTGCAGCATACAATATTTTTTTCTTGGCCTTTGTTCTTGATGACCCTGCAACAAAACTATATGGGTAATGAGTGTTTCAGTGGTAGGTTTTAAATTACTAGCTCAATTTTTCCTGTTATGATTTGGTTGTTAGCATTTCCCAAGAAATTTGTCATTTAACTTTTTAAGTTTTTTACATAGTATTAAAATGTAAATATTGTCTGGATCTCTAATTTATTTTAGTTCCTTAAATTATTTGTACCTCTATATTCGTATCCTCATTACTTCACAAGAGCACTTCTTGTTTTATTAATCATTTTTATTTCATTACATTCTCCCTAAATAAAATTTTATCTCTCTCATATTTTTGCCTTAAAATAAAAATTCATACAAGACAAACTTTTCAGGTTTTTGATGTCTAGAACTATATTTCTGTGACCTCCATCCCAAAAGTATTTTTTTGGCTGGACATAGATTTACAATACAATATTTTCATTCTCAAAACCATAAAATTGTATTATCAAAGTTTTTTTTTAGCATTTGTGTAGCTGGAAAAAAATACATTTTGGAGACACTGTATCCTAAAAGTATAAAGCAACAATTGACTTATTTTAGTTGGTTAATTTCTTTTTTTACTGACTATAGAACTAGGTAAAATGTGTTAATATAACAATAGACATAAAGATTTAAAAAAAAAAAAAAAAAAAGAAGGGGTCAGCTAACTTCTTGGCAGGAACTGAGTAGACTACTAAAGGTAATTTTAAGATGGCTATTGTCATCCACAGATATAAGAGTAACTACTATTTTTTAAGCAGTATGCTATATTTTATTTTGATAAATGATGATGGGTGGTCATATGAGTTGCCTCATATGAGTTGCCCCTCATATATTTGATTTCTATTTGGAATACTAATGTATATAGATTTTAAAAAATGAATGAATAAGAATGTAAAATAAAATGCTAGATTGTGTGCTAAACTGTAAGATATTGATGTTATCTGAAAATTGAATATCTGAAAATATTCAAGATAGGGATAAATCACTATTTATCCTCTAAGGTAACAAAAATGTTACTATGACCTAGTGAAGTTCATTCTAATCCCATTCAGTATCATGTCCGTTTTTCTTCTCTTTTCTGCTTTTGAGGTCTACATCTCTTGTTTTGTCTAAGAAAGTGAATTTTAGAAATATTTCCAGGCCTATTTGGAAAGCCAAGAGTTGTTGTTGTTGTTTTAAATAAATGTGTGTTTAATTTTACTGCTTACAGAAAACTACTTTGCATTAAAATGTTACCCAAGTATCACAGATTCTTATCATTTCATTAATTAATTAATTAATTTCTAATTTTTAAAAATGGTTTTGTTTATTCATTTGAGAGAGAACAAGAGAGAGCATGAGCAGGGAGGTGAGGGAGAAGCAGAGTCCCCACCAGCAGGGAGCGTGATGTAGGGCTCCATCTCAGGACCCTGGGACCATGACCCGAGCTGAGGGCAGACGCTAAACATACTGAGCCAACCAGGCCCCCCTTAATACATTTACTCAGAGGAGATATCATATTTGTGGATTAAATTAACTGATGATACTTGCCTGTCTGTTTCATTTAAAAATTTTCCCCACCATTCAAATTAATTTTAAAACTATTTTCATACTGCTAACTTAGAGGATCATCATCCAATCACTGCATAAGTGTCTGTATAAACATTACATAGAAAAATCATTTATTTTCTTTTTGATTCATTTTTCTTCTAAGAATTGTACAAAAGCAAACTAAAAGAAATAGTAAGAAGTGAATTGAAAGGCATTTGACGAAACTGAATATAAAATTTCCTTTTTATAGTTCTTGCCAACTGAATTTTTATATGCTGCTATTGAAACCTGAGATTGAGGTGTAGACTTTTGTTTTCAGAGAATATTGTATCAAAGCCAAGCTATGCTGGTTTTTAAAGATTATTACACGCCACATGCCACCTTCCTTGTCAGAGGAAATTCAGTCTGTTAGAATCAAATGACATAAAGAACCAAAATGATTAATTCCCACTGCCTCCCATTTCCTATTGGTAGAAGAATTGAGGAACTCAAGTTTTACCCTCATTACTCTATTTGATGGAATGATCTGACATTTATAAGAGCCCTCTGATAATGCCAGCTAACTTTCACAGATAGACACCATCATCAGGCAGTTTTCTAGTCTTCTTCTGTTTACCAGTCAGAGCACAAACAAATTTATTTATCTATTTTGAAGAAAAGGAATTTGATCTGACAAAAATTTTGTTTTAAGTATCCAATGATTCATGAAAAGGTCTAAACTGTATTCTTCTAAGTTTTTAAGGCTTGAGAAGTGAAATAACAGATGTGACTGTTGCAAGTAGAATTCAATGTATTAAAAAAATAAAGGGGGGGGGGAGGAAGGAGGGAGAGAGAAAAGATCTCCAGAAAGAGAGTTCTGAGCTTACTAGATTTCTCCAGCCATCAGCCTAGCTGTAACAGATTGATTTGGGGAAGTTCTCAGCTTATCAAATGATCTTTCTCTGACAGTGCAGCAAGGTTAAAATAAAGATTTGCCTAACTGATTCCCTGGCTTAGTTCCAGCATGTGCAATGACACAAATCTGAAGTGTGGAGTCTTTAATCGTTAAGCCTGCTGGGGAGAAACACAGTTCACCTGTTTCCTGAGAGCATCACCATGATGTCCAATTAACCCTTTGAAAACAGGTTTCCCAAGCTAAAGGGAAATGCCTCTTCTGCATCATAGTCACTTACTGGATGCTGCCACTTGTAATTATACTGCTTGTATTACTCAACTTCTTTGAGGGATTTTGATGCAGTGCTAAGCACCCACACCATAAACACTTAGGAATACAGATAATAAGAGATCTCAAACATCAAGGAAGAATGGGAGAAGATTAAAATCACATCAAAAAATGCATGAAAAATGTCATATGAACTCTACAAAGAAAAAAAAATAATGAAAATTTAATAAAGCAATTATGTCAATCAAAATGCACTAGGAATTCCTTTACAGAGAATATGAAGTTTAACATAATAATAGGAATGTGTATACTTAAGATACAAAAGATAAAAAGTGGAATATTTCCCTTAGAATAAACTGAGCAAAAATCAGGCAGGCAGAAAGCTTCAGAGCACATCTGACAAACTACAATAAGTCCAATATGGTTAGATCACAGAAGAGTTGTGGAATTAAATTTTAAAAAAAATGGTTATAGGTGATTCTCAGATGGCCCTGATGTCAGAGTTGTGGTCAATGTATGAAAGCTGCTGAAGGAGTCTGAAAAAAGGAGTGCTACAGCCAGAATTGTGCTTTAAGATTTACGAAGAGTATATTTTGGATGGACCAAGTTGGGGAGAATTGGAAGCTAGGATATTTATTGTGAGGTTTAGCAAATAGTATTCACCCAATTAGTCTAATAGAAATGAACCAGCGTGGGATGCCTGGGTGGCTCAGCTGACTCAGAATTAAGCATCAACTCTGGTTTCAGCTCAGGTCATGATCTTGTGCTCATGAGATTGAGCCTGCTGTCAGGCTCCCCTCTCAGTGCTGAGTTCACTTCAAATTCTTCTCCTCTCCCTCCCCATACTCTCTCCCTAAAACAAATAAATAAGATCTTCTTCTTCTTCTTCTTTTTTTTTTTTTTTTAAAGAAATGAACCAGAGTTTTTGGCTCCTGTGACAATAAAGAGACTGATGTTGTACAGATGTAGATAAAGGACAAGCAACAAAGAAATAGTAGGGGAAGGTGATAAGATTCTTGAACTTGTTGAATTTGAGATGGAAGCCATTAGGGATATCCAGGAAGTAGGAAGAGAGGAAAGAATAAGAACAGTCGAGAAAGAAGTCAGAAGAAGTAATGACAATGAGATGCAGACTGAGGTGTGAAAATTGAAGCCAACCAAGTAACAGGGGGTATCAAAAAAAGATAATCAAAGAAAAAACAGAGAAAAGGGATAGAAAATTTGAGTAAAAGAAATTTCATTCAAAACCTACTGGTTCAGGCTTTTGGACCTCATTTTTAAAGCCTAAGTATAGCCAAAACTACCTGATCATCAAACCCCTTGACACTCTGAATGTCATTTCTCAAGACTGCATCATTCATCAAAACCAAATGGAGCAGGTAAGAAGGTGAAAATAACAAGTTGCCACCTGACATGTCTACTGGGCATAAGGTAGAGTGGTGAGCCTGGCTGAAAAGAAGATGAACACATGTAGAAAATAGATAAAAATAAAATTAAAAATTACCTACGATCCTAATTCATAATCAACATTAAGTTTTTGGTCTTTGTGTCCATCTAAAGCTCGTATCTCTGTGTGTATTTTTTTAAAGGTTTTATTTATTTCTTTGAGAGACAGAGACAGAGTTAGAGAGAGAAAGCACTAGTGGGGAGGAGAGGGAGAAGCAGGCTCTCCACTGAGCCGGGAGCCCAATGACAAGTTTGATCCCAGGACCCTGGAATCATAACCTGAGCCCAAGGCAGATACTTAACTGACTGAACCACCCCTCTATGTGTATTTTTGATAGAAATCATAATATGCTGACTATTTTTCATTAACCCTTATACTTAAAAATCTATTATAAGCAAGTTTTCCATATAAATAGATGTAGGAGTATAATATTTTAATACATTAGCATACTGCCTAATTTAGAAGAATCTCATTAAATACTGTTGAATGGTTTAATTTTATAGGCATTTAAAATTCCTTAAACAACATTATTTAACAAGTTCATCCATTGTTAGATACTTAGATTTAGATTTTGTTACCCACTCAATTCTTCCATTGTTCTATATTCTCAGTAAAAAGACTGGAGTATTCTCTGGAATCATCAATGATCCTGTGGAGATGAGGTTGTAAATGTCTGAGGACATTGATTTGAACTATTATGTTCTTTTTTTCCAGTGTGTGTGCATGGGAATGGGGTCATTAATATTTTCTGAGATTTTTTAATAATTATCCCTTTGAGTGTTTGTTTTTTTTTTTAAATGTAGCCCAAATTGGTTCGAAATAATAGCTATCTGAAGGCTTTTATTTTATTTTTTTACATTTGTATGGCCAGTTTTTATAGCTCACATATAATAGCTAATATCTTCTAGGACAGAATATTCTAAACTGAAGGAAATAATTATTTGAATTGTTTATTAAGTATGAATACTAGCTTTCCTCTGCTCTAAAAATGATGATATTGTAACCCTGGATTGTTGTTCAAGAATCAGCATATTTAAGAAACTCTCCAGGCAGGTATAGGTTTGTTACTATGTCTTTATCATTACCACAGCCCATGAGGCAGCTGTGGGTTTTGAAGGCAACAATTTGGTAGAGGGGAGGAACATACTTTTCATGATGTTTTAAATTCACAGAGCAAAATTTGGTGTTGGCTACTTTTTCTGACATTTTCAGGTTGAAAGTTATAAATCACACTCTCCAGTTGCTTTTATTTTTTTTTATTTTATTTTTTTAAATATTTTATTTATTTATTTGACAGAGAGAGATCACAGCAGGCAGAGAGGCAGGCAGAGAGAGGGGAAGGGAAGGAAGCAGGCCCCTGCTGAACAGAGAGCCCAATGCGGGACTCGATCCCAGGACCCTGAGATCATGACCTGAGCAGAAGGCAGTGGCTTAACCCACTGAGCCACCCAGGCACCCTCCAGTTGCTTTTAAAAAGCAGCTCTAAGAATAAGTATAAACACAGGAAGTCATAAAGGGCAACAGAGAAGGAAGTTTACTATTGGATGCTTTAGGAATTCTTTATGAACTAAGCAAATTTTTTTTTTTTTAAAACTGAAAATTTTCTTTTGATTTTTCAATGGACCCAATTATCCTTCCCACCAGGGGCAACTGTTTTTTGTCTCTAGGGAAAGAAAGACGTAGAACAATATAATTAAATATTTGTCTTTTATATTTCTTAAGCTTAACACCCAAGGTTACACAATTGATTGGAAACTATATGTACTGTATCAGACACAAAGCATCCTCACCCTTCACCCTGGACTAGCTAAAATTTATATAGCCTAAAGGAAGAGAGAGAGAAATAACGGAACATAGCTGATTAAATACTGTTAGACAAACCTGAGAATAAACTATGGTCTCTTCTGCACTAATATCCTGCCGGGAATTGGTGGGAAATAGAAGACCAGATACAATTTAGGATACCTCAGGGTTAGAGAAACAAGTTGCTCACCTTCTCTGTGGAGTTCCTGGTTGCCAGGAAAAGATGGCAATGCTGCAGGCGAGCTTGGCATAGCCTCAAAGTTCCAGTGTAGCTTATGTCTCCTATGGTCTGAGAGTGGTGAGGAAGTAGCTAAAAAAGAGTGAAACATGGTGATGACTTGTCAGAGCATGCACTGTGCTGTAGTTACCTGCATAGAACAATAATGAGAAGGCAGTTGAAAGTGAGGCTGTTTCAGTGTGTACATCTTAGATTAATAATGATCATGAAGGAAGCTAGGGACTTCCTCCCTTAACAACCCACCAATCCAATGTTGCAACCCTCTATAAGCTCCTATAAATGTAGTTGTATCTTTGAACAGAAGGAAGAAAGGCCTTTAAATAAATGAAATTTTCTTGAATTATCTGTAGTAAATTTTTCCCAATGGGAAGAATAAGAGATTTAAATAAAAAACAAAAATGTTCCAGTATAGAGACACCAGGGAAAGTTATATTTCTCCAAACTGCCAAAACTATAGCTAGTTATCTTATAAGTTCTTCTGGGTAGAAAACAGGTGTTCCTATATGTGAAAGAAATTTGAAAGGACAGTGAAGGAGAGGGTTTCAGATTAGAATAAAGATTTTATGTTTTGAACTGGCCAATTCTTTCAGTGGAGTTTGCCACATTTTAAACTTGGATTAGGACGAGTTTGTGTGGAATGAGACATCCAGGTAATTCTGAGCTTCTAGGATATACTCCCTCAAGTTACCATACTGCTCTTTCCTAAGAGTGAAGTGGTATTTACAAGTAAATAAAAGTTAAAGAATCAATGAAACAAGATGGGATTGGGAGGGAGACAAATCATAAGTGACTCTTAATCTCACAAAACAAACTGAGGGTTGCTGGGGGGAGGGGGTTTGGGAGAAGTGGGTGGGATTATGGACATTGGGGAGGGTATGTGCTTTGGTGAGTGCTGTGAAGTGTGTAAACCTGGTGATTCACAGACCTGTACCCCTGGGGATAAAAATATATGTTTATAAAAAATAAAAAATTAAAAAAAAAAAAGTTAAAGAATAGAAAAGTGTGGGATATAGTGTGCATTACATTTGGTTGCATACAAATCAGAAGTTTTATTTACTCATTTACATATTTCAATTAAGAACTTAACAAATATAATGCAGTAAACCGAAACAGAATCCTACAGAAGTGAGCAGAATGAGGTTACCCTCCTCTAATGCTGTCTTTGCCCTTGGCCCTGGGTAAGGGGTTAAGGATAGCAGGCATTTGCTAATGTGCAAATATAGTCTGAGAAAGGTAATCTATTGGCCCACTGTCGCCTCAAGTTTAATTCTCAAATTATGAAGGTAATTCTCTTCTAAGAAACAACTTTCACACATATTTGTTTACATCAGAAGAAGGAAAATTTAAAGCACTCGGTATTTTCAGGTGGAGCAAGTCAAGGACATGTGCTATGGCAAAAACATCTGTAACGCTGATAAAGGATTCTGGGGCTTCTGGGATTTGGGGGTGGGGAAAGGATAAACACGTGTGTTGTGGCATAATCCAGGTAGAAACATGGCATAAAATGGGCAAAGACAGAGAAGGTAAGCTACTTAAAAGATTCAATCTGGATAAAAGTTCATGTGTATGCTCTAGTGCCTGTTAGAATATAGCTGTATGTCTGTGAGAATATTTTGTCTAAAATAGAATGCTTTTGGTCTGAAGTGCTCTTTTCTATTATCTATCTACGTATCTTCCATCCCCTTCCCTTCCTTCCTCCTTCACTCTCTGTCATGGTCATCTTTTGTTACCCCTCCCCCTTCTCCTCCTCCTTCCCTTTCTCTTCCTCTCTCTCTTTCCCTTACAGTTTTGGTTTATTGGCAGTTGTTTTTATATAGTTATACTATTTCTCTAAACTTATATCTCAAATGCTTTTCTCTTTCTGTCTTAATTAATGGGTACTTATTTTCAATTTATATGCTTGACTTTCCCCTTTCTATCTTGGAGTATGTTTATGCACTTAGTCACTTTTAGGTAGACTAAAAGCCTTGTACATACAACTTTGTGTACATGTGAGGGTATTTATTTAGGTTAACTTCCTAGCAGGGAAAAGGTTTCCAAGGACAGGTATAGTTTAGATTTTTATACATATTATCAGACTGCTTCCACAAACAATGTATACTCCTACTGAAACTTTATGCCCTTATGGAAGGATACATTAGTGTGGGACTTTAGAATCTAAGCAGAATTATCATGGTGTCATACAGATTATAACCTACATCAGGGTGTCAGAACTTTAGCAGGTACCTACACAGGAGAAGGGATGGCAGTGAAAATAGACATAGCCTACATACAGACTATTAATCAAATATATAAATACATTAAATAAAATGGTAGATATGTTTCTCACTGACAACAATTGTAGTTATAAACACAAAAACAAAGAAAATCATAATAAACTGTAGTGTTGGACTCAAATTAGAAGTGAACTCATAGCTTTTCAATAAAGAGATGGATGGATATATAAATAGATAATAAATAAACTAATGCATATGTAAATTGATGCATATATTCCCAAGTTCTAGTCACTACGGTCTTCAGAAACAATTGCTAACCTAAAACAATGAACCCATCTGGTACACTGATATTTCTATTACCACTTTCTGTATAAGAGAAAAAAAAGTACATTGCAGAAATAGCTGCTATTATGGCTGGGGAAGGGAATATGAGCCTGGAATGTCTAGAGCACTGGGAAGAAAATGCTTAAAAATGATAAAATATCCCAAGAGAACAGAAAAACTAGGCTAGATGAATTTCCACTGACCAAATCTGGACAATTTGAGACTCAAAGAAATGACAATATAGATTATAATACACAAATAACTTAGGGAACCATGAGATGACAAAGATTAGAAAAATAAATGAATGATTTAAATTTTTTTTAAAGGAATGGGATATTTACATAGTTTCAAAATAACTTCCCACAAAATAACTATAATCACAAAGGGAAAAAGAGCTATCTTACAGTAGACAAGATTGGAAAACACCATCTTAAATTACTAAATACTATCAATAATGGGGTAAAAATGAAATACTTTGTCATTTGATAGGATGCAGTGAGAAGAATATAGCATCATATTTGTGATATTTGTATCAAAGATGCAGCTCTTATCTAGTCATAAGGCAATCTCAGACAAACCAAACTAAAGAAATAATCTTAAAAAAAAAAAAAAAAGGCCTGGGGCTCCTGGGTGGCTCAGTGGGTTAAGCCTCTGCCTTAGGCTAGGGTCATGATCTCAGGGTCTGGAGTCAAGCCCCACATCGAGCTCTCTGTTCCTCAGGGAGCCTGCTTCCCCCTCCCCCTCTGCCTGCCTCTCTGCCTGCTTGTGATCTCTCTCTGTCAAATAAATAAATAAAATCTTAAAAAAAAAAAGCCCTGTAATTTATAAAAATATCAATCTCATGAAATTTAAGGAACTGTTCCAGACTAAAAGAGATGACAGAGACATTACAACTAAATGTAACATGTAATTCTGAATTAGATACTTTAGTTGTAAAAGATGTTTTGGGGGCAATTGCCAACACCTGAGTATACTTTGATAATTAGAAGATAGCAACTTACTAAGGTAAACCTTCTGATTTTGATGGTTTTATTGTGGTTATAAGAAGAATGGCCTTGTTTATAAAAAATATCTGCCATAGTACCTGGAAATGGTAGACAAGAAAGTATAAAAAATATTATTTATACTGGGAGGAGTCAAGATGGCAGAGAAGTAGCAGGCTGAGACTACTTCAGCTAGCCAGAGATCAGCTAGATAGCTTATCTAAACATTGCAAACACCTGAAAATCCATCGGCAAATCGAAGAGAAGAAGAACAGCAATTCTGGTAACAGAAAAACAACCACTTTCTGAAAGGTGTTTTCTTTTTTTTAAAATTCTTTTTTTTTTCTTTTTCTTTCTTTCTTCCTTTTTGAACCTCTTTTAATCCCCTTTCTCCCCCCTCACAATTTTGGATCTCTTCTAATTTGGTTAAAGCATATTTTCCTGGGGTTGTTGCCACCCGTTTAGGATTTTACTTGCCCCTTCATATACTCTTATCTGGACAAAATGACAAGACGGAAAAATTCAACACACAAAAAAAGAACAAGAGGCAGTACCGAAGGCTAGGGACCTAATCAATACAGACATTGGTAATATGTCAGATCTAGAGTTCAGAATGACAATTCTCAAGGTTCTAGCCGGGCTCGAAAAAGGCATGGAAAATATGAGAGAAACCCTCTCAAGAGATATAAAAGCCCTTTCTGGAGAAATAAAAGAACTAAAATCTAACCAAGTTGAAATCAAAAAAGCTATTAATGAGGTGCAATCAAAAATGGAGGCTCTCACTGCTAGGATAAATGAGACAGAAGAAAGAATTAGTGATATAGAAGACCAAATGAAAGAGAATAAAGAAGCTGAGCAAAAGAGGGACAAACAGCTACTGGACCACGAGGGGAGAATTCGAGAGATAAGTGACACCATAAGATGAAACAACATTAGAATAATGGGGATTCCAGAAGAAGAAGAAAGTGAGAGGGGAGCAGAAGGTATACTGGAGAGAATTATTGGGGAGAATTTCCCCAATATGGCAAAGGCAATGAGCATCAAAATTCAGGAGGTTCAGAGAATGCCCCTCAAAATCAATAAGAATAGGCCCACACCCCGTCACCTAATAGTAAAATTTACAAGTCTCAGTGACAAAGAGAAAATCCTGAAAGCAGCCCGGGAAAAGACGTCTGTAAGAAAGAATGGTAAAAATATTAGATTGGCAGCTGACTTATCCACAGAGACCTGGCAGGCCAGAAAGAGCTGGCATGATATCTTCAGAGCACTAAATGAGAAAAACATGCAGCCAAGAATACTATATCCAGCTAGGCTATCATTGAAAATAGAAGGAGAGATAAAAAGCTTCCAGGACAAACAAAAAACTGAAAGAATTTGCAAACACCAAACCAGCTCTACAGGAAATATTGAAAGGGGTCCTCTAAGCAAAGAGAGAGCCTACAAGTGGTAGATCAGAAAGGAACAGAGACCATATACAGTAACAGTCACCTTACAGGCAATACAATGGCACTAAATTCATATCTCTCAATAGTTACCTTGAATGTTAATGGGCTAAATGCCCCTGTCAAAAGACACAGGCTATCAGAATGGATAAAAAAACAAAACCCATCTATATGTTGCCTCCAATAAACTCATTTTAAGCCCGAAGACACCTCCAGATTTAAAGTGAGGGGGTGGAAAAGAATTTACCATGCTAATGGACATCAGAAGAAAGCAGGAGTGGCAATCCTTAGATCAATTAGATTTTAAGCCAAAAACTATAATAAGAGATGAGGAAGGACACTATATCATACTCAAAGGGTCTGTCCAACAAGAAGATTTAACAATTTTAAATATCTATGCCCCCAACATGGGAGCAGCCAACTATATAAACCAATTAATATCAAAATCAAAGAAACACATCAACAATAATACAATAATAGTAGGGGACTTTAACACTCCCCTCACTGAAATGGACAGATCATCCAAGCAAAAGATCAGCAAGGAAATAAAGGCCTTAAACGACACACTGGACCACATGGACATCACAGATATATTCAGAACATTTCATCCCAAAGCAACAGAATACACATTCTTCTCTAGTGCACATGGAACATTCTCCAGAATAGATCACATCCTCGGTTCTAAATCAGGACTCAACCATTATCAAAAGATTGGGATCATTCCCTGCATATTTTCAGACAACAATGCTCTAAAGCTAGAACTCAACCACAAAAGGAAGTTTGAAAAGAATCCAAATACATGGAGACTAAACAGCATCCTTCTAAAGAATGAATGGGTCAACCGGGAAATTAAAGAAGAATTGAAAAAAATCATGGAAACAAATGATAATGAGAATACAACGGTTCAAAATCTGTGGGACACAAAAAAGGCAGTCCTGAGAGGAAAATATATAGTAATACAAGCCTTTCTCAAGAAACGAGAAAGGTCTCAGGTACACAACCTAACCCTACACCTAAAGGAGCTGGAGAAAGAACAAGAAAGAAACCCTAAGCCCAGCAGGAGAAGAGAAATCATAAAGATCAGAGCAGAAATCAATGAAATAGAAACCAAAAAAACAATAGAACAAATCAACGAAAGTAGGAGCTGGTTCTTTGAAAGAATTAATAAAATTGATAAACCCCTGGCCCGACTTATCAAAAAGAAAAGAGAAAGGACCCAAATAAATAAAATCATGAATGAAAGAAGAGAGATCACAACTAACACCAAAGATATACAAACTATTATAAGAACATACTATGAGCAACTCTACGGCAATAAATTTGACAATCTGGAAGAAATGGATGCATTCCTAGAAACATATAAACTACCACAACTGAACCAGGAATAAATAGAAAACCTGAACAGACCCATAACCAGTAAGGAGATTGAAAGAGTCATTAAAAATCTCCAAACAAACAAAAGCCCAGGGCCAGACGGCTTCCTGGGGAATTCTACCAAACATTTAAAGAAGAACTAATTCCTATTCTCCTGAAACTGTTCCAAAAAATAGAAATGGAAGGAAAACTTCCAAACTCATTTTATGAGGCCAGCATCACCTTGATCCCAAAACCAGACAAGGATCCCACCAAAAAAGAGAGCTATAGACCGATATCCTTGATGAACACAGATGCGAAAATACTCAACAAAATACTAGCAATAGGATTCAACAGTACATTAAAAAGATTATTCACCATGACCAAGTGGGATTTATCCAGGGCTGCAAGGTTGGTTCAACATCCGCAAATCAGTCAATGTGATAGAACACATCAATAAA
The DNA here is from genome assembly GCF_030435805.1 of Mustela lutreola. Taxonomy (NCBI): domain Eukaryota; kingdom Metazoa; phylum Chordata; class Mammalia; order Carnivora; family Mustelidae; genus Mustela; species Mustela lutreola. Next base: position 120,682,740 of record NC_081292.1, on the reverse strand, counting down.
AGAAAGAACAAGAACCATATGATACTCTCAATAGATGCTAAAAAGCATTTGACAAAGTACAGCATCCCTTCCTGATCAAAACTCTTCAAAGTGTAGGGATAGAGGGCACATACCTCAATATCATCAAAGCCATCTATGAAAAACCCACCGCAAATATCATTCTCAATGGAGAAAAACTGAAAGCTTTTCCACTAAGGTCAGGAACACGGCAGGGATGTCCATTATCACCACTGCTATTCAACATTGTACTAGAGGTCCTAGCCTCAGCAATCAGACAACAAAAGGAAATTAAAGGCATCCAAATCGGCAAAGAAGAAGTCAAATTATCACTCTTCGCAGATGATATGATACTATATGTGGAAAACCCAAAAGACTCCACTCCAAAACTGCTAGAACTTATACAGGAATTCAGTAAAGTGTCAGGATATAAAATCAATGCACAGAAATCAGTTGCATTTCTCTACACCAACAGCAAGACAGAAGAAAGAGAAATTAAGGAGTCAATCCCATTTACAATTGCACCCAAAACCATAAGATACCTAGGAATAAACCTAACCAAAGAGACACAATTTATACTCAGAAAACTATAAAGTACTCATGAAAGAAATTGAGGAAGACACAAAGAAATGGAAAAATGTTCCATGCTCCTGGATTGGAAGAATAAATATTGTGAAAATGTCTATGCTACCTAAAGCAATCTACACATTTAATGCAATTCCTATCAAAGTACCATCCATCTTTTTCAAAGAAATGGAACAAATAATTCTAAAATTTATATGGAACCAGAGAAGACCTCGAATAGCCAAAGGGATATTGAAAAAGAAAGCCAACGTTGGTGGCATCACAATTCCGGACTTCAAGCTCTATTACAAAGCTGTCATCATCAAGACAGCATGGTACTGGCACAAAAACAGACACATAGATCAATGGAACAGAATAGAGAGCCCAGAAATAGACCCTCAACTCTATGGTCAACTAATCTTCGACAAAGCAGGAAAGAATGTCCAATGGAAAAAAGACAGCCTCTTCAATAAATGGTGCTGGGAAAATTGGACAGCCACATGCAGAAAAATGAAATTGGACCATTTCCTTACACCACACACAAAAATATACTCAAAATGGATGAAGGACCTCAATGTGCGAAAGGAATCCATCAAAATCTTTGAGGAGAACACAGGCAGCAACCTCTTCGACCTCAGCCGCAGCAACATCTTCCTAGGAACAACGCCAAAGGCAAGGGAAGCAAGGGCAAAAATGAACTATTGGGATTTCATCAAGATCAAAAGCTTTTGCACAGCAAAGGAAACAGTTAATAAAATCAAAAGACAACTGACAGAATGGGAGATGATATTTGCAAACGACATATCAGATAAAGGACTAGTGTCCAAAATCTATAAAGAACTTAGCAAACTCAACACCCAAAGAACAAATAATCCAATCAAGAAATGGGCAGAGGACATGAACAGACATTTCTGCAAAGAAGACATCCAGATGGCCAACACACACATGAAAAAGTTCTCCATATCACTCGGCATCAGGGAAATACAAATCAAAACCACAATGCGATATCACCTCACACCAGTCAGAATGGCTAAAATCAACAAGTCAGGAAATGACAGATGCTGGCGAGGATGCGGAGAAAGGGGAACCCTCCTACACTGTTGGTGGGAATGCAAGCTGGTGCAGCCACTCTGGAAAACAGCATGGAGGTTCCTCAAAATGTTGAAAATAGAAACTGCCCTATGACCCAGCAATTGCACTATTGGGTATTTACCCTAAAGATACAAACGTAGTGATCCAAAGGGGCACGTGCACCCGAATGTTTATAGCAGCAATGTCCACAATAGCCAAACTATGGAAAGAACCTAGATGTCCATCAACAGATGAATGGATAAAGAAGAGGTGGTATATATACACAATGGAATACTATGCAGCCATCAAAAGAAATGAAATCTTGCCATTTGCGACAACATGGATGGAACTAGAGCGTATCATGCTTAGCGAAATAAGTCAAGCAGAGAAAGACAACTATCATATGATCTCCCTGAATTGAGGAAGTGGTGATGCAACATGGGGGCTTAAGTGGGTACGAGAAGAATCAATGAAACAAGATGGGATTGGGAGGGAGACAAACCATAATTGACTCTTAATCTCACAAAACAAACTGAGGGTTGCTGGGGGGAGGGGGTTTGGGAGAAGGGGGTGGGATTATGGACATTGGGGAGGGTATGTGCTTTGGTGAGTGCTGTGAAGTGTGTAAACCTGGTGATTCACAGACCTGTACCCCTGGGGATAAAAATATATGTTTATAAAAAATAAAAAATAAAGTAAAAATATTATTTATATTGTACTTCTAATTTTTCCATTCATTTATGATTCTTTTAGAGAAAAGGATACTAAAATTTTGGTTATTGAAAAACCCATATCAACAAAAATATACCAAGCAGTAGGTAAAAATAGAGCAATAATTCATGGTTTTAAGAGTTATATATCATTTCTATAGATTCTTGCTAAATTCACTACACACTACAAACTAACCTACTCAGTTTTCACCTAAATCCATGTAGGGTTAAATTCGTACAGTCAATTTCTCACATCTTTTCGGATGTGGGGCTTTCATCTTCTTATTTCCCAGGATTTGTAGTAGAGAACGTCTTCTTGCTCAAAAAAGCAGAATTTGAACAGCAATCCATTCTCTAATATGAGAGGAAAAAGCTTTTGAAGTGATCTCTTCTGGAAGTTTTATTTTCACTGCTATCCTTTAGCTTTCCCCAAATGCCCATAAGCCAGAGATTTCATGTGTTATTTCTGTAATTTGGTAGTTTTCATTCAAATTATGCATTAAAAATGAATACCCATCTTAAAACAATTGGCATGATTAATTATCTACTAAATTTTTCATTTCACAAAAGGCAGTGCTTTATGCCATACATTTACACAGTTAAGGGACTTTTAAGTCAGAAAGACACATTTATGTTAAATCAAGAATCAAGCTAAAAATTCCTTTAATCTCACATTGCTACATAAGATTCACTGTTTTTCCCCCTTAGATTTTAAGATCTACATTTCAATCACAACTCTATTTTCAAGAAATTAAATATAGAAAATCAATACCATTCACACTGAAGAAATGTGTAGATAAGAATTAATGACATAAAAATTAAGATATGCAGATTAATTCTAAATGAAGATATTAACATACCAAATTACTATTTTCATAAATGTTTAAATAAGTGCTAATTCTTAGGAATTGAATATTTCAGATGAATATATTTCTGCAGCATTCTAGTCTATAAGCTGATTACAAAATATTTGATAGAAAACAATGCACTAAATAAATACAAATAACGCAGGTGTTTCTATGGTCAAATAGGAACATGTTTTTATTCCTCACGGGCTATTTTTCAAATGTGTATGTGTATTTATATGTAAAATAATTTGTAAAATAATCTGTAAAAATATATATTCTATCACTACATGGCGTATTCATTTCTGGGCTGCGGGAACAAAGTGCCACAATCAGGACCACAGCCCGCTGCCCCCGCGCCTCGTTCTTCCTAAAATGGCGGCCCACCCAAGGTCAGGCCTGTGGAGGTGACGCGGCCGGGAGAGAACCTACCGGAGCTGAGGCGAAGGTGAGCCAGCCGGACGGCGAGAGTGCCGCTCGGCCCTTCTGGCACCGGGGTGCCGCCGCCCGCCTGTCTTTTCCCTGGGGGACCCCTCTGGTCCTTTCTGCTGGAGGGCCTGACGCAAGGCAGAGCAACGTGGTCCCACCGAGCATCAGGCGGAAAGAGAGCTTGGAGGGTTGGGGGGAGACCCCCGAGTCCCCCAGTGGGATCCGGAGGATTAGGGAGGCCTCTGCCCCCCGGATTGCCCCTCCTAGCCTTTGGGCTACCCCAGGGCTCTGAGTCCTGCCAGCGCTGCCGGGAGGAGGACTGTCTGCTCATGCCGACTCGCAGCTCCCCGAGTCTGACTGAGCCCCAGGGTTATGCCCGAGAGGTGGTGACTGGAACGGGGGTGGTCTTGTCTTAACAGGGGAGGCCGCTGTGCCTGCAACATGCGGCCGCCATGTGTTCCGGCCCAGTGCAATGGGAAGATGGTGGGCCAGAGCGGTATGGCGGCGCCTGGGAGGACCTCACGGCCTCCCTCCCGAGCTGCTCCTCCCAGCGGCTTGTTAGGAGTGCGGCTTTGCCTCTGCTCGTTCCGTTATGAACCCGTGGTCCAGCACCTTGCTGAGCTAATTTCAGTGGAGGAAGGAGTAGGCCCTCAATACAAATACCTGTCGGCCCCTGAAATTGTTGCTTCATAATCCCCCTTTTTTTTTTTTTTTTTTTTTTAAGATTTTATCCATTTATTTGACAGAGATCACAAGTAGGCAGAGAGGCAGGCAGAGAGAGAGAGCGAGCGGGGGAGGCGGTGGGGAGGCGGGCTCCTGCTGAGCGGTGAGCCCCATGTGGAGCCCGATGGGAGGACCCTGAGATCATGGCCTTAGCAGAAGGCAGAGGCTTAACCCACTGAGCCACCCAGGCGCCCCTCATAGGCCCCCCCCCTTTTTTTTAAAGATTTTATTTATTTATTTGACAGGCAGAGATCACAAGTAGACAGAGAAGCAAGCAGAGAAAGAGGAGGAAGCAGGCTCCCCATCGAGCAGAGAGCCCCATGCTGGGCTGGATCCCAGGACCCCGGTATCAGGACCTGAGCTGAAGCTTAACCCACTGAGCCACCCAGGCGCCCCGCCCCCCCCCCCCCCCCCCCATAGGCCCTTCTTAACTCAAGTTTTCATTTTCTTGGTTTCCCAGAGGAGATGAGCTGTCCTTGTTTCTGCCTAGTCCATGTAATAGTAAATGTATGTGTGGGTAAATGAGTGGGTGTAGGAGAAGAGGAATGCATGTTGTTCGTATACTGCTTTTCTGCCAAGTGCTTCAGCCTAGGTAATGCTTAGGTGACAGTGTTTAGTGGTTAGTGCTCATGCCTGTTTTACTGATCGGGTTAATTTTGATCTGCTGTGTGCTAAGTGGGTAAACTTGATCGTTTTGAGGGTTTTTTCCCCCCCCTCTCTTTAATTTGTAGTTTTAAAGCAATTATCTTTGTAAATTCTTTCTCTTAAGGAGGATATTACTGTTTCTTTTGTTTGTTTGTTTTCCTTTTGGCTCTCTTGGTATAGGAATTGAGATTTACATCAGTAAACAAGTTTGCAAAATGTTTAAGGTCACACCATCTCTCATGGATGTAACTCAGTTGTCCTTACATATTAATTATATGTGATATATGATAGGGGAGTCATGCTTGTGCATTTTCTCCTTTTTAATAGGATAATTAGATTAAAATGAGGATAAAGCCAAACAAAACCAAACAAAGCACAAAGTACTGCATACTGGGTGCTTAAAACAACAGAAATGTATTGTCTCCCAGTTCTGAGGCTAGAAGTCTGAAATCAAGGTCCTAGCAGACCCTGCTCCCTCTGAAGGATCCAGGGGAGGATCCTGCCTGGCCCCTTTCTGTCTTCAGGCATTCTAATTTGTGCTTCTGCTGTCACATGATGTTCTCCTTGTGTGTGTTTCTTCTTTGTCCATGTCTCTGTTTTCAAATTTCCCTCTTTTTTTTTAAAGATTTTATTTATTTATTTATTTATTTATTATTTATTTAAGAAAGACAGAGAGCAGGGGCAGGGGCAGAGGGAGAGGGAGAAGCAGACTTCCCTGCTGAGCAGGGAACTAGATGTGAGGCTTGATCCCAGGACCCTGGGATCATGACCTGAGATGAAGAGTCATATGCTGCTCTACTGACTGAGCCACCAAAGAGCCCCTAAATTTTCCTCTTCTTATAAGGATACCAGTCACTGAATTAGGGCCCACCCTAATTTAGGATGACCTCATTTTAACTTGAATACATCTTTCCACATAAGGTCCAGTTTCCAAATAAGGTGACATTCTGGGGTTTTAGGTTGACATACATTTTTGGGTGGGGATAGGGATGCCATTCAACCCAATTCAGATGGTAAACATTTCTTCCATATTTCAATTATAATTACTTTGTAATAAAAATATATGAGCAAGCATATATATATATATTAAAATAAAAGATAATAAGTATATAATTAAAACAAAACAGTCCCCTTAAAATTTATATTAAAAATCTTTATTAAACTATTTTTACAGTTTCTGAAGCTGTGTCATGAATGCATTTGGTATAATGGAACAAACCCAGGCTTTGTGCTTAGAGACAAAGTTGCCAAATTACTTTGTGATCTTAGGAAAGTTACTAAACATCTCCCACACTAGGCTTCAACATCTGTTCATGCATTACAAAATCACTGGACATCTTCAAGCAAGAAAACCTAAGTAGACCATCTACTTTTAAATTGTTAGATTAGATTTTTCTTTTGTACCCAATTTTATGAATTAGGAACACAATACATACCTCTAATGTACTTAATCTCCCTACCTCTCTTTCCCTAAAGTATGAATACATTGTTTCAGATAATTTATGACCATGACCATTATAAGAATCAAATTTTTATGTATGACTCTACTCGTCTGCCTCAGTAATAGCAGTTAATTCAGGGCTTATTTAAAAACAAATTTAATATAGAGTTCAGGTATAACATGCTCAGAAGAGTGTTAGAACTACTCTACGATTGCTAGCTACATGATCTAAGACAATGTGAGGTCCCTATGTGAGCCCCAATTTCTTCTGTGGGGATAATAACCATCTTATTGGGTTGTGAAGTGGTACAGATTAAGTGCTGAAGTGAAGGTAGATAGCAAATGTAACAAAGAGGATTGCTACTTGGGGACATTATGATTCCTTCACTTGTGTCCTTATTTAGAGAATAGGTTAAATCAATAACATCTTTATATACACTATAACATATACAGCAATATCTCAGATTCTCTTGCAGCTTGGGTTCCATATGTGATTTAAATGCAGCCAGCCAGGGGCATTTATCTGAAATTTGAAAGACTTGAGGTGATATCACACTTTCATACTTTCTCCTAGTAAACAGGGTATTTTTTTAAAAGACTTTATTTATGTATTTGACACACAGAGAGATCACAAGTAGGCAGAGAGGCAGGCAGAGGGAAAGGGGGAAGCAGGCTCACTGCTGAGAAGAGAGCCAGATGCGGGGCTCAATCCCAGGACCCTGAGACCATGACCTGAGCCGAAGGCAGAGGCTTTAACCCACTGAGCCACCCAGGCACCCCAACAGGGTCTTAATCGTGTGTGTATTAGTGTGTGCGTGTGCCTTATTAGGATCACTAGCTTTGTTGATTGAGAACTTAAAGAAGCCAACTATTTTCCAGGTTCTGGTAGCTGCTACATGTTGGTACGTCTATCTTATATGGTGACAGGACTGTTCAAACATCAGGTGATAAATGATGACAGAGAAACACAGAGAAGCACAGAGAAGAAATAGCAAATTTTTAAAATTAACAATTAAAAAATTAATAAACCATGTCCTCAAAATCAAATACATGCATTCTGGGACACCAACAAGAATGGAGTAACACATTTGTGTTTAAAACTATAAAATTAACTCTAATATCTAGTGCCATTATTAAAAAGAACTAAAATGTTTTAGGAATAATTATAAACTCAATAAATTAATTTTGTTATTAACATTAATGATTTTCAAATTATATAATTAAGATCTCTAAATCTGGCAATATCAGTCATTTTGAGGGAGCTATAGTTCATTTGCAAATGGATTAATTTCTTAATATGGATTTTAGCATATTAATGAATTGCCTTATACCGACTTTAAATACCGACTTCAACCCAAATGATTAGCTATAGTCCACTTAAACAACTAATGCATTTTTTTCAGTTTATAAAAGAAAAACACATAAGGAAAAACAAAAATATATATATTTTTTAATTTTTGTTTATTTATGTGACAGAGATCACAAGTAGGCAGAGAGGCAGGCAGATAGAGAAGGAGGGGAAGCAGGCTCCTTGCTGAGCAGAGAGCCCGATGCGGGGCTTGATCCCAGGACCCTGGGATCATGAGCTGAGCTGAAGGCAGAGGCTTTAACCCACTGAGCCACCCAGGTGCCCCCAAAAGTATATTTTTAATTGATGATATAAACAGATAATAATGGAAAGATGTAGTTTGAATATTTCTGCTATAATCTTATTACCTGGATGTATATAGATATATAAAATGGGCCATGTTGATATATTAGGAATAGCTTACATTTATTGAGTTATTTTTATGTATCAGTATGTGTGATAGGTGTTATTTACTACCAACATGCAAACATAGGTTTATGTCATTAATTCCTGAGGTAAGGTTCAGTTCCCTCATATGTAAAAAGAAAAATTATTATACTAGCTTCTCATGGAGATCTTTAGGAAAAATATAGATTAATTATCTGAGCTCACACCATGGGTAGCTGGTAGATGATTTGAAGACTGTCAGTACAGAGCTTGAGCTCTAAGTCAGTAAATATCACCATTAAAACTTTGAGGTAATGCGATGATAGCAAATATATTTAATCAATCTACACATACATTGAGCTGAAAAACATCTATGGGCAATCAAGCATCTATTGCCACTTACTTTTATACTCTCTGTAGACTCAGTATCCTAAAATCCAAAATCTGTATTTCCCAGACTCCCTGGTCATGTCAGTGGTAAATCAGATTTAATGTTTAAATCTTGTTCAAGATTTAATGTTTAAATCTTGTTCAATATCAGAACTTTACTATTATAATTTTTTGTTCCCAAGTATAAGAACAATATAATAAAACTATATAAATATGTGAGACTCAAGCTGACTATAAAATTAATGGTCATAGTATGATCTACAGATACCATTGGCAATCACAAGTTCCTAGGGTAACTCTCCGTAATCCCCCCAAAATTCAAAAATAATTTAAAAAGGCAGAGGCGCCTGGGTGGCTCAATGGGTTAAAGCCTCTGCCTTCAGCTCAGGTCATGATCTCAGGGTCCTGGGATCGCGCCCTGTGTCAGGCTCTCTGCTCAGAGGGAGCCTGCTTCCTCCTCTCTCTCTGCCTGCTTCTCTGCCTACATGTGATCTCTGTCAAACAAATAAATAAAATATTTAAAAAATAAATATAGAAAAAATAAAAAGGCGGTTTTGTCTTCTCAGTTCTCAAGGGTAAATGACATACAACCTTTTATACATTACTATGTGTTAACTTTTAATAATATTTAATACTAATAACTATGTGTTAACTTTTAATAATGGCCCAGTTAAGAGAGAAGTTTTCTAAATGAGAAGCACAATCCCTTCACACAGAATTGGAGGCTTACGTCATGCAACACCTTCATTTTTTAATTTTAATTTTTTTTTTTTTTTAATTTTTGAGAGAGAGAGAGCGAGCGAGCTTGGAAGAGCATGAGCAGGGAGCTAGGGGCAGAGGAAGAGGGAAACTGGAGAATCTCAAGCAGGCTCCAAGCCCAGTGCACAGCCAGACTTGGGGATTGATCTCACAACTCTGAGATCATGATCCAAGCCAAAATCAAGACTCGGACACTTACCACGTAGCTACTCAGGCACCCCCAAACACTTCCATTTTTTCTCTGGTAAATCCATGGTATACGGGGACATTTTCTAGGAAGCCAGATACCATGAGACCAGGCTCTTTTAACATAAGCAATTTTAGATGCACAAGATATGTTAGACTTAAAGTGTTCCATAGATGCGGATCCCCCCTATTAATAATATATACATATATACATTTTTAAATTCTAGGAGGTCTATCACTAAGGTTACAAGGAAATTAAATAGTCTCCTGCCACCCTTTCCCTGGTAGTATCCTCTGTCTGCACTGGGTTAATCTTTCATTGTTTAGAGATATAAATGTTTAAAGTTGTGACCTATTATTATTCAATAACTGAATTTTAAGATATATGTATCTCATATGCCATCTTTTAAATATAAATGATCCACATCATTTATGTAAACAGATGTAAACTTGATTTCCCAAAATTTACTAATAATGATCCTTTCTTGTGGAGCTAGAAGTAAAACTATTTAAATTATATTTTGTATAGTTATCAAAGTAAAATTAAAACAACTACAGTATTTTATATGCATGTGAATAGTCAAAGTCTTCTCTTATTACATAAACAAGAGATGTTTCATGTCTGTTCCTTTCCAGCTATTGATTATTATCTTTTATTTCTTCCTTTGGTGAGAATGTAGATGGTTAGTCATTGATCTAAAGCTTTTTTGGTATTGTAATTTACATTGGCCAAAGCTAGTTCTTAACAGTGGTGCCTTTTGATATGTTATAGGAAATAATAAATTGCAAATAGCAAAACATTCTAGATCAGCTTTCTTAAGTGGGAGGATGATTTTTTTTTTCTTTAAAAATGTGCTTAAAAATTCTGTTTTAGGAAGAAAGCCATGATGAACTTCTACTTAAAAAAAAAAAAATCTGAGACTTAATTAGCGCTATCTTCTCAAACAATAATTGACTGCTGGTGTAGATATCCTGAGACTCTCGTTGAGTTTAATTGGCTTCATTTATTTATTTACTATAAAGAGGGTGCATTTTCATGATAGTGGGGTGAGCTACTATGAAATGAACATTAGTACTCATCTTTAGACAAATTTGTCTAAATTCCTGTCTGCTAGGTCTGACAGGTTATTAGTGAATAAAACATTCTAATTTATTTGGACAAATATCTACTTTTAATCTCCTGCTTTTTACAGTGGAAAAATAAAACAACAAACAAATACAGACACCCACAACTAAATGACAGGTGGCCCTGTAATATGTTTTTTTCCCTTTCTTTTTCTTTTCAGCTGGTTAGTGATTGACCTATTGCATTTCTCCTGAAAGTTGTATTTTTTTCCTTGTGTTGTTTTCCAAAATGAGTTAGAATCCATCTGTTTAGCAATCTTCATTTTTAAGCATCACAAAAAGAGAAATCCATTGCAGTGAAAAGTTATGCAAGCCTTAGAGCTCACTGCTGTGTCCTGCAGGAGTTGCCTTCCTTGGTATCCTTTCTCTGGACTTCATAGCATGGAACTAACTCACCTCCAACCGAACTTTAACTAGATGTCTTAAAAACCTTAGAGTGTGAGCAGTTCCATTCAGTTAATTTATGAGAATCTCTAAATATTCAGTAAGTATCCATGCTTTCCTTAATTGTGTTTCAAAATTTCAAACACATTGAAATAAGTCTTAGCACACTGCTTGTAATTTTGGCCCTTAGCCAAAATACCAGGTTTGTGACCTTATAGTCTCCATATCCCTAAAGGTATCCCATTATTTTCATTCTTTAATCATATTATTTTTATGATTACACTAATTTGTAGCCTAATATTAATATATTTTCACTCAGAATTTTTTGCTAACATCTGTTTCATTATTATTTTAATATATTGCTTTATTTAATTTGCCTTTAAAAAAACTTCTCTGTTGACATGTAAGAATTAGTCATATTTTTCCTCTATAACATCTAGTTCATGTTTCAATGTTATGGTTATATTAGTTTTATAAAAGTAATTGTGGGGGCACCTGGGTGGCTCAGTGGATTAAAGCCTTTGCCTTCCACTCAGGTCATGATCCCAGGGTCCTGGGATGGAGCCCCGCATCGGGCTCTCTCTCTGAGGACAGCCTTCTTCCTCCTTTCTCTCTGCCTGCCTCTCTACCTACCTGTGATCTCTATCTGTCAAATAAATAAATAAAATATTAAAAAAAAAAGGTAATTGTGAAGATTTTATTAGGCTTTATGTCATGTTTTTTGTTGTGCGATTTATGCTATCAGCAATTAGGCCAGCCACTGTAATGCCTCAGCTAATGGACAGATGATACCTGATTATGTACTGTTTATCCACAGAATTCCTTTGTCAAACCTTTTATCAAAATTAAGGGCTGAGAAAAAAAAAGTCTAGGTATACTGTGTTTTCAATGATGTAAGAGTTGTAAGGTATGGCCTTTGAGTACATGTATTACCGGAAGTCAGAATACAGTTCACATCTAATATGTAATAACCCTTGAAAGACATTTTTTAAAGGAAAGAGTAATCTTGAAGAATTTTGCTGATATGATTACCATTTTAGCTTCACTGCTTGAAGAAAATTCATTTCATAAGATGCCTTTCTATATAGGTGAAAATGTCAGATAAATGTCATTTTAAGCAGCTACCTAAGCAGTAATGATATCTTCTTATTTTGAACTCTAAATTAAAAAAAGAGTCTCTCTTTCTTCTTGACTATTAAAAGTTAAATAAATTTTACCAAAATGTTTCAGCATCACATTTATTATTTTTAGTGAGAATACTGAATATGTTCTTTCTAGCAATGATTCCAAGCAATTATGTCATGACTCTTTAATTGTGTTCCTTGCTCAACACGTAACTTATGTACTTGTAAGAGGAGTATTTTTGATTCACAGTGACTATTCATATGAGCCAAGGTACCAACACTCTGCTTTACAACATGAGTCTTTGGGCTTAAGTAGATATTACTATGAATATGATTTGAATCTTAGTTTTATCAGGTTGTTGATTATAAATGGCTATGTATAAGAGGGAAAATGGGTACTTTTACTTAAGCTTTATAGATAAACTTAGATCATAGTATTATGTATGTAATTTGATTCATTAAAAAGTTGGTGGGTTTTATATTAGTAATTTTTGAAAATACATAGTCTGGAGCATTATTGTCTGTTCAGTGTTCTAGCCATCCTTCACTTGAGGGCTTTCTTTGGGGGGATATAATTTGGGGAAAAAAGTGTAATTAGAAGTATAAATACTATACAGGTGTCACTTGAAACAGAGTTTTCATTTATAGTCCAGAATTCATTATCGAAAATATTTTCAAAGCTAACTCAGTTAAACAACTCATAGGAACTTGGGACCATTTAATGAATGGACTCATGCACAAGTGTATTATTAAAAAATATATTGATATTTAAAATACCAACATTGGAAAGCTTAATAGGTAATCATAGGCAGTTGTATAAGAAGGAAGGAAAACATAAAACAGTTAAGACATATATTGGCTGAAATATGAAAAATTTGTTTTGGTAAATATAGTATAATATCTCAAATATGTGGAAAATATGAATATACAGAGAAGAAAAGATTTGTTTATTAAATGTTTATTGTATACTTGGCATTAGTGCATAGCACTTTGTTGTATGTTGTTTTGTTTATCCTCAGATCAATGAAGTAATATTAATCTTGTTTTCATATTAAAAACTCAAAAAAAGAGACTATAGAAGTAAATAACTTACTCAAGATCATATTACAAGTATGAATGTGAGCTTTGAATCAAGTGTTCGCTGACTAGAAAGTACTTTGCTTCCTGTAGAGTTCGTAGCAGCTGAGTTGTTACCGAATAACCACATCTCTGATTGTGTCTCTTATTATCTCATTTTTGCTCTCCTCTCCGCCCCCAAACCTTTGATCTTTCTCTATTTATCATATTCCATCCACTTCTCATCCAGTGAGATGCTCCTTTCAATGAAAAAGATAGCCAAAAAGTTATGGTATTACAAGGAGCACCCCAAAACTTTCTAGAGATCAGAATTGCAGATCTTAGTAAATCTGTTGCCATATTTAATCGCTTTGGCTTAAGGATGCTTAGAGGGGCTGAGAGTACTAAAATCATTTTATCACTTGTATATTATATTTTTCAGTGGTTAAACACCACTGGTTTAGGAAATGCTAAGTTTTATCTTCTGCTAGTTGCTTTATTTATCAGTTTAATAATTAGATTTTAATTAATTTGTGTATGATTGGGCCTGTTGCCATCCTTGGAAATGATAAGTAACCAATGTTCTTCATGGTCCTGCCTTTGTTAATGATGACTCTGCTTTCCTTGCCTGTAGTTCCTTTTTATATAATTTACCCTTCACATTATGATCTCCATTAGAACCCTATCTTTATTCTCCCATCAGCCTCAAACTATAGCTTTAAGACCTTCCCCTTGTCTGTATTTGAATTGCATATAATTTCCATTTACCCTTTCTTGATCCAATTTCTTTCTTTCAAGTTTCAGATTTCCTTTGTCAAGAGTTCTTTTTGAGATGGGGCTAACTTCGAATACCTTCCCATCACTTTCCTGTGTTACTTAATCTGACTTCAGAGAGGCACATTTACAGGATGTTAAGAAGGTACTTCTATACGCATGCTAATTATTCCCAATCATCATTGGCTAAATCAAATTGGATAAATTGGTATATCGATTTAATTAATATTGATATTTCACTTTCTATACATGAATGAAACATCTAGTTTTCCATTTGTTTATTTATTCATAGGTGTGCTGTGTGTTTGTTGCTTTGTGCCAATCATGTAACCACTTAGTTGATATCACTGCCTCTAGGAAACTCTATTTGCAAACCTAGAATCAAAGAAATATACCCATTTTCCCAGATTCTAACTGAATGACTATACTCTTTTTCATATCCTTTGAAAGATAAAAATTTAGTTTGCCCGGAAATCAGCCTTTTGCAGCCTTTTGGGAATTATATGTTTTATATTTTATTGGATTTCATGGTATTTCATATTTATGTTATAAAACAGTAAATTACAATCAAGTCAATTAAGTTTACCTATATTAATAATTGATAGAGATTTTTCATTGTGTCTGTTTTGTTATGTGTATTAAGTAGTATCTATATGCATCTGTAGAAAGACTTACATACATAGATTAAAAGGGTCTTGTTCTCTGTGGTGCAAAGTTCTGTCTTCTGTTGCAAAAGACCATGAGTGCCTCGTTGCTAGGTTAAAAAAGGTATCTTCACCTTTTTGTATCTCTAACAGGCACTTTTGATCCCCGCACAAAGAAAACATTCAACAATGTTGAATGCATCAGAGTAAGTGTTCCATAATTTATCTGAAATAGAGTAGCAGTGAAGTAAATATCACTAGAAAAGTACAAAATGGAATAGTGACTGAAAAAGTCAATGCACTATACTAAAAATGGAGAGTATCAGGCATTCCAATTCTTGCAATTAAAAGAATATTATCTTGAGGCCTACTGAGAAAAATGAAGGAACTTTTAAATTGCTTTTCTGAAACTAATTTGCAAAAAAAAAAAAAAGACATTTGAGGATTGATAATTATTAGTTTGCTATAGTGTGGTAAAATATAGCAGGCTGAAAGAACTGATAACATGGCAAGTTCTTTTCTCTTTAAACTTAATATTTACAGTAAATTGTGAAAACTGAGCAGTAGTTCGTTGAGGAAAAGCCTATTGTTTTATTATCTAGCCAACCTCATAGTTGAAATTGTAGTGATGCAACCAAATACTCTGTAAATAGCTATTACATTACTGAATTAGAACAAAATATATTGATCAGTGTATTACTAAATAGTATAGTGATTACCCATTTTCTTGCCAGAAAATTGTACATTGTATTTAGTCTGAAATTATATCTGGAGGACCCAGGTTTTTGAGAAAGAAGAAAGACTATTTCAAAAGATTGCATTGCCAGTCAAGGTTATATTTGCTATCTTTTTTTCTCTGAGGTAATTGCATGATGAAATTATGTGTGAAAAGAGAATTTTCAGCTACTACCTTGAATAAAGGTTGAAGAAAGGTTATGTTTAGCATAACTCCATTTCCAACACATTGTTGCCCTACAGGCAGAATAATCTAATTTCATTTTCCTGATTCCAACAGAATACTGAATCCTTAGTCTTTCACTGTATTTTTTGGTCTATTCCTCACTGATATTTGCATGCCTCCCCCTGATTGTGTGGAACACGAAGGTGATTTGAATGTAATGATTTGACCATCACTCACTATTTTAAAAATGTCCTTTGCATTCCCACACTTGCATTTCTCTTACTAGTAAATACTTTCCAATGATACTTTATTTTTTCTCATTAAACTTCCGAATTGGTCTTATTCTGAAATGTTGCTAAATTCAATTCAGAAAGAAAAAAATAATCAAATTCTCCAGTTTGGTTTTTGTTAAACTGGAATGATACAGTACCAATCTGGTATCAAAATCCACACTGAAGAATTAATTTTTTTTTTAAGATTATTTATTTATTTATTTATTTGACAGAGAACACAAGTAGGCAGAGAGGCAGGCAGAGAGAGAGAGAGAGAGAAGCAGGCTCTGCACTGAGCAGAGAGCCCGATGCGGGGCTCGATCCCGGGACCCTGGGATCATGACCTGGGCTGAAGGCAGAAGCTTTAACCCGCTGAGCCACCCAGGTGCCCCTGAAGAATTAATTTTTAATTAATATTGATATATCACTATCTATACATGAATGAAACATCTAGTTTTCCATTTGTTTATTTATTCATAGGTATGCTATGTGTTTGTTGTTGTGTGCCGACTATTGTTTTACAAAGATCATTGATAAGATGTTTTTAAAAAACTAGGGGGACAACTATATAAAGTTATAAAGTGTAAGGAACACTTTAACCTGACCAGTACTCTTAAAAACTGTCTACGTCATTAAAAACAAGGGAAGTTTGAAAATCTGTCACAATCAAGAGGAGCCCAAGGAGATAGGATGACTAGATGCAATGTTAGTATCCTGGATAAGATTTGTAATAGACAAAGACAGTAGGTACATAAAGTAAGGAAATCTGAATAAATTATGGGCTTTAGTAAAAAATATATTGATATTGTTTCATGAATTGTGACAAGTGTTCCATCAAATGCAAGATGTTAATAATAGAGGAAACTAAGTCTGGGGTATTATAGGAATTCTCTATATCATCTTGGCAATTTTTCTGTAAATCAAAAACTGTTCTAAAGTTTAAAAAAAAAATTAAAAGCTGAAAGCAATCTTAGCTATAATATATTTAGCCATAAACTCCTTGTCATTTTACAGAGGAAGAAACTGAAGGCCATAGAGGTTGTATAACTTATATAGGGTGGGATGCAGCTTATCAATTAAAAAACAAAAAACAAAAATAAAAACAAAAAAAAAACCTGGAACCAGAAAGTGGCACATTCTTTGGGATAACTGACAATTAATTAATTACACTATTGAAATATGTATCAGTACTTAAGGGAAAAACACCTTTAGTATTTTTTTTTTATTCCTTGATTTTAATGGCATATTAACTAAGTCCAATAGTATCTTCAATTAGCAGTATCTTTTTTATTTTTATTTTTAATTTTTTAATATTTTATTTATTTATTTCACAAACAGAGATCACAAGTCAGACAGAGATTACAAGTAGGCAGAGAGGCAGGTAGAGAGGGGGAAGCAGACTCCCTGCCAAGCAGAGAGCCAGATGCTGGGCTCTATCCCAGGATGCTGGGATCATGACCTGAGCGGAAGGCAGAGGCTTTAACACACTGAGCCACCCAGGTGCCCCATCAGCAGTATCTTTTTAAAATTGGTTGCATTTTCTGTGGGCTCTAGGTACTTTCTGGCTGCCTTTTCTTGTTTTGGTCAGTAATCCATTTATATGCTTTCTTCGCCTCTGCATAACTGATATCTCTAAGACTTTATTTGATTTACTTCCGTTTACTTTTAAATTTTTTAATTTCTTGCTTTATTGATGTCTTTGGGATAGAGACTTTATTACAGTGTCACAGAAATGTTATTTTGTACTATATTGAGTTATGTCTGAGCTTTGTTGAAATGAGCAAAGCCCAGAGAGTGACTAACAAAGCTAGATGAAAATTTTTATTTACATATATATATTTAAGATACTTGAGTCAATATATCTAGTTATGAGAAGTATTAAAAACTAAAGAAGAGGGGTGCTTGGGTGGCTCAGATGGTTAAGCATCTACCTTTGGCTCAGGTCATGATCCCAGGGTCTGGGTTGGAGCCCCAAGTTTCTCAGCTCAGCAGGGAGTCTGCTTCTCTCTCTCTCCGTCTGCCTCTCCCCCTGCTTGTACTCTCTCAATCTCTGAAATGAGTTTAAAAAAAAAAAATCTCTAAAGCAAAAAGCACAAAGAAATAAAAAATAAAATGAAAGAGGATAATCTCTTGATAAACACCTTTTGGTGTCCAGGTAGTCTATGGAGCTTTATATAAATGGCATTTGGCATCCATCTGTTATATGGAAGAACCCAACATATATATTGAGACTATTGTTTGTAGGGGATTATGTTACTTGAGAAAGGCTTCTAGGCATCCTCTTACATTATTTATTTAAAATAATACAAGTGAATGCTTGAAATACTTGAATAAATGCAAAGAAAGCTAAATTTGGCTGTGAATAAGAAAAGCTAACTAGAGGCTAATGAAGTAGAATACCCAAAGAAGTATTTAAGAGGTGCTAGCGTAAGTGGGGGAATGAGTTATATTTGCAAAATTTACTGTTCTGGCATAAATAACAAAACTTCTTAAGTCTGCCCATTCAAGATGTATGATGAAATTGTCGAAATTAGACTTTAACATATGCAATCAAATCTTACTTTAATGAACAGGAAAGATGCCTGCATAGTTGAAAATCAAGATTTAGGTAAAATAAACACTTTAAAACTGATGGAGAAGAGTATTACAGAATGTAGTCACATTCTGTAGTGTAGTCACAGTACCATATTAGGTGAAGGGATTACTCTGGTATCTGTAAGGTTATAGCATATTGGAGCTATACCTATCTCAAGTGGATTTTATGTTAGAAAATAGTATGGGTAGATTGAATTGGTTAAAATGGCCTTTTGAAGAGGAAATCTTTTGATACTTTTCAGGGAGTATAATAAGAAAAATATTGTCATATGTTATTAGAACCACAGTCAGATAAAAAGAACTGTGAAAAGCCTGTGCCAAAGTCTCAGTTATATGATAAAATTAACAAATAGAGACAGTATATTCTGAAAGGAGTGGGAAGGAAAAGCCACATATCTTTTCCATGGCTGTTTTTACCAGAGCTAAGAAAGTGGTTGAGGATAAGTGGGCGGCGTATGAGTCTTCATCTTGAGCAAGAGGGGGGAGTGAGAAATAGCAACTGCACAAAAGTTATGGTAAAAATTTCCTCCTTATACTTACCTTGTGATCCAGCTTGGATTTTCAGTCTTTCTCTCTTGACAAGCAAAAAGTAATAAGGATGTCTATAAAGCTTTTTATTCCACTGAAAATCTACTGGACAGAACTTTTCAGCAACATCTGGTCTCACTTACATAGTAAAATGACAGAACTGTTCGACATTCTTAAGTGCCTTGGAAAATGGGATACATGACAATTTACACCCTGTCTCCTCTTTTTTGTGTGTGGGTAAGTTTGAATTTACTGATGAGGTGTAGATAACTTCAACAGGTTTAAAGCTAAAGCATTGTTAGGTAACAGGTCTGTCTGTGAAATTTTCTTGATAAGAAGGAGAAGATGAAAAAAGGAAACTTGTGGTAAGCTTAAGTATCTTAGCGGACCATCCCTTTATGATAACCAGATTTTGGGTCTTTTATGAAGAACTTAGTGGTTACTCCTCATCACTTAAATCATTGTGATAATTTTCCCCTTAAAAAATGTATAGACACACTTCTGTAGTAATAACAGCTTCAGCAGCCAAGAGACAATAGCACCTAGGATTTTCCATGTTGAGCCTTTGCTGCATTTTTAGAGCCAGTGAGCTCATTTCTCTCCTTTATGCTATTAATAGATTTTCAAGTTATTCAACATTTAAAACATTTCTTTTAAATTACAGAAGTGGAAGAAATAATAGAATTGACACTTTGGGAACTACCTTCTCTAGATTTACTCCCAAACCTATCCTGCATGAGGCAGATCTAAATAAAAATCCAAAGCACCTTCTCAGAGAACCTTCTCAGAGAATCACTGATGCTAACACTGGGGACTTGTGAAAAAAACAACAAAAAAACACAACACAACAAAACAAATAATGGTGATAGATTCTGGTTAAGCAGTGTGGGCACAGAATATTTTTATATTTCTTTGTGTCTTTTTCAATTTCTTTCATCAATGTCTTATAATTTTTGGATCTTTTACCTCCTTGATTAAATTTACTCTTAAGTATTTTATTCTTTTTGTTGCTATTATAAATGGGATTGTTCCTTTATTTCTTTTTCAAATAGCTCAGTGTATAGAAACACAACAGATATCTATATGTTAATTTTGTATCTTGCAACTTTACTGAACTTGTTGATTGGTTCTAACAGGTTTTGGTGGAGTCTTTAAGAATTTGTATATACAAAATCAAATCATTTGCAAACAAAAACATTTGTACTTCTTCCTTTTCAAGTTTATCAGTGGAATAAAAATTATGTATGCTGAATTATCTTTGCATCCCAAGGATGGATCCCACTGGCTCATGGTGTACAACCTTTTAATGTACTGTTGAATTGGGTTTACTAATATATATTTTTTGAAGATTTTATTTATTTGTCAGAGAGAGAGCACAGTGGGGTGAATAGTAGGCTGAGGGAGAAGCAGGCTCCCTTCTCAGCAGGGAGCCCAATGAAGGGCTTGATCCCTGGACCCTGGGATCATGATCTGAGCTGAAGGCAGACACTTAACTGACTGAGCCACTAAGGCATCCTGTATTTGCATTTTTTTTTTTAAGATTTTATTTATTTATTTATTTGACAGAGAGAGAGATCACAAGTAGGCAGAGAGGCAGACGGAGAGAGAGAGAGAGAGAGAGAAGCAGGCTCCCCGCCGAGCAGAGAGCCCAATGCGGTACTTGATCCCAGGACCTCTGAGATCATGATCCGAGCTGAAGGCTGGGGCTCAACCCACTGAGCCACCCAGGTGCCCCTGTGTTTGCTAATATTTTATTGAGAACTTTTGCATCTATCCATAAGGGATATTTATCATTAGGGTTCTTCTATGATCCTTTATCTTTTTTTGAGATTTTAGTTGAAATGTCTCTTTAAAAGTAAGGGAAGTCTTTGGTAATGTTGCTGGTGTCACTCCTCTGATATTCTTCTCTTTTACTTCTGGCCATAGGGAGAAAGTATGATCTAAGTTTCTGATTGTGTTCCAAGATAAAGTCATGAGGATTACCTCTAGTTAGGTGGCCTATTCATAGAATACTTTTTAATCTCCTTGAATAACACATTTAAGTCACTTAACATTGTATTATTTACTTTCATATATATATGAAATATATATATTTATATATAAGTGTGTGTATATATATATATATGAATAGATATATACTTTTTTAGCATCCACAGTAAATTCATGAGGTAGATATAGTCATACATAATCCATGTATGCCTACTCAGAATCAGACTAAGTAGTTGACTCAAAGTGGCTGTTGAATAAGAAATTATAAGTATTTGGAGCAATTCTAGTTTCATAATATTACTTCTTATCCTTGGGAAGTAAGAAAAAAAATAGCTTTGGAAAAATTTAATTAGGCCACCAGGTCTCAGGTTAAAACACAGTGTTGGAGGAGAAGAAACCAGTCATGACCAGGTAAAGTGAGTTTTAGATTGATATGGGACAGGCATGTGACTGTTTTGATGGGACTGAGCAGATAATCACTGTATGAAATGTGTTTGGTTACTGCTATTTAATATACAAATGTGAGAAATCTGTTCTCTGTTGGAAGGCAACTCATAAAATAAAATAAATAAATAACATTGTATCTATTAACATTAGCAAATAAGGACAGAAAATAGATGACTTTGAAAACCATACTTTTTAACATACCATATGAATGATGCAGATGCATTGGGGGTGAAAAAATTAGCAATCTGTTCATACTGGTTGCCAGAAAGTTATTGAATTTTAAATATGGGTACTTCTACTTTGACTGTGGAGGCTGACAGAACTGTATGTCTGAAATTTTAACCAGATTGACTGGTGAGGCTGAAATAAGATGGTGGATATTCTGGACTTGGAATATATACTTAACAATGCAAATATCTTACTGAGGTGTAATATGTATTTTACAACCTTTTTTTTTCTGATGTTACTATGAAGTTTATGCAACAGTATGTGTTACTCAAAATACAGGAAAAACGATTAGCAGCAGAAGATAAATTACCACCATTTGATCACCTATATTTGGAGATGATTGAGTGATATGCTAAGAGAAGCAAATGCAAAATATTTCCAAGCCATGAGAAATTCTAATATATCTAAGTAAGATAATATATCTAAGTTGATAATATATCTAAGTTAAAGCTTCTTCCTTAGCTCTCCTTACTCTTTAAAGTTACGTATTTTGGGGCTAACTGGAAATATGTCTACTCAGATGATGAACTGTTATTTATTTCATGATGATGGTATGTGAAATTCTGAATGAGATTTGTGTTTTAAGGCTAAAGGAATGCTGTCATACTGGGGAGAAAGTCTGGTTTGGAGGAAGTATTGACTTCCTAGACACAGTAGAGCAAAAACTACAACAAATAGGTGATCTGGACTCTCAGGCAGTGGGAACTGGCAAAACTACATTTCTGGTCTGAGAAAGTGAAATAGAGAATCATAAAGATAGGAAGGCTGATGCTTTTTTGCCCAAAAGTTGTCTGGGATCTTTCTAAGAGCAAAGAATATGATAGAACCTGAAAGAAAGTTTGTAAGTTTAAATATCAGGAAAGTAATCAAATTGAACTTCAACATTTGAATTTAATTTTTTTTTTCAAATGAGTAACATTTTTCTGCATATGTGTGTCATGCAGTGGGTTGGTGATAAAGAACAAAGTCTCGTGTCTGCTTTAAAAAATCTAGTAATAAATAGGGGAGAGAGAAATGTCTACAATATGAATAAAAATAATAAAACTGTGAGAAAGGACCATGTGCAAAGTATGTCCTTTCTTCAGTTTCAGGTGCTGTTTTAATATTTTCTATTTTGGGCTGCACTCTTAGTGAGAAAACAACACTAAATTTTCTCCCAGCCAGCCAGTGATTAGAGAAATACTGAGATTTGCTAGTTAATCTGAGATCACCACCTATTGATGGTGACAATTGGGATCTCTCTTTTTAAAAAAAAAAAAAAAAAAATTATTTATTTATTTATTTATTTTAAGATTTTATGTATTTTAAAGAGAGAGAGAGAGAGAACAAGCAGCGGGAATGGCAGAGGGAGAAGCAGCCTCCCCCGAGCAAGGAGCCCAAGGTGGAATTCCATCCCAGGACCTTGGGATCATGACTTGAGCCAAAGGTAGGCTCCCAACTAACTGAGCCACCCCAGCATCCCAGACAAGTGGGATTTATAATTAGACTCCAATGTGTATATAGAGTTTTATTTACCTTCCTTGAGAAGTGGGTGGTGTGCAGACAGGTAAATCTGTGGTCCCTCGGGAAGACTGAGTTTTAAACAAGAACTGTGTCCAAAAGGGCTGCTTAGAAAAAAGAGGGAGAAGTGGTGGTCAGAACTATGGTGTGAGGGTATAATAAGAAAAATATCTGTGTTCTTTGTGATGCCCACTCATCAAAACAGATAAGGCCTTTTAAATATCACTTCAAGTTCGTCTTTCTTCATCCCTCTTCTCCCTTCCTTCCTTCCTTCCTCTCTTCCTTCCTCCCTGCCTCCCTTTCTCCCTATCTCCCTCCCTCCCTCTCTCTTTTGTTTTTCTTTTTCTTTTTCATCCGTAATCCTGTAAGGGCTTTCCTGATGATCCTGATTTTCATTGATATGAATCAGTAAAATCTTGTTAATATGTGACACATAGTATTTGACCGGATTCCTAGAAATTTAGGACTTTACTCAGAAATATATTAGATATGCTGCATTTATTGAAAACATCAATTTACTTATTGTTTTGTTTTGTTTTGTTTGACACAGAGAGAGAGATCACAAGTAGGAAGAGAGACAGGCAGAGAGGTGGAGGAAGCAGGCTCCCTGCTGAGCAGAGAGCCTAATGAGGGACTCAATCCCAGGACCCTGGGATCATGACCTGGGCTGAAGGCAGAGGCTTAACCCACTGAGCCACCCAGGGGCCCCCAGTTTACTTATTGTTAACTCTTTCTTAGTCCTGTTACTCGAAGGAATCATTAGACTGTCCTAAGTAGTAGGTAAGCAGAAGTAAATTTATTTGAATACTCAAACTTTCTTTTCTTCTGTCTCTTTCTTTCTGTTTCTTTCTTTCTTTCTCCTTTTCTTTCTCCTTTTCCTTTGAAGTAAAGCATAATATAAATACTTAAATTATCTGGGACTGGGAATGGTAGCAGATACTAATTTTTAGTCATTTTTTTTTTTGTAGCAGGAAAATTCTCTCAAAGACAAAAGAAATAAAAAAAGAAAAAGAATTATTATGTATCATAGAATGTGTGTTTTGCAACTTTGAGAGGAGACAGATATTTGTTTGAGTAGATATGGTGGGTATGTTAGAGCTCTCCAGAGAAACAGAACCAATAGGATACATATGTATATTTCTCTCTGTATAGGTTATATATAACCTATATACATATAGCTAAATCATTATGGCATATATACATATAGACTTATTGTAAGGAATTATCTCATGTGATTATGGAGGCTGACAGGTCCCAAGGTCTGTGGACAAACCGGGACACCTAGGAGAGCCAGTGGTATAATTCCAGTCCATAGGCTGACAGGCTTGAGATTCAGGAAGAGCTGATGTTTTAGTTTGAAGTCCAGAGGTGGCAGAGGGATTCTAGCTCAAGACAGTCAGGCAGGTGGAATACCTTCTTATTCAGAGGAAGTTCAGCCTTTTTATTCTACTTGGGCCTTCAATTGATTGTCTGACATCCACCCACATTAAGGAGAGCCATCTGCTTTACTCAGTTTATCAATTTATAACTGGGCACTCTGTGGTCCAGTCAAGTTGACACATAAAATTACCATCACAATGGGGAAGACAAAAGTGGCTACAGGAGGCAAAATGTGAAGCTAGTGCTACAGTGAGGTCAGAAAGGCATTTCATCAGTGTGGTTTCAACCAGAAACTGAAGAAAGGTTATTTGGATATCCATGTGCTATAAAATATTCTTCATTGCAAGACGATAAAACACAAAACTTACAGGGCAGGATAAAGTAGCGAGGACTCTTTAAGGGTGAGAATCTTTTTTGAAGGGTTTATCAAAATACGGACAAGGGGGGCAGACAGGGTACAGGAAGGATCCCCTAGGGCTTTGCACTCATGTGACCTTCTCAGCTATGTTAGCGGTATCTGCTCTAGATCTCAGTTTTGTAGCATTAACTTGCTCAGTTTTCTGTCTGCATTTTTCCTTTTTGAGAAATATTAAAATGATGTATTTAGGGATTCTTATTGGCTTGAAACTACATAAAGACAGAAGAAAGAGTAAATATTTTCAGACAATAATGTGCTAATTACTTTTTTGAAAAGTAAGTTTTTCAAGGGAAGACATTCACTGGAATAAATGGTTTGTGGAAACTATACTCCTGGCACTCCCTGCCTGCCCTGCCCATGGAGCAGCTTCCTGAGTTTTCTTTCCTTCCTTCGTAAGCTCCATGGCTCCTAGGCTAACACAGAAGACCCTGGGATTATTTTAACTGTCCTCACTGATAGGGCAGTGCATTTCCCCTGCGGCCTCAGGTCGGCCTCTTGTTCTTCAGTGGACCTCTCACCCTGTTACACATGATTTCTTTTCTCAACAGGTAATTACAAGAAACCGTTCAAGTATGATCTTGTAAGCCATTTACAATGAATAGGTGGGTTAAAAGCAAAGGTGAAAGATGTAGTCTTTGAATGCTAAATCTCATTGAGGTTTAAGGGTATCTTCTTGTAGTACATGGATTTCTATTCAGCAGAGATAGCTCCATAGCGAGAAATTAATGTTGCAGACATAAAGGTTGCTGAACCTAACCGATCTTAGGAAGAAGCTATTCTTCACACATAGCTATCTCGGATGCCATTTTGAAATGCATTTTCACCTACATGGAGGCTATGTGTGGATATATTTTCTGTAACTTTGGCAACCAGAAGGATAAATATTTTCTTCTGCCCATTTTTTTAATATGATTGTCTGTTTTGTGTGTGCTGAGTTTGAGGAGTTCTTTATAGATCCTGGATATCAACCTTTTGTCTGTACTGTCATTTGCAAATATCTTCTCCCAGCCCGTGGGTTGCCTCTTTGTTTTGTTGACTGTTTCCTTTGCTGTGCAGAAGCTTTTGATCTTGATGAAGTCCCAAAAGTTCATCTTCACTTTTGTTTCCTTTGCCTTTGAAGACATATCATGAAAGAAGTTGCTGTGGCTGATATCGAAGAGGTTACTGCCTATGTTCTCCTCTAGGATTCTGATGGATTCCTGTCTCACATTGAGGTCTTTTATCCATTTTGAGTTTATCTTTGTGTACAGTGTAAGAGAATGGTCGAGTTTCATTCTTCTACATATAATGTTCGGTTTTCCCAGCACCATTTATAGAAGAGACTGTCTTTTTACCACTGCATATTTTTTCCTGTTTTGCCAAAGATTATTTGACCATAGAGTTGAGGGTCCATATCTGGGATCTCTACTCTGTCCCACTGGTCTATGTGTTTGTTTTATGCCAGTACCATGCTGTCTTGGTGATCACAGCTAAGGATAAATATTTTCTGATGAATATTTCTGTGGTCAACTGAGTTTTCCAACTTTACCTCATGAAGGAAGAGATTTAGCACTAATTCTTTAGCACCTACTTTCTTCCCAAGATTGTCACCTGTGGGCTCAACCCTGCTCTAAACCAGTAGGAAATGCGATGCTAGGTCAAAGGTCAGAGGTCATAGATGAGTTCACTGGCGTTGCTTTGTTTTTGTTCTAATTCTTAGAGTACTTAGCTTTGTATGGCTAGGTTAAGAGAGAAATGTAGATCCAAGAAGCCAGCAAGGTCAGACAAATTCTTGGTAGCCACTGGTGTGCAAATTGACCATATATGTGATTTGACCCATATTTAATTTGGAGAATTTCTAACCAAAATGATTGTAAACACTTTCTCTTTTTGTAACCAAAACATAATTTACATATATCCAAGTGCAAACATACATACATATATATATATGTATATATACATATATATATATATATATCTCCACCCTTTTGACAATTTTTTAAGTGCACAGTACACTATTGCTAAGTACAGACAGAGCATTGTTCAGTAGATCTCTAGTACTTATTCATCTTATATAACTGAAACTATACTTGTTGAGTAGCAACCTGTTATCCCACTAGTACAAAATTTTTAGGTAACTTCCATACAACAAACTCATTTATAAATTACATATAAGAATTTATCTGTAATGTTCATCATAAAACATTCCTGATAGAAATATGAAACAAGATACAAAAAGAAAGGGAAGCCCATGTTAGTATAATAGGAATAACTTATATTTATTGAGTAATTATTATGTACCTGTACTTGAAAGGAATATGGCCTGAGGATTATACTCATTCCTTTTGCTGTTTGTCCCTCTAGATCATGATTAACATTTACTTGCTTATTCCTGTCTTGCTTACCTCCCAGATGGGGACATTGATGACCTTCTGGCTTCTTTGTATTAACTTGTTTCATTTTGTCTTGTACTTCTGAATTTAGCTATGTAGATCCCTAGAATTTGTGTGTTCTCCATATGTTCCCTTATTTCTCCTCTAGC
The DNA here is from genome assembly GCF_030435805.1 of Mustela lutreola. Lineage (NCBI taxonomy): Eukaryota > Metazoa > Chordata > Mammalia > Carnivora > Mustelidae > Mustela > Mustela lutreola. The sequence continues at coordinate 120,655,359 of NC_081292.1, read as the reverse complement.
TTCATAGACATTTATGTAGATCTGGAATGTTTGCTTCAAACTATGACTTGTTTCAGCTCTGGGGCCAACTTATCTTATTCTGCCTTGTCCAATAGTTGCCAACAATGGACAAGAGTATGTGTGCTAAATATTTACAACTTGTGATGTTGTAAATATCTAAGAAAAAATTCTAAGGTCTTCTGTCTTAGTGCAAACTATTACATTATGTAGTGTGGATAGTTTTGGCACTGATATATCATTACCCTTTGCTTTTAAGTGATGTCAAGTTTTATAAGTGTCTTGAGGCAAAAACAAATGTGGTAAACACTTGTATCCAATCCTGAGTTGAGAAAATGGTCTTTTAAAATGTAAAGCTGCAGTGTCTGCTGTTTGAAACTTTTTCTACATTCAAACATGGGGTGTCCAGAATTTTTCCTTGTTATTATCGAACCCCAAGTTGCATAGTCTGCTGCTGTTGTGCTACCATGGTATCACTTGATTATGCATTGAGATCTGGAGTTTCAAAACTATTAGTCTGTCTTCATTTCTTACAGTTAGTTGTACCATTGTGTGTATGTGTGTTTATTTTAATATTAATACTTAAAAATTAATTTTGAAATAATTTCAGGCTTGGAATGTTACAAAGATAGCACTGAGTGCCCTTGTTAATTTCATCCAACTTTCCCAATTGTCAACATCTTACATAACTGTGGCCAGTTATCAAACCCAGAAATTCCTGATACAACAGCAGTAGCCAATCTATAGACATTATTTACATATTATGCATTGTCCCATTAATGCCCTTGTTTTCTTGACCAGGTTCTGATTCAGTATCACACAGTTGTTATATCACTTTAGTCTCCTAAAACAGTTTTCAGGTCTTTTTTTTTTTTTTTTTTTTTTTAATCTTTCATGAGTAATGGCCATTTTTTTGTTTTATTTTGTTTTGTTTTGTTTTGTACAATATCCCTCAAATTAGGTTTGACATCTTTTCACATGATTAAATTCAGTTTAGTAATTTTGGGCAGGAATAGCCCAGAAATGATGTTGAACATTTCTCAGTGCATCATATTGGAAGGTATATGATGTAGATATTTCTTATTGCTGGCAATATGAACTACAATCACCTAGTTAACGTACTATCTGCCAGATTTCTCTGTCTCTTCATATGTGTCTTTGTAGAGCTTTCTCTTTTTCCACATTTATTTATTTGTTTATCTGTCTCGACTCATGAATATTTATTTGGTTATACATTTTATTTGATCAATCAGAGTATAATTTATAATATATATTAGTCAGTGTTCTGTGGATAAACTGAACTAGTTGGATAGATAGATAGATGGACAGATGGACAGACAGATTGATAGATGCATGGATCTATCTTTGGCTCATGTGATTATGGAGGCATCGGGCATCTACAAAATGGAAACCCAGGAAAGCTGGTCCTGTAAGTTCCAAACTGATTCTGAAGGCCTGAGAACCAGGAGAACCAATGGTATAAATCCTGTTTGGGGGCTGGAGAAGGTGAGATGAGATGTTGTGTTCAAGTAGGCAGTCAGGAAGCAAACAGGACAAATCCCTCCCTCCTCCAACTTTTGTTCTATTCAGTTTCTCAGTGGATTGATACCCACCTACATTAGAGAGGGCAACCTCTTTATTGAATCCACTAATTTAGATATTAATCTCATCAAAAAATACTTTTGCATGCACACTCCAAAAAATGTTCAGTTTGGGGAGCCCATGGCCAGTCAAGTTGACACATAAAATTAGCCATCACATAATTCATTAATATGATTATCTATTAAATTGCTGAGATTATCCTGAAATTGAATATTCATGTTGACTTCTGTTTCATTTATCATCAAATATCTATATTAAAAATGATTTATTTCATCCTGGTATCTTTAATTCCAATTCAACACCTCAAAATTGATTTTGACCTTCCCCCTTTTCTTATTTATAACACTTTTATATAACAATAAGAAATTTGGCTCTTATTATCCACAATATATTCACTTATTTGTTCTAGAATATACTTAGTTTGAGAATTGGTAACCTATATCTATGAAAAGCCAGTTTACTAACTTGATTGCAACGGTAGTGTACAGTTTTAACTTGCTTAGATTATGTTGTTAAATACCATTGTACTAAGTTTGGTTAGTTTTATTTTTTCTTTGTTCCCTTTAATGTGGTTATGTAATTCATTTGTAGTAAGAAAAAGTTTTTTGTTTTTGCTTTTTATGATTTCTAGTCCATTTCCAACTATCCCACATTACCTATTGACCTAAGTTTTTAATTTATTTTTTGAGTATATGAAATATTAACTCAATTTTAAATGTCATAGCTCAAAGATATCTTCAAAGAAATTCCTTCTACTGTGTCCTCATTCCTTATTCTTTCCGTGCCATTCTCACTCATCCCCTGGAGGTAAATGCATTCATTCATTTCCGACAATCTTATCTGTTGTTCTTTCATTTTTTTCATTAATGAGCAGATAAATGTGTATATTTTTGTATATGCTTTTATATTCTTTTCTGTCTTTTATGATAGGGAATATATAGTAGAGTGTCTTTTGTACTATTATTTTTTTTCATTTAGCAGTGTACCCTGGAAATATTCTATATAACTTCATTGAGATCTTCCTCTTTCACTTTACAGCTGCATTTACATTGTGTTTATTGTTTAATTAAACCACTTTTAAATGTGTGAGCATTTAGGGGCACCTGAGTGGCTCAGTCGTTGAGCAGCTGCCTTTGGCTCAGGTCATGATCCCAGGGTCCTGGAACGGAGCCCTACATCGGGCTCCCTGCTTTGCAGGAAGCCTGCTTGCTTCTCCCTCTTCCACTCCCACTGCTTGTGTTCCTTCTCTCGCTGTGTCTGTCCCTGTCAAATAAATAAATAAAATCTTAAAAAAAATATGTATGAGCATTAGATTGTTTCCAGTATTTTGTAATTATAAACAATGTGTCAGTGAATAGCTGTGCTTATTTTTGAATTTTTAGAGGTGTAGCTTCATGGTTTCCCTTTTTAGTGTGTCATGTAACAAGTTTTTGCATTTTTCTAGAATATATTTGCTGTAGCAAGGTTCTGGAATTAACATTACATAATTTTTGGTTGTTCCTCCAAATAATAATTATCTAATATGAATGCAGTTAATGCTCCAAGGGACAGCTGTAAGAATGTGACATTTGTTCAAAATATATTCTAAATACAATGTTCAAAAATGTTTTGATCAATAGGAACACAAATAAAATGTACGTGGAGGTTCCCAAACTTAAGTCATCACTTAGCAAGTATTAAATTTCTCACTTACACATTGTTCTAAGTTATATCTATTTATTTTCTTTGTGGTATACCAGTTGTTTTATAAAACTGATTTTTTATTTTAATTAAAAAAAATATAACATCTCTTCCACACACAGAAGGCTTGATATAGTTTCACAAAGTTATTTATATTCAGAAATGGCGGGAGAGATACATTTCTCATTATCATTTGTCACTTTAGTTCACATGTACAAAAATTACACAAAGCATATTAGATCTCCTTTTACATTTGCCAACCAAATTTATGTCCTGTCCATGATTTGGTAAGTGGAGCCAGGTTGTCATCTTTATTCCCAATTCTTGTTTATTGAACAACAGCAATGCTCTACATCAGAATAGAACATAAACGTGTCTCTTCAAATGTAAAATGTAAAATAGAAGTAATTATATTCTGCACAGTAAGTAATAAAAGATTAATGAAGTAGTGCCCATAAAGTATTCATTTAAATAGCTCTGGGGAAAAAAAAAGTAAACACACATGTTCATGATCCCTTAAAACAAAAAATTAGGGAGCTTTCCTTTGAATAAATTGAATCTATTTTATTATTATTATTATTATTTATATATTTGTGGAGCAATATACTGTTATCATTTTTCCACCTTTAGTGCCTTCTTTTTATTATCTCCATAGGTTTTCCATCTTTTGCACTCAATACTATTAGTGCCTTTCTTCATTTCTTCTTGTCTTTGTCCTATTTTATCTTTCTCATAAACTTTCTCTGCCCTAATAGGCAAGCAAAATATTTGTTTCCTTTAGTAAACAGTTTATTTATTTCTAATTTATATGCAATATTTTATGATACAAAGGATCTTGCTTGGTGTTTCATGCTTTGAAATGTCCCATTTCTGATTATAGTGTATGATATACATAAGAATTTCTGAAGACTCATGAAATTTCAATATTCATTTATTTTAAATTAACCAACCAAATAACAGCATTGAAAATCTGCACATCTTTATAGCCATTCACTATTAAATACATGCAATCTACTTAACATTATAAAAAGCCAACTTTGTTTATTGTTGGAAAGGCAGTATTTTGGATATGATAATCAGAGAGCACTCACAACATTTTGTCAGAAAGCACATTATTTTGTTCTGCAAATATCCACTATATTATGCAGATGATTCATCAGAAAATCTTGAAACACATTAAAAAATATTTTGCAAATGCTTTATAATTAGACATAGGTTGTTTCATTTATATTTTTATGTAATATGAATTTTATATAAATTCATATATATGAATGTATGTATATATGTATATATATCTAGTGTGTGTGTGTGTGTGTATATATGTGTGTGTGTATATATATATATGTATATATATATATATATATATTTTTTTAAAGAAGGTTGGACACTGACAATTTGTATGGTATTTTCAAGATTCCCCCTTCCCCAAGGGTTAATCAGGTCCAAGAAACTGAATCTTATTTCTGTTGCCAATTCATTAAAAATGGCCATACCTGTTGCCCAGGGCACTATTATTCCTTCAGACAGCCACAGTGGGGAAGAGATTTCTTTTCTTTTCTTACCTAATTAAAATAAAACAAATGAGCTATAATAGAAATCATAAAGTCACCATAGGATATTTCCTTGGGCTATCAGCTTTCCCAGATGGTCATTAATACCCAGATTATAACATGTAACAATTCTCATTACCTCTTGCTATGTACTGCATCTTGAAAACAGGCTTATTAAATATTTGGAAGCTGGCTAATATCATTGGAAAAATAATTATATACAGTGTTGACTCTTAACCGGCTTAAAGATTGATTAGTTAAAATTGAAGAATCCCCGGGACCAAAAAAAAAAAAAAAAAAAAAAAAGCCTCATTATATGAGGGAACTGGCACAATTTTGCCGTGTTCTGGGAGGAATATTAGTAAAGTCAGTTGATTATTAATTTTCTGCTTCCAGTTACCCTTAGCTTGCATGTGTCTTTGGAGACGTAGGGAGGGACCATAGCATTTGACCTTAAAAACCTGAAAACAGTTTGATGATGTGTACAGTACGGAAATGGGTGATGTAGCTGGATTGTGCAGCTAGATTGCCTCCTAAAACTTTTATTTTCTCCCAACCTCCAGACAAATGAAGAATTGAAAGTCAAAGAATAACAATAAGTAAAAATTTTATTTAAAAAGTGAAGGTTTTGCTAAATACCCTGCATAGATAGTTGATTATTCAGAAACTGGTTATTATGATATTTGAAGACACAATTTTATTTAAAAGTTAATAAAAGATTTACAAGAAGAGATTACTACAATAAAAATAGAGGAGGAAGGAATCTTCAAATCTATGATGATTTTTTGCATTTGCTTAGAGATATATATGCATACCTGAAAAATTTGATAGCATTCATCGTACCTAAATTGTTTTACCATTACCTATTTGCACTTGGAAACCATTCCCCACTATTGTGCTTGTTAAACTGCCTTCAATATTTCATACACTAAATTCAGAAATTCAATTAGCAAGCTGCATATTATATCAACATTTGATAATTGCACTTAAAGATACAGCATATTATGCAGATTTCCTCAAATATGCTATTGTTATTTTATTCACTCCCAGAAAATTTCCATTCTTTTTGGCGTATTTTATTTTCCTTCTTTATGCAAAAGTGATGGTGTTGAATGCTAATCAGTTGATTCTTGGTCAAATCCAAACCAATTATTTTCAAGTCATTAGTTTAGCCTTTTGTGTCTCTGACATTTGAAAAACATTTTACTTGAATTCTTGATTTATCTTTTCTTAATAAATCAACTGCTGGTCTTTAATAGGTGCTTGTCCTAGGGAATATGGAGAGCAGAACAGATGTGTCTTTGCTGAATGGGCTACTGGCAAGTTCTGGCAGTTTTTAGCTTGAGTATTTGCTATGGGTAGCCTTGAAAATTAGCCATTTGGCTGGAGAAAATGAGTGCTTGTGTAGTAGGCATGACTCACGTTTCTCCTTTTCTCATCCAGTACTGATATTTCTGGTGGGGAAAGTGGTTGGGAATTGATCAAGATTCCAGATGTCTTGGAATATGGAAGTCTTTTTGCTTCTCCTGGATGCGCTGTAACTAATTGTGACTCAGTGCTGTGGCTGCTTCAGTTTTTCACATCCCACTAGCTGTTGCCCTCATGACTCTTTCCATAGTTACTGCTTAAAACCAGACCCCTAGGGATCCTGAGGATTAATTTCCAGGAAAAGCATGGATAATCCTTGCAAACTGTAGAAAGAATGTTATTGTGTTAGTGTTTCAGTAACTTCAAATCCATGAATGATAGAAACTTTTGAGAAAACATCTAGCATACTATTTTAGATGTTTTTTTCAAAGCTGAGGGAACAGGATGGATATTGAAGGACAGTGAAGCTCATTAGCCTCAGAAGAGCTAATTTTTACTCACTGCCTTTTTACCCAAGTGTGTCTGTGATCTAAAAGTAAAACTTTATATTATTATTAAACAAGCATTTAAACCTGTTATGTTTCCCATTTCTTAAAGTTACTGTTGTTTCTACCTTAACACTGTGGAGTACCTTTGGCTTTCAGACTTTTTCATTCATCATTAATTTATATAACAAATTGTTCTAAACACTTTTTATATGCCAGGCACTACATTAGGCATTGGAATACAGATATCAAGAATATAAGGTTCTTTTCTTGGTTTCAGTAAGCTCATCGGCTGGTGGGAGACAAATCTAGAGCTAGTTAAACCATCCATTGGAGCATTCAGAATCAGGCTGGAGTGGGGAGGGTGATAGGTGATAAAGGAGAAAACTTTCTTTTAGAGGGGATAATGTGGTGAATTAAATTTCAGATGATAAGAGGAAGGATAACGGAGAAAGAACATTCCATCCAGAAGTTAGAGCATCTGGTAGCAAGATTTGAGATGCAAAATGTGTTTGCAGTGTAGCAAAATAATAGTGAAAAGATTGACAACAAAGATTCCAGATGAAGAGTTCCTGGGTCAGATTTTGGCTTACATATACTGTGCAGACATAAACAGGATGCTTCTTTTCTGTACTTTTGTTACCTCATTGGTTACAATAAGAAAAACAAGTCCACTTTCCTCAGAAGTCTGTTGTAAAAATTAAATGAAATAATACAAGAAAATGCTTAGAATTGTGCATGATAAAATCAAGTAATTCCCAACTGCAACCATCCAGGTTCCAATGGAAGGCTTTGAATTACCATTAACTCCAGAGGTACATTTTCAAATGGGAAGAATAAAATGAACAAAGATAAATTTATGAGTTATAAATTTCAAATGTAAAATTAAGGATGCAAGTGGGCATAGTTTAGTTTTTTCTTTCACACCTGACACTAAAATGTCTATAAGCTTTGGAGAGAAATTACAGTTGGACCATATTCTAGAAGGTTTAGTAAGTACAGAGAAGTACAAGGGGCTCTTACAGAATAGAATCCCCCCTTAAGGCCTTGAAGTTTGTGGAATTCAAAGAAGGGAAAAGCAGTGCTTCCTCAAAACTGTGACTCTGGGGCGCCTGGGTAGCACAGTCAGTTAAGCATCTGCCTTTGGCTTGGGTTGTAATCTCAGGGTTCTGGATCAAGTTCCTCTTGGGACTCTCTGCTGAGTGGGGAGTCTGCTTCTCTCTTTCCCTCTGCCTTCTGTTCTGCCTGCTTGTTGTCTCTCTCTCTCTCTCTCTCTCTCTGTCAAATAGATAAATAAAAATCTTAAAACAAAACAAAACTGTCTATGACTCTGATAGTCAAATGTCTTTGATGGAGTTGTTTGTGTCCAACTGAGAATAAGAGAACACATTCAGAATTAGATCTGAAGCAGACTGAGACCAAGTAAAAGCCCTCTCCTTCAAACACGGACTGATAATTATGTAAGTCACTCCACCATCCTCACTTAAGCTCCCAAAGATTAGACTCAACCCCTAAGAGAAGTAGTGCAAAAAATAAAAATAAGAGGGTTGTATATAATCTTTAGGTGACTGAAATATAGGTATTAAATGACTGAGAAATCACTAAGTTGGACTGAGTTTCCATGAAAGTGACTAAAATCAGGCATATATAGTTTGGAATCAGAAAATCAAACAGTTATAAGAAAATAAAGTTAATGGGGCTCCTGGGTGCCTCAGTAGGTTGGGCCTCTGCCTTCGGCTCAGGTCATGATCTCAGGGTCCTGGGATTGAGCCCCGCCATCAGGCTCTCTGCTCGGCAGGGAACCTGCTTCCCCCTCTGTCTGCCTGCCTCTCTGCCTGTGTGTGATCTCTGTCTGTTAAAGAAATAAATAAAAGCTTAAAAAAAAAAAAAAAAAGAAGTTAAAACTTTGCACAATGGCATTTGTGATTGTGAATGCCTGTACCCCCTGCATGATAAGAGGCTTGAACTTCTTCCTGAGGGCAATTAGATGCCATTGAAAGATACTAAGCTGAGAGTTGGTATGATTATATTTTTATTTTAGTCAAAAAGCACTTAGGGAGAAAATTAATTGGATTGGAGTGGGAGGAAAAGCAGCAGGGCATAGATAAGGGAACCAGTTAGAAGAATATTGCTGAAATTCAGGCAAAAAGAATTAAGTTCCCTAAAGGTTGTGGTGAGGTGAATGAATCTAAGAGACATTAAGTAGAAAGAATTCATAGGACTTAATGGCTTTATACATCGACAGTATTAGAGGAATGGAGGATACATTCATTCATTCACTCATTTAATAATTATTGAGCATCTGCCAAGTGCCAGATATTGTGTTAGGTTCATGGAATATAGAAGTGAGCAAAAAATGACCAGTCATGACTGTCAGTGAACTTACAGCATAAAAGAGAGATGCAGTTATTAATTAAACAATTATGCAAACAAATGTAACATTACAGTTCTGATAAATGGTGGAACTCAGGGATTCATGATGTGATAAAGATTAAAAAAAAAAAGATTTACAGGGAAGTAAAGGAACATTATCTGAAAGATGAACAACTGAGCTTAGAGTTGAAGGATTAGGGAGGATGGTTAATTTAGTTTTGGGAGAGGAAAGATCTGTCTGACACTTCAGATATTTCTGATTATGAACATCAGTAAGAAATGTATTTTACCTAATGACCCAGCATCTGTTCAACAGACATAAACATACAAGTGAACATGGGTGCGTGACACACACACACACACACACACACACACACACAGAAAGAACGAACGAACAAAAGCTTTGGGATTCAAATTTACTCTATCTACCTGGATATACTCTGTCATGCTTTAAGTCTATTTTATTATTTAATGTTCCAGACAACCCATCACATTGATTTAATTATCCTCTTAGGAGTTAGAATCTACAGTTCACAAAATACTGACTTATTTACGATATATATTGAATGCACACTGTAATAATGTTTCTGACACATTAAGCCAATGAAGTAAATACCACGACTAGCCCCATTTCGTATACAAGGCAACTGCGGTTGCTGGTCTCAAGAAGTACAGTTAAGAAATGTCAGAACTTATGTCATGAAGAAACCAGAGCCTGCATTCTAATCATTATATTATATTATCCCGTTCCTTATCTGGCTATCTAGATAGATGAGGATAAATCCTAATAAAGATAAGAAACCAGAAAGTTAAAGATTCTTTGAATATGATCTCCTATTACATATGGATAATATCTTTTTATATCCATAAATCAGACCACAGCATGGCCAAGCTCACCAGTATGGCATGCCACTGACCATATCAAGGATTGTGAAATATTTCTAAAGGAATGGAACCAGAATTATTTGTTTTGCCAAATTAGAATTTGGCATAGAAATCCATAAGATTTCTAATCTTCTCTGTATCCTTTTATAAAACGGTAGCAAAACATAGTCATTTATACACTGTAATGCAATGTACATCATGACTCAGTGTACACATGCACATATCCTCAAAGCTTCACAAAACAATATTTATTCTAATTATGAGTGGTATATTATATTTTCTGTTTTCTTTTAATTTTTCAAAATGCTGGCCAGCACCCACTAAAATTAGGTTTACCTGCTTGTATACATCTTCCCAAGCATCTGCTACATTTTGGTGTCATTTCCTTGGGGAATAGCTGTGTCTCCAGAAGTTCTCTATTAAAAATTCAATTATCTTGTGTGAGTAGTGACACTTTAATCCATTATCAGTTTTTGACAACTTAATGGGAATTAGATTATCAGATTCAATTCGGTGTAACAAATATTTATTGAAAATCACTAGGAATACTCTGTGCAAAGTTCAGATAACTTTCTTTGGAAGCTGACTGCAAGAGCAGAAAATGAACAGAACAAAAGTGGGTAACTTTGGATGGGGGGCAGGAAAAAGGGGATTATGGAGCTGACAAGCTGATGTTACTGAGTTGTCCTGGGTGAGCCACACTACAGGGCAGGGCCTGAAGCAGTCTGAGTCCCCATGGTTCCTAGAGAATTCGGAGGAATAATCAGTAGTAAAATAAGCTGTTATCAGAAGAAATGATACTCTAATAGCAAGTTTCTCATACATTCGCTGATAAAAGGAACCAATGCTTCTTGGATAAATGACTGAATCCAGGACTAGAGCAAGATTAGACTGGGGTATCTTGTGTGGCCAGAAAGTAAAAAGTATTAAAACAAACAAACAAATTATCTACCATGACACCAGAAGTATGTAAAAGGGACATAAGAGACAGAAGGAAGAGTTCCCGTGGCCAAAGCTGGAACAATTTAAGCAAGAAAATCAATGATTTAGTATTGGATTATAACCCAAAGTATAAACTAAATATCTGTGGCTGCATACTGATAAATGATTAAATAAAAGAATGGGGGAGAAGAGACAAATCTCAAGTGCAGAAGAACTCCACATAAGTTTATGTAGACACTTTACCAATGAAGTGGCACATAAACCCAAAGTCTTAAGTGACTTCCTTCCAAAAAGCACAGTAGGGAAAGGGGGAAGAAAAGAGTAATTTTGCAGTGGAAAAACCTGATAGACACTCCCTCAGTCAGGCCATGATGGCTGACATTAACAATGATGAGTCTTGTTGATAGTGGGTAACTTTGAAATGATGACGAAAATAGAGCTTTCCTTCTGTGATCTTTTCCTCCAACCCCTCTGATCTCAATCTAATCATGAGGAAAAATATTATTAAAAAAATTAGGGACAGTTTTTAAAGTTCCTGACCAGTATTCCTAAAAACCACCAAAGTCATTCCAAGCGAGACAAATCTGAGAAACTGTCAGAGCCGTGAGGAGCCTAAGGAAACATGACGACTGAATGGACTGCAGTATTCTGAATGAGAGTCTGGAACAGAAAAGGTAAAAACTCAGTAAACTTGAATAGTGTACGAAATTTGGTTAATAATAATGCATTAAGTTTGCTTTATTGGTTGCCTCACATGTACCGTAAGTAATATAATATGCTAATAATAGCAAAAACTGAGTGTTAGATCTGTGGAAATCCTCAGAACTAACTTCACAACTTTTCTGTAAGTCTACTTTAAAATTAAAAGTTTATTAAAAAAAAATTGGCATCACAAATGGTAAAACTTTGGCATCACAGCCTCTGACAAAACAAATTCTCTTCCTTATACCTCAGCCTCCAGCTGGCTTTACCTATGTTCAAAAGTAGATTTTCTACTTTTTTCTACTTGAGTGCTAAGTCGCCAAATTAATTCAAGTTTAAAAAGCTGGCAGCAAAACCATTAGCAGTGGAGGTGAGTGACTGAAATGTTGCATTTTCAACATCCTCAGAGCCCTCTGGCACACAACTCCTTATATAAAACAAATAAAGTGTTATGAGACAGTAAATTGAATATGATGTAATGCCAAATGATCAATTCAACGTACCTTGTCAACAGAAAAATAGCAACTCCCTGCAGAAAATCAACCAAGTAATTGCTGTGTATGACACAGATAGTGTTCTCCTTGGAGCAGCTGCTAATGCCTCAGGAGAAGGGAAGAGGGCAGGTGGCGATAATGTCACTGCCTCTTTTTAAGTCATTGTTTCTTTTTCCCTTTAGTTTTTTTTTTTTTCCTCCTCTTTTGCTTGTTGTCACTAGTTGGTCTCTCTGGAGAGAGTTAAGCGGATTTGTGAGGTTACGCAGCACAGCCAAAGTTGAATAGCTTCCAGATTGTTAATACTCCACAGTACTCCATCCTATTGTGATGAGCTACTTTCCTTTAGGCCCTCTGCCTGACTGCTTTTCCCCTTGTAGATAGACGCTTACTGTTCCTTGGAGTTCCTTATGTGTCCAGAACTATGCTAACACATTATGGACATTAATTTGTAAATCCCTCAAAATAGCCTTATGACTGGGGGATTTAGTTACAGGTGAGAAAACTGGGGTTGAGGAAGCTTAAGTAATTTATTTGCTCAAGTTCAGAGACTTGCAAGTGGCTGAGCCAGGATTTGAACCCAGGCATTCTGGACTTCAGTGTCTGTACATTTTTCCAGTATACCAGCCAGCCTGTACCACATGGCCTGTGCATGAAAGGTGGTCATCTGTGGGCTTGTCTGCTTCCCTTACTAGAGTGAAAGCTCTGTTTTTAGCTGTCCCTTTTACATCAATCCCTAGGAATAATAAAAACACTTTATAATTATTTATTAAAGAAAATACAGTGTGTCAAAATATTGTTTCTGTTTTAAAATGTGTATTATATACATAAGCTACATTGACTAAAACAAGAAGTGAGGTCTTGCTAATGTTTTTGTGCCTTTTTCCTCTTCTCTATTATTCCTGACATCAAAGGGAAAAGTAACCAAGAAAACTTTGCAAGCAGAGATGTTCAGAGAAGGAAATGGGCAGTGACAAGTGTTCCTTTTTAGTTTCACAAAATCAGGTTTTGAAATAACATTTCCGTGAGTAAAGGTTTTTGGGAAGGATGCCCTACACTGAATTATTTGCATAGCATAGCCAGCAGGGTAGTGTGATTATCTGGAGTAGAAAATCGCTTCGTAAAGTGGCCCAGTGCCTCCATGAGAGGGAAACATGATTAGTTATGACACTGAGGCCTGAGGAAAAATGTCCTGTCTACCTGGGACTGGTAAGCATCCACATGTTCACATGTTCAGGGATTTGCTAATCGTTTGCAGTGCACTGAATAACTCTCCGAGGGAAGGAGATTGCATATATTTGAAGACATAAAGATGCCAGAGGACCAATGAAACATATGCCTCAGCATCTTTAAGTGGGAGCAGCAACCTTGCTCTAAGACTTTCCCATCAGCTCATGCATTTTGTAATATGGACTGAGAGGAGAATTTCTGAACCTTCTAGGCATTCCTTAACACTCATAAATAAAAGGGGAATCTTTATTAAGTAACTCTGACAGTGGATCCTGCAAGGGAACTGCCAGGAAGATGTCAAACCTGGGAAATCAATCTAGGAAGAAATGGTGGCAGAGTGATTTTTTAATTCTTGTCAACAGGATCTTTAACAGAAAGTGAGTAAGAGGTGACAGAACAGAATAAGGAAAAGTACAGGGAGAATTAGAGGGAAGAAGGAAGAATGAATAAGAGAGAAAAGGGTGTATGAGGAAAAGAGAAAAAGGAAGGTGTATTCATTTCTAGGCCTGCTGTAACAAGTTACGAAAACTGGATGGCTTAAAACAACAGAAGTTTACTGACTCACAGTTTTAGAATCTAGAAGTCCCAAATCAAGATGTCATCAGGGTTGTGCTCTCTCTGAAACCTGTAGTGGAGAATCTTTCCTTGATTCTTCCAATTTTCAGTGTTTGCAGGCAGTCCTTGGCTTTGTTGGATTGTATATACATCATTCCAACCTCTGCCTCCCTTGTCACATGGCTGTCTTCTTTCCGAATCTCTTCTGATTGTTTCCCCTCTGAATTTGTGTCCAAATTGCCTACTTAAATAGAGACACTGGTCATGTTGGATTAGGGGCCCACCCTATTCTGCTATGATCTCATTTTAACTAATTGCAGCAACACTATTTCCAAATAAGATCCCATTATGAAATACTGGGGGTTAGGATTTCATCATATCTGTAGGGGGAAAATAATTCAATACAAAACAGAAGGTTTTGCCAATTGAAAATTAATTTCAAAATGTGGTCTGGAAGGAATAAGATGTATTAACAAAAGCCATAAAATCTGAAAATAATTATCTACCATTTCTACCTTTTGGTATGTATGTGCCTTAACTGACTTCAGAGAGAAGCCCATTTCTTATGCTTGAAAATGGAGGTCTGTATTGGGTGGGTGGCATAGAACTGTATGAAAAATGCTGACGTAGTGGGATGCCAATTTTGCATACACTCAAGATGAGAGAGAAAATGTGACTAGAGATCATTGATTTGGAAACAATTGATGAACCATAAAGTTCAAGAGTCATTAGAATAGAAGCTTCATAATACAGGGAGTGTTAGTTTTGGTTTTGTTTAGTATGTACCTCTAGTTCCTAGAACAATGCCCAGAAGAGTCATCTCTGCATAAATTTATGTTGTATGAATAAATGGAGGAATTGATGGGAGCTACTGTTGGGTGGTAGAAATATTAGAGGCTATTAAATCAGAGATGCTGGTTTCAAACTCCAGCTCTACAATTCCACAATTGTGGGATAACATCAATATCACCTGTCATTCTCAGATGCCCTATTCTCAGATGTAATAACAATTATTAAAGTTTTTATGAATATTAAATGCCAAAGGATATAAAACTCTTCCTACCATTCCTAAAGCATTATAGTGTTCAATAAAAAGCAACCCATTTATTTACTTCATGACTTTTTCAATGATAATGCTGTGAGTTCAGAATGGCACACAGTTTAGACACTGTGCAAGAATATGTAAAGAAAATAATACAGAATTCTTCAATTCATTAAGGGCTTTCATTATAGCTAGCAAGGCGTACAGAAGATAGGTACCTTAAATGATTGAAATAATAAAATGATTAAAAGGAATAATTTTGCAGTAGTGACCATCAATAACAGCTATAGTATTTCAAAGAAATAAGATATATGTAGGAAAAGCCATCTACTCATCTCCCTATCTCAAATACACACTTTATTTATTTTAAAATTTTACTTATTTATTTGAGAGAGAGAGCATGAAAGGGGAGAGGTCAGAGGGAGAAGCAGACTCCCTGCTGAGTAGAGATTCCGATGTGGGATTAGATTAGATTCCAGGACTCCAAGATCATGACCTGAGCCAAAGGTAGTTGCTTAACCAACTGAGCCACCCAGGTGCCCCCACACTTTTCTTTCACAACAACACAGACTTCTAAGTATCCTACTAACTAAATGTCCCAGTATAACTTTAAAATCACTAGTATTTTAAATTATTTTTTCTCAAACATTTCTGTTCTGAATTATCAACATTAACTTTTTTGTTTTTGTTTTTGTTTTTTTAAGATTTTATTTATTTATTTACTTGAGAGAGAGATAGAAAGAAAGAGAGAGAGCATGAGAGGAGAGAGGTCAGCGGGAGAAGCAGACTCCCTGTTAAGCAGGGAGCCTCCTCATGTGGTACTCAATCCCAGGACTCCAGGATCATGACCTGAGCCGAAGGCAGTTGTTCAACCAACTGAGCCACCCAGGCACCAAATGTTAACTCCTTTTTTTTTTTTTTTTTAAGATTTTTTTATTTGAGAGAGAGAGGAAGAAGAAAAAAAGTGGGGAGAGGGACAGAAGAAAAGAATCTTCAATCTTCACCCCTATGTGGGGAATGGTCTCACAACCCATGAGCTGATGATCTGACCAAAAACCAAGAGTCAGTCACTTAACTGACTGAGCCATCAGGCATCCCAATGTTAACTTTATAAAATGCAGAAGTCAGTGCTTTGTTACTTGATTTATTTGATACCAAGGGACTGATAATCTTTCAAAAAAAAAAAAAAAAACCTCAAATATTGGTGATGGTAAGGATAGTGGGAGATATACACACCCAGATAGCCAGGAAGATAACAACATTACAGCTTCAGAAGGAGCACATCACTAGGGAGTACAGTGGAGCCTGACTTCAGGAAGAAGAGGGACCATAAGAAACATGCCTCATGGAGAGTTCCCCTAGGAGGACACTCAGAATCAGAGACTATGACAGGGACGTAGGGGGAAATGATCTCCAATCCTTTCAATGTTTTGTATTGAACCTGCACTGCTCTGATACATTGTTCTTTTTCAGTCTCCCCTTTTTTTCCTGATATTCGACTACGATCTGTCTTTTTCACCTGCTAATTGGTGATTCCTTTTCTATTGCCTATCTTACTCTGAATTTTTATAATTTCTGCTTCCTATTTAGGTCATCATGATAACTTTTAGTCTTTCTACCAGAACGTGCTATTGTTTTATTTTTTCAGGTTATCTCTAGTCTCAAGTTCCTGAGAAGAGTTTCTAGAAAGGTCTGGGGGTATGGCAAGCACTGTGATTGGCTTTTCTGATCAAGCTCCTTGGTACCCTCCTGAGGAATTTTAGGGACTATACATCGCCACTCTGTTAAGAGACCACCAGAAGCTTCAGTGGAAAAATTAGACTGAGCAAGAGAAGGCTGATATTGAAATAGTGATCAAAGACCTTATCAATCAATACTCCCTTAGTCAAGGCACCCATCTTTCATTGACCTTAGTTTCCTGTTCTGTAAAATGGAAATAAGTCTATATTAAGAACAAACGAGATAATATAGGCAAAAAGGCATTGAAAAGTCTAAATTCACATAAGCTATTTCTGTTATTGTAGTATATAGTAATAAGAAACCATTGAACTAAAGCACTTTAAAAGAAATCAAATCAGGGAGGTGGAAGGGCATTTAAAAATTTTATTAAATCTGTAACATTTTTTCTGTACTTTTTATTGTATATAAAATACCTATATTACATGTGAGTTAATATGTGAGTATTCTAACAGTTTAGCATTAACTAGTCTGAATTCTGATTGAGGGTGGAGAAACCATAAATCAATGATGAAGTCAGTATTCCTTGACACCCTCCTGCAATCAGCTGTCACTTTCCTTGGGCTAGTAAGCAAAGAACCATTTGCAAAGCTTCCAAACCTTAGTATCCCATGTTGCAATTTGAGCCTATTTCCTTTTATTTTATCCATCTTAAAAAGGAACAACATCTAGACACATCCATTTGCATAATAATCGCTCCTGCTTGGAGACCGTTGGAAGGTCAGGTCTCCACTCTTGCTAACACATCTCAGGGAGAACCTTTCCATTTTTCTTTTGTTCTTCCCATAACAATAAGATCTTTTTGCCCAGAGGTATATTTCCTTTAAGCTTTTGGGTGCCTGACTATATAAAACTGCTTTTCTAAATATCTTACATTTCCTTATCTAGGTAACATATTTTTTAAAACAAACACTCTCTGCCCCATATCCCCCAGCCACTGCCACTTTTACTAATAAATAACCTTCCTAGGATTCTAGAGTGGTTTGGGTTCTCAAGTTGTAGTTATCTCATGAGGAGCTAGATTAGATAAAATGCAGATATTACTTTAAAGAATTTATCATACACTATTAAACTTTAGAATTGATGAAATACAATTCCTTTCATATTAGAAAAGTACATAAATTCCCAACATAAAAATATTTCTATACAAGAATGATTTAAGGGGATAAGAGTATGGATAAGATAATTTTTCATAGATTTTAAATCAAATTGGAACTGATAGAAAATACTGATCAAAGAATTTAAAACAAAATCAATTAGCCAGGCTTTCATTTTGGCCCAATGAAGTTAAGTGGCGTTGGACTAAACTTCTTACTTAAACAAAAAACAAAACTATGACACTTGGGGAAATATGTGAAATAATAGTTTTCAGGTATCAGACAATAAACAGAGCAAGATTGTGAGCTATTAAAAAGGGGAAACTCATGAGAGGATACTCACGGTCTCCCTGCCTTTCTGCATGAAGATAATTTCTTGAATGTAATATTGATGGCTAGAACACAGGAACATCATGCTACATCAACTGAATTGAAGACTTCAAGTTTTGAGGGTGTGGAAGTAGCTGGAATCTGGTGGACAGGGTACTAAAAGGCAATAGATTGCATGGGGAAGTGTATGTAGAGCCATATAAGAAGGATCCCTATGAATTCTTCATTAAAAATAAAACCAAACATGAAAAAGGTGAGGTTATGCAAGTTTTGCCAAAAATTGGCTGTGATAGAGCAGAAAACAAGCACAGACACGGTAGACATTGAGCAGTGCTGGGACATGGTAGAATTCTAGTTCAGAATTCAGAGTAAAGAAATCATTTTAATACCTGGAACATGCAATTAAGACAACAGAAAAAACGTCTTAGGAGTATGACCAGGTTTTAGGGAAGATTTTACTTTATACCTGCCCTAAAATAAACTCATCAAAATCCATACAGGAAATAGGGTTTAGAGTGTGAGTCTTGCCAAGATAGAGAACATTAGGAACACTTTGGTTTTTCCAAAGATGTTAGAAAAACAAAAGCAAAAACAAAAACAAAGCTAGAAATCATACACTGTCATTCTTTGACCAGAGTGGGTTAAATTAGAATTCAGTAACAAAACAACAAACATAAAATCCCCAAATATTTCAGACTTAAATTATACTCTACTAAATAACCCATGTATCACAGAAGAAAGTTCAAGCAAAAAAGTCTATTTTTAAATAAAAGATATTGAAAATGCAACATATTTAACCTTTTGTATGGGATACTTGTAGAGGAGTCTGTGGATAGAAATAGTGGAATTTTCCATTTTAAGCTAAAAACATGTTGTAAATTATAAACTGAAAAAACCGTTAAAAATTGTAAACTAGAACATGGAGAAATTTATCCATGGCAACAATTCACTTCTCAAAATCATTGATAAAATTGATATTCTTCATCATCATAGGTATATAAAAATCCTCAATAAAATTTTAGCACACCAATATTTAAAAAATGATAATGTATTATTACCAAGAAAAGGAAGGAATGCAAAGAAAGCAAACCTGGTTTCAATATTCAAAAACCAATGCAATTCCCCTGAATAAGGGAGACAAATAGTGTGATCAACTCAATGAATATAGAGAAAGGATTTGACAAAACAGTCCTATCAATGACAAAAACTCTGCAAACTAGGAATAGTATGCAATTTTCTCAATCTGATAAGGGATATATATGAAAATCCTACTGCTGACATTACACACACTGATTAATATTGAATGCTTTCTCCCTAAGATTTGGAAGAAGTCAAGGATGCCCATTCTCTACCTCTTTTATTCAAAATAGTGTTCTTGGTTATAGGTAGCTGAGTAAGGTGTCAATAAGAAATTAAAAGATATACAAAATGAAGAAAAAAGAAATTTTCAATTTATAGATGGTGTGATTATATAGGAAATCTTATGCAATTTAGAAAAAAAAACCCTATAATAATTATTAAGTCAGTTTTACAGTTTTTGTTTACAATAACATACAAAATAAATGCTTGGGAATGAATTAGTGAAAATTGCCCAAGACATCTTCACTGAAAACTACAAAACGTTGCTAAGAAAAATGAAATATTTAACTAAATGGTGAGTTATACCATATTCATGAACTGGAAGACTTAGTATTGTTAAAATGTCCATTCCCTTATTTCTCTTCACATTGATCTGTAGATATAACACAATGGTCGGTTAAAATCTTAGAAAATATTTTATACAAACTGGAATTGCTTTTATTTTTTTTTCTTTTTTAATTTCTTTTCAGCGTAACAGTATTTATTGTTTTTTCATCACACCCAGTGCTCCATGCAATCTGTGCCCTCTCTAATACCCACCACCTGATTCCCTCAACCTTCCACCCCCCCGCCCCTTCAAAACCTTCAGATTGTTTTTCAGAGTCCACAGTCTCTCATGGTTCACCCCCCCTTCCAATTTCTCTCAACTCCCTTCTCTTCTCCATCTCCCCTTGTCCTCCATGCTATTTGTTATGCTCCACAAATAAGCAAAACCATATGATAATTGACTCTCTCTGCTTGACTTATTTTACTCAGCATAATCTCTTCCAGTCCCGTCCATGTTGCTACAAAAGTTGGGTATTCATCCTTTCTGATGGAGGCATAATATTCCATAGTGTATATGGACCACATCTTCCTTATCCATTTGTCTGTTGAAGGGCATCTTGGTTCTTTCCACAGTTTGGCGACCGTGGCCATTGCTGCTATATACATTGGGGTACAGATGGCTCTTCTTTTCACTACATCTGTATCTCTGTGGTAAATACCCAGTAGTGCAGTTGCAGGGTCATAGGGAAGCTCTATTTTTAATTTCTTGAGGAATCTCCACACTGTTTTCCAAAGAGGCTGCACCAACTTGCATTCCCACCAACAGTGTAAGAGGGTTCCCCTTTCTCTACATCCTCTCCAACACACGTTGTTTCCTGTTTTGCTAATTTTGGCCATTCTAACTGGTGTAAGGTGGTATCTCAATGTGGTTTTAATTTGAATCTCCCTGATGGCTAGTGATGATGAACATTTTTTCATTTGTATGTCTTCATTGGAGAAGTGTCTATTCATATCTTCTGCCCATTTTTTGACATGATTATCTGTTTTGTGTGTGTTGAGTTTGAGGAGTTCTTTATAGATCCTGGATATCAATCTTTTGTCTGTACTGTCATTTGCAAATATCCTCTCCCATTCCATGGGTTGCCACTTTGTTTTGTTGACTGTTTCCTTTGCTGTGCAGAAGCTTTTGATCTTGATGAAGTCCCCAAAATTCATTTTCGCTTTTGTTTCCTTTGCCTTTGGAGACATATCTTGAAAGAAGTTGCTGTGGCTGATATCGAAGAGGTTACTGCCTATGTTCTCCTCTAGTATTCTGATGGATTTCTGTCTCACATTGAGGTCTTTTATCCATTTTGAGTTTATCTTTGTGTATGGTGTAAGAGAATGGTCGAGTTTCATTCTTCTACATATAGCTGTCCAGTTTTCCCAGCACCATTTATTGAAGAGACTGTCTTTTTTCCACTGTATATTTTTTCCTGTTTTGTCGAAGATTATTTGCCCATAGAGTTGAGGGTCCATATCTGGGCTCTCTACTCTGTTCCACTGGTCTATGTGTCTGTTTTTATCCCAGTACCATGCTGTCTTGGTGATCACAGTTTGTAGTAAGGCTTGAAATCAGGTAACAAGATGCCCCCAGTTCTATTTTTGTTTTTCAACATTTCCTTAGCGATTCAGGGTCTCTTCTGATTCCATACAAATTTTAGGATTATTTGCTCTAGCTCTTTGAAAAATATGGTGGAATTTTGATCAGAATGGCATTAAAAGTATAGATTACTCTAGGCAGTATAGACATTTTAACAATGTTTATTCTTTCGATCCAAGAGTATGGAATGGTCATCCGTCTTTTTGTGTCTTCTTCAATTTCTTTCATGAGTGTTCTGTAGTTCCTCAAGTACAGTTCCTTTACCTCTTTGGTTAGGTTTATTCCCAGATATCTTATGGTTCTTTGTGCTATAGTAAATGGAATCGATTCTCTAATTTACCTTTCTGTATTTTCATTGTTAGTGTATAAGAAAGCCCCTGATTTCTGTACATTGACTTTGTATCCTGCCACGTTGCTGAATTGCTATATGAGTTCTGGTAGTTTGGGGGTGGAGTCTTTTGGGTTTTCCATATAAAGAATGATGTCATCTATAAAGAGAGAGAGTTTGACTTCTTCATTGCCAATTTGAATACCTTTTATTTCTCTTTGTTGTCTGATTGCTGTTGCTAGGAGTTCTAAGACTATGTTGAACAAGAGTGGTGAGAGTGGGCATCCTTGTCGTGTTCCTGATCTCAATGGGAAGGCTGCAAGCTTTTTTCCATTGAGGATGATATTTGCTGTGGGTCTTTCATAGATAGATTTGATGAAGTTGAGGAATGTTCCCTCTATCCCTTTACTTTGAAGCGTTTTAATCAGGAATGGATGCTGGATTTTGTCAAATGCTTTTTTCTGCATCAATTGAGAGGACCATGTGGTTCTTTTCTCTTCTCTTATTGATTGGTTCTGTCACATTGGTTGATTTGCGAATGTTGAACTATCCTTGTAGCCCAGGGATGAATCCCACCTGGTCATGGTGGATAATCTTTTTAATGTGCTGTTGGGTCTGTTTGCTAGGATCTTGTTGAGAATCTTAGCATCCATATTCATCAGTGATACTGGTCTGAAGTTCTCCTTTTTGGTAGTGTCTTTGCCTGGTTTGGGGATCAGGGTAATGCTGGATTTATAGAAAGAGTCTGGAAGTTTGCCTTCTGCTTCAATTTTTTGAAACAGCTTCAGGAGAAGAGGTGTTATTTCTTCTTTGAAAATTTGGTAGAATTCCCCAGGGAATCTGTCAGGTCCTGGGCTCTTGTTTTTTGGGAGGTTTTTGATCACTGCTTCAATTTTGTTACTAGATATCAGTCTATTCAGGTTGTCAGTTTCTTCCTGGTTCAATTTTGGGAGTTTATAGTTTTCCAGGAATGTGTCCATTTCATCTAGGTTGTGTAGCTTATTGGCATATAACTGTTGATAATAACTTGTGATGATTGTTTCTACTTCCTTGGTGTTAGTTGTGATTTCTCCCTTTTAATTCATAATTTTATGAATTTGGGCTTTCTCTCTATTCTTTTGGATTAGTGTGGCCAATGGTTTATCTATCTTATTGATTCTTTCAAAAAAGCAGCTTATAGTTTCATTGATATGTTCTACTGTATCTCTGGTTTCTACCTCCTTGATCTCTGCTCTAATCTTGATGATTTCCCTTCTTATGTGTGGAGTTGGTTTGATTTGTTGTTGATTCTCCAGTTCTTTAAGGTGTAGAGACAGCTGGTGTATTCTGGATTTTTCTGTTTTTTTTGAGAGAGGCTAGGATGGCTATGTATTTCCCCCTTAGGACTGCCTTTGCTCTATCCCAAAGGTTTTGGACCAAAGTGTCTTCATTCTGATTGGTTTCCATGAATTGTTTAAGTTCTTCTTTGATCTCCTGGTTGATCCAAGCCTTCTTAAGCAAGGTGGTCTTTAGCTTCCAGGTGTTTGAGTTCCTTCTGAACTTTTCCTTGTGATTGAGCTCCAGTTTCAAAGCATTGTGATCTGAGAATATGCAGGGAATATCTCAGTCTTTTGGCATTGGTTGAGTCCTGATTTGTGACCTAGTATGTGGTCTGTTCAGGAGAAGGTTCCATGTGCACTTGAGAAGAATGAGTATTCTGTTGTTTTAGGGTGGAATGACTGTATATAACTATGAGGTCCATCTGGTCCAGTGTGTCATTCAATGCTCTTGTTTCTTTATTGATTTTCTGCTTCAATGCTCTGTCTATTTCTGAGAGAGTTGTGTTAAGATCTCCTACTATTAATGTATTCATATCAATATGACTCTTTATCTTGATTAACAGTTTTCTTATGTAATTGGCTTCTCCCATATTGGGGCATAGATATTTATAATTGTTAGATCATCTTGGTGGATAGTCCCTTTAAGAATGATGTAGTGTCCTTCTGTATCTCTGACTACAGTCTTTAGTTTACAATCTAATTTGTCTGATCTGAGAATCGCTACCCCGGCCTTTTTTTGAGGCCCATTGGCATGAAAGATGCTTCTCCATCCCTTCACTTTCAGTCTGGGTGTATCTTTAGGTTCAAAATGGGTCTCTTGTAGACAACATATGGATGGGTCCTGTCATTTTATCCAATCTGCAACCCTGTGTTGTTTTATGGGTGCATTTAGGCCATTCACATTGAGAGTGATTATTGATAGATACGTTTTTATTGACATCATGTTACCTTTGAAGTCTTTCTGTATATTGTCTCTATATTTCTGTTCAATGCTATTCTTAAGATTTTTCCTCTTTTATAGAATCCCCCTTAATATTTCCTGCATGTTGGCTTTCAATTTTGCCCTAACATTGTGAACATCGTCATCCCTGGTTGCTTTCAGTTCTGCCCTAATCAATTCTGTTTTTTCATCCATGGCTTTCTCCATCCTAGCTATTGCCTGGATAATTGTTAGCTTGAATTCCCTTTCCAACATATTGTCTATGTGATAGCCGTTAGCTCTGTTGCAGAAGGCCCATCCTCTGTATTTTTCTTCTGTTGGGCATTCCTCCTCTTAGTCATTTTGGTGAGAGATGACTGAATGGATGTAGCTGGATGTATTGAGTGTGGTGCAGTCAAGGTGCACCCTGGAACACTTCTGAGCAATCAGGATTCCCCACCCAAATGAGAGAAAAAAGAAAAAGAAAAAAGAGAGAGAGAGAGAGGAAAAAAAGGGAAGATAAAAGAGAAGGTTCAGCCCAAATGGGCCCCAAGGTAAGATTTATGAAGTACCTCTCTCTGGCCTGCTCCCCTCACCTCCCGCACTCACGTGGCATGCTCGCCCACTCTCCGCAGCTGCACTGGGAAAGAATAAGCAGCAATGGCGGCCATTTTCACCTCCTCCTCGCTTTAATGGCGCAGCCATGGACCACCTATAATGCTGGAATTGCTTTTCAAATGTACTTGAAAATGTAGGCAACTAGAATAGCCAAATCAGTTTTGGAAAAATAAACAAAAACTATTTGAAGGACTTTTACTTCCTGATTTCAAGAAATTTTAAAAAGCTTTTCTTATTAAACTGTATGGTATTTGGGTAAGGGTAAACACAAAAATTATTAGAACAAAATAGAGTCCATAAGTAGACCCACGCATATATGTTCATTTTTTTCTACAAGAATACCAAGATAATCCAATAGATAGTTTCCTTTTTTTTTTTTCTGCAGATGATATTGGGAAAAATGTACTTCTAAAAGGAAAAATAATCAGTCCTGAATTCTACCTTTCACCAGTAAGAAAATTAATTTGTAATTAACAATGAATAAGTGTAAAAGCAAAAACTATAAGAACAAGTAAGAAAAAAAAAATGACCTCATACTTAAAAACTTGCATCTGAATGTTAATAGCATCTTTACTTGTAAAAGCCAAAATGCTTGACACAACCCAAATGCCCACCAGAGGTGAATGGACAGATAATTGTTTATTTTAGAGTGGAATGCTATACAGCAATGCAAATAATAAAACAAAGTGGATGAGTTTCAAAATCTTGATAAAAAAAATATTTTAGACACAAATATATAAAGTATAATTCCATTTAGGTGAATTTAAAGAATTTTAGCGTGATAGAAATCACACCTGCATTTTGGGAAGATGGGAAGAAGTTGGGAGATGGATTGACTGCAGAGGCACATAGAAACACTTTCTGGGTGATTAAATATTTATCTTGATTATTAAATGGTGATTACGATGTGGGAAACAAAGACAAAAGAAAAAATTGTATTTCCTTACTGCCTAGAGCCCATTGATAAGTCCCTTAAACAGGTAGAGTAACCTTCCTCTGGGAACTCAGCTCCCTTGATATTGACACTTCGCTACGAGCAGAAGGCAATCTTAACATTATTCTTATTCCCCAGGATCCTGTAAGTCTTTTTTAATATATAAAAATTTCTTTGGAAACTTCCTTTATCTATACTTCCCAAGATATATGTTAGCAATTATTCTCCAAGCAATGACTCTCTGATATGCATCCAAACAGTTACATGATGGAATTTATTAACTAGGCAGTAATAAATGACATTTTCCTAACAATAACTAGCGCCTTTAAGGTCCTTGAAAGCTTGCTTCCAAAATTACTTAGAGATTTACACTATCCCTAACCCCTCCAACCCCTCTTATAATCAGTCACCTGTCACAACCCCAATGCAGCCCTTTCTGCTCACAGTTCCTATCCCTGTGCTTTATTTTAATAAAACCACTTTTTGCACTGAAGATGTCTCAAAGAATTCTTTCTGGGTCATTGGCTCCGAACCCCATCATTTTCTACACCAGTTACATGGGCATAAACATTTACTGAAACATCAAACTGTTCACTTCAAATGTGTGTGTTTTATTATATGTAAATTATACCTAATATAGCTAACTTTTAAAAATGTTATGACACTTGAGGAAGGTATTAACTTCTCTGTCTTAAATTAGTTATTTTAAAATAATTTTTAAATAAGTGGTAATTTTTTTTTCCTTCTACAGAACATATCTTCTATTTTATATTGACAATGAACGAGAACATGTTAGAATATAATGCTGTATTACTTTATAAGTTGCTTTCTAGGATTTTTTTCTTATCATGGTGAGGTATAGCTTTATTTTAATTTCTTCTTGGCATTAAAAATATATGCAGTTGCACAGTTCTATCTGCTTCATTTCTTTTTACATACCTTCCACTTTTGCCCTATAAACTGATCAATAGTTCTTGGGTATCATGCATTCACCACTATTATCCACATTATTTGGTAATGAAGTACATAGATAGGTTTGTTTGGGATCTGTGTGACACATTTTATTTATTAAGTGGGGTTAGCCCGTTTTGATTTTTTTAAGCTTCATTTTCTTTTTTTCTCACCCATATTTAAAATATGTTCTATAGGTCTACAGCCTTCTGGTACTGATTTCCATTTATAGACAATGTGTGACATAATGTGGTCACACAAAATACCGTGTGGATATTGAAACTCATGTGGTCACACAGGCACCAAGAGGGTATGAAAAGGTTTAACATTCATATAATTAGGTTTTCTGTAGGGACAGCAAGATAGGCTTCTCAGGCAGGTCTGAAATAGCCTGAGAGATCAGGAAAGGAGAATGGCTTGGGTTTTATGGTGGTTAGGGGGTGAGAATTGGGTAAGTGTTCTGCCACAAGCTGGGGTATGTGTGGTTTGTGCTTTCCACTGGCACCAAAGGAAAGTGCACTCAGGCTTTGTTACCACCTTGCCCAGTTGTGAAGCTGAAAGGGAAGAGAGATGGGTGGGGCTTGAAATCTGTTGGCTGTTAACATTAAAAAATGGAGTCATATTTATTTTTTCATTACAAGAAGGAAAAAGGAAATAAAAATCAGATATCATGGAAGTCAAAGCATATAATATTTAAAGTACCTTAAATCAAGTAGATAGACCTTAAAAGGTTAATTCTTGTTTCTTTGTTCATTTGTTTTTGTTTTTATTTAAGTAAGATCATCTCAGAGAAGATAGGATTTTTATTTCCAGAGTACAAATTTGCCTTATCTCTAAACATGGAATATAGTCTTGACCATTAACAAGATAGCTTGAATCACCAACAGAGCATGGACAGGATTGTTTGGATGATTTGAGTACTATCTTCTAGCTCCAAATAGTCCTTATTCTATATAGAAGACAAGCTGTATAATTTCTAGTCTTTTCCAGTTTTCTTTGGGTGTTAGAATGTATGCATGCTTGCTTAGTTTCTTGTTACAAGTTGGATCTTGTCAGGAAGAGGAACTTTGAATAACAAGTACGTAGACAAAGCTTTCCCTGAAGTAAATTTCTAATGCCCCCCAGTGATGCATAAACTATTTTCCATTTAGTGAACCAGCTATGACAAGAACTTTCAGGTAGTTCTTTGGTTTTGTTACTGTAAACAAATATAATTGGTTAGTTACTATAATTGGCACTGCTAGTTATACATAGGAGGGAGTTGTCCATTGAGAAAAAAATCCCCAGCTATAAATTATTTGTTGATCAGAGATCCAAGTTGTATTTGACTTTTGCAAATCTTGGAATAAAAATGACAAATACTCAGATGACAAACAATCCATGTGACTTGGAAGGGAAAAACAAAAGAAGCCAGAGTATTTGAAAAATCATTGATCTTCCTTAAACCTAACTGGCTGGTCAGATATTTTTTGTTTTTATCCCTTTAAGGTGGACTTTTGAAAAGTGTTCACTTGTTCTTATAAGTCATTTAATAACAAGTTCAATATAGGAGGATAAATTACATTTCAAAGTCTAGTATGTAAATTTTAAGGACTGGAGAACTGGATGTTACAAATTTAACTTGAAGAGTATGTTTACCTGAAGTATTAACCTTCAGGATGGTGAACATTTACGATAATATGGGACTACATTTGAACTGTTTATGATCAATATTTTCAGGATTTAAACTAACAGTATCTCTGTCTCATAATATTTTCATTTGTTATCTCAACAAATATTTGTTGATAACTTATCATGTGCTAGGCATTGTGTTAAATACTTTGCACATGATTGCAAAAGAAAAATAAATCCATACTCTCAAAAGGAAATTTCTAGAGAAATGTAGAGATAGACAAACAAACAGACAATTGCAACTTAGGGAGATGAGCTTGATAATTACTATAAATGCTTATGCTACAAATGCCTCTAGAAGAACCCATTAACTCAATCCTCAGAAGTTAGGGAAATATACAGGAAAAGTGAATAGGAATTTTAAAAGCTACACTTTGGTAGAACTGAGTGGGGAAATTCCAGAAGAAGACTGAATATATTGAAGACAAAAGAAACCCTGGCACATGTGAAGAACTGTAGTTGAATGTGAGAGAAGCAGTCCTCAAAATGATACTGAAGGAGTATTCAGAGGACAGAAGACAAAGGCTTAGGAATGATTAGGGACTTTTTCTTAAATATTTGGGAGTCAATGAAGGGTTTTAAGTAGGATTGTAATTTAATCAAATTCATATTTTAGAATGCTCATTTTCTACTTAAGTGTAGAAAATGGATTGGAGGAGGATAAGACTAGAATTCCCATGAATATGGATTCCACACTTCAAATCATCCTTTGTCATTGCCTTAGAGTTCCTGTTTAATAAGGGATGCAAAATCTACACTCTAAAGTAAGCACTTTTACTGTAAAACAGATTGCATTTAAGTAGGTGGTGAAACTCCACTACTAATTACTGTTGGCCAAATGTCCTGCAATCAATATAGAATGTTGCTTGAAAACATAGCCAAATACCTTCTGGAATCTTTATCAAGTAAACACATTTGGTGTATATAAGAGTCAATGGAAAACAGCCTTTTTAAAAAAGTAGATTTTCAAGCTTCCGATTTATTTTAAAGCAGTTTTTAATATTTTATAATCTGGGTATATACTATTCTTATTTTAAAACCAGTAAAGGTATTTTATAGCTTGAGACTTTATTTTAGATTACTGAAATGTCAGATCATTTTTTTATTAGTTTGATTTGGAGTAGAGAGCACTTTACAATTTGGGTCCAAATCCACTGGGTTTTTTTTGGTCATTATGTCAACATTTATATAAATTCTACATATGTTATACCTCAAACATCTTATATACATAAACTTGAAATTTTAAGAAGCTTATAGTTGCATTCATATATTTAATCTTTAAAATCTATTTTTTGATATTTATTTGATGATAATGTAGATATATTTTATTTACATATGTGAGAAACATGAATGAAGGCATATAATATAGGAAGTGAAACTAAGTAACTCAATAATGAAGTATTTTTTTTTTAAGATTTTGTTTATTTGGGGCGCCTGGGTGGCTCAGTGGATTAAGCCGCTGCCTTCGGCTCAGGTCATGATCTCAGTGTCCTGGGATCGAGCCCCGCATCGGGCTCTTTGCTCAGCGGGAGCCTGCTTCTCTCTCTCTCTCTCTCTCTGCCTGACTCTCTGCCGACTTGTGATCTCTCTGTCAAATAAATAAATAAAATATTTAAAAAAAAAAAAAAAAAAAAAAAAAAAGATTTTGTTTATTTAACAGAGAGAGATGACAAGTAGGCACAGAGAGAGAGAGAGAGAGAGAGGGAAGCAGGCTCCCTGCCGAGCAGAGAGCCTGATGCGGGACTTGATCCCAGAACTCTGAGATCATGACCCGAGCCGAAGGCAGAGGCTTAACCCACTGAGCCACCCAGGCGCCCACAATAATGAAGTATTTTATAGATCTTTATAACTGATGTTAAATGTACTTGAACTAGAACTTGTAACCATAGTTTTAAACTTCAGAATCGACTGAAATATAAATAACTACCATACAAATATTTTAGAGGGATTTGTTATTTTGTAGGATTTGCTATTAATATTTTAAAAGAGAGGAGTTTAGTAGGTGTCTGTTTTATGAGAAACAGGAAATCTGAAAAGTTACATATTTAATCAAAATCGTTTTACACAAAATAATGTAAATATTCCAAAAGCTGATTCTGTCATCTTAAGAAAATCAAATACTATGGAAATTCATATATGCTCTCATCCTTTGGAACTAGTAACTCACAGTATTTTTAAATGAAATACACTACTGGCTACCTGGAGTGAAAGGTCTCCTGTTTGTGATGGAAGAAAGCACAAAGAAATGAGTGGCTTAGATAGGATTGTAAAGCAGAGGCATTTACTTCACACAAAAGACAAACATTGCTACATACATCACAGGGGGCTTATTTTTATTTAAGAAAGTTATTTAGATTTCTAATCTATGGGAAAGAATGTAGAACCTGAATAAATGAAAGCCATATTTTATCTTTTCTGCACTTACACAACACAACCAAAATCTCCTAATTTAGACTTTGGGGGTTTTATTATACCTCTTTGCCACAGTTTAATTATCTCAAATATGTGTTCTTCTAGATTCAATCATTACTTCATTCAGCAAGTATTTATTGAGTGACTACTATGTGCCACACACTGTTACAGGCACTTGGAATATGACAGTAACCACCATGATCTATTATGTTTACTTTTCCACAAGTTATCTTTGGTGACGTAAATTGCAGACATATCTGCAAGTAAGAAAGACCTCTTTTTTTAACCTTTTTTTCTTCTTTTTTTTACCTTTTTATTTGGGAAAATTTCAAACACATAGAGGTAGGGAAATAGTAGAATGAACTCATGTACTCATCACTCATTTCAAGAATCATTAATATAACCAAATTTATTCAATACTTAGCCCTCTTGTCTTCCTATCACAACCTGAATTATTTTTGTAACTTTTGATTAAAACATCATAAGCATACAAACAGGTGTACAGAGTATCAACAAATTTTCACAAGCTGAACACATTTATAGAATAAGTACCTAGATCAAGAAATAGAACCTTACCAATCCTCAGAAAAACCCTAATTTCCCCCACCTTAGAATGCTGTTCATCTAATAACATAGATGAATTTCGCCTATTATTGTACTTTTTACAGTTTATAGAAAGTACACATTTATGGAATCACATAACACATACTCTTTAGTGTCTGCATTCTTTTTTATTCAGTATTATGGTATTTAATAATCATATCAATATGTAGATCATACATATGAACATATCATATGTATATCATATGAATATACTATATTTTTTTCTTTCCAGTCTATATTTGAGTATTTGAATTATTTGAATAGTTTCAGGGTAGGGCTAAGAACAATAACGTTTGTATGAACACTTAATCCATACCTTTTAATGAGAAAAATTATGTCAGGTATATACCTAAGAATGCCATTCCTGGGTGAGAGTATGTGTATGCTCAGATTTAGCAGATTCTGCCAAACTTGTCCAAAGTGGTTTGCAGCTTACTCTCCCACCAGCAGAGTGTTCTTTCCCTTTGTTCCATGTCCTCATCAAGATTTGTGTGTTTCAATCTAGCTATTCTAGTAGGTTAGTGCTGTATCTCCTATGGTATTAATTTGCATTCCCTATCAACTAGTGAAATTAATTATCCTTTGTCTTCTCTCCTCTCCCTTGCCTGCCTTCTTCTTTGTTGTCTTTGTTTCTGTCATTTAGATAGCCTTTTTTCAAGTCTTTTAACTACTTTTCTTTCTTAATGTTTATAGTTTCTTAAAAAATCTATATGCATTCTTCTTTCCTTCCCTGATGTGGGTTGCCTTTCAACTCTCTTAATAGCGTTCTGATTAAAAACATTTCTAGATTTTAATATAAGGTGGCTTTTTTTTTTAATTTTTTGATTAAGAAATATTTAACTATATCAAGATTACAAAGCTATCCTGCTGTGTCTGTGTCTGAAAACTGTATTGTTTGCCTAATACATTTAGATCTACAGTGCATTTGAATCTACTATCTACAGTGTCTGTCTGGCTCCTTTTAGAAACTTGATTAACGTTTGACTCTATTAAAAGCAGCCTGGCTTTTACAATAAAAATACCCCCATATAAAAATAAATTTATTTCCAGTAACTTAAAAAATGGCTATTTGAGATGTTAGAAAATAGCTAATTCATGGTGGTAAATAGGGCATGCACATTTGTTTTTATTCTCTATTGACATCTTACTGAAACAAATTATCAGGGGCCAAAACAGCAATAGTTCCACAGCACCACATGCAATGTAATGAGAATTACTAATAAATTTCTGTAGAAATGGAAATTGGGTAGTCGTGGATGGCAGATAAGACAAATTGCAATTTAGGTAGGATTTATATGGGGAGGTGGGCATTCTTTTGCCAGACGATAGAACACCATAAACTAAGAGACAACAAAAGTAGCAGACAATGTGAGTGAGAATTTACCCCCCCCAAAAAAAAAATTAGTGCGGAAGACAACTGTAATAGCCTCAATAAGCTTGTCTCACCCATATGTTAAAAGTATAGGTAGTCAGTATTTGTTCCCTGGCAAACACTCCATGTAAGACAATTAGAGTGTTCTCTAATGAAATTTAGCCCGAAAAAATATGGTTCCTTTTGGAGGAGTTAATTCAACTAGATAAAGTCCATTTTATTTTGGAAATACATGTTCTCATCATGTAGAATAAAAAGACATATAAATTTAAAATGTAAAAGGAAGAGGTACAGTAAAAAAAAAAAAATGGAAAGGAAGAAATTACCAAAGAAATATTAAAAAAACAAAAACAAAACTTTTCTAGAACTGAAGAAGCACATGACTTTTTCTTCAGATTGAAAAGGTTCACTGAATGCCCATTTAGTACAATGAAGAAAATGACCACAAATAAACATATATAATTTTGAATTTCACCAAGGCATCAGTAAAGAGATTACAATACTTCCAGCATGGGACAGGAAATAATCAAGAAGCAAAGAAAGGAAAAAAACCTCGGCCATTAAACTTTTCATCTGCAGCAGGGGATACCATACACAATGGACAATAGAGTTTTTAGTGTTTTGAGGGGTAATAATGGTCTGTGTAAAGTTCTGGACTTAATCAAGTAGAAGAACAGAAGAACAACATATTTAGTCATTCAGAAATTTATTAGTCTACCTTCTGTTAACTGTTTATCTTATAAATTGCTAGAGGTACTTCTAGCAAAAAGAGAAAATAAACCAAGAAAATGAAACTCAGGCACTGCAGGAAAAGAATTGGTCAAGTAAAAGAGGGCAATGAATGAAAGGTCTGGGAGCATCTGCTTTGAGATGGATGTTTCTTGAACAAAAAAAGGAAATAAAAGCTTAATCTGATAATAATGGAGGATAAATGTGCCAGTGACTCCCCCAAAGGAGAAAGTGATTAAAACAGTTAAGAAATCTCTTTCTCAATATCTTGAAAACAAATTTGTGACATGATTTTAGACAGTTAATTACCTAAAGGTAGATGGGCATTTGAATTTGAAACTAGGAACACTTTTTAGGGTACCCCAGGGATATGGCTATTGATTATCTATGTTTAAAATAATTAAACTGGGAAGTGAGTAGAGGGATTGAGTAGCAGCATAAGTGAAGGTAAATCTTTTTTTTTTTCATATCATGAGCGTGATGAATATGATTTAAAATTATAAATCAAGAAATAGAAGTGAAAGCATGTGACTTTGAATAATGGGGATACTTGCCAGAGAACTAAAAATAAATAGGCATTAAATAAAAAAAAAGTTGCCTTTAAGCTCTAAGTCTAGAAAGGGGCGAGATGGGAAAAATCTTACCTTTATGAATAATATCTCCAGTTTTATTTGATTTTTTACCATGTGGCTGTATTATCTTCTCAAAAATGGAAAATAAATCTTAGTGAGATATAAGATATGCTGAAATAAACAATTGTGAAAGTGTGCCAAGATTCTTTAAGTTTAAAGGGCTGTTGACAAAAGCAGACCATTATGGAAGAGTAAAGGGAGATTAAATGGCCACAGAAAAGACCACATGCAAAAGTCCAGCTTAACATGAAGGCAAAGTTCTTTGCTCTTACCATGAAATGACCTAGGTTAACCTAAAATAATGGAGAGAAATGAGTTATTTTGAACAGGAGAGTTGCATGATCTATTATGATGATGGTATTGGTATGAACACTTCTATTAACAGAGATCTGTAAGTGTTAACTGAGATGGTCATGTGCCAGAGGTCTTTAATAGTAATGTTTTCTAGATGAATAGCACTGACCTACATGTTGAGTTCACACCACTTTTTTCCTTTAAAGGATCACAGAGCTGTAGTACCCTATCTGGAATAATCTTTGGTCCAAATCTTTGGACTGGGAAGCATGTCTAGGTATGCTGGGTGTTTATGAATGTTTATATTTGTGTATTCATGATAGTCATGGTTGCCATGGGGAGGAGTGGCAGAAAAAGGAATTTTACTTTATCTTTTAGTCTATTGTTATGTCTCATGTACACATCAGCAGAGCTCTGAAGTTATTTTTATACACACAGAAGGTTGAAGTCCACTGTATCAAAGTACCATCTAAGGTTCTGATGGGAAAATAGTATGGCACCATCCTTCCCTGTGCGTTAACACCAGTAGCTTGACAACAGTATCAGAACCTTCTATCCTCTTTGGTGTCCTCAAAATTTCATGAAAATAAATGTAGCGGTGTTTTCTTCTGAAAACACATTCTATCCTTATTTCTGAGATTCTTTTTTTTTTTTAAGATTTTATATATTTATTTGACAGAGAGAGCGAGCATGGGAGCATGGGCAGGGAGAGCTACAGGCAGAGGAAGAGGGAGAAGTAGGCTCCCTGCTGAGCAGAGAGCCCCATGTGGGACTTGATCCCAGGACCCTGGGATTATGACCTAAGCCAAATTCAGATACTTAGCCAACTGAGACATTCAGGCACCCCTGTTTCTGAGATTTCTGTCAGGTTATCTGGTTTATGAGGGAAAATGTAGTCTGCTTATGAAAATGCTCATAGACAATTTAGTTTGAAATACGGCATTTTCTTTAAGGAAGAAGAAACACAGGGTTTCAGGTAGTTTATAAATCATGCTTACAGTATCTTTATTTAACTTTGGTCAGTCTCTTTCCTTCTGATTACTCTGGTGATTTTCCCACAGAAATCTTATGGGATAAATGTTCATATACTAGTATAAAAGGAAGTAACTAAAGACTTTTTAGCTAGGAAACTTGCTTAATTCTGACAGTTGGTCATCTTCTATTGTTTTTCCTCAGGTCCTATGAGTACTTACAATGAAAGGCTATTAGGTAATATCCTATCTGAATTTTTTTCTTTTTCTTTACTGGAAAAAGAGAATTTATCGAGATTAGGAAGCTAAGATGAAAATGTGCTGGCTGCTTCAAGAACTTCTTAGGTGGTGAGGTGTTTACCAAATTATTATTACTATTTAGAGGATCAAGAGTCGTCTTGAATTACAGCAAAGGGATTTGTTTTAAGGTCATTTCTTAGAAGTAAACTTACAGGTTTGTACACTGGCTATTTATTATTTCTTTCATGTCAAAATCCTTACAAATAAAATGGTTCTGATTTAAACTAAATGAAAATGTTTTTGTACCATTAGAGAAACTCTCAAAATTATAGTTCTAAGGAACCCAAAGATAAACTCTTTAACATCTTTTATAATGAAACCCTTCTTACTCAATAAATGAGTCACTTTACACTTTGACTCTTTTGATAAATGATACAAAATTTAAAGACCAATCATAATGTAGTAGATATCCCTGTTAGCAAGGCCTATATCATAAATGTTTACTACTTCCAACCCTTACCCATTTTATAAAGACTATAATATATATTAAAATATTTCTTTTTTTAAAATATTATTTATGTGTTTATTTGACACAGAGAGAGAGAGAGAGAGAGATCATAAGCAGGCAGAGAGGCAAGCAGAGAGAGAGGTGGGGAAGCAGGCTCCCTGATGAGCAGAGAGCCTAATGCAGGGCTCAATCCTAGGACCCTGAGGTCATGACCTGAGCTGAAGGCAGAGGCTTCACCCAGTGAGCCACCCAGGCACCCCTCTATTAAAATATTCCTTAGAAAACATTTGTTAAATGCCAACTCAGGCTTCTGATTGAATTTTGCATCAAGTATTATTACTTTATATGTAAATACAATGCATATGCTTATAGACATGAATATCAGTTCAGGTTCTGAAGAACCCTGACTAGCACAGTTGAATATACTTATAATTGAGTTGTGGTTAGAAAAAAAAGAAAAAAACCTGAAGCTTAAGAAAATTTGAAGAGCTATGATCGACACCAATCTTGACCTTCTTCCATTTATGATACAGTGCCCTTAAGATAGCTATAATTATTTGCCATCATCATCTTTTCAATTAGTGTATTTTTTTTGTACTTCATCCTAGAGCTAAAATTTCTAAGCATCTGACACATATGGCAAAATAAAACTTCCTAAATCTGTCACTAGGAGAATTAGTTAATATGACTATTAAAGAAATTTTGAAACTATAATTACAAACCTCCCTCAAAAGAATGCCCTAGGACAGATGGCTTTACATATAAATTTTACCAAACTGTGAAGTGAGAAAAACCATCAATCTTACACAAGTACTTTCAAAGAATAGGAAAAAAAAAAAAATGGGATCTACTTTGTATTAGTTATCTATTGCTATATAAAACATCCCAAAACACTGTAGCTTAGAACAACAAACATTAATCATTTCACAGTTTCTGTGAGTCAGGAATCTAGATAGGGTTTAGCTGGTACCTCTGCTCAATGTCTGTTCCAAAGCTGCAGTCAAGGTGGAGTTGCCCTTAACTGAGGGAGAAGACTGCAAGAAGAGTAGTTAGCTGGGTGAAATCAGGGCACAAGCTCTAGCATTTTAACTTGGAGATGCTTATTGAATATCCAGATGGAGATACTGTAGCCAGTTAGAATATGGGTCAAGGTTCAAGGAAGAGATCTGAGCTGAAGATACAATGTTTGAGGCCAGATGAAACCACCTGGAAATGAGCGTCACCTGAAAAGATACTAAGGCTGATCACTGGGGCACTCCATATAAAGACCTCAGTAGATGAGGAGACCTGAATGGAGACCGCACAGAGCAGCTAAAGAGTTAGAGAGAAAACATCAAACAGAGGCTTGGAGGCCTGAGCAGGGACTGACTTACAGTATGCTAAAAGACAAGAAAGATGAGATATTATGGCTCCTACCTATCGTGTGATGAATCTATTTTATATCAGTTCAAAATTTAACAGAAACAGGGCTTTAAAAAGCAACAAAACTAGAAGGGTCTAAAACCATCAAATAAGTTGAATAAGTAGTTCACAATTTCCCCAATCCTCTACTATTAAAATATTCATCACACTAAGGAAATTGTATGAAATCTTCAAAAAACAGACAATCCTACCCTATATTAGAATGCTCCTCAGATCATTTTATAATGCTAATATAATCCTGATTCAAAACCAGACAAGGACAATACAAGTAACCAAAATTATGTACCACTTTCAAGCATAAATATAGATGCAATAAACCTTAATAAAATAGAGGGAAATTCAATTCAGCAATGTATTAAAAACCAAGAAGTATTTATTTCAACCTGCAAGGATGATTTAATTTGGAAAATGTATTAAAGCAATTCATCATATTACCAAATTAAAGAGGAAAACAAACACATGGGAGAAAAAAGTTTTTGATAAAACTCAGTATTAACAAACATAATACTATAACAGAATTTCTTTGAATTAATAATAGATATCCAATCAAGTTGGTCAAATATATTGTACTTGATGGTGAAACATTAGACAAATTCCCTTAAACTCAGGGACAATAAAAAAAATCTGTTTCTTAATTATTACTCATTATTTTACTGGAGAATTGAGTAAATGAAGTGAAATAAGAAAAAGAAAGAAAATATGCAAGGTTTAAAAAGTATGTGGTAATTGTTATTATTTATAAGTAATAAAATTGTATATAAAATCAAAGAATCCAGAAACTATGCCAAATAATAAAATAAATCAGAGAATTAGAAGTAGGTTTTAATATTCATAGAAGATTAAATATTAAGAATATTCAAGGCAGAGAAGAAAAAAGATTTTCTTTACAGTATATAAAGATTTAATTAACGCAAAAATAATTGAAACATCATGATAGTTGCAGATCTAGATAAACAGCCTGAAGGAAAGCAGTAGAGAACCTATATATAAGTTCCCATGTATATATAGGATCCAGATGATTAGGAAAGAACCATACCACATTACAGGAGAATATGGGACACTCAAAAAATAGTATTGTGACAATTTAATCCTCATATGGAAATAAAATTGATGCCTACTTCACTCTGTATATTATAATCAAACCTTTTATACTCTTACACAAATATATCAAAATATTGTTGTAAATCTAGCAATAGAATAGGATTTATTAAGTAAGACCCAATAAGTGCAAACTATGAATAAATATGTGCAAATAAGGCTAGATTGTCCTTTGAAAACTATAGTCAAAATATTATAAACACTGTAGAAATAAAGTGACAGACTTGCCAAGATACACACATAAGCAATAAAAGATTTTTAATTAGATTATACAAAGAACTCCTAAAACTTAATAAGGACAAATCAACACAATTGCAAAAGGGAACAAGGTTTTGAACAATCAGTTTACATAAGAATCCAAAAGGCAAATATACATATTATAAGATGCTCAGCATTACTGTTGATCAGTGGAATGTAAATTACAACAACAATATATAATTTCTCTCTTTTCTGACTCAGAAAAAAACGTTTTGAAAATCTGTAATGCTGGTTGCTGGCAAGGATGCAGTAAAATAAGCATTTTTACAGGTTGCTTATGAGGTTGTAAAATGTAGCTACCACAAGATTCAATTTGGCAAAATAACAAACTTGAAGATGCTCATATATCATATTTTAATATCCATCAATTTTGCTTCTACTCATAGTACTCTTAACAAACTGTTTTAGAAGTTCGTCTGGAAATAAATGTAAGTAATTAGAGGGAAAATATATTAATTTCCCTCAGTATGGAGACAGATAAATTAACTCTAGTGTATTACTGCAATAAAATTCTACATAGTAATTAAAATGAAGTGTCTCTGATATAGATAAAATTAAAATACATAAGAATGTATGAAAAAGTAGTTGCAAATATATATTTAATACTATTATATAGATTTTGTAAGTTTTCAAAACACAAAATCGTTATATGTGTGTTGCTTTTTTGGTAAAAGTATAAAATTCCGAATGTAGTAGAACAGTTCTTCTAGAAGGAATAGCATATAGAAAGGCTATGATAAACCAAAGATATGTTCTGCTAGCTGCAACAAGATCCCTTTGGGGCATAAACATATAAGCTTAATGGGCACAGGATGAAATGACATTGATAGTATAGGGTTTGGGGAACTAGTTAAAGAATTTTGAACACATGGAAACTAAAGTGTATTCACACTTCATGTTGTTGTTCAATCATCACCACTGTCTGTCATCAGTTTTCATCTTCCCAAACTCAAATTCTGTACCTTTTAAATATCAACTCACCATCTCCCCCACCCACCTCTGTTAGCGACTCTTCTACTTTCTGTCTCTAGGAATTTGACAATTCTAGATAGTGATGATTAGTGATGCTGAATTACTGGATCAAATAGTGATTCTATGTTAAGTTTTTCGAGAACCCCCATATTGTTTTCCAGAATGATTATAACTTTTTTAGATTTTGCCATTAATCAATGCACAGGGTTCCAATTTCTTTATGTCCTGACCAGCCTTTTTTTTTTTTTTTTTCTTCATAGTAAGCCATTCCAGTGGGGGTAAGGTTTCACTGTGGTTTTTATTTGCATTTTTCTAATGATTAGTGATGCTGAGCATCTTTCCATATGTTTTGAGTAAGAGAAAAGGGAGGCTAAGAAGAAAAAAATAATAATGAGTCTTCTCTACCCAATCTGATATGGTTAGAGCCTCATGGACAAGGACCATTCTTCCAGTTTCTGTAGAGAAGATGGCCAATGAGGACCAACAGAAAGCAGCAGGCTGTTGATCTGGTGTTGGGCATTACAGCTCAGTGGAACAGTCATCTCCTAGAGAAGCATTAACTGAGAACACATGGACATGGTGCCTGCTCAGTGGGCATGGGGTCACCCAGTTCAGGCTGGCAGAAGATCCCCATGCCAGATGGATATGGTTTGTTTGAGACCACATGTGAAAACCTTCTGGGGATAACTCGCAGTAACAGTGGAGATCCATAAAAGAGGAGATTAAACAAATGCAGATGGAAGCATAGAGACTCTTTCAGATTTAGCACTGAATTCATGTTTTATCATTGGAATGATTCTGCATGTGTACTGCACAACATGTAGAATAATATTTAAAAGAAAAGAGCTAAAATGTGGGGCACGAGGATCGTTTCCCTAAAATGCATTAACCTCAACATTTGACCTTATTGAAGTCATTTGACCTTTTAACGTCTTAATTTCTTTTCACAGAACATTTGGGGAATAAGATGGATCACATCTTTTTACAGGGCTGTTATAAAGCTACATAAAGATAATAAGTGGGAAAATCTTTGCAACAGTAGAAAGCATGTCAGATATGATCACGCCAAATGTGACAACTAAAAGGAGACATGACAAACTCTAGTTCACTCTCCAAGAATGCTATATTATTTGCTCAAGGAGGTTGGAGAGAGACATGACTGCTCTAAGTCTAGTGCCAGTCAGGAGCAGACTAAGAATGACTTCCTGCTTTCTAAACAGTATTGGTACTGTGTTTTTGTTTGTTTGTTTGTTTGTTTGTTGTCAGAGAGTAAAATCTAGAATTTATAGGCTAAGAGAAACTGAGATTTCTATTTCATTTTTTAAAAGAGTTTATTTATTTATTTGACAGAGAGAGAGATCACAAGTAGGCACAGCAGCTGGCAGATAGAGAGGGGGAAGCAGGCTCCCTGCTAAGCAGAGAGCCCGACAGGGCGCTCGATCCCAGGACCCTTAGATCATGACTTGAGCTGAAGGCAGAGGCTTAACCCACTGAACCACTCAGGCACCCAAGGTTTCTGTTTCTTAATGTGAATTACTATCTCAACTATACAGGAAACAGTGTAGTTGGACCAAGCAACACTTCACCAGGACATTCAAAAAGATTCTGGGAAGTCCTACTGTTATTTATTTCAAAGATTTAGGTTTCCAAATGAGTAATGAGTTAGAATTTAGTATTCTGCACATCACATCAACCACAACATCTCCAATATGTATACAAGTGAAAATTAGGTAATCAGCAATATGTGGAAATAAA
This sequence comes from Mustela lutreola, assembly GCF_030435805.1. Taxonomy (NCBI): domain Eukaryota; kingdom Metazoa; phylum Chordata; class Mammalia; order Carnivora; family Mustelidae; genus Mustela; species Mustela lutreola. The sequence continues at coordinate 120,614,019 of NC_081292.1, read as the reverse complement.
ACTGACATACTCTGAGGAAGCAAAAGGATACAAGTCTGTCATCTAGTGTTCTAAAACTGACAGGTCTCTGACAATTGATGGCAGTGAAAAAAGACCTGCTGCTTTGTGCACAAGATGACTCAATGCCATGATTCTTTTAGAATCAAAAAAATGTCAGATATTATTAGTTTTAACAGAAAGCTTAAATATGTGGTAGAACAAAATGCGCCAGTACCATTCTTCTTGATTCATGTTGTTCGAAGGCCAAGTTTCTTGGCCTCAGTTGATGATGGATTCTACTATATAAAAGGATTGTTGATCTCTGGTTCTTATCAGGGAAAATGCAGTGGGTGGAAATATAAATTGTGAGCAATTTACATTGGTTTATGCTCTGTTGCTCATTTGAAAAAAAATTAAATACATTGCTTGTACTATCTATTATTATGGTCATCAACCAAATGGTTACAATTTACCAGAAATATAGCAGGCAATAAGGATTTAAAAGTCTTCTTTTTCATCATCTGTGAGATTCTGTGTTTGGCCAAATATTGAATGTATAGGAAGAATGATACTGGGGAATAGGTTGGTGGGGAAGTTTTCAAGAAATTCAACGATTTGATTCAACAAATACTTCTGTGCCCAGTGTGTACCAGGCAGTACTGTAGGTGCTGGAGATATCAACTAACAAAATCCAAAGAGTTTACTTTTGTAATTCCTATATTGTAGCTGGGAGACACAAATAAGAAAAAAAACAACCAAATAAATAAGCAAAGAAAATAAGATGAGAATATGGGGCACCAAAATTGCAAGCGCGGGAGTAAATTGGCTGTTTTAAATAAAGCATTCAAAGTAGTGACCACAAGGATGGTGACATTTGTGTGAACTCCTAAAAGAGGTAGGGAAATTAGCCACTGAGGTTATGTGGGCAAGGAGCTTTCTTGGCAGAGGGAACAACCAGTGCAAAGGCCTTCAGAAAGGACTGTGCCCATTACAGTCTAAAACAGCAAAGGCTAGAGTGCTGGAGCAGGGTGGGTGAGGAGGAGCAGGAGGAAGAAGAAAATGGGGAGAAGAATGAGGATCACGGAAGGACTCTTAGGCCTTTGGAAGGTTTTGGTTTCATCCTAACACTGGAACTGTAGAAGGCTCTAGCAGATTTCTGCCTTGCGTGTTAAGAATAATTTTTGCAGGATACACTCTGGGGCAAGGAGAGCAGCAGGAAGACAAGGTAGGAGCCTTTTGCAAAAGTCACAGTAACTCATACCAGAAAAGCAGGGAAATTGAGAATGGCACACTTTCTGAGGTTTACTAGTTGGGCCCAGGAAAATGGTACATGGAACCTTAGTGTAGTAAAATAAAATTCAAGATTAAAAAAAAAATGGTAACATATTTTGGAATAGAAGCCTTGGGGAGACATTTTTTACTTTTGTCTCCTTTTCATATTGTTTTCTGTTCTCACATTGGGATCTATTTTTTTCCACTTGAAAATCATTACTAATTTGGAGGAAAGATGCCGAATCATCCATAAACTTTCAATAGATGCCCTTGCATTCATGGAGCACTGCCCCTGTTGCCCTGGAGCTAACTGCAGGATGCATAATGCATGATCACTCCAAGCCTTACATAAATACACATAAAACTTTAGCAGTTAAGAGGATGGAGCTATTAAAGAAAACAATGTGGGTGTAAAACAGTTTTGCAGAGATTAAAAAATTTTGAGCCAGGAGCTTTTTTCTGAAAGAACAGATTGGATTTCTGATTAGAGATTGGAGGGAATGATAATTGAAATACTCATTTCAATACCAATAGAGTAACATGTGTGAATCTGTCCAACTCATATTTGCTTTGGCTAGAAAGAGAAACAAATAGTGATGGCATATTTCCTTTAAGTGCATAACTATTTTTATCTACTTTGTAGCCACATTTTTCTAAAATGGTTTTTAAAACAATTTACAGTTTACACCTTCCATTTATTTTTTTTCCATAATTTTACTTTGAGGCTCATGGAGTTATGACTTAACTGATGAGAGAATGCATGTAAAAAAGACAAGGAAACATTTTGTGTAATGACAAGCTGATTTCTTCATCTACTGCGGCAACCATTACTTTAACTTCACTGATTGTCTTGTTATTATTACAGAAAATGGCAGACAGGCACGAACTTTTGATTATTCAACATGCTTCATCTGAGATCAAAAATCTCTGGGTTGCATGTTCACTTTTCGAAACAGTCTGCTTCAAGTAGAGGATTTTTGAGCACTTTTGATGATGGATGATCTCTGCCCTGCTCCCTGGTATATTTTTTACATTCCTGTTTTTTCACTTTGATTAAGCTGAAGTAAAGAGCACATTGCATTTTTGAAATGTCAGACTTCAGCTTTCGTTCCATTCTCTTGGAATTATTGAAAATTGATGTATATCTTTCCCACCAATGAGCTGAAACCTAACTTGGGAGACCTGCCCACCATGCCTGGACACTGAAAAGCAAATTGGACAGTACTGAGAGAGACAAGAGGAAGATTCTCTCACACATACTTTGTGACTTTTAAGTTTATTAAAGGTTATTTGAAGTTGCAATATTCATTTTCACTTCAGGTATACTCTCGCTAGCACGGCAGTGCTTCCCTGGTAGTAGAGGCAGTTTTACAGAGTATTCCCAATTCTTCCCTCCCATCCATTATTGCATTGCTGTGATTTATTTCCCTTATTCCTGAGCTATCATCTCTCATATGTTTTTGCTGTTACTATTTTAAAGAAACTGCTGCTTTCAATTAGCTCAATGAGGAATAAGAAAAAAAATATTATATCTTCATTTATTACTTTTCTAATGCTTTCTCTCTTTTTTTTTTCTTTAAACATAGATCTAACCAGTAACATTTTCTGATCTATAAAATATTTAATCTCTCAGAAGAACTTCTTTTAACATTCTTGCAAATCACATCTACTGGTAACAAATGTCCTTAATACAGGATTAAAATATGTCTTCTTTATTTCTGAAGGATAATTGTGCTGGATATGTAATTCTAGTTTGTTTGTTTTTAAATTTTCAGAACTTTAAATATCTTACCCTAGTCTCCTCTTGCTTACATGTTGTCTGAGGAAAGGGCTGATATGACTATTATTTTTGTTTCTCTATAGGTGAGGTGCCTCCCTGCCCCACCATCCACTTCCCAAAGCTGGCTTCTGTTCAAGGCTTTTCTTTGTCTTTGGTTTTCTGGAGTTGAAATATAATATGCATAGGTATAATTTTTTTTAAATATCCAGAACATAATTCTTCTAAGAAGAAATGTTGAAATGTGGTTTTCTGTCTATCAGTAATTTTGGAAAACACTCAGCAATTTGTATTTAATATTTCTTATGTTTTTTTTTCTCTTTCTCTTCCTTCTAATATTTCCTTTGCATGTGTATGGTATACCTTTTATAAGTGTCCCACAATTCTTGGATAGTCCAGTGTTCTGTTTTCCTTAATTTTTTTTTCCTATTTATTTTTCTCTTTGCTTTTCCACTTGGGAAGTTTCTATTAACCTCTTTCCTTGGCCATGCCCAGTCTACTGATAAGCTCTCATTCCTATCACGTTGTTTTTAATTTCTAGGGTTTTTTTTTTTTTAATTCTTCTTAGAGTTTCCATCACTTTGCTTACATTATATATCTGTTTTGCATGCTGTCTACTTTTTCTGGGAGAGCCCTCAGAGTTTAATCATAATTAACAAAGAATTCCAAGTTGGATAATTCTAAATTTTCAGCCATATCTGAATCTGGACCTAAATGCTTGCATTATCTCTTCAGACTGCTTTTACAATGGTGAAATCTAAGTGTGTAAGTCTTTGGTACCATGTTTTCTTTTCTTAAGGACTGGCCTTATTAATGAGACCGTGAAACTCTAGGGATATTAAAAAATAGTTATGCTTTTTCACTGTATTCCTGCCAGAAGCAGAATGGGATTTTGACTTTTTTTCTTCCATCTTCACACTGAGAACCTTGTGAAGCCCTTAGATGTAAAATTAAAAAAAAAAAAAAAAAAAAAAAAAAGTGGAGTGCCCCAAGAGGGCCCCCAATTTTGAACTCTCAAGCTAGTCCATTCTGATCTTCTAGTCAGTATAAGTGTCCCTATTGTACTGGTACTGGTTCCAGCTGCAGGAATCTCTTCCTGGGATCCTACTCTTAGTAAGCTGTGATGTTCTGTGTCCTCCTGTCTCTTCTGTTGGGGGGAAGTAGGGTGTCCTCTAACCACAATTTTTTAATTAATTTGAGAAAAGTTACTGATTTTTTTTTCTTTCTTTTTTTTTTTCTTTCTTTCTTTTTTTTTTTAGGATTTTTATTTATTTATTTGACAGACAGAGATGGCAAGTAGGCAGAGAGGCAGGCAGAGAGAGAGAGGAGGAAGCAGGCTCCCTGCTTGAGCAGAGAGCCCGATGCGGGGCTCGATCCCAGGACTCTGAGATCATGACCTGAGCTGAAGGCAGAGGCTTTAACCCAGGGGCCCCCAGGCTTTTTCTTATTGTGAACATGAGAGTGACGACTTTCAAGTTCTTTATATGTAAGATTGGAAAATGCAAGTCCTCACTCTCTAAGTTTTGAAAATCAGTGGATCATAACAATAGCTTATTCCGTCACTGAGAGGCAAACATGCAAAAACTGACCCTATGGCATAAGCTCTAACTTAAAATGAGTTCTACTTTTGGCACTGTTACTCACTTATTCATCTGAATGCTTATATTACCTATTTCAAAGAGTTGTATAAAGACACTCTATAAGGAATATATACATACATTACTTCGTATATAGTATTTGTTCAAACAAATGTTAGTGTCTTCCTTGATTTTCCATGAATAACTTGAAGGTTATTCACAGCTGGGAGGAAGATAAGAAAACAAATCCTGGTTCTTTTTCTTCTCTCACTCAATTCTTGTTTGTTTCTTTTCTCAGGCACTGCTGCTGTCATTCCATTGTAGAACAGTACACTCCATAGCATGCCACAAATCTGAAAATGTTCAAAGATTCTTCTCTCTGGAATTTATATTCTTATTTCCCAAGTTCATGTTTTGAGTTCATTATGTGAGAGTAAATGTCTGTATGTTCTGCTACTTTGCCCATATCTTCTCCTCATGGAGTTGTTGGGATTCTTCCTTAATTAGTATAAGAAATAAGTGAACCCTCTATGGCCAACTGACAGTGTTAGGTTGGAGTTGTTCTTGGGGACAATTGCAAAAAAATTCTCCAAGTGTTAATGACTGTGCTGTGACAGGCTTCAACAGCTATTACAAGGGACTCAGAATTTCAAGATGAGTGTAATTGCAGAAGAACTCCATGTCATTAGGGATTGAGTGATAATTACGATCATTACCACAACATGGAATGATTTTTAGGTAATGTGAAAATTGTCCCTGAAAGCCAAGAGCTTTGTGAATCAATTCCTATATATATTTAAGTATAAAATGAGCATATATAGGTGAAAAAAATCTATTAGCTGAAGAGCTTTAAGCCATAAAATATGAAATTAAAGCAATACAATATTAATGCAGAAACAAAACAATTATTCTATGAAAATGGAGACAGTATTGTCTAGAATCATCTGTGACTACAAGGCATGATAAGTTTTTCAGGTTCTTTCTTCTTCGTTTTTTTTTTTTTCTTATATCTATAAGACCATTCTCACCTTTATTGGAAAGGATATGCGGAGGATATAACAACAGGGGAATAGAGATTAAAAGGATTCCCTGAAGAGACTATCTTGCTCCAGTATTGATGACTTGTCTATGGAATCCTGGGTCTGCATGGTTTTATTTTGTTTTGTTTTTTTCTTTTATTTTTTAAAATTTCTTTTCAGTATTCCAAAATTTATTGTTTATGCACCACATCCAATGCTCCATGCAATATGTGCCTTCCATAATACCCACTAACAGGCTCACTCAACCACCCACCCCCATTCCCTCCAGAGCCCTCAGTTTGTTCCTCAGAGTCCACAGTCTCTCATGGTTTGTCTCCCACTCCGATTTCCCCTATCTCACTTCTCCTCTCCAGCTCCCAATGTCCTCCCTGTTATTCTTTATGCTCCACAAGTAAGTGAAACCATATGATAATTGGCTCTCTCTCCTTGACATATTTCACTCAGCATAATCTATTCCTGTCCCATCCATGTTGATAAAAAAAAGTTGGGCATTCATCCTTTCTGATGGAGGCATAATCCTCCATTGCATGAATGGACCGTATCTTCTTTATCCATTTGTCTGTTGAAGGCCTTTTTGGTTCTTTCCACAGTTTGCGGTCGTTGCTGCTATGAACATTGGGGTACAGGTGTCCCTTCTTTTCACTGCATTTGCATCTTTAGGGTAAATACCCAGTAGTGCAATTGCAGGGTCATAGGCTAACTCTCTATATAATTTCTTAAGGAATCTCCACACTGTTTTCCAAAGTGGCTGCACCAACTTGCATTCCCACCAACTTGTAAGAGGGTTCCATTTCTCCACATCCATTCCGACACTTGCTGTTTACTGTATTGTTAATTTTGGCCATTCTAACTGGTGTAAGGTGGTATCTCAATGTGGTTTCAATTTGAATCTCCCTGATGGCTAATGATGGTGAACATTTTTTCTTGTGTCTGTTAGGCATTTGTATGTCTTCTTTGGAGAAGGGTCTGTTCATGTCTTCTGCCCATTTTTGGCATGATTATCTGTTTTGTGTGTGTTGAGTTTGAGGAGTCCTTTATAGATCTTGGATATCAGCCCTTTGTCTGTAGTGTCATTTGTGAATATCTTCTCCCATTCCGTGGGTTGCCTCTTTGTTTGTTCACTGTTTCCATTGCTGGCCAGAAGCTTTTGATCTTGATGAAGTCCCAAAAGTTCATTTTGCTTTTGTTTCCCCCTCTGATTTCCCCCATCTCACTTCTCTCCTTCTCCCTCTCCTTCTTACTTGCTCCGCAAGTAAGTGAAACCATATGATACTTGACTCTCTCTCTTTGACTTGTAAGTCTCCTTTGGAGAATTATCTTGAAAAAAGATGCTGTGGCTGATGTCAAAGAGGTTAATGGCTATGTTCTCCTCTAGGATGTTGATAGATTCCTGCCTGAAAGGTCTTTTAGCCATTTCAAATTTATCTTCATGTATGGTGTAAAAGAATGGTTGAGTTTCATTCTTCTACACATAGCTGTCCAATTTTCCCAGCACCATTTGTTGAAGAAACTTTTTTCCACTCTGTATTTTTCCCTGCTTCGTCTAAGATTAGTTGACCATTGAGTTGAGGGTCCACATCTGGGCTCTCTACTCTGTTCCCCTGGTCTATGTGCCTGTTTTTACGCCAATACCATGCTGTCTCGGTGATCACAGCTTTGTAGTAAAGCTTGAAATCAGGCAATGTGATGCCCCCAGTTTTGATTTTTCTTTTTCAACATTTCCTTGACAATTCAGGGTCTCTTCTCTTTCCATACAAATTTTAGGATTGCTTGTTCCAGCTCTTTGAAAAATGCCGGTGGAATTTTGATTGAGATGGCATTGAAATTATGGATAGCTCTGGGCAGTTTAGACATTTTCACAATGTTTATTCTTTCAATCCATGAGCATGGAATGTTCTTCCATCTTTTTGTTTCTTCTTCAGTTTCTTTTTTATTTTTTAAAGGTAACTTTTTTTTTTTTTTTTTTTTTTTTTTTTTTTTTATTTTTTATAAACATATATTTTTTATATACATATATTTTTATCCCCAGGTCTGTGAATCACCAGGTTTACACACTTCACAGCACTCACCAAATCACATACCCTCCCCAATGTCCATAATCCCACCCCCTTCTCCCCAACCCCCTCCCCCCGGCAACCCTCAGTTTGTTTTGTGAGATTAAGAGTCACTTATGGTTTGTCTCCCTCCCAATCCCATAAAGGTAACTTTTTAAAAGATTTTATTTATTTATCCGATGGAGAAAGGCAGGCAGGGAGAGAGAGGAGGAAGCAGGCTCCCCACAGAGCAGAGAGCCCGATGTGGGGCTTGATCCCAGAACCCTGGGATCATGACCTGAGCAGAAGGCAGAGGCTTTAACACACTGAGCCACATGAGCACCCCCTTCTTCAATTTCTTTCATGAGTGTTCTGTAGTTCCTTGAGTACAGATCCTTTACCTCTTTGGTTAGGTTTATTCCTAGGTATCTTATGGTTCTTGGGGCTATAGTAAATGGAGTTGATTCGCTCATTTCCCTTTCTATATTTTCATTGTTAGTGTACAAGAAAGCAACTGATTTCTGTACATTGATTTTGTATCCTGCCACATTACTGAATTGCAGTATGAGTTCTAGTAGTTTGAGGGTGGAGTCTTTGGGTTTTCCATATAAAGTATCATGTCATCTGCAAAGAGAGAGTTTGACTTCTTCTTTGCCAATTTGAATACCTTTTATTTCTTTTTGTTGTCTGATTGCTATTGCTAGGACTTCTAGTACTATGTTGAGCAAGAGTGGCAAGAGTGGGCATCCTTGTCATGTTCCTGATCTCAAAGGGAAGATCGTCAGCTTTTCCCCATTGAGGATGATATTTGCTGTGGGCTTTTTGTAGATAGATTTTATGAAGTTGACGGATGTTCCCTCTATCCCTATACTTCTAATCATTTTGATCAGGAACAGATGCTGTATCTTGTCAAATGCCTTTTTTGCATCAATTGAGAGGACCATGAGGTTCTTCTCTCTTCTCTTATTGATTGGTTCTGTCACATTGGTTGATTTGTGAATGTTGAACCACCCTTGCATCCCAGGGATAAATCCCAGCTGGTCATGGTGGATAATCTTTTTAATGTACTGTTGGATTCTGTTATCTTGGATCTTGTTGAGAATCTTGGCATCTGTATTCATTAGGGATATTGTTTTGAAGTTCTCCTTTTTGGTGGAGTCTTTGCCTGGATTGGGGATCAGGGTAATGTTGGCTTCATAAAGAGTTTGGAAGTTTTCCTTCTGTTTCTGTTTTTTGAAACAGCTTCAGGAGAATAGGTATTATTTCTTCTTTGAACGTTTTGTAGAGTTCTCCAGGGAATCTGTCAGGTCCTGGGCTCTAGTTTTTTAGGAGGTTTTTGATCACTTCTTCAATCTCCTTACAGATATTGGTCTATTCAGCTTGTCAATTTATTCCTGATTCAGTTTTGGAAGTTTATCGATTTCCAGGAATTCATCTGTTTTGTCTAGGTTGCTTAACTTATTGGCGTATAACTGTTGATAACAATTTCTGATGAATGTTTCTCTTTCCTTGGTATTAGTGGCGATCTCTCCTTTTTCTTTCCTAATTTTATTAATTTGGGTCCTCTATATTTTCTTTTGGATTAGTTCAGCCAGTGGTTTATTGATCTTATTGAGTCTTTCAAAAAACCACCTTCTAGTTTTGTTGATGTATTCTACTGTATCTCTAGTTTCTATCCTGATCTCTGCTCTAATTTTGATTACTTCCCTTCTTGTGTGGGGGATTGGCTTAATTTGTTATTGAATCTCCAGTTCTTTAAGGTGTAAAGAGAGATGGTGTATTCTGTATTTTTCAATTTTCTTTGAGGGAGGCTTGGATGGCTATGTATTTTCCCCTTAAGACTGTCTTTGCTGTATCCCATAGGATGTGTCTTCATTCTCATTGTTTTTTATGAATTGTTTAAGTTCTTCTTTGATTTTTTGTTTGATCTAAACATTCATAAGCAAGTCTTTATCTTCCAAGTGTTTGAATTTCTTCCAAACTTTTTCTTGGGGTTGAGTTCTAGTTTCAAAGCATTGTGGTCTGAGAATATGCAGGGAATAATCTCAATCTTTTGGTATCAGTTGAGCTCTAATTTGTGACCCAGTATGTGGTCTATTGTGGAGAAAGTTCCATGTGCAGTCAAGAATGAGTATTCTGTTGTTTTAGCTTGGAATGTTCTGTATATTATCTATGAGGTCCATCTGGTCCAATGTGTTATTCAATGCTGTTTATTGATTTTCTGCTTGGATGATCTATTACTGAGAGCTGTATGTTAGGACCCCCTATTATTAATGTATTCATATCAATATGACTCTTTGTCTTGATTAACAGTTGTCTTATGTAGTTGGCTGCTTCTGTATTGGGGGCACAAATATTTACAATTATTAGATCTTGGTGGATAGACCCTTTAAGAATGATGTAATGTCCTTTATCTCTGACTATAATCTTTAGTTTAAAATCTATTTTATCTGATACGAGAATTGCTATCCCTGCTTTCTTTTGAAGCCCATTGGCATGAAAGATGCTTCACCATCCCTTCACTTTTAGTCTGGATGTATTCTTGGGTTCCAAATAAGTCTCTTCTAGACAACATATGGTTCAGTCCTGTCATTTTATCCAGTCTGCAACCCTGTGTGGTTTTATGGGAGTTAAGGCCTTTCACATTGAGAGTGATTATTGAAAGATACATTTTTATTGACATCATGTTTCCTATGAAGTCCTTGTTTCTATAGATTGTCCCTGTAAATTTCTGTTCTGTGACCCTCTTGGGTTCATTCTTCTTTTATGGAACCCCCTTAATGTTTCTCGTAGTGCCAGTTTGGTGGTCACATACTCTTTTGAACCTTGCTGGTCGTGGAAGCTCTTTATCTCTCCAACCATTTTGAATGTCAGCCTTGCTGGATAAAGTATTCTTGGCTGCATATTCCTCTCATTTAGTGCCCTGAGTATGTCTTGCCAGGCCTCTCTGGCTTGCCAGGTTTCTGTGTACAGGTCTGACGTTATTCTGATGTATGATGTAAGGAATCTCTTCCCCCAGCTGCCCTTTAGACCTCTTGTCTAAAATTATGACTCATAAATTTCACAATTAAGTGTCTGGAGGTCTTCCTAGACTCGTTGATCTTGGGGGGTGTCATTTCTGCCTCTAGGACAGGAACACTTGTCCCATTTCCCAGATTAGGAAAATTTTTTTCAGAATTTGTTCAGCTATATTTTTTAGTCTTCTCTCTTTCTCCACCCCCTCAGGGATTCCAATAATTCTGACGGTGGAATGTCTCATGGCATCATTTATTTCCTTTTCTGTTTTCATGGCTTCTAAGCTGTTTTTTCCAGGCCTCTTCCTGATCCTTCTTTTCTGTCAGTTTGTCTTTTAGATCACTAATTCAATCTGCTGCCTTGGTTACCCTAGCTTTTTGAGTATTTAGGTTAGATTGAATCTCATTGATAGCATTTTTAACTTCTTCCTGGGTGGCTTTCACTTATGCCCTAATAGATTCCATTTGTCATTAATGGTTTTCTCCAACCTAGCCATTGCCTGGATAATTATTACCCTGAATTCCCTTTCTGGCATACTGTTTATGTCCATGTCCAATAGTTCTGATGGAAAGGGAGTCTCTGAATTTTTCCTCTATTGGGCATTCCTCCTCCTAGTCATTTTGGTGAGAGGTGGTTGAGGGGATGTGTAGCTGAATATAACAACAGTAATCCAGGTAAGGTACACCCTGGAACACTTCTGAGCAATTGGAAGTCATCACCAAGAAAAAAAGAGAGAGACAGAAAAAAAAACAAAAAACAGACCCAACCAGAATGGACCCCAAAGGTAAGATTTATAAGGTATATAAACAAAAAAGGACAAACAAAAAGACCAATAAAAATAAATGACAAGAAAAAAAAAAAAAAGAACCTGTCCAAAATGAACCCCAAGTATAAGTTTTATATAATACCATAACAAAAACAAATACACAGAAACACTGACAGAAGAAAAAGATGGGAGGGTGGTTATAAATCCTCAATGTGGGCGAGAAAGTTTATTTTTATTCTTCCTGAGTGTATCTTGATATCTTTGTTAATGGACTCAACTTTCCAGAGATAAAGGGAGATTAATAAAACTGGTTTATATATAGGGGTAGTATTGCTTAGGGAAAGAGGATTACCTTGAAGCTTATATCTATATGTATATTTAAAAAAATAGAAAAGCAAAAGAAAAACTCAGGTATATGTGTGAAAAAAGTTCAAGTTAAAACGTTATTATGAAATATATTGTATTGAACCTCTTCATGGAAGTCTTTTGCCCCTGTAGAGAACTCGAAGTGTATAATTCCACATCTCAGGCTGATTTCATGGGTGTTCAGGGTGTTCTGATAGATAATTAGTTCACTTTAGTGGACTGGTTGAAATAGGGTCTCCTACTTCTCCACCATCTTGCCCCTCCTCCTTTTTTTTTTTTTTTAATTAGTCTCTACACCCAATATGAGGCTCAAACTCACAACCCCCAAGATCAAGAGTCACATCCTCTTCTGATGGAGTCAGCTAGGTACCCAAGGGATAATTTTAATAGAAAGATGGAAATAGTCTCATCTTTTAACTATATTTTTTAATGGTGGATTGGAATTTCTGTGTGTTTGAGGGGAATTTCTACAGATATTATCATGAGTGAAGCAAAATGTTCTATTTTTTGTTTGTTTGTTTTACTGTAGCATGACTCATTAAAGTACCTTCTCTCTAGTTTATGCTACTTTCCTAACCTCTTTGTTACTACATTTTCTTTTATTATGATGATTTTATTCTGTCTTATTACACTTCCTTCTTTGAAAGTACATTTCAAAAGAATGGAAATTTTAATCATCTTTTACTGACTCTTTTTCTTCAAGTGGTGAAGAAATTTGTCTTTGGTGTTGGCATTAGATGGAATCATATGGTACAATAAACAGACTGTGGAGCCCCACTAGTGTTGATCTGTACAAAAAGGCTAGATTTCAAATAGACATACATGAGCTGGTGTGAATGGATTTTAAACTTGGTCCTTTATTGCTTGTTCGCTTTAGAAATGGTTTCCCATCCTCCTATTCATCTCGAAATATATTTTCTTTGTTTATTTACACTTAGGTGACACAAATTTTTGATACAAAAAAAGTACTTATGACAAATAAGTATCTCATTAAAAAGACTAATGTATGAATAAACTTCCATAGAAACTATTTTCTTACATAAAACTGGAAGACTCTAACATATTTTTAGGATATAAGAAAAGAGAAATCCTCAGTCTTAAAAATAATACTATAGAGGATCTATTAGAAAAGAAAGTTCCATTTCATTGAGGTCTAAATAGTGTTCAAATTCACTTCTCAAGAAGCAGTGTATGCCCCATGACACTATTTGTCATCTGGTGTCCCACCAATAGGTTAAATAAGTGTTCCAGAGATTAATTTTCTACTTTATAATATAAAATTAATTTTATACCATATAATATAATATAATATAATATATATAATATAATAATTTACCTCTTAAGTAATTAATGTATTTTATTTCATTAAAACCACTACCTACATACTATACATAAATATGATCAAATATTATCAATGCTAATCGGGAAACAAGTAGTATGAAATATCTCAAAGGTTATGAGTAAAAACATTATTTCTATATGGTTTTGGGAAAGGGTTTTGAATTTGCACTTGATGTGTGTTTGTGTCTAAAATGCTGATCTGTCACCTCATTTTAAACTAAATCATTGTGATGAACTGGTGGAGATAAGTGGACAAGATTTGCTTGGGACAGTTTCTAGTTCTTAATTTCTATTAGGTATAGAGACAGAAAAAAAAAAGTGAAAATGAAACTAAAAAAATGAAAAGAAAGAAGAAACATAAGGCTGAATGTCTCCACCCCTCTAAAATTGCAGCATTATCTTCATATATTTCATGGGCTAGTAAGGGTGAGAGATTGCTAATAAGGATTTGGGTTTCTAAGGTCTATTTCTGGACAGAAAGCTCAAGAGAGGGGAAAGCACAAAGGTAAATAAAAGAAAAAATCAAAGGGCAACATCTAGGAAAAGCGGTCTAAAAATAATATTTATTATATATTATTAAGAATGACTTTGCATTTGTATTTTTAAGGGGGAGACAATTGCAGTTTCAATATGCTTGTTTAAATGCCTACTGTGCAAAAGTGCTATGCCAGGTGTTAACCATAATCTTTATATCTTTCACATTTCATTTCAATTGCTTTCATGTATCTCATGCAAAACATAACAATGTAAACTTGAAAAGAGGTCTTATGTTCTTTTAGGCTATTAAAATAAATTATATTAGCATTGTCAAACCAACATCCCCCCGCGTGCAGAAGAGAGACCATCCTGTTATATGAATGAGATCTGTCCTTATAGCAGAGGTGTTCTCACTTTTTTTTTTCTTCATAAACAAAGAGAAGGGGAATAGTTTGTTAATTATCAGGGTTCCTGTCTACCTTTTTTCTTCTTCTTTTGCTTAGACAAGAAATGAAAATCTGCTCATGAAACAAGGAAATAACCACTTTTCAAGCATCTTTTTAAAAAAATATTTTTCATTTATTTTGGCTGGAGAGAAAGCACAAGCAAGGGGAAGGGTAGAAGGAAAGGGAGAGTGAGAAGCAGACTCCCTGCTGAGCAGGGAGCCTGATATGGGGCTCAATCCCAGGACCCCTGAAATCATGCCCTGTTCCGAAATAAACTCTGAGATGTTACTTATATAGCAGAGCTCCTCTTCATGATTAGTCTGAGGCTAGTACTTTGCTTGAAATCACACCCATGTTTGACTTCTTCCCTTTCTCTGTTCTCCTATTTCCTTACCCATCTGAGTGTGTTTCCTTAATACAACACTTGCTATCCATCCTCATCTGAGACTCTTCAGGAGAACACAATCTAAGACACCTATAAAATCCGATGCTAGACTGAAGCCCTCTTCCCCTCTAATACTCTATGATTGAAATTATAGTAAATATATGAATATGTATATTTTTCAATGATAACAGTATGTCATACTCATTTCTAGAGAACAAAGAGCAGTAAAAGCAACATCTTTTAATTTGATTTCTGTGTTATAGAAAAGAAACTGCAATGACACTTGTATCTACCATGATATTCATAAAAATTAAAAGGTCATGTTATTTTGGTAGGGTGTCTGTTGACATAAAACTCTTATTTGGATTCTTTTGAGATTAGAGAAGAGAGAAATTATGTATGTAATTACCCAGGGTTGACACTAAATTACTTGAAGTTGAGGGTAAAGAGATTTTCTGTGTAGTTTTCACCTGGTGGTCCTCTGGAAGAAAGGAAATGATGATGAGCCTTTGTCAGTAGCTTTTTAGGTTTTGTGTTGTATGGTTTTTGTTTCTTTAAAGAAGAGAAAGAACCGCAAGCAATTTGTGATCAGAGAAAAGTCTCAATTGACAAGAATGCAAAGACACAGTAGGTGTGTGTACTCAGCGTTACCATCCAAATGAAATATGGAAACATAAAAGTTGCACTCTAGTTGGGCTTTATAAATGAGGGCAAATGCTCAGAAATAAGTGGGGCTATTTAGCAGTCTAAGTTTGTGTACTCGTGTTTCTGTAATCCTGATGTTGAAAAATGAAAGCAGAAAAGTATATCTATAATTTAGAGACCTCACATTGAAATAATATGTTAGGGTGATAACATATAATAATAATATATGATATATATGATAATATATGCTATATATATAATATATATAACATATATATATTATTTCTTATATATAATAATATATGATAATAATATGCCTGGGTGGCTCAGTGGGTTAAAGCCTCTGCCTTCGGCTCAGGTCATGATCCCAGGGTCCTGGGCTTGAGCCCCGCATGGGGCTCTCTGCTCCATGGAGAGCCTGCTTCCTCCTCTCTCTCTGCCTGCCTCTCTGCCTACTTGTGATCTCTCTCTGTCAAATAAATAAATGAAATGTTAAATAAACAAACAAACAAACGAACAAATAAATAAATAAATAAATATGTTAAATGTAGAGCATTCTCATTATCTTTCAGCATCCCTTTTTTTTTTAGGTTTAGCTGAGTTTTCTGGATAATGCAATGTTTATGATGAGTTGTATAATTATGACCTGTAGTTTCTATTTATTTCCTTATAACTGACATTTTATTAAGCCCTTTCTTTTCATGTATTATCTAATTCATTCTTGCAACAACCCTGTGCTGCTATAGGTTTTACTAGCTGCATTTTGATTTAAAGAGTTAAATTCATTTATTAAGCCATTTTTCCTTATGTTTAGCACCAAACTATATGGCATTGCACTAGTTTTTGGTAATCAGTAGGAAAGAATGTAGGCATGGTCTTTGTTTGCATGTGGCTTACACTTTAGGGAATAGAATTGCCCACATAAAGAACAGTGAATTTGAATTTAAGCAGATCTTTCATATGGTAAAGCTCATAGTCTTTACACTATTCTATAGTTTTTGACAAAAGAGTAGTCTTTCTACAAAAGACTGCAAATATCTTTTTACCTGATGAACACACAATAGATAAAACTATCCATTTATGGCTTTAAGATGTCTCATTCTTCTCTTGGATCAGAATGTGATTGAAGCATTAGATAGGAATGCTCATGGAAGATTAATGCACCATGTTCATTTTGCAACTTAAACATTGTGTGCAAAGTCCAGGTATTTGCCTGGGGTGTCACAAATAGGAAGAAAGACAACTAGAACACAGTTCATTCCCAGTCCAGTGCTTAAGTTAGGTTGTGGCTCACATGGATTGAATGTATTAGTTTGCCTTCTTTTATGAGATAATGAGATACAGATATCTCTCTCTGCCCCTTGACCATTTTTTCCAAGACAGAAACTCTGGGCAATTTTTGGTTCTCAGTTGCAACAAATATTTATTTCATGGATTTTCTTGTCATAAATATTTTCCTTTCAAACACTGTTTTTTTTTTTTTTTTTTAAGAACTTGTGTTATTTTATTTGTCTTATAAATGGTCCTACTATCATGTTCCTTTCTTTGTAACACACTTAGGTAGAGTGATTCCTACAACACAGCATGGCATCTTAGAGTGAGCCCCAAACTCTAGAGAACAAACTGGACCTTAGATCTTGGTTCTGTCCTTTATATATTTATGTGATAAATCTTTAGAAAATTATTTAATCCCTTAGTGGGTTTTTTTTTTTGCATTAAAAAATGAAGATAACATCTACATAACCAGTTATCGTGAAGAATTGAAATGAGGTAATGCATGTAAAGATTATAATAAAAGTAAGGAAACAACTTAATTTCTTAAATGGTAGAGTATGTGGTATACAGTAAAAACTTCATGATTAGTAGTAATTACATGTGAAATTAGGAAAAATAATGATGTGTGTGGTTCCCTATGTTATTCAAGTCAGGTAGAGAATAACTGTAATCTGACTAAAGAGGTTAGAAGTTTTCTGTGTTTATGGTTTGCCATTACCTACCAGATTTCAAAAGCATTGATAATACCACATGCATATTTTTAATAGTTTCTTTTACAGAACATTATAGTCAAACTCAATATAGTATCAGTTTTTAACTTCCTCACATACTTTAATTGATTATTTGCATCCCTAACTGCTAAAAAAATTCTTCTTTATAACTAGAAATTTTTAAAAAATTGTTATATATATTTGAGTATAAGTGAAGAATGGGATACAGAAGGCAAAGTCTGGGGCTGATTTTTCTAAACAGGTAAAAAAGTAGACATGTATTTAGATTTATATGTACTTTGAACTGAAATGGGATACAATCTACCTTTTTTTCTGGCTTCTTTATCATTCTGCATAAGTTATGATAGTTATCATAATTATGCTCCTATATTATCATTTTATTTATTTTTAGAATTAATTTTTTTAAAGATTTTATTTTTTATTTTTGTCAGAGAAAGAGAGAGCACAAGCAGGGGGAGAGGCAGTCAGGGAGGGAGGAGGAGGAGACAGGGAGGAGGAGCAGTCTTCTTGCTGAGCAAGGAGCCCAACACAAGATTCAGTC
This sequence comes from Mustela lutreola, assembly GCF_030435805.1. Classification (NCBI taxonomy): domain Eukaryota; kingdom Metazoa; phylum Chordata; class Mammalia; order Carnivora; family Mustelidae; genus Mustela; species Mustela lutreola. The sequence continues at coordinate 120,596,353 of NC_081292.1, read as the reverse complement.
CTAGGACCCTGGGGTCATGACCTGAGCTAAAGGCAGACACTCAACCAACTAAGCCATCCAAGCACCCTTATATTATCATTTTAAATGACTTTTCTTATTCTTTGTGTGGCTATTACAAAATTGACACAAACTTGTTTTCAGATTGCCCTCACCCAAAAGCTAATCTATTGTTTTCATGTACAGAGAAAAATAGTACCCATTTTCTGACACATTAGTATACCATTAGCCATATTCTAAAAATTTGGCAACATAAGTTATGGAAAAATATATCTTCTTGTCAGTTTAATTGCAGAGAGATTGATGACTTTTAGGTTTATTGCTCATTTGTAGTTCCTCTTTTATGAATTGCCTTATCCATGTTTTCTGTTAATTTTGTTATATCATTTGGGAAATTATTTTATTGTTTTGTAAAGCTATTTGTGTCATTTCTAATATTTTTAGGCAATTTTATTTTAATTGTGTTATTTCAAATATGACTTTTATTTTTATTTATTTATTTCTTAAGATTTTATTTATTTATTTAACAGACAGAGATCACAAGTAGGCAGAGAGGCAGGCAGAGAGAGAGGGGGAAGCAGGCTCCCTGCTGAGCAGAGAGCCCAATGTAGGGCTTGAGCCCAGGGCACGGGGATCATGATCTGAGCCAAAGGCAGAGGCTTTAACCCACTGAGACACACAGGCGCTCCTCAAATATGACTTTTAAATTAGTCACATAATTCGTGGTTTCTACCACTGGACTAATGCATTAAAGATACTATTAAAACAGTCACTTACATTTCATCCTAGCAATTATGAATTATTTATACATAAAAATCTTTATTCTTTTTTTGGTAAATTTCTATATTAGCTTTTATTTATTTTTATTTTTTATGTAAATTCAGTTTAGTTAACATGTAGTGAATTATTAGTTTCAGGGATAGAATTTTGTGATTCATCAGTTGTAAATAACACCCAGTGCTCATTACATCAAGTTGTTCTCCTTAATGCCCATCACCCAATTATCCCATCCCCCCACACATCTTCCCTCCAGCAACCTTCAGTTTGTTTCCTATAGTTAAGAGGCTCTTATACGTTGCCTCCCTCTCTGTTGTTTTTACTTTTTTTCCTTCTCTTACCCTATGTTCACCTGTTGTTGTTGTTTTTTTTCCTTAAATTCCACATGTGAGTGAAATAGTATGGTATTTGTCTTTGTCGACTGACTTATTTCACGTAGCCTACTACTTTCTAGTTCTATCCATGTCACTGCAAATGGCAAGATTTCATTCTTTTGATGGTTGAGTAATATTCTCTTAAATATATATACCACTTCTTCTTTATCTGTTCATCTGTCCATGGATATCTGGGCTCTTTCCATAGTTTGGCTATGTGGACATTGCTGGCTATAAACATTAGGTGTATGTGCCCTTTCAAATCATTATGTTTGTGTCCTTTGGATAAAGGAGTTATCCAGGAGTTAAATGCCCCTTTGGATAAAGGACACAAACATAGTAGTGCAATTGCTGGCTCATAGGGTAGCTCTATTTTTAACTATTTGAGGAACATCCAGACTGTTTTCCAGAGTGGCTACACCTGTTCTCATTCCTACCAAGAGTAGTAAGAACATGTGTGTGTTTGTTTCTCCACATCCTTGTCAATCTCTCTTGTTTCCTGAGTTGTTAGTTTTAGCCATTCTGACAGGCATGGTGGTATCTCATTGTGATTTTGATTTGTATTTCCTTGATGCTGAGTGATATTCAGCATTTTTCATGTGTCTTTTGGCCATTTGGATGTCTTCTTTGGAGAAATATCCGTTCATGTCTTCTACCCCTTTCTTGACTGGATTATTTGTTCTTTAGGTGTTGAGTTTGATAAGTTGTTTATAGATTTTGGACACTAGCCCTTTATCTGATACATCATTTGCTAATATCTTCTCCCATTCCATAGGTTGCCTTTTGGTTTGGTTGATCATTTCCTTTGCTGTGCAAAAGCCTTTATTTTGATGAAGTCCCAAGAGTTCACTTTTGCTTTTGTTTCCCTTGACTTTAGAGAGGTGTCTAGCAAGAAGTTGCTGTGGCTGAGGTCAAAGAGGTTGCTGCCTCTGTTATCTGCTAGGATTTAATGGAATCCTGCTTCATGTTTAGGTCTTTCTTCCATTTTGAGTCTATTTCTGTGTATAGTGTAAGTTCTTCTGCATGTGGCTGTCCAATTTTCCCAACACCATTTGTTGAAGAGACTGTCTTTTTTCCCCCCACCTCTTTGAATATTATTTCCTGCTTTGTCAAAGATTAGTTGACCATAGAGTTGAGGGTCCATTTCTGGGTTCTCTGTTCTGTTCCATTGATCCATATGTATGTTTCTGTGTCAATACCATACTGTCTTGGCAATTACAGCTTTATAATACAGCTTGAAATCCAGAATTATGTTGCCCCCAGCTTTAGTTTTCTTTTACAACACCCCTTTAATTACTTGGGTCTTCTCTGGTTCTGTACAAATTTTAGGGTTTGTTTGTTCCAGCTCTGTGAAAAATGTCAGCAGGATTTTGATAGGGATTGCATTGAATTGCTTTTGGTAGCATACATATTTTAACAATATTTGTTCTTTCAATTCATGAGCATGGAAAGTTTTTCCATTTCTTTGTGTCTTCCTCAATTTCTCTCATAAGTGTTCTATAGTTTTCAGAGTATGGATCCTTTATCTCTTTGGTTAGTTTTATTCCTAGGTATCTTTTGGTTTTTGGTACAGTTGTAAATGGGCTCAATTCTTTGATTTCTCTTTCTTCTGCCTCTTTGTTAGTGTACTGAAGTGCAAATGACTTATGTGCATTGATTTTATATCCTGTGACTTACCTGAATTCTTTTTTTGGTTCTAGTAACATTTTGGTATAGTCTTTTGGGTTTTCTACATAGAGAATCATGTCATCTGTGAAGTGTGAGAGTTTGACTTCTTCTTTGCTGCTTTGGGTGCATTTTATTTCTTGTCATGGTGTGATTGCTGAGGCTAGGACTTCCAGTATAATGTTGAACAATAGTGGTGAGAGTGGATATCCCTGTCATGTTCCTAAGGGGACAAGCTCTCAGTTTTTCCCTGTTGAAGATAATACTCACTGTGGGTCTTTCATATATGGCTTTTATGATGTTGAGGTATGTTCCCTTTATACCTGCACAACAGAGAGTTTTTATTAAGAAGGAATGCTATAAGGAAAGAATGTCCAATGGAAAAAAGACAGCCTCTTCAATAAATGGTGCTGGGAAAATTGGACAGCCACATGCAGAAAAATGAAGTTGGACCATTTCCTTACACCACACACAAAAATAGACTCAAAATGGATAAAGGACCTCAATGTGCGAAAGGAATCCATCAAAATCCTTGAGGAGAACACAGGCAGCAACCTTTTCGACCTCAGCCACAGCAACATCTTCCTAGGAACAACGCCAAAGGCAAGGGAAGCAAGGGCAAAAATGAACTATTGGGATTTCATCAAGATCAAAAGCTTTTGCACAGCAAAGGAAACAGTTAACAAAATCAAAAGACAACTGACAGAATGGGAGAAGATATTTGCAAACGACATATCAGATAAAGGACTAGTGTCTAGAATCTATAAAGAACTTAGCAAACTCAACACCCAAAGAACAAATAATCCAATCAAGAAATGGGCAGAGGACATGAACAGACATTTCTGCAAAGAAGACATCCAGATGGCCAACAGACACATGAAAAAGTGCTCCATATCACTCGGCATCAGGGAAATACAAATCAAAACCACAATGCGATATCACCTCACACCAGTCAGAATGGCTAAAATCAACAAGTCAGGAAATGACAGATGCTGGCGAGGATGCGGAGAAAGGGGAACCGTTCTACACTGTTGGTGGGAATGCAAGCTGGTGCAGCCACTCTGGAAAACAGCATGGAGGTTCCTCAAAATGTTGAAAATAGAACTTCCCTATGACCCAGCAATTGCACTATTGGGTATTTACCCTAAAGATACAAACGTAGTGATCCAAAGGGGCACGTGCACCCGAATGTTTATAGCAGCAATGTCCACAATAGCCAAACTATGGAAAGAACCTAGATGTCCATCAACAGATGAATGGATAAAGAAGATGTGGTATAGGGGGGAGGAGTCAAGATGGCGAAGAAGTAGCAGGCTGAGACTACTTCAGCTAGCCGGAGATCTGCTAGATAGCTTATCTAAAGATTGCAAACACCTGAAAATACATCGGCAGATCGAAGAGAAGAAGAACAGCAATTCTGGAAACAGAAAAACAACCACTTTCTGAAAGGTAGGACCGGCGGAGAAGTGAATACAAAGCAACAGGAAGATAGACCCTGGGGGGAGGGTCCGGTTCTCGGCAAGCAGCGGAGCAACCGCGCACAAAATCAGGACTTTTAAAAGTCTGTTCCGCTGAGGGACATGGCTCCAGAGGCTACCTGGGTCAAAGCCCACACGGGGTCAGCGTGGCCTCAGGTCCCGCAGGGTCACAGAAGGATCGGGGGTGTCTGAGTGTTGCAGAGCTTGCGGGTATTGGAACGGGAAAGCCGGCTATAGAGACAGAGCCGACAGTAAGCTCGCAGCTCGGGGTGACCTTGAACCTGCCGCAGGCTCGGTGAGCTCGGAGCGCGGCCGGAGGTCAGGCAGATGAGAGTAAATGGGCGCTGTTCTCTGAGGGCACACTGAGGAGTGTGGCCCTGGGCTCTCGGCTCCTCCAGGCCGGAGACCAGGAGACCGCCATTTGTATTCCCGTCCTCCGGAACTCTACGGAAAGCGCTCAGGGAACAAAAGCTCCTGAAAGCAAACCCAAGCAGATTACTCACCCCGGCCCTGGGTAAGGGCGGTGTAATTCTGCCTGGGGCAGACACTTGAGAATCACTACAACAGGCCCCTCCCCCAGAAGATCAACAAGAAATCCAGCCGAGACCAAGTTCACCTACCAAGGAGTGCGGTTTCAATACCAAGGAGAGCAGCAGAATTCCAGAGGAGGAGAAAGCCAAGCACGGAACTCATGGCTTTTTCCCTGTGATTTTTTTTAGTCTTGTGGTTAATTTAATTTTTTCCTTTTTCATTTTTTGTGTTTTTTTTTCTCACCTTCGGGTAAAAATTGTTTTTTTTAACTGTTACCTTTTTCTTTTTTTAACGATTTTTTACTAGTTTATCTAATATATATATTTTTTCTTTTGTATATTTTTCTTAGGTGTTTTCTTTTTTTTAAATTCTTTTTTTTCTTTTTTCTTTTTTTTTTTCTTTCATTTTCTTTCTTTCTTCCTTTTTGAACTTCTTTTTTTCCCCTTTCTCCCCCCTCACGATTTTGGATCTCTTCTAATTTGGTTAAAGCATATTTTCCTGGGGTTGTTGCCACCCTTTTAGTATTTTATTTGCCCCTTCATATACTCTTATCTGGACAAAATGACAAGACAGAAAAATTCAACACAAAAAAAAGAACAAGAGGCAGTACCGAAGGTTAGGGACCTAACCAATACAGACATTGGTAATATGTCAGATCTAGAGTTCAGAATGACAATTCTCAAGGTTCTAGCCAGGCTCGAAAAAGGCATGGAAGATATGAGAGAAACCCTCTCGAGAGATATAAAAGCCCTTTCTGGAGAAATAAAAGAACTAAAATCTAACCAAGTTGAAATCAAAAAAGCTATTAGTGAGGTGCAATCAAAAATGGAGGCTCTCACTGCTAGGATAAATGAGGCAGAAGAAAGAACTAGTGATATAGAGGACCAAATGACAGAGAATAAAGAAGCTGAGCAAAAGAGGGACAAACAGCTACTGGACCACGAGGGGAGAATTCGAGAGATAAGTGACACCATAAGACGAAACAACATTAGAATAATTGGGATTCCAGAAGAAGAAGAAAGAGAGAGGGGAGCAGAAGGTATACTGGAGAGAATTATTGGGGAGAATTTCCCCAATATGGCAAAGGGAACGAGCATCAAAATTCAGGAGGTTCAGAGAACGCCCCTCAAAATCCATAAGAATAGGCCCACACCCCGTCACCTAATAGTAAAATTTACAAGTCTCAGTGACAAAGAGAAAATCCTGAAAGCAGCCCGGGAAAAGACGTCTGTAACATACAATGGTAAAAATATTAGATTGGCAGCTGACTTATCCACAGAGACCTGGCAGGCCAGAAAGAGCTGGCATGATATTTTCAGAGCACTAAATGAGAAAAACATGCAGCCAAGAATACTATATCCAGCTAGGCTATCATTGAAAATAGAATGAGAGATTAAAAGCTTCCAGGACAAACAAAAACTGAAAGAATTTGCAAACACCAAACCAGCTCTACAGGAAATCTTGAAAGGGGTCCTCTAAGCAAAGAGAGAGCCTACAAGTGGTAGATCAGAAAGGAAAAGAGACCATATACAGTAACAGTCACCTTACAGGCAATACAATGGCCCTAAATTCATATCTCTCAATAGTTACCCTGAATGTTAATGGGCTAAATGCCCCTGTCAAAAGACACAGGCTATCAGAATGGATAAAAAAAAAAAAAAAAATCTATATGTTGCCTCCAAGAAACTCATTTTAAGCCTGAAGACACCTCCAGATTTAAAGTGAGGGCGTGGAAAAGAATTTACCATGCTAATGGACATCAGAAGAAAGCAGGAGTGGCAATCCTTATATCAGATCAATTAGATTTTAAGCCAAAAACTATAATAAGAGATGAGGAAGGACACTATATCATACTCAAAGGGTCTGTCCAACAAGAAGATTTAACAATTTTAAATATCTATGCCCCCAACGTGGGAGCAGCCAACTATATAAACCAATTAATAACAAAATCAAAGAAACACATCAACAATAATACAATAATAGTAGGGGACTTTAACACTCCCCTCACTGAAATGGACAGATCATCCAAGCAAAAGATCAGCAAGGAAATAAAGGCCTTAAACGACACACTGGATCAGAAGAACATCAAAGATATATTCAGAACATTTCATCCCAAAGCAACAGAATACACATTCTTCTCTAGTGCACATGGAACATTCTCCAGAATAGATCACATCCTCGGTCCTAAATCAGGACTCAACCGGTATCAAAAGATTGGGATCATTCCCTGCATATTTTCAGACCACAATGCTCTAAATCTAGAACTCAACCAAAAAAGGAAGTTTGAAAAGAACCCAAATACATGGAGACTAAACAGCATCCTTCTAAAGAATGAATGGGTCAACCGGGAAGTTAAAGAAGAATTGAAAAAAATCATGGAAACAAATGACAATGAAAATACAATGGTTCAAAATCTGTGGGACACAACAAAGGCAGTCCTGAGAGGAAAATATATAGCGGTACAAGCCTTTCTCAAGAAACAAGAAAGGTCTCAGGTACACAACCTAATCTTACACCTAAAGGAGCTGGAGAAAGAACAAGAAAGAAACCCTAAGCCCAGTAGGAGAAGAGAAATCATAAAGATCAGAGCAGAAATCAATGAAATAGAAACCAAAAAAACAATAGAACAAATCAACAAAAGTAGGAGCTGGTTCTTTGAAAAAATTAATAAGATTGATAAACCCCTGGCTCGACTTATCAAAAAGAAAAGAGAAAGGACCCAAATAAATAAAATCATGAATTAAAGAGGAGAGATCACAACTAACACCAAAGAAATACAAACTATTATAAGAACATACTATGAGCAACTCTACGGCAATAAACTTGACAATCTGGAAGAAATGGATGCCTTCCTAGAAACATATAAACTACCACAACTGAACCAGGAAGAAATAGAAAGCCTGAAAGACCCATAACCAGTAAGGAGATTGAAAGAGTCATTAAAAATCTCCAAACAAACAAAAGCCCAGGGCCAGACGGCTTCCCGGGGGAATTCTAGCAAACATTTAAAGAAGAACTAATTCCTATTCTCCTGAAACTGTTCCAAAAAATAGAAATGAAAGGAAAACTTCCAAACTCATTTTATGAGGCCAGCATCACCTTGATCCCAAAACCAGACAAGGATCCCACCAAAAAAGGGAGCTATAGACCAATATCCTTGATGAACACTGATGCAAAAATACTCAACAAAATACTAGCCAATAGGATTCAACAGTACATTAAAAAGATTATTCACCATGACCAAGTGGGATTTATTCCAGGGCTGCAATGTTGGTTCAACATCTGCAAATCAGTCAATGTGATACAACACATCAATAAAAGAAAGAACAAGAACCATATGATACTCTTAATAGATGCTGAAAAAGCATTTGACAAAGTACAGCATCCCTTCCTGATCAAAACTCTTCAAAGTGTAGGGATAGAGGGCACATACCTCAATATCATCAAAGTCATCTATGAAAAACCCACCGCAAATATCATTCTCAATGGAGAAAAACTGAAAGCTTTTCCGCTAAGGTCCGGAACACGGCAGGGATGTCCATTATCACCACTGCTATTCAACATAGTACTAGAGGTCCTAGCCTCAGCAATCAGACAACAGAAGGAAATTAAAGGCATCCAAATCGGCAAAGAAGAAGTCAAATTATCTCTCTTCGCAGATGATATGATACTATATGTGGAAAACCCAAAAGACTCCACTCCAAAACTGCTAGAACTTATACAGGAATTCAGTAAAGTGTCAGGATATAAAATCAATGCACAGAAATCAGTTGCATTTCTCTACACCAACAGCAAGACAGAAGAAAGAGAAATTAAGGAGTCAATCCCATTTACAATTGCACCCAAAACCACAAGATACCTAGGAATAAACCTAACCAAAGAGACACAGAATCTATACTCAGAAAACTATAAAGTACTCATGAAAGAAATTGAGGAAGACACAAAGAAATGGAAAAATTTTCCATGCTCCTGGATTGGAAGAATAAATATTGTGAAAATGTCTATGCTACCTAAAGCAATCTACACATTTAATGCAATTCCTATCAAAGTACCATCTATCTTTTTCAAAGAAATGGAACAAATAATTCTAAAATTTATATGGAACCAGAGAAGACCTCGAATAGCCAAAGGGATATTGAAAAAGAAAGCCAACGTTGGTGGCATCACAATTCCGGACTTCAAGCTCTATTACAAAGCTGTCATCATCAAGACAGCATGGTACTGCCACAAAAACAGACACATAGATCAATGGAACAGAATAGAGAGCCCAGAAATAGACCCTCAACTCTATGGTCAACTAATCTTCGACAAAGCAGGAAAGAATGTCCAATGGAAAAAAGACAGCCTCTTCAATAAATGGTGCTGGGAAAATTGGACAGCCACATGCAGAAAAATTAAGTTGGACCATTTCCTTACACCACACACAAAAATAGACTCAAAATGAATGAAGGACCTCAATGTGCGAAAGGAATCAATCATAATCCTTGAGGAGAACACAGGCAGCAACCTCTTCGACGTCAGCCGCAGCAACATCTTCCTAGGAACTACGCCATAGGCAAGGGAAGCAAGGGCAAAAATGAACTATTGGGATTTCATCAAGATCAAAAGCTTTTGCACAGCAAAGGAAACAGTTAACAAAATCAAAAGACAACTGACAGAATGGGAGAAGATATTTGCAAACGACGTATCAGATAAAGGACTAGTGTCTAGAATCTATAAAGAACTTAGCAAACTCAACACCCAAAGAACAAATAATCCAATCAAGAAATGGGCAGAGGACATGAACAGACATTTCTGCAAAGAAGACATCCAGATGGCCAACAGACACATGAAAAAGTGCTCCATATCACTCGGCATCAGGGAAATACAAATCAAAACCACAATGCGATATCACCTCACACCAGTCAGAATGGCTAAAATCAACAAGTCAGGAAATGATAGATGCTGGCGAGGATGCGGAGAAAGGGGAACCGTTCTACACTGTTGGTGGGAATGCAAGCTGGTGCAGCTACTCTGGAAAACAGCATGGAGGTTCCTCAAAATGTTGAAAATAGAACTTCCCTATGACCCAGCAATTGTACTATTGGGTATTTACCCTAAAGATACAAACGTAATGATCCAAAGGGGCACGTGCACCCGAATGTTTATAGCAGTAATGTCCACAATAGCCAAACTATGGAAAGAACCTAGATGTCCATCAACAGATGAATGGATAAAGAAGAGGTGGTATATATACACAATGGAATACTATGCAGCCATCAAAAGAAATGAAATCTTGCCATTTGCGACAACATGGATGGAACTAGAGCGTATCATGCTTAGCAAAATAAGTCAAGCAGAGAAAGACAACTATCATATGATCTCCCTGATATGAGGAAGTGGCGATGCAACATGGGGGCTTAAGTGGGTACGAGAAGAATAAATGAAACAAGATGGGATTGGGAGGGAGACAAACCATTAGTGACTCTTAATCTCACAAATCAAACTGAGGGTTGCTGGGGGGGAGGGGGTTTGGGAGAAGGGGGTGGGATTATGGACATTGGGGAGGGTATGTGCTTTGGTGAGTGCTGTGAAGTGTGTAAACCTGGTGATTCACAGACCTGTACCCCTGGGGATAAAAATATGTTTATAAAATATAAAAAATTTTAAAAAAAAAGAAGGAATGCTGTATTTTGTCAAATGTTTTTTCTGCATGTGTTGAGAGGACCATCTGGTTCTTGTCCTTTCTCTTATTAATGTGGTGTATCACATTGATCTGCAGATGCTGAACCACCCTTGCAGCCCACAAATAAATCCCACTTGGTTGTGGTGAATGGTCCTTTTCATGTTGGATCCTATTAGCTAGTATTAGCTAGCATTAGAGAGAATTTTGGCATCCATGTTCATCAGGGATATTGGTCTGTAATTTTCCTTTTTAGTGGGGTCTTTGTCTGGTTTGGGGATCAATGTAGCCCTGACCTCATAGAATGAATTTGGAAGTTTTCCTTCCCTTTCTATTTTTTCAGCAGTTTCAGAAGGATAGTATTAATTCTTCTTTAAATGTTTGGTAGAATTCCACTAAGAGGCCATCTGGCTCTAGACTCTTGGTTGTTGGGAGATTTTTGATCACTGCTTCAGTTTCCTTGCTGGATATGGGTCTGTTCGGTTTACTATTTCTTCCTGTTTCAGTTTTGGTAGTTTATACGTTTCTAAAAATGCATGCATTTCTTCCAGATTGCCTAATTTGTTGGCATACAATTGCTCATAATATTCTCTTCTAATTGATCATATTTATGCAGTGTTGGTTATGATCTCTCTGTTTTCATTCATGATTTTATTTGGGTCCCTTCTATTTTCTTTTTGATAAGTCTGATTGGATGTTTATTGATCTTGTTAATTTTTTCAAAGAACCAGCTCCTAGTTTTGTTGATCTGTTCCACTGGTTTTTTTTTTTCTTTTTGTTTTGTTTTGTTTTGTTTTTTCCCTCTGTATCATTGATTTCTGCTCTAATCTTCATAATTTCTCTTCTACTGTTTTATTTAGGCTTTATTTGCTATTCTTTTTCCAGCACCTTTAGGTGTAAGTTTCAATTGTGTATTTGTGACCTTTCTTGCTTCATGAGGAAGACCTGTATTGCCATATACTTCCCTCTTAGGACCACCTTTGCTGTATTCCAAAGGTTTTGAACTGTTGCTTTCATTTTCATTTGCTTCCATGTATTTTTTTTAATTCTTCTTTAATTTCCTGGTTGACTCATTCATTCTTTAGTAAGATGTTATTTAACCGCCATATAGTTGCAGTCTTTCCAGTTTTTTCTTTGGTTGACTTCAAGTTTCACAGTGTTGTGATCTGAAAATACACATTTTATGATCTCAATATTTTTGTAATGGTTGAGACCTGATTGTGATCCAGTATGTGATCTGTTCTGGATAATGTTCCATGTTCACTCAAAAAGAATGTGTATTCTGGTGCTTTAGGGTAAAATGCTGTGAATACATCTGTTAAGTCCATATGGTCCAGTGTGTCATTCAAAGCCCATGTTTCCTTTTTGACCTTCTGCTTAGATGATCTGTCCATTGCTCTGAGTGGGTTGTTAAAATCCCCTACTATTACTGTATTATTATTAATGAGTTTCTTTAATTTTCTTATTAACTGTTTTATATATTTGGCTGCTTCCAAGTTAGGGGCATAAGTATTTAAAACTGTTATATCTTCTTACTGGATAGACCTCTTCATTATTATATAGTGTCCTTCTTCATCTTTTGTTTCATTCTTTGGTTTAAAATCCAGTTTGTCTAAGAAGTCTGGCTAGATTTTGGGTTAAAGTCTAGTTTGTCTAATTTGTCTAAGAATGGCTATCCCAACTTTCTTTTGATGTCCATTAGCATGTTAAATACTTCTTCACCCTCTCACATTCTTTACTTTTTTTTTTTTTCCATTACCCTCTCACTTTCAATCTGGAGGTGTCTTTGGGTCTAAAATGAGTCTCTAGTAAGCAGCATATCCATAGGTCTTTGTTTGTTTGTTTGTTTTTATCCATTCTGATACCCTGTGTCTTTTGATTGGAGCATTTAGTCCATTTACATACAGAGTAACTATTGAAAGATATAAATTTACTGCCATTGTATTACTTGTAAAATCAGTGTTCCTGTAGATTGTTTCTATTCCTTTCTGGTCTTTGTTGCTTTTGAGCTCTCTGTCCACTCAAAGGAACCCCTTTAATATTTCCTTCAGGGCTGGTTTAGTGTTCCAAAATTCCTTTAGTTTTTGTTTGTCCTAGAAACTCTTTAACTCTCGTATTCTGAATAACAGCCTTGCTAGATAAAGTATTCCTGGCTGCACATTATTTTTTTTTCCATTTAGCATGTTGAATATATGATAGAGACCCTTCTGGCCTGTTAGGTCTCTCTAGACAGGTCTGCTGTCAGCCTTCTATGTCTATTCTTATAGGTTAAGGATCTCTTGTTCCTAACTGTTTTCAAGATTTTCTCTTTATAATTTGTGAACTTCACTATAATATGTTGAGGTATTGACGTATTTTTGTTGGTTTTGAGGGAGATTCTCTGTGCCTCCAGGACTTGAATACCTGTTTCCTTACCCATATTGGGAAGTTCTCATCTATAATTTGTTCAAAAAACCTTCTGCCCCTCTTTCCTGTTCCTCATTCCTGGGACTCCTACAACACAGATATTATTTCAATTTATGGAATCTCTGAGTTCTCTAAGTTTACCTTCATGATCTAATAGTCTCCCCCCTTTTTAAAAGATTGTATTCATGTATTTGTCAGAGTGATAGAGAACAAGCAGGGAGAGTCACAGGCAGAGGTAGAAGCAGGCTGCCTGCTGAGCAAGGAGCATGAAGCATGATGTGATCCCAGGACTCTGGAATCATGATCTGAGCCAAAGGCAGATACTTAAATGGCTGACCCACCCAGGTGTCCCTTTTCCTTCTTCTTTTCAGCATCCTTATTTTCCATCATCCTGTCTTCTGCATCACTGATTTGCTCTCCTAATTCATTGATCCTTGTTTTTATGGTCTTCACTTGGGACTGCATCTCAGTGACAGCATTTTTAATTTTGGCCAGACTAGATTTTAGTTCTTTTATTTCTATAGTAAGGGCCTCACTAGTGTCTTCTGTACTTTTTTCAAGCCCAGCTAGTATCTTTATAATCATTTTTTTAAAAAAAATTCTAGTTCATACATCTTATTTATATCATATTGCTTAAATCCCTGGCCGTGTAGTATCTTTATAATCATTTTTTAAAATTCTAGTTTATACATCTTACTTATATCCATATTGATTAAATCCCTAGCCATGAGTACTACCTCCTTTTCTTCCTTTTGGGGTGAATTTCTCTGTCCTGTCATTTTGACCAGGAAAATAAAGAAAGAAAGAAGAACAACACCATCACCAACAACAATGAAACAAAGACAAAAACAAAAGAAAACAAACAAACAAAAAACAAATCAAACCCCTAGATCTTGGGTGTGTTTTGGTCTGCTTGTTAAAAGACACTAGATCCCAAAATAAGAAAAAGAAAGGAAAAAAAAAAAAAAAGAAAGAAGGAAGGAAGGAAGGAAGAAAAAGAAAAATACCTAGAATGCTATATACTGCTCTCTCCAAGGGCTGAAGCTTTGTAGTCCTCTGTGATCAGTAAACTTGGTGAGATTGAGTTGTTAGTGATGGCCTTTTGAGGAAGAAGCTTGTTTTGCTGATTATCAGGTGGACTTCCCCTGGTTGAAATGGGCCTCCAGTGTGCAGAGGCAAAGTTCAATATAAGCAGTTCTGGACTCCATTAGGAGTCCATTAGGAGCAGTTTTGCTCCTAAAGGGAGCAGTAGTGGACTGAATGAATATGGCTGCACCCACTCTCTAGTCCCAGAGCTGAAAATTCACACTCCCTACTCTGTGAGTCCTCGCAGAAAAGCAATCAATCACACTTGTCTGCCCAGTTTCCCTCAGAACTCTATTTACCCAGCCTAGGATGGACCATTTTTATCTCAGGCATGAGAATGAGTTTTCAAATCTCCAAATTTTATGGATTCCTGTGGCACAGACGTTGTGCTTTTCCTCCCAGGGGTGTGTGTTGGGGATGGTCTCACCATGCTTCTGCCATTTGTTGGATCCTTCCCAGGAAAGCAGTTGCACAACTATGCAGTGGTTCACAGTTTATGGCAACACAGAGCAGAAAGCCAGCACCTAGACTCCCTGTTCTCAGCCAGCTTCCCAAATCCTATGCCTGGGAAGTCTGCTGCACTCAGGCACCCCCCAATGATCTTGCAACCCCCAGGATCCTGAGAGCATACTGTCACACATGGGATTCTGCCTTACTTCATCATGTGAGCACCTTTAAGCCAGGCACCTCCCCCACTGTAGCAGACTTCTAAAAGTTCCTATTTTGTGCTTTGTTGCTTATATACTTGCAGTAACCTCCTTAAGCAGGCTCCCTCCCTTCTGTAGTATCCAAAGCTATATCACACCAGATTAATCTCTGTACCTCTTACCTTCCAAATGGTGTTCGCTTTTCTACTTGCAGACTGCATTTGTTTTCTCAGATCTCCAATTGATTTCTCAGGTATTCAGAATGATTTGATATCTAGTTGTAGTAGAGGGATGAAATAAACCTAAGATCCCCCTTATTCCTACAACATTTTAACTCCTCCCCTAAAAACTTTTATTCTATCAGAATTTATTTTGGTGAAATAGCTAAGATACTTTTTCAAAATGGATTTCCAATCATTATATCATTTAGTAACTAATCCATTATTTTCTCCAACATATTTACATATGTAAATATGTATACAAAAGTAGCTATGTGAATTTGGATATCAAGTGTTACTATTACTGTTATAATTTTATATATATATGATTATTTATTTTCAATTTTTTCTATAAGTTTGTGAATTTAGGGATGCCTGGGTGGCTCTGTCAGTTAAGCATCTGCCTTAGGCTCAGGTCATGATCCCAGGGTCCTGGGGTTGAGTCCAGCAATGGTCTTCTTGCTCAATGGTAGTCTGCTTCTCCCTCTGCCTGTTGCTTGCCCTGCTTGTACTCTCTCTCTCTCTGACAAATAAATTAATAAAATAGTTTTTAAAAATTTGAAAATTTTTTCATATGCTCTTTAAAATTATTTTATCCATTTGAAAATAAAATTCAAATTTATCTAAAGACTAATTTGAGTAAGAATATATAATGTAACCTCATTCTAATTAGATGTTTATTAGTATCTCATGATAATCTTCTATTCAGAAAAACACAGATTAGTGTCATTGCTTATAGGAGAATAATTTTAAAAATGTGATTAATGTTGTAATTCAAACTATGTTTTGAAGTTCCCTAAGGATCCCTTGGAGGTACTTGAGAAAATGTCACTGACCTAGAAAAGAAAAGAAATTAGAGAAGGTGTGTGTATGTGTACCTTTATATTCACAGATCTTCAACATGATTAACTCTGCTTTAATTGTTGTGCTTCCACACTAGGTTTTATTTGAAAAAATGTCCAAGTGCCTGGGTGGATCAGTTGGTTAAGCATCTGCCTCTGGCTCAAATCATGATCTTGGGGGTCCTGGGATTGAGTCCCAGATTGGACTCCCTGCTCATTGGAGAGTCTGCTTCTCCCTCTCCCATTGCCAATTGCCCTGCTCATGCTCTCTCTCTCTCAAATCAATAAAGTCTTTAAAAAAAAAAAAAGGTCCATATCATTGATGAATGGAATTATAGACTAAAGAGAAGTCTCCAGGTATGTATTTCAGAACTTACACTTAGTCCCATTCTGTCCTTTGAATTTTTTTTTTAATCCAATGACTTACTAAATAAGTCAAAGGTACATTTATACTACTGTCTAACAAAATGATGTGGAAGGGATAATAAATATATCAAGGACCAAATCAGGATGTCTCTCCCTGAAAACATGACAAAGAAACCTCAAGGATCAAATTTAAGAAAGGAAAATTTAAGGTGAATCGGTAGGTGTTCATACTTGGTTCTGAAATTCTAATGGTAGAGGTTCAGGATGGGGAGATGCATTTTAGCAGGAGCACATCTAAAAAACGATATAAGAGTCTTTGGCCATACCAAAACACGCCCGATCTCATCTAAAAAATGATATAAGAGATTTAGTCATTAACAAGTTCCATATGAATCATTAGAAGGCAGTCATTGAAAGTGTTACTTTGAAAAGAAAATTGTGATATTGGATTCTGTTGTTGTCCTTATATTAAGTAGAATATTTGGCAGTAGCCAGATACATCTGTAGAAACACTTTTCATTCTTTATACAGTAGTTGAAATTAGATATGAAACAAATTGAGTTTGTTTCAGAGAACAGAAATTAGATAATGAAGACCGTTAAGGGAGACTCTAAACTGTATTATGTAAGAACAGTTGAGGGAAATAAGGAGTATTTCGTTTGGAGTAGGAAAGATTCAGAGAGAATGAGACAGCTGCTTTAAATATTTGAAGTACTGCCATGAGGCTATAGGGCCCCAAGAATGCAAACTAGGACCAATTTTTGTATACTACAGGGACATGGATTTCAGCACAAAATAAGGAAGAGCTAACAGCTAGAGCTATTTGAACATCAAGCAATCTCTCTCGAGAAGTAATATGTAGCTATCAATCACTGAAAATATTCAAATATAGGCAGGGGATGGCTACTTCAAGGGGTATATTGTAGGGGAGATTCAAGCATAAAAGGGTAACTAAATGAGATGATGGTTAATGCCCCATTTATAGTCCACAAATGCTGTACTTCTATTGGGGGTTGCATTTGACTGTAAACTCAATGTAAGTTAAAATGAAAGATTTTTTTCCCTGTTTAAAATAAAAAAGAAAAACAAAACAAAACAAAAACAAAGCAAACCAAACCAAACCAAACAAAAAAACAGTTTGGGGTTGGGGGGAAAGAGAGGTTATAGTTTCATTGTGTTTTAAAGTCATATCACAATGGTGAAGTGAAATGTGTAAGGTTCATTGAGAGCAAAAGGGGGGGGGAATAGTTAGGAGAGAATGAATAGATATAAAGTGTATCTTGTATATATGAATAAATTCTCATGTGCAGTGTACTTAGGTTAACTTTTTGATGACTATCAATGTTTCAGAAAAGCAGATTAAGCTCAATTTAGTCATAAATGAACCAATGATATATTTTATAGTAGATTGCCTCACAAAGAAGCACATTCGATGTTTATGTAGCCATAATTATTAAAATCAGAATAAACAGACTGTACTGCTTGCTTCTCTTCTACCTAACTATATGATGTGGAATATGTCCCTTGCCCTTTCTTGGCTTCAATTTCTTCACTTGTAGTGGGAAGTAATTTGCAGTAAGTGACAGCTAATTTTCTTCCCACTTCTGAAATGCTAAAATTCCACACACAGGTGCAAGTCTGTTTTTCGTAACTCATTCCCCTAAGTCTTACTTCCATCTTTCCTTTATTATAGTCAACTCCAATGATGATTATAATCTTGTTTCAAAGCCTTACTATGATTGCCTGCTCAGAAGTCCAGTGAATTTTATATCTTTGTGATTTGGGGACCTTTAAACCCCATTAGTCAGTCTAACAGAACTGTTTTGAAACTTAAAAGTGGCTATTGCTCATTTGTGGTGTCCTTGGGGATGTTATATGAAAGACATTCAGGTAAGGTAAAATATTTTTAAAACATGGTTCAAGTGCAATTAATGAATGTTGAAACACCCACACAGAACCCCTTTGGAAACGGAAATAAAATTCATGGTTCTGATAGGATGCTCTTTGGATGTGATGTTTTAATAGTACCTTTTGTCACAGTTGGAGAGAGAGAAAGAAGGGAACCAAGCTTATTTAGCCATAATCAGAGTTAAGAATGATACTGCAAGTGGTCTATTTCATGAGATACTATAGTTGGCAACTTCTTGATATGACTGAGTTAGATGTAATAAACATTCAATAAATGTTTGTTGGTTGTATATTGATTTTTTTCTGAAGAAAAACTTGAAAATATCTCACTCTTCATTTCCATTCTTTGACCAGATTCCAGCAAGAAAAGTACATTGATGTCAGACACAATAGATAGCAGTAAGATTCCCTTGCCATAGATTTCATGGATTATGACAAAGTCTTGAGTAACTAATTCCATTTCTCTCTGCTTTAATTTCATCATCTATGAAATTAGGAACTGGAGTTAAATGAATCAAAAGTGACTTTCTACATCTGACCTTCTACTATACTGCATTGATGGGATTGTTATGCTTTGAGGTTCAGTCCAGAAGAACACATATGCTTTATCATCTGCTATTTGTTACTCAACCCTGCTGTTCTGAGAACCTCATAGTCACATTTATGTTTTAGAAAGTGAACAGTGTAATTACACAGACAGAAACACCAGTTTTGAGAATTGTGTAGCTGTTCTCATTTCAGAATCAAGATTGTGAATTTTACCTTTTTCTGTATTTTTTCATCAAAAAAAAAGGATGAAAATTTGTAAAGTTTTGGAAAATGCTCAATTTAGATCCCAAAGTGTCACTTTTTTTTTCCTGAGAAAAGCAATACATTATTTGATGAAATTAATACTAGCAATAACATTTCTCAGTTCTTTGTAGAAAAGTATAATCTACTTTTTTAGGTAATCTTTGGGAAGAAATGTAAAGAAGAATGTAAAGGTCCAAAATAGACAAAAAGCAGCATCAATAAAATGTAAAAGTGATGCTGGTATTACTTGAAACTTTAATTGTTATAAATTTTAACACAGTTTCCATGGAAGTTGGCAATACCCCTGACTAGAAGTTTGAAGAGTCTCACATTTTTGTTCCTTGAAGTGCACAAAAATAATCAGAAGTGAAGTACAGGGGAAAATAAATCATTAAAAAATTAATTATGCTATAAAAGTATATTTTATAGCAGCAATGGCCATGGTCGCCAAACTGTGGAAAGAACCAAGATGCCCTTCAACGGATGAATGGATAAGGAAGATGTGGTCCATATACACTATGGAGTATTATGCCTTCATCAGAAAGAATGAATACCCAACTTTTGTAGCAACATGGACAGGACTGGAAGAGATTATGCTGAGTGAAATAAGTCAAGCAGAGAAAGTCAATTATCATATGGTTTCACTTACTTGTGGAGCATAACAAAAAGCATGGAGGACATGGGGAGTTAGAAGGGGGTTGGGGTAAATTGGAGAGACTATGGACTCTGAAAAACAATCTGAGGGGTTTGAAGTGGCGGGGGGGTGGGAGGTCGGGATACCAGGTGGTGGGTATTATAGAGGGCACAGATTGCATAGAGCACTGGGTGTGGTGAAAAAATAATGATACTGTTATGCTGAAAATAAATAAATTTTTTAAAAAGTATATTTTACAAGGGTAAGAATATTTTATAGAACTTTCAGATGGATTAATACCATAGAAAGTCTTCAGCTCTATGACCACTCTAAGCTTCTTTTCATCTGTGATGTGGGTATAACAGCTCACATGGCATCACGTTATTGTGGCATTTCCAATAAATGTTAATAAATTATACAAACCTGAGTAATATTTCAATACTAAAGAAGAGTAAGTATTTTGCAAAAAGGGTCCTTTTAAATAAGTAAATGCACAATGTATGTGTTATTGTTATGGACACAATTATTATGTTTTACTGGTTTTAGGATATGCAGCAGAATATGAATCTATGCTGAAATTATCAACTTTTTAAACCTCTAAAGAAAAGAAATGGAAAGTAAAAATCTCTAATCAGGGTAGCAGCACATAAGCTTTAGGAATCAAGAGGAGGATCAGTTTAATAGGGAATGAAGGGAAGTTGATTCATAAGTCTGTGCTTGCATTTGTATAAGATCAAGGCAATTCCACTGATTATTTCTGCAGAGCCAGGCAGGTGTCCAAATGCAGAACAGTGGCTCAAATTATTGTTTGCTAAATAAATTTGAAAGAAAGGAACTTACTGGAATTTTAAAAGTAGCTTACACAATGATGTTCATAAATTCTTTTAAAACTTTTCTCAGGTAAAATAAAGCCCAATTGAGGTATCATATTCTTTTTTGGTTTGTTATCTGATACAAGTGGTGTGAAATGTTGGTAACACTGGGAACTCTACAGTTCTAAGAATGTTGTTCAAATTAGTTTATCATTTCAAGATCCTGATTAGGAAAGCTTTTGAGAAAAGAAGTTGAAAACATAGTGTTATCTCTCTATAGCAATAGAAAGTCGATAGCCTCCTTTTATAGTCTTTTCCAGAATCATCTCAACTTCCCTCCATTTCAAATTCTATTTTATTATAGAAAATCATGTAGCGACACTAAAAAGAATTAATTATCTCCCAAAACTTTTCCCTTGTATTTTCTCTCTTGAAGCCTTCTATTCAATGCGTCATTCAGTTATTACCTGGAGTTATACTTGATTCTTCACTCTTCCCCACATACAATAAAGTGCCAAATACTTCAGATTCTACTTCTGAAATTTTCTTAGAGAATTACTTCTCCATCATCTTTACTATTCTCCTCTAATACGTGCTTTAATCATCATTCACCTTGACTATGGCAAGAGTCTCTGACATAGATCTATGTCCTGTCTATTTCAAATTAATATGCTATTCTACAATCAAAGTAATCTTTCTAAAAATGCAAATATTGTCTCATCACTTACATGTTTAAAATATTTAATTGTGTACAAAATATTTTCAGAATAAAATAAGCATTTTTTAAAAAATTACATAAAGCAGTTTCTTCCTTCTGCCTCATTTCTCAATATTCTTTGCTTTAAGTGTTATTCTTCATCAACTTTAAAGATATTGTAATTTCCAGAATATATCATGAAGTTTCATAACTCCCTTAATCAGGACATATTCTAAAAATAAAAATTGATTGTACAAGTGAGGTATTATCATGGGTCAAATAAGTACTGTGAACAATAACTGGACAGAGTATTTCTGATTGTCTTCTTTTCTTAGTCCACACATCTCTTGTCCCAAACAAGTGTATTTTTCTGCTTTAAATAAAAATTCTGGAGTTCAGATGATGCAACAAATTAGAAAATAAAGACCTAGAGAAATTAAGTCTTAAAATCTTTGTAATGTTAAGAACTGGGATTTCTAAAACCCTAAAACCTTCATCATGTGGAGTGGGTAAAGAAGTAACTTTTAAAAGTATAAGAAGAAATAAAGTTTTTAGAAAAGCATGGCATATTGCATAGTAGTTAAACTTGTGAACCTTGGAGGCAGAAAGTCTTAAGTTATATCTTTGTTTTGCCATTTATTAGGCATGTAACCTGAGCAGTTATTTGACTCTTCTATGCCTCAATTTCCTTAAATATGAACTAAGAAAAATAATAGTAATTATTTTATACAGTTATCCTGAGGATATTGTGTGTGTGTGTGTGTGTGTAGTATCTTTTTATAAATCTGCCTGGCACATAGTAAGTACTCAGGAGTTACTATTACTGAGGAAAAGATGCAATAAAATACATTTTTAATGTTTCTATATATAATGTTTTAATATTTCTATATATCATAGAAAATTTACTTCTGATTACCCATATAAAAAATAAAAAAAGAGTTTCCAATGTTCAGAACAAATGTCTCTTACTGCAATTGAGAAATGATGATTTGCTATCACTCAAATTTAGGGATTGTTTTTCCTTCTGTATCTGCATTGTGTTTAATTCTAAAAAGAGTAAATTGTGTATTATGATGTAGTACACATTGAATAACGTGAAAAACTTGCCACATAGTAAAAACGATGCAAAATACAGTCTATACTTTTCTGTGCATTTTTGTACATTATCTAGCAATAAGGTGGCTTTCTTTACACCTTAAAGAACTGGAGAATCAACAACAAATTAAGCCAACCCCCCACATAAGAAGGGAAGCTATCAAGATTAGAACAGAGATCAAGATAGAAACTAGAGATACAGTAGAACACATCAACAAAACTAGAAGGTGATTTTTTGAAAGACTCAATACAAGCAATAAACCATTGGCCAAACTAATCCAAAAGAAAAGTTAATAAAATTAATAAAATTATGAATGAAAAGGGGGAGATCACCACTAATACGAAGGAAAGAGAAACAATCATCAGAAATTGTTACCAACAGTTATATGCCAATAAGTTAAGCAGCCTAGACAAAACAGATGAATTCCTGGAAATCGATAAACTTCCAAAACTGAATCAGGAATAAATTGACAAGCTGAATAGACCAATATCTGTAAAGAGATTGAAGCAGTGATCAAAAACCTCCTAAAAAACTAGAGCCCAGGACCTGACAGATTCCCTGGAGAACTCTACAAAACGTTCAAAGAAGAAATAATACCTATTCTCCTGAAGCTGTTTCAAAAAACAGAAACAGAAGGAAAACTTCCAAACTCTTTATGAAGCCAACATTACCCTGATCCCCAATCCAGGCAAAGACTCCACCAAAAAGGAGAACTTCAAAACAATATCCCTAATGAATACAGATGCCAAGATTCTCAACAAGATCCAAGATAACAGAATCCAACAGTACATTAAAAAGATTATCCACCATGACCAGCTGGGATTTATCCCTGGGATGCAAGGGTGGTTCAACATTCACAAATCAACCAATGTGACAGAACCAATCAATAAGAGAAGAGAGAAGAACCTCATGGTCCTCTCAATTGATGCAAAAAAGGCATTTGACAAGATACAGCATCTGTTCCTGATCAAAATGATTAGAAGTATAGGGATAGAGGGAACATCCGTCAACTTCATAAAATCTATCTACAAAAAGCCCACAGCAAATATCATCCTCAATGGGGAAAAGCTGACGATCTTCCCTTTGAGATCAGGAACATGACAAGGATGCCCACTCTTGCCACTCTTGCTCAACATAGTACTAGAAGTCCTAGCAATAGCAATCAGACAACAAAAAGAAATAAAAGGTATTCAAATTGGCAAAGAAGAAGTCAAACTCTCTCTTTGCAGATGACATGATACTTTATATGGAAAACCCAAAGACTCCACCCTCAAACTACTAGAACTCATACTGCAATTCAGTAATGTGGCAGGATACAAAATCAATGTACAGAAATCAGTTGCTTTCTTGTACACTAACAATGAAAATATAGAAAGGGAAATGAGCGAATCAACTCCATTTACTATAGCCCCAAGAACCATAAGATACCTAGGAATAAACCTAACCAAAGAGGTAAAGGATCTGTACTCAAGGAACTACAGAACACTCATGAAAGAAATTGAAGAAGGGGGTGCTCATGTGGCTCAGTGTGTTAAAGCCTCTGCCTTCTGCTCAGGTCATGATCCCAGGGTTCTGGGATCAAGCCCCACATCGGGCTCTCTGCTCTGTGGGGAGCCTGCTTCCTCCTCTCTCTCCCTGCCTGCCTTTCTCCATCGGATAAATAAATAAAATCTTTTAAAAAGTTACCTTTAAAAAATAAAAAAGAAACTGAAGAAGAAACAAAAAGATGGAAGAACATTCCATGCTCATGGATTGAAAGAATAAACATTGTGAAAATGTCTAAACTGCCCAGAGCTATCCATAATTTCAATGCCATCTCAATCAAAATTCCACCGGCATTTTTCAAAGAGCTGGAACAAGCAATCCTAAAATTTGTATGGAAAGAGAAGAGACCCTGAATTGTCAAGGAAATGTTGAAAAAGAAAAATCAAAACTGGGGGCATCACATTGCCTGATTTCAAGCTTTACTACAAAGCTGTGATCACCGAGACAGCATGGTATTGGCATAAAAACAGGCACATAGACCAGGGGAACAGAGTAGAGAGCCCAGATGTGGACCCTCAACTCAATGGTCAACTAATCTTAGACAAAGCAGGGAAAAATACAGAGTGGAAAAAAGTTTCTTCAACAAATGGTGCTGGGAAAATTGGACAGCTATGTGTAGAAGAATGAAACTCAACCATTCTTTTACACCATACATGAAGATAAATTTGAAATGGCTAAAAGACCTTTCAGGCAGGAATCTATCAACATCCTAGAGGAGAACATAGCCATTAACCTCTTTGACATCAGCCACAGCATCTTTTTTCAAGATAATTCTCCAAAGGAGACTTACAAGTCAAAGAGAGAGAGTCAAGTATCATATGGTTTCACTTACTTGTGGAGCATAAGGAATAACATGGAGGACATTGGGAGAGGGAGAGAAGTGAGATGGGGGAAATCAGAGGGGGAAACAAAAGGAAACAAAAGCAAAATGAACTTTTGGGACTTCTTGGGCCCAAAACGTATGAATTAAAGTAGAAGAAAAAGGGAGGAGTCAAGATGGCAGAGAAGCAGGCTGAGACTACATCAGGTAGCCGGAGATCAGCTAGATAGCTTATCAATCCATTGCGAACACCTACAAGTCCAACAGGAGAACGAAGAGAAGAGCAGCAATTCTAGAAACAGAAAATCAACCACTTTCTGAAAGGTAGGATGGCAGAGGCCTGAATCCAGAGCAATGGGAAGATAGACCACGGGGAAAGGGGCTGACTCCCGGCAAGCAGTGGAGCAATGGAGCACAAAATCAGGACTTTTAAAAGTCTGCATCACTGAGCACATCACTCCAGAGGCTAAACCAGGGTGAAGCTGACACAGGGTGAAGCCAGCAGCGTGGCCCCAGGTCTTGCAGTGTCACAGAAGGATTGGGGGTGTCTGAGTGTTGCAGAGATCACAGGTATTAGAGTGGGGAAGGTGGCTACAGAGACAGAGCCAAGGGGTGAACTCTCAGCTCAGGGTTACCTTGATCCAGTCACAGGCTGGGTGAGCTTGGAGCGCAGGCAGAGGCAAGGGAGATGAGAGTGATTGAGTG
Organism: Mustela lutreola; assembly: GCF_030435805.1. Classification (NCBI taxonomy): domain Eukaryota; kingdom Metazoa; phylum Chordata; class Mammalia; order Carnivora; family Mustelidae; genus Mustela; species Mustela lutreola. The sequence continues at coordinate 120,571,295 of NC_081292.1, read as the reverse complement.
CTTTTCTCTGAAGGCGCACTGAGGAGTGGGGCCCTGAGCTCTCAGCCCCTCAGGGCCAGAGAATGGGAGGCCACCATTTTCATTTCTGTCCTCTGAAACTCTATGGAAAATGTTCATGGAATAAAAGTTCCTGAAAGTGAACCGGAGCGGATTATTTAGCCTGGCCTCTGGTATGGGCGGTGCAATTCCGCCTGAGGCAAAGACACTTGAGAATCACTACAACAGGCCCCTCCCCCAGAATATCAACAAGAATTCCAGCCAGGACCAAATTTACTTACCCAGGAGAATAGTGGAATTCAAGAGAGGAGAAAGCAAAGCATGGAATTCATGGCTTTCTCCCTATGATTCTTTAGTCTTGCAGTTAATTTACTTTTTTTAATTTTATTTTTTTCTTCTAATTTTTTAACTTTTACCCTTTCTTCTTTTAATGTTTTTTAACTAGTTTATCTTAAAAATACATTTCATTTAAAAAATAATAATGATGATGATCTTTTTTGAAACTTCATTATTATAGTCATATTTTATCCTTCGTTGTATCTAACTTTTTTTTTTTTTTTTGTATACACATAGGGCCTTTTCTTCTAAAAAATTTGTGGTACAACTTCTTCTAATAGATCAAAATATACCCTGAGTCTAGCTCTGGGCTTGTTCTAGTCTCCAGCCTGAGCAAAAATCCCTCCATTTTCTTTTTCTTTATTCTCCCAACTGACTTACTTTATCAACTCCTTTTTTAGAAATTAAATTTTTTTCATATTTATAGGCATATTCCATCCCTTCATTGTGTTTCCCTTATATATGTTTTTCATTCTTTAAAACTTTGGGAAGTAGTTTCTTCTAAGAGGCCAAAATACTCCCAAAATTAAGTGGGTGACCCAGTTCTAGTCAACTGGTCTAATATATATATATATATAGATAGATAGATAGATAGAGATATCTATATCTATATATAGTATATGGATATCTATTTTATATATATATATATTTTTTTTCCTGAACTTCTTTTTATCTCCTGTCTACCCCCCTCCCCATGATTTGGGGTCTCTTTTGATTTGGTTAAAGTGCATTTTCCTGGCGTCTTTGCCACGCTTTTCATATTTTATTTGCTCCTTCATATATTCTTATCTGGACAAAATGACAAGGCAGAAAAACTCACCACAAAAAAAAAAAAAGAACAAGAGGCAATACCGAAAACTAGGGACCTAATCAATACATACATTGGTAATATGTCAGATCTAGAGTTCAGAATGATAATTCTCAAGGTTCTAGCCCTGCGCAAAAAAGCATGGAAGATATGAGAGAAACCCTTTATGGAGAGATAAAATCCCTTTCTATAGAAATAACTAAAATCTAACCAAGTTGAAATCAAAAAAGCTATTAGTGAGGTGCAATAAAAAATGGAGGCTCTTACTGTTAGAATAAATGAAGCAGAAGAAAGAATTAGTGATATAGAAGACAAAATGACAGAGAATAAACAAGCTGAGCAAAAGAGAGACAAACAAATACTGGACCACGAGGGGAGAATTTGAGAGATACGTAACACCATAAGACAAAACAATGTTAGAATAATTGGGATTCCAGAAGAAGAAGAAAGAGAGAGGGGAGCAGAAGGTATATTGGAGAGAATTACAGTAGAGAATTTCCCTTATATGGCAAAGGGAATAAGCATCAAAATCCAGGAGGTGCAGAGAACTCCCATCAAAATCAATAAGAATAGGTCCACACCCCATCACCTAATAGTAAAATTTACAAGTCTTAGCAACAAAGAAAAAATCCTGAAAGCAGCAAGCGAAAAGAAGTCTGAAACATACAATAGTAAAAATATTAGATTGGCAGTGGACTTATCCACAGAGACCTGGCAGGCCAGAAAGAATAGGCATGATATATTCAGAGCACTAAACGAGAAAAACATGCAGCCAAGAATACTGTATCCAGCTAGGCTATCACTGAAAATAGAAGGAGAGATAAAAAGCTTCCAGGACAAACAAAACTGAAAGAATTTGCAAACACCAAACCAGCTCTATAGGAAATATTGAAATGGGTCCTCTAAGCAAAGAAAAACCCTAAAAGTAGTAGATCAGAAAGGATCAGACAATATATAGGAACGGTCACCTTACAGGCAATTCAATGGCACTAAACTAATATCTCTCAATAGTTACCCTGAATGTTAATGGGCTAAATGCCCCAATCAAAAGATGCAGGGTATCAGAATGGATAAAAAAACCAAAACCCATCAATATGCTGCCTACAAGAAACTCATTTTAGACCTGAAGACACCTCAAGATTTAAAGTGAGGGACTGGAAAACAATTTACCATGCTAATGGACATCAGAAGAAGGCCGGGGTGGCAAGCCTTGTATCAGATCAATTAGACTTTAAGCCAAAAACTATAACAAGAGATGAGGAAGGACACTATATCATACTCAAAGGGCCTGTACAAGAAGAACTAACAATTTTAAATATCTATGCCCCTAATATGGGAGCAGACAACTATATAAACCAATTAATAACAAAATCAAAGAAACACATCGACAATAATATAATAATAGTAGGGGACTTTAACACTCCCTTCACTGAAATGGATCATCCAAGAAAAGATCAACAAGGAAATAAAGGCCTTAAATGACACACTGGACCAGATGGACATCACAGATATATTCAGAAGATTCCATACCAAAGCAACAGAATGCACATTCTTCTGTAGTGCACATGGAACAGTCTCCAGAATAGATCACACCCTGGGTCAAAAATCAGGTGTCAAGTGGTATAAAAAGATTGGGATCATTCCCTGCATATTTTAAGACCACAATGCTCTGAAGGTAGAACTCAACCACAAGAAGAAATTTGGAAAGAACCCAAATACATAGAGACTAAACAGCATCCTTCTAAAGAATGAATGGGTCAACCAGGAAATTAAAGAAGAATTGAAAAAAATCATGGAAACAAAAGTTAATGAAAGCACAACAGTTCAAAATCTGTGGGACACAGCAAAGGCAGTCCTGAGAGGAAAATATATAGTGGTACAAGCCTTTCTCAAGAAACAAGAAAGGTCTCAAATACACATCCTAACCCTACACTTAAAGGAGATGGAGAATGGAGATGGAGAAAGAACAAGAAAGAAAGCCTAAACCCAGCAGGAGAAGAGAAATCATAAAGATCAGAGCAGAAATCAATGAAATAGAAACAAAACAAAAAAACAATAGAACAAATCAACGAAAGTAGAAGCTGGTTATTTGAAAGAATTAATAAGATTGATAAACCCCTGGCCAGGCTTATCAAAAAGAAAAGAGAAAGGACCCAAATAAATAAAATCCTGAATGAAAGAGAAGAGATCCCAACTAACAGCAAGGAAATAGAAACAATTATAAAAACACATTATGAACAACTCTATGCCAACAAATTTGACAATCTGGAATAAATGATGCATTCCTACAGACATATAAACTACCACAACTGAACCAGGAAGAAATTGAAAATCTGAACAGACCTATAACCAGTAAGGAGATTTAAATAGTCATCAAAAATTTCCAAACAAACAAAAGCCCAGGGCACCCCAGGGGAATTCTAACAAACATTTAAAGAAGAATTTATACCTATTCTCCTGAAACAGTTCCAAAAAATAGAAATGGAAGGAAAACTTTCAAACTCATTTTTATGAGGCCAGCATCACCTTGATCCCAAAACCAGACAAGGATCCCATCAAAAAGAGATCTATAGACCAAAATCCTTTATGAACACAGATGCGAAAATACTCAACAAAATACTAGCCAATAGGATTCAACAGTACATTAAAAGGATTATTCACCACGACCATGTGGGATTTTTTCCAGGGCTGCAAGTTTGGTTCAACATCTGCAAATCAATCAATGTGATACAACACATTAATAAAAGAAGGAACAAGAGCCATATGATACTCTCAATAGATGCTGAAAAAGCATTTGACAAAGTACAGCATCCTTTCTTGATCTAAACTCTTCAAAGTGTAGGGATAGAGGGCACATACCTCAATATTATCAAAGCCGTCTATGAAAAACCCACTGCAAATATCATTCTCAATGGAGAAAAACTGAAAGCTTTTCCGCTAAGGTCAGGAACATGACAGAGATGTCCATTATCACCACTGCTATTCAACATACTACTAGAAGTCCTAGCCTCAGCAATCAGACAACAAAAAGACATTAAAGGCATCCAAATCAGCAAAGAAGAAGTCAAACTATCACTCTTTGCAGATGATATGATACTATATGTGGAAAACCCAAAGACTCCACTCCAAAACTGCTAGAACTTGTGCAGGAATCCAGTAAAGTTTCAGGATATAAAATCAATGCTCAGAAATCAGTTGCATTTCTCTACACCAACAACAAGACAGAAGAAAGAGAAATTAAGGAGTCAATCCCATTTACAATTGCACCCCAAACCATAAGATACCTAGCAATCAACCTAACCAAAGAGGCAAAGAATCTGTTCTCAGAAACTATAAAGTACTCATGAAAGAAATTGAGGAAAACACAAGGAAATGGAAAAATGTTCCATGCTCCTGGATTGGAAGAATAAATATTGTGAAAATGTCTATGCTACCTAAATCAATCTACACATTTAATGCAATCCCTATCAAAGTCCCATCCATTTCTTTCAAAGAAATGGAACAAATAATCCTAAAATTTATATGGAACCAGAAAAGAGCTCGAATAGCCAAAGGAATATTGAAAAAGAAAGCCAAAGTTGGTGGCATCATAATTACGGACTTCAAGCTCTATTATAAAGCTGTCATCATCAAGACAGTATGGTACTGGCACAAAAACAGACCCATAGATCAATGGAACAGAATAGAGAGCCCAGAAATAGACCCTCAACTCTATGGTCAATTAATCTTTGACAAAGCAGGAAAGAATGTCCAATGGAAAAAAATACGTCGGTTCAACAAATGGTGTTGGGAAAATTGGACCATTTCCTTACACCACACATGAAAATAGACTCAAAATGGATGAAGGACCTCAATGTGAGAAAGCAATCCATCAAAATCCTTGAGGAGACCACAGGCAGCAACCTCTTTGACCTCAGCTGTGGCAACTTCTTCCTGGGAACATCGCCAAAAGCAAGGGAAGCAAGGGCAAAAATGAACTATTGGGATTTCATCAAGATCAAAAGCTTTTGCACAGCAAAGGAAGCAGCTAACAAAACCAAAAGACAATTGACAGAATGGGAGAAGATATTCACAAACGACATATCAGATAAAGGGCTTGTATCCAAAATCTATAAAGAGCTTAGCAAACTCTACACCCAAAGAACAAATAATCCAATCAAGAAATGGGCAGAGGACATGAACAGACATTTCTACAAAGAAGACATCTAGATGGCCAGCAGACACATGAAAAAGTGCTCCACATCACTCGGCTTCAGGGAAATACAAATCAAAATCACAATGAGATACTACCTCGCCACAGTCAGAATGGCTAAAATTAACAAGTCAGGAAATGATGATGGCAAGGGTGAGGAGAAAGGGGAACCGTTCTACACTGTTGGTGGGAATGCAAACTGGTTTCGCCACTCTGGAAGACAGCATTGAGGTTCCTCAAAAAGGTGAAAATAGAGCTACCCTGTGACCCAGCAATTACACTACTAGGTATTTACCCTAAAGACACAAATGTAGTGATCCAAAGAGGCATGTGCACCAGAATGTTTATAGCAGCAATGTCCGCAATAGCCAAACTATGGAAAGAACCTAGATGTCCATCAACAGATAAATGGATAAAGAAGATGTGAGATTATATATATATAATATATATATAATGGAATACTATGCAGCCATCAAAAAAAGAAATCTTGCCATTTGTGACATTGTGGATGGAACTAGAGGGTATTGGGCTTAGCGGAATAAGTGAATCAGAGAAAGACAGCTATCATGTGATCTCCCTGATATGAGGAAGTGGAGATGCAACATGGGGGTTTGGGGGATAGGAGAAGAATAAATGAAACAAGATGGGATTGGGAGGGAGACAAACCATAAGTGACTCTTAATCTCACAAATCAAATTGAAGGTTGCTGGGGAGAGGGGGAAGGGGGGAGAGAGAGGGGGTGGGGTTATGGACATTGGGGAGGGTTTGTGCTATGGTGAGTGCTGTGAAGTGTGTAAACCTGTAAACCGATTCACAGACCTGTACCCCTGGGGATAAAAATACATTATATGTTTATAAAAAATAAAAAATAAATTAAAAAAAATAACATAGAAGAAAGATACATGGCATGTTTTTTTTTTTTAGAATGTGTTATTTTTTTTAAGATTTTATTTATTTATTTGACAGACAGAGATCACAAGTAGGCAGAAAGGCAGGCAGAGAGAGAGGAGGAAGCAGGCTCCCTGCCAAGCAGAGAGCCTGATGTGGGGCTCGATCCCAGAAGCCCTGGGTCACAACCTGAGCGAAGGTAGAGGCCTTAACCCACTGAGCCACCCAGGCGCCCCTAGAATGTATTTTTGATTGGAATAAGATCCCTGTAAATGTTTGTGTATGTGTTGTTTTCCTTCCTCTTTTTCTTTTGCATGCTAGAGGCTTATGTATATATACAGTCTATGTCTCTTCAAAGCCAAGAGGGTGTGCTACTGTCTAGATCAGCATCTAGAAAGTAGTTAATTTTTGTGGAGTTGACTGGGTGCCATAGAACTGAAAGTCCCCATGGCATCTACCCTACCCAGGATTATAAGAGAAATCTCCACAGTCTACTCCTTTGGCATGGATTTATTGTGCATAAAAAGCTTTAAAAGAGCAGTGCTGCTGGAATATGGTGCTGGATTTGATGTTAGGATTCTGGTTAGCCTTATTTCTAAGAGCAGGCATTTCCAATGTTTGAGTAGAAGGATAATGACTTGTAAAGATGGAATAATCAGGATATAGTTATAACTGACAGAATTTCCCCCCACTGCACAATCTATTTGAACAAATAGTGTGTTAGAACAGTTCCTTGTTAGAACAAGTGTATCAGAACAGTCTCTCCCACAATGTTCATAGCCAAGTCAATGTAACATTGGGACTAGTGTATTTTAAATAACTTTCAAGTAACTTTTAAATAACTTTCAAGCCCATATCAATTTTGTTTTTAACACCTATTTTGATGTATAATAGATATATCATAAAATTCACCTGTTTTGAATATACACTTTAATGATTTTTAGTAAATTCCTGAGTTGTGCAACCATCATCTTAATCCAGTGTAGGAGATTTTCATCATCCCAGTTTGGTCCTTTGTGTTCGTTCACAATAAACCTCCCTTCTCCTTCTCCCCCTCCCACTCCTCCTTCCTTTAGTAAACCACTGATAGATAGTCTCTATCAATATATTTCCCTTTTCTAGATATCACATATACACTTAATTATATAATACATGGTCTTTTATTTCTCACTTCTTTCACTTATCATAATGCTTTTGAAGTTTGTGTATGTTGTAGCATGCATCAGTATTTCATTCCTTATTATGTCTGAGTGGTATTTCATTATGTGAACATATCATGTTTTGTTTCTCCATTTACCTACTGATGGATATTTGTGTCATTTCCACTTTTTGGCTACTATGAATAGTATTAACTTCATGTCCAAATGTTAGTGTGGACATATGTTTTTCATTTCCTTTTGGTAGCTACTTGGGAGTGTAATTGCTGGGTTGTGCAGTCATCCACATTGATTCTTGACCCACCTTTAATCCATTCATGTAACTATTAAAATAATCTTTGTAAAGTGAGATCTGACTCATGGCACACATATGTTGAAAGCTCTGAAGGATCGCCCAATGTTTATTCATGTTCTGTGCTAATAGAATCTCATACAAAATGTAAAATCCCTGCTTGATTTTATACTGTCTTATTCTTGCTCCCCTTTCTCTAGGAGTACTGGCTTGTTAATACCTATTTAAAGGAGCTAGATTTTCTTATGACCTTATAGTCTTCAGACTGATCTTCCTTATGTTTGGAGGCCTACAGTGTTATCCCCACTGCATTCAGTGATTAATTAATCTTTTAGACCTCTAGCTTAGAAGCTGTAATTGATGCTACAAAAAATTTTAACGTCCATTTATATGTACACCCTATCTTCTAATCTTACTTACTATCATTTCTCACTATAGATGTCAATTAACTATGTGAGTAAACACTGTGTAAAAAATGCTTGTGTAAACTTTCACTGGGAGAAAGTAATTCTCCATAAAGGACAAATGGAGAAAAGCATTATCTTACTGCATACATGTAAATATCCTTCCTTCCTTCCTTCTCTCTCTCTTTCTTTCTTTCTTTCTTTCTCATTCTCTTTTCAATGTAGAATAAATATAACTCATATTACTTGCACTCCTGCCTCCCTGAATAACTTATCATATGGTTGGATATGGTAGTTTGGGCCTGGTGTGAGATTTTGAATTGCCCTATGTAAGAGATTGCCACAGGAGTAGGTAGAAAACATATTATAGAATTTTCTATGCATTAATGCATAGTGACAAGGAGAGATACTTTGAAATGAGATATGGAGAAAGAAAATCAGTATGGGACAGTGTTTTAGGATGCTTAATAATGAGAAAGTGATGACTAATGCTATCCAAGGGAGAGCTTGTATTTCCTGGGATTGATGCAGCCAAATTCACAGTAGGAAAAGGCATTCTGTAAGAAACAACATTTATTTTATTTTATTTTTTTAACATTTGAATGCTTTCAAAGTGAAGTGATTATAAACACAATTTTTTTTTTCACAAGTTCTGTGTCTGAAAACAATGTTGTAATGTCATGGCTTCTATCCTATGGTAAATTTTAGGGATATTGTTTTTAAAAATCTCTTAAAATATGAGTTGGAAATCATAGCATTCTTGAAACTCAGTTGAACTTTTGATACTGACATGTCATTGATTGGGAAGAGGGCTCTAATATTCTGTAGGACTGGTGCACTTTTTAATTTTAACAAGCAGACACAAGTGAATCAGGAGTGTGAAAAATGCCATCAAGTTGTGTAGCAGCAAGTGTCAGTTTAGATAAGGATTACAATATCGGGAGTAGACTCTGACCATGGAAACTGAAATTCTGGCTACATATTGAGAGGCTAAGGAAAGATCTGTGAAACTAGGGCAAAGGAGTGTTGGACTTCCAAAAAAGAAATTTAAAAATTCTCTCAAATATGAAGGAAATTGAGCAGATTTCCCCATGAAGAAGACTTCTCATGGCAGTTGGGTAGCAACAGTAAAACCCTGGTTCAGAAAGTTTATGACTGAAGGGTTATCAGATATAAGGAAGGCTCCAAATCCAAGCAGGGGATTAAGAATGAATTCATTAATCGTTGCAGTGGACCAATAGGGATGATTTTCTTTATTCAGCATGCAGGCTTACATCACACATTGAGAGTTAATAAGAGAAAGTGAAAGCTTGATTCTGTAATATTTTATTTCATTATCTGTGGCCACAACTTTTAAAATGGTGCTTTAGCAGACTCTGCACTCTGTGAGTATAGAGGTATTTTTTAAATGATTTGTAGTGTTTATAATAAGCTAATTTTCAAATATTTGGGGTGCATATGTTCTTGCATAAAAACCATTTACTGGCAAATATATTTCTCAAACTAATGCAATGTTCTTATCTAGTCTACTGTGCCTAATTTGAAAAGTGGAAGATGATGTGGAACTTCCTGGCAGGAAGTTGAGTGATAACACACATTAATGAAGGCAAAGTGTATGACATATCAATTTGGGTCTCATTGGATCAAAGCATAACTTTCATAAACATGCAATGTCCTCATTGTATATCTCCTTGTCCTTATATTCTTAGTATGGAGATTTGAAATGGGCATTCTTTCTGTGCTAATGTTGGCAAATAGTGTTCATTGCTATCAATATGCCATCTATTTCGAAAAAGTAGGGATGACATTTACCACTTTTCCTTAAAGGGTCATAAAGCTGCAGACTGTCTCGGGATGTGTCTGCTGTGGATATTAACACCATGACAGAAATCACTTAAACCCCAAAAGACCCCTTTCCTTTGAAAATATGAGGATTATCAGTACTGAAAAAAGAAAAGAATAAAAAGTATCTTTGAAATTTTAAGTCCTTTTAAACAGATTAACCATTCCCTTTGATTTTTTTGGTGTGGATTAATAGCCATAGGAGATAGGTAAAAAAAAAAAATAAATAAATAAATCCACAGTACATTTTTATTTGATTCTCAAATTAACATAATGCATTGATTTTTTTTTTTTTTATCTTCCTTTATTTCAAGGAACACAGGAACTTAAAGGATTTTGTCTCTGTGTGTTACTTTGCTCTGTCAGCAGCAGCTTGGAAGAACATAACTGTGGAGAGTAGTGTATCAAGTAGCATAAAGCACTAGAGAGGTAGATATTGCCTCTGGCACAAAGTATACAGTACCAATAATAATACCTCATTTATCCTACTACTGCTCATAGAAAACCTGTAAGTGCTAAACATAATTCATTTTATCTGCACTAGCTTACTAATCCTTTTGCATTAGCACTTTTCTAAGGTGTTCATTGTTGGCAATTGTCTTCCAGGCAGGAGGCATTTTGAGTTCTAGGTGCCAAGGAGTTAAAGTGGTGTGAAATTATTAAATAATTAAATTTCCTATGTGAAGAAATGCTGGGGTAAATAAATCCTTTTGCTTATGCAGATTTGGTCTATCAGATATTCTTGGGAAGTCTGTCATCATTCAAGATGTAGAAGCAACTTTGCCAAGCATATAATGCTTTGTTTGTCTTCTTGGCAAAATTCAGTATCATATTTAGAAAAGTTTTGAGTTCATGGAAATTTATTAAAGTACAATCAAGACAAGGTAAGTGGGCTTAAGTGCTATGGGAAGTTACCCTTTGCCACTGTTTAGTTTAGTTTTGCATCAGTGGTTTTGGAGTTTTAAAAAAGTTTTTAGTCTTGGAAACATTTATTCAGCTGAAATATTTGGAAGAAATCCAACACATAAAATGCACACTAGGGGATTTTCTCTGCTTGAAATGCATGTGAGCTACTTGGAACCCTGCCTGCTTGGCCCTCCTCATCTTTTATCCCCTGCCTCCAGCATACGCATATCACCCTCTGAGGACTCCACGGAGTACAATTTATAAAGCACTCTCTTAGACCATAACTACTTGAGAGAAAATTGAATAGAATACTAGTGTCAAAAAATAGCCCTGTAGTGACCAAGATAGTACTAATAAATTAATTTAATTTAGTTGTTCACTTACTTAATTAGAATCATGTATATAATCCTAATTCAACAGGCACACACAAACATATATATAGGATTTTAAATATACATATTTAGGATATGTATATATAGGATATGCATATATATAATTGGGATATATAAATTATTATATATTATATAATATGACTTTATAAATTATTATATATCATGTATTATATATTATAAATTTTTTATGTCCTAATTACAGCAACAAAAGCATCAAACAAAAAGAGATTGGAAAGATGGAATTCAAAATTCAGTCTAGGAATAAATGAAACAGAAAGCCTGAAAAGTCTCAGGAGAGGAGAGGACATCAATATAAGGACTCAGGTCAAAGAGTGGAAACAAGGAATGTAGAGTTCAGGTTTAAAACAGAGTTGAGAGGACTCTTCCCAAAGCAGGTAGGGTGGTGAGGAAAGAATCTTAATGATGACCCCTGTGATATTATGAACAGTCACTATATTTATATTTTGTGAATTAATGGACATTTACAGACATATTTTGTACAAAGTACTGAGGAAAAGGGGATGCCTGGGTAGCTCAGTTGGTTAAGCCTTCGGCTCAGGTCATAATCCCAGGATCCTGCGATCGAATCCCACATTGGGGTCCTTGCTTATCAGGGAGCCTGCTTCTCTTTCTGCTTACTGCGCCCCTGCTTGTGCATGATCTCTCTCTCTCTCTCTGACAAATAAGTAAATAAATCTTAAAAACAAAACAAAACAAACAAATAAAATAAACCGAGAAAGCTGAGAAAAAATAAGAGGAAACAAAGGCAGGGGCAATGTCAAGTTCAGGGAAGTATTTAAGAGCAGCTCAAGGAGGAATAGAAGTTGTGTCCTGTATAATGCATGTACCCCTACATGGAAAGACCTGACAAATAGTTGAATATTGTTAAAATTCAAAGTGAAAAGAGAAGAGCAGAAAAAGCATGAGGCTATGTATTTCGGCAGTAGCCAGATCATGAAGGGCATTGCCTTCCAGGTAATCAGTTTAGAGTTCGTCCAATAGCTTACAGAGAGTCATTAAAAAATATTGTGCAAAGGATTAGCATGGCCAGACTTGTATGCTGGAATGATATAACGGAGGAAACGAAGCCTAAGAACATAGACTGAGAGAGTGAGTCTTAAATCATTGTCAAAGAGAAATTTCCCAAACTGTTTGTGTGTGTGTGTGTGTGTGTGTGTGTTGTCGTTTACATTTCAAGTTTTAATTTAAATTCTAGTTTGTTAACACACATGGCAAATTTGGTTTCAGGTGTAGAGTTCAGTGATTCATCACTTACATATTCGTAAATTGTCTTAACCAGGAGCATTCCAGAATTAGAAGCATTGCAAATTACTAATGGAGTGGTAAAATTCTTCATAGTAACATGGCCGCCAGATCACTGTTTAACTCACATTTCCTCCTGAATTTTCATAAAAACACAGGAAACAGTGCAAATGTTAAATCAACAAAGGAAGAAGGGAATACACATATCAATCTTTTTGGCCCAGAATGTAATTCCAGTAAAGGGAGGCTCAGCAAGAGAGTGAAGTGATAGAAATAAAACTTTAGAACTGTTGTTGAAACACAGTAAGTGCTTATAATTGTTGTCTCATTGTTATTCCCCTGTGCACATTTATGGGTTACTATAAGCAGAAATATATTTATTCATCTGTAAAAAAGGGAGAAATGACACCTACCTCACAGAATTTTTCTAAGCATTTAATTAATTTATGTATGTGATCTTCTCCCCTGGTATCCATAATGTATTAACTGTGAATAGGTTTAGTAGTAGTAGTAATGGTAGCAAGCAGCTGCAGTAGTGAAATTATAGTTAAGTAATGGTCCACAGTCAAAGCTGCTGACAGTTGGGCATTAAATTCTGATATAAAGTTGATGACATGAAGTTGCAAAGAAAATAGATGTCACTCAGCTGACCAAAATTTTCATTCACTCATGTATTTCATGTACAACTTTCAAATAATCAGGTGGGGAGGAAGATGTTGTCTACAGTCTAGGAATGGAATAGGAAACTATCTCATTCCTCTTTCTGACAGTGTTACACTAAAGAAATAAATGCAGACTCTGACTGCATATTTTGCATATCAACTATATCTATAACTTAAATCTAAAAGTAGGGTTATCATGAGTGAACAAGGAGGAGAGCTCAGAAAATTATCCATCATACTCAATTAGTAGAGTAAAATTGACCTTGTTATTTAAAGAGGAAATGGAAAAACATCATAGGAATTTTCAAGAGATTCATTAACACAATATATTTATTTTTATCTTTTTCAGCTTTACTGAGGTATAATTAGCAAAATTATAAGATATTTATACAGTCTGATGATTCAGTATACATATACATTGTGAATAGATTCCCCCTCTAGTGTTAATAATTAATATATCCATCACCTCACATATTTATTTTTGTATGTGTGGGAACATTTAAGCTCTACTCTCATCAAATTTTATTTATTCAATATAGTGTTATCAACTATAGTCATCATGTTAAACATTAGGTCCTCAAAACATACTCATAACTGAAATTCTGACCTGTGTATCAACATCTTCCAATTTCCTTCATTTCAAGCCCCTGGCAATCACTTTGGTTTCTACTCTTTTTCTATGAGTCCAGCATTTTTTTTTAAATTAAACTATTAGTCTTTGTCTCTCTAGCTTATTTCACTTGTTACGATGCCCTTCATCTTCATCCATGTTATCAGAAATGGCAGGATTTCTTCTTTTTTCCATGTATGTACAGATCATATTTTCTTCAGGTATCTCTTCAAGATAATTGTTTTGTTTAATTTGGGTATATACCCAGAAGTGGAATTACTGAATCATATGGTAGTTCTATTCTTGATTTCTGGAGGAATCTCCATACTGTTTTTCATATAAGCTGCACCAGTTCACAAAACCACCAACAGTACATGGGGGAACCCTTTTCTTCCTGTCCTCATCAGTATGTGTTATTTCTTGTCTATTTGATAATACACATTCTGTCAGCTGTAAAGTGATATCCCACTATGGTTTCATTTGCATTTCCCAATGATTAGTGATGTTGAGCCACTTTTCATTTACCTACTGACCATCTATATATCTTCTTTGGGAAAGTGTCTATCCAGGTCCTTTGCCCGTTTTTTTTTTGTTTTGTTTTGTTTGTTTGTTTGTTTTTAACTAGGGTATGTATGTATGAATGCGTGTGTGTGTATGTATGTGTGTGTGTGTGTGTGTGTGTGTATTTGCTATTGAATTGTATGAGTTCTTTGTATATTAGATTTTTTTTTTTTTGCAAATATCTCCAGTTTGGTAGCTTTTCTTTTTCATATTTTTGATAGTTTCCTTTCCTGTACAGAAGAAGCTTTTTAGTTTAGTAAAGTTCCATTTGCTTAATTTGCTTTTGTAGCTTTTGCTTTTGTTGTCTAATGAAGAAAAGTAATTTTTAAGACCAATGTCTGGGAGCTTATGCAATATTTTTTTTCCGGGAGTTTTATAGCTTCAGGTCTTAGATACTAGTCCAATCATTATTTAGTTGATTTTTGTGTATAGTATAAGACAGGGTTCCAGTTTCATTCTTTTGCATGTGGCTATCAGTTTTCTCAATACGTTTCTTGAAAATTTTATTTCCCTGGCTCATTTTTTGAAGGTTAGTTGACCATATATCTATAGAATTCTTCCCCCCCACCCCCGGGCTCTTGTTTCTGTTCTGTTGACCTATGTATTCGATAGAATACATAGAACACTGTACTGTTTTGATTACTGTAGTTTTGTACTATAGTTTGAAATCAGGGAAGTAAGGTCTTCAGCTTTGTTCTTCTCATAATTGTTTTGGCTGTTCATGCCTCCATACAAATTTTAGGATTGTTCTATTCCTGCGAAAAGTGCTTTGGGGACTCTGATGGAGATTGCATTGAATCAGTAGATTGCTTTGGGTATTGTAAACATTTTAACAATATTCTTCCAATCCATGAGCACAAAATAACTTTCCATTTTTTTTCTTCATTTTCTTTCCTCAGTGTCTTATAGTTTTTGTTGTATACATCTTTCACCTCCTTGGTTAAATTTGTTCTTAAGTATTTTATTCTTTTTAATGTCATTTTTATTGCTATTCCTTTTAGTAGCATTAAAACAATAAAACAATGGGATTGTTTTCTTAATTTCTTTTTGTGATAGTTTGTTGTTAATGTTTAAAAATGTAACTGGTTTTCATATATTGATTTTGAATCCTGAATTCTGCAACTTTACCATATTTATTTATTAGTTCTAAATGTTTTCTGGTGGAGAATTCAGAATTTTCTATACGTAATAATATGTCACTTGCAAACAGAGACAATTTCACTTCTTCTTTTCTAACTTAAATGCATGTCATTTATTTATTTTTCTTGCCTAATTGCTCTCACTAGGACTTACAATACTATGTTGAATAAAAGTGGCAGGAAATTGCATCCTTATCTTGGTCCCGAACTTAGAGGAAAAGATTTCAACTTTTCACTATTGAATATGATGTTAGCTGTGGGCTGGATATATTTGTACTTCATTATGTTGAGGTATGTAAATCTTCCTTGTGAAGTCTTCAGAGTTTTTTCATGAATGGATGTTGAATTTTGTCAAATACTTATACAACTATTGACATGATCATATGATTTTTATCCTTTATTTTGTTAATGCTCTGTATCACATTGCCTGATTTGCAGAATTTGAACCATCATTAAACTTTGGAATAAATTCCACTTGGTCATCACATATATGATCCTTTTAATATGTTTTTGATTTTGGTTTGCTTATATTCTATTGAGTATTTTTGCATCTATGTTCATCAGAAATGCTGGCTTGTATTTTTCTTTTCTTGTAGGGTCCTTGTCTGGTAGGCTACTGTATGATGCTGGCCTCATAAAATAAGTTTGGAAGTGTTTCCTCCCTATCTGTTTTTTGGAGAGGTTTGAGAAGAAGTGGTATTCTTTAAAATGTTTGTTTGTTTGGATTCGCCTATGAGGCCATCTCATCCTGGGTTTTCTTTGTTCTTTTGTTTTTGATTAGTGATTCAATCTCTTTACTTGTTATTGCATTAAAAAAAAATCAACAAACACAAACTCAAACATTAGAAATAACTAAGACAGTTCTCTTACCAAATCCAATTTTAAGCCAACTCCACTATATTCTAAAAGGGTCTTGCCAAACAGAACTCCTGCAGGAAGAAATCAAATCTGAGATCATTGATCAGAGCTTTAATACTCTCTCTGCTCCTCAAGGTTGTGCCAGGCATGAGTTGGGTTATCTTTTAAATACACACTTAAATGCCCATATCTTTAAGCTTTAGTAAGAAGCTTTTGAATTTGTCCTCATGCAACTTATATCCTTCATGCCCTCATAAGCTTTATCTTAAAACTCTTTGAGTAAATGTTCAAAATCCCCTTTGGCCAGCTTCAACATCAATATATTTATAAAATGTGTTAAATCTATAGATAATATCTAGCTGATGATCATTACCAAATTCAATCTGTAGTATAGACTGTGGATACTTGGTGCTCTCACCAAGAAAATTTGGTATTATACCACTCATTTCTCTCAACCGTCCCCAAGACATCAATTTGCCTTAACAACTTATATATTAAACACAGCACTTATTAAATTTTAATAAACACGTAAATTATCTGAAAGATCTTACCAAAATACTGCTTCTGATAAACTAATTTTGAGATGAGCCCTAGGATTCTACCTTTCTAATAACCTCTTATGCCATAGAGATGATGCTAGTCCAAGAACCACATTCATAATAGCAAGGTAGTAGAAAAATTAGACTAATGATTCTGAACCAAGGTTATATATTAGAATTACCTGAGGAGCTTTTAAAACAATCTCTGTACAATCCTTATCCCAAGCTAATTAAATTAGAATTGGGTGAAGCCAAAGTATTGATATTATTAAAAATCATACAGGCTATTCTAATATGCATTCAAGAACGAGAACCTCTGGGTTAGCCTAACCTGTCTAAATGTTGCATCTGAAGATACATTGCTAATATCTGGCCATTCATGGCTCTTGCCCCAAGACAGCTGAAAGTTCCTTGCTGCCAAGAGCAGAGGTACTATCATATTCATCAATTTAGCCCTGATATATAGCAGAGTGTCTGTCACATAGAAGGCTCTCAAATCATATTTGTTGAAAAGGTCAGAAATTCCCTAGAACATGCCTGTGACTTGTATGAAACTGGATTTTTCTTTAATCAATTTGAACATGGGTTGGGGAGACACATGGTTCATTAATGTATCCTTTCAAAATACATCCAGTACCTATTCTTTATCATAGATTTTGGGCATACAAGGCTCTCAAGAAAGTTGTGGTCTATGAATTAAGCATATTCAGGCTAAGATTTTTGAGTCATTCTTTCTGCAGTCTTCAGCAGCATAAGCACAATTTTAAAACAATAAAATAGACAACTAGCAAGATGACATTCTTAAAGTAAAGGCTATCAAATGAGCCAACTGTCAAATTATGTAAATTTGAAAGTCTAACAACCTTGGTAAAGGTCCTTTAATTGGATGACTCATGTAGAAAATAAATGAACTGTCATTTAAAAGTCCCTTTCCATAGACAGATTTAAAGGAACAGAAATAGTACTTTAAAAGGCTCAAGGTAGAAAAAAAAATTAGTAAACTTCAAGACATTTTTGCACACCTGAACTATATATATTTTAATATATCACACATAACTATAGTCATCCATGCTAAAAGAAAATTTTCTTTCACCAAGTAATAATAGCATTGGAAAAACTGATAATACTTGGTACTAACTCATAGAGATACATAAAACATTAATGGTCTTTATACCTAAATGTTAATCACTTCTCGGCCTTTTGGCTAAGATCAAGTGTAGTATCTGTGCTTATCAGTTTATACCTAAATGTTGAGTTTATACATAATGCTTGCTTCCTTATTTACATTTTTTATATCCTCCAGATTTTCTAAGCTTACTTTTTATTTGTAATTAAGACATTGTTAAACTAATATATTTAATAGAATCTCACTTTTATTATTAAATTAAACAAAAGCAATATGTAGGACTCATTTTTCCCAGCTCTTTTCACCTTCCCTTTTTCAGGCTGCTACTTTTCTGCCTGTTATTACATGACCTCCCTGTTTCATTGACTTTGAGTTTGAAAGAGTAACCTGTCTTGGCTGAGTGGTGTGTTTTGGCATTTGGGTAGAAGTTTACTGTGATTGCATGTTTTAGCTAATGCTCTCTTGTTTCTGCCTTCTGCATGAAATAAAAGCATACCTAGAGAGAGGCCTCTTTCTGTCTGATCCCTGGAACAAGAAGGGATGAGGGACAGATACCCAGTCTACATGTGGCCCAGCCAACCTGAAACACAATAACCCACTTAATGTGACCGGAAGTAAATCTTTGTTGTTTATGCCACTAAGATATTGAAGTTCTTTGTTCTGAAAGCAAAGTTAAATAGGAAAGTAAGAATCGATATAAGGGAAAGTCATACTTATAAGGCACATTATTCAACCTCTTTAATGATTCTGATGTAGCTTTAGATAAGGTAATCATTAGAGACTGGAAATTATAGAGAGGAATTAAGAAGAGATTAGAGTAGGAAAATAAAGAGAAGTGCTATTCAGTGGACAGCTTTATTGAGGATGAAACACCTTAAATCTGTACTCTAATAAAAATAGTCCAAATAGACCAGAGTTGGAAATGTAAAAATAGTAGAACTGTACAAACACACTAGAAGAAAACTTAGGTGACTCCTTTTATAACTTTGATATGGAGAGGAAATTTTCTATTACTCAAAGTGAAGAAGCAATAAGAGATTTGACATAAAAATGAAGAAAAATTTTGTTTCATCTAAAAAGAACTACATCATATGCAAAGTACAGTGATAACACACTAGAAGAAAATATTGAAGCATGAATCAGAGATAATATCTATAAATGTATAAAATATATATTTGTAAATATATATATTTATATTAAATATAAGGGTATATAAAATTTTAAATAGGATATCCCTAAATATGTATATATATAAATATATATCTGTAATATATTTAAAAAGTCTTATACTTGAGGGAATACAAATACTTTTGAAAAGTGGATGAAAGACATGAAGAGAGAGTTCACAGAAAATTAAGCAAGTGCTCTTCAGACGTATGGGACAATGTAAAATACACTCATAATGAAGGGAATGATAACCTTTGTCACTTGTGAAATTGAGCAGAAGTTAAATTTTTGGCAATATCCTCTTTGGCAAAAGTTTATCCTACAGGTATACTTCCAACAACATGAACACCGATATGCACAAGATAGTCACTGAAGCATCATTATACCAGTGAAATATAAGACACAGCCTGCATAACCATACAGAGATCAGTTGGAGAAAACATTTTCATAGTAGAGAATGTGCAGCTCTAGAAACAAAATAAGGAAGGGCTCTGTAAATTGACATGGTGTAATTTCCTGGATTGATATTGTTTAGAGGAAGAGAAACAGAATAAACTATGTTATATTTTCTGAGAGACAGGTTATTCTTTGAAAAAGGATAAACACAAGAAGAATAAAATAGAAACCAAATAAAAATGGTAACTACAATGTGTGGGGCTTTTCTGAGCACATGTTTTATACATGTTTGACTTTTCAACTACATTAATATTTTACATATTAAAAATTGCCGGATGCCTGGGTGACTCAGTTGGTTAAGCATCTGCCTTTAGCTCAGGTCATGTCCCCAGGGTCTTGGGATCCAGGCTCATATCGGGCTCCTTGCTCAGCAGGAAACCTGCTTCTCCCTCTGCTTGCTGCTCCCCCTGCTGTGCGCGCTCTCTCTCTATGACAAATAAAATCTTTAAAAAATAATAAAATAAATTAAAATTGCCAAATGACAAAGATTGGGGAAAAGTCTTAAAACTGTTTTAAGATACAATAAAATGTGAACAGGAACTGATGGACCAAAACTGAAACTGGTTTCAGCTTCTCTTTTTACCAGTGTCTTGGTGTCCTGTGTTAAGTAGGGGGCTCCTCAAGTTGGGGTGTCTGAGTGAACATGATGAGCAAAGCCCTCTGAAATCTCATCATTGGCACGTAGAATAAATGAGGAATAAACCTGTACTTAGTTCAGCAACGTCCATATTTTGTTTCCAGCTTAAGTTAGCCTATGCCCACAAGTGAAACAAAATACGAAGAGATTGTGAAGCTGTGGCATTTTAAAGACAGATTATGTATTACCTCTTTCAGGAATACACAAAATAATAAATTTGGATGTCACTCTAAGTTATTATCATAAACTTATATGCATTTGTAGATGTTACATTTGGGGCAGGGGGTTCTTGATGAACAAGGACACAATAAGACACCAACTGGACTGAGAACTGTGACCGAGTCTCTGAGGTAATGGCAGACTCTGGTGCTTGCAGCTATTCATTCAGCACGCAGGATCACTAAGGAGTATTTCCACTTGTTTACTGCCATACAAAATAGAAGTACATGCCCTTTTGAAAACCAAGAGCTTGCTGTGAATGACTAGAGAATTAGAACAAAAGAGGTACAAAGAAACGAGAGCGGATGCACAAATGAAAGGAATATTATGAGAAGACCTGAATGTGAAAATAAAAGAGAAAAAGTTAATATGAAAAGCTGGAAACCTATGGTGATAAAAGTAACAGGTGGGATATTTTTTTCTGGCAATTGTTTTTATTTTTATTTTTAAATTTTGTATGCTTGATATAAACTGCATGCACTAAATCTGAGTTATGATGTTCTATTTGAGAATTACTTCTCTGATATTAAAACCATTAAATACCTATGATCATTTTACCTACAAATAAATCATTAGGCACTAGGATTTCTTATTAAATTAGTCCAACTGGTCAGCAGTGAGTGAAAACACATTTAGTTGATGTTAAATATTGCACAGCATATTACAAATGGCTGATGCTCCATAACCGGTCCATTTATAGTTTATGGTGCAAATTTTAAAGTCAAGTAAATGGTGTTTTCAGCGGTAGTTCATGTGTTATGACTTGTTGGGGTTGTAAATAATTTGTAGGGCATTTATGTATTTCTAGATTCCATGTACCTCTTGCTTATAAATCTATTTATTAACCCTTATAAATAATTGATGACCATATCTCAAAATGAATCATTCCTAAAATTGCTTAACTGTCTGGAATTTTTCTTTAGTAATCTCGTCCCTCATTTTCTTTTCATATCTCAATCAGGTATAAATAGAAGAAGGCTGCATGCACCTTTTTCTTCTCATTCCTGAGTCTAAGTGTCTGTGCCATCATTCACCTTTACAGTGAGAAGCAATGAATTCACGCCATCAGTTCTTCTCTTGGCACCTTCAATGAGTAATTGGTTTTCTTCCGAACCCTTCATCCATCCCAGCTTTACCTCTCTTTACTCCTCTCTCTCTTTTCTTCTTTCCTCTTCTCTCTCTCTCTTTCTTTCTCTTATCTCTTTTATTTCACCACTTGGATACTCTACCAATCTCTTTCCATCCTTTGATACCAGGGATGTGAATAACAAATTTTATCATATTAATAGAATAATTTTTTTTTAACTAAACCACAGTAACTGAGGATTTGGTGTCAATTACCATAAATGTCTTGGAATAGAGAGAAGTGAGATGTAGAAAAGAGGCCAAGGATGGTAAAAGGAAAAAAAATTAAAAAAACAAATGCATGGCAGGCCCTTGAAAAAGATATGTTTTAGGGATTTGCTGATGCCCTATTATACATCTTTTTTTTCTTTTTAATTGAAACCTCAATTCTTTCACCTTTATCCCATCTCCCAGGAAATCCTTTAACTAATACAGTATATTTTCTCTCATCCTACTAGTCATACATGCACCACTGTTCCTTAGTTCATTATTTATCATTATTCATTTATTCATATATTCCTTGATTTGTTTCAGAAGGAATGAAGGTTTATAATAACATATGGAATACAAATTTCTTGTAATTAGCATGTAGATGAATGAGGAATAAATTTGTACTTAGTTCAGCAACTTCCATATTTTGTTTCCAGTGTAAGTTAGCCTATAAATAAATAAATAAAACAAATGAGTGAGACAGTCTGGACAAAAGGAATTTCAGATGGTAAAAATAAAATGAAGCTAAGTGAGCCATAGTTCCTATCTTCTGTTATACAGTGCAAAATGCACATGTTAGAACAATGCTCATCCTTGAGATCAAAGAGATGCAATCATTCTCATCTTCGTTTGAGAAATCTTATATTGCTTACCTTGGTAGCTAATATTACTTCATCTCCCTGAAAATGTTCTCATGGAAATAATTTTTGCTGGACTCTTCTTTTGGATGCCATTATTATCTCTATGTATATTCCAAGTGTACTAATACTCTGGATTTAATGGCTCAATAGAGTGGAGAAGATTGTTTATAAATCAAGCTGGATTTCAAGGGAATTATCCACATAAACATACCATGAATCAAATAGAAAAGAAAATTTGCTGTCCACACTGAGGGGGTCTTTGCCAGCAGGACACAGATGAGTGCAAACACTTCTGAGGTAGATCTGTTGGGGGAGATGAAAAATGACTGTGGTAGTGCAATTAAAGTGTGTAAATTATATTTTGCATTATGCAATATTTGAATTAGCTGCTGTTTGAAGGTAAGTTTTCTCTGTGTGAGAGGTCACACACGGGTAAACATATATTACTAAATCAGAAGGGAATCACAAACAATATGCCTGAAAAGTAAGAAAAGGAGTGCAAAGATTTATTAGGAAAGTGTTCAGTTGATAAATGATAACATTTATTTGTAATTTGAGGATCTGACCCAAACAACACTCATTAGCTCAGCTTGTATGAAGCCAATTAGTTTCATAAATTTATTGTTTGTTCTGATGTTATTTGTAAAAGGGTATCATTATGGTACTGGAAATGAGATTTGTTTTAAAACAAATGTGAAATATTTCCTTAATTATGCTACTTTACTTTCTCTATAAAAGTCTGGGTATCTCATTTTCATATAGAAGATATATAAACTGTAATCCTAGTAAATAGTTTTTTTTTTTAAGACTTTATTTATTTATTTGACAGACAGAGATCACAAGTAGGCAGAGAGGCAGGCAGAGAAAGAGGAGGAAGCAGGCTCTCCACAGAGCAGAGGGCCTGAGGTGGGGGCTGGATCCCAGAACCCTGGGATCATGACCTGAGCTAAAGGCAGAGGCTTTAACCCACTGAGCCACCCAGGTGCCCCAATAGTTTTTGATATAATAAAAACTCATCCTTTGTACTTAAGGCAAATTTTTGGAACCATAGGAGATACCAGTTTACTGATTTTATTTTAAGCATGTATCTTATTTACGGTACTGTACCCCCCCCTTTACTGATCTTAAAAATAAGAACCAAAACACTTACTGAGAATTTCCTATGTTCCAGGTAAGGTGCCATCTATTTACATGTATTCTCTTTTTAATTTTCCTGACTCAATAAAATATGTCCTATTACATTCACCATTTCGAAATGAAGAAGTAGAACTTAGCAATTATACATGATGTACCTATCTATGGACAGACACTACTAAAATGAGGAATAACTGCATAGAGCATGATTAGAAATTTTATTTATTCTTAACTACTATTTTATTCTCCTTTGACTTTGGTGCAATTTGAAATGTTATTCTTTACTATTCACATAAAAGCTGCTATTACTTTCCTTAGTACACAAGTATAAGAAAACAGATGGTCCCAAATATCTGTCTTAAATTAAGTCAGAAAGCATCTTAAATGTATTTGAAGAAAGCATCTCTATATTTAAGAGATAGCAACTATAAGTTGGCTTCCTCTTAAGGAGATTCAGATGTATTTTCTCCTACAAGCTAGTTTTCTTCATTAAACTCAGTTGTTAGGCATCATTCTGACGCCACCATCTGATACTATAAGGACCATGAATATAAGCGATTCAGTTTATTTAATGATTGGCTAAAAATAATTTTAAAAGAATTTTCATTGAAGAATGTCTAAGATTGGCTTAGGAAGCAGCATCAAAACATCCAAATGAAAAATTGTCAGCTACTCGTCACTCTAACGAAAAATGTCTTTTAAATTTGGAATCATTAAAAAGAGTATTTGTTATATTAGTTTTCAAACAATTTTCATAATACCTCAAACAAAAGTCACTGAAGTAGGGAGAGGCATATTCTGGACAAGATGTGATCTCTTCTCCCTTATATTGAGAAGAATAGCTCCATATTAGTTTGTCTGATTACTAAATATTTACCAACCTCTTTCAAAAT
This sequence comes from Mustela lutreola, assembly GCF_030435805.1. Taxonomy (NCBI): domain Eukaryota; kingdom Metazoa; phylum Chordata; class Mammalia; order Carnivora; family Mustelidae; genus Mustela; species Mustela lutreola. The sequence continues at coordinate 120,546,841 of NC_081292.1, read as the reverse complement.
GTTGTATGATGTTATTCATTCTCTTCAGCATTAAAGAAATATTTTCCATTTTTGCGTGGCTCATAATACATAGGGTTCATGATATATGATACATATGCTCTATATAATATCAATATTACTTATACATTATTTTTAATCATTAGTCCACTTTTAGAATAAAAAAAATACATGACTGAATGAAAAATACATGAAAACTTCTCAATAGTTAAAACTATTGAGTGGTTGTCGAGCTGATTGAACAGTTGAATTATGCGAGTGCTGCTTGCTTGCCAGTAATGCTACACATGCTTACTGAATAAGGAATAGAGTGGTCCGAATTATGTTTAAAAGCAAAAACTTTAAAGTATTTATTTTATTAATTTACAGGAAAGTAGAATGGAATCTGACTTTATTTTGACCCTCAATGTTGTGAGTTTCCTGGAATAACTCTGAGGTCCACTGGTTGGAAAATGATGATCCAGATAATGATGGTTTCATTTGCCGTCCTCTGCCTCATTGTTTATTTTTTTCTATCATTCCAGATCTTACGAGATAATTCAATATTATTGTCACCCTCAATCCCTACAACAATGAGGAAATGGAAGCTCAGAAATTCTAAATACATTTAAAAAAAAAAAAGCCCCTAAGTAGGTAAGACATAGCCATACCTAAGCAAAGCTACAGTATTTAAAAAGTGACCATAATATGTAGAAGTGATTTTAATTTAAAAACCACAAATGTAATTTGTCCATATTTATTAAAACATAGAAAAAAAAAGAAAATATTGACTAGAGCCTTATTTGAGGTCCTTTAAACTTATTCCTTCCAAACACGCACACATTATTCTATCATTTTGTTCAAATAGATGTGCACAACAGTAAAGTATTTCATCAAAATTACTTCCCTCTTGAAACTTTCCTCAGTGTCTGCTTCCAAAACTACCGATTTAAATTTGCACAAAGAAATGCATGAAGACCTCATACAGTACTATCTTGAAGCATTTGTTTTTCACTTGCTAATGAGTGCAACAGAATATCAATGTCTAAATTTATGTTTGTTCTGCGAAAGAGGGAGGTTTGGGCTTCATTTTATTCCCACATGTAGAATGTATGTTGTAAAACAGTGTGCCTGTATTGGTGGAAGGAGGTTGGGAAAAGTTATGGAGAGAATATGGAACTTAAGGTGCTACCCCTCCTTTGTGATTCCCAGTTCTGTAGATTTGGAAGAGAGAGGCAAGCAGTCACTCGATACCAAAGGAGTAAGTAAGGGATAAGGTATCAGGCATATGAGTTAGATATGTCTGAACACACATCTTATAAGAATTCTGAAGATAAGAATCACAGCACAGAAATGTATATATATTAGTGTAAGGGTGAAAGGTATCAAAAGGTATACACATTCTGTTATAAAGTAATAAGTTGTGGGAAGATAATATATAACATGGTGACTATAGCTAATAATACTGTATTGCCTATTTCAAACTTCCTAAAACAATAGATCCTCAAAGTTCTCATCACAAGAAAATAAAATTGTGTAACTATGTAAAGTGACAGGTGTTAACTAAATTTATTATGATCATTTTGCAGTATATGCAATTATCAAATCATTATGTTGTATACCTGAAACTGTACATTAACCAAACCTCATATTTTTATATAAACCTTTATATTTTTATATAAAAAATAAATTATATAATTTTTATAAATATTTTACATTTATATAAAAAATAAAAATTAAAACAAGAAAAGTAAAAAGATAGTCTCAGAACTAGAGGTTTTATAAAGGATGCTTATTTTTTCTGATCATTAACTCTAGAAAATGAAGATCAGGGCATTGAAGCAGGTATCAAATAAAGGGAAAAAAACAGAAAGTTATGCTCATGCATCTTTGCTATCTTTTCCTGATAAAAGTTAGTATTAAATAGTGTACAAATTGGAAAGTTATTGTTAAATATTATTGAAGGAGTATTTCAGAGTTAGATTATTATTCTGTTATTTATTTTACTTTAATCATGAACATAACAATCAGGTAGAAATTTGGTTTTAATCATGTTACTTAGTGTCCTTATTACCACCCATAATTCTTGGCACAACAATAGTGTTCCATGAATGTCTGTGATTATATGAAATGACCAATGAATTACATGTACCCACCAAAATCCTCTTGTATTTGAAAACTTTATCAAGGATATTAAGATAGAACAGAACCATTCCTCCCTCATTTTGGCTGCCAATAAAATACCTACTAGATATCAAAGTGAGACAGATTTTCATTACATACATCTCAAAAAACAGTTTACAACTGGGAGGGAGGTGGGGTGGGGAACCTATATCAAACACCTCAAGCCTAATGAGGGGCTCTTCTTTGGGCAGACTGGAGGGCTTGAAATGTGTTCTCTACTACTGGGAGACCCAAAGGTCTGGAACAAGATTTATTCCAAAGAAAGGTAAACAGGCAATGTGTGTAGTAGACCAAGCTATGTTAGGATAGTCCTGTTCTCCAAGGATTTGTCAGGGTGAGGGTGTTCTCCCTAGAACTGATGTGGGCCCTGGAAGGACAACAGAACCCAGAAGCAAGAAGATGGATAAAAGGACCAGTTTCCTAAGAGCTGAGGAAAGGGTTACAACTTATGGCTGGGGATACAAATGCATCTTCCAGAGTCAAGAGATCTACATAAAAAGTATCCAGTGATGGAGTCTACCAAGAAAGAGCCCAGAAAAAAGTATACCTCAAGGCAGTGAGTCATCTGTAAATATCCACCAGCTGAGTGAGAACAAAGGGGATGGAAATAGTGCCTGATTGATGAGGAGCTTATCTCTCTTACCTTTCTTCTTAGCACACTTCCTGACTGAACTCTGACCTTGGCAGGGTCAGAAATAGCTAGCAACTGGGCAGATGGGAGGAGGAAAAATAAAAAAGGAGACAGAAAAAGCTGGAAATAGCATGTGTACCATTTCAGATTTAGGCCAAAGTAAGGCCTCAATTTGGGAAGAAGAGTTAATATTGAATTGATTTTGACTGGTATAATGGACTAGATATACTAACTTTTGAAGTGAGACAGTATTTATGACTTAGCACGAAGACAAAGCTATCTGCACCTGAAAGCTGGACATTTTAAGCAGGAACAAAGGATGATTAAACCCTCTTGAGTCACGATCCTGGTAGATTAGTTGACACTAAAATTTTGTCCCTGCTAGTTTATTTGACTTCTGTACCAGAGGCCACATTACCAATGGCTCAAACAAAGAAAAAAAATTACAGAAATGCATATATTGGTGTAAAATTGAGCAGCCATAAGAAGATGATCTCAAAGAAGAAGAAACATTATAACATGGAACCTTTCTCCTTAATCTTCTTCCCTACCAGTTGAAAAGTATTTCACAGATGGAGAGGAGGCTGGGAAAAAAACTGGTCTTCACCCAAGGTGTGTTGCTTTTTCCTTATTTCTTAAGAGAGTGAAAAATCTAGATATCCTGTGAGGATTTCCCTAAATGGGAAGGAAGAGTGACAGTTAAAGAATGTCTGGGTGCATTTGATAGTAAGCTAGTGGAGGAGCCTATCTTTGGGACAAAAAACAGCCCACTATTTTTTGAAATAGAGAGACAGGAGCATTCAGAGATGAAGGAAATCAGGCAAGATCAAATGGTGGTCTTCAAAGATACTGGGCAGTAACATGACTGGATCCAATTAACTTTGGGGGAAAGCAAATGCCTGAGAGCAAAGAATAGTTTGCTTAGTAACCAGAAAGAGATACTTCCACATTTATCTCTACCAAAACCAAATGCTTGAGTTTTCTTTTAAGACCCAACAGAAATGCTTAATAAGGAATGAGATCTTAGTATCTGGTTCCCTTTCAGGTGAGGTCCTTGTCTTGGATATAGTACTCTTAAGAACACCAATTCCAACTCGAATATTTCAGTTTCAGGAAATAATGTTTAAAAGATCTTATTAAAGTATTCAATACTGGTTCTAACACAAGACATAAGGGATGCCATTAGGTACAGAAGAGCTCTTATTTGTTTCCTCACAAAGGAAAGGAAACAAAAACTTTGCAGAGATTTTTGTGCTTTATCTTTGTACCTCAAACTTAGGCTGTATTTATAATTGTTTTTATGTGTTTGTGACAAACACTTAACACCTATACACTTAACACCATGTTAATATGGCCACATTAACATTCAATGTGGCCAATTAAGATTATGGCCCCCAGGCTCTCACCCTGATGGTGCGATGACCCCTTCAAACAGGAAATTGATTTATCTGACTAAAAGGTGTTGTCCTTAGGAGAATTTTGTGGGATAGGGTGAACCAAACTGGCCAATAGGTAAAGTGCACCTTTAAAAGGAATTCATTTAGTGCTGATATTATCTTTTAGAGGACCGTAGGATTTAATAATCTCCCAGTGGTCCTCCGAAGACTCTCACCCAGAGCCTGATGGTCTGAACCTTTCATTGCCAAGAAATGATTAATCTAAAGATGGACAGTTCTCCCATATTCAGGTGGCCTCAGTGTGGGGCTGTGTAGTAAATCCATCTCACAGTTGCAAAGTATATGGCACATCCCTGGATCTGAGACACTTAATCTCACAAGGCCCCATGCACTGCAGTCTTGTCATCATTGAGGCTTTTGGGTTCTTTCCTTTGAAGGTAGATACATCAGCTCTTTCGGTACAGAAACCTAAAAGAAAAAACAAAAATGAATACACCTATGAATTCTTTTCCCCTTAAAAAGCATGAACAAGGTCAAACATATTCCATATGAGATGACTATTCCAGCATCTTATAATTGCATTTTCCACTTGAAATTTAGGTTGTCAGTGAAACAATTATTTGATTTAGGGAGTAACTTGCAACTTTCTTCACCTTTGTTTTTCCTTTTTTTAATGTCCTGAAGTACTAATATAAAGTGATATAAATTCTACATCAATATCCATAATTCTTTCTAACTTTGTTCCTTTTAAAAATGTATTTCAGTTTAAGACTTTTTTTTTAAGCCAGCAAACAAACTACCACAAAAATGCTGGGAGAAGTATGAAGATCCTGAATTAGTACTTTAACAAAGACTGAATTTCAGGTAGTAAACTTATAGAACCCAAGGACAAAAAAATTCAGAAAATTAGTTAAGTGTGCCACTGTGTTATACAACACACATACAACATTTATTAGAAACCCAAAGCCAACCATTGAAATTTGTAGGCATACAAACATAAACTTGGTTTAGTTGTCATTTGAACTAGGGCAATTACATTCCCTTAATTACCTGTTTTAGGTAGACAGCCTCAGACTTACTTGCTGCATGGGATCTCTTTTGATGGAAATTATTTTATAGATTCAGTTGAGAAAATTATATGGAGCATGACATTCGTCAGCAAAAAAAAAATTTAATAGTTAAAAATATTGGTATTTTCCTTAGTAGCCATTAATTTAAAAGTAAGGTTGAAATCAGTAGTGAATGCAACCTCATATTTTATTCCTCAAATTCCTATCTGTATTTCCAAAAACAAATATGGATTCATATTCAAAATATAAAAAGGTGTTAAATTTATTAAGTGGGTGTGTTTTATTTTTTATTTTTTTATTTTTTTTGTGCAGCTATCACGTTCATTTCCAGTAAGGGTATTTTTAGACATTGCATTCATTAGTAATCCTCAGGAAAGACAAAATAAACTTAATTCTCAGGATATGTGCATTTCAGTCTTCAAAGACTTGTCTGAACAATCTCTGGTAATCCGAAAGAATTGGGGAGCTAAACACAGCACTATATAGCTTTTGTCAGTATTCAATTTAAATAACAAGCATTAAGACATCTAATACTGCACCTGGAACCTAACAAGTACTCAATAAATATTTGCTAAATGAGGAGGAATAAAATAGAATTAATTGATTCAGATTCCTGGCCTTTTTTAATCCAGAGAAAAACAGAGAAACTTGGATGGTTACCTAAATCAAAGAGACAATTTCAGCCTGATAATACTGCCTGAATTCTGAATTACTGAATTTTAGAAAGTATTTCTGTATGTATTTACCTCATTTAACCTACACTGGATTAATGATTAAAAAAAGACTCAGTTTTAATGATTTTATATGTATATATAAACGTGGATTAATTTGGCAGTGTCTTTTTTTAAAACTTTAGTTTTTAGAGCAGTTTTAGATTCTACATTAATTAAAAAAAAATAAACTCCTGAAGATTCCTAGGATATTTTATCTATGATATTGCATTTACTAGTTAATACAGTCATTTCTCTCTTTAACATTTATTTTATGCCTAGTGGATGACAGATGAGGACACTATTTTGTACAATGCCAGGGACACTAGTTATGCTCTAGGAAATCCTATTTACATGAAACACAATGGAATGGGGTTGCATCACGTGGCCCTCTGATGCCAGACACTGTTCTAGGCACTGATAAAAGAGCAGAGAAAACCGACAAAACCCAATCTCTAGATTATAACTTTTTACAGGAGAGGCAGTCAAGCATAAGTTAATAAAACCAAGAGTATCAGAGTTACAAGCACTAATGAGAAATCTAAAGAAGGAGCGTGTCCTGAGAAGGCAGGAGCTAGCAGAGAAATTTTGCATTGTTGTGAAAGAGCTCTGTGAGAAGGTATTATTGGAGTAAAATTGTAGAAAAAGTGTTTGAGTGTGAGTGTATGTGTGTGTTCAGGTGATACATACATTGTTACACTGAGTCCCAGAAGGGGATGGCAAGGAGAAGCTGGTTATCATTGGTTGTTTTTCAGATGCAGCCGAGTTTTAAATGAATTATGTTTTTCACTGTACATGTTATCTCAAGGGTATTAGATGAGAACAAGGCAGAACTGAAAGTCAACGTGGAGTCTGCCAGAGCCACTGTGGCATAAATTAATGCATCTGTTCATTATGTTTTGTTAAAACTATAAGATGTCAAACATAGATGCAAAGGAGAAGGGATGCCATGAAAATGGGCATAAAGGGATACGTCCAAGACACACCTAAATGACTGGTGAAATTTAATGCACTTAAATTTTATAAAAGAAATTGAATGCAGCAGGAGAGAGCACCAAATATTCTACCAATACAGTGAAGGCTGCTTAATGAGCAGATATTTAAGTTAAAAAAAAAACGGACATAATTGAATACTATGAAATATACATTCTTCTCTCTGTTTCTAAAAGATAAAAGGGAACAGAAATACTTATTGGTGGAGATTATTCAAAAAAAGGACAAAGCAAAAGTGGGATTAACCCTTTACTCGGCATTTACATTAAAAGCTAATATAACTGAGAAAAACAAGGATTCTACGAACTCCAATTATGTAAACTTGAGTCTTCATGGTTTTGTATTTATGCTCAAATATAAAAAAACAAAGAAGGAAAGAGATCATGTCAGAAAGAAGAACATTTGATTATGTGGTTCTACGTGATTTAACCATTATCCAGCTAGATGAAAATAATTGTTTTTTTTTTTTTTAAGATATTAAATGTAAAGTGCATGAAATTGCAAACTAATAGTAATAATGACATAACAACCCAAACAGTTTCCAGTTAATGTGCACTTACTCTGCCAGGTACGGAGCTAAGCACTTTACACACATTATATTATTTAATCCTCATAGGAATCAATGAGGCAGTATATAAAACCAAGAAATTTTAAAAGGATGCTGCTTTACTAAGGGTATCAGTGAAAAGAAGTACAATGAGTTACTCTGAAAATTAGAACTTAACTATAACAAAGTAATTAATACAATAAGGGATTCTTACCCTTTCTAGTAAATAGAAAGTGAGTTATCAAAAATATTTCATGAAAGCCAGACTTCGCACTGAATTTTAGAAACAACTAGACATTTTCTTACAGAGCTGGAGGGTTGAAAGATACAGTGCCAATGACAAATGAGAGCAGTGGAGTTGAGATAAAATTAATGAGGACGGGCTTGCTTCAGGCCGTTTTCTGTCCTGCATTTCCTTTCACCTGGTGTCATTATGACCTATCCCAAAGATAGCATAATCATATCAAAAAGTCTAGTCATTTTCTATTTCCATGGATACACAGTCGACTACTAGTGTCTTTTTTAGTTGCTAGTCTGAAACTTCACCAAAACCTTTCTTTCATGAATGCTGATGCTGAAATTTTGAAAAGATAGGAGATTGACTTTAAGCTATTAAATAATTTGGTTTAGCTTCACTGAAGCAAAAATACAAAAGCTCTAAAGTTGCGTGTGGGTTTGTTCACTTCTATCTTGACATTGGACAGAAATATGATAGAAAACTCTGTTTAGAAGTTACTATGTCAAGGGAACATATTAGTTGACCTACAAAAGTTTCTTCCAGCACTTAGTGATGTTTGATAACGAGATTTGACAAGGATGTGGCTGAATTTGTTCATGGACTCAGAAAATATTTATTAGCACCTATTTAGAGCAAGAATGTGTTGGTGCTGTAGGGCAGGCAAATGCAATGTACATGGCAACTCCATTGTCAGTGTGCCCTTCTGGAAATCATGTAAGTATTTGGCATCACAATCAGACATGTCAAAAAAACATTACTTCTGGAATATTCATTCTGAAATTAATGAAATGTGTTAGTTTGAAGAACTTTTCTCTGGGTTATTCAGTTTCTCTAGGGCAAATCTCTTCTATCTCTCGCCTGCCAGGGTGGGGATTATAATTTGTCAGGTGCTAGGGGAGGTTGCTGAGGGTCCGCAATTCCTAATGCATGCTTTCACAAAACTCCTGTCTCTCAGCCTCTATCTCTCTTCTTCCTTCCCTTGTACTTGGGAACCTCCAATCTCTTTACTTCAGTTGCTTTATAGCAAAACATCGCCATCTCCTGCAGCATTAAGAAGTAACAGTGATCTCATGCATGCGTCAGGGAAAGCCCTAGAGGGCCACATACATTGTTCTTAGGCATTCACCCAAGCCCCACTCTTCACCTCCTGCTTGTAGGTTCTGTGATGCTTCCAAACTCTGGGAGGCTCAGCTACCTGCAGAGCTTATCAGCTCACATCTTAAAGGTACTCGCAACCATAAGGCACATGGGTTCACCTTCTTTAACTCTATTGTCACTCATCACTTTAACATCATTTTTTCTAATACTTGGCTAAAAACATTTGTCCACTGTTGCTTCCCACCCACCACTCTCATCATAAATATATTAATTTGTTTTCTTTCTTTCTGTCATTTCCCATGTTTGGGAGAGGGAGAAAACTTCGATATACCTCACTTAATTGGTAGTATTCAATAATTTATATGAGTAGTAGATATAATGAGTATTCAAAAATTTATATAAATAGTAGATAACTGAAAAATTTTGCAAAATGTAGTCTAGCTACCTTAGTCATAAACTAGGAAAACATTTTCATCTCGCCTCCTCCTTTCTTCCCTGCAACAGAGTTGGTCTTCTTGCTTTTTAATTTGTGTTCTCTATAATCAACATTCTGTTCACAGAGAGAGTTAGCTCTTAATCTCTTTTGTGGAAAATGGATATTTCTCATTGAGGATTCATGTGAATATAGATTCTTCCCCACTAGCCAGAAAATACAGCCATCATGGTGATTCTTGTGAGGTCATGTTGCTTGTAGGACTTGTCCCCTCACTCTCCAAATCTGCATGCACAGAGGTGAGAATATGACTTCTTAATTATTTCATGCCAAGTATCCTACTGTTACTATATGTGTGTGCATGTGCATGGGCATCTATATGCATGTGGTCAGTAAGTCACACTGTACAGATTATTATTGCATATCTTGGATGGAGATAGGAAAGACAAAATGCCAGGAATCAATAGAAAAAAATAAGGCTGTTTTGGCTTCTCCCCTCTCACCAACAAGCATATAATAGACTAAGATGATTCATGTTAATATCAAGAGTTCCAGTTCCAGTTCCACAAGTGAATGAGGATTGTGGTTATAGGCACTTACAGGCAGCAGACAGTCTCCATCTCAGGGAAGTTGAAATTAAAACAACAACAACAACAACGACAACAAAACAAAACAAAATAAAACCCAGATGGGTTTGTTTCAGGACCTGGTCAGCATCACGGTTGCAACAGAATGGATCCCAGTCTCAGATCATATGTCCTTTTAAGAACTAATGGAGGGATGTCTGGGTGGCTCAGTGGGTTAAAGCTTCTGCCTTCTGCTCAGGTCATGATCTCAGGGTTCTGGAATCAAGCCCTGCATCAGACTCTCTGCTCAATGGCTAACCTGCTTCCTCCTCTCTCTCTGCCTGCTGCGTCTCTGCCTACTTGTGATCTCTATCTGTCAAATAAGTAAATAAAATATTAAAAAAAGAAAAAGAAAAAAAGAACTAATAGAGATCAGGGTGGACTCTGATCAGTTATGCTATGTCAAACCTTGTTGGATAAGGTGTCGCAAACAGTACAAAACTAAGACTATAAGACTATTCTTTAGTAGTACTATAGAAGTAGGTGTCATGTGAGGAAGGAATCTCTAGAAAAGTACAATTGTGTAATATTTAAGAGCATTGCCTACTTCTAAATCTCAACTGAAAATATGGAAGTATGGAGGGTCAGAAGATGCGTGTTTCTTGATTGGTAGTTCAGTTTATAAGGCTATCTCCTTTTCCATGAAGAGATAGTCAGTTTCCACCTCCACAAGGGCTAGGAATCAGGCCACAAGGTGCTCCTATATGAAGAAGAGTTCAGCAGAGAGAGAATTGAATTGGTTTCTTGGCATATAAGGCTCAACTTGCAGGGCTTCTTGTACCATAGCTTCTGTTCCTTGCTGAACCCTTTCTTGATTTGGGCTCCAGTCAGAACTAGAGGTCTTTTGAGTTGCATATGTAAATATATAGTTGCATCCTAAAACCAGAATTGCCCACTCCTTCCTAGTGGAGGGTGCCACAAGATGCAGCAACCAGTCTCACTTTAGGAAGCATATCCCAGCATACTACTAGGAATTTCACTGATACGACAGGACCCTGAATTTTCACAAGAATTAATTCCTTTTGACATATAAGTCTCTTGGTATGAGATCAAGGGTACTGTCTACTTAATGTCACTCCGTCCAATTAATAGAATGTCATTTACTTAATAGATAAACTTTATATTTTATAGGTTATCAAAATATTAAGGTTCTTTGGGAAAATTGCCTTACAGGGAACAGAAAAGCTGATATAGTAGTTCAGAGATAGAGCATCAAATTACTCTCTCCATATTATAAGGCAGACTGCTCCTGATAGCCTTTACTAACTACCACCAAGAAATAAACAAAAAAAAGTCTTACAGGTCAGCTGGTGGTAGGTTAATTGATCTGCTAAAGATATAATATCTCAAACGGCAATTCCATTTGGCCTTCCAGTTTTATTAAGTTTTCAGTAATGCATGCTTTTTCTTCAAAATCCATGAAGGATCCTTGCATGTTTGCATGATGCAAGGAAAGATAAATTGAGGTGTGATAAAAATCAAGAACCCTGAATCTTTCAAGGATTTGATAGTACTTTAATTTCTAAAAATCCTCATGGCATGAGGTAGGCATTGCTTTTCTATTTTGGTGGTGTAAGGAAATAAAATGAAGTTGCAGAGGGTGATTCCAAAGGCTTTTATGGCTTATCCCACTAAAATATCTCTTAGTAAAATGGGAAGTTGTTTCAAAGTCAAGAATATCTATCTGGAGTATACAAAATGTTATCTGATATATATATTTCCTCTATTTGCTATTTTGATTTTTCAGATAGTAACAATAATTCACAATCAATTTCTAAAAAAGCATGTGTTTTTACTGGCTATTTATTTTTTCTCAGATTATAGTAACCCTGGTGAAAGGATACATAACCTCCTGGGGAAGATTTATAGCAGAAATTGTAACTGTATTCCTTAAGTTGACCTAGCCTCTCTCTCAATCAATAGATTTTAGTTCTAATAACTGGCTTAGATATGAGAACCGAGTGGGAAGCTTGTATTCCCACTGTGATAACTAGAGTCAAGTTTCTGCTTCCAGTCATACAAACTGTTCTTATTATATGTATCAAGCAACAGCTTTGAAAACTGCCCATCTATTTCATTTCACCTGATCAACAGTATCATAAAGAGTAAGTAATGACCCTATAGTCCTCTAAACTCGATGTCTCCAAGTACTATTTCTAGCTAAAAGGAAAGAGCTCCTTAAAAATTTTAATTCCATGATTAAGGCAGGAAATATGCAGTTAATATGTGCTATTATTATTATCTTATTATTACTATGCCTATGTAATTAATATCAGTTCACTGCTCTCCTGTTGCACCTGCCTACCCTGATCTCTATACTAATTAAATTGCACAATATACATTTACTAAAGACAGAACTCCTTTCGTTCATGTAGAATAGCTTGACTGTCAATGACATCAAAACAATTACTCATTTGCTGTACTGCAAAATACACATAAAGCTGAGTCTGAATGACAAAAACAGTATTACCAATACTATTAACAACATGATTTAGGAAAATAGGTTAAAACTGTTTTTTGAAGATCATTTTGCTTTGTTTAAGTCTCATTATTTTGATTTATGAGACTTATTTAATTTACTTTCATTTTTATAAATTACATTTTAAAATTTAATTGTTTTACAATTATGTATATTTATATAGGCTCAACATCACACCTGAAATAAAGATTAGCAAGTTAAATCTCTTGAAAGAATCTACAATTTAGAGAAAAAGTTTCTATTCCTGACCATGGCACTCCACTGTTATCATTCTATATATAAATATGATTATTTTTCATTCCTCAATGGCTTATCCTCCCATTTTTAAAAATTTTCTTATTAAGGTATACAAATAATGCAGTTCTCTTTAGTGTAAATTTTTCAAATTTTGACAAATACATACAGAGGCATAATCACAACAGTCAAGATATAGTAGCCACTGCTAAATCACCGCATGCTCCTTATAGACAAACCCACAACTACCTCCAGCCTCTGGCAACCACTCATTGGTGTTATGTCTCCATAGTTGTTTTTTATTTTTATTTTTTTCAGAATTTCATAGAAATTGAATCATGCTGTATGTAGATCATTGGAGTAAGGTTGTTTCAGTGAATTTGATGTTAATTGTTATATATATTAGTAGTACATTTCTTTTTTATTGTTCTGTGACATTCCATTATAGAGATGTACCACCATTTATTTAATTTTTTAATTTAAATTCTATTAGCCAACATACAGTACATCATTCGTTTCAGATGTAGAGTTCAGTAATTCATGAATTGCATATAACACCCAGTGCTCATAACATCACATGCCCTGTTTAATGCCCATCACCCAATTACCCCATTCGCCCACCCACCCCCCTCCAGCAACCCTGTTTGTTTTCTATAGTTAAGAGTCTCTCATGGTTTGTCTCCTTCTCTGATTATTTCCTATTCAGTTTTACCTTCCTTCCCTTATGATCCTGTGTGCTGTTTCTTATATTCCACATATGAGTGAAACCAAATGGTAAGTGTCTTTCTCTGATTGACTTATTTTGCTCAGCGTAATACCTTCCAGTCCCATACACGTCGATGTAAATGATAAGTATTCATCCTTTCTAATGGTTGAGTGATATTTCATTGTGTGTGTGTGTATATGTGTGTGTGCACACACACACACATATACCTATGTATATGTATATATGTGTATGACATATATATATATATATATCATCTTCTTTATCCATTCATCTGTTGATGGACACCTTGGCTCTTTCCATAGTTTGGCTATTGTTTTCTTTAAGCCATTCTTCAGCTGGGGGACATTTGGATTATTTTCAGTTCTCCAACTCCTCATTCCTAGTATATAGAAACATAATAATTTTTGTAAATTGTCTTGTATTTGGCAACCTTGCTTAACTTCTTAATTGGTTATAGTCCATTTTTTTGTTGATTCTTTAAGATTTTCTGTTAAGATAATCATGCTCTCTTTTTATGAGGGAAATTTATCCACAATTTTGCTTTTTATAACATATATGCACACTCACATATATGTGTATGTATGCATGTGTGTATATAAATAAAAGCAAATGCACCTTTATAGAAATGAATATTCTCTCTTGCTTAAGTTACAGAATACATTATTTTTTCATCATGCTTTATAAAAAATGAAATAAAACAAAACATACAATATATCCTGAATATCACTCTTTATGACTGTATATAAAGATGTTTCTTTTTCCCTGTTATAGAATCTTAGTCCTCCAATAATATAGTGCATCATTTATTCAGTCCTCCATTTGTGGACATTTGGATAATCCCTAATCTTTTGTTAATTTGTAGAGAATGCAATGCATAACTTTCTGCACATATATTTTCATATTTACATCAAAGAAACTTTGGAGCAGATATCTAATAGTGGATAGCTAGACAAAATGTGTTTGTAAATTTATTATTATATTATTCTCCATTAGGGTTATGATATTTTGTATGCCCATTAACAATACAGGAGAGTTTTGATTTTAGAGATTCTTCAAGAGAACACTCCATTACATCTGTAGAATTTTGCAACTCATATGTGGGATATTTTATTTAAATGTAGTTTGTATTTTCAAATTATTTTCTTAAGTCTAAGAGACATACAGGTAGCTCCACATACTTAATGCACAATTCATGAATCTAAAAGCATAAGCCTATTAAATGTAACTATAGAATATTCCAAAAACTCAATAAGACACTTTTCCGGTGTCCTATTTCCACAGAGATAACCACCATTTTGACTTGTGTTGGCTGTTCGAAACTCTTCTGTGAAACTCTTTTGTGAGAAAACTTGAAATTGTGAAAATCTTGTTCCTTTTATTATATCATTACTCTCTTACTGCTTTGTGGAAGCTGTTTATATATTCTGAAAAGTATTTTTTGGATATATCTATAGTAAATATTTTCTTTTAGTTCTTATTTCCCTATTAATTCTTTTAATTGTTTTTTTAGTGAACAGAAATTTTCAATTTTATCAATTCATAAGTATATTTATTTGTTACATTTTTTTATCTTCTTGGGGCATTGGATTTATAGTATTGGCATATATTGCTGCCACTACTATCTTGCCATAATAATTTTTCTTTATTGGATTTAAGCATGCATTTTCTACAAATATTATAAAGCAAATTAATCTTTAAAATCTCCTCTTCTATAATTTTATTATTTACCTAATAATTAAACTATTAAAATTTTAATATATCATTCATATTGTGATACTTAGTCATGACCTATTTTTAATGAAGGAATAGAAAATGCTATATCTATAACATGTTATTCCTTTAAGAGAAATAAGTAGAAAGAAAAATCCTGAATAGATCATCTAAAAATTGTTGGATAATTCATGACATCACCTTATTTTAATTGCACATTAGACATTATATGGCACTCATTTCAACCTAAATCATGATGAACATTTTCACACATGAAAAGGAGCTATAGTAACAAAATCTCATTTTATACATCGGTAATTTGAGAAGTGTCATCTGATTAGACTTGCAGAGTGAACAACAATAAAGACCCAAGTTTCCAGCTTCTGTATAACATCCATAATTCTCCTCATATTAACATTTTAAATTCAGCAGAATTCCCGCATTCTTGTCACCTGTGTATGACACTTTCCTTTAAAATTAGAATAAGTGCATGGCACTTTCCTTTAAAATTGTAATAAAAAAAATTGTTAGATGTGCAGGAGAAAGGCATAGATGCTTTTCAGATCAACATGCAAATTCCTTGCCAAAGAAGATTAAGTCTTCACATTTGTGAATTCCTTTCATCAGGCTCCTAAAGGCCCTTCTTACCATGGTATGTGACCACAACTTCTGCCCAGGCTGTTTAAGCACATGGAGATTCAGGATCATCCTCCAAATGTATAATCAACAGTAGCATAGGTAACTTGAGAAGTAACAAAAGTGATTTTGGAATTCGTAGGCAGTTGTTCATTCAACCATTCATTAAAATATGCAAACAGACATTTATTTAGGATTCACCAAGACCAGACTCACTTCTAGGCATATATAAAGATATCAGAAACAGTGCTAGTAGGTTCTTTATTCATGTGGACTTGGTTGCTCATTGTCACCTGATTTATCAAAAATCATCTCTTTCTATAGACATAAGGTACATAGCTAGATACAGGACTAGTTATCCTGCAAAGTTGTGTTAGAGAAAGAACACATAAGGAAAGTAATTTGAAGCAAATCTCAATGCTGCTTTATGCAATCTGGGTAAAATGGGCTTCTTTTTCTCTACAAGAAAATAAACAAGTTATTAGTACTTGATGAAATTGGTGGATTGGTCAATCTTTTCCAATCTTTAGGTACTTTTTTTTTTTCGTATTAGATTACATCCCCCAGCCTGATTCTTCACAGAATAGGCATTGGGTCATATCTATAACCAAGGGCTTAATGATGACTCATTGTTTTGCATTTATAAAACATTTTTTCCTATATTTATAATTAGGAGTATAAGCAATTCCAATTTAAGAAGTAATAATGTGTTATATTTTACATGGCATCAAATTTTTTAAAAAAGATTTTATTTATTTATTTGTGAGAGAGAGAGCATGACAGCAAGCATGAGAGGGGACAAGGACAGAGGGAGAAGCAAACTCCCCACAAAGCTGGGAGCCCAATGCAGGACTGATTCAGGACTCCGGGATCATGACCTGAGCTGAAGGCAGTTGCTTAACCAACTAATCCACCCAAGTACTCCAGAATTTTTGATGAAACTAAGAAAATGACTGATAACCACCTCTCCTTCGCCAACAAACCTAACAAACTGAAGAGTTTCACTAAAACCAAAGTCAAATTTGGATATTTGGCCCAGACACAACTCAGCTTGTTTTTCAAAGAAGAGAGAAAATAACCAAGCAAAGCAAAGTGCTCTTCGTGGCTACAAGTCCCCTGTATATAAATAACTTGGGAATAGTCTCTACTAATTGTCTCCCTCTCTAAAGTCAAATGGTTTCATTCCTTATAAAATGTATAATTGGCTAAATGTGTGAGAAGTTTTCAGAAATATCAATTTCTTAAACATTTCTTGAACCAAAAATCTTTAAATACTATAGTAGTTTTGGGAGGATATTAATTAAGTATTTATTAGGTGTTTGCAGCATTATTTTTTAATTAAATTTATACTAATCCTTAGTGATATTTTTCTTTTTCTTTATTTCCTCTAGCTTAAAATGAGTTTCTTGGAGGCAACATATAGATGGGTTTTGTTTTTTTATCCATTCTGATACCCTGTGTCTTTTGACAGGGGCATTTAGCCCATTAACATTCAGGGTAACTATTGAGAGATATGAATTTAGTGCCATTGTATTGCCTGTAAAGTGACTGTTACTGTATATGGTCTCTGTTCCTTTCTGATCTACCACTTGTAGGCTCTCTCTTTGCTTAGAGGACCCCTTTCAAGATTTCCTGTAGAGCTGATTTGGTGTTTGCAAATTCTTTCAGTTGTTGTTTGTCCTGGAAGCTTTTAATCTCTCCTTCTATTTTCAATGATAGCCTAGCTGGATATAGTATTCTGGGCTGCATGTTTTTCTCATTTGGTGCTCTGAAAATATCATGCCAGCTCTTTCTGGCCTGCCAGGTCTCTGTGGACAAGTCAGCTGCCAATCTAATATTTTTACCATTGTATGTTACAGACTTCTTTTCCCGGGCTGCTTTCAGGATTTTCTCTTTGTCACTGAGACTTGTAAATTTTACTATTAGGTGACGGGGTGTGGGCCTCTTCTTATTGATTTTGAGGGGCGTTCTCTGAACCTCCTGAATTTTGATGCTCGTTCCCTTTGCCATATTGGGGAAATTCTCCCCAATAATTCTCTCTAGTATACCTTCTGCTCCCCTCTCTCTTTCTTCTTCTTCTGGAATCCCAATTATTCTATTTCCTCTATTGTACTTCCTGTACTGATTGAATTTCTTCTCTGAAAGCTCAGGAATAGAAATCAGTACATTAAGAAATGTCTTTATATCCCACACTGAATATGCCTTGACATTGGATACTTGTTAATCAGTGGCAATGATAGTCACTCAGACATGCATCTCTTGAGTGCAACTGCCATGAGGCATTGCTGGGAAAACCATGAGAAAGGTGGCCTTTCTGTCCAGTTTCCTATGGCTTGGGTCTCTCTTACTATAGACTATGAAGTATGAATTAACTTAGAGAATGTAGGGAGAGGACAGAAGACTATGGGCAGATTGACTGACTGATAAAGAAGTTCTGACACCACTTAGGAAGAAACTGAAGAAGTGTCAACATCCAGTAACATGGTCTGGTAATAGTCACAGTAGGCTAAAATCTTTTACTGTTCAAATGGAGGGCAGGGATTCAGTCATTCAAGGAATGCCATCAGTTTATTAAATAATATAATTGCCTTGATATACAGGCATTTTAAGTTTTTTAAAAATGGAATATTCAGTGAATTGTTTCAGAAGTTTAACATTCCTGAGACTTTAATAATATGCTTCAGTTTTTAATTAATTTTCTTTGAACATTATTTTACTGAAAATTTTAACTCAAAATTTATTTAGAAACCTAATTGTTGACATGTATCAAATGAAGCAGCCTATCTATTTTGGTTTGGTTTGGTGGCTTTTTGTTTTTGTGTGTATTTGTTCTGATTATTAGAGTGGGGAACAGCAGTCTCTTGTGGCATTCTATGACCTAAGTAGAAACTGAAGTCTTCTTGTGGTTGGTCGTACATACCTTGAACTTATTGTAGTTCCTGGCGTGCCAGAGGGCTTTCCTCAATGTCAGTGTTGTACTGTTGGCTCCCAGGAGTCCCTGCAGTCCTGTGCTTCAGGTGGGGCTACATTACGCACATTTACCCTGTCTCCAGAAGCAGCCTGCTGCCACTGGTTACCAGGTGCTAGGCTTATGTGGGGTAGAGGATTCTTAATTCTCCTCATGTAGCCTGATTTGTAATATCTTTATCTTAAGGTAAAAGTACTTATTATTTATATATATATATTTTTCTTATCGGGAAAGGATTCACTGTGTCTATGAATAAGATTAGATGAACAAAAAAGCTTATAGAATTCACACATTTATACAATTCAAAAAGAGAGAATAAATAAATACATAAATAATTTTCCTAAAAACTTAACTAGACATAGAAGAGACACAAGAATATTTAATGAGAAGTCAAAATATAATTCAAAGATATATATCAAAAACCTAAAAATCAATGAAAGAGAAAACTGTCAATTTTTAAACATATTCATTTATTTTATAAGTTTAATTTTAAAGACTTTTGAAAAAATATTTTCCTACCAAAAATACATTTTATTTTCAATTCAGTTAGAAATTAATTTGGAAATAAACTCATTTCAGATAAAAATTCAACCAGAAGAATTATATATTATTATCCAGTCTTTAATATGTGTGAGATTCATTTATTGTGGCAGGTAGCTCCAATTCCATCATGAGAATGGAATCTTTGGTAGAGATAGGGTAGAAATGAGGACAGAATAAGAAGGGCAATTCTGATGCATAGCAATCTGTGGATGAGAGCATCATTTTGCCTGAGTGGGGGGCCCATGGACTTCCTGAGGTTAAAGAGCAGAACGTGGATATTTGGGCTTGGAGGGTGTAGGAGAGGGAGCTGTAGACAGCAGAGCAAGCACAAAGTATGGAACATGAAAAATAAGTAGGATTTGATACACTAACTGAACACTAGGGCTGACATGCCATGACATATTTCTCAAAAATAGTTTATGTATATGTGTCTGTAAAAAGAAATCCATTTAAATTGTGGTCTCCTCAAGTTGAAAAATGTATGAGACAGAGAGAAGTGACTTAAAGAAAACTCAACATTTTTTTGAAATACTGAAACCAGAATTTGGGGTAAAAGTCAAATCAAATGAATTATTTAGCAAAGCAAAGTGCTCTTCGTGGCTACAAGTCTAGACAGTACAAAAATATCTTAATAAAACTTGATAAATTCTGTCAACAAATCAATATTTTTCCAGTTTTATGTGATTTTAAAAAAATCAAAGTAACTGTTTTTTTCCTATGTGAATGTAGCTTTGGATCAAATGTCCTCAGAAGGCAAGGTTCAAATTTGTTCAAAAACCTTGGAATATAGTGTTCATGATTCTTTATTTAGGTTTAGTCTTGAGACTAGCTTTTCTTGCTATTCTTATTATAATACTTATATAGGTCTCAAAAAGACATGATTTCCAACTTCGAGAAAAAATCTATTATTTAAGAATTTTTACCGTGACAGGAAGTTGCAGAAAAAAGGCCTGTCTGCCTTCGGACAAATGCTGTTCTGTTGATTTGTTAGGATTTAGACAAATGCTGTTCTAGTGATTTTTTAGAACAAAGCAAGTGCCTGATACCTAGGTAGCTCTCAGTCATTTCTTCCTAAGGAAGAGATACCCAGCTACCTGAACTCAGGGATAATGACCGGAACATACTTGCTGCGTAGTAGTTGATAAAAAATTACCTTTCATACTTTCCTTCCAGCTAAAAATGCATATAATGGAATTATAACATTTCCCCAAACAAAATTAGATGCATATTTAGTTTTTAATTTTTTAAGAAACAACTTCCATCTTTTTTCTCTGCAAGAGATCAAATAAATCATAAAGCAAGCCTTAAAATCAGTTTTATCCAAAGTGAACACATACAATCAATATTTTTAATGTTCTCTTAGCTTTTATGTAAAGTGCCAGAGTAAACATCTGGTTGCTTTGTAAGAGATCCACATGTCTTCCTCCCCCTTCATCCTTACCCCTTCCTAACCCCAAACGCACACAAAAAGTTTTTAGATTTCTTGAGGGCCACAGCTGGATACAAAATTATGTTGAATATTAAAATGATAAACCACATCTTTCCTTTTCATGATGGGCGCTTATGCTGAGTGGTAAATATTTTGGCATGATTAAGTGTGTCATAAATGGATTCACTTTGCAATGTGTTGACCAGCTTAACTTTTTCACCCCAGCCGAATTCATCATAGTTTTGAATAATATCTGAATGTTCTTCATTGTCTTTTCTGATGTTAAAACAGCAACATATGGTGCTTTGCAACAAAAGATAATTAGAATTTTGCCTTGCCTGTCTTTAATGCTCTAGTTTGAAAAAAAAGACAAACAAAAAGTTTGTTAATGGAATTTACAAATAGTGTGCAATGAAAATAAGAAAAATTAAGTAAATCGTCAATTTAACACCATCATTTGTACATTTCTAGCCAATGAGAATAAATATAAATGTTCTGAGTATTATTTTTAGCAAATTAAAAATAAATCTACATCTTCTCCTCCTACATCCCCCACCCCACAAAAAAAAAAAAAAAAAAAAAAAAAAAAAAGAAAGAAAGAAAAGTCCTTTTCATCCTAGAGTGATTGGAAGCTATTTGATAATCTCTGTCTATCCTTTCCGAAAACTTTAAGGCAATATGTTAATAAAAACAGGACACTTGGAAATTCTTGCTAAGAGATCTAGAGTTTTATTAATAATTTCAGTTCTTGGACACTTCTGGGCCTCATATTTCTCCGTGTTATTTTGTCAACCTATGATGTCAAAATGATAGTTTCTTCATGAACTGTAACCTCCAGTGTGAAGTGTAGTGCTTAGCAATTAGCAGAAACTAAGTAAGTAACTGACAAATGAATTAACAAATGAATTAGATTTGCTCATAAAGATTCATTTATTAATATAATTGAATAATCAGGCCTGAGAGGAGACTGGACCTAAAGTCTAGGAAAATCATGATGTACCTCAGTTCTTCCTTCTTACCAGTGTTGCTTTTCCCAGACTGTTTTGTCTTTCACTGTTATTTCTAAACTTCATTGTCATTCTTGAGAAATTTTTACACAAAATCTCTGCCTTTGTCTTTTCCTGTTTATTTTGTTCTTTCTTATTGCTATGGAAGTGTCCGATCCTGATCATGACCTAGTTCTTAGCTTCTGCTTTAAGAAGCTATAATTATGAAATTGTACCTCCATTTAAGATTTTCATTCTCTAGTACTTGATTTTAATTTTGCATTTCCATTCTTATGGCACATCTACATTGCCATACCAACAAAACTAACCTCTATCAGCCAGATTTGAAATCTCCCTCATGATGGAAGATATAATCATCATATTAGTTTCACTTCATTTTCAGTTTTCTATTTAATCTGAAAGTAGAGGAGAAAACATTAGGCTCCACTTCCCTTGTTATTTCTGCTGTAAAATATCATGAGCTGAACAGAACATCATTATATATATATATATATATATATATATATATATACACATACATATTCCCAATTCATATATATATGAATACATAATATTGATATAAATAAATATATAATTATGATATAAATCATAAATACATGTTCCTATCAGTGACAGGGTCAGGGGGCAGGTATTTTGAAGAGGATGTACCAAGAAGATAATCAGGCCTGAAATTTGTGGCTCCTTACTTATTTAGGCCCTTCAAAGGCATAAGAAGGTACCCTAGCAATCTATTTTTATGATCCTGTATTTTTGCCAAACCTCACTCAGTTGAATACATGGCTCTGTAGTCACTTTTCTCTTTGTGTGCAGGGTATTGGAATAGTTGTGGACATTCTAAAGTATTAGCAATAGGGAAGATAAAATTATTTGGGGGATAATGACATATATCATGGTTTGTAGTCACTTTTATAGTTACTTAAGGTTATTGTTGTCATCTCCTGTATATAAATAACTTGGGAATATCTATTCTGACCACTGTGCTGATTACCTGAGATTGTGAAATGAAGGTTTAGATCAAGTGATCTTACTATACAATTAACTTGTCAAGTGTCATTTGCCAATGAAAATATGTAAATAACGGAAGAAGTAAAAAATTTGGAACATATAGAGGCAGAAGCTAGTGTGTGAAAAATTCTTTATATATATATATATGTAATATATATACATATAAATTTATATTTATTTATATATAGTTATAAGCAAAGAAAAATTTGGTTTTCATTTATACTAAGTTAAAAGAGGTTTATCCACTTCAAATAGATAATTGATAATGTAAAGTTTTCAGTCCATACACACTTTTCCTTTTTTTTTGATGGAAACCACACAAAACAGAATTTTTCATATTTTCTATGAATATAGCCTACAAATTTTTGGTAGTAATAACAAATACTGAAAAATTGTCTGGATTAAATTATGTCTTATATAGTCTAACATTCAATATAAAAATTAGTCAAGTATGCTAAAAGAAAGAATAGATCATCTTCCTATTCTCTATATACATAGTAAAATTTGTCATATGAAGAGGCAATCAAAAAGTGTCAGCCAAAATATGTAGGAATAAAGTAGTATAGAGGTATGTCTATCAATTCATTTAAAAATATAATTTTTCCAAATTTTTCAATACTTGTGATAATTGTCATTTTTTTAAAAATTAGATTTATTTTTCAATCTAAAATATCCTTTTCATACTTAATTTTTTTTAAAGATTTTATTTATTTATTTGACACAGAGAGATCACAAGTAGGCAGAAAGGCAGGCAGAGGGGGAGGGGGAAGCAGGCTCCCCCCTGAGCAGAGAGCCTGATGCAGGCCTCGATCCCAGGACCCTGAGATCATGACCTGAGCCGAAGGCAGAGGCCCAACACACTGAGCCACCCAGGTGCCCCATACTTAATTTTATGTTTATAATTTTTATTCATTTTCTTAAAGAAGCCTCCCAAATTGGCTGAATAAAATCTGGGTATATCCTAGCTAGTGGTTATGATGTCTTCCTACTCTCCAGCACTATCACTTTAAACATTCTAATAGGAAAAACTTCCATAATTGTAAATAATGACAACACAAGGGCAAAATAATGAATGCTACTTAAGTGGTACAATCAGTAAGTGTATATAGTTACTGGGATTTACATTAACATACATATGACCAAAAAAGAGGAGCCAGAGTTCTATTGAAGGGAGTCATTTGGATCTGTATATAATTAACAGTAGAATGTTAATGAAACTAACAGTTTGCAAGTTTCTTCTCATTTTCATCCTCAGAATTGAAGAGTGTATTCCCAGGGCCTAATGTACCACTATGTACATAGTACTGAAACTAGAGCATTAAAGATAAATTAACAAATTTTCTTGTCAACATTTTGTGATTACGCATTCTCCCTTCCCCTATCTCCATTGTTTTACACCCATACTCAGAAGAGAATCACCAACTCACCAAACATAACCTCAAGGTCAGGCCACAGTTTGAGTGATTTAAGGGTGAGTATATGACTCAACAATGGCCAAGCTTACTGTCCTATCAATTTATAATTGAAGCTAGAAATTCCAGAGTAATCCTGGATAAACTCTGAATTTTAGAAGTATTGGTGAAATAAGCAGCAGAAAAACCTAAGACAGAAGCTCCCCATGAACAGGGAGCCTGATGCTGGGCTTGATCCCAAGATCCTGGGCTCATGACCTGAGTGAGCCAGAAGCAGATGCTTAACGGACTAATTAAAAAAAAAAAAAAAAAAAAAAAAGGAAAAACAATATTTAAGCTTCTACTTCTGAAATGTCCCTAGATTGAAAGGCAAATAGAAGTCAGAATAATTCCCATCATTAAACCAAAATTAACAAATGAATTGACCTATATTACAAGGTACATATATATAAATATGTATATGTATACACACACACATATGCACACACACACAATATATATGTAATTATATACATATATTTGTATATTATGGGTATATATACTATTATAATTGTATATATAATATGTATTACAGGCTATATATTTATATATATAAAAATAAATTGATGTTTAGAGATTTGATTTGAAAACTATTAAAATACATAATGACATTAGTGAATGATAGTTTTAAATGATTATTGAATTTGAAAATATTGGGTTTTGAATTGAATGTAGGTTAAGTTTTGAAGTTTTGTGTGCTTATTACCAACAAGTATCACAAAATAGAGTAGTACTGTGATGAGGTGACTTACAGTATAGTTTGAGAGACTTGACAAGCATGGAAAATTTATAGACAGTATGGTCTTCTAAATGAGTTTAAATATATTTATGCCAAGATATTTCAGGGAAGGTTATTCACACAGAGGATACTTTCTGCTTCAGTAAATATGTTCCCTTGTGCAAAAGATCCCAATTCTGTTTGAATTCTCTGTGATATTCTGGCATGCATACTAGTTTGGTGTGTGTGTTTCTTTCTTTCATTCTTTTCTTTTTTGACAAACACCACATAAATGGGAGTGCATAAATCCCAATTACCTTGAACTTGCTAAAAACTGTCCATGGTCTTAAGAAAACAAAACAAAACAAAACAAAAACCTCTCGATTCCATAATCATCCAAATGAAGAGATTTGAATATCTCTTGTGTATTGTTCAAGCTTTCCCATTCTTCAAGTTTTAACTGACTTTATTGTATTTCTGGGAAGCAGAAGTGAAAGGAAAGAAAGGGGAAAAATGATATACTAAAAATATATGAGAATCCATGCTCAATTTTTTTCTTTTTTACTTTATTTTTGTAAAGGCATGGAAATTGGGCTCCATTGGATTTTTAGTCATTTGAAGCCGATTCTTGTTTCAAGGGTTTTCTTATTTGTTTTGGTTTCCACAAATTATGTGCATACCTTCTTTGCTCACAAAAGGGCAATAGGAAAAAATGCAACATATGATCTTGGACTAGACTTTGTTAACATTTGGGACTGTTGCTTGTTCTGTGTTTGCAACACATGATACCTTAACTAGATGCAGTTAAGCACTCAGTTTAGCACTCAGTTTAGCACAAGTCATCTAGCAGAATCGTGATCACCTAACAAATGATTAGTAAGATGAGCTTGTTTAGTATTATCAAAAGAATGTGATCTTGTGGGGGCACCTGGGTGGCTCAGTGGGTTAAGCCTCTGCCTTCAGCTCGGGTCATGATCTCAGGGTCCTGGGATCATGCCCCACATCGAGCTCTCTGCTCCGCAGGAAGCCTGTTTCCCCCTTGCTCTCTGCCTGCCTCTCTGCCTACTTACGATCTCTCTCTGTCAAATAAATAAATAAAATCTTAAAAAGAAAAAAAAAAGAATGTGATCTTGGAAAGTCATTGTGTAAGTTCCAGCTCCTTCATCTGTAAAGTGGAATAAAAATAGCATCCAACTCAAAGAACAGTTGGGAGTATTGAATGAAAATATACCTATGGGGTGCCTGGGTGGCTCAGTTGGTTGGGCAATGGCCTTGGCTCAGGTCATGATCCTGGAGTCCTGAGATCCCATCCCGCATCAGGCTCCATGCTTGGCATGTTGTCTGCTTCTCCCTCTGACCCTCTCCCTCTCATGCTCCCTCTCTCTCTCACTGTCTCAAATAAATAAAACGTTAAAAGTTATAACTGTAAAATCAGTGAACCCAGTGCCTGATACATAGTAATCACTCCCTTTATCTCTCCTATAAATAGAGATAGCACATATAAATAAAGATACAGCATATTTTATAAACTCTAGAACACATTTCATTGTATATTTGAATCTCTGAAATATCCATGTGTCTGTCATGGATTACACCTAAACATTGTGACATAGCTATATTGGTATTGTCCTTTTTTTTTTTTCATTGTTATTATGTAAATACTAGTGTATCTACCAGAAGTACCTCACATTCAATTAATGAATACATTTTTTGATCTTGTAGATGGAAACTCAAATGTGTTGTAACTATATATATATTTTTATACACTATATGTAGAACTAGTATTTATCTATTTGTATAGCTACCAACAGAACTTTGTCTTTAGCTGTTTTTTAAGCCTTATATATTGTAGATGACGAATCCAACCCAGAAATTTGAATTGCTATGTTCCAAATGAACTGTGGTGTTGATAAACAATATTTTCTAAATTAATCAGCAGAGTCAATAGAAATGTAAAGTTACTTGCATTTTAATATTATTTTATTGCATTTGTTACCTATAAAACACGAATATACCTATTAAGAAATGTGCTGAGGTAAGAGCCTGTGCTGGAAGATAGAAAGTCATATTCTTAGTTTGCTCATAACCGAGGTCACTTGTACAAATCACTAACCTCTCTGAGCAGTCATTTCCTCCATTTGTAAAATTAGCATCTAACACTGGTGATTGCTGATATTTATATGAATCTATATTGTACAAAATGGTAGATTGTATCCCATGGCCATCCTAGGTGAGACTATTCTACTGGAGAAAATAGCACAAGTTCCTTTAGTCTTTGTTGATGTGAAGATCTGGTTAAAAAAAAAAAAATCAGAATGTAAACAGTAGTTTGCATATGGTGGTAAAAAGGGCATAATGCTGGAAGTTTACTGCCAAAATATCTAGGATTCTTTTAAAAAGTTGTAGACAGGAAAGTCAGTAGTCATAGCTTTAGGTGCTATGATCATCCAAATCTTTAGTAGAGCTTCCCTGACTTCTCACACTGTGGAAAAAAAGTTGCCCTTTGGAATTAGAAGTAGGGCAAGGCAATTTGTATTCATTTCTGTTCAATCAAGAAGGGTTCAGTAGAGGAGGCTCTGTTTCACAAACCTTGTTATGAAAGAAGAAAGAATGTTAGTTTAATGCTCACTCCCATTAAATGTTCAGTAAACCATACTGTCTGGTTCACAGACAAGTGAAGCTATTTTTGCTCTAGTGACAGTAAGAGCAATGATATAGTATTAAGACAGGTGACATTAAACAAGTCTGCCACTAACTGACTGTGTGACATTGGGCAACTTAGGTCTCCTCTGGAGATAATGGTGATCTGCATTTCTTTCTAATTTATCTTCTGGCTCCTAAGGAACATATTGTAGATACATATTGGACAATTTGGTAATTGAGATTTACTTTACACATGGTCCAGTGAGAATGAAAAATGATTACTAAAACTAATAGTACAGAGAAATGAGAAGACAGGTCAACTGTGGTCATAACTTAATCAAGAAAGGCTTTTGGTAATAGGTAATATTTGAAGTGATGAGACCAAACTGGTAATATGGAACTCTGTTAACATTTGTAGGCAACATCAACAGATCAAATATATAGTTCAGATTTCTAGTATTTTGGCAAAGAACAATTTTTCTTTCTTTCTTTATGTTTTTTTTTTTTTCACATAAATTTGTCCATGAGAAGTAATGGGCATTGCCCCAATTTAATTTTTTTATTTAGCCAAGGGACCAAACTTAACTCAGTTGATGTACCAATTTCAAGTCTTTTCCCTCCATCATTCTCACCTACCATTTATTCTCCCTAAAAGTTGGCACTATTAAGAAAAAAAAAAAAGCATGCTTGTAAGATTAGTTGACAGAAAGAGATCATATAGAAAGGAAGCAGTTGTAAAAACAATAAATTTCATAGTAAAGGTTAAAAATGTTTGTTAATGCACTCTTTACTGTTTGACTTACCATAAGAATCCATGCTAATAAAGTTATTCATAACATTTAACTAGAAATTCAGGTTAATGTAACTAAACATTTGGAGAGAATATACAGTGTTAGCAAAGACCACAGTTTAGATTTCCACTTTACTATTTATTGGCTCTGTGGTCCTGGGACATTGCCGGTTTCAAATATATGAAATAAAAATAATAATACCTCTTTCATGGAGTTGTTTTAAAAATTAAATAATGTTATATGTATAGGCCCTATGAAGTGCCATGTAAATACTATGTGCTAACAAATGATCACTAAGAATTCAAACTTTAAAATAATTATCAGCTTATAAGCTGTGAATCAAATTGTTCCTGCATGCCTATAGATTCCACACCTTTACATTTAAATATTAATAATAATTAATGGTTTTGTTAGTATTAAAATGTTTATAAAATTCCCAATATATTTCACATCATGTATTATATGCAACATTAAATGTACACACCACACTGGGTAAGATAAAAGGTGTTTGTGTATATGTATTTAGGACATGACATGGTAAATAAAAATCCTGTGTAATATAATTATCATAAGAAAAAATGAAATTATTAGTAAAATGTGTACCAAGCTTAAAAATAATCTAACCTTGCTTCCATGAAATGGCCATATGTGTTTCTGAATGTTTTTTAATAGTTGAGCACATGAAACATACACTCCCTGAAGTTCCACAGGCCCCTTATCCAAGGAGGATGGTGCGTGTTACTGCAGACTGGGAATGGGCATGTCTAAGGGTAGGGCGCCTCACTGACCCTGCTTAGGGCATGGTGGCAGAAAGACAGCTGTTGTTCATTACACTCAACAATAGTGGTATTTGAAGGGCACGTTCATGAATCTGTTCCACTTGGGCAGTCTTTTAAGGAATCTAAATGAACTTAGGCAAAGACAAGTAGCGGACCCTCCCGGCTGCTCCATAGCATGAGGGATTGTTATTTTGGATAACACTCCTATAATCTCTTCATGGTGGATCATTTAGGAGTTCCTGAAAAAGATACAATACGTGAAAAGTATCTTTCATAGGACCTAGCACATCTATGGTTTTTGAGCCTAAATAGTACATTAATAGAACCACATACATATGTATCTTAGAAAAGTTGGTACGAACTCGGTCAGTTGCTTAGTGAAGAGCCATAACCTTCAGGCTCTTGAGCATTCATTTCCTAACTTGTTACAAATATTAACACTTAACAAATATTCACGTAGTTGCCAAGTTCATATCTGGGGCTTATAAGGTATATCATGAAATTATGCCTAGATGCTTTAAAGAATGTTCAAATTCATGTTTTTGTAATTAAAAAGTTGTTTCCAATATTAATTAGCTTTTAATCACAGTTTACTTTTATATAATTGTGTAAACCAAAAGAAATTCTATACATGTTAGTGAATATTTAAGATTAAGAGGACCAGTTAACTTACTTTATGAATTATATAGAAATTTCCCCATAAAGTGGTAATATTGATTTATTCTCAGCCAAAATCTTGTCAATGGTCAGTTTATTTTTGTGTGACCTCATAGTATCTGTGGTTTGATGTTCTTTTGAATTTGAGTGTATTACAGAATGAACAAGAAGACAATAATGAAGATTAAAGAAAGAGTGACAGCTGAGAGGCTACAAAATGATATGAATCCTTCTAATGGTATTTTTCTCCTTAGGCGAAAGACATGGATTGCTAAAGGAATTTTTAAAGTATTTATAGAAACTTAATACCTATGTGCTTATCTAGACTACTATTCATGTAAAAATAGGGATTTTAAACATTCTGGTTTTGTATTAATAAAATCCCATATTCCTATGACTAAATATATTATTTTAAATGGTTAAATATATAAAATTAGAAAAATAAATTATTCAAGTACTATTTTCAAAATCACATGTAAATACTTTTGCACATGAGACTATATTTACACTGGGAACTGGCCAAAGTTGGCCACTTCTTCTTTTGATTTACTTTTTACAAATAGCATTCGACTATGCTAATTTTACCTTTTGCTGAAGATGTACCAGAAAAACAACATCCTGAGCTTACCCAGTCACAGTAATAGCCAGTCCTTGGCCTTGAGAATCAATTCTTAAAGTCTTTCTGTTGTGCAAGAAGAACAAGCATATGTTTATTTCATGCTTATTTTATGCCCAACATTTCATTAGATGCCTTGGGGAATACAAAACATTGGATTCTGGATATTGTCAAGTAGTTTAAAGCTTAATTGAAGATGTTTAAGTGGCATATGGAAATCACATATGAAATATATATGAATGTACCTGGTTGCATATAATTTTTAAAAATTGGTTTAGAAAAGCTAGGGAGGGATGAGATAACTGGAGATTGATTTTTATAGAGTCAGTGCCTAAAGCAACCAGTAAAGATTGAATGAAAATTTTTAAGAAATTATTTTTTAATTTTAAGTTTATATCACATGAAATTTTGTTTAAAAACACTATGTTTTTACTCATTTATGGTGCAATAAGATAATCTTTATTAAAGTTTAATTTGTCTTAACTCTACTGTAAACTGTAAAGACACCAATAATGGTTTGATGTATTAAAATAACTGATGTATTAAAATAACTGGGGGAAAACTAATTTCAGCAACTAGATCACTCATTCTTCTTGGCATACCCATGATTTGAAAATCTTATGCAATCTCTCCACTTTTTTGTTTGTTTGTTTGTTTGTTTGTTTTAAAATCTCAGTCCTTTGTTTTTGTTTTTGATGTGTATTTTGTTCTAAGTCCTTTTTCTTTTGATTTATTTTGTGGCAGTTGTAATATAAAGGCAGGACTATCAGACAAAATTTAAAGCAAATAAAAAGCTCTAATTTGTATAATGAAGAAACTAAATATCAGAATAGGAGCCACTGATAGTGTTTGAAACCTGGAAAATATATATTTAAAATTATTTTTGCTAAATACATTCAGTTTAACACAGCATTTATATGCTGCTGAATCTAATTTTAAGTGATAGATATGTTCATACTTGTTTTGAGTTTTGAGTTCCTTAATTGTTGTAAAAAAATTCTCCATATCTTAATGCTTAATAGTAAAAATTTATTTTTTGCTGACATCTGTCTTGAGTGAGTCAGAAGGGGCTCTCTACTTCATATAGTAATCTAGGTACCTGGGCTCCTTCTAGCCTGCTGCTTTGTCCTCTTTTATATCCTTGAAGTTCTCTCTCCTTTGTTGATAGATGGGAGAAGAGAGAGAGTGCATGGAGAAAGGCCACCTGTTCTTACCAGTCTCAGCCACAAAATGCATGTGTCAGTTCTGCCCACATTCTACTGGGGAAAAATGGTGATATAGCATATTTAGATACATACAGCAAGGAAATGTAATCTAGCTGCCAGTCATATAAATGAGAAAAACACACTGGATATCTGAAGTTGTTTGTGCAAGTCTAATCAAGATTCATTTGTTTAAATCTAGGAAAAACTTAAGTACTTAAAATAATGTCAGCAAATTGAAAAGAAAACCTACTCCTCTAGCAGGCAATATGTAACTAAAGGGAGTTCAGTGGGGAGATTCTGAAGAAATTATGCAGCAAAAAAAAAGATACCATTGACCCCAAATCAAAATATTTGTCTTCTGATATGTAATCCAGCATGTGGTAATACAGAAAAAGAAGCATTAAAGCAAATAAATTAGAGAGAAAACCAATTTCCTTTATAGAAGAAAATTTTATATTTGACTCATAAAATAATCTTCTTTCAATATCTGTGATCTAAAATGGGGAAGAAAGGGATTATCACATAACATCTGGGTACCACTTGGCAAATTTCATCAAGCTTTGAGATTTTTACTCTCATTTATGAAAGAGAAATTATTCAGAAATAAATACAAAGCAAATCTTCTTAATTATATTCAAAAAAAGTTCTTGATTAGCTTCCTAAAATTTTCTTCATCAACTGTAATTCTTAGATCCTTTAAAAGCAAACTTAGTTGGCTTGCCTGAGGGAAAAAGAAGAAAAGGGGGATCAAACTCTAAGATTGAGCCTAAGTTCCCCTTTGCTTTAAAGTATCTGTTTAAATAGTTAGTTTATGAGTGAAGAAAGGGTCATCGCTGCAGTCTTCCTGACATTTGCATATCCACGTGAATCAGGGAAAATGTGTGTGCATGGGCATGTGTACCTACTGTAGGAGAGTAGAGGAAATACAAGTGGGGGAGAGAAGAACTAAGTAAAGATAGAATATTGAAGGTGGCAACTTACCCTTAACTTAATTTAATATGCTATCCTATGTAAATATAAGCACTTCCACTTAAAAATTGATGTTTTAAAACTAAAAGTAAGTATATTTAAAAGATAAGTCAAAATTATTTTTTCTAAAAATGTTTTTAACCATAAAAGCATAATGTAACACTATTGTTTTTAAATATATATAGTAATTTGAATAAATTTTCATATTGTCATCCAAGCCTTTTGAGCGAAATAATAAATTTCATTTGTAATTAGCAACATTCAGTTAATCTGCTAAGAAGTCACTTAGAACAATTTTATAATTGTGATGGTTAAAACTTTTCCTTCCATTATTTTTTAAACTAATGAGTTGACCTGCACTTACTTTCTTTTCTTTTAATCTTCTCTCCAAGATTGATGTACCACAAACAACCAAAGCTGCAGGTGTTTTGGTGCCCTGCGTCTCCACCAGTCTACCACTGTTTACACCAGCCCCTCTGCTTGGAAAGACTGCACACTCAAATCCAGTTAGTTTTTTTGGTGACCTAAATTCAGCAATAAGAGCTTGACTAAAAGGAATCTGGTACACCAGTGTCTCCTTAGTGAAATCCTCACGATTGACTTCCACTTTCATGTTTGATGTAGTTCAATCCCAGAATAGTAATCACATCCTGTCCATTGTAAAAACAAATCCGGATCCTAATATATGTGTTTGAATAGCTGCTCTTTTGTGTTATTCACTGTTGTGAATTAATCATGCTATCCTTCTCTCTTTGTGATGATAGTTGAAAGAAGATATTAGTGTTATATTTAGTTATTTGTAATTGCATTACACTGAAGAAAGAATTACAATAAATTACTCTGTTTACTCTTTGTCTGATAGTTTTAATAGAATACTCAATTGCAGGGGAAAAAAAACTTCATTTAAATTATCTGTACTGTTTAAATTCACTTATTTGTTTCTTCTTTAAATCCATGATATATCATTAGTATAATGCTGCTTGAACTATTTAAACAGTTACCAGTTTTAGTCCTGGATTTGTTTAAATCTGTAACTTAGTATATTCAAAGCCAAATACATCATCTTCTATTCCAAAACCACCCTTTCCCATACTTCTCTATTTTTGTTTGTTAGGTAGCATGGTGCCCCATGTCAACTATGACCAAAAATTTAAAGTTATGTTTCATTCTTTACCTTGCCTTGTGTGTTCAGCCATTTGGCAAGACCTCTTGTTCCTTCTGCTACAATGCCCTCCACCTCCATTCCTTTTTTCTTCCCTAGTTCATTTCCTCAATACCACTCAATTGCTATAGTGTCCTAGGTTTTTCCATTATCTCTCATCTCTCCCTTCTTATAATGTTCTCAGATTGGTCCTATGGGTATGGGGTTTGGATCATGACTCTTCAAAAGTAGAAAAATATAAACTCTTCAGCAGGTTCAAAGACTTTGCATTAACCTCACTGAATGCCCATGTTGTCTTATGTCATCTAGCAGTATTGAGGAATAGTAAAGATTAAAGACTGATCTATTCCTAAATTTATGTGATTTTTTTGTACCAGTATCACATTTATGAACTTCGTTCTACTTAATAATGCTTAACGACAAATCTAACAACGGCATTAGGGAATTATGTTAATAATGAAGATGTTGACATATCTACATTAAGTTATGAAGAAGGCATGATAGAACAAACCTTTGTGATGGAGTATGCCACTGTTTTTTATCTTATCATAAAAATGTGGTTGCTCTATTAGATTATTATATATCATATAAAATGAGATTTATAATTAGTTTGTTTTTTAAGAAAATCATCATTGTTATCATCATTCTCATTTTTTAATACTTTAGATGACTTTAATTTACATCAATTTCTCTTTTTTTAATTAATTAATTAATTTATTAAAATAAACATATTATGTATTTTTATCCCCAGGGGTATAGGTCTGTGAATTGCCAGGTTTACACACTTCACAGCACTCACCATAGCACATACCCTCCCCAATGTCCATAACCCCACCCTCCCTCTTCTAACTCCCCTCCCCCCAGCAACCCTCAGTTTGTTTTGTGAGATTAAGAGTAACTTACAGTTTGTCTCCCTCCCAAACCCATCTTGTTTCATTTATTCTTCTCCTACCCCCTTAACCCCCCCATGTTGCATCTCTACTTCCTCATATCAGGGAGATCATATGAGAGTTGTCTTTCTCCGACTGACTTATTTCGCTAGGCATGGTACCCTCTAGTTCCATCCACGTCGTCACAAATGGCAAGATTTCATTTCTTTTGATGGCTGCATAGTATTCCATTGTGTATATATACCACATCTTCTTGATCCATTCATCTGTTGATGGACATCTAGGTTCTTTCCATAGTTTGGCTATTGTAGACATTGCTGCTATAAACATTTGGGTACACGTGCCCCTTCAGATCACTACGTTTGTATCTTTAGGGTAAATAAATACCCAGTAGTGCAATTGCTGGGTCATAGGGTAGTTCTATTTTCAACATTTTGAGGAACCTCCATGCTGTTTTCCAGAGTGGTTGCATCAGCTTGCATTCCCACCAACAGTGTAGGAGGGTTCCCCTTTCTCCGCATCCTCGCCAGCATCTGTCATTTCCTGATTTGTTAATTTTAGCCATTCTGACTGGTGTGAGATGATATCTCATTGTGGTTTTGATTTGTATTTCCCTGATGCCAAGTGATGTGGAGCACTTTTTCATGTGTCTGTTGGCCATCTGGATGTCTTCTTTGCAGAAATGTCTGTTCATGTCTTCTGCCCATTTCTTGATTGGATTATTTGTTCTTTGGGTGTTGAGGAATTTACATCAATTTCTATGCCGACCAGTAATGATCAACATAACCTTCTTTCATGCCAACAAGGCTCTACGCTTTACTCAGTGTTGCAGATTGTCTTACCCCAGAAGCAATCTCTGAGACAGTTTATCATGCAGGAAGTTTAATACAGGGCATGCCTTCTATCAGTACCTGTGGAAGAGAGAGGATGAAATCAAGATTGAAAAGAGGGATAAATAGAGTTGTGATTTTTCCCCAACAAAAGCCTGCATTGATCTCCCAAGTAGTAGTGGAGTTGGAGGAGCATGTCAGAGTTGGCCCGAACTGGACAAGGACCTGAGACTTCTTTTCTGCATATGAACAAGCACTGATGTCACATGAGCCCAGAAGGACTTTCTACCTTGAGAGTGGTAGCTAATCAGTCGTTCAGGGCAGTCTTCCTGCAACACTCTGGCAGTTGTGGCCATAAATGCTTCATTTCCAGTAGAAGATGTTAATGGCACACCACAGTATTGACCTTAAGATAAACAGTAATGCTTTTGTACATGTTAGGGTGTTTCTGCCATACCTAAGTTACAATGCCTATAAACACCATCTGGACTTTACAGAGCCCTCTTCTGATAGCAACCATGAAACCGTCCACCTGTGAAAATCACTATCCTCTGAATTAGTAACATATGGGATAATGAAGTCAGGATCATTTAAATAAGAACTGCAAATAGTGTTTTTGGAAATGGCATCCTTATCTTATTTTACAAAGATGCACGTATGGATTTATCAGATTAACTTGTTGACATGTCAACAAGGCTGAGAGTTTGCTTTTAAAGGCAGAGAAAATATGTAAATGTCAGTGGATGGTAGGTTATCATGTGCATCATATTATGAAAGCAGCATGTTTGAACTGAAAATGCAATGTTTCTTAAGCCAGTCCCAACATTTAAGAATAAAAGAAGCAGCAACATTCCACTGTCTGCCTGTGATAGGCAGGATAATGTCTCTCTCTACAGATGTATAAGTCCCAACCCTCAGAATCTGTGATTGTAGTACTATATTTGTGACAAAAGGACTTTGCAGATAAGATTAAGGTTACAGACCTTAGCTAGAGTATTCTAGATTATTTAGGTGAGTCCACTTTAATCATATGGACCCTTATATCCAGAGAACTTCACTCCAGCTAGTCAAAGAGCTGTAAGGGAAGAGGAAGGAGGAGAAATTTAAAATGTGGGAGGGACTCTACCCATTGTTGCTGACTTTGGAGATGAAGGAAGGGGGTGACAAGCCAAAGAATGTAGACGCTTCTTGACTTCACTTCTACAACTGCAGAGACTAGAATTCTGTCAACTACTCAGATGAGCAAAGAAGTAGACTCTCACCTGGAACCTCTAAAAAGGAACATGGCCTTCCTTGTGCCTTGGTTTTAGCCCAGTGAGATCCAAGTTAGACTTATAACCTACTTTCTTACAACTATAAAAAGATAAATTTGTTTTCTTTAAGCTGCTAAGTTTGTTGTAACTTGTTATGGCAGCAATAGAAGACTAATGCAGATACCCTGCATTTCTTTAAAACTGGATCAGACAGCCTAGTGAGATGTGATAAATTAAAGGTGAGGGTGAGAGCTGGTGTTAAATGGATAAAAGCAAAGGAAGTAAACACATAGAATGTTGCAATGAGAAGGTACTATTTAAATGTGTTGAATAGAACCTCTAAGAACAAATTGTACATTTACTATTATTTTGCCTAGATATATTTTTGGCTAGAAGCAAGGATGCTGGTCACAGTTTCACTACTTAACTCCTTGGGTGTTTTTAAACAGGTACTTTAGATGAGTATTATTTTTGAAACTGTAGAAAATATATAAATTTGTGAATGTTATTGAGAGGACCAGAACTAAAGAACTTCTGGAAGACAGCTTATTGCTATGCTTAAAAATAATGTTGCCATCCCACTGTCTTCTTAAAAAGAGCAAGGATATAGGAAGGAGGGAAGCAGTAATTTTTATATGGCAGTTTTATTAGCATAATTAATCTGGTATCTAAAGACATGGTAGAGTCTTTCTTTAAATAATATTCAGAACCTCAAGGAAGCTAGAATTGTTAGACTGACCAAGTATGCAACTTACCAGTAATTGTCTAGTGACTCATTTATGGATTTGCCAACGGATATAACATATTCAGATGACTAAATAAAATATGCACAGTTTCTGCTTTCTGTAACTCATCTAAACTTTCATCATCTGTCCCCACACATATGGGAATCGGAAAACACATATTTTATTCCAGTGCGGTAAATTCAGTACTAAGCAGCTAAAACTAAACAAAAACTCGACTTATTTGTCTCTGCTTAAAAATGTTCCCATACCCGTAGTTTTCTGCCATGGCTGTTCCAGTTTGGTGTGTGACAGTGTGGCTGAGGCATCCAGCAATGTGTTGTCTCCTGCTAGAATCTCCAGTGGAAATAGGAGCACTTACTTTTGGCTTCTTCTTCTACCTCTCTAATAGATCTCTCCATTCTAAGACATTATCCCACAGAGGAGAGGCCAGAATAAATGAGTGTTGCCGCTTCTCTCTGCCTCTGTCCTCTATTGTTGCAAATCTTCCAGGATATTAGAGAAAAGTCATCCACTTTGTGTTTCACTGTGGCTCAGATGACACAGGCCATATTGTCCTCTTTCCCAAGGATGTTCGACTCAGCTCCTTTCTCTTAGGACTGTAATTTCAGGAGAACAACCTGAGAACAGGATGTTGTAGGGACAACAGGAAAAGCATCCCAAGGTAATGTTTTCAAAATACTTTTACCATTACTCTTCCTCTGTAGGAAAACATTGTGTCCCAGGAAAAGGTGTGGATGCCCTTTTGAGCCTCTTCCACCTTTCTAAGATGACTGTATCTAGCATTCTAGCTGAATATATATATATATATATATATACATATATATATATATATATATATATATATTTTTTTTTTTTTTTTTTTTTTTTCCCAGTCAACTTTTCCTGTAGTGTG
This sequence comes from Mustela lutreola, assembly GCF_030435805.1. NCBI lineage: Eukaryota > Metazoa > Chordata > Mammalia > Carnivora > Mustelidae > Mustela > Mustela lutreola. The sequence goes on along the minus strand of NC_081292.1, from coordinate 120,508,598 downwards.
AATAGGCAAATTTGGCCTCTGGGTGAGGTTTTTTTTTTTTTTTTTTTTTTTTAATCACTGAAGTTATTCTTTATGCTCCCAAGAAACTTACTTCCCTCCGAGTTCTGGTCTCTATCCCACTCATATTTACTCTCGTAAAAGGACTAAGTCAGTGGATCTTGTACATAAATGGATGAGAAATTGTCTCTGTTTATAGGTATTTGATATGGCTGCTGGTCCATACATCTGATTTCCAAGCATTTTCTCTCCCCCCAGACTATCTGTCCATTTATCTTGATGACTATGTGGTTCAAGAGGAAATGGGCTGCCTTGACCCAGGATTTCATAAGACAATACTGCCTATACTGTCTGTAACCTAGGAAACTTCAAGCTGTTAAGAGCATTTACAGAAAAATTCTGGTGTGGCTGTGGAATTATACATTTTCCTTCAAACAGCAGCATTTGACATGACTCAGGCTACTGGGACTGGGCTTTCTTTCCTAAATAAGGATCTCTGTCTTGGTAAACATTCGAAATTTAAGCAAGCTCTGGAAGGAAAGGAGCTTGTCCCAGCTATTGTCCTCTCCCTTTCTCTCATCAAACTGGATTTGCCTTTCTCCAACACGCCTGTAACCTGACCTTTCTTGCTCAAATTGAAAGTTGCTTGAGGGAAGAGATAAAATTACACTTTCCTGGATCTCTCACAGTACTTAGTGTGGTGTGGTGTTAGTTGGCTTCGGGCATGTAGTGTGGAAGGAACTGCATGCTCTGCAGGGTTTTTTCAATCACATAAGAGAATGCAGCCTTGGTAGCATTTATACAGGATAGAGTGAGATAACTTTTTTTTTTTTTAAAAGATTTTATCTATTTATTTGACACAGAGAAATCACAAGTAGGCAGAGAGGCAGGCAGAGAGAGGGAGGGATGCAGGCTCCCTGCTGAGCAGAGAGCCCGATGAGGGGCTCCATCCCACAACCCTGGGACCATGACCTGAGCCGAAGGCAGAGGCTTAACCCACTGAGCCACCTAGGTGCCCCTGAGATAACTTTCTAATCTCCATAGAAACTTTGAGGCAGGGAATGGTAGAAGTTAAAGTGGTAGAAATGACATCAATTTGTCTAATTCAGCAATTTAACTGATTTATGTAGGTTTCTGGAAAGTGGGAACCAGATTCTAAAATTAGAGTCCTTAGCTCTAAATTCTGGTTTTGCCTCTTATTGATTTATGGACTTGAATAAGATAGTTTCCTCCCATGGAAAACGGGCCTAATAACAACTGTGTCAGTTGTAGTGAAGGCTAAGTGAAGAGTTAAATATAGAAAAGTTAGCACTTGGCACATAATTGGTGCTTAGAATGTCAGCTTTGTTGTTGTTATTGTATTCTTATTAAACCTTTCTGTGAATACCTTTAATGATGTGGGTGGACCACATTATTTCCCAAAACAGCCTCATATAATTTCAAGTCCCTCCATTTTCCATAATGTCCTTATAACTATGTAATGTCCTTCTCTCTGTAATCTCTAGGCCTGTCCTCTGGAAGCCCACAGACTAAACTGTCTCCTTTCCATGAACCTACAATTTTATATTGTTGAGGAGAACGATGTATTCCCCCTAAGTCCCCTTTTCTCCAAGGTAAAACACGCTTCGGTCTATCGATCAGTCCACACATAGTCCATCTTCTCTCTCCATATATGAGGTCTATTTTTTTTTTTTTTTTTGGTTTATGTTGTTTTTATGGTTATTTTTTATTCTGGTTGTTTGCTATTGTGGTTTTTTTTTTTTATTTTGTTATTTTTTTAAAGGATTTTATTTATTTATTTATTTGACAGAGAGAGAGAGAGAGAGAAAGCACAAGCAGGGGGAGCAGCAGAGGAAGAGGGAGAAGCAGACTCCCTCCTGAGTAGGGAGTCTGATGTGAGGCTCATTCCCAGGACCCTGGGATCAAGACCTGAGCCAAAGTCAGATACTTTACCAACTCAGCCACCAAGGTACCCCTTTTTAATGTTTTTAATTGTTTGTTAAATCTCTAGCTTACAGAACAGAATATATATTTCAGATATACGCTCAGAAGCACAGATGAGAGTATCAGTGGGTTTCACTCCTCATCTTTGCTCATTGCTCTGTCTGTGCTGGTAAAGTGCTATTATTGCTTTTGTTGTTATTATGGTTGGGGAATCACGTTTCTGACTTACAGTGAATTAGCAGTCATTTAATGTTATGTGTTTTTTTGTACAAGTGATGCTTTTGATTAGCATCTCCCCATTCTGTATCTGTCTTGATTTACTGAATCCAAAGAGCATTATCTACAGATATAATGAATGTAATACATTCCATACAAAAGTCTATGACTTCACATTTGAAGAAGAATAAACTGCATATGAGAGAAAACAAGAATTATCCATTTGCATGTTGTTTACAGATATTACCATGCAGTTGGGTTCACTTTGCTTGATGGACTCTCTTCCTGAGTATCCTGGCTGCCTTCATCTCATAACCAATCAACATTGTGAACATCTGTCTCTCTATTGGCTTGGAGAGAATCTATCCTATGTTTAATCCAATACTGTTGTTAATAAAGAAGAAAATTATTAGCTAAAGTGTTGTGCCATTCATTGATTGAGTCAAATGCCTTCCTGAAATTTGATTTCCTTAGATTTCTCAGAAGAGAGACAGAAGCTGGCTAGTATGACATTGGAGGGATTGGAAAGATGGTGAGAACTAAATGCTTGACTAGCTTGGTTTGATGTGGTATCTAGAAAAAGATGATAATTAAAGGGATCATTTATAAAATGCACTGCAGAGAAATGTGCTAGAGAAAATGTACTTAAAGTTGCACTGACTTATAATTATTTTATTATAAGATCTTCTCGTCTTTTTCTGCTTAGAATTTATTAGAATACTATCCTCTGAGGTATCTTTCAAATATTTGTTTATATGGTTCAGATTTTTCTGTTAGTGCCAGAGGAAATTCAGGTAAAAAATTAATTCACCTTGGGAATGTCTCCTTGGGAGACATTTGATCTAGTATTCTACTTTTAGCACCTTTGCAAAATTTAATAATCCCTGCTGTTGGAATTGTAAGACTCTTACTCCAAATACTTCAAGAAATCTTTTAAAAATTTGCTTACTCAAAACTCAAGTATATCAACATTACAATTACATTCTCAGTTGCTGTAATTTCAGATAGTCTTTGAATGTGTTTTTTCACAAATTGTGATATTATCCACATAAGTTATATCAATTTCATAACCTTTATTCTTTTATGTAATTAAATATTCTAGTAGGTTTGTGTTGATAGATACTGGGCTAAATTCTCTATACCCCTCAAATTTCTTGTGCATATTCACATGGTCCAATCCTATACCACTTTGTGGTTATTATTAAGCCTTTTTTCTGAATTATACTTAGGTGGACCATAGAATTTATTGTTCAAAGATACTTTTCCAAGTAGACTGGGCCACTGTAAGTAATTATTTGGGGGTAAACTGGAGCTGTTCTAAATAAGATAACCTTATTTAGAACAAAAGCTCATTTAAAAAAAATAGAAAACACAGATAAATATTTCATTTATTTGTTTGTTTGTTTATTTGTTTATTTATTATTTTTAAGAGATCAAGAGAGACAGCCCACGTGCATGGGGTTTGTGGCAGGACAGAGTGGGAGGGAGAGAGAGAATTTCAAGCAGGCTCCACACTCAGTGTAGAGCCCAAAGCAGGACTCAATCTCACAACCGAGAGATCATGACCTGAGCAGAAATCAAGAATCGGACACTTAACTGACTAAGCCCCAGATTGCCCCCAGATAAATATTTTAAAAATCACTCACAGTCCCTTAACTTCTTTTTCCTTCTTTCTCTTTACTGTTAAGTATTTACATATATGGCTATGCATATATAGTTATACATTCATACATATATACATATGTATATACCCATGTCCATATTTATACATACATATGCACATATTGTATGATTGGAATCACATAACTTCAAAACGTATTTCAGTGGCTCAGTATTATTTTGCTGTATGAGTGTGTTCAAATCCTATTTAATTTGTTCATTGTAGAATATTTACACTTTTTCTTGTTAATACCACTGTGATGCTATCCTTATACATGAGTTTATTTATAGCAATTTTTTTATGGTAAGATACTAGAAGCAGATTCATTGAATCAGGGAGTGTTGATATCATAATGTCCTTGACACATCTTTTCACATTAATTTTATAAAAATTTTATGAATTAGCCACTGTTGTAGGTCTATGAGAGCTATTTTACCACACTTTTACCATTATTGGGCCATATTATCATTTTTATTTTATCATTACTTACTTCTCAAAAAAAGTGGCAAAAAAATTACAAAGTTACTTAAGTTAAAACATCAAACTGCCCTTCTAAGGTTTTAATTTCCATGAAATTTGTTTCAAGTGGCTCATAAGTTAGCTAGAGAAATGAAAAGTAGACTATTTTAATCAGCTTTAATCCATTCTTATGGTCCAATTGAATTCAATAGTTTGCAACCAAGAACTTAAAAACTGAAAAGAAAGGCTGTTTTTCAGATACAACCTTTATAGGGGAGCAGTCCTCCCATGTTTCTAAGGCAGACTAATCTAACATTTCTGGTGTTTTCCTCTGAGATATGGCAGATCAGAAATATATTGTTAATATTTCTTCTTGGAAGATACTTTGACTACTGCAACTGCTATACTGGGCTGTGTTTTTGAAGGCATTTGTTTGAAGGCGTTTAAGTTAAGAGACACTTAACATCTCAAAGAAATGAGTGGTAGAGAAAGATAGACCTTGCAGCCTCAGGAAGCAGTGCTTTAAAGCATGGGCTCCACAGTTAAATTGCACATTTAAAAAATGTCCTGGGGTACCTGGTTGGCTCAGCCGGTTAAGCCTCTGCCTTCAGCTCAGGTCATGATCTCAGGGTTCTGGGATCAAGCCCCGCAATCGCGTTGGGCTCTCTGCTCAGCGGGGAGCTTGCCTCACCCTCTCTTTTTCTCTCCCTGCCTCTATGCCTCCTTGTAATCTCTGTCAAATAAGTAAATAAAATCTTCACCAAAAAACAAAAACAAAAAAAGTCCTAGCATTACTTCTAATTGAGAGATTTGGGGCACCTTTTTGTTTAAGTATTTTTTTTGTTGTTGTTACTTTTTTTAAATTCCAATTAGTTAACATACAGTGTAATACTAGTTTTAGTTGTACAATATAATGATTCAGCATTTCCATACAGCACCAGGTGCTCATCATCACAAGTGCACCTCCTAATCTCCCTCACTTATTTAACCCACACTTCCCACCTCCCTTTTGGTAACCATCAGTTTGTTCTTAATAGTTAAGAGCCTGTTTCTTGATTTGCATCTCTCTTTCTTATTTCCCCCCTTTGCTTTTTTTGTTTATTTGTTTGATTCTTAAATTCCACATATGAGTAAAATCTTTCTTACCTCTCTAAGCTTCAGTTTAATCTGTTAGGAAAAGCAAAGCAAAGCAAAGAATACTATAACACCTTTTTATAGGGACTATATGCAATGATCTTTCTTTCTGTTCCTATTTATTAGAAGTAAGCAAGTCCTAATAATCTATAACAGAAGTGTGTGTGGGAAAGACGAGAGAGAACGTTTTTGGCTTATAATTAGGTATGGACTTTATATTCTTGGACCTGATGTACTATGTTTCTCTTAAAAAGAATGTCCAAGAATACTATAAATGAAATCAACATTGTGATTAGATTATAGTAATTATATAAAATAATGTCTAACCATTCTTTTTTTAAAAGATTTTATTTATTTGAGAGAGAGAGCACAAGCTGGGGGACACACAGAGGGGAAGGGAGAAGCAGACTCCCCACTGAGCTCAGGGACCCTGAACAGGGTCATAACCCCAGTAACATAACCTGAACTGAAGACAGCTACTTAACCACTGAGCCATCCAGGTGCCCCAGCATTGTACATTCTTATGCAAGGCATTTTCAACAACAAAATCTAACATAATCCTTTAGTTCTCATGTTAAATTGTCATGAGCAAAAGTTTTTGGAAATTCCCAATCCACACAATAATACTCTACTTATCTCCTGGAAGTGTAGTAATAACAAAAAGAACTTTAAAAATATATCTTATTCAAGAACAGCATTGTTCATTTACCAGAGATGGTTTCCCTAGGTGGCCTCTTCATTAGAGATCTTATCTGGAAAACATTTCAGCAAAAATAGATCCTGTCATAAAAATATAGACTTGAGAAAATCTAGTTTTTTATAGAAAAGAATTGTGATATCAGGTCAAGTTGCTAAATGCATAAATAAAATCAGTTTAGAGAATGATTCAATGTATCTTGAACACAGATGATTCACTCACTTGTTGGTAATTGTGCTTTTTGTAATTTTCTTGGAAAATTAAACTTCCAAATACATACTACAAAATACATACTCATACTTCAAAATTTATACTCATACATACTTTTATGGATGAGTGGGTTAGGCCTAGAAGCACAAAAATATGTCAGACTCAGTTTCAGCCTGTGAAGAGAGATCAAAAAAGAAACGGAGCATAATGTAACATATTGAGTTTTGAGAACTAGGAATAATTTTAAAAGGTGAGCCTACTTCATTAACTTTAGAACCTGATCCTGAGAAGAAACAAAAATGTTGAAATCCTCTGGAATTCAATCATACAAAACACAGTGGGGTCAGAGAAGCTGCTAAGTTAGAGTCTGTCTACACAGAAAAACAATGCAGACCCAGGAATCAACTGTTGACACGTTTTTTAAAAAGTAGTAGATAAATTAAAAAAATTTATATTTTGAATTTATTGGTGTCTTGCATTTGAAATTAAACCTGCACTTATTGAATATTAACTGTTGGAGAGTTAAGTGATAGGAGTATCAAAAATTGACTGTTCAATGAAAAAGAACCTGGATACTAAAACTTACAATAAATAAAACATAGTCATAGAAGCTTCTTTCTTCAACATTTTCTCTTTTGACTATTTTTTTCTCCAACTTCACTGAGATATAATTGACATATAACATTGTACATATTTAAGATATATAACAGATTAAATTGATACATCGTATATTATTGAAATGATTACTACCATAGCCTTAGCTAATACTTCCATCATATCAATGATTACCATTTGTTTTTTGTGATAAGAACATTTAAGATCTACTCTCTTAGGTCTGCGGTCTTCAAATCTACAACATATTGTTAACTCTAATCACCCTGCTGACATTAACTCCCCAAAACCTAATTAATCTTATAACTGGAAGTTTATACTTTTTGAACAACATTACCGATTTCCCCCACCTTGCAGACCCTGGTAACCACCATTCTGGTCTCTGCTTTCATGATTTCAGCTGTTTTAGAGTCCATCTACATGTAATATCAGATAACATTTGTCTTTCTCTTATTCATTTATTTTATTTAGCATTATGCTCTCGGGATCCATCCATGTAGTCACAAAGGACAGGATTCCCTTCTTTGTTATGGCTGAATGATATTCCAATGTATATGTATACCACATCTTCTTTATCTACTCATCTCTTTTTTTTTAAAGACTTTATTTATTTATTTGACAGAGACTACAAGTAAGCAGAGAGGCAGGCAGAGAGAGAGGAGGAAGCAGGCTCCCTGCTGAGCAGAGAGCCCAGTGAAGGGCTTGATCCCAGGACCCTGAGATCATGTCCTGAGCCGAAAGCAGAGGCTTAACCCACTGAGCCACGCAGGTGCCCTATCCACTCATCTCTTGAAGGTCATGTACATTATTTCCATATCTTGACTGTTATGGATAATGCTACAGTGAACATTGGAATTCTTCATACCTTCTTGTATGGCATTTGCCCTGGATAAACAAGTGTTTGCATTCAATCTTTTCTTGGAAGCATGCCTTTCCTTAGATTTCAAGTTAGGTGATTATGCTCTGACTCTGATTATGCTCTGACTCTGTTTTCGTGGCTACCATCTGACTGTTCTCAAGAGATACTTGATTTTGTAGATCATAGCTTTTTGTTCTTTTTGCTGATATTATAGCTGTTTTAACTATACGGGAGTGGTATTCTTTCTAGTTTCCTCCATCCTTTGTAGATGCTAACCACTTACAGAAGTTTGGGAGTTCCATTCTTATGTTTTAATCTTTAAATGTCTTCAAATGTCCTTTTGTGTTTCCCATTCTTTTTGAACATTTTCCTAGTTGGAGCTATAATCTTTTCCTTAAAGAATTTTACCCTGGTACAGGAGATTTCAATCCAAATGAGGAAATTAACTCTTCTTTTTAACTTGGGGAGATTTGTAACCAACTTTAAAGTGGAATCCCATATGAAACATGTTCAAATGTGGTAAGGGATTAAGTTAATTTGAATTTATTTCCTTTGGTATTTGCTGGATAACTGGGAGTTTATTTATTTTAAGCTATTCAAAGGGTTTTAACATTTTTATTTTTGTTGATGCTGTTTCCTGTTTCATTTGGAGAAATGATGGAATTATGTTTCTGAAGAAAACATTTTGCATTAGCAGAGATAAGACCTATTTACAGGACCAAGAAATAATAAATGATCTTATAAAATGCATTTTATTTTATTTCCCTGAATTTTATTTTCAGGTAAATATAAAATAAATATTTATTTCCTTTACTTACTCTCAAGAATAAGTCAGGAAGATTCTAAATATCTCTGAAGAACCACAAAGTAAATTTATGAATTAATTACTTCAAGTAAGTTTGTATTGAATATATACTATGTGTCTGTGACTTCAACACACACTCAGATACAATGGGGAGCAAAGGAAGGTAGTAGTATCTTTGATCTCATTTAAGCTCAGATTGTTTCTAATTAACCCTGAAGCCCAATTAAATATTGATTTTAGGGGGAGAGAGATTCTTTAATCATATAATTATAATAAAAATATATATCATTATACACTGTGAGTATCCTTCTGAATAAAAATTGTAGGTTTCCATGAAATAGTATAAAGGAATACTGGAGTCAGATTCTGGGTGGGTGTGTGTGTGAAAAAACACATCACATAGAAAATTACATTTAAAATGAGATACAGGGCAAGGTACTATATAGACAGAAACTATGCAGAAAAAGTGCTCTAGGAATATGAACAAAAGTGCCCTTGAGTGCTCTTTGAACACTGAACTGTACATGCAAAGGATAAGACTCAGCAAGCTCAGGGAAAGAGTAACTACCAAAAAGCTGTAAGGTAAACATTTCCCAAATCAAACACAAGGCTAGGGGACATTCAGATTTTAAACAGTAAGAGTAACAAAACCTTGTTGGATATGTGAGGTGTTAAAAGACAGAGTGTGTTGGTTTGGAAAAAATGCAAGAACCAGCTATATACTAGTTACCAGACACCCACTTTAAATAAAATATACAAGTGAAAAGAAAAGGGATGGAAAAAGTTAAACAGAGCAAACCTTAGTGATAGGATGAAGAACATGTGTTAATAATAGACAAAGTAGACTGGAGGGCAGTCTAGAGATAAAATAAGATGTTTTGTAATAACAAAAGATACAATTCATCAAGAAAACATAACAATCCTAAATAATTATATACCCTGTAAAAGAGATCCAAGCTACATGAAGCTAAAATTGGTAGAACTGAAATTAGACCTGACAAATTCATAATTGTAGGTGGAGATTTAAACACTCTGTCCTAGTAATTGAATAGAACAAGTAGACAGAATAGCAGTAAGCATATATAATCCAATCTGACCGTCTACAGAGTACTCTACCCAACAGCAGTAGAATGCACATTATTTCCAATTGCACATGAAATATTTTACTAAGGCAGACTATAGGCTGGCATATACACATTTTGATAATTCACTTAACTGTCTTATGAAACATATGCTGTATTTATTTTCACTTTATAGATAAAGACTGAGAGAAAGAGAAGTTAAATAACTCAGTTGTTAGGAGGCTGAGATGATATTTGAACATGGTGCTGTTTCAGTGTTCATGAGCTTTACTGTAAGATATTACCTCAGAGCACCATCTCCACTAATTGTGAGGTTCATGAAGTAGAAATAGTGGTAAAAGAATTACAAAACTCTGATAAGTTGGACTGGTTTATCAAACTCTAAGATGGGTTTGCCTAATATATTTTTAATGTATGCCTCTTATCCTAGTGCAAGTATACTGGTTTGAGCTATAAATATGTGGTCTCAAATCTAATAGGATTATTTTCTTACTAAATTAAAGACAAACTCTTAGAAAGTACTGTATTATAGTTAGTCACATTAAAAAAAAAAAAAAAAAGGTAACGGAGAGAAATGAGCATTCGAAAAGTCTGATCTGATAAGCCAATCCTGAGAAATTGGCATCCCACATACTTGAGAGGAGGAGGAAGATGTTTGGCCTCTCTTCTTGATGAAATGAGTTCTGGACAATTCTCCTTTGACTTATTCTGAGAAAGAAAGAGAAATTCAGATAGGGTTGATGGTTGTGGTAATGGAAATTAATTGAGATAGAACATAGTACTACTCGTTTAGATGCGTTTTAAAGAAATCCAGCCATTACCATCAGTTCTGGCCCTTAAGAGTGTAATTCCTGCTCTCTAGACAATAGAGATTAGGACAGAAACATCCTCTAATCTAGCTCTACTTCCAGCTCATATCACTGTCACCATCACAGACTTTATTTTCCTCCTTTTATTTGTGAGTAGCTATCAATTACAACAAAATCATGTTGCAATATAAGGCAGCAGCCTCCAGAGTAAACACAACATGACAAGATGGTTGAACACCAGCAAAATGATCAGATTTGAATTTAATTTTTGCAAGATCCATGCTTTAAAAATTAAATTGCCTACTTTTGGAAGGGAATAAAAAAGTAAAAATTCCAAAAATGAATTGGAACAAGAAAATGAAAACAGTTAATATAAATAGTGAACCATTAAAATTCCACATCAGTCTTTCTGGAGTACTAAGCTGGTGCTGCCATGCCAAGTACATGGTACTGCTCTTAGAACTTAAAAAGACAGACAGTTTCACTTGAATAAAACACCCCACGTTAAGTTATATCACTTGGCATTATCTTCTATAACAGAAGTTTTTTAACATTGTATTATTTTCTATTCTTTTTTAAAATTTTTTATAAACATATAATGTATTATTAACCCCAAATGGGCAGAGGATATTTTCTATTCTTTGAAAGAAAAGATACTGCATAAATTAATCTGTTATTTTGCCATCAAAAAACATTTAAATTATGTAAAGATGACTATTTCAGTATTTTTTAAAATATTTATTTACTTAGTTTAGAAAGAGAGAGAATGAGTGAGTGGGGCAGAGAGAGAATCTCAAGGACTCCATGTTGAGCATGGAGTCCAATGCTGAACTTGATCTCAAGACCCTGAGATCATGACCTGAACTGAAACCAAGAGACAGAAGCTTCACCAACTGGGCCACCCAGGTGCCCCAACTATTTCAGTGTTTTTACACACAAAATCAAACTCTGAGAAACTTTTTAACTTAAAATATTTTTTCTCAGAATTAAAGTATTTTAAAGAACTTTCAATGAAATTTTATTTCTTCTGCCTGAAAAACTTTATCCAATTAGAAATGTGATTATCACAGCAAAACTTTTATTGATAGCAAGAAATAGCTCCACATTTGAAGCAGACAGAATTTTCTGTGATAGCTAAGCCTTGTGGAAGTATTTTTGTTAGCTTTCTATAGCTCTCTGATGATTTATTTGTAAATATTTTTAACATATATAAAATGAATGACAGAAAACATACAGAATTACAAATGCTTTGAATTTCTCTTCCTTCTCCTCTCAGTTAAGGGGAAAGAATTTGTCCTCACCACACTTATTTCTTGATCTTCTGTATTTTCCCAGTTGTTGTCAAGAAGTTTTATTGATGTTAAGGATGTACTCTTGATGAGAAAGACTGCTTTGAAAATTCAAATTATTTTTATTAATTTTTGTCTGTTGGGTTAAGTTTCTTCAAACCAGCTCCACAGGAGCCTGGAATAACGTCTGGGATGACTCATAAACACTTCCATTTCAAACAGACTTAAAAATTTTTTGCACGCTTGTAACTGCCAAAAGCATAAACATTTGGAAATCCACCGTCATTCCTTTCTACAGGAAATTTTCTCCAGTGTTAAAGTTAGAAGATCAAGTTAGAATTCAGTTATATATAGGCTTGTGGTATCTCACAGATAAATTCCAGCTGCAAGCCATGATAGTGAGCCTAGATTTAATGTTTTACTTTCTGGTTGACAGAGTGAGTAATCTGAGCCTGAGTGACAGTAGGGACCCTCAACTAGAACAAATTGATGTATTAGCAAATTCTTCTTTGGGACTTCTCACTGCTTCAAGGAAATAATCTACTTCTGAGGACTTTAAATAAAATCTATCAGAATAAAATCTCTTCACAAATACTCATTTCTGCTTAGGATTTCCTTTATCTTTCTATAATAGATATAGCAAGACTGAAATATTTTTTAGTCTATCTTGTGATTAAACTAATAAATGAATGTGGAGTGGCTGGGTAGCTCAGTTGGTTAAGTGTTCAGCTCTTGGTATTGCCTCAGGTCATGATCTCAGGGTCTTAGAATCAATATCTGTGTCAGGCTCTGTGCTCAGTGAGGAGTCTGTTTAAAATTCTCTCTCTCTGTGCCCTCTCCCTCCCTCTCTCTCTCTCAAAAACAAAATACATAAGTCCTTAAAATAATAATAATACCTGAATAACCAAAGGAATGTTGAAAAAGAAAACCAAAACTGGAGGCATCACAATTCTGGACTTCAAGGTGCATTACAAAGCTATAATCATCAAGACAGTATGGTACTGGAAAAAAACAGACACATAGGTCAGTGGAACAGAATACAGAACCCATAAATGCACCATCAACTCTATGGTCAACTAATCTTTGACAAACCAGGAAAGAATATCAGTGTCTATGAAAAAAAGATACTTTCTTCAACAAATGGTTTTGGGAAAATTGGACAGCAACATGCAGAAGAATGAAACTGGACCACTTTCTTACACCTTACACAAAATAAACTCAAAATGAATGAAAGATATAAATGTGAGACAGAAAACCATCAAAGTCCTGGAGGAGAACACAGGCAGCGACCTCTTCAACCTCAGCCGCAGTGATTTCTTGCTAGACACATTTTCAAAGGCCGGGGAAATAAGGGCAAAAACAAACTATTGAGACTTCCTATAGGTAAAAAGCTTTTACAGAGCAAAGGAAATTATCAACAAGACTAAAAAGCAATCTATGGAGTGGAACAAAATACTTGCAAATGTCTTATTAGATAAAGGGCTAGTATCCAAAATCTGTAAACAACTTATCAAATTCAACACCAACAAACAAAAATTACAGTGAAGAAATAGGCAGAAGACATGAACAGAAATGTATCCACAGAAGACATACAAATGGCCAACAGACACATGAAAAAATGCTCCACATCACTTAGCATCAGGGAAATACAAATAAAAACCACAATGAGATATCACCTTACACTTGTCAGAGTGGCTAAAATTAACAACTCGGACAGAACAGATGTTGATCAGGATGTGGAGAAAGAGAAACTCTTTTACACTGTTGGTGGGAATGCAAATCAGTGCAGCCACTCTGGAAAAATGGAATGGAAGTTCATCAAAAAGTGAAAAAATAGAACTACCTAGACCCAGCAACTGTACTACTAGGTATTTATCCAAAGGATGCAAACATAAAGATTTGAAGGGCACATAAACCCCAATGTTTATAGCAACAATGTCCATAGTAGCCAAACTATGGAAAGAACCCAGATGCCCATCAACAAATCAATCAATAAAGAAGATGTGGTGTGTGTGTGTGTGTGTGTGTGTGTGTGTGTGTGTGTGTATCTCAACCATCAAATGAATGAAATCTTGCCATTTGCAATGATGTGGATGGAACTGGAGGGTACGATGCTAAATGAAATAAGTCAACCAGAGAAAGACAATTATCATATGATCTCACTGATATGAGGAATTTAAAAAACAAAACAGATAAACATAGGGGAAGGGAAGGAAAAAATAAAATAAGATGAAAAAAGAGAAAGAGGCAAATCACAAGAGGTTCTTAACTATAGGAAACAAACTCAGGATTGCTGGAAGGGAGGGGGTGGGTGGGGAGATGGGGTAACTGGGTGATGAGCATTAAGGAGGGCACTTAATGTAATGAGCACTGGATGTTATATGCAACTGATGAATCACTAAATCCTGCCTCTGAAATTAATGATACAATATATGTTGATTTAACATAAATAAAAATGAAAATAGATTAAATATAATAATAAGTGGGTGGGAGATTAGGAGAAAAGTGGTGAGAGGTAGAATTTAAGTAATTAATAGATTGTCATAAATTCATTGTTGCGAATCTTTGCTGGTTTAAGAACAAACATGTAAGAATATATTAGATGTGGTAATAATCACAAAAATAAAAATCAAATTAACAGATTGGGGTTCCATGGTAATTCTTAGAATAATATCCATATCTGTATTTCCTGGCATGGATGTCAAAGGCTTTGTTTTTCTAATTTCCAGAGTAAAAAATTCTACCTGGGATACAATTCAAGCTGTGCTTCTTTCCATCTTTAATGGTGATAATACTCTTTACAGTCCTTCTGTCAGAATTTATACTCATTTGGCTTAGCATTTTTACAATTTGAGTAAAGTCTTAAATGTAAAATAGGAATCTGTAAATATAAACATATGTATTTTATTTGAAAACTCAAATCTAAGGACAATGTGCCTTTCACAAGTAGGAATATTTGTATTATCCTATTAAAAGGAATAAAACTTGGGGCACCTGGGTGGCTTAGTCAGTTAAGCCCCTGCCTTCGGGTTAGGTCATGATCTCAGGGTTCTGGGATCAAACCCTTCATTGGGCTCTCTGCTCAGCAGTGAGCCTGCTTCCCCTGTCTCTCTGCCTGCCTCTTTGCCTACTTGTGATCTCTCTCTGTCAAATAAATAACTTTAATATTTTTTTAAAAGGGAATAAAACTTAACTCATATCCCCTTTTATTTTGTCATGATATATCTTCCATTTTAATACTCTTCCATATGTTTGCAGTATGATAATAACAAAGGAATTGTTGATTAACTTAAAAATATTATGAATTATAAAGGAAAAAGGTTTCTTTTTTTAAGATTTTATTTATTCGAGAAAGACACAGAGAAAGCATGAATGGGAGGAGGTACAGAGGGTGGAGGGATCAGCAGGCACCTGGATGAGGGTGGGGCCTTATGGAGGGCTCAGTCCCAGGACCCTGGGAACATGACCTAAGCTGAGGTCAGATGCTTAACCAACTGAGCCACTCAGGCACCACAATGGAATTTTTTTTTTTTTTTTTTTTGCCAAAAAATCTTTGACAAAAACAAGGGAATGCTAGTAATGAAATTTTTAAACAATTAGTATGGAAAACCAATACATATATATTATCTATATAAAACAAACTTCTATATACAGTGCTTATTTTTTATTATTATTAATTATTTCTGTTATAAACATCAAGTCAACTGAGAAATTTAAATCAGAAGAAAGTTATCAAAGTTCAATATTTAAGTTCAAAAACCTTTCCTGTGGATGTTTTAGGACAAGTGCCTACCCATCCTTTCTTTTCCTTCCTGACAATCTATTTTCATTATAATGGCTGAGTAATTGCATCAAGCTATCAAATAAGACGGCAAAGTTCACTGTAGTATATTTATAAAGGACCAATATATTGTAGATTTTTGAGAATAGGGTTTAGAACTAAAATAACTTTCTGCCTGTATTTTCATATATTAGGACTGCTATATTACTATCTTTTCTAAGAACCCACACAAAACAAAAGGAGTCCTCAGTTTTCAAACAAAAGAAAGTTAACTTTCTTTTTTTATGTTTAATAATTGCAAGATTCCTTTCTTATTTTACAATAAGACCATTTATAGTAACACCATTGTTTCTAGTAACACAAATAGCACTCTAGTACAAGACCTTTCAATTGACTGGTTAGGTTTAATTTTCTTGAGGTTTCTCAGTAGAATTTCTACAATACACTGGTTTATAAGCCTGATTAAATTAGATACCCTAAAATACTTATTTGTTATTGCTACATAACAAAATTTCTCCCCATACTTAGTAGTTTCCAATAACACATTTATTATTTTACACTTTCTGTGGATCAAAAATCCTAAGGATGGCTTAACAGCGTCCTCAATTTAAGGGTCTCAAAATGTTACTGAGCCAAGGTGTTAGCCAGGGCCATAGTGACAGAAAAAGCTTGAATGGGGAAGCATCTGCTTCCAAGTTCACTTCCAGTAGGGGTAGGATTCAGTTCCATAAAGGCATTTGGTCTGAAAACTTGCAGTCCTGCCACCCGTTGGCCAGAAACCACACTTAATCCCTTGTCATGTGTACCTCTTCGACTTGATTCATCAGAGCAGGCGCAGAGGAAAACAAGAAGGAGAATGCCATAAAATAGAAGATACAACTTTTTCATAACATAGTCTAAGGAATGAACATTTTTGCTATATTCTAATCATTAGAAGCAATCACTGGGTCCTGCTCACACATGAAAGGGAAGGATTTCACAATGTTTTAGATACCAAAATGCTGGTATCTTTGGGAGACATTTTGGAAGGATACCTGTTACACTATGAAATCATTTTTTAGATTAATGTGAATCATAGTACTATGCCATGCTTAAAACATTTTCTCAGCAAAAAATACTTTCACTTATTTAAAAAAAATGATATAAATGAATGGGTTTAACAAAACAATTAAATGGATGATTGCTAGTACAGTGTTTTTCAAAGAAATAGATGTGGACATTTTCTTATAATATGGGAGGTAGATAGGAGATTATATATGATTTGTTTTTCCTGAGTAATGTATGTGTTATCTACCATGAAAGTAGAAAATTGCTGATATCACCACCAACATACCTGTAATCATTTGCTCAGAATGACGTAATTTGTCAGGATTTCAGAGTTTCCCAGAGCTTTAACTTTCTAATTTTGTTATATTCTAAAATTTCATCTTTAAATTTTAGGGCATTAAAATGGCTTTTTAAAATAAGAATGATGATATTTATCCTGTACTCCCAATATTTTAATTTATTTTCCCAACATCCATTCAGTAACATGCCCCCACCCCCAGCACAGTCTTAGATACTTTGGAGTGAATGTGCCATGTGTTCAGAAATTTTTTTCAGAGTATTTTATTGTATATAACTATCTAATGAAAGCACATCCCAAATTATTACTTATGGCTGTAATTGGCTTTGATTCCTCTTCAGGGCAGCCAACTAAGCAGAGGAATATAAACTTCTGGATTTGCATCTTATTTCTTGCTTCATTAATTTCATTAACTTCCAAACTGATGAATTCTTTGAATTAAAATGTCATTTACATTTAATACCCAAAATCACTTTCTTTGCATTTAAACCTTTTAATTGTATTTTTGAATTCTCGTTCTAAATTGTGTTTGTCAAAGTCTTAATTAGATTTATGTCATAGGGATATAGAACTGAGCTGAACAGTAACAAGCTTAAATGAGAAGATTTTCTTTATAAGGACTTGTGAAATGGCTGAAAATATGTTATGCAACGTAGATTTTGTATCCTGTGTAACTAAGGGTATGTGTCTAAGATGGGTGAGTGGTATATATAGGTAACTATTGATTTATACAGAAAGATCAAATCTGGACCCCTGGAAAAGAGACCTTTCTTTTTTCCAACAAGTACAGACTGTGTGGGATTTGTAAGGAGTCTCATTTAGTAAGAGAAGATTTTATTTTGCTGTTTACTTACAACAGTGACAAATGGTGGCCAGAAGGAAAAGCAAAGTATGTAATCAATCTTAACACCTTTGTGTTTTTCTGAGAGAAAAATAAGAAAGAAAAAAAAAATAAGAAGAAGAAAGAAACCAAGGAGAACAAAGCAAAGGATATACTTTGAGAGTAAAAGAGAGGAAAAAAACAAAAACAAAAACAAAAACAAAAACCCTCTCTTGTTTCTGCTATTAATGATGATGATGGTGATGGTGATGGTGATAATGACATCAGTGAGATTATAAACAATGAAAACCATCATTCCTAATCTCTAAAAGGACACTAAAAGTTAGGTACTATCATCATAGTCTCATAGGTGATGATACTTGAGGTTTACAGAGGACAAAATTTGGCCTAAATTGACACTTCTGAAAAATGATATAACAAAAATCCAGTTGAGTCTTTTTGAAGTCTGAGGACATTTTTGACTTCATGCTGCTCATCCTGAAGACACTCCCGGCCAGTGGTAGTCACATGTGGTTCAATTATTTATTTTCTGTACCTGCAATTATACAGAAAGTCCAATTCCTAAAATTTTTCCTGAAAAGTGGTTGGAAATTATCTTTTTACTCTTAAAAAAAGTACTTGATGTTTTAAAGCACAAATATAAGTCTACAATAGTGTAGACATATTCAAAAAAACTGAAACATACAATGAACACTCAAAGCATAGCAAATTTTATCTCATTCAAAAAAGATGAACTATATAGCAAACCATAATATGCAGCTCCTATCACCTGACTAAAATTCTAAGGCTCAACAAAATTCATAAAAGTATCAGTATGTTTATTTAAACAAAGACCACACATCCCAGCTTGGACCCTTTTACTGGCATTATTATGATTTTAACATGTTGTGGTTTCATTCTTGCCAAAGAAGACAGTAAGATCATGAGATTTGGAGTCACACAAATATGGGACAAAACCTAGGTTTGCCAGTAGCCATGTTATTTTATATTTAACTGTGTAATACTCTATTTTTTTACAGAGAGAGACTAGCTGGAATGGATGTCATAGTGTTATTGTGCACAGTAGATGCATAATGTACTGTATAAATGGACATTATATTATCATTCTCAATGTTGATGTTAATAGAGCACCAGCCTTGGTTTAGTATATGACCAGATGAAATTGCTTTTTTGTGGTTCTCTTTCATTTACTGAACTTTATTTGAAATCAAATCATTTGCCTTGTTCTTTGCTAGGCACTGATATGGAAGGGGTATAAAATGCGCCCTTTCTTCCCTGAGCCCCATTCCTTTGTCATCCTTATTCCCAAACTTCCTGCTGGCTTGAAATTGAACTGGAGTTTAACAAGAGCTCAGAATATCCAAGGACTGTTGGAGATTAAGACCATTTCTTTTTTCTTCTCCTTCTTACAGTCTGAAAACTTTAAAATGGGAATGGACATGAGCCTATTTAAAAATCATCCTGCCTGCTATTAATGAGAAGTGGGGCAGAGTGCCTGTGGATGCATGTATAAGTAAAGACTGCAAGGCAGGAGTCCAAGGAAGACATTACAGTAGGTTTGGCAAAGCCAGTGGCAGGTGGAGTTGGAGAGAAGGTGAGGCACATGAGGTAGAGAAGCAAGGCAACACTGTCAGATCTAACAGATTATATATGTAAGCACAGGTAGAGGGAAGAAAATGAGAACACATTAATACTGAATCAGGGATGAGGGACTAAAGTTAAATCAGCTTTGTGTGGGAAAACCAAGAGATCAGTTTAGGACATGCTTAATTTGAGATTGATGATATTATCAAAGCACAGATGTCACTCTGACTAGAAGAATGGGGAATTCCTAATAAGAGGTTTACATTGAGATATAAATT
This sequence comes from Mustela lutreola, assembly GCF_030435805.1. Taxonomy (NCBI): domain Eukaryota; kingdom Metazoa; phylum Chordata; class Mammalia; order Carnivora; family Mustelidae; genus Mustela; species Mustela lutreola. The sequence continues at coordinate 120,488,996 of NC_081292.1, read as the reverse complement.
TTGGAATTTTTATTAGGCAGATGAGTTAAAAATCAGTGAAAAAAATAAAGAGGTATTTTACCACACCTTCAGAAACGTTAGCATGTCAAGGTCAGATAAAGAAGAGGGTAATGTGAGGAAGGTGCCTAATGTATATTTAAATGTAAATAAAAGTTATTTAATAGTAATAATTCAGAATTCTCTTTGTGCTCAGATATCCATACAAGATGAAAATTATGCTAAAATGTAAAGCAGCTAAATGTATCTCAAATATTTTAACCATTTGTATTGCACACACTGGGTTATAGTTATGTTTGTAGTGTACATTAATGATTCTATTTATCTACTAATTAAGGTTTTTTTCATTGATCTTCTAATTAAGTTTTGACTTATGTTAATTTTTCCATCTTTTATTTCCTAGAGATTGGTTACTTGCACTTTGTACTACTTTTACTACCTACACCACATAAGAGTTTTCTGAGCCAAATACTTTTCTTTGTGATTTTGCTGAGCAAGAGAAGGCAGAGAACATTGCAATGATGATAAGAAATATGTGGGGTGACCTTCCCTTTCCTTCTTCCTCTGGTCTTCTGATTTCCAGCCCTCTGAATGCTTTCATTTGGAATGTAAATCTGCTTTTCAACAAAGGCAACTTTGATTAAGTTCTGTAAGTTCTTGAGTGAAATTTCAGCTAACTCTCAAGGTCTTTGGTAACTTTTCATATTATTTAGTTTTTCAGCCATCTTCAGCCTTACTAAAAGCAAAATCCTTATAAATCATGCATTTTTCTGGAAGGGGTGCTGTATGTCGTTTTCTCTTCATTTTTGTACCTAATTTTAAATCTAGGTGCTTCCCCCACCCTACATTTTTTTAAGATAAAGAATATTTAGAAGAAGAATATTTATTTTGCTAAGTTTGTGAATGAAGAAACAATTGATGTTCAGAATTGTATTCTTGTCCATAATTTTTGAGATCTATTCATTATTGTCCTATTTAAAGATATTTCTGTCATATTTTAAATTGCATGAGTGACAGAGTAACTTGGATATAACAGAATTTTCCAATCCTGAATATAGATGACATGGAGCACTTGCTCAGAGGTCTTAGAACACAGATGTCTAAGCTGTTATCTTGGGCCAAATCCTCACTTATTTTGCCAAAAGCACATATCAATTAAATGGAGTCAGAACTTTCTGCAATATTTCATTCACATTCTGGCTCACTGAATACATCAACATTAAAATTTTTGGTTTGGTTTTTGTTTTTCCCTTTGAATCATCTAGGCATTCTGTCACTCACTGTTTTTTGTTTGTTTGTTTATATTGTTTTTATGTATCTTTTAAAAGGAACACAACTTTTTCATACATCCCAGAGTTTATTTTAGTCCACCCTTAAATAAATTTATAAAATTTGAAAATAAAAACCATAAGTTATAGTAATGCAATATTAGTTTTAGAGAAAACAAGGAAAGGTAGAAGAATATCTTTACCCAAGCCATACTGAACTGTTTTTCTTCTTATTATTTTTTATTATTATGTTCAATTACCCAGAAAATAGTACACCATTAGTTTTTGATGTAATGTTCAATGATTCATTAGTTGCATATAACACCCAGTGCTCATCACCATATGTGCCCTCCTTAATACCCATCACCTGGTTACCCCATTCCTCCATGCCTTGGCCTTCTATAACCCTCAGTTTGGTTCCTGGAGTCCAGAGTCTCTCATGGTTTGTTGCCCTCTCTTATTTCTTCTCATTCAGCTTTCCCTCTCTTCCCCTGTAGTCCTCTGTGCTATTCCTTATGTTCCAAATACAAGTAAAACCATATGATAACTGTCTTTCTCTGCTTGACTTATTTTGCTTAGCATAATCCCCTCCAGTTCCATCCATGTTGATGCAAATGGTGGGTATTCATCCTTTCTGATGGCTGAGTAATATCCCATTGGATATATGAACCACATCTTCTTTATCTATTCATCTATTGAAGGGCATCTCGGTTTCTTTCACAATTTGGCTATTGTGGACATTGCTATCATGAACATTGGGGTGCATGTGCCCCTTCTTTTCATTATGTCTGTATCTAGTAGTGCAATTGCTGGGTCATAGGATAGTTCTATTTTTAACGTCTTGAGGAACATCCACACTGTTTTCCAAAGTGGTTGTACCGATTTGCATTCCCATTACAGTGTAAGAGGGGTCCTCTTTCTCCACATCCTTGCCAACATGAGTTGTTTCCTGTCTTACTAATTTTTGTCATTCTAACTGGTGTAAGGGAGTATCTCATTGTGGTTTTGATTCGTATTTCCCTGATGGTTAGTGATGATGAATATTTTCTCATGTATCTGTTAGCCATTTATATGTCTTCTTTGAATAAGTGTCTGTTCATGTCTTCTGTCCATTTATTAACGGGATTATTTGTTTTTTGGGTGTTGAGTTTGAGAAGTTCTTTACAGATCTTGGATACCAGCCTTTTATCCATTATGTCATTTGCTAATATCTTCTTCCATTCCATGGGTTGCCTCTTAGTCTTGTTGACTGATTCCTTAGCTGTGCAGAAGCTTTTTGTCTCAATGAAGTCCCAATAGTTCATTTTTGCTTTTGTTTCCCTTGCCTCTAGAGACATGTCTTTTTATTTTAATTAAGGTTTTATTTATTTATTTGACAGACAGATCACAAGCAGGCAGAAAGGCAGTTAGAGAGATAGGAGGAAACAGGCTCCCTGCTGAGCAGAGAGCCCGCCTTGGGGCTCTATCCCAAGACCCTGGGATTGTGACCTGAGCCGGAGGCAGAGGCTTTAGCCCACTGAGCCACCCAGGCGCCCCTAGAGACATGTCTTGAAAAGGTTGCTGTGGCCAGTGTCGAAGAGGTTATGGCTGCTGACTGACTACTGTCACACATTTAGGTCTTTCATCCATTTTGAGATTATCTTTGTATATGGTGTAAGAGAATGCTCCAGTTTCATTTTTCTGACACATGGCTGTCCAACTTTCCTAGCACTATTTATTGAAGAGCCTGTCTTTTTTCCATTGGATATTCTTTCCTGATTTGTTGAAGATTACTTGACCATAGGATTGTGGGTCCATTTCTGGATTCTGGATTCTGTTCCTTTGAACTATGGATCTGTTTTTGTGCCAATACCATGTTCTCTTGATGATCACAGTTTTGTAATAGAGCTTAAAGTCAAGCATCGTGATGCCCCCAGCTTTGGTTTTCTTTTTCAGCAGTCCGCCTGGCAATTTGGGGTCTTTCCTGGTTCCATACAAATTTTAGGATTGTTTGTTCCATCTCTGTGAAAAATGTCAATGGTACTTTGATAGGGATTGCACTGAATGTGCAGATTGCTCTGGGCAGCATAGACATTTTCACAATATTTATTTGAACTTGTTTTGTGTTTTTTCTTTGCATAATTTGGTCAGTGATTTCATTCAAGGAGCAAATGATGAGATGGATATTAAGAACCAGACATTGCAGAATAGAAAGCTAGTGACACTTATTATAGGGTGGTAAAATATTTGGCACACTGTCATCAAACGTACCTTTGAAAGCAAACCATGTTACCAAGGGGAACCAAAAATAAAAAAAGAACCAAAACGTTAAGTTAGGTGGCTTCTCTCTGTCAATATCTTCAGTACTGCAGGCCCCACTCATTCAAATTCTTGTTTTCTTTTTCTGTACAAATTTTCCATTGACCTAGCATCATTTATCAGATCACCATTTCTCCCATAACAGTACAGTGTCACCTTGTATTACATCAAGGGACTGCTTATGTGTAGATTTGCTAGATATTCCCTTTCATGTCCCATTGCTTTGTAAGTGTATTTTATTGACAATATTACAATCTTAATTATTGTATCTTTGTAAGTTTTTTTTTAATATGGTAGTGTTTTTTTTCTTTTAAGATTGTTATATTATATTAGGTTTATCAATGTCCATATAAACATTAGATTCAAATTCTTAATTTCCAGAATTCATTCATTCATTCACTCATTCATTCACAAATTTTATAAAGGACTTTTCTAGATATTTTAACAGAATAAAGAATTGCTCTTCTGTTTCTACTTTCCTCAGATTCTAGAAAATCATACATGGATCTAGAATTTTTATTAAAATTCTTCATTGAGTCCATGGTAGCCAAACTTTGGAAGGACCTGAGATGTCCTTCAACAGATGAATGGATAAAGAAGATATGGTTCATATACATATACATATACATATACATATACATATACAAGGGAATATTACTCAGTCTTCAGAAAGGATGAATACCTACTATTTACATCAACATGAATGGAACTGAAGGGGATTATGCTAAGTGAAATAAAGACAATTGTGATATGGTTTCATTCATATTTGGAATATAAGAAATGGTGCAGAGGACCATAAGGGAAGGGAGGAAAAGTCAAATGGGAACAAATCAGAGAGGGAGAAAAACCATGAGAGACTATAAACTATAAAAAACAGACAGATATAAAACAGACTATTTTATGTAGTTTTTATTAAAAAAAACAGGTTGCCGAAGGGGAGGTTGGCAGGGGAATGGGGTAATTGGGTGATGAGCATTAAGGAAGTAATGTGATATGATGAACACTGGGTGTTATATGCAAATACTTGCTCTTCTCAAACAGAACTACAAAATTATAAATCTGTATTGTTTTATATGCTAATGTTGTCTTAATTATTATAACAGCACTACACATGTAGCGAAATAAATTGACTTATTTTTTAATATTAATCCAAACTTGCATTTTTGGAATGAGTCTAAATTATTTGTTATATTTTATCTTTCATATGTATTGCTGGATTGGATTTGCTAATACTTTGTGATTTTTCTATCTATGCTCATGCAAAAGATTGATCTCTAGGTTTTTTGTTAATATTTTTATCAAATTTTGATATCAAGGTAATACTGCTTCCATAGAATGAGTTAAGGAGTTTGGTAGTGTTCCCACATTTTTTATTCTCTCTACAGTTTTTATTAGATTGGTATTTTTTTCTTTTTTTGTGTTTAGAGGAATTCATAAATGAAGCCATTGGGTTGTGGAGTTTCTTTGTTGAAGGGTTTTAAAAACAAATGCAATTTCTTTAATTGATGTAAAATATTCAGTTGTTTTATTTCTTTTGTGTCTTGTTGTTTTAATTGTAAATTTCACCCAAATTTTCAAATAAAATTCTTTAAGCTGAATAAGTTTTAAATTTTGTGGGGGATTTTTCCATTTTCCATTCCTCAAATGGACTAATCTTTTTGCTTTCTCTCTTTTCTTCTCTATTTGTTTTCCTAGTGACTTATCCATGTTATTGCTAATTATGAAGAACAATCTTTCAACCTTGTTAATTTTCCTTATCGTGTGTTGTATTATATTGCATTAATTGCTTTTTGAGCTGCTTTATTTCTTTTATCCCACCTCCTTTTGATTCAAATTGATGTTCTTTTATATTTGAGATGGCCACTCAGTTCATTGATTGTCAACCTTTTTTCTTGTCTAACATATTAATTTAAGGCAAAAAGTTTCCTTAAAAATGGTTTTATCTCACACATTTTAATATGTACATTATACAGAAAGGGATGTTCCTGGATTCTCTGCAATAAATTGTGGTGACTTTGTGCATCACTGAATCATTTCCCTGGAATAATAGTGGCCTGAGTGCTATATCGAACTCAATTGCTAGACTTGTAGTTGTATGTCAACAATCCAGAAAGATATACTATGACTGCACATTCTCATTAAAATAAATACAACAATGTGTTGTCATCCAGAGACTAGAAAAGGGACTTGTAAACATTTGTTCAGCAGAACCGAGATGCATAAGGGGGACTTAGAAAGCCAGAAGACAGATTTCTGACAGATGTGGGCCTTTGTAGGTAGTCATGTCCACCAATCCTAACCATGGGAAACCCTGGTAAGGCTAAGGTCCAGGGTAGAGACTGGACATCATTTGCACCAAGTGCCTTATGTGACAAAACTGCAGCCATCTCCCAGTTCATCTCTTGCATGTCTGAGTTTGAGTGTTAATAAACCCAGAAAGATGCTTTGGTACTTGAATTGTTTGTGACAACAAAGCACCCATTGCATTATTTCCTTCACAGTCCTTTTTCCTCCCTGGATGTGTGCATGTTAGGATAGGAGATGGATTGGTTTTGGGACAGGGAAGGAATGCAATACTAGGGTGAATGTACAGTATGAATTTATCATGAAGTTATTAAAGCTTAAGGGATTTCAGCTAAGAGTTCTAGCAATATATTTATACGGTCATTTGTTTTGGGGAATTTTTTTAAAAAGAAGACATTTTAATCACAATCAGTTTTAAAAGCTTACAGATACCACTATCATAAAAAAAATTATTGACTTCCTAACTTACCATATATTTTATCGTTTGACTTCACACTCTGAATTTGTCTCTGCTAAGGTGTTTGATTTTCTAGAAGCTATGATTTCTCCATCCAAGAAAGTTTCATGCTAAGATCCAAGCAGAATTTCAAACACTTCACTAAGAGAGGATGATACAGGTTTATGTAAATTATGAGTAATATCTTTGCATATGCAGTGTCTTTAGCCAGGGCCCTGCCAAGATTAGCAAGAGAGAAAGAGAAACAGATTAACATTTATTAACATTTTCATGTTACTCAGTATTTTCCTTCCCCACTACACCCTCAATAAAGTAGCTTTGCCTACACAGTAGCCACCTTCCACCCCCCTGCACACACACACACACATATACACACACACAAGCCCTGAAAGTAATCCTTAAACATAAATAATAGATTTGGGGACTTCAAGATTGTCCTCTTGTTATTATCTCCATTGCTATTCCTTTAATAGTTCTCCATTGACACTTGTACATACAATAAACCAGGATGACATTTGCTTAGGGAAATCAAATGCACACTTTATTAAACTTTAGAACTAACACAATGCGGGATTCACAAATCTGAACCTCTTACTTTTGGCCTAAAGTGTGAGAGGCTAGCTAAATATTCATTACAACTTTATCTTCTATGTAATTTTGTCTTTAAATGACGATTTCTCTATTTTATCTTTCTAAGTCACATTTGGATAATGATGAGGTATGTCAGATACCTGGTTACCATATACCCCTGCCAAGTCTATTCTTTTCTTATACCTTCTCGGGGGGAGAGTGGTATGATTGTAGGAATAAAGCACACAGGTATTTCACATTTTGTAAAGGTAAGCGAGTAAATATTAACATGTACAGTCATTAATAAACATGTAAGTTAAATGTGTGCTGTTATATGTAATCTTAAAATCCATGGAAAATTTTTCAGTACTAGCAAAAGATACTCAGTCTATTTCCAACTCCCCCCACATCCCCCCCCAAAAAAAAAGCAGGGGAGAAGAAATATGTGAATATAAGACATGCAAGCTGGGAGCTATGGATAGAGATTTTAAAGACAAGCTTTCAAAGTGAGAAATGAGGGAGATATTGCATATGGGAGGTCTGTCAAAGACAGAGAAAAATAAAAAGAAATTTAAAAACCATTGCTTTGGATTATTTGTCACCTTCATGCTGTTTCAAGAAGTGCAAGTTATATAAAGAGCTTGAATTATTTTGAATTTGTTCTGTTCTCATGGGCTGTGTCATTTTAACTGCAACACTGCCCTGAGTCTGAACTGTGTGGGTCAGGGCTATAGCAGTATTTGTATGCATTAAATTTATAACTTCCCCATCAATCAGGGAAAATTTGTCCTGTGATATATTATTAGGTTTCCAAAGGGTCCTTCTGTTTACTGCTTATCTTAGTAGTGCACTTATTAACTTCTATATATTTCCAATTTTCCCACAAGTCCTTTTACGTAAACACTTAATAAAATTAACCCTTACATACTCAGGTTTTTTTTCTAGAATTTTTTTTTTGAAATATTACATATTAGGCAGGTTACTCTTACTCAGGAACTTGTATTCTAATGTTGTTTGTAATATTTCTAAAAATGGAGATTTTTTTTTAAAGTTTTTATTTATTTGAGAGAGAGAGCACAGGGGTTGGGTAAGGGGCAGAGAGAGAAGCAGATCCCTCCACTGAGAAGGGAACCCCATGTGGAACTTGATCCCAGGACTCTGGGACCATAAATGGAGCTGAAGGCAGATGCCCCACCAACTGAGCCACTCAGGCATCCCTAAAATGGAGATTTTTATTCATTGGTTACTCCAGCAACTGAGACAGTCAGAAGTACATTGAGACTGCCATGATGGAGAGGCCCCATGTTAGTTCTGTAGTACATCTTCCCTGCTCTATGTTCATGACCACATAGCCAGAGAATGCTCTTGGGCGATGTTTGGGAAGCCAACAGCATGAAGAGGAATTACCTAAAGATGGCCTTTAGAGTAAGGGCAGAGAATATGGTTATAGTACCAAGCATCGGCTAATCATCTGGATCTCAGTTCCCAAATGTCTGACTGAAAGATTGCTTTGAGTGATTTTGCTTACATAGTTTCTGTGATGTATGTGTAGGATTTTGAAACTTGTTATTATTCTGAACTTCATACTGGATCAGAGCCAAAGGAGAAAATATTACTGGCTGTAGATATGAACTTGACCTTTATCACAAAAATAAGCAAATACATAAATAAATAACAGCCACGAGAGGCTTGTGTGAAATACAAATATGACCTCCTCTTGTTGTATCCTGGACAGATGAAATATAAGGAGTATACCAAAACAGTAAGATTACAGAATCTTCTTTCCACTGAGTGGAAAGAAGGGGCTAAGATCAACCTATCTCAGATACCCGACTTTTTTATATCTGCCTACCTTTATGCTTACAGCTGATTTTTTTTTTTTTTTCCCAAATAAGGACCAAGTTCTTCCTTGGAAGGAAGGTAAATATATGCTGGGGAAAAGTACAGGAGATTCCTAAGGAGGAGACTCTGCTGGGTAGAGCTATCCCAAAGTTATCACAGGATTATCAAGAATTGCCAAGGGACGCCTGGGTGGCTCAGTTGGTTAAGCAGCTGCCTTCGGCTCAGGTCATGATCCCAGCGTCCTGGGATTGAGTCCCACATCGGGCTCCTTGCTCAGCAGGGAGCCTGCTTCTCCCTCTGCCTCTGCCTGCCATTCTGTCTGCCTGTGCTCGCTCTCTCCCCCCGCCCCCGATAAATAAATAAAATCTTAAAAAAAAAAAAAAAAAGAATTGCCAAAAGGTTTACAAACCTCATGCTTATCTTTTGTTCTTTTTCTTTTGATTTTTAAATCTACTGATAAAACTTAATGAAAACAACACAAATCACTGTACTGCAATACCCCAGCATCAGAAATAAAGAAAAACCATGTCCCCAGCCAGAAGACATAATGTCATAACCCATGATCTCATAGGTCTAGAGGTAATCAGCACCTAATTTTTGAGAGAAGACAGTATCTTCAATAGCTTATGGGTCCTGGAAGATTGGATAATTCTTCTGAAAGAAGAGAGAGGGGCAGCATTTCCTTTAGGCACCCAGTGAGTACAGCAGTGATGGCTTTGTTACAGAGTACCCTGAATGTGCCAAGATTCCACTAAAAACAAAATCCAATAATTTTCCTTTGGTACAGTTGAATGGAGCTAAGGTTCTGATTCATTGACTGTAGATAATGCTCAGATGTTTGAGTTTTCACTTTATCTCAGCAAATAAGACTAATAATTCAACATTCAGATGAGCACTTACATTATTATAGCAAAACGGTAAACCTTCCAAGAATGTGTTTGATTGCCTGGTAGTTATCTCTGGGGTTTCTCACAATATGACACATGGGAAAAAAAAAGAAAGAAAGAAAGAAAAGAAACCTAAGAAAATGAGCCCAAGAAATTCTTCTAATTTCAGTATAGTATTTTTGAAGCCCAATGGTAATACTGTATTTTAATGTAGATTACTCAAATATTACAGTGCTTCATACACATCAACAGAGTTAAAACCAGCAATGGTTTCCTTGTGATTATTTCTAGTCACCAGGTATTTCTTACTTTAATTTTACAACCTTTTTTTAATTTGTTCTTCAAAGAATTCAGCTAACTCTGCCATTTAACAACTTTTCTTTTGCATTATACAAATACATTATAGGTAACTTAAAACAAATTATTGGTTGCTCTTGCCATTTTAATTTTTTTTCTTTACTTTTTATTAACATATGATGTATTATTAGCCCCAGGGGTACAGGTCTGTGAATCGCCAGGTTTACACACTTCACAGCACTCACCATAGCACATACACTCCCCAATGTCCATAACCCAACCACCCTCTCCCTACCCCTCTCCCCCCAGCAACCCTCAGTCTGTTTTGTGAGATTAAGAGTCTCTTATGGTTTATCTCCCTCCCAATCCCATCTTGTTCCATTTTTTCCTTCCCTACCCCCCAAACCCCAACATTGTCTCTCCACTTCCTCATATCAGGGAGATCATATAATAATTGTCTCTCTGATTGACTCATTTTGCTCAGCATAATACTCTCTAGTTCCATCCATATCATTCACTTCTTTTGATGGCTGCATAGTATTCCATTGTATATATATACATCTTCTTTATCCATTCCTCTGTTGATGGACATCTGGGTTCTTTTCATACTTTGGCTATTGTGGACATTGCTGCTATAAACATTCGGATGCATGTCCCCTTTGGATCACTACATTTGTATCTTCAGGGTAAATGTCCAGGAGTGTGATTGCCAGGTTGTAGGGTAGCTCTATTTTCAACTTTTTGAGGAACCTCCATGTTGTTTTCCAGAGTGGTTGCACCAGCTTGCATTCCCACCAGCAGTGTAGGAGGGTTCTCCTTTCTCCACATCCTCGCCAACATCTCTTGTTTCCTGACTTGTTAATTTTAGCCATTCTGACTGGGATGAGGTGGTATCTCATTGTGGTTTTGATTTTATTTCCCTGATGCCGAGTGATGTGGAGAATTTTTCATGTATCTATTGGCCATCTGGATATCTTCTTTGCAGAAATGTCTGTTCATGTCCTCTGCCCATTTCTTGATTGGATTATTTGTTCTTTGGGTGTTGAGTTTGATAAGATCTTTATAGATTTTGGATACTAGCCCTTTATCTGATATATCATTTGCAAATATCTTCTCCCATTTTGTCAGATATCTTTTGGTTTTGTTGACTGTTTCCTTTGCTGTACAAAAGCATTTGATCTTGATGAAGTTCCAATAGTTCATTTTTGCTCTTGCGTTCCTTGCCTTTGGAGATGTTTCTAGGAAGAATTTGCTGCAGCTGAGGTCGAAGATGTTGCTTCCTGTGTTCTCCTCAAGGATTTTGATGGATTGCTTTCTCACATTGAGTTCCTTCATCCATTTTGATTCTATTTTTGTGTGTGGTGTAAGGAAATGGTCCCATTTCACATTTCTGCAGGTGGCTGTCCAATTTTCCCAACACCATTTGTTGAAGAGACTCTCTTTTTTCCATTGGACATTCTTTCCTGCTTTGTCAAAGATTAGTTAACCATAGAGTTGAGGGTCTATTTCTGGGCTCTCTATTCTGTTCCATTGATCTATGTGTCTGTTTTTTTGCCAGTATCATACTGTCTTGATGTGATCTTATCTTTTTAAGGTAATTTTAGTTGATGACACTGAATCATGTAGTGTAGTTGTTAATGCTTTTGTTGTCTTGATAAATTCCAAAGATTAACTTGTTTCTTTCATTTTCTTCTCAGTAGACCATTTGGTTCTTTCTTTTTTCCCTTAGTTTTTTGTCTGTTTTAATGCCTGTGTTGTTGATCACTTGTCTGCATTTCCTATTACTGCTACTTTTCTTTTCACTTAATTATTTGAGTGATTACACTGTTTTCTCTTAAAATAGAAATTCATTTTTAAAGTCCTGTCAATTAGTCTCTCACACCTTTAATGATGTTTACAACAACAAGTAGCAAGATTTATTTCAGATTTCAGTCTCTCTCTCTCTCTCCTGATAAAAGTCTATGAGAATGTAGACTAAAACAATAATGTGATGAAAAATATCATTTTGAAAAATTGTGGTCCTATTATTTGTTGCTGATAACTGTAGAAACTTAATAACTGAGAATCAATCACAAAAGGCGTGACTTAGTGAATATGCAAAGATATGGATGATGAAATGAGGTAAAAATACAGAAAGTAGAGGCTAAATTGGAATATTCAAAAACCAAATTTTTAAAAACCCAGACAAAAAATATATGATTGCATCATCCTTAATACATTCGAGATATGTATCTAATAAGACTTAGACTCATAATTTTGTCAGGTAAGTATGTAGTACTGAGATTCTTTATATAGGGGTAAATACATGAAGAGCTTTATGAGAAAAAAAAGTTATTAGATATTGTTTTTGGAAAGCTACCATGCTATTTCTAATCAAGGAAAAGCAAGAAATTATGGGGAAGTGTATTGGGGAGAGTCAGCCTTTGTCTAGCTCATAAATATTATATATCTACAACTTTCAGGATTGTATAAATATAGAAATATCATGTCTCATAATTGAAATACCTATTGGAGCATATCTGTTCCAAACCGCAAATGTGATTGACATATTGCTTCTGTAAGGTGGTGGCAACTCTGCCCACCAAAGATTCATGCTCTTCTCTCATGATTTGAGGCAGGTGCTGGGATAAAGCTATCTATCTAGCTAAGCATTTGGTTTTTAGCCCTCTTGTATCTAAGCAGAGACATGATTAGCTCTGGCTAGTAAAATGTGAGCAAGAACAATGACTGTCACTTCTTCAATAGGAGAGTTTTGTTCTATGTGTCTTTCTCATGGAGTCAGAATTATCTAAAGTCCAAATATGACTTCATCACTAATAAACGGTGTAATTCTGATCAAGTTTCTTAAATTGCTATGGTTCAACAACACTTATCTGTCAAATTGGAGAATTATTACTTAGAAATACTATCTCAGAAATAGGTGTGTTTTGCATATTAAAAAAGAAAATATATGTATAATGTTCTGTACTACTCCTAACATATCAGAAACATTAAGAAAATTGTATTTATATGGTGCTAATGCATACCTTTGTTTCTTTTGAAGACAGGCATAGGGATAGTATTTTATTGTCATGTTGCCTATACGCACTGTCACACAAGGAGCACGGTGTGTGGGTTTTGAAAATTTATATTGAATTCAGTTAAAAATCAAGTTATGTTAAGACTATCCTAACTCTTCTGCACAATTCTTTAGAGTTTTTTTTTTTTAACAAGTTCTACCATACAATTGTACATTTGCTTGTCCATATGCATTCTTAAAACCTATTTTAGTGTGGCTTTTGTAAAGTTTTAAGGTATTTTGAGAACACATATAGCCCTTATGCAGACCATTCCCATTTTCTGCCTTTATTATTTACCAGACTAAAAGAAGAGTCATAGATTCTTAGAGTGAATGAGAACTACTCCATCTAAAGCATAATAGCTTTAAAAACATTTATTCAGTATTTGACAAATATTCACTGAGTGTCTGCTCCATACCTTCCAACAGTTCTCATCTATGCTCTCTTGGAACATTCATTCTAGTGGGGAGAATGGCAATAAATGAACTAACAATAAATAAACAAAGATAATGTGGTAATGAGATCAGGGTACTTTTCTGAGAACAGAAGCATCTCATATCACTAAGTATCAGTTCCAGAGCTACCTCAGAGAGAAGATACAAGGTAAGAACACTCCAGGCTAAGACAACTGCAAGTAGAAACTCCTTGAGTTAAAGATGAGAAAATGTGGGGGAAAATAGCATCAAGGTGCAAGACGTCATGTTGGGATGGCTTCAAATTACGTATTCCAACTTGCCTGATCAACAGAAAACACTGTAGGAAAATTTCTCTCCCTTTACCACGTTCTAGTTGTTTCTGGTTTACTGTTTTAGAATTGTGCAATACTATAAACCTAACCCTCCTAATGTTTGTCTTTTTAACACCAAACTTCCTCATTTCTTTTCAACCTTACTAGGTAGTATAATAGGAAGTGTCCTGGCTTTGTTGTTAGATAAACACCAACTCTGGTATATATTAGTTTGGTAGTCTCACTCAGGAGAATTAAGTAATCTTTCTTAGCTCCAGTTTTCTCTTTTGTAAAATAAGGAAAATCATACCCAGCTTCCAGGAATATTGTGAGAATTAAAAGAGAGAACTTTGTAAAGTACAAAGATAGCACCAGGCACATAACATGTGTTAAATGAAAGGCAGCTATAATAATAACATTCATTACATTCTTATTACCCTTATTTTATGGTAGCTCTCCCGTTCGTCAATGTTCCTGTGAAAGCACAGAACTCTAGGTAGAGTTCATTGAGGTCATCAGTTAAGAACTATTCTTATTCTTTGTTCTTCACACTTCACTTTTATAATTAAGGTCTACAATGTTTTCAATGTTTTTGGCAAGTATACGGTACTTATAGTGACCTCTGTAAACAAATATTTTGATCTTCTTTGCCTTTGTTTACATTTTTTCTCCTTTTATGAACTGTTAGATCTCTGAAACTTAGATGGGAGGCAATGTAAAACAGAGGATAAAATCCTGGTTTTGTGGCTACATCTGGCTTTGAATGCTGGCTTTGAATCTGTCTGAACTGGAGCAAGTTGCTAAAAAATTCTGAGCATTTTCCTCATTCGTTGAATGTGGTTTTTAGTAATTACTCTGTAGTATTTTTGTAAAGATTACATAGGACGATGTATTGAAGATGCTAACAAAAAGTCTAGGATATAATAATAAATCAATAAATGGTAGCTATCGTTAACATTCTCTTAAACTGTAATTTGCTCTCTTTTTTAAAAAATTTTTTAAAGATTTTATTTATTTTTTTGAGAGAGCGCATGCACAAGTTGGGGGGGTGGGCAGAGGAAGAGGGAGAAACAGAGTCCCCACTGAGCAGGGATCCTGAAGTGGGGCTCTATCCCAGAATCCTGAGACCATGATCTGAGCCAAAGGCAGACGCCGAACTCACTAAGCCACCCAGGGATCCCAAGTATCTTTTTTTCTTAGATCCTTTCCTGTAATCTCTCTATATATTTTCTTCCATTTTTGAATCAGGCATAAATGTTATTAACGCTCTACTACATTTATGATCACATGATTCATGAGACTTTGAAAAGATCAGGGCTAAGTGTAATGCCCAGGATAATCCACAGGATATCTCTCTATATGCAAACTAATCCACATGTAGGTATGGACAGTCAGCCATTGCCAAAGATACTTTTGTCCTTTGGAGATGTATTCACTATTGATTTATATATAGTCCAGCTTTCCTTGGATTGATATGTGATTCTGTAACAGATGGGTTGGGTATATATCATTGTAAAAATTAACTATATTATCCTTAATTTGTGAAATATTTTAACAAATTACTATTTTTAGAGACTGTTAAAATGTTTCTTATGATTCATTTGCACAAATCACACTCTCATTTATTAGAAGCAAATAGGAATACATATGAATGGTCATTTTACTGCAATCCCTATGGTCTTGCCATTTGCAATGGATTCTGTTTATTCCTGACTATGGACAAAGCTCTTCTTTATTCCAACAAATTATAGTATAATGACCTATTTGATAAAGCATTCTCCATTCTGCTGTGTAAAATTGCATAGGCATATTTTTATACATTTTGATTTGTTAAATCCCCTATCAGAAGGTTTCAAGCCATACTGTTTGATTTGATGTAATTTATGTCAGTATTTAGAATCTCAATAATGACTCTATTGACAAGTAGTGCACTCTGGGACTTTGGAATTTGGGAAACGAAATGGGAAACCCATTCCAATTGTACCATAAAAAATAATCGTAACTTTTATAAATGTATAAAATAATTAGTTGAAGTGAATTCAGATGAGTCTAATTTAAATAATATAAATGTAATTAAGTAATAGTGATTCCAAATTTTATCCATTGTAGTACCTTTTCAAGACTTTACAACTTGCAAAATTCTGTTCTTAATGGAGAAAAATAGAAAAATAAACATTTTTAAGAGGGGATATAATATATTTTTGGTCTCAAAATAGAAAAAATGATTCTTTTGTTCATAATTCTAGTTTCTTGTAGAGACTCTTAGGAAAAAGGAAAAGTAAATTTGTGTTGAAATTAATTTTGTAGACCTTTTTCAATAATAATATACATTCTTATTTCAATTTTAAATGCAATTCAATTCTTCGGTTTTAAAATACAGGAGGTTGTAATAAAGATTGGTAATTATGCTTTAAAGGGGAAAATTGCCTTGAAGATGTTAATTTTAAACTTTACATGGTTTGCTTTTTGATCTTATTTTTATCATGTCATCTGCAATCATATCATCAAATTCTTATTTTCTTCTTTAAAATTAAAAAAAAAATGAACAGTACTGCAGACTCAAATTTGAAACCTGATTGCTTTTTATATTTTAGTTTACTAATCATCTCTTTCTTCTTTTAATTTAAAATTAGGTTAAAGCTATTTAATAAATAGTTTATAATTATGTCTAAACTTGTTCATAGCATTACGAGGCAAGAAATCCATTGCTATGGCTTAGTGATATTGATACTGATATTATAATTTAATAAAACAGTGTACACTATATGGCTGAGGGAGAGAGAGATTTTCTTTTTCTTTAAGAAGAAGCTATACTATTCCATCAAGGCTAATTTTGGTTGAAATACAGCTTGTCAAATGACTTTTAACAAAATGTACTAGAGAACATGAAATCACAGTGTATTTAAAAGGAGGCCAAAAAGTATGCATATAAGTTTTATTGATTTAAAATTGTATTAGCTGCATTTTTAAAAATCATTTACTTATCTTAGTTAAATAGATTTCAATTTTGAGTTTAATTCATTGAGCTACTTAAAAATGTATTAAAGAGTACTGTTGGAGGTCTTTGGATTATGGGTAAAATATGGCTTACAATAATTGATATTTGTAGTAAATGGACTCCCTTAAATATGTAAGGTTAAGAAGTGAGTCGAGTTCACTGTTGCAGTCCTACTCACACAAAGAGCTGGGCATATCTAGGTTTTACCATAAAGATATTTTGAATAAAACAATAAATGAATAAAAAAATAAATAAATGCTAATACAAATACATTCAGAAAAATATTGGTAGTAAAGGTGACCTTGAATTTTCTGAGGACAGTCTCTCACTCTCTCTTTCTATACACACACACACACTCACACAGTTTTTAAAGGATTAAGAATCACTTTTACAAGTTTCTAGTCCAAATATGTGATATAAGGGGTGCCTGGGTGGCCTTGGGTGGGCGTCTGACTCTTGATTTCAGCTCATCTTCTCCAGGGTATGGGATTCAACCCCATGTGGGGCTCCGTGCTCCTCAGGAAATCTGGTTGCGATTCTCTTTCTCTCTCCCTCGGCTCCTCTACCCGCTTATTCTCTCTCTCTCTTTTTCAAATAAATAAACAAAATCTTTTTAAAAATGTATTAAAAAAAAAAAAAAAGAAAGAAAAAGAATGGTGACATAAGAGGCTCCTGGACTCACTTTCCTCCAATGAGCACACCAAATCTATAGCTACACAAGAGCAGTTCCTCTGTACACATAGGTGAATGCGAAAATAGCCACATGAAAACAGGTAATAAAAGCAGAAATTCACTCCCACCATACAGTGGCAAAAATGGGGCAGAAACCTTATTTAAACAAATAAATTGTATCAAAAATAGATACCTAGGAGTATATTTAACCAAGGAGGTGAAATATCTGTACAACAAAAATTTTAAGATGATGAAAAAAATTGAAGGCAAAAAAATAGAAAGGTCTTCTTCCATGCACATGGATTAGAAGAATTGATATTGCTAAGATGTTCATACTATCTGAAACAGCTTACAGATTTAATGCATTTCCTGTCAAAATTCCAATGGCATTTTCAGAAAAATAGAAAAAAAAAAAACAAACCCTGAAGTTTATATGGAACCAAAAATAATCCTGAATTGCTGAAGCACTCCTGGGAAAGAAGAACAAGGCAGAAGAATTACTCTTACTGTTTTCAAACTACATTACCAAACTGTAGTAATCAAAACAATAAGGTATTGGCATAAAAACAGACATATAGATCAATGGAACAAAATAGAGAGAGCCCAGAGATAAACTCAAGCATATTTGGTTAATTGATTTATGACAAAGGAACTAAGAATATACCGTGGGGAAAGGAGAGTGTCTTCAACAAATAGTGTTGGGAAATCAGAAAACCACATGGGAAAGAATGAAATCAGACCATTATCTTATACCATGTAGGAAAAATCAACTCAAATGGTTAGACTTGAACACAGATCTGAAATCATACAACTCCTAAAAGAAAACAGATGGTATAAGCTGCCTGACATCAGTCTTTGCAATGATGTTTTTGTATCTGACACCAAAATCAAAAAGGAACAAAACAAAAATTAAAAGTAAGACTATACCAAACTATAAAGTTTCTGCACAGTAAGGACAGTATCAACCAAATGAAAAGGCAACTACTGAATGGAAGAAAATATTTGCATATCATGTATCTGATACGTAGTAAATACCCAAAATATATAAAGAGCTCATATAACTCAATAGCCACAACAGAACAAATAACAACAACACACATACAAAACACAAAAACAACTCAATTGAAAAATGGGCAGAGGAACTGAATAGACATTTTTCCAAAGAATAAATACAAATGAATGATCAACAGGGACATGAAAAGGTGCACAATATTACTCATCATCATTAGGGGAATGAAAATGAAAACCAAAATATTCACCTCACACCAATTAGAATGGCTATCATCAAAAAGACAAGAGGTAACAAGTGTTTGAAAAGGTTTGGAGAAAAGGGAACCCTTGTGTACTGTTGATGGGAATGTACACTAGTGCAGCCACAGTGGGAAAACAGTATGGAGGTTTGTTGAAAAAATGTATGTATGTATGTATGTACGTATTTAAAAGATTTTGTTTATTTATTTGAGAGAGAGACAGTGAGAGAGAGCATGAGATGGTCAGAGGGAGAAGCAGACTCCCTGTGGAGCTGGGAACCTGATGTGGTATTCGATCCAGGGACTCTGGGATCATGACCTGATCTGAAGGCAGTCGCTTAGCCAATTGAGCCACCCTGGTGCCCAGGTCAAAAAAAATTTAAAATAGAAATACCATATGATCCATCCATTCCCTTCTGGGTATATATCAGAAAGGAGAAAAATCACTATCTCAAAGTGATCTGCACATCTATGTTCATTGCAACATTATTTCCACAAAAATAATGAAAACAACCTAAGTATCCTTTGAAGGATAAGTAAAATGTGATGAATATAAAGAAAATATATATTTTATTATATTTACTAAATTAAATATATTTTATTATATTTATTTTACTTATTTTATTTATTTTATAGGTGTATTAATATGTAATAATATATCAATATATAAAGTACATATTTATAATTATACAGCTAATTATGTTATATATTATATATATATGAATATTATTCAGCCGTATGGAAGAAGGAAATGCTGCCATTTGTGAAAGGATGGATGGACATTGAGTGAGATAATTCTGACAAAGAGGAACAACTACTGTATGATCTTACTAACATGTGGAATTTTATAAAATCAAAGTCATAGAAACAGAGAACACATTGTTGGTTGCCAGAATTGGGAGTTGGTGTGTGAGGGAAATTGATGAAAGTGGTCAAAAAGTACAAACTTTGAATTATAAAATAAATAAATTAAATAAATAATAAAATAAAAATAAATAAATAAAAATAAATAAAATGAATAAATTCTTGTGATGTAAGTATAGCATAGTGAATATAGTTAATAATACTGTATTGTGTATTTGCAAGTTGCTATGGGAAAATCTTTAAAAAAGATTATAACTATTTCAGATGATGGATGTTTACTAAAATTATTGTGGCAATCATTTCACAATATATGTGTATATCAAATCATTATATTTTAAACTTTACATTAATACACTGCTATTGTCAATTATATCTCAATAAAAATGGGAAAAAAAGGGTAAGTTTTGTTTCTGATTGTTATTGACACAAAATATTCTCAAAAAAATTAAATGATTGAGGTTGAAGGGAAAAAAATGGGTGGGAATATAACAAGGTCAGACTTAATATTAACTCACAGGAATTTACACCATGACATCATGTATACTTGTCCATTTCTCTAAGCTTCCTTATAGCCAGTGCAGTGAGAGAAACTGTTACCTGATTCACAGTTTCTTTACAGAAAACTTTCTGTCAGGGGAAGCTAAACTTTACCAGAAACTTACAGCCAAGAGGAATTTTTTTCCATAAGTTCTTAAATAGAATTCTCTGATCTGAAGCATGTTCTGTTCAGATAGAATGTTTTGTGGTGGTATTTCTCATGGTAAATAGAACACAGGCAACATGACAAACATAATTTACTTGAAATTTGGTCCAGATGCATTATGAATTATTCTTCTATCTTTGATAAATTAAATTTCCAGAGCTGCAGTTTTCATGTGTTCTGCAGATTCCAAGAGATCCTCATGTCTTAGAAGCTTCCTTCAGAGAGATGAGATATGGGGCTAATTGAAGTGGAAGTAATACAGGCAAAAAACAGCTCAGATCTGTATAAAATTTAAGAAATGCTTTTACTTCCATAAAAAAATTAGAAAATCACTAGTCTATATAGAAATGTTAGCCTTTTGCAGAATCATTCTGCATTTTTTGCAAAACTTAAGTTCCTTTATATATAAAGGAGTATACTTATATATATAAAGGAGTATAAGTACTCCTTTATATATCAGGAGTAGGAAGTTTAAAACTTTTGTCTATGATAAGATCAGATGGGCTTCAGTGCTCATTAAGAAGAGCTACGTGGAGCGCCTGGGTGGCTCAGTGGGTTAAGGCCTCTGCTTTCAGCTCAGGTCATGATCGTGCCCTACATCGGGCTCTCTGCTCAGCGGGGAGCATGCTTCCCCCTCTCTCTCTGCCTGCCTCTATGCCTACTTGTGATCTCTCTCTGTCAAATAAATAAATAAAATCTTAAAAAAAAAAAAAAGAATAGAGCTACGTTTTTGTCAATTAGTTTGATTGTATACAGAGTGATTATCCTCATAGAAAATCAATATCCCTAACTGAAATACATTCCAAATTGGTGGGATGACTATTTTATAACTGCTTTCATCTACTGAGACCAAAAAATGCATAAAGAGAACCTATAAATTTTAAAGAAGCTAATCCAGAGCCAATCATTTATTATTTGATAAAAGCTACTTTGTAGACTGAGAAATTGAGTGAACAATAGTAAGCTTTTGAGTATTTGTGGGTTTTTTTTAAAGATTTTATTTATTTATTTGAGAGAGAGAGAGACAGAGTGAGAGAGAGCGAGAGAGAGCACAAGTGGGGAGGTGAAGGAGAAGCAGGCTCCCCGCTGACCAGGGAGCCTGACATGGGGCTAGATCCAGGAACCTGGGATCATGACCTCAGCCCAAGACAGATGCTTAACCAACTGAGCCATGCAGGTGCTCCTGAAGTATTTGTTAAATGAAGTGTTCTTTTGAACTGAAACTGCAGATAAAAATGTCTGTGTGAAAGACAAAAGAATACATAGGTAATGGGAATGCCTGGCTGGCTCAGTTGGTAGAGCATGTGACTCTTGATTTTGGATCATGAGTCTGAACCCCACATTGGGCATAGAGTTTAATTTAAAAAAAGTAATCAGTCTGCCATAGTGGCATATTAAAAAATAATAATAATAAAAGACTATATAGGTAACAAGAAAGAAGCTAGATGTTTAAACAGTAAAGGTTTATAAAATATAAATATGTTTGTATTTATATGTGTATGTATACATAGCATAAATATGCATTTTGTTTCATATATGAAATATAAGTGTGAATGTGTCAGTATATGTATATATGCTTTCAGGTAGATGGCAGTGGGAAATATTTTGCCTTTTATTTCTTAGTTTATTAAAATTAAAATTCCTTGTATTGCATACTCTTTGAGACCAGAACTTTTTTTTTTTTTTTTTTTCCAGACCAGAACAGAGTTGCCTAATGTGTCCACTAAACCTAGCTAAGGACCACAGAGTTATGTTAACAACAGGCCTATATTGATTAATAAAGAAAACTCAAAGCATAAACAAGAGGTCTTACCTGTCAGCAGCATTTTCAGAGCTAGAAATGGTGAGTTCTATCACTTTGCTATCATCAGTTAATAGTACTTCATAAAATATGGTAGTTGGTGGAAAGAAGTGGGTCATATTTATACTCTGAGCATTTGCAACTTTTAGAGCATCTTTCTAGAACTAGTGCTAGCTGTAGCATTACTTTGAAGCTTCAACTTGCGCTGATCTTGTCCAGCCCACTTTAATTAGTTTCAAGTAAGAGCGATCCTTTGAAAAAATAGCATCGGAGAGAAAAGGATTAATTATAACAGCAATTCAAAAGCTGCTACCTTCTGAATCAGTGAATCTCTTTGTCTTGATTATTTTAACAAGGCTGTCTTCATTTACATAACTTTCTTCTTCCTGCGTCAGTCCAATTACCTTATTTTCTTGTTTTATGACTCTGCTAATAGGTATATCATTTATAATTTATGAAACGAGCTCCCCTATTCAATTTTATTTGTTTTTGTATTCATCTCCCTTTTCCTTAAATGTCACTTGGAAATCAGGTATTTTTAATGGAATTGTTGCTTTCCTATCAATATGACACATTTGAATTCTCACTCAATAAAAGCTGAGGCCACTGAGATCTTTGTATTAGTGCTGCCATTTTTAAAAATTGATTTGATTTTGACTTGTTTTAAAAATTGATAGCAGCACTGGATTTGAGGCTATAGTCTTGTATTTCTAATTTCATGTTAACCTGGGGCGGGGGGCAGAGCTGAAAAGTTAATGGCCTGATGAATTTATACTACGTTGGCAAAAGAAAAGATATTCTAATTTCCAAGGCCAGACTAGCTCTGTGTGGTGTAGATAAACCAGCTCCTCGCTTCACACTCACAGATCAATCACACTGTAGGCTGCCTGAGACAGACTGAGATAATAATCTAATAAATGAGTAGCCAGAGTGAGTTCAGTGAACTTTATATGAAAGGACATAAGAATGGATTTTCTGGAGGAGTCCATCCCATGTCACCAGGACAAGAACTGGACCCAGAAATGTATTATGATAACTATAAAGTGTCTTCTTAGGAGGGACTGTACATGCGTGCCGGGGAATGGAACTCCATGATTAACCACATAGAGTGCCATGCCCACTGGCATTTTCTTTCCTAAAACTCCTGCATTTAAAGAAATCACTCTCTATTTGATGACTACCCATAGCAAAGACTCAAAAATGTGTTTTTCAATACATATATTTAATTTGCACCGTAACGTTCTCCAAAGTCAAAATTATTGGTGTTCTTTCCCATTTTTTAAACACTTGGTTTGGCATTATGCACCCTAAGGAAAGTTATCCCTGAGCTAAGAAACTGGAGACGGGTGTAATAAAAATGTTTTCCTTTTTTTTTCAAATTCCACATTATCGAATAAAACATACATAAATTATATTTTCACAAAAGAACCTCCCAATTAAGCTGATGGTAGGGCATAAGAAAATGCAGATTGTGCAAGGCACTAGGAGCTCAAAACTGCTGTTTTTCTCAATGGCTGTCTTCAAAAAGCTTTTGTGATCAATACATCTGTAGGTCAGAATTTAAAAAATAAGAGCTACATGGAGTTTAATCATTTATATAACAATTAAGTAAAACATGTATTAATGATTCACTGTAAAAAACTTTTCTTGTCCCAAGTTTTATGAAAAAAAAAAAAAAGCCATCTTTGTCTGATCCTTGAGGAAAAAGAATATTGTTAAGACAAAGCATTCATTTTCTAAAAAAATTTTGAGTAGACAGGGAAATATTTTTGTCTTCATAACTGCTTGCAATTCTGCATCAGTTTCTAAATTTAAATAATTCTAAAAATTAATGTCAACTTTTATTGGGGTCTTTCTTTTGTACCATGGGATAGGGGAAGACAGAAAGTGTTCTTTCTGTAATGTAAAGGCTCGAATGACAACGAGATCTGGCTATTGGCTCCCAGATATACATGAGTCTAGATTGCTCCAATGCTGCTTCCTTCATTTTATTTCCTCCTTCCATATAGCATCACACTATGCTATAATGAAATAAAATTATGTCTAATAATATGTTTATAGATAGAACAAATGATCTTTCACTATTCCACATTTGGTTTTGAGAAAGTATATGAAATTGTATCAAGAATATATTTGCTTCTCCTCACATACAAACATGGTTTTGATTTCAACTCTTGCCACTTACTTGCTGAGTGTCCTTGGCCAATCATTTAAGACTTCTGAGCTTTAGTTTCTTCATCTATAAAACGGGTACAATAATATCCATCCTGAATGATTGCCTTGAGGCCTATAGCACATATACACTTAGTATAATGACGAATATCAAAGGATTGCATTACAGGGCTGCCTGGGTGGCTCAGTCAGTTAAGCAGCTACCTTCTACTCAGGTCATGAACCCAGGGACTTGGGATTTAGCCTTGCATAGGGCTTCCTGCTCAGTGGGGACTCTCCTTCTCCCTCTCCCTCTGCCCCTCCTCCATTCTCATTCATTCTCTCTCTCTCTCTCTCTTAAATAAATTAATAGAATCTTAGAAAAAAAGGCTTGCATTATAAATTGTAGTTTTCATTATTACTTGTGGGGGTGTTTTATTTTATTTTATTTTTTTTAAGATTTTATTTATTTATTTAACAGACAGAGGTCACAAATAAGCAGAGAGGCAGGCAGAGAGAGAGAGGAGAAAGCAGGCTCCCCGCTGAGCAGAGAGATCATGACCTGAGCCGAAGGCAGACGCTTTAATCCACTGAGCCACCCAGGTGCCCCGTGGGGGTGTTTTAAATGAAAACCTTTAACAGAGTAAAGTCATCAAGTATCTGGGCTACCTTACCCACCTGAACTTTTATTCACTTGTTAGCAGGCAGCATAAGGATGCATACTCTGATTTACATGATTTGGGTTCAAATTCTGGTTCTAACACCTATGTTATGTGCCTTTGAAGAAAACCTTAAGCAGTTTTGTGTTCCACCTGTAAAATGAGAATGTCCTAGCTCTTACCACCTCATTTGATGGTTGTAGTGATTAATGAGATGAAACAAACTAGTAATCAATAAAGGTACTTCCTAAAATATACATCCCTGCTAGAATGTAGGCTGTCTTGTTTACCACTGTATCTCTACCATCTAAATGGTGCCTGGCACATAAGGGACCTTCAATGTATGACAATGTGATGAATGAAGAGATAGGGCCACTCGCACAAAAGATGGTCATTATCTGAATTGCTGTCCTCACATGTGCTTTCCTCCAGATCTGTGTGTTCTCTTCACCATCATCTTTACACTCAATTCCTAGCCTTCTGCTCTTGCCTAGGAGGAGCCTCTCAACTGAAATGTTGTTTTCTTTTTCCTGTTCACCCAAAATTAACCAGTTCTTTGTGTTCCATATGAAGTAGAACCTTCTTAAAGAAGACAACCTTATAAAGCTTCTAATCCCAGGGTGCCTGTGTGGCTCAGTCAATTAAGTGTTGGACTCAGTTTCTGCTCAGGTCATGATAGAGCCCCTGCATTTGGCTCCATGCTCAGCACAGTCACCTTGTTCCTCTCCCTCTGCTCCTCCCCTCCAACTCACATTCTCTCTCTTTCTCTCTCTCTCAAATAAATAAAAACATAAATAAGTAAAATCTTTTAAAAAATTAAGCTTTTAATCCCATAGTTTGTCTCTTGGATTTTGACCTTAGATTGTGTTCGCTTTAGATTTGCGTATTTTATCAGCTTCCTTTGCCTAAATTTGAGAGAAAGGTATGTATGTTGGAAAATGGAAGAAAGGACTGTATCAACTTCATACTGGTGACTTAGTTAATGTATGAGTTTTCCATTGCTGTTGTACCATATTAACATAAAGCTAGTAGTAAACAACAAGAACTATTTATATTATAGTTTGGGGGTTCAGAAATCTGAAATGGATCTCATTGGGCTAAAATCAAGGAGTTAATGGGACTATGTTTCTTTCTGGAGGCTCTAGGAAAAAGATTAATTTTTCTTCTTTTCCAGGTTTTAGAGACTGCCCTCATTCCTTGGTCCCTCACCCCTCCCATCTTCAAACCTAGAAATGACCAGTTGAGTCTTTCTCACCTCACATCACTCTGATACTCACTCTTCTGCATCTCTCTTACATCTTTGAGGACACTTGTGATTACTTTGAGCTCACCCAGATAATCTAGGATAGTCTCTGTAATATAAGGTTAGCTGATTAACAATCTTCACTCCATCTGCTGCCATAATTTCAGTGTCTCTTCCATGTAATCCATGGGTTCTGAGAATTAGGGCATGGACAATTTTGGTAGATTATCAATCTGCTTACTGTAGTTCATTATCCTGGAGATTCTCCTTTATAGTGAGCTAGAATTACCTGACTGAAAGCTCAGTTTTGCCACATCTCTGGTACTAGTTTGTTCATTAGTTGGGAATAATTTGGGTTCCCAAATTTTAGCATTTTAGCAGTGCAGAGATCTGACAGTTGACCTCTTACCCTATTTCTTTGAACAGGCCTCACCTGGTAGCCAATTTCTCACAATGGTGTCACTGTTTCAATTCTCCTAGTGCATGTTTGCACCTAATATCTTTAAGACTAAACATTCCCTTGTTCTAAAGTTATCCTCCCTAGCATGAGTCTGCCTTTACTCTGTGAACTATGTTTAGGACTCCAATTCATGTGACTTCTATATATGACTGTTTTCAAACTGCCAGTCATGTTATTCCAAGGCATCTGCCAGGACATGACTAATATTGTGTGCTGCACTGAAGTGAACTGCACTGAAGTGAACTACCTGTTTTGAATAGCATCTTCGTCTGTTACTGTGTCTCAAATGCTAGTTTCTGGTGACCACAGACATTTTGTATTATGGTACCTGCAACATTCTGATTGGTAAGTCCATCCAAACTTAGATAATTCCTCATCACCCAGATGACTCATTCCTGTTTTGTTTGTTTCTTTGTTTGTTGTTGTTTTGTTTGGTAGAGGGGAGCATCTTTAAATCTCTCAGTTTAAACGATATTTTTTTTTCTTTTTTTTTTTTTTGTCCATGTGTATATCTCTCTCCTCTAGCTTAAAATTGCTTCCTTTGGTTCTTCTTTATCAACAAATTTTTACCACATTCCATATCCCCAGGTCCATGACTACTGAGCAAGAGAGATACCTGGTGCCCAAAATTTGAGGAAGAACTCACTGAGCGGATCATGGAATTGCAGGGTCAGCCTTTTCATGACCTTTAGGGAAAGTGTCCCCTTAAATTTTGCATTTAAGCTCTTCTCTTGCCTCACACTAGTCCATGGTTATGCTTCACCTTCAAATTTAATTAAAATAATTATGAAATCTTTACTATCTCTACTCACTGCCTCATTTTTTATTATAGGAGAAGAAAAGGAAGGGTTACACTGTATTCCACAAAAGAAGTGATCCCTTAGCGTAGACTTCAAATTATAGGATGATCTGTCAACCCTGACTTCCCACTAGGGTCAATCCCAACTTCTTCCGTTGTAAGCTATCCTTATCAACTTCTCTTGCCACAGCCCACCATTCCTGACTTCTCCAACATGATCATCTAACCCCAACTTCTCCTGTGACCTTTTACTCCCAACTTCTCCTACTATGACCTCCACATTTTTCTATTAAAGCATTTTTCTGCATTTTCTTTAGGGATGTTCCTTGCAAACACTGAAATTATATTGTGTTACTTTTTTTGGTTTGTTTTTTGGGTTTTTTAAAATGCTTTTTGGATCCATTTGATTTTTTGTGAATAGGAGAAATAAGAGAAAACTATCATCAATTTTCATCCTTCCAGAACTTGGAAAGGCTAGAAAAGGAGTTCTTTCCATACCTTCCTCCATTTAGGTGACTTCCTCCGTGCTATGCTACGATAAATCTCCCTCTTAAGGGTCCCTGCTGTACCAGACTTCTACAGTTCCCTTCATATTTCTGTCACTTTTTATTCTTCCCCTGACATTAATTTGCTGTAATGAAACTCTTCAGGATTTTGTGCTTACAGAATTATTTACACAGGACAGAGACCCAATATGCTGCCCGTCTGTGAGATTTTCTCCAGGGTCATGATGTCCTAAATTTTACATTAGTTTCTTTTTTATTGTGATAAAATTAAATATTTTTATTTAGGTCAGTGGGTAGTATAAGGATAGTAGCTTATTCTTCTTCATCTTAGGGTCATTTTAATTATTTTCATCATCTTGGAAGTATTTCAATTATTGACTATTTATATGTAATTTAAATACTTCAGATATGCCTTTTTTCAGTTAAGAATCTAAAATTGATTTTTTTACTCTAATATTAAATGCCATAAATTAACCCTATAGTAACCCATAAAAATGGTGAGATACATTTATCAATAAAAGCAAACTTACTTATCAATATATCCCAAACTCTTTTTTTTTAAATTTCCCTTGTTTGCATAATTTGAATGTTAAGTATTATGATCATGAACTGACGTGATGTGATTTCATAGATTCTTAATTTTCTGGTTTTGTCAGTTCTTAAGTTATTTAAAGCAACATAATTTTCCTAAAAATATATGGGGGGGGGAGGCATGCAGCGTGCTCTTACTTTAAAATTCCTTAGGTATTATCACAGTTGCAAAAAAGAAAAGAAGGAAGGAAAAAAAGAAATAGCAAAGCTCTTTTTGGTAAAAGAGATCTTGCATATTTAGAGAAAATGGTTCTAAAAATGCTCAGAATAAAGAAAATAAACTATATTTGCCAGTTACCTTTTTAAAGATTTTTTCTTTTTGAGGGTATTTCAAGTGTTTTGGGAGAAAGTCTCAATTAGATTTTACTTGATATGGAACACTTTTGCATCTGTCAGAGTTCATCAGGGAAGCATGGCTACTGGTACGAAGGGACAAAGTGACTTGGAATAAGACAGTGCATACGTAAGATGGGAGAAGCTGTCACGGTGAAAATCTGGATGGAGTATTTAAACAATGAAAAAAAAAAGAAGTCACTTGCCCATCCTCCTGAAAAGAACAGTTCAGGTGGATGACTGTAAACTTTCAGCAAAATCCAAGGAACCCAGTACACCCAGGGGTCAAAGCGGGTAACAAAAGTGGAGGTCTTTGAAATTGCTTCTGTTAGCACTAGTTGTGCATGTCCTTGGCCAAGTATCTGGGGTGGGCTGGTGGCCCCTGCTGGCCAGCAGAAAGGAGAGATACAGATGCTACATGTAAGAAAAGCAGGGGGTCATGGCCCCTGTGCATTTTTCTGTCACTGCATCTGACTGCAAACATCCTCTGGGAACAATGACTGCAGCTTCACGTGCACCTTTCAGCTCTTTCACAAGCTTCTGGCCATCCCTAACCTAGATGCATAAGGAAAACAGGTCCAGAAAACTGCGGTCTGAGAATCTGGCTAAACAGCAACCTAGCACATTCTTCGCTATCACTCTAGTACTTGTTGTCTGGAGAGTGCTTCCATGGGACAGTAACAGCAGGCACTACCGAGTTCATTGGCAGGAGCTGTGGCTTGACTGAAAGGGCATCAGAAGTTGAACCTGTGACTACTTTTAGAGACAAGTGTAAATTGAGCCCAAATATCTCAAATTTATGCATAACTTTATAATAAGATTTAGTCATTGTGGCCACTCACTTTCTGTGTCACATTGAGTTGATCTATAAACTCTCTATATTTTGGTTTTTCTTTTTTTAGTATGGACTTAATATTACAACCATCTGTCTCAAGATGGATTCCCTAGGAGCAGATATTGAAGTAAGTTTTTGTGTGAAAGTGATTCATTAGGAAATATTCCTAGGGAAATATAGCAAGGAAATGAAGGAGGTGGGGGAGAAAAGGGAAGGATGAGTTGGTTATCAGTACACTACAGAAGAGGGTTTGCTTGGGTTCCACAGGGGATCTCTGATGACGATGGAGGCCTCACCTCAGAGCTGGCCTGGGGACAGGAAACCAGAGAATGTATACTCTGCACCGATAGCCACCACGGGTTAAGGCTATCCTAGGAGAATGGGAAAGGTTATCCTGGAGCTATCTCTGTGTAAAGGCAAAAACAGTCTGGCAAAGTGAGGGCAGTTCTGTCACAAAGAGATATGGATGTTGGCTGTTGATAGTAATCACTGGGAAACC
Organism: Mustela lutreola; assembly: GCF_030435805.1. Classification (NCBI taxonomy): domain Eukaryota; kingdom Metazoa; phylum Chordata; class Mammalia; order Carnivora; family Mustelidae; genus Mustela; species Mustela lutreola. Next base: position 120,458,926 of record NC_081292.1, on the reverse strand, counting down.
AGTGTGCAAGGAAATGGTAAGATTTGAGAAAATATGCTTAGAGTTCTTGATATCTGCTACAGTATTTGATGTAAATTTTACACAGCCTTAATAAAAAACTATCAATATTTAAAATATATAGAAAGTTAGCTGACACAGAGTAAATACCCAATAATTTGTAGCCAGTGGTAGTAGTAGCAGTAAGGCATTGTTGAATGGAAGGCATCCCAAATAAGCCACCTCATGTTGATGAGGAAATTATCATTTACTAGACTGGCATTGGCAAAAATAGGAGTGAGGTTGGTAAAGCTTTGCATGCTCACTGAAAATGTAACACTCCAAGGGCAAAGTTGATTCTGGCCCTGCAAGTTAACAAAATATGCAGTAAAGCTGTTGTAATTTAAACAGTTTAGTGTTACCATGGGGATTGACAAATAGATAAATGGAACACAACACACTGAAAAGCAGAGCAGAAAATATTAGCAATAAATCACATGGTAAATAAGGAGCTTTAAAATGATGAAGAAAGGAGAGTAATCCGTAAATGGTGTTGGAATTATTAGGAATCCATTTACAAGTAAAAATTTAAATTTGATTGTTATCTCATACAATGTATGGAAATAAATCTCAAATGCAATTGTGATAAAGATATTTAAACATTAAAACAAAATATAAGGATCTCATGATAAGATCTTCCAGAATATAACAAAAACCCAGATACCATCATAAAATTTCATGGCAGATTTTACAATTTGTTTTTAAACAAAGAACAAAATAACATTCTGGTATAAAATATTTGAAGCATATGTAACAGAAAGAGGATTAATATCAAAATGCGTAACAAGTTCTCAGTAAGAAAATGAGAGGAAAATTAATAGAGAAGAAATATGGGTTTTAACATACATAAAATTAAACACAAAACAATAAAAATGCAAAACTCGAATTATATTGTAGCAATGAAAAGAAATCATGTGATAAAATTTTTTCACCCATCAGATGAACAAAATGATAAGGAAGCTTGTGGACAGTGATGTCACCAAAATGTTGAAATAGGCAGTTCCTTAATTCTGCTTCCTTCATGAGAAGAGTAAGTAAAAGCTGTTGAAGAACCCCACTGAGAGACACTTCCCTACACCTCAGGAGCCAAGACAGATTGGCATTAGAGGGTAAGAGAAGAGGCTACACACTGACTACGAAGTCCTTCCCCCAGAACAGTCAGCAACATGTGCAGGCACCTCTCCTGAGACTCTGGTTGCTCCAGGGGGAAAAGAGAACCCAGAAGGGACCACCAACCCACTCCAGCACTGGGGTTGTTTTATGGGAGCCCCTATTCTGAGCTTACGCCATGAGATCTGCAGGAGAATTTGTGGAGCTCTGCAACTGAGAATCTGACTGTGATGGAGAAGGGGGCAGGAGATTGAAACAACCAGCATGAGAATTTTGGCAGGCCAGGTATATACTTGCAATGCTCAAGTAGTAATCCTAACCAGCAGTTTTGCTCTCATCTGCAGAACCAAGTCACAGGAGTGCTCTGACCAGGGAACTTGGCAGGATACAGATCTGCCAGATTCAGATCCTCAAACTAGCGATTTTACAAGCCCTAGAGCCTGGTTTGACCATGCTCAGGCAAAAAGTTAGACTCATAGTTCTGCTTGCTCTATTGGATGTCTTCTAGCCCCATCTTACCAGAAGGGCTGGGGACAATTCCTGGAGGCTATGTGGCCCAGTGATGCTCCATCTGAGCTGGGTGGGCAGAGCTGATAGCCTCTAGAGTGAAGCCAATACCAAGCATGGGGGGTTCCTATGCTGCTCACAAGCAGAGAAATTAATTGATAGTCAAAGCTGAGGGTAGAAGGAGGCCCTTCCAAACCAGAGAGCCTATTTGGTAAATTGGGAGTAGTCTGTAACAGCCTCTGCACCTCCCAGCTCCTGCTGTCTTACCACTACCCTGGCAAGGGAGTTGAGAAATAGCCCCATCCACATCCGCATGGAGATTGTCTTCTACCTTCATCTGACCAAAATATCTAGGGACAACTCCTTTGCAGCCTGGTGGTTCTGGAGCCTAGAGAAGGGAAGGTATAGCCAATAATTTGAAAAAAAAAAAAAAAAACAAAAAACAGTGGGCCTCATCAGCCTGGGAACTTGGAGTGTGGGTTGCCTTGCCTTAAGACAACTAAGAGCTTTGCTGGTTTTAGAGCTTCTTCTCCTGCTACACCCAGGCAGGCAATCAAATTCATAGACCTGCTAATTGCTAAACACAGACTTCAGCTTATCTGACCAGGAACCTAACTAGAGCACCCACATAGCTACAGAGCCCACCTAACAATCCTGTACACAGTGGCACTAGAACAGAGGGCCCAGCCTAGGGTTTCCCCAGACTGCAGAGCAAACTCTTGGACTCATCGGGGGGGAATTTAGTATGCACTCTGACCTGATTTGAGTTCCCAAACAGAAACCTATGTACACCCTGGGTCGTATCCTGCTGCCCTGCTAGGGCAAAGAAGGCTAATTCTTAACTCCATCTATTACTGAATATAGTACCCAGTCCTAACCATTTAGTAAGCTTGATTCAAGAATTCAGGTAACTGTGCTACCCATCCTACTTCATTTGGGTAAAAGTCCAATCGCAGAGTCCTTTCTAACTATTCTCCGTGAAAGGCACACCCGCTGCCATCCCTATCCTCAGAACTAGAACAGTTGCCTCACCCAAAATAGAGGATAATTGCAGGTCCCACGTGCCTAATCACATTATCAACAGACACACCTGGAAACCCAAACTTAGCTGACTAGGGAAGAACAGCCCCAGCCTTTTGCTTTAAACTATAAAGTCTGGAAGAGGAGCCTGAGTGTCAAAGCACATACAGAGATATTTTATTGCGGTGTTACTTTTAGTTACTTTTAGTAATGAGATTCAGAAATAATCTAAATGCCCATTAAAAGAGAACTGGCAAAATAATGTATGATATATCCTTATGAAGGAATAGAATCCACTATTCAGTGTAATTAATGTACTTTTTTGTACATGAAATGATCTCCAAAAGATCTCTAGCTACTTAGAGAGTTGTGAGTTACTTGGCTTTTGACGTAGATTAGAACCCATTTGCCAGAAAAATCAAAATAAAAGCTACTACTTAGATAATCCTATATTAAGACTAAATGATTAGGTCAGACTCCAAGCCCATAATTCCTATTTTCAAAGTTGAGATGAAGAATTTGTCTTATCTTCTCTCATTCTGAGAAATCTTTACGTTTAACTTGAAAAGTAAATGAATTTGAAATAACCCCATTATTCCACTAACATTGCAGAGTCTCAAGTGACTCCACGAATATCTTGACAATGGGGTGTTTCCTTTCAATTAGAACTAATTGGAAACCCATATGTCTTCTAATTTGCCTGAGTCGTTTCCTATATATAAAGTATAATAGGGAAATGAATATACAGAAAATCAGGATCCATTCACTAAAATTTCAGCTTTTATCTGAGCATTTCCAAATCCAGAGAAAGCAACTTAAAGCATGTAATTTATATTTTAACTTTTTCTTTTGATCTGTCACTTGATCTTTTTCTTTTGAGCTAAATGGCCTAAGCATACACACGGGGAGACTTTTGAGAAAGTGAAGTCTTACTTTTTAATTAGAGCAAATGTGTTAAATGAATATAAAGTAATTTGAATACTGCAGAGACCTCTTAAATCTCTATCAATAAATCTGGTATTGCAGCAGGTCTGTCTTTGCACCATAGACTCAGTTAAGGGTGGGCTTGAAATACGACAGTGAAATGAATTTGTTACTAATGCAATCAAGTGTTTCAGTAATTCATGAGAAAGTAATTCCTCAATGTACATGACTCACTTAATAATTTAAGATTTTTCAGACTTGAAATGTTAAATGAGCTCTTCATAGATTAAAAAATAAAGAAATTCACTACCTGTTTCAAGTATTGTATTCCTTAAGTTCATTTTAATTACCATACTGTTTATTTTGTGGAATAAAAATTGTTTGGGTAATGGCCTATTTCTATGTGGTATTTCTATAGACTCCACACAAAATATCGTATTTCCTGTATAACTAATGATCAGTTTTGGTTCTGACTATATATTAAACATTTGAGCAAAATATTCAGTCACCCAAATAGTTAGATACTCATCATATATAACACAGATTTATTACATGTGGGAATTTATTTTGAGGAGCAGTGATCCATGCAAAAGAGATATAGTCAGGAGTTTCAAAAATGTCCATTTCAACTTTTCATATTTTATAGATTTTTTTTCTAGAAAAATTTATTTGAAAATGCTAGTCAATCATATAACCTATTCCACAATGTGAGAAATAATTTGATAAGGTTTAAAAAGGTAAGAATGTGGTTTTTTAAATTTGATATTTCACTATTTATTCTCTTTGTTAAATAATGTAAAGAAAGACTAATAAAATCCACATGTGTTCTTACCTCTTTTTTTATACCTCTCATTCACCGCTATACTTTTTTTCCCCTCTCCTTAATCCAGTGTTCTATATGTTATGAGTTCCCAACCAACACCTTAAAAATCTCCTAATTTTCGTTGCTTTCGGTATTGGTTGTTCAAAAGTCCTTGAAAAATATTTGAAATTTACTGTATCTCCTACAGTTTCTAACCTAGATGTTTATTTTAACCTCTTAAACGTCCTAATAGTTTTCTTCTCACAGAAATAATGTTGGCCTTTATCCTATAGGGTTTTTTGTTTTGTTTTGTTTTTTAAGATTTTATTTATTTGAGAGAGAAAGTGAGTGTGAGCAGGAGCAGGGGAAGGCACCAAGGAAGAGGGAGAAGCAAATTTCCCACTGAGTGGAGAGCACAACACGGGGTTCCATCCTAGGATTCTGGAATCATGACCTGAGCCATTAAGCAGATGCTTAATAGACTGAGCCACCCAGGTGCCCCTAGGTTATTTTGTTATTTAAATTACATGAAACATGCGCTAAATTTCACAATATACTTGAAGGCAGAAGAGAAGGTTATTTTAATTTAATCCCAGTTAAATTCTAGCTCCAGAGCACTCTGAAACAATATATGAATTACACACAGTTAAAATTTTGAAAAAGGAGGCAAGCAGTTGCCAAAGAGAACTCGAAAACAAGGAGTTTTAATGTCATTAGTGTTAAACTTTTCTTAATCTTGTCTGAATTCGCGATCAACACTAGTTTCCACATAGTAGTACAGAAGCCAGAGCCGCCTCTGTGTTCTTTCTGTATTCTTTACATCTTGTTTCTCAGTTTGGTGTGGCTCATCTGCATTAGGGCTGGAGTACCTGTTTAAAATGCTTGTTACCCATTACCTGTCAAGACCTAATAAAACACTCATTCATGTCCTGGATCAAATTTGGGAGCCTGCATTTTAACAAGTTCACAAGAACAAGTGGTTCTTAGACAACACCAGATTTTAGAAATACTTCGTACAATCTTCTCTGATAGTTGAAATCCTTTCAGCAAATTTTAAAGCGTTGAGTCAGGATGTGAGCCAGAGGGATTAGAGATGAATACTCAGATATGTCAAGATTCTTTAATTTTGAGATTTTATGGGAAAGGAGGAATTGATGATGTCAGCATTCCTGATAAGTTTCAAAATGCTCTACACCCTGAAAAATGACAGTAATACACAAATTCTGGCATAGTATGTGTCTGAATAAAAAAAAAGTATGACTAAAATATGAAAGTTCTTCAGTTTTTATCATTAGGTTCAGAGTGTCCTACTATTCAAGATGCCTATTATATTATATATACCTGTAAATTCCTGGTGTATTTCGTTTCCAGGTTAAAAACTAGGTCAAGGTGTTTTCTTTACATTTAAATACTTTACTTTCTGTACTGTATCATAAATTGGGAAATATAAGGGCTTGGTGTTTTCTATTACAATAAATTCAGGCAGCAGAATAGAGCAGAACAAAAAGTTCTTACTCGCTGCAAAATTAAGTCCATTCAGCAGTATTCTTGTATACAAACTGTATAGGAATAAGCCATTAAAATAGCATTTTTAGGATCTTTCTTCTTTCTTCTTTTCTTTTTCTCCTCCCCTCCTCCTTCTTTTCTTCTTCTTCCTCCTCCTCCTCTTCCTCCTCTTCCTGCTCCTCCTCCTCCTTCTTCTTCTTTTCTTCTTTCCCTAATATTATTCTTCCTCGAGATCAGAGGGCTCTAGTTGTCTTGGCTGGGGCTGCTCAAAGGCAGGTCCTGGAAACCAGGGGAAACAGATTAGTCAATCCTTACTGTTACTACTTTATTCATGGAAGCTGCCTTGTTATAGTAGAGGTCTACTGGGGGAAAAAACAAAACAAAAAACACACAACAATTTCTCATTCCCTTCCACAATCAATCTGGTTGCCTTTAAATTTCTGAAATCCAGAACAACAGAACCGAGTTCCAGGTGTCTACAGCCCAGGAAGAAATAAAGAAGGAAAGTTGTTTAAAAGTACTGTCCAGGTTCTGACTGGACTCTTCTATGTTAGTATTGGCAGATTTGTGAATAAGTCAGACAATGGCATTGCTTTCAGGAAACAATGAGTAAGTGAGATTTGACTTTACAAATATCATTCCATTTTATTGTGATTTGGAAGGAAGTTTTTTACCATTAATATTTCAAACCTATGAAACATCAAAGAGAGAATGTGTATTGTTAAATGTGTCAGATTATTATGTGTGTTTGCTGGACAATGTCCTTAAAAATGGCTTAGCTGATGTCAAATTCCTGTGCCACAATACAACTTTAGTAAAGTATGGAAGGGAGCCAAAATATGCTTCGTTGCATAAGGACCATTTTGAAGGCAATTGAGGGGCAGTACATAAAGGAAAAACTCTAAAAGAGAGCATAAGTTTCCCTTTTGTAAAAGAAATAAACAATTATAAAGGATATTGTCATGTGCAGCCAAAAAAAAAAAAAAGTCTCCCTCTCCCTATCAGGCAGGAGCAGGTCTCTTAACAACCCATCAAAGGAGTAGCTTCACAATTAAGTCTGCTCAAGATGGTATCTCAATGTGGTTTTTATTTTAAATTCTCTGATGGCTAATGATGATGAACATTTTTTTCATGTGTCTATTAGTCATTTGTATGTCTTCTTTTAAGAAGTGTCTATTCATGTCTTCTGCCCATTTTTTGACTTGATTATTTGTTTTGGGGGGTATTGGGTTTGAGAAGTTCTTTGGGGTATTGAGTTTGAGAAGTTCTTTGTAGATCTTGGATACCAGCCCTTCATCTGTAATGTTATTTGAAAATGTCTTCTCCCATTCCATGTATTGTCTCTTTGTTTTGTTGACTGTTTCTTTTTCTGTGCAGAAGTTTTTTATTCCAATGAAATGCCAAAAGTTCATTTTTGCTTTGCTTCCCTTGCCTTTGGAGACATGTCTTGAAAGAAGTTCCTATGGCAATCAAAACCACATTGAGATATACCACCTTATACCAGTTAGAATGACAGAAACTGACAAGGCAAGAAAACCACAAATGTTGGAGAGGTTATGGAGAGAGGGGAACCCTCTTACACTGTTGGTGGGGATATAAGTTGGTATAGCCACATTGGAAAACAGTGTGGAGGGTCCTCAAAAAATTAAAAATAGAGCTACCCTATGACCCAGCAATTGCACTACTGGGTATTTACCCCAAAGATACAGATATGGTGAAAAGAAGGGTCAAATGCACCCCAGTGTTCACAGCAGTTATGTCCACAATAGCCAAACTGTGGAAAGAGCTAAGCTATCCTTCAATAGACGAATTGATAAAGAAGATGTGGTCCATATACACGATGGAATATTACTCAGCCATCAGAAAAGATGAATACCCAGCTTTTGCGTCAACATGAATGGAACTGGAGATTATGCTGAGTGAAATAAGTCAAGCAGAGAAAGTCAATTATCATATGATTTTACTTATTTGTGAAACATAAGGAATAGTATGGAGGACATTAGGAGAAGGAAGGGAAAAAATAAAGAGGAGGAAATGGGAGGGGGAGATGAACAATGAGAGATTGTGGGCTCTGAGAAACAAACTGAGGGTTTTTTTGAGGGTCGTTGGAGGATGGGTGAGCCTGGTGATGGGTATTAAGGAGGGCACGTATTGCATGGAGCACTGGGTGTTATACACAAGCAATGAATCATGGAACACTACATCAAAAACTAATGATGTACTGTATGGTGACTAACATAACATAATTTTAAAAATCTGCTTGAGAAATCTTACTAAACCTGGGTGATGTGTATTAAAGTGGGCACATGTTGTGATGAGCACTGGGTGTTGTATGCAACTAACGAATTGTTGAAGACTATGTAGGAAGCCAATGATGTACTGTAGGCTGGCTAACTGAACTTAATTTAAAACAAAAAATTTAAAAAAAATCTTATTGAACAACCCTCATTTACAACACGTCTCCTAGCCTCCTTCCCATAATTTATCTCCCCTTCCCAGAAGCCTCAAATATTTTTTCTTTGACTAGCCTAAAATGACAAATTCTACTTCTTTGAATCATATTTCTTTGTGAATTCCCATGTGTATGTATGTGCTTAAATCTATTCTATCTTATCCCTCTTTTTTTCCCTCTTGTTACCTGTCTTTTTTTCAGTTTTTCAGTTCAGGCAGATCCTAGCCATTGAAACTAGAAAGGTAGTTTTTTTTTTTGTTTGTTTTTGTTTTTGTTTGTTTGTTTGTTTGTTTCTCCCTTACAGTATCTCAGCATTTCTAAAGCTTAACTTTTTCATTAGAATAAAATTTCCAAAAAATATTTTGTTTATTTATTTGACAGAGAGAGAGAGAGAGACATCGAGAGAGGGAATACAAGCAGGGTGTGGGAGAAGCAGGCTTCCCCCTGAGCAGGGAGCCCAATGTGGGGCTCAATCCCAGGACCTTGGGATCATGATCTGAGTTAAAGGGAGATCCTTAATGACTGAACTGCCCAGGTGCCCTTAGAATAAAATTTTGTCTACTTCATTGGACATGAGTAAAAATTAAAATTGTAATGCATCTAAAACATTTAACATGACACCTAACTAAAAGATCAAAACTCAATATTAAATATCTGTTATTATTATTATTATTACTCTCATCATTATTAGAGTACTGTAGTGGTAGTATTTTGCTCTCTGCTTAACCCAAAAATCAGGTTCTGTTGGCTCATTCATTTCTTTTCCTGTTTCAGCTTTATAAAGAATTATAACACCAAGTGTTGAAAAGACATTGGACGATATGTCTTTCTTATATATCAGGGTATAGATATACCCTATGTATGGGTATACATACGTATATATATGTATGTATATATAATACTTATGTATGTATGTATGTGTGGAGATATATATATATCTCCACACATATATGTAATGATGGCTTCTTGTCTCCAAGAAGAGAATTCTTGAGAATGTGATTTATGAAAATTGAGCTCTTTGGGGGCCTTAAGCTTATAGAAGACAAAGAATTTCAGGAACTTAAAACCCTTTGGCTCAAAGCGGCACATTTTGGGATGGCATATCCCTGGTTCCCTTCAGAGCGCATAGTAGATTAATAATAAATTGACATATTTATGACAACATGAATGGATCTTGAAGGCATCACACTAAGTAAAATAAGCTCTAGGAAAACAAATACTATATTATCTCACTTTTATGTAAAATCTTAAGAAACAAACAAAAACAAACAGAAAAACCCCATAGCTACAGAGAATAAATTGGTGATTGCCAGAGACAGGATGGTGGGTGAAATGAGTGGAAGGGGTCAAAAGACATAAATTTCCAATTATAAATGAGTAAATAAGCATGGGATATAATGTTCACCATAGTTACTACAGTTAATAACATTGTACTGCAGACTTGAAGGTTTCTGAGAGGGTAAATATTAGAAATCACAAAAAAAAATTTTTGTAACTATGCATGGTGACATGTTAACTGGACTTAATGTAGTGACCACTTCATCATTTTGCAATATATACAGAGATCATTTTGTTGTGCATCTGAAACCAATATAATGTTATATGTAAATTACACCCCAATGCAAGGATAGTAAATTAATATAATGTTAGTAATAAATTGATTGAAATAATAAATATTTTTTGACGATTATTAATTTTCAGTCTGGTAGACATTACTAAGGAGACCCTTAGAGTTTTAGTTTTAAGAACACTGAGGAACTGTTATTTTAACTGTACCACATTCTCTTCTCTCTTAAAGAAAAATAATGCATTAAATTGAGGTAGTCAGCTGTAAATCACATTCTGTATCCTTGACCTGGGTTTCAAGTAGTCTATTTTGCAGGTGGAGACCAGGTGCTCCTGTCCTTTGTAGATGTGTATATGCATGCTGTTTGCCTTTACATTTATTGCTGAATTTGGTGCCAAAGGAATGTTGTTCAATTTTAGTCCATGCTTGGGGTTTACTCCTGTAAATTAAACTTGACAAAGTAGGAGTAGTTTGAAAACCCAATGCATGAATTTTCAAAACCTTTTTTTATCTGGCAATATGGTATAGGAAATCAAACCCCATGTGGCCATCAATACACTGTTAACTATAGAATGTTTGCGGGGAGGCTTTGTTTGTAACTACCTTGAGTCTGTATAACTAGTATCGTATCTGATCAAACACCTGACTTTCTAAAATGGCCCAATAAATTTTCTGTGATTCTTTTTTAATATTCTTTACTAGGGTCGTCTTTGTGAATTATCTGGGCATGTGAACCTCAGTGGCAGCTGGACAGAAGTAGAGGATCCTATGGTAGAGAAAGCATTATTATTTCCTGATTCACTGAGTACTGTAGGCACAACCCACCAGGTGTAGAAGGATGCTGTGCAGGCCCTCTGACCTCCTTCACTGGGGTTTATATTTGACCAGTTGTATGCAAAATGGTCATTACTGTAAATGAAGAAGAGGGCCAGTCTTTTCTGCTCAGTAAGCTCGTGTAGTTTTAATTAATTGCTAAACGTGCCTAAAGGACGAGGACTACATCTGTCAACATATTACTTTGAAAAGAAAAAGTACTTAATAAATGTTTTTAATAATGGTGATGAGAATTATAATGCAAACACATTAACGAGGGTGCCTGCATGGCTCACACTGAGTGTAGAGACTACTAAAATAAAAAATAAACAAACAAACAAGTAAATAAATGGGAAGATAAATAAATAAATAAGGAAATACATTTCAAGAAAATATTACATGTGAAACTGTCTGCTTGGTCTTACAAAAGGGAAACTTTCCACCAGTTCGTTAGGCAGAACACATGAACTGCTTTCATCTATGTTAGAAAACACCATGAGCAGGTGAGGTAGAAGTGTTTCTAATAGCCTTCCACTCTCAAACAAACATGTCTATAGCTACTCCTATTGCCTCCCAACAAATTAAACATAAAAGGAAAGAGTGAGTACGGAGGTTTTGACCTATGTGACTGGTCCTGTAAATATGACATAAATAAAGGAAGATGAAGTTTCTATAGCATGAATTTCACATGTGTTAGTCTTCCAAGTTTTCTTATCTTGGCTTATCTTCTTGAAGTTCATTGTCTTTCTGCTGCTCATTTCCAGAATCACCTCCCTGACAGAAATGAAGTTAGCTTCCTCCACCCATGTCAGCCATAGGACTTAGGCAGAACTGAAGATTTGCCTCATGAGCCCGACAGAGACTGTTTACACAGTGAAGGGCTGAAAATGTCAGTAGATGAAGATGTTCTAAGGCTAACTTAATTATATATACCTGGTATTGACACTAGAATTGCTTAAGGAACAAAGGAATATATGTGAAAAAATCCCTGAATCAAGATTTTCTTTGGCTGTCTTTGAAATGACATTTTTTTCTCCATGGTTGAACTACTCCATGAAGCAGATCCTGATCAAGGATCTCTACATCAGGTCAAATTTACCAGGGAAGGTTTCTAATTAGCTATGTGAATAGTTGGTTCATAATTTTAGTAAGCATTAAGGAATTAGAATATAATAGAGTAGTATGATGTAAATTAGTGTTTCTCAGTGGGTTGTCTTCGCTCCATCTGTATCAGAATAATCCGAGTTCCTTGGGATGAAGCTCAGAATTTTGCTTTTTATAAAGCATCAGCTACTTTGTCCACTAATGTCTATGACTAACCTGAGTAAAGAGCCTAATATGGGCTTCAGAAAAACATAGGTCTGTAGTTCAGGAGTTGATATCCTGATTTGTCTTTCTCCTGCAGATACTGTAAGAATCCTAGCATAAGGAAACTGTCCCTCTGAGTCGAGGAACATGTCTTGGACATGTTGGTCTTCCCAGACTTCTTTAGAAACCCAGATCCAAGAAATGAGTTCTACTAACTCCTGCCTGATGATTAGCATCCAACCTTCCTCAAATTGCCAAGCTCTCCTTGCCATAACTTGTCGTCTTGCCAACCACCTGTCTGAACCCCTGACTCAGAAGTTCTCTCTGCTTGTTGAAATGTACGTTGCCTGCTTTGATGTCTTCCCGTCTGCCTGTCTTAGTTTGTCTGCCTATCTGGAACCCATCAGTGATGTGCAGCTATTTCTACGATAGGATCACCTGCCCACCTTGTATGGATTTTCTCTATTTGGTACCTGGCTATGGCTGATTGACTCACTTTGTCACTGACAGGCAAAAACTACGTAAAGTGTCATTACAAAACCGAAGGCTGAGTTGTATTCTCTAGGCGTTAAGTTTAGTGCTGTAATTGGAGGATCCAACCTATAGCAGAGTCAAACATCTGGAATAGCATCTGCAGGTAAAGAGTAAACAGCTGGTGTGAAAGTGTAACCCAAACTCAGAGACATTGAAAAATATGAGCCTTATTTATCTTCTAATACTGTTCCACAGACTACTAAGTTGCGATAATGTGGAATGTTATCAATGCCATGCTGTACTGATGATAGCGGCATTTGTTTTGTAATGAAACCCCTGATAGAGGAGTTTCACTGGGGACAGTGACTTGATGTAACATCTCATATGTTCTATCGGAGGATGTGTATTCTCCATTGAAGGAGTCCATACCTTTCTCAGACTCATGTCTTACATCTCAGTGTGTCCTCTGAAATGGAATAGCATGGAATCTATATTAGGGTGTGAGATGTTTCTTTCAACTGCTGTTTGGCTGAATATTATTTCCTGCTTTGTATTCTTTTAATCTAAATGAGCAGATGGGGACAAATAAGGTACTGGGAATTCACATTCACATGCACATTGCTGTGCAATTGTTACCACCACCCAATTCCAGAACAATTGATCATCACAAACTGAGACGTTGTATCCAGAAACTATAACTCCCTATAACTATAACTTCTCCCTCCCATCTGTCCCTGGTAACCACCGATCTACTTTCTGTCTCTCTGAATTTGTCTACTATAGGTACCTCATATAAATGGAATCATACAATATTTACCATTTTGTGTCAGACACATTTCACTTAGAATAATCTTTTCAAGGTTCATCCATGTTATAGCATGCATTAGTATATTATTCCTTTGTATGGCTGAATTATATTCCATCATATAGATATTTACATTTAATTTATCCATTGATCTGTTGATGGACATTTGGGTTGTTTCCACCTTTTGACTATTATGAATAATGCTACTATGAAAAATTGCTATACCAATATCTGTTCATCTGTTCAAGTCTCTGCTTTCAGTTCTATATAGGCTAGGTCATAAGGCAATTACAGGTTGTTTTTTTTTGAGGAACTGTTGTTTTCCGCAGTAGCTATACCATCTTAGAGTTTCCATTAGTAAAGCATATTGTTGAAATTTCCACATATCCTTGCCAACACTTGGTATTTTTTTACTTCTTTCTCTTCCCTCCCTTACCCTCCTCTCCCTCTCCTTGGTCCCTCCTCCCTCTTTTCCTTCCTTCCTTCCTCTTCCTCTTTCCCTCTTTTCCTCCTTCCTCCTTCTTTCTCTCTCACCATCTCTCTCTCTTTTTTCTTTTATATACATTCTAATGTGTGTGAACAGATATCTCAATGTGACTTAATTTGCATGTCTCTAATGATTCTAACATTGAACTTTCATGTGTTTATTAACATTTTGTTGATCTTCTTTGGAAAAATGTCTGTTCGTGTCTTTTGACAATTTTTTTTTTCAATTGAGTTATTTGGTTTTATTGTGGATGAATTGTAGGGGTATTTTATACTTTAGATATTAATTTCTTATCAGATATCTGATTTGCAAATATTTTCTCTCATTCTATGGATTTCCTTTTACCCTCTTGATAGTGTTTTTGATAGAAGTTTTTAATCTTGATGAGGTCTAATTTTTCTCTTTTTGTTGTCATAGCATGTGCTTTTTGTGTCATATTCAAGAAATCGTTGGTATACAGGGTAGTGGTAGTGTAGTGGTTCCAATTTAAATCTTTTGCATGAGGATATCCATATTTCTTAACACGATTTGTTGAGAAGAATGTCCTTTTTGCATTGAATAATCTTGGCACCTCATCAAAGGTTATTTGATGATATATGCAAGGATTTATTTCTGTACTCTCTATTTTATTCTGTTGGTCTATATATCTGTCTTTATGCCAGTACCACATTATTTTGATTACCATAGCATTAATAGTAAGTTTTGAAAAGGAACTATGAGTTCCTTATACTTTGTTATTTTCCAAGATTGTTTTGTCTATTAACATTCTCTGGAAATTCCACAGCTGGGATTTTTATATTTCTGAAAAAAATGATGTGAGGATTTTGATGTTGTATTGAAGCTGTAGGTTGCTTTTGTGTAGTACTGTCATCTAAACAATATTGTCATGTGATCCATAAACACAGATGTCTTGTCTGACTGTGATGTCAGGGTAATGCTGACCTCATAGGATGAGCTAGCAGGTTTTCCTTTCCCTTTAATTATTTGGAAGGGTTTAAAGAGGATTGGTCCTAATTCTTCTTTAAATGTTTGGTATAATTTACCACTGCAGCCATCTGGTACTTGGTTTTTTGTTGGAAAGTTTTTGATTACTGGTCCAACCTCCTTATTAGCTATAATTTATTCTGATTATCTATTTCTTTATGACTTAGTCTTAATAGGCTTTGTGTTTCTAGAAATCTGTGCATAGCATCTAGGCCAAACTATTTGTTGGCTTACAACTATTCATAGTACTCTTTTATTAATCCTGTTTATTTTTGTTAAAGTAGCAATAATGTCCTCACTTTCATTTCTAATTTTAGTTATTTGAGAATTCTCCCATTTTTTTAAATCAGTCTAAGGAATATTGTTAATTTTGTTGATCTTTTTGAAGAATGTACTTTTAGTTTTATTGCTTTCCCCATTGTTTTTATATTGTCTATCTACGTGCTAATACTTATTTCCTTCTGCTAGTTTTATGTTTAGTTTTCTCTTGTCTTTCCTAGTTCCTTAAAGTACAAAGTAAAGTCAGGTTGTTGATTTGAAACCTTTCTTCTTTTTTAATCTGTGTTCATAGCTATAAATTTCCCTTGTAACACTACTTTTGCTGCATTCCATAAAATCGATAGATTCTGCTCCTTTTTCTTTGAGAGAGGGAATTTGGAACTGGCTTGACAACTTCTCCAGATCAAAAATGTGCTGTGCCAAGAAAGGGATAGGGAAAAAAGAAGTAAAAAAAACCATGAAATTTCCCACGTTATTGAAGATGGGTTTTAATTGGGTATATTTTAATTGGGTATTTGTTTGACAGATTATTTTTCATCGTTCCATAAAGTTAGTTCAATAAATTTCTTGTTGTTTTTTATGTTTTCAGGTGGAATGAGGCTCTGAAGGTTCCTAGACTTCCATTTTGCTGACACTACTCCAAGATATAATTTTTAACTTTCATGATGGGGAATGTGTAAATATGCAGTATAAACGTGGGCCTACAGTATAGAATTAATACCTGTGATTGAGCTGATCTAGGGAACATAGGTCTAGATCTCCACTACTTAGGTTCAAATTATGGATCTCTCCCAATCATCATCACTTTGTCCTGAGAAATTCTCTTAATTTTTTTCATGTCTCAGTTTCTTCATCTGAAAGTTGATATACTTGAGGTTGATATACCTCAAGATATACTTGAGGATTTTCATGTGTAAATGAATATAAACCCTTAGAATAATGCTGGTCATATGTTTAGTTTTCAACAAATGGTCAAATATTATAACTATATACAATTTGGTGTATGTCAATGTTATTAGGAGTATTTATTTGTATCATCAATCTCCTAAATAGTTTTAATTACTGGTAAAATTCAATTATGGTGATTTCTGTGTATGCATATACTAATGAATCATGAATGTATTGTTTAAATTTTTTAATGCTACTTTTTTCAATATTCTATTACTTCAAAATCTCACAAAATAAAACTTATAATTAATTTTTAATTGAAAATTACCTAAAAATGTCCAATTATACTTTGTTTATCTATTCTTTCCAATAAGTTCTCTGATAAAGAACAGAAATAATAATGTTTACACTTAATTGAGTCTATTTATATAGGAGGTATCATTCTAGTACTTGATTTACAAGTATTTTACTCACAAATACCATGAAGTATGTACAATTATAATCTTCCCTTTATACCTAAGAAACCATAATTAATAAATAATTTTATCAGATTCTGCAGTGAAAGATTATTTTACAGACATATAATTTGGCAAATCTAAAACTATTACTAGAATACTGTACAACTCATTTTGTGGAAGCAAGATTAATGCCTGAGAGGATTTTTATCTTACCATTTTCTTTCTAATTTTTCTTTATTTATTTAATCTAAAAATCAGAGCATAATCAAATTTATAAAATATCATTACAAATGAGAGTTGATCAAAAATATGCAACAATATATGAGAGTCATTGGATCTTACCATTTTTACTGTGTATATGGATGACTCTAGTATTCTTAAAAGAAGAAAGGTCACTCTTTTCGTATGAATAAAACTTCACTTTGTCAAACTGTAAGGGTTTTCTGAGATTAGTCCTTAGCAAGATAACTTATCACTTGTTATTATTATTTTTTTTTAATGGCAACAGACACGTCTGTTTCTCACCTTGTGAAATTGGCAAACAGGTATAAGCTGACAAGGAGGTACCTTATCTTCTTTGTTCCCATGATGTAGAACGCACAGGCAATGTTTGGGATGCCAATGACAAATCTAA
Organism: Mustela lutreola; assembly: GCF_030435805.1. Lineage (NCBI taxonomy): Eukaryota > Metazoa > Chordata > Mammalia > Carnivora > Mustelidae > Mustela > Mustela lutreola. The sequence continues at coordinate 120,441,872 of NC_081292.1, read as the reverse complement.
GGATAGGGATAGAAATAGTGATGAAGATAATGATTTCCTGAAGGGTGAGAAAACCACCTGGGAAAACTCTGCTTCAATCTTTCATTATAAAATTCATTTTTGTAGAAATACAGCCTTAGAGTAAAACCTGGTTCTATGTCCTTCACTTTACCTTTAGTGTAAAGAATCAAGTGAGCAGAAACTCAGCTAATATCAGGGGATTTATTTCTTTATTTTTGGAAAGTGAGTGTCTGCCTATTTCTAGGATAAGTGCTCATTTACTCCTGTACCCTGACTAATATCTCTAGCACAGTATGAATATTGCACTTAACGGTGAAAAATCAAGTTAGATTTAAATAGTCATTAAGTAAGACTTAAAGCACTTTGCTTTAAGATGAAAGATGACAGAAAAATGCATATTTACAAAAAGATCTATACCAACTGTTTTAAGATGTTAGAGAAACATATACCTTGTAAAAGAAATTTTTTTTTTTTTAAGATTTTATTTATTTGACAGACAGAGATCACAAGTAGGCAGAGAGGCAGGCAGAGAGAGAGGGGGAAGCAGGCTCTCTGTTGAGCAGAGAGCTCGATGCGGGGCTCGATCCCAGGACCCTGGGAGCGTGACCTGAGCCCAAGGCAGAGGCTTTAACCCACTGAGCCACCCAGGCGCCCCTGTAAAAGAAAATTTTAAATGAATTGTTTGAAGTGTTAAACTTAAATTCTCTTCAAAATTCATCTATCTAGAAAGAACAACTTTCTTAGTACTTGCACTTTTGTGTTTTTGTTGTTGTTGTTGTTATTTTAAAGATTTTATTTATTTATTTGAGAGAAAGAGAATGTGAGAGACAGAGCAGCAGCAGAGGCAGAAGGTCAAAGGGAGAGGGAGAAGCAGGCTCCCTGCTCACCACCCCAGGGCTTGATCTCTGGACCCTGAGATCATGACCTTAGCCAAAGGCAGACACTTAACCAAATGACCCACCCAGGTGCCCCAGTACTTATACTCCGTAAGAATGGGTGAACATTTTCTGTAAAGGACCAGAGAAACAATATTTTTGGCTTTGCCGACTATTTGGGCTCTGTTGCAGCTATTCAATTTTGCTGTTTTAGCTTGAAAGCAGACACAGAAAATACCTTAGGGAGAGGGTGTGTTGTCTTCAATACAATTTTGTTTACAACAGGTGGAGTACCAGATTTGTTCCACAGGCTAGAGTTTGCCAACCCTGTTCTATAAGATAGTTACTGAAGCTTTGGTATATCTTGGGGATTGAAACATATTTAAGTTCAATGTCAGGGAGAAGAGTCTGGGAAACTTTCATTAAGGAGAAAATCTTGAAAGAGTGGTATACATTTCAGTGGTGCAGTTTATTATTTCTTCCACTATATTTTATTTATTGTAATGCCAGCAATCTGAAAGAATCTCTAAAATGTCCCTTATGTATCTTATCCTTATCCTAGGTCGATGTTGCTTAAATTACAATCAGACATTAATTTAGGAGCTCTGCCTTTGCCACAGTGAGTCACTGCTCCCCTAGATCATCACAAAGCCTTTAAGGGGGATCTAAAAGAAAGTGGTGTGACGTCCTTATGAGGAATGTCATGGGAAGAAGGATAAATTCATTACTCTCAGTAGAAGTTAAAGATTGGTGGATAGCTCTCTTCGCAGCTCTCTCAATTTGATTAAAAACCAATGGGCTCATATCTAATAAACATACCCTTTCAGTTCCCACATGTAATTTAGAGAGAGCAGCATGAAAATACCCATCAATGTGCTGCTGCACAGTCTGGAGGCATGTAAAGACCTCACGATGTATTCCACGGTTTCCTTGACTAATGTCTCCAACATGACTTGTTAATCTCTACAATGATCAAGTGGCTATTAAAGATAAAACTGTGCTAACCTTTTCAAAAATTAGAAGAGCATGACTACAAGTGAAGCAACAATGGCTTCCCGGAGAGGCAGCCGTGGAAGGGAAAGATCACCCTATCCAGGCAGGAGTAATGTATGCATTATTTATACAGTGTGTCTGGGGTCTGCATGAAAGATGAAATCCCTGTCTGAGAAGTGCCTTTCTCAGCAGGACTATTTTAGTTAAAGTGCACAATGTAGTCTGCTGCATTTCCATAAGCTGAGTAGAAATGGAGAAAATGGATGTCATTTTTTTTTCTCTTTTGGTTTGAGTCTACCTAAAAAGAAGACTAATGAATAACATAGGTGAAAAGAAATGGGGTGTTCTAGGATGATGTTGTTTGAAAATTATTATAAAGGGGTAACAAACAAGTACTTAAGATATTAGCCTCTTTCTCTAAATCTGCTTTTAGATTTACCTTATTTAGTGCACAGTGTTCTAACTCCAAAGAAAAGAAGCTTGTTCTTCTCAAACCCAGCTTCTTCTGCTTTTTACTCCACCATAATCCTTCTCAGAGATAATAAAGCACTGACCTTAACAACTGATTGAATGATTGAAAAACAAAGAGCATTAAAATACTTAAAGATTAACATCCAAAATATTTTTTTCCAGTGCTTTGGCCAGCATCTCAAGACCCTGCCATTTAAATTAATCTTTTCGATGTTGTCTAGCCAAATTAAAATTTTCACATTTCTTTCAGCCTAATTCTTTCATGATTGCATGCCTTTGAAAATGCTGTCTTCACTGTTTAGAATGAATTTTGCTCTTTCCTACCTGACAACTCTGCATCTTCCAGTGAAGTTGTATGTGTTTCATAGGGTACACCTGGACCTGGGAGTAGAGTGACCCTGTCAACATTCTCTGAATCATACTGAAAGAACTAGTTCATTGCCACTTCTTCTATGAAAGCATCTCTACCTTCAAGGTTGGTAATTGCCTTTCCTGTGTATCCACAACCTTTTATGTACATCTCATTCTATTTTTAAATTTATCACCTTAAATTACAATGATTTTTATGTCTATATTCTCACGATGGAAATAGAAAGTTATAAACCTGATCATACCATCAAGTTCACCTTAGATAGAAAATATAATTGCAATAGAAGATAAAGGCCAGAGTTAGCAGTTTTTAATAAAGAATCTTGAGGGATACAGTTTGGGGTAAATTAAAGATGAATACAAATTCTTTGTTACTTTGCCCATTGAGAGGAATTGGACTCCACCCTTGAAGTGGCTGATTTTGTGACTGGATTCACAAAAAGAAAGAAAGAGAGAGAGAGAGAGAGAAAGAAAGAAAGAGAGAGAGAAAAAGAAAGAAAGAAAGAAAGAAAGAAAGAAAGAAAGAAAGAAAGAAAGAAAGAAAGAAAAGAACAAATGTGGATAGAGTGACTTTCTGGGACCTCTGATGCAGATCTCAAGAAGCCTGGAAGCTTTTGCCTGGGCTTCTGGGACAATTTCTTTTCAAGATGCCACCTTGGAACATTCACACTTACATCTCAGTTATCAGATTTTGAAGAAGCCCAGGCCATTTCCAGAGAGGCCCACATGTTGAAGAATTGAAGCTTCCAAGTGACAGTCTGAACTCGATTTCTAGTCAACAGTCAACACCAATTTGCCCTCCATGGGAGGACCAGTCTGAGAATTGGGTCATCTAACCTCAGTCAACTTGCCCTAGGTCCTGCCACATGGAAAGGAAATAAGCACTGCCCAACTCCTGAACTACCAATAAAAATAAGTGGTTGTTGTTGTTCTAAACCTCTGATATTAGAATATTTTGTAATGCAGCAATAGATAACTAGAACAAGGATGACATATCATGAAGGACAAGAGCAATCCTAGTCATAAATATTCTTATATAGATGAGGGAAACATTAGTAGATACTTAGATGATCGTTATATTAATGATCTTTGATTGGTTTTCCTCTAAATAGACCTTCTTCTTCTAATATACCTCCAATAGACATACCTTACTATTCTAATATGCATTATATACAAAATAAAGCAGTTAGAGAATTATAAATTATATATATGTATGTATACATATATATATATATATATATTCAGCATAAAGAAAAATTATATAGATAGCATCATGAAATGGTGAAACTTAGGGAGGTAGGTGAGATCATCTGCCACTTAGTAGAAAAAAAATTCAAATAATTAGGTGACTTATTCTAAGTCACATAGAGTCAGAAAAGGTCAAGATTTGTCCTTTATTCTATGTCTGGGTTATTCAAATTTAACTATAAGTAAAATAAGAAGGAGGAGGAAGAGGAGGAAAGATATATAACATGATATCAGAGTTCCAGTTTCCCAAAACTCTCAAGTGTAAATAAAGCAACAGTTAAAGGACCTTTAAACATGCAAGTTCTCCTGTATCAGCATTAGCTTATTATTATTGCAGGACTGTGTTCAGTGACAGATGGTTGGGTCACTCAGTTACTGGGAGGATATAAATATTTCAAGACTGATTATATATGGGCCTTCAAATTAGAAGATAAAAATATTTTTATAACCTAGCTTTTCTTGCACTGAGAAACTCCCCTTATATACCCACAAGCAAATGTGTTCATCTAGGACATCTAAAACCATTTGTCTTGCAGAGGAGTCTCACAAAATGAAATCCAAACCACAATAACTCACTTTAATTGATGATATTTTCAGGAGTGTTCCTAGAATGAGACACTCATTTCTTGGCACATTACAGGTGCCTACACGTACTCTATCCTTTACAATACCTTAAAACTGGTTGAGAAAATTGAGTGTAGTGAGGATGTGAGAACTGATAGCAAAGGGATGGAGATTAAAGCTTCTTACTCCAATATGGGAGCTACATCATAGTCTCTTGGACTTGGAGGTAACCTGTCAATAAGAGGCTGTATGGGTATTTGTGAAGGGTATAATAACATACAGAGGCTACTTCTTGCATGCTTCAATTTGTATACCAAGAATTGCACCCAAACATGTGTTTATAAATACCTCTAATTTCAATTCTCAAGGACCATTTTCCATTCTTGTTCAAACCCAGAATTTCACTTCTTGTTTTTTTTAACCATCCATAGGATGCCACCTTCTTTGCTGTCCTCCTCAGGGCCAGGGTAAGGATATCTACTTTCAGACTGGTCACCTCCTTGATAGTGTTCTTTTCTTTTTAGTCTGAAACCACAATGAAGCCATTAACCATAGAAAGAAAGAGTCATCATCTTGGAAAAAATTATACTCTCAGTCCTGGAACAAACATTCCTTAGAGATAGAATAAAGAAACTTGCTTCAAATGGCAGAAAAGAAAAATAGAGAAACAAATATTTCAAACTACTTTTCTTATAGATTATCCTACTAGTCTTGGATATAAGTTAAGGAAAATGGTAGGATCAAGAATATCTGCCATATATCTGGGTTTCAAGCCTGATTGAATGGCTGGGCCTCTCCTAAGATGAGGAGTAGTGATTTGGCAAAAAAGATCTATGAACCAGATTTGGCAAAAAAGATCAGTTCATTTTAAACAAGTTCAGTGTGAGATGACAGATATCTGAAGGGAGATGCCAAGTTGGCAGTGGGATATAATTGTGTCTAGAGCTCTGAAAAAAACTCTGTAAAATACATGGGAGGTTTGTATGATGTTGAAGAAGATGCCAAGGAAAGTGATGGGAGTAGGTGAGATTGTGCAGAGAGGCTGTATCTAGTGAAGACTGATTTAGAGGTTGTGTAATGGAGGGAGACATGACTAAAATAATTAAAAATAATACTGCAGAGAGAGAGAGAAAATGCGATTGATATGATATCTGAGAAGCTAACAAGGATGGTGTTCCAAGAAGAAAATGGTCACCAGCAACAGATGTTCCTCACAAGTCAATTAAGATGACAACTTCAATCCCATTTGAACCACCCATGCTATTTTCCAGTTATACAAATTTTTAGTTTTCTAAACATGCCATGAATTCCCTTACTTCTGAGTTTCCATACCTGCCACTCAATCTGTCTGGAATAAATTTACTGTCCTTATTACTGAGTAGGTCATTGTTCATCCTTTAAGGCTTTGACTTAAAAGTTATGTTCTCTGAAGGAAACTTTCAGATATTTCCCAAAATAAATCCCAAGATAGGTCCTATGAGCTCGTGCTGCATCTTGTACTTTATTATTACAACTTTGCAAAAAAACAAAACCAAACAAAAACAAACCCGTTCTTCCTTCCCATTGAACTTAAACCTTCATGATGTGTTTAGAATCACACTTATTTTATACATCAATATATTCCCAGGATAGTAACTGGCATATAGTAAATACTTATTTAATATATGCTGAACTAATAAATAAGTGGGAGAGAAGTTCTTTTATTCAAAAATTGTCCATCTTGGCTTTTCTTTTCAAGCTTTCCCTGATCCCTCTCTGGATGTTCCTCTTTCTCTTTGGAGCCACTGGTAATTCTGTCCTTAAATGTTGGTGTTCCCAGGTTTCAGTTCTTGGCTTTTGAACCTGTCTAACTCAGTTGATAGAACATGGAAGTCTTGATCTTGGGATTGTGACTTCAAGCTCCACAATGGGTATAGAGTTTATTAAAAACAAACAAACAAACAAACAAAAAACAAAGAAACAAAAAAATTTAAAGCTCAAAAATACATTAAAAAATACTGAAAACATGATTAACTATGAGTCTTTTTTGTGAGGCATGTCATTCCTGTGTCCAGACAATAATCCACTTATGAGATATCCCTCTACTATACACATAAATTTGTTACTACATTTCATCACTGAATTTTCAAGGTTTCTTTGCTTTTGTCTTTTACCTACTACATTGTAATATTTTTTTGAGTTCACCATACTAGAAATAACTTTGTATTTTCAAGGCCTTGCAAATGTACATGTTCAGTAAGTGTTTTATGAATTGAAATGAAACAGCTTCTTGAAACAGAATTGTTATGAGTTTGAAAACTGATTCTCATCCTGTTAGAATTCAGTTCTTTCTGCATTAGTTTTGTCCCTAGAGCAACCAAGGTACTCTAACATCACATTCAAAATTAATCAATGTTAAATTTAGATTAATTAATGTCATTGTTTTTAATAAGATATTAGCATATAACTAAGAAGTACTTTTGTTGATAGTGGGTGGTGTTTCTAGCTGAATTGATTATCTTGTTAGGGAAATATTAGAGGCATCATGTTTCTGCTAAACTGAATAAAAATTTAGTAGTATAGAACTTTTGTTATATGTAAAGTGTTGGAAAATAAGAGGATGATACTAAAACTATAAACTAGAAAATTACCTTAGTACTATAGCATATTGTTTTTTCATGCATAAACTGTAAAGTCAAGTATGAAAAAAATCTATAAATTGCTGTAGCAATGGAGAATGGATTTAAAATCCAAATAAAATTAAATTCTAGTTTAATGTTGCCTGTTATATTTGATGACAGCTATAAACATAATACAAGTTTGTTAACTTATTGCTTTCAAATGCAAGTTGATAACCAACAATGGTATCATTTTAGCACACATAACTAACTACTTGTGTCTGAATGTCCCAACAGGTAAGCTGAATTACAGTAATGAAGTGGTGCTTAACTCACTGATTTTATTTATAGTGTCTTAAATAAAATTGAGTTTTCTTTAGAGTCCCTAATATATCCAGTGATTACATGAAGGATCTGCTATTTATTTACCTACACACCTATCTACCTATTTTTATTTCTAATCTTTAATTTAATATAATTTTCTACTGGGCTATTAAGAATATATAGATCAGTGTTCAAATTCACAATAAGATCCCTCATATATAGGAGATACTTTTGAAGATATATTTAGCTCATAAGTATTGCTTACGAAAAGCAGGCCCCACTAACTTGTCCTTTATCTATTTGAAATAAGGTAAATTCACCTGTTCTTAAGTTCACAATTACAAAAGTCTGGTGTGTTGATAAACTAACACTTTAGACAGATGCTTAGAGCATTAGTTTCTGTCAACGGGATTCCTACATCTACATCAGCATCACCTTGGAGACTTAGAAATGCACATTCATGGGCTAATCTTCAGAACCACTGTAGCAAAAATTCTGGGGCAGGACCTAAAAATCTGTGTTTTAATAAAGTTTCTTGATGATCCTGTTGCTCAGTAAAATTGGGGAAACTTAAAGTAATTAGGCTCACAGAATTTTGGAGTCTAATGGAAACTTAGGAACTAGTGTTCTCATTTTTTAAGGTGATGTTAATAATGATTAAATGACTTGCTTAAGGCAGCTCCATAGCTAACTGAATTTTTAAACTCCTGGTCTTACTAAAGCTTCCAGTTGAAGCATAGAAGTGTGCTTAAAAATGGGCACACACAGACTCAAACGTGCATGCATAAAGTAATTCTAGTATTTTCTTTTTAAAGGAGTTTCCAAAAGTTTTATTGACCTCTCAAGTGAATTAAACTTTATTACTTTATGAGAAATAGTCAATGCCACTTCATATTTTAAGAGGTAGGCTTAATAAGGCTTTATACTCCAAGCCATAGATATCCCATAAATCTACAAAAAGCTTGGTCAATATCAGTCAAATTCGTTAAATAATTTATATGTTGGGAAATATTTAAGGCAGAGATAGCAAAAAGTCTCTGTGGTCATAAATCATTCTTAAAAGATGTTTTAAAATCAAAAATTTACATTCCAACTCATATATATTTGATTAAACTCACCTAATTTAAAGTAGAAACATAAAATGATTTTTAAAGTCTTTATGTCATTGCAATGGATATTTTAATATTTAGATAAAATAACTTTTTTCTTAGTGCAGTCAGATATAAAAGTTAGTACTTTTCTAATTTGTATATCTGCATGAATAGACATGCTATTCTTCACAAATTAAAATGTTCACAATGCATAAGCTTTGCTTCCCTTGAGAAAAGGTAGAAGAAATGAATGGAGACAGATCCCCTCTAAGGAACTGAAATTGTGCCAAAAGGAAATTGCGTTTTCCAAAGCAGGTCTCATTGTTGGGGAAAGCACAGGACACAGGCTAAATCAAAGTCCCATTTCAGTGAGCTCATCTGAACAAAACTGCACACACTAGATTCATTACCTTGGAAGGTGAGTCAAATCCATGGGGTTTCCCTCAGAGTTCAAATTTGATTTTCAGTTTTACTCTAATTAATGTTTGGTCAAAGAGAGAGTCAAAATATCTGTTTGAAAAAGAGCCAGAAATGTACATGCTATACTTAATCAAGTCTGTCATCACCTCCTTACCCTCCCCCCCAAAAAAACATCCACCCCAAATCAGCATAAGAAAAATACACTGTTTTTGCCTAATTTATGTATTTCATATCAAGTCATAAATAGGCAGACTGTCTCGTAGAATGAGTCAAATAGTTCCATAAAATTAGGTTAAGTACTTCTGGAACTCTCAGTAGTAAAATAATAGGACAGCTTCTCAGGAGCCTAACATGAGTTCAAAGAATAGGAAAATCTGACTGTGAAAACGTTTTTCCTTAAGCCCAGTTAGGACCTGTCACAATATCCTAGGATCCTATGACTTCCCTTTTGCAAACTGTGATGAAAAAAACATCTAAAAGTTTTCAGTAAATTGGAACCACTATTTCTATGTCTAGCAATGCACCATATTATAGATCTAATAATGCTTTGAATTCAATATTCAAGTTGAAAGTCGGTTATATCCCACCTGTAGATCAAATCCTTATAATAATAATATATTAGTTTGATGTGGGATTAGAACTTGTTAATCTTGAGATTTATGGAATGTATATTATTAGTCTCTCATGTAGTAGAGAAAAAACCAACTTTGAGGTAGTTCTATCTCAAAAATAGATTGTCTCATACCTCACAGGACTGCAGATGTTTGAGCAATAAAATGGTATTTGCTAACTATTTACAACTGAACCCTTGGAATTTATATCATGTATTAGATAAGAAACATGTGGGGAAAAAATCCCAGAGATATCTCCCTCTTCAGAAAGCATGTAGTAATTTAAACTTTCTACCTGTATATGGTCCCATAAAATTTATACAGGGAGAAATTAAATGTATAAAATGATTTATAGGTGGATTAAAAAAGCTTGTGAGTTTGGGATTTCATACATCTTCATGAAAACTGTTATAAATCTCTGTAACCTAAATTGCTTATCCTAGTTCTACAGAAGGAGCATAAACAGAGCAAGCAATTATTTGTAATAAACTTTTTCTTTAATATTGTGGCAATCCCATTTTCTTAATACACTTCTCATAATACATCTTGTGTCCTCATAGAGTCAAAAACTGCATTCTAGTTGCTCATGCTTTCTGTAGTTGAACAGACTCTGTCGTTATAATGGGGGTAAGTCAATGTGGCCATGATGTTGAGAGCAAATTACGAATGAAACCTTAGCCTAATCTTTTGAGGGTTTACACATTTTTTATAAGTCAAGCCTTAAGGTTTTTACTACCTATGGGAAAAGTTTCAAGATAATATTTTCTGTTTACAATCTTAAGAACACTTGTTAAATAAGTTCCAGATTCTATAAAGCATTACATGCAATTTGAGATATGAATTGAACAGTCGTAAACCGTTGTAAACCACTGATGTAAATGTTCAGTTAGTTTCACTAAGAATAATAATCCACTATTTTAATTTTTTTTTAATTTAAGTTTAAACAAATAATTAGAATTATGCTAACTTTAGCACTGATAGTTCATTTACTATCTCGCAACAAACGTTAGAAAGAAGAGGGGTAAGATAACATACGCATTTCTTTAGAGGAGTATGTTAGTGATTTTTAAGAAAATTTGAGGACATGTGTGGGTTATCTCTGCAAAATAATTTACTTGTGCCTGTTCTTTGCAATTCCGTTTATTTAAAAATAAAGGTTAGTACTTTAGATCTCGGTGAGGATCATCGTACTGATTTCCTGGGAGGAGGGAAAAGGCAGATGAGATTTTGATACCTTAGAAAACAGCATGAAAATGGATAGAATGAAATAAAATTATATTCTTATTGAGATATTGGCTTCATTTTTTAAAATTAAAAAAGTAAACTAGTCTCATGATTTTTATCTTTTATCACATCCCTCCCTTTTAAGTTTGAATCAAGGAGCATTGCCCCTTGCATAAAGTTACAAACTCAGGTGACTACAAAGACCAAGTGCCAGGCCAGTCAGGGAAAGTAGCAAATAGGAGGGTAAAGGAATTGCCTACATGAGAGAGCTGCTTTTCATGACCCCCTAGGTATTGCCCTTCGCTAATGGAGGGCCAGGTTTTTCAGTATTCTGGAGAATCAAAAAGTTCAGATTTAAGTTGTATCTCATTGTTCTTAAATGTTTCTCAATTAAACCACAAAAATTATGTTGGCCTCCCATTTTTTTTTTTTATCTTTATTTTTTAGCTTCTGGGCTAATCTCAATCTATTCAGGGCAGAAAAGTGAAATTTTCATGGCATTGTGCATCATCATTATATTCTAATGAAATTGCTTTAGGTCGATATCCGTTAGTGTATTTGAACGGACAGAGTTGGCCCTGAATCTGAATGTTCTCTTACAACAAGCACTTACTGTGTATAGTGCGCGGTTCTTGGCATTGTTAATGAGATTAAAGAAAAAGAAGACTTGGTGTCGATAATTCCGGTTAGGAAGTTTAAAATATAAATGTGATCAATGAATCATAAAATATATATGCTGTATGATTATAAATTATATACTAAATGTACCAGCATATGAAATGACTTTGAGATGTCTTTTTCCCCTTGTCTCTTTAAAGGGTTATACATTCTTCATTGATAAATTATCTTTGGTTAATCAAAACATAAAATATTCTGTAATCACACAATAATATTTACTAAGTGCTTGCTTTATGTGCTAGCAGCGGTATATCTATATTTAATAAAACATTTAAGTTTCTGTAATTCACAGAATGACATAGAAGAAAAGAATTTGGAGTAAATGATGTGTGTAACTGTCTCAGTTTGTTGTGTGAGTTTGGCCAAATATATTAATTTTTGAGCCTTCGTGATTTAAGCTATTAGGTAAAGATCATAATCATTCTTTCCAGTATGAGACAGGAGAGATGAATATTCTTTGTGAAATATATCAAATTATGAAAATATTCATTATTATCTTTAATTAATCACAAAAGATTTGCAGAGAAAACAAAGAAATGAAGTAGATGCGGCCATAAACTTTAAAAAGATCTCAGTCTAGGTGAAGAAGCACCTGTAAATATTTCTGTCCATTGTTTGATTTTTAAGTATAATTAGCTTTCTAATCTAACACATACCACTTTGAGCAACTTTCTTTTTAAAAATCTCTATCCATAATTCTTCAAACTACTCCCTCAATATTCACTAAATAATTTTGTGGGGACTTCATATTATCTAAGCTTTTATCGAAATGTATTTATTAATAAATGACTGTTTTTTACATTGGAGAGAATAAAATTAAACTGTGTTAAATATAGGACATGATCCTCAGGCTTTTTCCTGCTAGCTTTATGGGATAAAGTTAATCAGGTGCTTATTGCACTGCTTTTATAGAACTCTTTTTATCCCTTTGTTCAGTGTATGGGTTCAGATGTATGAAACCTGTTTTTAAAAGTGACAGTATACATAGCACTACAGCTCATTCAGATTCAGGAAGATGTCAACTCAAAACCATAACAATTCATACATCATCGGAGACAGTGTTACTGATTCCATATGGAGCTTAATAGGCCTTCACTCGTAGCCCCAGAATCAACCAACATCCATCTTCTCATGTTTACAACTAAAAAGAAAAAAATTAAATTAAATAAAGGTGTTTAGAAGCATTTTTCTTTCACCAAAAAATACAACAGAATAGAAATCATGCATGACAAGTTTTGGTTCAACAGGAATTAAAATTGATATGTGATAAATCACTGTAGAATGGAACCTTCAATAGAAAGCAGTGAAGGATTAACTATCAGCTCTTGGCTTTGTATATATAATTAGAGGAGGAACCCATCCAAAGAGTGGATCTGGTAGTTGTCAAAGTCAGTAGTTACATGACATAAGACTATCTGGAGATGATGGATTGTGATTGCATTTTTTGCTTTTAATTCAGATATTTCGGCATCAGTCAGAGAGCAACAAGAAACGTTTTGAAAATATATTGAGTTCTTCAGGCTAGAATTTCCTGGATGAATCAAATCAGTATTAGCAAATTGTTCAACCTAGATGCCTCTCTGCTAAGTGAATGAAATTACTATGGTGGATTTTAGCTACTCCCATCTGAAGGAAGTAGCCTGGCCTGACTGTAAAGGAATAGGCTCTAAAATCACACACTCTGGGTTTGGATTCCCAAAGCTGACATTTACCAGCTATAAAAGTGTGGCTAAATAATCTCTCTGATCCTAAATCAAAAGGGGGGACTTATATAGCTTGGTAGGCTGTTTAGGATTTAAAAAATTATTTATGGAAAAAAGTGTCATTTTGATTGTACTGGTTACACGGCAGTTGTTGTTTCTATTATTCCCAAGTGGAGGCCATAATTAGGACTAGTTTCAATATCCTCTGCCTCCCAATTTACTACAATTACCACAAGAAGCTGAGACTTTTCAGTCACTATTATCTTTTTGTCTCTGCCTATATATCGCTTAAATTAACTCAAGCTATCACCAATCAGACCCTGGCAGTAAACATTCCATGTGCCCTATGGAGCCCATGGCCTGTCATTGGCAAAATTCCCTCTATTTTTCATGAAATGAAAGTCTAACTTCATTGCTAATGTTTTATTGCTTACAGCTTACAGATCTGACACCACTGCCTTCTCCTTTTGTGCCATATCTGACAAAACTATATACAGTCCAAAACTATATAAAAGCCCACTTACACCAGCATGGAAGTTCAAACCATGCAAATCTCAGCCCAGGCTTGGGAGCTGTCACCCACCAGCACCACCCACTTTCACGGTATATATAAATGCCATCACTTCTCTCTCCACTTAAGCTGTTAAGGATCTTGGGTACCTATTTTGCTCTCTCCAGAAAGTCCTAATGAACATGAACATCTTGGCTCAAGTGTAGCATTATAGTCTTGGCATTCAAACAAATTTTAGGGGTGTTTGTGTAAGTGTGTGTGTGTGTGTGTGTGTGTGTGTATGTATGTATAGAGGGGTTACTCCCATCTGCCATGGGGGGCATCCACAGAATATTCACTCTCTTCTTCATTCCTTCATGTTTTTGTTCTTATTTTTTAAAAATATTTTATTTATCAATTTGCTGGAGAGAGGGAGAGAGGGAGAGAGCAAAAGCAGAGGGAGCAGCAGGCAGAGGGGGAGGGAGAAACAGGCATTCCACTGAGCAGGGACCCTGGGATCATGACCTGAGCTGAAGGTAGCCAATTAACCAACTGAGCCACCCAAGCACCTCCATATTTTTGCTTTTACTGAAACCAGGAACCAAGGACCCTTGTCCTATACATCCCTCTCAAGTGATGGCTATTCTTTAGCTCATATATGTCTTATCAGCAGCGGTTGAGTTTAGTCTCAGATGCTTCTCACTGCCTCTTCTAGACCACTGCTTTTTATCCTCTCCCCCCCAATCTCCCCCAAATAATCCAGATCCTGTGGACCAGTGATATCGCACTGTAATCCTGCTGCCTTTTCTCAGAGTAGGTGTCCGTTGTCACTCCAGTCACTGTTACTTATCTGGCAAAGATTACATCAACTTGCTGATTTTCCCCCCACCACTGTTTGGACCCACATTTTTTATTATTCTGATAATTCAAGAGATTATTACCCCCCCCTCTCATTTAATAGCACCTACAGTCACTCATTTGCTTAGGTTAGTAACTTTGGCATAATCATGATTCCTCTGTAACACCCCATCAAATGTCTATATCCAATTGACCAACAAATATTACTCCACATTCCAAAAATAATTTATCTGGAATAGGCCCCCACCTCCTCTACTTTCTTTTAATCTAAGCAACCTACAAATATAGGTTTGACTTGGACTTCAGCTCTAGCTTTCTTAGAATTGTGCTGTGGTAGTCTGCATAATAGTGCCAAAGATATCCATGTCCTAATTCCTAGAACATGTGAATACTCACCTTTTATGCCAAAAGGGACTTTGCAGATGTTATTGAATTAAGGATCTTGAAAAGGGAAGAGTCTCTTGAATCACCCAGTAGGAACGTAACTATAATCACAAGGTTCCTTATAAGAGGGAATCAGGGAGGTGGAAAAAGGAAGTAGAAGACAATGGAAGCAACAGTTGGGATTGATGGGAGGAAAGGGATCCCAAGCCAAGGAATACCAACAACCTCGTGATATTAGAACCATGAAACTGATTTTGGACTTCTCATCTCTAGAACCGTGAGAGAATTAATTTTTGTCATTTTCAGGTGACAACTTTTGGCAATTTTTATATTGACAATAGGAAACAAATTCATTTGCCTTCTCTTGCTCTTGTTCCCTTAAAAGCTGTTGATGGTAAGATGTATAGTATGCTTCTTTCAAAATGCATATGAAGTCATTTCATTTCCCTGCTTAAGGTGTTCCAATGACTTCCTATTTCAGAATAAAATCCAATGTCTATGTCATGGCCTATAAAGCCTCAATGGTTTGGGGCTGACTACATCTCTTTTATCACTTCAGCCTCTTTTACACCTTATCATGCACTCCATGGTGTTCCCAGGACATATCAAACATGTGGCTGCCTTGGTCATTTCCCCCTCATTTGCTTCATATCTCAGCTCATATGTCTCTTCCTTAGAGGACACTTCCCTGACCGCTATATCCAAACTCTCTAACATTGGGACAGTTTTCTTTTGTACTTCCTCTTCTACCTTTAGCTTTAGTTGCTATTATATCACATATTAATCTATTTTCTTTTTTTTATCTGGAATGTAAACTCCACGATGAGGTCAGGGGCTTTATTTACTTATTTATTTTCACAGCTCTGTCTTCAGCACTTCAAATAGTGTCTACACTATGATAGAAAATTAATGCATATTCGTTGGGCAAATTACTTAAGCCCTTATAGTAACAATACTGTTGTCTGTATTTTTATTTACTTTACAAGTCCTTTATTGTTCTTAGCACTGTTTAAATGCCTTACAAATCGAAGCACTTGTAATCTTCATATCAACCCTATCAGGTAGGTACTAATATTATGTAAGTCTTATAGATGAGGAAACTGAGAGACAGGTTACCTAATTTTCCCAAATTCATAAAATTTGTGATCTGCCTCAAGAATCCTTGTTTAAACAGTAAGTTATGCTGTCTCTCTAGCAGTTGTACGAAGGAAACATATACGGTACTAGCAAAGCTTTTCTTTCTAAACATAATGCATTTTTTCTATTTAAATATTTATTTCAGTTATCTTTTTAAAATTTTTTTTTATTTTTTTATTTTTTTAAAGATTTTATTTATTTATTTGACAGAGAGAGATCACAAGTAGGCAGAGAGGCAGGCAGAGAGAGAGAGAAGCAGACTCCCTGCTGAGCAAAGAGCCCGATGCAGGACTTGATCCCAGGACCCTGAAATCATGACCTGAGCCGAAGGCAGCGGCTTAATCCACTGAGCCACCCAGGCGCCCCTTTTTTTTAAATTTTTTAAACCTCTTTTGAGTAATTATAGACTTACAGGAAGTTCTAAAGATAGTACAAAAGAGTTCTGTGTGCTCTTAGCCTGTTTTTTTCCCAATGCTGACATCTTACATAATTATAATGCAAAAAAATGGTATTGAGATGATATGTGTATAAAGTTCTACGTCATTTGATCACTTGTAGATCCTATAACCCCCAAATAATCAAGACACAAAATTAATCATCACTATCACTATGAAGTTCCCTTGTGCAAAGATTTTATAATACTACCCTGCCTTGAGGCACCTGGGTGGCTCAGTCGTTAAGCATCTGCCTTCAGCTCAGGTCATAATCCCAGGGTTCTGGGATCAAGTCCCACATGGGGTTCCCTGCTTGGCCGGAAGCCTGCTTTCCCTCTCCCACTCCCCCTGCTTGTGTTCCTGCTCTCACTGTCTCTCTCTCTCTCTCTGTCAAATAAATAAATACAATCTTTATAAAAAAAAAAAAATACTACGCCTCTTCCCACCATGCCTAACACCTGTCATCTACTAATCATTTTCTATCCCTAAAATTTTGCAATTTCAATATTAAAATATAAATGATATTATGCATTATGTGACCTTTTGAGTTTGGCTTCATTATCCTGAGCCTAATGCACTTGAGATCCACCCAAGCTTCTCTGTGTATCAGTGGTTCATTCCTTTTTATTATTCAGTTGTATTCCATATTTTAAATGTAATTTATACTTTTTCTCAACACGAAATAATAAAAATTGAAGAGAGCAACACATGATTAAGTGCATGTTTTAAAGGATACAAGCAGGGCACCTGGGTGGCTCAGTTGGTTGGGCGACTGCTTTTAGCTCAGGTCATGATCCTGAAGTCCCAGGATCAAGTCCCACATCCGGCTTCCTGCTTTGTGGGGAGTCTGCTTCTCCCTATGACCCTTCCGCTTCTTAGGCTCTCTCTCTCTCTCATTCTCTCTCTCTCAAATAAATAAATAAAATCTGCAGAAGCAGATTCTATTAGAAAAATATCTGTTCTTGTAACAGAGTTAAAATTAATAAAATTCTTACATCAATTCAGGCATCATGTAGATGGGTTAACTTCAAAATATGACAGGTAATTTATTTTAGAAAACATAAGGTTAATTTCAAATAAATTATGTAATCAATTTTCAGAAATGCATACATATTTAAAAGTAAAATCATGATCTGTTGTCATCTGTCATGAGACCATAAATTTGAAGTTGTCCTTTTCAAGTGATTATTGAGTACTGGCTTGAGTAAGTACATGAAACTGCCCAGATGAGCCTAGATATGTTATACAGCAGAAAAGAGAATCATCTACACATGGCAGGTGATGTCACATCATATTATGTGTTGTTGTTATAGTTTGGAAGCCTAGGCCTTATCAAGACAGGAAGCTTCTAAAGGGCTAGGTGCTAGATATGGATGCAGATTGGACAGGGTGTTCAGAATACCTTGGTATCGTTTGCTTCTAGATTGGGGTCTGTGATTGTGTCAGCCCTATGTTCAGAGAAGTCAGGATTGGGTGTGTTCAGTCTCTCTAGCCTGTTGTTTTGCTCAGAAGGTTTGCATGATCAGTTTTAATATGTCTAGAAGTGGGATGGCCTGTTCAGGCCATGAGTTATCTGCTGCATGACATACTTGTGAACTTGGATGAAGACTTGCTGCTTCTTCTGGGACTTGGCTGGATGGTGATCATAGCCAGACTCCCACTGCCCTATGTCTGTTCCTTCAGCCTGGTTGTAAAAGCTTTCAAGAGTCACCTTGAGCCTCAGAGCCTTTTTTTCCCATAGCTACCAAAGTTGTGGAATTGAGGAGCCCCTACCACCTGAGGCTTAACAGATACAATTACTTAATAAGACTGAGTCTCAGTTTCCTCATCTGTAAAAAGAGGTAAGATATTTTACCTACCACATAGTAGTTGGGGTATTGTCAACATTAAATAACCTGGGGCATGTGAAACATACCATCCTTTGGCATCCTAAACACATGTAAGACAATGTTACTACTACTGCTATAGTAAATATATTATAATATATTTTAAATATAGAATGCTTAAGTATGAGTCCCTAAGATGCAGTGGGGCAAAATTTTACAAGCTTTTTAAACACTTGCATTTTTATCAACATAATGACCACATGAAAATCATATAAAGAGTCACCCTAGAGAAACAGAAGGAAAGCCACTCAGCCCAACTTTGGGGGAGTACAAACTGACCTACATTTTTGTATATGGAAATTATTATATTGCTGCTGTTAGTTATGGTGTACTATATTAAAGATGTGGAAGATTTTTTTTCCATGGAGTTCTAGATCTCATTTAGATTCTTAATATCATTATAGATTAAAGATCATTTTAAACTATAAACTTGGACATAATTCTTAAGATACAATAGCAAATGGGAAGAAAACAAACAAAATAAACCCATAGCAGCAAAAAGAACAAGAGAAGACCATGAATATATTCCACACAACTGAAAAAGGCAACAAAGTTGATGTAAGCCTGATAATAAATTAAAAAAAAGATAGAGTAAGATCAATGACATGCCTGCTAGAATATTGTGGGAGAGGCTCCAATGAATGAACTTTAGAAACACTTCAGTCTTGGTGTTCACAGTGCAGGGCGATGGGGTGAGAAAAACACTGAAGAAAAGAAGTTTCCCTGGAAAGCTGCCCATGATGCAGCTGCTTTGGGGCTTTCTTCTCCTAACCTTCACCATTCCTCCCCAACCCCCTGATAATTCCACTAAAAGTGACCAGCATCCTGGTGTTTACTGCTAATCAAAAACTGGAGACATTACACTAAACAGATTTAGCTAACCATGTGAACTAGGGTTCCCACTCTTAGCATAGACATCAAAAAACAAAATTCTCTTTATTCTAGAATTTTGGAAGAAAGTAGTAAAATAACTAGTTCCCCATCTGCTGAACTCATGCTGGTTATAAAACCCTGCCCATGCATATGGCATCCCCATCTTAGTCAGAGGAGAGATTTAACAAGAGTGCAGATCCGGGTACCTCACATTAGGGCTGGTGGTAGGAGAATATCAGCATTCATAACATGATTCTCATTCTTATAAATGAATGGATATCAAAGGATCACAAGCAGAATAAGTGAGAAAAACCTGTATAAACCAGCCAAAGAAAGAAAACAACCTGAAAGGAAGGAAAAAAATTTATAGTAAACAGAATACTACTAAAAAAAAAGAAAAATCCAAGTTACTATCATCAAAGGGAAGAATGCTACAAAAACCAACAACGAAAAAAAAAGAAAAAAAAAAAAAAACAACGACGACACACCATAAAGGGGCAAACAAATCCAAAAAAGCAAGTTCTTGTAAATACTAATAAAATAGACAAAACTCTAAAAGTTTGGTCAAAAGAAACACAGACATGGAAAAATATTAAATACACACACACAAAATATACAAACTTTGAAAATGAAAAAGAACTGGTCTATCTCATAAAAGCTAGCAAATGAACGGGCTCCTGGTTGGTGCAGTGGTTTCCCTTGGTTTCCCCTGGTTGGACTCCTGGTTTCCCCTCTGGTCTTGACCTCAAGGTCCTGTTCTCAGAATCTACAATGTTAAAACTCTTTCTGCCCCTCTCTCCGTGTTCACTCATGCATGCGAGCTCTCATTCTTTCTCTAAAAAATAAATAATCTTAAAAAAAAAAAAACTAGCAATTGAAGGGAATAAGGAAATATAAGGGTTCTAGTATTTTCATTTGGTGTAGTAGGAAGCCAAATGATAATACTGAAAGTGAATGAAATATGGAGTAGAGTTAGATTATATAAGACCTTAGACAAACTATAAATGAGGAAGAAGAGGGAATAAACTGAAAGAGAGACATAATATAACTTAAATTATCACCTTATGTAGCAGGAGGTTTTTATCTAAGTTAGGAAATAATAGTGTAAACCAACACCTTAAAATTATTGCAATAACCAACAAAGATTAAAACAGAAATGATGAGGTAGAGGTTGGTGGGAAAAGTAAGGTGAGATAATGGAGTTTATATAAGCCCTTTGGTACTACTTTTTTTTTTTTTCATCCTGTATATTTAAAGATTTTTAAAAAGTAAGGTAAAAATGCTGTCGATCCAAATAGAGTAAAAATAAGCCAGTTAAACTGGTTAGATTTAACATGGTTTGACAAAGTACCTACTAATTCAACATTTATCTGAGTTTGCCATTAAAGAGGCAAAATAATCGCATTCATAGACTGTGTAGCCATAGCTCAAAACTATCTTTATTGCACATTGTATTGTCTAATGAATATTACCTGTTGCTTAGCTAATACTTTTTCTTGCATTCCATTTCAAACATGTTATTAGAAAAAGAAATGCTTGTTTATTGTAGAGACTAAAACAAAGAAAACAATGAAAGTCACTTTTAATCCTATGGCTGGTCCTTTTAAGTGACTATTTTGCTTTAATATAATTACTTTCCTGAGAAAGAATTCTCAAAGGGAAATTTGAGGGGCACCTGGGTGGCTCAGTGGGTTAAAGCCTCTGCCTTCGGCTCAGGTCATGATCCTGGGGTCCTGGGATCAAGCCCCACATTGGGCTCTCTGCTCAGTGGGGAATCTTCTTCCTCCTCTCTCTTTCTCTACCTGCCTCTCCACCTACTTGTGATCTCTCTCTCTCTGTAAAATAAATAAATAAAATCTTAAAAAAAATGAAATTTGACATTTTATAGTACTCTGTGCATAAGCTCATATGTTATTTAGAATAAAATTTGTAACATAAAAGTTATTTCATCTCCAAGTTTTCAGTTACTAAAAAATTTAAAATTTTTTTCTGTATAATTTAATAAAAGAGATATTAACCACGGTGTGAGTTTTATAGGAGACCTAATGAGAAAAGAAGGAAAAAATAAATATTTTTAAATAAAAGTAAATTATTTCTATTTCAGACATATATGGCTTGATTTCTTTATTTTAAAGTATAATTTCCTTTTTACCTTGCATATACAAACTAAAGAGTATGAAAAAATTGAAATTTAGTCTAATTCTTTGGAGTTCTTCTATTAGTTCATATACCAGCTTAAAATGCCTGTGAACAATTAACAGCTGTATCACTAGAAATGAAAACAGAGCAATCATCATCATGATATAATTTTGTTAATAGTGTTGATTGAGTTAGTATTTGCAATAAGCTTCTATATTTGTCATCATAATCCTGCCTTTATGACAGTTTGCTATTTTTGACCATATCAATTAACTTCTAGATCATCTAGATTTTTATAATCCATAAAATTCTACAAATTATCAATTATAAGACAATCACGTTGCTGAATGCTAAAGATACAAATGTACATAAATGTGGTAGATTTTTTTACATTATATATTTTACAAAATGAATATGCAAAAATCTGCTGTGTTTTTACACAAATAATAAACTATCAGAAAGAGAAATTTGGAAAATAATCTTATTTACAATTAATCATAAAGAATAAAATACTTAGGAATAAATTTAACCAAGAAGGTGAAATACATATGCTCTGAAAACTCTAAGACATTGATGAAAGAAATTAAAAAATGCCCAAATAAGTGGGAAAGTATTCCATGCTCATGGAATTAATATTGTAAAATGTCTATATAATAAAGCAATAAACAGACTCAAAGCTATTCCTACCAAAATTTCAATGGCATTTTTATAGAAATAAACAAATGATCCTAATATTTTTATGGAACCATGAAAGATCTAAATATCTAAAGTGATCTCTATGAAAGAACCAAGTTATACCTTAATTTTAAACTATATTACAAAACTATAGTAATTAAAACATCATGGTATTGTCATAAAAACAAATACATAGGTCAATGAAATGGAATAGGGAGCCCAGAAATAAACCCACACATATATGGTCAATTAATTTATGACAAAAGGGAAAGGACAGTCTCTTCCATAAACAATTTTGAAAAAATTGGACATCTGTATGCAAAGGAATGAAAGTGGACCACATATGATATATGGTGAGCCATACAAAAAAGTGAACAATGGATTAAAGATTTGAATGTAAGAACTAAAACAATAAAACTTCTAAAAGAAAACAAGGCAGTAAGCTCCTTGACATAGGCCTTGATGATATATATATATATACACACACACACATCAAACTGAACACTTCTGCATAACAAAGGAAACCATCAACAAAATAAAAAGGCAACCTATTAGATGAGAGAAAACAACTGCAAATCATATATATATTAAGGGGCTTATACCCAAAATATATAAAGACTTCATACAATTTAATCACCAAAAACTCAATCTGATTAAAAAATGGGTAAAAGATTTAAAAAGACATTTTTCCAAAGAAGACATGCAGATGGCCAACATATACATGAAAAGATGTCCAACATCATTAATCATTGGGGAAATGCAAATCAAGATCACAAAGAGATCTTATCTGTCATCTGTTAGAGTAGATATTATCAAATGGATATGAATAGACAAATCTTAGTGAGGCAGTTGACGAAGGGGAACCCTTCTGCATTCATAGTGGGAATGAAAATTGGTGCAACCATTATGGAAAACAGTATAGAGATTCCTTAAAAAAATTAAAAATAAAACTACCATATACTTCAGCAATTCCACTTCTGGGTATTTATCCTAAGAAAATAAAATGCTCACCCAGAAAGATATAGACACTCACCTATTCATTGCAGCACTATTTATAATAGCCAGGTTGTGGAAACAACCTGTGTCCATCAATGAATGAATGAATAAATCACAGTAGAATATTATTCATTCATGAAAAATAATTCAGTATTGCCTTGTGACAACACCGATGGACCTTGAAGACACCAAAGGCCTTATGATAAGTAAAATAACACAGAGAAAAGACAGATACTATATGATTTCTTTTATATGTGAAACCTAAAATAAAAACCAAAACCAATAAGATTATCAATACAGAGAACAGACTGGTAGTTGTAAGCAGTAAGGAGTGAAGGGTGGTAGAAATGGGTACACTGTTTTGCTTTTTTTTTATAAATTGAATAATTTTTTAAATGCAATTTTTCCAAAGAAAAGGGAATGAAAAAAAGAAATTCAGCTGTTTTCTTTTTTTGTTTGTTTGTTTTGTTATAGGAAAAGAAAAAAGTAAGAGTGTACACTTGAGGATAAAATGGAAATTGAGTTTGATTTGAATTAAGATCGTTGCACAATAATGAGAAACCAAACATTGCCAATGAGAAATATGATGTGGCATTTCAAAAAACCATTTCCTCCCACCTATTATGACTGAGTGTATAGTCTATGCTTATCCATTCTCTGAAAAGCAAGACAACAGATTAGGAATAGAAAGAAGGGAGAAGAAATTAGCTAGAAGTGAAACAGAAAGAGATCACACTACACCTATATCAGGGTCATATATTATTTGACTCAAATACATGATTTACTTTAAAAGGAGCCTTTAATAATTACCCTTTAATGTATTCTGTGCATTCTCTTTGAAGTTTCATATCAGTCAGTATTCTGCAGGGAACAAATTCCACTTTAGACAATACTTTTTTTTAAAAGATTTTATTTATTTATTTTTGAGAGAGAGAAGTGTGAGAGAAATCATGAACTGGGGGAGAGGCAGATAGAGAGAGAGGCAGGCTCCTTGCTGAACAGAGAGCCCCATGCGGGGCTCGATCCCAGAACCCTGGGATCATGACCTGAGCTGAAGGCATATGCTTAACTGACTGAGTCACCCAGGCCCTTCTAGACAATACTTTAAAGATTTTTAAAAAATTATTTTGAATGAATGGGTCAACCGGGAAATTAAAGAAGAATTGAAAAAAAAAACATGGAAACAAATGATAATGAAAATACAACGGTTCAAAATCTGTGGGACACAACAAAGGCAGTCCTGAGAGGAAAAAATATAGCGGTACAAGCCTTTCTCAAGAAACAAGAAAAGTCTCAGGTACACAACCTAACCCTACACCTAAAGGAGCTGGAGAAAGAACAAGAAAGAAACCCTAAACCCAGCAGGAGAAGAGAAATCATAAAGATCAGAGCAGAAATCAATGAAATAGAAACCAAAAAAACAATAGAACAAATCAACGAAACTAGGAGGTGGTTCTTTGAAAGAATTAATAAAATTGATAAACCCCTGGCCCGACTTATCAAAAAGAAAAAAGAAAGGACCCAAATAAATAAAATCATGAATGAAAGAGGAGAGATCACAACTAACACCAAAGAAATACAAACTATTATAAGAACATACTATGAACAACTCTACGGCAATAAATTTGACAATCTGGAAGAAATGGATGCATTCCTAGAAACATATAAACTACCACAACTGAACCAGGAAGAAATAGAAAGCCTGAACAGACCCATAACCAGTAAGGAGATTGAAACAGTCATTAAAAATCTCCAAACAAACAAAAGCCCAGGGCCAGACGGCTTTCCGGGGGAATTCTACCAAACATTTAAAGAAGAACTAATTCCTATTCTCCTGAAACTGTTCCAAAAAATAGAAATGGAAGGAAAACTTCCAAACTCATTTTATGAGGCCAGCATCACCTTGATCCCAAAACCAGACAAGGATCCCACCAAAAAAGAGAGCTATAGACCGATATCCTTGATGAACACAGATGCGAAAATACTCAACAAAATACTAGCCAATAGGATTCAACCGTACATTAAAAAGATTATTCACCACGATCAAGTGGGATTTATTCCAGGGCTGCAAGGTTGGTTCAACATCCGCAAATCAGTCAATGTGATACAACACATCAATAAAAGAAAGAACAAGAACCATATGATACTCTCAATAGATGCTGAAAAAGCATTTGACAAAGTACAGCATCCCTTCCTGATCAAAACTCTTCAAAGTGTAGGGATAGAGGGCACATACTCAATATCATCAAACCCATCTATGAAAAACCCACCGCAAATATCATTCTCAATGGAGAAAAACTGAAAGCTTTTCCGCTAAGGTCAGGAACACGGCAGGGATGTCCATTATCACCACTGCTATTCAACATAGTACTAGAGGTCCTAGCCTCAGCAATCAGACAACAAAAGGAAATTAAAGGCATCCAAATCGGCAAAGAAGAAGTCAAATTATCACTCTTCGCAGATGATATGATACTATATGTGGAAAACCCAAAAGACTCCACTCCAAAACTGCTAGAACTTATACAGGAATTCAGTAAAGTGTCAGGATATAAAATCAATGCACAGAAATCAGTTGCATTTCTCTACACCAACAGCAAGACAGAAGAAAGAGATATTAAGGAGTCAATCCCATTTACAATTGCATCCAAAACCATAAGATACCTAGGAATAAACCTAACCAAAGAGACACAGAATCTATACTCAGAAAACTATAAAGTACTCATGAAAGAAATTGAGGAAGACACAAAGAAATGGAAAAATGTTCCATGCTCCTGGATTGGAAGAATAAATATTGTGAAAATGTCTATGCTAAAAAAAAAAAAAAAAAAAAAGAAAATGTCTATGCTACCTAAAGCAATCTACACATTTAATGCAATTCCTATCAAAGTACCATCCATCTTTTTCAAAGAAATGGAACAAATAATTCTAAAATTTATATGGAACCAGAAAAGACCTCGAATAGCCAAAGGGATATTGAAAAAGAAAGCCAACGTTGGTGGCATCACAATTCCGGACTTCAAGCTCTATTACAAAGCTGTCATCATCAAGACAGCATGGTACTGGCACAAAAACAGACACATAGATCAATGGAACAGAATAGAGAGCCCAGAAATAGACCCTCAAATCTATGGTCAACTAATCTTCGACAAAGCAGGAAAGAATGTCCAATGGAAAAAAGACAGCCTCTTCAATAAATGGTGCTGGGAAAATTGGACAGCCACATGCAGAAAAATGAAATTGAACCATTTCCTTACACCACACACAAAAATAGACTCAAAATGGATGAAGGACCTCAATGTGCGAAAGGAATCCATCAAAATCCTTGAGGAGAACACGGGCAGCAACCTCTTCGACCTCTGCCACAGCAACATCTTCCTAGGAACAACGCCAAAGGCAAGGGAAGCAAGGGCAAAAATGAACTATTGGGATTTCATCAAGATCAAAAGCTTTTGCACAGCAAAGGAAACAGTTAACAAAATCAAAAGACAACTGACAGAATGGGAGAAGATATTTGCAAACGACATATCAGATAAAGGACTAGTGTCCAGAATCTATAAAGAACTTAGCAAACTCAACACCCAAAGAACAAATAATCCAATCAAGAAATGGGCAGAGGACATGAACAGACATTTCTGCAAAGACGACATCCAGATGGCCAACAGACACATGAAAAAGTGCTCCATATCACTCGGCATCAGGGAAATACAAATCAAAACCACAATGAGATATCACCTCACACCAGTCAGAATGGCTAAAATCAACAAGTCAGGAAATGACAGATGCTGGCGAGGATGCGGAGAAAGGGGAACCCTCCTACACTGTTGGTGGGAATGCAAGCTGGTGCAGCCACTCTGGAAAACAGCATGGAGGTTCCTCAAAATGTTGAAAATAGAACTGCCCTATGACCCAGCAATTGCACTATTGGGTATTTACCCTAAAGATACAAATGTAGTGATCCAAAGGGACACATGCACCCGAATGTTTATAGCAGCAATGTCCACAATAGCCAAACTATGGAAAGAACCTAGATGTCCATCAACAGATGAATGGATCAAGAAGATGTGGTATATATACACAATGGAATACTATGCAGCCATCAAAAGAAATGAAATCTTGCCATTTGTGACAACATGGATGGAACTAGAGCGTATCATGCTTAGCGAAATAAGTCAAGCAGAGAAAGACAACTATCATATGATCTCCCTGATATGAGGAAGTGGTGATGCAACATGGGGGCTTAAGTGGGTAGGAGAAGAATCAATGAAACAAGATGGGATTGGGAGGGAGACAAACCATAAGTGACTCTTAATCTCACAAAACAAACTGAGGGTTGCTGGGGGGAGGGGGTTTGGGAGAACGGGGTGGGATTACGGACATTGGGGAGGGTATGTGCTTTGGTGAGTGCTGTGAAGTGTGTAAACCTGGTGATTCACAGACCTGTACCCCTGGGGATAAAAATATATGTTTATAAAAAATAAAAAATTAAAAAAAATAATTATTTTGAATAATCTATCCATACATTTTAAGTAATCTCTAGGAGTGGGACTTGAACTCACCACCCCAAGATCCAGAGTCACATGTTATACCAACTTATCCAGCCAGGTGCCTCTCCACGTTAGCTATTTTGAATAAAAGGATTTATTACTGCATGTCAGATGGCTTCTAGACTTATTAAGATGATGGAATAAAAAGTCTGCAGAATGAGATTCCAGAATCTATTCTCAAATCTATACTACAGAATCAAACTGCCAAAGGAGTTGCTTCTCTTGCTATGGTTGGGAAGCTACTTGTCAAATCAGGGAACATCCCTTGTTACATACAAAAACATAAGACTGCTTTCGTCTGAGCTGCTAAATTAGCTACAGTAACTGGTTCCAGAACAGAATCACTGTGCTCCACTCAGGAAACCTCATGTGCAAAAATCAGGATGCTGCCATTATATCTTCAGGGTCCCACATTGTGCCACATTTTCTACTATCAAGGAGCCATTTCTGCTAAATCAACGAGCTTTAGAGATGGAGTTTGTTCCAGAACCATGCCATATTTACTGTAATCTACATTGATAAAACACGTGCTCAATCCCCCACTCATCTCAATTCCAATTTCAGATCTCATGTGATTGCATCTGATGTGGGATCTGAAACAAACTTGGATCACCAGCTGAAAAAGAATTGGAGAAGTTTTTGTTTTTAGCCTTTTGCTCCCCACAGGAGAGGAAAGCCACACTAGAAGAAAATTAGAAAAGATATTCTGAGCCAAACTCAGTTGCATTGGACTTCACTCTTTCTTCTCCACATTCATGCTTGAAAATTTCAAATTTTGTTTGTTTGTTATACAGACAATGATATGTTTGGTTCATCATTGAGCATAGTTGCCAAGTCTAGAACATTTCTACTGTACATAGGTGCTTAAAAAATAAACAAAAAATAAGACAGGCACACTGTTGAGTGCTGAGGATACAAATGCACATAAACATCACATTTTTTCTCAATTAGACAAGATAAATAGAAACTAATGTAGAAGAAGTGTCTAATTAAAATTTACATAGATTCCTAGGAGAGAGGACTTCCTCTTATCTGGTGCCTGAGGAAAGCCTTACACAAAATGGTGGGATTGAGAACAAAAAGAAGGATTAGGAGGGCATGCTAGGAAGAGAGAAAGGTCAGCGAAACAAGGAGAAGTCAGATATCGTTTCTTAATATTTGAACTGAAAATTTTTCAGGTCTGTGCCTCATAGGTTTTTCTGGAAACGTGAATCATGTGGGCAGCTGGTTTATTTGCGGGTTTGAATCAGTCAGTCTGGGATGGGGTCTGAGATCTTGCTTATTTAACAAACTTCCCTGTGAGGCTGATGCTCATGGTCCAAGGCAAGGCTGATTCCACAGAGATTCAAAGGAAGTGTTTTGTGCTGTGGGCACATTTATTGAAGCAGTGGAGAAGGTACTGTGTCGGAAAATGATTCAGGGGAAGGCTGTTTCTCCTTCTGAGTTCACCAACTTCCTGGTTGTTTGCATTAAGCTTCCTTAACATTCAGGGAGCAGATTCCATTTTAAGTTCTTATCACACACACACCAATGCTCTCCTTTGCCATACCCCTCACTTTTCAAAAAGGGGTTCTCTTAATCTATAATCTTGTTTGCTTTATAAACATTTATTTCCCCTGTACTTACTAAAATAGGCATTTTCCTCAGCTTTCAATGTTTCTGTTATTTTACCTGAGGAAGACACTTTGCCATGATGATTAATACAGATTTATCCCAGATAGGTGTTATTTTCAGCCAATTTCTATGTTGGAAGTTGGAAATTCTGTTCCAGAACTGAAAATATGTGATCTAGTATAAGTGGTCACTTAGTTACATGTTCAACTTCTTTGATGGCGGTTATTGCTCAATATGGGGATCTACCCATTGACTCTACCACTTACATCTTTGTGCATAAGAAAACGATTAGTAAATGCTAATATCTAAACCTTACTAAATATTTTTAAAATATGTAAAATGTAGATTTAGTTGCTTTATCTTCAAAGATTTATAGTTAGCACCTCTGATGTTGGACTGAAGAAACCACATTTTTAATAAACACCTGGGTCAGTATGACTTCATATAAACCTCTACTCGGGAGTTACCTTTCCCTTGTGCTATCAGGATATCTGCAAGTTGACAAGCATGAATGCAAACATCTGACAAACCCTCTATGGATAACTATTCTTGAAAATGAGATGTTTGCAATGTGAGCCAACTGGAAGAACTATAATTGAGATTCATTTCAATGATTTAACCATAAACTGGATGAGTTATTTTGTTATTAACAAATAAAGAAAAAATTGACCTTCAAATTGGGTTCGTTTTGGACTATAAGGTAGAATGTCGTTTGACCAAATGCCTAAACTTTAGATGAAAGATAATTTTTCCCCAAAAGATATTTTAAAAATGTTATGTTAATTTCACATGTTCAGCAATGGATCGTGCAAATATGTCAAAATGTCTTTGGAATAGGAAAGTAACTAATATGTACACTAGAAATATTGCAAATAAGAGATGATTGCTACAGGGAATTTATAGGAATCTTGCATAGTTCTTACTGTGCTAAGGCTGCTCTCCAAAAAAAAAAAAAAAATACTATACACACACACACACACACACACACACACACACAGGGATTTCATGAGGCATTACACTAAATTAAACATTTATTTTAGACACATAGATCTAAGATAAATGTCTTATTAGGGCAGTATTGGACATGGCAACTTTACTTACATGACTGTGTATCAATCACCAATTCCTTTGTAAATGGCCATTACCCAACTTAATGACCATTTACTCAACTTAAAATTATAATTAAGAATTTTCAAATATAGTTAATCTACAAATACATTTTATACATTATTACATCCAGTGATACATTTCAAATTTTAAAAATATTAATATTTCATAAATGAGAAATAAATTAATGTCCTTATCTGATTATAGTGCAGAGCTACATAAATAACTAATATAAGGTTTAAATAAAAAATAACATTTTTCTCCTAAGTCTATTTTGTTCTGTTTTTTTAAAGCTTTTATTTATTTATTTGACACAGGGAGAGAGATCACAAGTAGGCAGAGAGGCAGGCAGAGCAGGCGTCCCATGGATCAAAGAGCCTGATGTGGGGCTCGATCTTAGGACCCTGAGATCATGACCTGAGCTGAAGGCAGACACCCAACCCACTGAGCCACCCAGGCACCTCCTAAGTCTACTTTAGAGCTATGCTTTTCTTATGTTGATTCCTATAGAACAATAATGTACAAATTCCAAAGAGATTATGAAATGTATTCCATATCAGCTAAAAGAGAATTCTAATGATGGGTGTTTATTTATTTATTTGCAGAATTTTAGGAAGAAACTATTTTTTTAAATAATTTTAAAAGTTCTACTATGGTAAATATGACATAAAGGATATACATATGACATTTAAACAATTTTGTGTGTTGAGATTGCTTAATAACTACAAAATTCAAAATCCCCCTTTTGCATTTAAACACAATTATCAGAATAATCTGTTTATTTATACTGTACAAACTTGAGAAAATTAGTGTCATTTTGAGATAATGGGACTTTGCAGAAAGATGATCACCAGAGAAAGAATGGCTTAGTGGTTTTCAAGGACAGCAAGTCAGGAAAGCAGGATAGCAAAACAATTAGAAATAAAAATAATAATACTAGTAGCTAAATGCATTGCCATTACTATGCCTAGCATATAGTAGAACACTTAGTAAAAATCTGTGGAATGATCCATCCCCTGAATACACTTCTTCATCTGATTTCCCAACAACCCTATTATGTCATTTTGCAGATAGGAAAGCTGGAGCCTAAGACATTACTTAGCTTTTTAATCTGTGATAGAACCAGGTGTCAACTCTGGATCTATCTGACATAAAATTTCATGTTCTTAATTACTATGGGGAAGTAGAAGTTTGTGCATTTCAATTACTCTTGAATATCCCTTAAGTCTTTCATAAAAACATGACCAACTGGGATCAAAACCATTTTTCAATACTCATGGCCAGGCAGTTTTTCCTATGTATGGGATTAGGCCATTGTTTCTTTCTGGTGGGTTTCCTATTGGTCATTATCTCAGATTGACTAGATGACAGATAGATAAATAAAGAGCTATTTAAATAGTAGAACCTGTATACCAAGATGTTCACTTTCTGGAAGACAAATGCAAACTGAGGCAAACTACAGGAATCACAAAAGTACGTCTTCCATTTCTTGCTTACTCTGGGACTAAATGTACATTAGGTGCTTTATTGGAAGAACTCACCAGCACTAAGTAAAGAGTTTCTTTCTCTTCCCTATCCTTCCCAAGTTAATTTGTTCCATTGGCATACATTTTATGCACATATGAAGCACTTCTACTGAATGCTTTATTGGAAGTATAATAACAAAGCACCAGACGTGAGAGCATGGGAGAATTTCCTGCTGAGGCAAAAATTGAATTTGCCCAGTATTTGTTTGTGAGAAGTTCAGCAATACACTGATCATCCTCTACATTCTACGTAGGGTCCTAGGTACTGTTGATGCAGTCAGATAGTCCCTACTTTGAGGGAAACTTAGTTCAAGGGCTAGCCAGTTAAAAAAATAACAAGATCATGCAGGGTTCTAAACATAAAAAGTGATCTCCTAATCCAGATAGGGGGAAATTTATAATCTCCTTGCATTGAGTCTCCACATGAAATGCTACATTTCAGAAGATAAAGGGTGAGACGGATGTGCTTTTTGCTAGGACAAAGACGGTCCTGAAATTCAGGTACTTTGAGGTTCTGTTGACTGCCCCTTAAAATGGTATGTAGGTTGAAGCTGTGGATAGTGTGGATATATGGAAGATAGTGGCAGATTCTGATTTAAAGAATGATTCAAAATATTACTAAGCTAAAACATAAAATATATAATAATATACCTAAAAGTACTACATTTGTCTTCAGGGGTTTCTGGATTGGTGAGCACATAGAAGGTCTGAGAGAGCGATGTACATAGAGCATGGAGACTTACACGCCTCCCTTCCCCCACACTTGTCCTATACACCTCTTCCATTTGCCTGTTCTTAAGTTGTTCCACTTATAATAAGCCAGTAAAGGTACGTTTTTTGTTTTTGTTTTTGAATCTCCCTCCCTCTGTTACAATTATGTGAAAGTATTGCTTATTGAATTTATTCGATCAGAAAATATTGGTATCAATACAGACTCTATGTGCATGCAGAAGCAGAAATAATCCTGTTTGTTGACTTTTCTCTCTGCATTTATTTGACCACCTGTGTCATTGCCTGACTCATAGCAAGATATGTGATGCTTGGGAAGGATTTGGAGTTTTACCTATTTCAGAGGAGATCATCTCTCTCACTACCACAGAGAATGTCATTATCTTCATAAAATTCCCGTTAGAGGGTTCAGGTTCATTGGATTAGCATTTCAACAAGGATTAGCATTTCAAGGAGAAGCATTACATTTTCATGACAGCCATGCTCCCATGTGTTTCAAAAGAATGGAAGGTGGTCCCCAAACAAGGGACTGTTAGACAGGAGCCAGGCTTTCAATTTGACTGATTGGATATGGTAATTTTCTGCCTGTTTTTGGATGAGGTATTTTAAAGTAAAGTTCTATGACTGTTACAGCAAACTTTTACAAATGGCATTGGTCTTCTACTCCACAGGTGTACTTTTTTGTTCTGTTCTGTGGATGGTAAACTCTCTTAGAACATTAGTGGTTGTACTGAGACAATTAGCTGCTGAATAACTTAGTCTCAATGACTATAGCTGTAGCCCTGACAAGTAGGGTAAAAAAGGAAAAACATCGTGGTAGAAAGCCTTCTGTTTATTAAGGTATCAGTGGGAAGAAAGTCTTGGCAAAGAAAAACAAAATTTCCAAAAAAATGTGCTACAAGAACAAAAGACTAGCTTATGCTATACCACAAAATTGCCTCTGTGGGTCCTTACCAGGAAAAGTGGAAATATAGATTGCTTTTTGCCAGAAAGTACACAATGTATCAAATTACTTAACTGTCTTTGTTCTACCTACATAGTACCGAACGAGGCAATTGTTTATTTTTTATGTTAATGGTGAAATTCCATCCATGTTTTGACCTTCTTTCTTGTTTCTTCTCTTTCTCTACTCCCTCCAACCAAATTTTCTCTGGAGCTGAAATGGCAGTACTTTTCTGCCAAAAATTTAGCCAGTGGGCACCACTATGGACTTAAGAAGTCTTCTAATCCCAAGGCTAATTAAGAATGCAGTCAGAGATCAGTTTCATTCCTCCCAGAAGTGCTAGCTTCCATCTCCACTGAAGACAAAATGTGCAGATAGAGTAGTGTCTTCTCTCACTGTCTTTACAGATTCCTGAGGCAACCTTTCCTTATCTAGAGCAGTGCTAGCAAATAGAAATACAATACCAGTCAGAAATTTAACATTTTCTAATTCTCACAGGACAAAGCAAAAAGGCATCGGTGACATTAAAATTAATAATGGATTTTACTTAACCCACTAAAACTGAAATATCATTTCCACAGGTAATCATTATATAAAATTACTAATGAGATGCTTCGCAGTCTTTTTTTATTCTTTTTTTTTTTTTTTAAACGAACTCTTGCCACACATTTCAGGTGCTCAACAGCCACATATGACTAAAGGCTACCATACTATGTGGTAACATAGCCTAAGTTCAGACGACTGTAGTATTCTTAGGTATTCACATGAATTTAACAAATGCATAAAATCCCATGTCTTGAGATTATCTTCCACAAGAGGCTAGGATTTAAGAAAACAGCATACATATCAGATAGATTATATTTGCACACCCATATTTATAGAGATACATACCAAAAGGTGGTGGTATAACTTCCTTCCATAAGCGAAACAGAACAAAACAAGACAGTAAATCAAAAAACTAAATCTGAAATGTCATTTACTTAAAAAATATTTCTTATATAGCAACAAATGGAACAGTGTGTGATATTATGATGATTCGACTTTCTCAGAATATATTAACTACTAATGAATTGTAAACAACACATTTTTAGGTTAATGATTACAAGGCCATGTGTCCTACTAAAAAAAAAAAAATAAAAATAATTCTTCCTTGATCTTAAATCTTTATCCTCAACCTCTCTGGACTCTAACTCTTCTGCCACTACTATCTGCATTATTTCTATTTTTCTCAAGCAGCAGTGTGGGCCTGGAAGATAAGGAAGACAAATTTGTAATTAAATCTTCTGTGAAATGGATAGCTATATCTATGACACAGAAAGAGAGAGAGAAGTGTTTGTGCAGAGTTGTTCATGGTAGTCAAAATAGATATTTTGTTTGCATTGGAATTCTCTGGTAATTACTTTTTAAATGCTTGTAATTGTTTTAAAGCTGCTCTGCCACTCCTTCATGGAGAGAGTCTTTAATAAGTGCACAGGATGCAAGAAGCATCAGAGAACTACCCAGAACTGGCTTAAGGCATGCTTTTATAACATAATTTCGAAGGCCGTTTCTATAAGACTCTGAAACAACTAATCTGTCACTCCCACTGACCAGTCAAGTCAGTGGGGGGAAAAGTCAGTTAAATTGATTGTTTGACTGAATGGAGTGAACATTCATGGGCGTAATTATGGCTTCAGCTGGAATGTGACTGACAGTATTCACAGGACAGATGTGATAAGTAAAGTGGAAAAAAGAATCAATTAGATGGATGGTTCAGATGCATAAATGCTTTTATCTCAACTGTTTGGATAACTGGGTTAGTGTTCTCTCTTAGTTTTGTGTATGAAGACCCAGCCTCCTGCACCTCCTGTTAGGGGTGTGGGAGAAGGTAGCCAGGGAGCTGTGACCTTCAGTAGAATGGGAACCAAAAGTCAATAAAAGAGCAGAAATGAAAATGCACCAGCACAGAGAATAAACAGCAAGCAGAATAGACCAGAATAGCTTAAATTGAAGAAAAGGTCGATAGGATTCAGATGATTGGTAGAAAAATAACACACCTGTTCTTGCAAATTTTCTCTGCCTGCTTTCTCTTGTTCACGTTATTTCTTTTTTTATCTAGACTGTCCATAGGGGTGTACGAGGCAAACAATTCAGATAAAACCTTCAATCCAACAATTTATATTAGCATGACTAACGTTTACCAAGGTTTGAGTTTTATTTCGATAAGCTCTCTTAAGAACAATTTTAGAGAGCTATCCCATAAATGTTAATATGTAGATACTCTTATACCTACCTATCATTCTCCTCAATGTCAAGTCAGTGGTAGGGGGTGGGGAATGGAGTGAACATGGGTGTAATTATGGTAATTATTTATTGTATCATCAAATGGCCACTTTGGAGATGCTTTATTTAAGAGAAAAGAAGATAAGCCTTCTTTGAATTAACCAACTCTCAGTTTGGGTTACTTTTTCAAAATTTGACTTTTGGGAACCATGCACCTAACACTACCCCTCAAACCCTAATTACCCTCATACAGTTTCTACCCTACAATTAATGTATAGTTTAAATATAATCAAACTTAGTCTGTTATTAATTTCACCATCTTAACAGATAAATTTAAGTTGCAATTCCATTCTACCACTGACTAGTTGTGTGACCCTGGGTATATTTTTTCAGTTTTGTGTACCTCACCTGCTTTGTTTGTAAAATGGAGGAAATATCCACAATCTGAAGTCGGTATGAGGACCAAATGATATTCAATAGAGGACAGATACAATTGCATGGCTATTTAGTACTTTTCTGTGCTCATGTGAAATTCATTACACTCTCTCTAGTGCTATGATTATGTATGATGTGTCCCATCTTTCCTACATATGAGCTTCTATAGGACAGAGACCACCTTTCAATGGTCTGGTTTGTGCTGTGTGAGTCGTCCCTAGTACAATTCTATTGCATCAATGTCCCCTTTGCCTAGAGTTGCTTTCCTTTGCTTGTTAAAAACTCATTTTCCTTTCAAAAATCACCTTTAGCTTCTTTTCTACCACTCTTTTGATTCCCTCAGCACCAGAAGCATGCCCTGCACCATGCCCCTACTGCACCTTGGCTATGCTCCCCTTAGGTCCATCAGTCCACATGTTTTCTCCCAGGGAGCATGCACTGAGTCTTTTAAAGTTGTTTAAAAATGTTTGAGTGTCATTAATAGTTAACAGTTACATAATGCTCCTAAGTACCAGGTATTGCTCTAAGTTCTTAAAATATATTCAATTATTTACTCCTAATATAACTCTGTGGTGGAAGTATTATTGCTATCCCCATTTTAGAGGTGACAAAACTGAAGATCAGAAAGATTAGGTAACCTGTCCACAACCACACTGCAAGTGGTAGACCTCCTCTCTGTAGTGTGGATCAGGAGCCCTTGTTTCTCACCTCCGCAAGCTAATGTGTTTCTATTTTTTAAATTTGTTTTTACAATAGACTATGTTTGAAACAACTAATTAAAACAAGGCGTCATGTGTACACTGGTACAACCAGCTAAAGAAAGCTCTCCCATGATATAAGGAGAAAAAGTCCAATGAAATATGCTCAATGTGTGGTTAAAGTAGGCTTTAAAATATTCTCAATATGTGGTTGAAGCAGGAGTTAAAGACTCAACATTTATCATAGTGCCTTGACAAACTCCTGCTGGCCTTTCTAGGAAGCCATCATTATTTCTCTGCTGCTTACCAAAATTAGATCAGACAAATAGAGTGGCTCAAGAATGTCAAGTTAAGGGAATCCAGAAACCAACAGTAATACATGTAGAGGAAGTCTGACTCATTTCATAATATTGGGTTCGGAATCTCCAGTGATTTCTGATGTGTGTATGTGTGCACATGTGCATATGTTTTACTATGCAGAAGTTTCTCTGTTCTGCCTGGAGATCTAAAAGAAGAATCATTCTGTCGGGGACTATTAATCAATTAATGTGTATTGCTGCCCTAAAAAATTTTACAGTAGAACTAGGGAGAGAAGACTAAATCATACGAATCAATTGGAAAACAAACTAAACCTACAGCTAACTTAAAGCGTAGTCTGATTACAAACACAAAGGATGAGAAAAGAGAAGAGTCTTCATGGAAGAGAGAGTCTCAAACTGTTTCTTAAGGGTATGTCATGTTGGGTCAGGGAGAGAGGAGGGGAAGGAGGAAATAAGTGGCAAGTTTGCTTGACAGGTTTCAGAAAGGAAGCGAAAACACTTCAGGAAGGCAGAATTCTGTATTTGAGGGCTCTAGGTATTTGAGTCTGTGTTTGACAGTTAGTCAGTAGCCAGACTGTTTTCAGGACGTATTTCACAGATGTTTTTCAGAGAGAGTTGCAAAAAGGTTGTCTATCACCATTGACACTAATTATAATAACAATTCTTCCTAAGGCCAGTATTTCGAACCTAGTCACTACATACGTATTTTACTTCCATCATTTTGAAAACACTACCACGTTTTCTTTCTCTTTAGGATTTTTTTTTTTAAGTAGATATTAAATGAGCACAGATGGTGCAGGCAGTTTCCTTGGTGCTTGTTAACTATATAGAAATTCCTCAGCCTTCTCACAATCCAAGCAGAGAAGGAAGAGGAGGAAACAGTTGATCAATAGTGACATAGCTTTATAGAGAGCTAAATAAGAAAAAAATGGATTCAAATTGTACTA
This sequence comes from Mustela lutreola, assembly GCF_030435805.1. Taxonomy (NCBI): domain Eukaryota; kingdom Metazoa; phylum Chordata; class Mammalia; order Carnivora; family Mustelidae; genus Mustela; species Mustela lutreola. Next base: position 120,403,707 of record NC_081292.1, on the reverse strand, counting down.
AGACATTTTTGTACTAGACACACAGAGGAATTTCTTCATGGCCATGAAAATTAGACATGAAAATGGGTTATCAGTACAGTTAGTGGAATCTCTATTCTGGAAGAATCATCACACATTGAAGAGACCACATGCTCCAAGGAGTTGCTTCACTGACTTGCTTGGCTCAGATGGCAGACTTCTTAGAATCCAAGCTTCTGTGGAATGACTGGATTCTGCCCTTCGCCCAAGAGAATGTGTACACTTGTATTTATTATAGGTTCTCACATATTCAGCTTTTTGAGTGGCAAAATCCATGGCTGGTTGTTTGTTTCTTTTTAAACAAAGCTAATTCTCCTATAAATATATTTGCAGATATAAATAGAATGATGCTTTTTAATGTACAAATAAAATAGTCATAACATAATAAGTATAAAGTCACTTAAATCATGTATTGTAAAGCATAATTACTGAGACTTTAACCTTTGATTTATGTTTGAGTCGATTGGTTAAGTAACACCTCCGAAGCTCTCAGGCGGAGAAAGGGCTGGTGATAAACAAAATATGACACAGATCCTGCTTTAAAGAACATTTTAGATATATCCACATGATGCTGAGAGATGTACAGATCAAAATGTTTAAATGTAAATAATTATTCATTGGTTCAACCTAATACAACCTAATAAAGGGGAAGTAAGGTAAACACATCCAGAACAGTTAAATCATGATAGAAGAGAGCACGTGAGTAAGCGTCGTGTTGCATATTAAAGACAAGAGTTCTCAGAAGTTCAAAGAAGAAAAAGATCAGTGCTCAAGGGTCATTTAGACACCAGAGTGAGTAATGGCATGGTACTTGATTCAGTGACTCCTTCAACAAAACATTTTTGTGGCAGACACTTGTGCTAAATGCCTTGGGGGATATGCAAAGCAGATCTGATCTCTGCCCTTGAAGAATTTACAGTTCTGTTGATTGAATACATGGAAAAAGGTAAAGCAGCATATAAATACTGTTGAGCTGCGTGATTCACAGAGTGACACTAGAGTTTACTGAGAAGAGAAATCATTGTGCACTAATGTGATCAGGGAAGGCTTCCCAGAAGACCGACCCATCTGGGTCCTGAAGAATGGTCATACTGTTAATTGATAAAGTAGAGCAGCCATGCACTTGATAACTGCATGGTCACAAATGTGAAAGTAAACCTTTCTTGAAATCAGCTGCACGTTTTCAAACTCTATTTCTGAAAAAGGTTGGTGTAGTTGTGCCATTTTTCCCTATGCAAATTCCCATTCAGTATTCATTTTTCCAGCTGGGCCGCAATAAAATTCAGTCTAAGTTCGGTCACACTTTCTAGTGAACTTAATTTTTTACAGTACTGTGTAACCATAAAGGTTCAGGTTCCAGAGAATTAGTCTTTGATGGTATTTTAAGAATGAGTTGTATAGGATTCTGAATAAAGGTTTGTAGTCAGTTATGAAGGAGAAGAAGTCCATTAGGGACTATCAAAAACCTGTTATGAAGCTGCAAGGAAAATTTTGAAACTGATTAGATCAGGGGTCATGCATCTACTGGTGTGTATTCAGGGCTCAAGGTTGATGCTAAGAATCTAGGTAAATTGTTAGCAACCGTTATTTCAAAAGGATTCCATAATTACTTATCTCTCACTGAGGTTAGTCAGGACACCGCTGTGATTCAAATATTCTATTACATGATGGAACAAAATCCCATTTTTTTCTAAAGCTATCAAATCAAGAAGAAATTCAGAAATTTGGCAAGTGAGAGGTGAGACCACATTTACTAGTGAGGCAAGTCAGAAATTCCGTACAATGCAGGTCATTGTCCAAGTGAGTGCCAGTAATGGTTCCCCAGAGGAGTTCCAGTTACTTTGGTTTTAAGCACAATTCTTTAATTCAGTTAAATTTCAGAAAGTGAATTTATATATCTTGATTGCTTTCCGTCTTATTTTTCAGTTTACTTCCTTTTCTATACCTCTCCCATTCTTTCCAGCCATGCAAATTTCTTTTAAAACACATGTTATTCTTGGACACTTGGGTGGCTCAGTTGGTTAAGCAACTGCCTTTGGCTTGCATCATGATCCTGGAGTCCTGGGATCGAGTCCCACATTGGGCTCCCTGCTTGGTGGGGAGTCTGCTTCTCCCTCTGACCTTCTCCCCTCTCATGTTCTCTCTCACTGTCTCTCTCTCAAATAAATAAATAAAATCTTTAAAGAATAAAAATCAACACATGTTATTCTCAAGCTACTCTTAAGAACCATTTAGAGATAAGGGCCCAAATAATGAATTTATATTTGCATCTAAATCATGGAGATCATCTTTTTTTGAAATCATAGTATGAAACAGTCACCCCAAAGTGTGCACATATTGTCTATTAGGTATTCTTGCATATTTATCTATCTATCTATTTATTTATTTATTATTTTATTTATTTATAATTTTATTTATTTATTTGACAGAGAGAGAGAGAGAGCACAAGTTGGGGGCTGGGGCAGGGAAGAAGGGGTGGAGAGAGAGGAAGAAGCAAATTCCCACCCACTGAGCACAGAGCCAGATAAAATGTCGGTTTCATCCCAGAACCCTGGGATCAGGAGCTGAGCCAAGACAGATGCTTAACCAACGGAGCCCCCCAGGTGTCTTGGTATTCTTGCATATTTTAAATTAGTGCATAGTTCTATCAAAGTTTCTAAGATAAGATAAAATTAGTTTCCCATTTACTGCAAAACAATTTAAAAATATGGAATTTTGTTAAAAGAAGAGGAACATTAAGATTCTCCCAATTTTTAAGGGTAGAAGATTAAAAAAGAAAAGAAATACTCTAAAAATGGTGTAGGTACATTGATTCATCCAAAGCTTCTGCAAAAAAGGCCTCAGGAGTAGATGTAAAAGCACAGACTCACAGCCAGGTTGCCTAAGGTTGTGCCCAACACCTCCATTTATTAGCTTTAAACCACTTTTAACTTTTACTAGACTTTGACTTTTTAATCCATATAATGGGCTTAATAACTTTATTATTTTATACAGCAATTAAATTTTGATTTTGAGATAGTTGGCTATCAGTGAATAAAAAAGATTTGTGTTTTAGTAGGGTTTGCATCTAACATTTCTTGGGACCGAGCCTATGAAAGGGCAGGTAATTTATAATACTGTGCAACTGCATAGTGCTATATGTTTCTTTCCTAAGGAACTTGTTCATTTTTTCACGTGAAAAAATTAAAAAGGAATAATAAAATACACAATATTTGCTTACTTACATTTTATAAGTTATCATTATAATGTAAATACAATGTAGTTGTATATTATTTCCTCTACCTTTCATAGTTGATGTTAAATGAGGTAATACACAGGCTATCTCCTAGCACAGTTCTATTTTTTTCCAAAGTACCTACACAGTATATTATAGTTACCAGCCTCACTTTCTAGATGAAAGTAAGAGCCCAGAGCTCACACAGAAGGCACTTCATAAAGCCCTTTGTGGTATGTGGAGAAAAAATAATCTTGTCCCAGTTTGAGACCTTGTAGACACTCTAAACTTATAGACAGGTAACATAACTTAATTTTTTAATAAAAAAAATTAACAGTGTGAGTTTTCTTCTATTAAAAAAAAAAAAGTCCAGTATGATATTTTCCACAGGAAAACCCAAATTGAATTAGAAACCAGTACCTTGTACGTATGGCTAGCTTATCATTTTTCCATTTACAGGTGAAGACTGTGGCCCACACAGTTAGAGGGACCCCAGGAAAGATGGAAGTTAGTGTCATGAGGTATATGTCCTTTCATTAATTTGATGTATTCAAACTATTCCAGATAATGTTTGATTAATGAAAATAATTAAAATTCTTCAAAATATGCTGTATATCTACAGGTGTGGAATCCCTGTACCTTTGGGGATATAAGCAACGAATACATATCCCAGGATGCAGTAATTCAACAAAATTCTCAGTACTTCCATCTGCAAATAAAAACAATATTTTCTAAGAACGTATCCTTAATTGTTACCAATAACAACCATAAACACTTATTGGATACTGATAATATTAGGAAAGTTATTTTTGATGAATAATCATGTTTTTAATGTGTTTATCACCCCAGAACATTGACCAACCCTCCATGTAGACCTGCGATCAGAGGATGTACTACACTAGTGCCTTCTTTTCTCTGAATGTAGTCTGAATTCCTGATTCTTGAATGCATTCATTCCTTGATTCAATTTACATTCTTTGATGATTCACCCTATACTAGGCACAGTGTCCATTTTAAAAACGTTTGGTCATTCCGGTCAGAACCTTTAAAGCCCGATTTCAGCGAAGTGATTTCACAGAATAAATTTGTTCAGTGCTATCTACTAGAGAGTGTTGGCCAGTAATATCAGCTTATCAAGTTTGTGCCTAAACTTTCATATCTGTGCACCAACATCTGATGACAGGTAATGACGTGATGACCTTTTTGTGCTAACATTTCCTGAGGCTTCTTGCTGAAATAAACTGTAGCCTCAAATACACCTTTCCTTTAGGCAAAAAGAAACACAGGAACAGATTTAAGTCTTTTGAGGCATAAAAGAGAAAATAACTTGAAAATAGAGGTCAAAGAATGGATGAAATATCATGAGAAATACCTGACAGAGTAACAAAAGATGAAGTTGACCTGACCCGAACTCTGGTCAGGTAGATTTTTGAGGCTTGGGGTATCTCCAACACAGTGATAAAAAATGTTGAGGGGCCATTTTCCAAACAATGTCTCTTACGAGATTTTGTTGCAAAACTGATTTAGAACCATATGCTGTTACTATACTGAGCAGTTGCACACATTCTTTGCACATACCAAAAAAGGGAAGGTGTATAGTGTTGATGATGTGTCCTGTGCATTCTACAAAGATTTCTGACCAAGCAGCAGTGCTCAAACTTTAGCGTGTCTCAGAATCAAAGGACTTGAAAAAAGGCAGGTTTCTGAGTTCCAAGCTTCTCTGATTCGGTAGGTGTGGAGCAAACAGAGTACTTGATTATCTAACAAATTCACAGGTGATGTTAATGCTGTGGGTTCTAGGACAACACTTTGAGAACTTCCAGAATACAGTGACAAATAGATTTCATCGGAAATCGATTTCAGCTATAAGGTAGAAATCAATTTAAAAAGGTAGGGAAGATTATTTGTTCTGAAACTGGAAAACCGTGAACTAATTCTGGTTTCATGTTTCAAAGACCTTAACCTCAAAGAACTGAAATTACCTCACGGCAAATTAAAATTGTGGTATCTAACATCAAGGATTGTTGTTGCTAGGATTAATAAATTAATTGTATGCAAAGCACCTGAGCCCCATACCAAGTGCTTGATACACAGTAGTTACAATTAACATTGGGGGTTGCAGTGATTTAATCTATATAACAGCTCTGAATTAGTTCTGAAGATGGGCGAATACAGGAAATTTACCAAGGGTAACTGTGCTCTTGGCTACAATAGCTGGGCAGAGCAGTGGCCGTACACTGGTCGTCACCTGCCCTTCCCATCGCAGGCTGTTGCCTTTTTTATTTTTGCAACTTTCCAATACTCCTGGTCTGGAGGACCCAACTTGGTCACAGGAAATCTTGTCTTTTCTTGCTTTTGCTAAAAGTTGAGGTCTGAAGTCCATCGCATTATTAACAAACCTCTGCTTTCACCCCAGAATCCCGAGCAGGCCTTTATTCCCATATGGCTCTGAATATATTCTACTATGACCCATCTCCTACTTTCTCCTCTCCTCCCAAACCCTTACCACCCTCTCTTATGGGATTCAGGGTCTGTGATCAACAGACCTCTCCATCCTTAAACTCTTCTCCATATACCTCTTTTCTAGTTGATAGGGCCATGTCCTGAGTTTATAGGTCCTCTGCTTTTTGTTTCCTCTCTTACTTATGCACCTCACTTCAGCACCTTAGGGCTAATGGGTTTTACGCTCCCAGTCTTTACACCTAAATAAATTCTCCTCCCATTTTCAGAAATTGTAGCTCCTTTGCAACATATCATCAGATTCTGTGTTATCTCTCTTTGTGTTTGTTACGTCGGTCTCCTCTCCCTCATTCCTTCCGAGAGATGTCCTCTTCCCCACACAAGCACGCCATCAGTTTTAGAGGCTTCGACACTGAAGCAAGTGATCTAACAAATAGAAGTTCTCTTGACCTCCTTAGAAATAAAGATCATGCTCTCCACCACACCCCAGCCACCTGCTCACAGGATTGCTACCTGGATCTTGTCTTAATCGACAATGGCACCACACGCAGAGAGGTTTTTACCCAAATATGAACCATCCTCTGATCATCCCTTCTCTTCTGTTCTCTTCATTCACTCCTCCTTCTATCTAGCACCGAAGTTCTCTAAAAATAGATTTTATAAAAAGTGCTACAGCTTTCTGAAGATAGAGCCTGTTTTGTTAATGTTCTCTGGATCATCTGTGACGGATTTTTCGAGAAAAAAAAAAAAAAAAAAAGCTTAATTAACATGCAATGCCCTGGGGTGCCTGGGTGGCTCAGTGGGTTAAAGCCTCTGCCTTAGGCTCAGGTCCTGATCCCAGGGTTCTGGGATCAAGAGCTGCATTGGGCTCTCTGCTCAGCAGGGAGCCTGCTTCCTCCCCTCTCTCTCTCTGCCTACTTGTGATTTCTCTGTCAAATAAATAAAATCTTTAAAAAAAAAAAAATGCAATGACCTGACTTTACACAGCCCTTCTCAGTATTTGATAGGAGACCACAGCTAGAAAACTTGTTTATCTTTCCAACTACAGAAATCAGGAAATTAGATAGTTTTGTTTCTGGCTCTACGTCCCTGTAAAAGGAAGCCAGACAATTTTAGAATTTCTAGGAGAAAATAAACAAGATAAATATTAACAACCAATTTTCTCTCTCCAAACACCCATCCCACCTCACCACTCCATACAGTGAAAGGCCCTTGCTAGTTGGACCAGGAAGATCTATCACATAGTGACCTATAAAGAAGTGGAAGTAAGTATTTTAGTTTCTTGAATCCCCACAGCTTGCTTGTACAGACGAAGCCCACAAACCTGAGTGACGAATACGATGGGCATGTTTTAACGCAGCAGATAGCTCTTTGAAGCATCTAATTCTTCAATCTCAGTGACTGAATTGATCCAATTCCAGACATGGAATGAGTTTCAGGGCTCATGGAAGAAGAGGATTCTCTTCCTGCTGCTCGCACCACGTACAGAACTCACGGCCCAGTGCCAGAGCATGCGGTCGCAAAGATTTCCCAGAGAGAATTACAATGAGCTTTTCTTTGTTTCAGCCATGTAGTTCAAACCACACCATATGGTGATCGGCCAAAGAAAAGATCAGCATCTCTCCTGGGGTTGATGTGGATGGGGACTTTGGGTCAGTTCCAGAAGGGTAATAAGTGGCTATATCATGCTCTCCCTTATTACCACCTAACCCCTTTCTACTTTTCGGCAAGAAAACAAACACGACTATAGGAAACTATCTTGAAATGACAGTTTAGGGCTGCTAACATTTGGAGCTGTCTAGTTTCCTCAGTGAAGATTATTGGAAAAGAAAAAAAAAAGACTACTTTTTAGAAATATAATAGAGAGGAGATAGATCTGGAAAGAGAGTTAAAATAGACCTAGAAATACCTAGGAAGACAGATGCTTGATAGCCAGACAATAGATTGTCTAGGTATATGCTAGAGATATAACCTGGAACTCTCTGCTGCTCAATAGCTATCAAAGGCTTCATTGGATTGAGAGAAACAATATATTTATGAAGAATTACTTGAATGTTCACAGTCCATCCATTCCCTTAGATCGTTTAAAATAATCCAACCTTGAACTTAGCAGAAACCCACAGAGAACTCAATACTGGATGGCTTAGCATTGCTTCTGTGTCCACCCTCCCACCTGTACTTCCGCCAACACACTACTTGCGTGATCAGCCATTACTGAATTACTGAATCAGGCTTTGGTACATTGCCCTTGGCCTATGTTTAAAAAAATAAAAATATTGCTAAGATATGATCCAGTGAAACATAGATAATATCTACTGTGAGGACATGGTTTATAGTATTAATATAAATATCCTTGGGAAACAAAGATATTTTATCTCAGTATCAACAAAATTTTGCTTGTGTTGATTAACTTTGTTTTTATGTTTTGGTTGCTATGGAGTATGCAGTGGGTTTTGTTTCTCTTTTTGCCCTGCCAACTAAAAAGTTTAGAAATAACTTTGAAGCCTACCTGTAACAAGCTTAGCAGAATTGACTTCTTTATTTTAAATGAGTTGTGTTGCGAACAATCTGCTTCTGTTATGAATGAGAGTAAGAATATATTAATATTTAAAAATATGATGGGGGCACCAGGGTGGTTCAGTGGGTTAAGAGACTCTGCCTTCGGCTCAGATCATGATCTCAGGGTCCTGGGATCAAGCCCCGCATCGGGCTCTCTGCTCAGCGGGGAGCCTGACCCCACCCCACCGGCCTGACATTCTGCCTACTTGTGATCTCTCTCTCTCTCTCCCTCTCTGTCAAATAAATAAATAAAATCCTCGAAAAATAAATAAAATAAAATATGATGACCTGCGGTGCTTGGGTGGCGCAGTCAGTTGAGCCAATGACTTTTGACTCGTGGTTGCCACTCAGATGGTGATTTCAGGGCTGTGAGATTGTACCCCACATTGGATTTTGAGCTTAGTGAGGAGTCTGCTTGAGTCTCCCTCTCCATCTGGGCCTCCCTGCTGCGTGTGCTTTCTCTCAAATAAATAAATATTTTAAAAAGTAAAATAAGATGATATGCTTATATTAATAAGGGAAGTGATCCAAAGGGGCTATGCAATTAGATTGGACAATCCACCATTCCCTTACTGTAAATTTTTCCCACTGTACTTCTATCATAACATAATAGTTAAAAAACATGACTGGAGGAGTGCCTAGGTGGCTCAGTTGGTTAAGGGTCTGCCTTCAGCTCAGGTTATGAACCTAGAGTCCTGGGATTAAGCCTTATGACAAGCTCCCTGCTCAGCAGAAGGTCTGCTTCTCCCTGTGACCCTTACCCATCTCTCTTACTCTCTCTGTCTCTATCTCAAATAAATAAATAAAATCTTAAAAAAAAAAAAAGTGCCTGGAATTGGACAGGATTTTGATTCCCAGATTTTTGATGTTTTAGCTTGTATTATCTTGGATATATGCCTTAATCTCTCAAAGTCTAAACTTACTTTTCTATAAAATGATTATAGATTATACATTATAATTATACCTACTTTTTGATAAAATGGATTTGATGCAGTGAGATTTTTAACAGATGTATTCAATGTCCTCTTTATTTACACATATATTTAACATGGTGACTCTCCCTCTCTCACACACAGTATATATATTAACTATAAGACTGTTTGGGTAATATAATAATATAATTAAAATGATGGCTTCTCTACATTATTCTTTTTTCCCATGGTTGCTCTTTCATAAGTGAACTCTGGGTGGTATTATATGAGTTCAATCTATTCCCAGCTGTTCTACGTGGAGCCCTCAAAAGAAATGGAGACTATTATTGAAGAGTAATTTTACTTACAATATGACAAGAGAAAGTTTTGTAAGGAAAACATGGATTATGAGTGAGGCAATTTTGGAAAACACTGTACAAAGTAAAAACAAGTCTATTTTAGAAACTTTCACAGTTTTTAATAATTTAGTATATACATGAAGTCTTCAAATTAGGGATGTAGAATGTGGCCTTTAACTAACTCATTTTATCACAATTTTTGTATCTCTTCAGAATCATTTGGGGACTGTATTTTGGCGAATCAGTTTTGCAAAATGTTGTACTATGATAAAATTCCTCTTCTAGTGACCTACTAAGGTACCTGAAATTCTCACTTGGTGATAAATCATTGCTTGATGAAGAACAGACAAATCACACCTATATATATCAAAATTTTCAGGCCTTAAAGTGTAATCACCAGAGTAATTTACAATCTCCTGTATAGGAGAAAAAAAAAAAAGACTCAGACAGATGGAAACACAGTGTGCTATCCAGTGGTATGGGTCAAGGGAGCAAATCCAGTGGGAGGGAGAAGAATCACAGAAAGTGAGGCACAGCGTGAGGGCACATCGGGCAGGAGGTGGTGGAGAGGTGGGGAGTATGGACAAGCAGTAGATAGAAGTATCTTGGACAAAGTTTATGACTCTGCATAATGATAGGTTAAGGGCAGATGTGGAAGCTACCATACTATATATCAGATGGTAATGGAAGGGTTAAACACCTGTCCTTGATCTTCTTTTACGAACTCCATTTCCACAAATGGGGGAAAGGAGATAGTTTAAGTCAGATGTTAGATAACAAGTGGGATGAGTAAAAGATACTAGCATGGGGACTGATGTTTCTCATGCCATGCCACATGTTGACATCACCCTGGGCACTCTGTAAAAGAACCAATTCCTGTCTCAATTTCAAAGCAATTAAATTGGAATCTGAGGGTTGAAGCCAGGACACAGGTAATTTTTTAAGCTTCCTAGGAGAATCTATGCATTCAGGGTTAGAGACACCACCTTTCAAAAAAAGACCATCAAGGAAATAGTGGGGAGCAGAGAAGGAAGGATAGTCTTTCCAAGCTTGCACTTGGAGTGAGGTGGTTTCCTTCTTCCAAAACTCTGTCCGTGATTCATACATCCCTACTCAGAGAGAATTATGAAATCCTTTGAGTTTATTCCATGAGCCTTTATCTAGTTATACCTTTCTTTTATTCTTTTACCACAGACAATTTCTTTGTTGATAATGAACCATCTCTACATTCCCCACTTAGGAATCCTATTTACTCTGGGACTAGTTAATGGGGTGCAGATGGAGTTTCTCCCCAGACTTTGGTCACCATATTTGCAGGAGTCATGTTCTTTAAAGAACCAAGCTGATTACCAAATAGCTTCAGTTTTATTTGAGATCTTGGTGCATTTTCTCTTCTCTTCCTTCTTTAGATAATGTTCATATTTTAGCTGAGAGCACCTAGAAGAAATGACAGATCTGGGGATAGTATATAAGTGATGGTGACTTAAGGTAGTAAGTACGTCAAGAAGGAAAAGTAACATCTGTCAAGAATAAGATCCTTTTTGAAAGTGTACCTAAGGCTCTCACATGGCTGATTTGGTGGTAGTGAAGTATTTTAATGAGATTTACATGACTGAGTTTCTTCACCACTTGGAATATCGATTCTTCTGTGTAACTTCACCTTCCTCCAATGAACTTTCTCTGGTGAAATGATTGCTTTGCTTCTTAAACAATCCAAGGGGAAAAGGAAAAAAAAAAATCCAATAGCTGAAGGCAATGGACTAGCCTATACCCATGATAACAGTCCTATTATCTGTCATCTAGATGAATTTTGATGTGCTGGGGAAGAAGGAGGAAAAAGCTCTTGAAAGCTATTTTTTAAAACCAATTGTAGTTGAGTCTTTTTTTTTTTTTTCTGGTAAGTGAAACACAGAAAAGGCATAACTATACATAGTCCTATTACCCAAAATTTTGAATAAGGGAAATATTTTTCCCCATTTCAATAGTCATGAGAATTTTGAACAGGCAGAATATAATTATTCCAAGATATATCAACTCGCATCACTGAAATTTTACACCAGCCTTTTTATTCTTCTCCTGACTGAATCCTACCATGGCGAGTGTTTCTTCTTGGGAAATGGAGGGGGAATTGAAGCCATGTCAGTATAAATACTGTATTAGTTAAGATTAAAAAAACATTTTTACTTGGTATTAGCATAAATGACAATCAAGTGCAGAATGGTTCCTTTGGTAATTCCTAAATGGCCGTAACACAGAAATTCCAGTGATTTGTTTTTCTCCATTAGAATTATATCCACATCTTGCTCATTTATACTGACCTCCCACATCTCTTGGAGGCAAAGTGTCATGTTCTTTGGTATTAGCAAGATGTGTTCAACCAAGCTATTTCATTAGTACTTGTTCAGATAATTAAAACGGTATCTCTATCTAAGCTCTTCATTTTTACTTTCTATCTTAACACAGACATCATTTTATCTGACTAACAAGATAACCCATCGTTTAACTAGCTGTGATTATAAATAATGAACTTTTTTTTTTTAATTTCTGGGAACAAAAAGACACAGAAAGAGAGAAGCATGTCAATCCAACTGTATTCTCATCTTTCATTATAAAATTGTACAAATTTATTCAGAAATACTTATTAAGAGCCTGTAATACACTTAGTACTATTCTAAGTCCTGACTCCAGAGCAGTGAATTAAATGGAGCAAAACTCTCTTCCATCTTGAAACTTACATTCTGGCATTATCTTTTTAAATGGGAGACAAACTTAAAGAGTTCAAAGTAGCAGGACTCAAGAGAATCATTAATTTTGAAAGTTGAAAATTAAAATGTGGAAAGTATGTTCCCCCATCAGAAATGATAATAGTATTTTTAGTAAAGTCAACTCTTATGTAAAACTTACTATAGAGCAGGAATTACTCATTAAATGGAGCTTTTTATTTAATACTTACAAACTCTTATGAATTTGATACTTTTAAATGTGATGACTAGTGCCTTGCCCATATGTGTACAACTAAGAAGTGATACAGTTAGGACCCAAAGTCTTGGAAACGGTACTCCAGGTATATGCACTTTGTGCCTCCCTTGTACACAAAGATCCAAACCAATGTATGAAACAAGTATTTTTAAATTATCTCAATATTTCAGTTATAGTGCCAGATCATAATTATTTTCAATATTAATAGAAAAATCACTTCTTAAAAATCTTGGAACACAAGGAAGGATACTTAAAAAGCCCCATATCTTCTAGTTTTGAATATCAAAGCATTGTCCGAATCACTGTCCTTATTGTATGGAATCCAATAATAAGACTGAGAGCATAAATTTTGTACACAACTTAGTATCATATGAAATAGACTCGCTGTGTTTTTTTCTATTATTATTCTACTTATAATCTACTTGGAGAATGAAGTAAGAGGAAATTTTTAGAACGATTATGATTCACGTAGTAAGTGGCCTGCGCTGGGCAGCCCTGCTGTTTAGCCAATTCTAATAATTACTTCAAATTAAGCCCCTTCCATTCTTTCTGTAGGAATTCCAAACATTTCCCATGCTTCTTTAGCCCCCAATCTAATTTCTATTATTGTTGTTTATTTGGCATTAATGACATTAATTGAAGTCATTTAACAGAAGTTTATCAACCTCACTTCATTTATTTTGAAAATGTTTCTGTATTTTTCAACATGTTATCTCGCATCCTCCTTGACATCACATTCTAACTTTTTTCAGCTGTTTTCCCCCCGGTTCCCTTTCTTCCCATCTTTCTTTTTCCTTCTTTCCTCTCTTCCTCCCTCCCTCCCTTCCTCTCTCTCTCTCTCTCTCTCTCTTTCTTTCCTACCTTCTCCTCCTCTTCCCTCCCCTCCCTTCTTCTCCCCTCCCCTGCCCCCCTCCCCTTCCTGTGATGTTTTAACAGGCATCAGTGGAGTTACTGAAGAAAGGACAAGATAAGTAAGTTACTCTTACTGATAGTTCTGCCTTCTAGAACACTTTCTTCGACATTTTTCTTAAAATCGTTCATACTAACCATATGCCTCTGAATCCCTCCTGTGGACCCCTCCCATGCTGAGGAACAGAGTTTGAACACCACTGCATCAGACCACACTCAAATGTAATCTAATAGGCTTGATCGAACTCTTCATAGAAGAATCACAGCATGCGATGGATTTAAAGAACGCAATGGCAAACTCAGGGTTGAGCAGGAAGCCAATCCAGTTACCCAGGAGAGACCTCCCTAAAACAACCTCATCAACAGAAATAATTTATTTGGGTTATTCAAGCTTTTTATTTCTCTAATATATGCCTTTGCTTCTTAGAGCTAAAATTCCACATGTTTCTCCATTAGAATTATCATTTCAAAACCCAACTGAAGGGGCCCCTGGGTGGCTCAGTGAGTTAAAGCCTCTGCCTTCAGCTCGGGTCATGATCCCAGGGTCCTGGGATCAAGTCCTGGATCAGCATCGGGCTCTCTGTTCAGCAGGGTGCCTGCTTCCTCTCTCTCTCTCTGCCTGACTCTCTGGGTACTTGTGATCTCTGTCTGTCAAATAAATAAAATCTTTAAAAAAAAAATTAAAAAACAAACTAAAAAAAAAACAATTGAAGTTCACTGAAAAATAGCTGGTCTCAGAATGGTATATATAAATACGGCAGGGAGAGGAACTCTGATTTATTTATGCTTGCTTCGTGCCCTTTATTCTGAATTTTCTGAAAACTTGATTGCTGTATTTCCTTGCATTTTTGTAGACCATTTCAGTTAACCAAGTGGATTTTCATCTACTCATTAAACCAATCCTGTGAGGTAGGTAAAACAGAAGAGGCAACTAGGGTGAAGTCAGTATTTGTTGCAGGTAGAACTTGAACCCAGAACTCTGTGTTTATTCAACTCAGTGGTTCTGCCTCCCTACGAGAGAATTGTTTTATTCATGTTTGACCATCTCCGTGATATTTGTCTTGCTTGTCTCACTTTTCTGTGACTTGGACAATCTGGAAGCAAGTATTCTTATTAGAGTAGAATATAATAATGCATCACTGATGGTTTCCAAATGACACTGAATGATGAGAAAGATAAAATATGTCATTTCTGAATGATGAGACTAGATAAAATATGTATTCTCAAGGAAGGAAAAGTTATATAAGACATATTTTAGAAAGTAGCTAAGTGTTTAGCATTTCAGAAGGAAAGCTTCTGTTCCTTCAGATACACTTCCATGAACCTTTTTATTGCCTAATAGCATGCAAATTAATTATATCCTTTTTCATGTTAATGACAATAATTATAGTTGTCATTTATTAGTTGCCTGCTATTTATGGAGATAGATGTTAACCACCAAGACTTACAACAGCTCCAGAATTAAATATTAATATCCCTGATTTATAGGTGGAGCTTGTATTATTCTTGATGTTTTCTACAAAGCTACTTTTTAAAAATCTTCTTTAATTTATCCTCCATAAGCTCTTTACTCATTGGCCTAAAATACAATCTGATTTCTCTATGCTGAAATATTCCTTTCCCTGATTCTACTTCACCTCCAAACTACCTACCCCCTTCATTGCTAGTAGCATCTTTTTTTTTTTTTAAGATTTTATTTATTTATTTGACAGAGAGAGAGAGCACACACAAACATGTGGAGTGTCTGGCAGGGGGAGAGGGAGAAGCAGGTTCCCCGCTGAGCAGAGAGCACCATGTACAGCTTGATCCCAGGACCCCAGGGTCATGACCTGAACCCAAAGCAGTTGCTTAACTGACTGAGTCACCCAGGTGCCCCATTTATAGCTAGTATCTTAAAACAAGAGTATCTGTTTGACCACAGTTTCACAATACACTCAGCTGCCTGGTTTCCCACGGTTCTCCTAAACTGATAAGGCTCCTTAGAAATAACAAATGAGGGGCACCTGGGTGGCTCAGTGGGTTAAAGCCTCTGCCTTCGGCTCAGATCATGATCCCAGGCTCCTGGGATTGAGCCCCTCATTGGGCCTCTGCTCCGCAAGAAGCCTGCTTCCTCCTCTCTCTCTCTCTGCCTACTTGTGATCCCTGTCTGTCACATAAATAAAATCTTTAAAAAAATAAATAAATACAAATTAAAAAAAAAAAGAAATAACAAATGATCTCCTAGTTGACGTATTTATGATTTTAATTCATAAAACTTTTGAAACACTTTCTATCGTGATTCCCAAGCCTGTATCCTTAAGTCTCAATTCTTAATTAGTTTCTAAGTATCTGAATGCAGCTATGCTGCCAGCAAAACAGTCTCAGCCAGAAGTGACATCACTACATCCTTTTCCAAAGCTCCTTTTCTCCCTTTACTCAGTTTTGAGTAATAATTCACTTCTTAAGCTCTATCACTTCTGTGTTAGCCATACCACTTCTTTTCACAGTCTCTCTTCTATTCCCAAAGCTGCTGAACCAGCGTCCCGAACTTTGGTCCAGGACTATAATAATAGCTTCCTAATTGGTGTATTGACTTCCAGTCTCTTGGTTTTCAATATGATATGATTCATATCACCATCACACTTCCCTACTTAAACAAAGAGTGAAGTTGACAATTTCCTTTATCAAATGCCTACGCTGTCTGCTATTATATAGAGAGTGAAATACAGAATATTCAGCTTAGCATTGAAGGGTATTTTTTTTATCAGGTCTCCAAAACCTCCCTAACCCACCTAACTTCAGTCATCCATATGTTTAAATTATCTCTTAAATTGCACACCTACTTTTCTGCCTTCCAGATTTTATTTATATTATTTGCTTTTAGGGTTTTATTCCCTTGGCCCTTCTCAAATTGTCTGTCACACCTTTCTCATCTCCCAAGGCCTAGTTAAGTCTCTTCTGACATTCATACACTTTTGACCCCATCATAGTGCATACTGTACTGAATAAAATAGAATAAATTTTTTAGAAATCATGAATACATTTGAACAGTGGAAAAATTGTTTTTGGCAAGGTGACAAAGATCCATCCTAAGAATTGTTTGTCAATGGAACAGTTGTGATTTTAAAAGCAATTTAAGAATGACTATATTTAATCTCTACCTGGAACCTTCTATGACTCGGATTAATAATTCACCATAAATTATTTTTTCAAATATATTAATTTTGAGATGTCGATATGGAAGTATTGGAGAATAAAATTTAAAGATATTTCATAATATTTATACATATATATTTCTATCTATAATGAAATATTTCTTTATTTGTATATCCTTAATATATTTGAGATTAATGAAAAAATTTCCTGATGATACAACCCAATTTATGAGTCAAAAAATAGTGTTTTCTACATTTTAGAACTGAGCTTGAGGTTTGAAAATGGTAGTAAGGGTGCCTGAGTGACTCAGTTGGTTAAATGTTTGACACCTAACTTCGCCTCTCTGCCCCCTCTTCTCTCTCTTAAAAAAAAAGAAAAAAGAAGGAAAGAGAACAGTAGTAAATACATGCTAAGTAATACATGCTCTGACAGAGCCAACTTTGTTTTGCAATGAAAACTCAGTCTATTTTAAGTTTCACTGCAGCTAACTCTACTGTATTTATATTCCACATATATTATAAAAATGCATATAACACTTTCATTATTAAAATAGTAAATAGATATTACAAATAATAATTAAGTAAAAGCAATCAACACAACTGAAAATTTCCTCACTGGGCCCCCCTTTCCCCTCATCATTAGGTGGCTAATATTAAAAATACCAAATAAATGATTCTTTTTTTTTTTTAAGATTTTATTTATTTATTTGACAGAGAGAGATCACAAGTAGGCAGAGAGGCAGGCAGAGAGAGAGAGAGGAGGAAGTAGGCTCCCTGCTGAGCAGAGAGCCCGATGCGGGACTCGATCCCAGGACCCTGAGATCATGACCTGAGCCGAAGGTAGCGGCTTAACCCACTGAGCCACCCAGGCGCCCCCCAAATAAATGATTCTTTCCACGAAATTTTATCTCCATGGATAGAGATTCTCTGCTTACCACTTTACTCACTTTCTATCATGCATTCACTTAATTTGTATAGTTTTAACTTTTAACTCAGCAGTCGTAGTTCATAACTCTGGATTTTAGTTTTAGATACCACCAAGTTACTTGAACAAAGCATTTCATTAGACTGTAGTGCCGTCCTCCTCTGAGATAAGTTGGATGTGAAGATGATGCTAGGAAGAATAGACTGGTCTTAGTAAAAGTCTCAAACTTTTAGTCCAAGTATGTGGTGTGTGTAAGGAAAAGAGAGAGAGAGGTATAGAGAGAACACAAGAGAGTGAGTGAGAGAGAGAGATTAGGGCGGAGAGAGAGAAAAAAGGGGCAAAATCAGTGAGAAACTTGAAATAAAAATAAAGAATTTCTATTAGGAGAAGATTAATAAGCTAAACTAGAAATGCATATCTGGCAAAAAAAAAAAAAAAAAAAATCTAGTAGATGGCCTTATTCTCTCTCCCAGTGTTTTATACAATTACACAATGGCATTCTCAAGCAATTACTGTAATACTTGTCCAAACCTTGTCTAATTATAAGTTGCCACGTGCTCATTTTATACAGAATGCTGGTCACAGTAGGGCAGGGCGGGTGCTAGCAGTTGAGTTCCCATTTCTCATGTTCTTTCCTCAAGGACCAAGACCCATGATTTTGCGAAGCAAGTTCTGTTTACTAGTGGTCTGGAGACCTTGCTAATTAGCAGTTAGCTGTAAGTAATGCAGGGGTTAGCTGACATTAAGTAGGACTCTGTGTGATGTCTTAGCTCAGTGTTAAGTTGAAAGAGGGCTTAGGGAATAATCACTGTACAGAATGTTTTCTGGAAATTATGTTAAAACCTTTATTAGTACTTTAAGACCAGACTCATGTTTCCATTTGTCTTTGTAGTCCTAGTCTCATTTATGAGAAGCTTAATAACAATTTCCAACACAGTCACTTTCAAAGGACATTTTCAGAACTTCCCTATGACATTTCTCTTCTTGATTTCTTCATTTGCTCTATTTCCCACTTCAGAGGTTTTTACATGTTTTAAGGGAGCCATCACCCCATATTCCCAATTGGGAGTTGATGGTTGAGAATGGAGAAAATGAAGCTAAAACAGTTAGAAACACATTCTCCACAGTCCAATCTTTACAAATAAAATCACTTCTTCCTCCAGCCATAATTTGTTATTATGACTCTATACCCAGGGTTAGATCTTTTGTTTTCTATTACAAAATCATCAAAATTCCTTCCCAGTTGTGTGTATGAACTTCTAGCATTCTCCCATCCCCATTCCTGGAGACAGTGTTGAACCATATCTGAGCCTGGTGCTCGCACCCTTTTGTGTTCCAGCTAATGGTTAACAACAAAGAATTACTCTGCTCTGCTTCATTTCCCAGTAAGATCCACTTCTACCTTCCCTCAAAGACTCATCTCCATCTTCATGACTCCTATATGACTAATGGATGGCTCCCTTGATCATCTGCTTCTCTAAAACCCTTCCTTTTTCTTCTTCTTTCTTCTTTTGAGATGCTCTTTATTAATAAAGGTATGAATATTTCTCCCTATTACTTCCCTACTTATCCTGAATAAAATCCTCTCCTTAAGACATTTTCTCTTTTACAGCACTTTATCTTCTATAACTGTAGCATCTTGTTTTTTATAGCTGCAAGAAAATTAAATTTAAAAAAAAGTTTTTCTAAACATATCTACAGCCAAAAAACAAAACAACAACAACAAAAAAAAACCTTTAGCCTTCAGGTATCATATTGAACATTCAAGTCAACAACAATGGGAAAAGAATAAACAGAGAAGAGTAAGATATGGAAATTGCCAAATGATTGGTATAGAAAGCATTTGAGAAAATAGAATGACACATGATATAATGTATGTAAAGACTTAAGCAAAAGACATGGCATTTAGTGAGTGGTCAACCTATGATATCTAGGAGCACCATCTCTAAATCCCAGGGAGACCACTAGCCAGAAGGAATATTACAGGAAAAGAATTTGACTCAGATGAACTAAGAGAAGTCTCTAGAGGACAGAATCCTAGATAGTAAGGATAGGAAAAACAAATATATTGAGAAACAATGTCTATAACCTGAAACTGTAGAGCTGCTTAATTACACCTATGCCCTTCATCATGTTTTAAGAATAGTCACAAGCTCATCAACAGCACTGGACAACTAAAGCAGTGATTCTCCAGGGGGTGATTGCGAGAGCGGACTTGCAGTTTGGAAAGAACCGTGAAGGCTCTTCTAGTTCTTGTCTCATGAAATCCAAAGGATTTAGTTGGAAATGAATGTGTATATGTAGGTGACAGAGAGTAAAAGTTAGTAAATATCCATGTAAGGAGCGTGGACTACAGGTAAAGAAGACGGAGGATAGCATTTGGGGAAAAGGGGGAGTGCAGAGTGACGTATCAGGGATATACACGTCAGTGAGCTAACTAGGTTGGATGGAGGGAGGGGAGAGTCAAGGCAAGGAAACCAATTAGGAGACTCAGAATACTGAAAATGTCTGAAACCAAACATACTCACCTGAATGTCTGGACAATTTACAACTGACAATGCTATTGCAATTTAGAACTCAACTCTCGTGTTCTGGTTGTCAATTACTGAGTAATAAAACTACCCACAACTTATGCTTAATGATTCTGTGGATCAGGTATTCCAAAAGGGCATGATAAAAGCTTAGCTGGAATGATTTGGATTTCCAGGGTGATACAACATCTAAAGACTGGAATTATTTGGAGGTTTTTCATTCATTTGGGCACCTGAGCTAGAGGGACTGGAAACCTGTCCTCAGGTGGGACTGTGGACCAGAGCTCTTAATCCAGGCATGATCTTCATGCAGCTTGGGCTGCTCGAAATGTGGGGTCCTGCACACACGGGCTCTGTGGAATACTAGTGAGTATTCCAGGAGACTAAGACAAAACTCTCAAGGTTTCTTCTGATCCTCTCTCGAAGTCAATATCATGCTACATCATTTCCCCTCCCACCATTTTAATAATAGCAAGCACTCAGATTCAAGGGGTAGGAGCATAAACATAACCTCTTAGTGATCAGAATATCCAAGAATTTGAATATAAGCATTAAAACTGCCCCATATGGGTGATAACCAAAAAATGTATTAGATATTGAGTTAAAGCAGTTTTAATAACTTTTCAAAGAGTCTACTAAAAATTGCATATGACTTACTTTTTACATTACTCATCAACCCTACAGTAGTCAGAATTTGGAGGCATATACTGGCCATGTGACATAAGCAGTGTGAATGGAACAGAAACAGAATTGTTAATCAGCAATTAAAAACCATGTTTTTAATTCAAAATTATCCTGTGAGGAGCTCAAGGGTTAAAAGACATACCATTTATTATTTTTTTTAAGATTTTATTAATTTATTTGACAAACAGAGATCACAAGTAGGGAGAGAGGTAGGCAGAGAGAGAGAGGGGGGAAGTAAGCTCCCCACTGAACAGAGAGCCCGATGTGGGGCTCAATCCCAGGACCCTGGAATCATGACCTGAGCCGAAGGTAGAGGCTTTATACCCCTGAGCCACTCAGGCACCCCAAGACCTACCATTTGAAAGACAGTCTGAAATTTCTTAGAAATGCCTGTCTGAGAACATGGCTGGCCTTCAAATGCAAAAACTTATGAAGATTAAAAATAATGCAATTAATTATCCAGATGTTTCAAATGTCAGCGTTCGTTATTGCTTTCACAATATCACCAGTCGCTGGCTTTGAATTTTTCTTTACATTTAGATGTTCTGAGTTGCAAATGTAGGTAGAGGATGTGAATCACCCTTAAGACAGCTTATCACCATATGTTGCGTTTGGGCATGAAAAATGAGAATAACCTAAACCTTCGCCACCGAGACAGGTAAAGGGTTCTCATCAATGGCCATTAAGTTTGAGTAATTGGGTTTTAAAGAGACAACTTGTAGTGCTGCTCTTTAGGAACCTCCACAGCGATTGTGCTTTAGCTGCAGGTTGCACGATCCAACAGCAACAGCGCAGCTTCGGCCCCACTCAGCCCCGTGCCTGTGTCACCACTGTTTGAACCCCCTCTATGGTGTGCATCTGTTACCAATTCTCTTTCAAAGAGCATCTGCTGCCAGAGGAGGCAAGCTTTTAATATGTTGATTTATCATTGTCAGATACAGGATTTTATTGCTTGCATTTGAATATTGTATTTAAGGTGCTTTTGTGATTACAGATGTTTTACATATAAATTGCTTTATATTAGAAAAACCTTTTTTTCAGTATTTTTAAGGAAACTTTGCATTCATGTGTTTTACATTTTAATATCTTCTTCTGCATTGCTGAGCGCTGGTGAATTGCTTTCTGTCTGTAATGGCAGTCGGTATGAGCAACAGCATCTGTGACTGTTGCTGCTTTAGAGAAGAAAATTAAATGTGGGTCTGGTTTTTCTTTTCTAGGGAGCCAGAATTGATTAATTACTACGGAAACCTTTGATTGTCATTTTATCCCCAAAAGGGACAGAAGGGGTCCCTACATAAAAATAGCTTCCCATGCCATAACCTTTGTAAACCAGAAAACTATGTCAAGTTTCCATAGTTTTTTCTCACTTGATTCTGTGCTCTTAAAATAATCTGAAAGTCTGTGGGATGGCACAGTCTTTGAAATAATAGCACCATCTACTGTCTGATCTGGAATTCATTCATCATGGTGAGGAAAGGAAGATGATAGAGACGGAGGAGGTGCTCTGAGTGGTTTAATGATACAGCACTAAGGAAATAATGTATAATGGAAAAATGTGAAAATCTTACCTAAAATAGGAAAACAAGATGAATCATATCTGGAGTTAGTCATATTAACTAAACATTGTATAATACTCTTTTTCATCCAGAAAGCTGATGTATTTAAAATTTGAAATTAGGGCAATACCTTTATCACTATCATCATCATCGTCATCATCACCATCATCATTTTAGCGTCTCAGTCTCCTTAAATTTATTTTCTATTCATCTAGTTGAGGGTGAGGAGTGGGAGAGGTAGACATAAAAAGAAATCTCTCAAAGAAATCTCTTCCTCTCAGCAATGCACCATGATGTCCATGATGTTGGGGTAATTGCTTCATTTCTGAGCAGAGCGCCCGCCCGCTCTCAAGGAATACCTCGCATAGTGGGAGTTGCTAGGAGGCCTGATTGTTCCCTGTCCTCAAATCCTTTTCCCAAAGGAGTAATGTTATTTCATTAAAGAAACTCAACTGTCTGGATAAATGATCATGGAAAGTATGTCTCAGGGCTCTCATAAAAATAAGCTACTAGCTATTTGAAGAACATAGTGTGAAATTCAGGACATTCTCCAAAATCCTCCTTCATGCTGATTTCTTTCAATGAGCCAGAGGTCAGTTGTCACTCTGCCTCATGCACAGTTATTTCCTTAACCTCATAGCTCCCAGAGGACTGTTTTACCTCCCACACATATATTGCAGACTGTATATGACTCTTCCTTGCCCTGGAACTGGCATCAAGTTATTCCATATACAGCGGGATTTTTATGCTTTCTCTCCAGTTTATTATCTCTTTTCTAAATCAATTCAGAAGGTTTATTTTCTCTATTTGGCTTTCTGCTTCCTTTCTTTTCACTTCCATTCTACTTTATTTTTTCTTTTCCACCAGGAGGCCAGAATAGAAATTCCTCATTTTAAAAAATGGTTATTTCTATAGTTTTCAACAATCAGTGGCCTTTGCATATAAAAGATTTAGGAAAAACATATCCTCGCAATTGATTTTTCTTCTTTTTCTTATTCTGATCTTTCTTTTTTTTCTTTCTTTCTTTCTTTCTTTTTTTTGCAGTGCCAAGAAATATAATAAGGAGGAAATAAACAAATAAACAATGACATTTTTGAAATGTCAACTCTGATTCTATACTTATTTGCCAAGTATGTATTAACTTTCCCCTATCTGTCAAAATATATGAAACACCATTCCTACCTTCAGAGGAGCTTACAGTCAACTAAATCTTTGTCCTTCTCTGTTTTTTAAAAAGGCTCCTTATCTGCTTATCTGTTCATCTCCATTGTGGTAGCTAGATACTGACCAACTGCCCAGTTTTCTACTTAGTCTAATCTTATCTTAGGTATTACTGTAAGTCATAGTAAGGCAAGATTTTGAGATATTAACTGTGTTTTTATTTGTTGGGCAAAAGCCATGGCTTTAGTTATGCACTATATATACAGGAAGAATGGATGCAGGTGTCAAAGAATAAGAGTAACAGCAACAACAACAAAGTCAGTTGAGTTGACATCTACATTTTCTTAAACTCACGGAAGGAGACCACAGCAATGAAAGTCAATGCATTAAATTCACCGTGCTAGGGGTTTTCTTTTCCTTTTTTGTTTCCTAAATAAGTAGAAGGCATTTGAAAGACAAAAGTTGAAACTCCGAAGGAGGCAGGATGGTAATATCACCAATAACGGGCTTGATAATGATGATGCATAATAATTTAAGTGCTATGGGATTATAGTTCATTGGCTGCAGGGACAAAAGTGAGAATTCGAAGAGGTGACATGGCTGGGATTAGAGTACAGTGAGCAAGACACGTGCATTAAGTGCAAAATTTAAGGGCCACCAAAAAACTCAGTATTCAAGATAAGTAATATTTTCATGCAATGTTTTCCCAAAAAATCAAAATTAATAATCCATGAAACCCAGAAATAATCCATGGTAAATTAAATAGAAAAAAAGTTTTAATAAAGACAGGGACCATACGCGTAGGTGATGTCTCTGAAAGGACCAGAAGTCATGACTCTATCCTAGGTGAGTCTCAGAAGAGGGATGTGATGATGGAAGCCATAGATGGGTTTGGAATAGCCTGCCTTGTATCACAGTCCAGGGCTCTCTAAGGGTGTTGGAGAAGCCATGCACATCTATAGGAATAGTTTGTTGGTTTCAGGGAAAGCCTCCTAAAATCCCAAACTGCATCATCAGGGAGGGTAAACAACTAGGACCTGTATGAGGCTCAGAAGTGTTGAAATAGTCCAGATGAAACAGAGATCCCGAGCCTGGAAAAAGGAGGACTTAGATGGGATGGGCCAAGCAATTTGTTGTGCTGCAAGGGACACGGGGTCAACATCAGAAGCCAAGCTTCTGAGAACGTAATAACGGAAAATCAGACATCAACAGATACCATCAGGGTACAGAGAAAAGGCATGCAAACAATGCGTAGGACACATGTAAATCCCCCAACACCTCAAAAATAAAAAGGAAGAAAAGGAGAAAGGAGAGCTATGTATTTGACTTGGTTGTCACAAAAGAGTGGCAGAATATGGTACTCCAAAACATGCCTCCTGGCACAAGGATATTTTGAGTTGATTATTTACAAAACATCAGACGCAGGAAAAGCTCTGAAAACAAAGTTGGGGTTGCCTTTTTAAAAGGGAAATCTATCTATCTATCTATCTATCTATCATCTATCTACCTATGAAACCTTCTTTTGTAAGGCTGTCTCGGTATCGGGAAGAGGAGGATGACTAAATCAAAAGAAACGCTCATCAGTGAAGAAAGCATGACCTTAAATCTGCATAATAAATCTTAAATTCTTTTATTATGCTTTTCTTGGTCATTTCCCCATAACTGGCCTCCCCCACACCCTTCACTTTTCTGTCTTCAGTTAAATATGGAATTTAAGCCTGAATTCTAAGCCACATCTGAGAGTTACTTGTTTTTCCTTAGGTATCTTGCATGTGCACATTAGGTATACATGTTAATAAACTTCCATTTGTTCGTCTCTTATTAACCTCCTTGTTACAGGCTTCCTGGCTGAGAAGAGGCATGGAGAGAAATGTATTTCTTCTCCCATACATTAACAAAAGAAGACTAAATTTTAAGTTGCAAGGGACTCTGAATAGAAATGAGATTTTAAAAACTAAATTTAGTTTATTTTTAGAAAGTCTAAAACAATTTTTTAATCCATTTGGTAACAAACGGTATGGTCCTTGGAGCATCAATATCAGCCATCACCTGAATGCTTATTAAAAGTACAGATCTTGGGCACCTGGGTGGCTCAGTGGGTTAAGCCGCTGCCTTCGGCTCAGGTCATAGTCTCAGGGTCCTGGGATCGAGTCCCACATCGGGCTCTCTGCTCAGCAGGGAGCCTGCTTCTCTCTCTCTCTCTCTCTCTCTCTCTCTCTGCCTGCCTCTACATCTACTTGTGATCTCTCTCTGTCAAATAAATAAATAAAATCTTTAAAAAAAAAATAAAAGTACAGATCTTGGGCACCACACCAAGCTATAAAGAAGAATCTGCATTTTAGCCAGATCCCTTCCATGAGGAAAATAAAACAGTTCTTCTAACAAAAGACCACTCCATATTAATATAGAATGAGAGAGAGTCAAAGAGAGCATGCTTGTGAGTGAGTGGAGGAGGCTGTATTTTAATATTACGTATTAGTAGTGTTCGATGCATGTAAGCTAGTGTGTAAAATATGGAAAAATAATTTTCCCTCTACTCTTCTAAATTCTTGGTTAAGACCTCCCATAATAAATGATGGATTAACAGGAGGAAAACAATTCAGAAGATTAATCACATGTATACTTCACATAAACGGTGGTGATATCTGGGAAAAATGAGTAAATTCTCAGGAATACCCCAAACCACCATCTTAAATACTGTTTTTAGAAAGAAGTTGGGGGATAGAGAAGCCAGTTATGGGAAGTTAGCAGGAAAAACATAGTAAGCAAGAGTAAGTTTTGTTATTTAGATTTAAGTGCATATCTTCTCCA